>NC_142506.1:41728750-42980000 GCF_057876585.1 Rhinolophus sinicus
AGTGTTAGCGCCGAGGTTAGCCCAAGGGCGAGACAGTGTTGGTGTGTGTTAAAGTGAGAGTGAGGGTTTGGACAGGACAGAGTTTCGTATACCAGCCAAGTATACGTCTAGGGTGCGAAGGGTGTTAGAGCCTCGTTTACTGGGATGGTAGGGAAAGTTTCATATGTTGGTTTAGTTGAGGGTGAGGAATGCAACCTTGTTCGGATGTTGCCTACAACCAGGTATACATTGAGGTTCGGAACGGAGCTTGAGCCGCAGGAACCGTGAGGTAACTTAAAGGTTGGTATGATGGTGAGGTGGAGGGTGAGAAATGAGACAGGGTTCGCCTTTTACTTACAGCCTTGTGTACGTCTAGACTCGGAACACTGTTAAGGCCACGGTTACCTGGATGTATGGGAAAGGAGTGAATGTTGGTTAGTGTCAGTTTGAGGGATGGGAGACTGTTCGGTTGCTGCCTTATCAAGATACACATTAAGGCTCGGTTGAGGGTTAGGAACTCGGTTAACCCGAGGGTGAACAGGCTTGGTGTGTTAGTTAAAATGACGGTGAGGGTGTCGACAGTGTTGAGTTTCGTATAACAGTCAAGTATACATCTAGGGTCCGCAGAGTGTTAGAGCCACGATGACCGACAGGGTAGGGAAAAGGTTGGTATATTTGATATGTTGAGGGAGAGGGATGGAACTGTGTTCAGCTGCTGCCTACAGCCAGGTATACATTTAGGATCGGAGCAGTGTTTGAGCCACTTTCACCCCGACGGAAGTTAAAGTTGGTATGTTGGTTAGGGTGAGGGTGAGGGATGGGTCAGTGTTCGGGTTCTACTTACAACCAGTAGTCCGGTTTGTTTCGGAACACTGTTAAAATCACTCTTAGCTGGAAGGTATGGGAAAGGATTGAATCTTGGATAGTGTCAGTCTGAGGGATGCGAGAGTGTTCGGCTACTGCCTGTATCCAGGTATACATTAAAGTTCTGGTGAGGGTTAGGAACTCGGTTAACACGAGGACGAACAGGGTTGGTGTGATAAAATGGCGGAGAGGGTTTGGACAGTGTAGGGTTTCTAATAACAGCCCCGTAGGTTTGGAGCAGTATTTAAACCTTGGTCAGCGTGAAGGTAGTTAAAGGTTGTTATGTTGGTTAGGCTATGGGTGAGTGATGGGACAGTGTTCAGGTTCTGCTTACAGCCAGGTGCACTTTTAGGCTCGGAAGACTCTTAGGTCCACGGTTAGCGGGAGGTTATGGGAAAGGATTGAACGTTGGCTTGTGTGAGGCTGAGGGTTGGGACATGTTTCAGCTACTGTCTGCAGCCAGGTATACATTATGGTTCGGGTCAGTGTCAGTGCCTCGGTTAGCACGAGTGTGAGAGAGTGTTGGTGTGTTAGTTACCGTGAGGGTGAGGGTTCAGACATTGTACGGGTTCCGAAAACAGCCATGTATACGTTTAGGAGCGGAAGTGTGTTAGACCCACGGTTATCACCAGGGTAGGGAAATGGTTGGTATCCTTGAGCTGTTGAGGGTGAGGGATGGAACTGTGTTCTACTGCTGCCTACAGCCAGGTATACATTTAGGTTCGGAGCAGTGTTTGAGCCACGTTCATCCCGACGGAACTTAAAGTTGGCATGTAGGTTATGGTGAGCGTGAGGGATGGGTCAGTGTTCGGGTTCTGCTTACAACCAGGTGTCCGTTTAAGTTCGGAACACTGTTAGGATCACTATTAGCTGGAGCGTATGGGAAAGAGTTGTATGCTGGATAGTGCGAGGATTAGGGAAGGGACCGGGTTCGGCTACTGCCTTCAGACAGGTATACATTAAGGTTCGGGTGAGTGCTATCGCCGAGGTTAGCCCAAGGGCGAGACAGTGTTGGTGTGTGTTAAAGTGAGAGTGAGATTTCGGACAGGCCAGAGTTTCGTATTACAACCAAGTATACGTTTAGGGTGCAAAGAGTGTTAGAGCCTCGGTTACCGGGAGGGTAGGGAAAAGTTCATATGTTGGTTTAGTTGAGGGTGAGGAATGGAACCTTGTTCGGATGTTGCCTACAACCAGGTGTACATTTAGGTTCGGAGCAGTGTTTGAGCCGCAGTAACCGTGAGGGAACTTAAAGGTAAGTATGATGGTTAGGGAGGGGCAGAGATATGAATGGGCCAGGGTTCGCCTTTTATGTACAGCCTTGTGTACGTCTAGACTCGGAACACTGTTAGGGCCACGGTTCCCTGGATGGTATGGGAAAGGATTGAATGTTGGTTAGTGTCAGTCTGAGGGATGGGAGTGTTCGGCTACTGCCTGTATCCAGGTACACGTTAATGTCTGGTTGAGGGTTAGGAACTCGGTTAACCCGAGGGTGAACAGGGTTAGTGTGTTAGTTAAAATGACGGTGAGTGTTTGGACAGTGTAGAGTTTCGGATAACAGCCAAGTAGTTTCGGAGCAGTATTTGAAACTTGGTCAGCGTTTGGTATGTTGGTTAGGGTGAGGGTGATGGGACAGTGTTCAGGTTCTGCTTAAAGCCAGGTGCATGTTTAGGCACGGAAGAATCCTAGGTCCACGGTTAGAGGGAGGTTATGGGAAAGGACTGCATTTTGGTTCGTGTGAGGCTGAGGGATGGAACATGTTTCAGCTGCTGCCTCCAGCCAGGTATACATTAAGGGTCGGGTTGTGTTAGGGCCTCGGTTAGCCCGAGTGTGAGAGAGTGTTGGTATGCTACTTACAGAGAGGGTGAGGGTTCAGACGTTGTCGGGTTTGGAAAAAGCCAAGTATACATTCAGGATCGGAAGAGTGTTAGAGCCACGGTTATCGCCAGGGTAGGGAAACGGTTGGAATGCTTGATATGTTGAGGGTGAGGGATTGAACTGTATCGTGCTGCTGCCTACAGCCAGGTATACATTTAGGTTCGGAGCAGTGTTTGAGCCACGTTCACCCCGACGGAAGTTAAAGTTGGTATGTTGGTTAGGGTGAGGGTGAGGGATGGGTCAGTGTTCCGGTTCTGCTCACAACCAGTTGTTCGTTGAGGTTCGGAACACTGTTAGGATCACTGTTAGCTGGAGGGTATGGGAAAGGATTGTATGCTGGTTAGTGTGAGGTTTAGGGAAGGGACAGGGTT
The DNA here is from genome assembly GCF_057876585.1 of Rhinolophus sinicus. Lineage (NCBI taxonomy): Eukaryota > Metazoa > Chordata > Mammalia > Chiroptera > Rhinolophidae > Rhinolophus > Rhinolophus sinicus. The sequence continues at coordinate 41,731,840 of NC_142506.1, forward strand.
CGGCTACTGCCTTCAGACAGGTATACATTAAGGTTCGGGTCAGTGTTAGCGCCGAGGTTAGCCCAAGGGCGAGACAGTGTTGGTGTGTGTTAAAGTGAGAGTGAGGGTTTGGACAGGACAGAGTTTCGTATACCAGCCAAGTATACGTCTAGGGTGCGAAGGGTGTTAGAGCCTCGTTTACTGGGATGGTAGGGAAAGTTTCATATGTTGGTTTAGTTGAGGGTGAGGAATGCAACCTTGTTCGGATGTTGCCTACAACCAGGTATACATTGAGGTTCGGAACGGAGCTTGAGCCGCAGGAACCGTGAGGTAACTTAAAGGTTGGTATGATGGTGAGGTGGAGGGTGAGAAATGAGACAGGGTTCGCCTTTTACTTACAGCCTTGTGTACGTCTAGACTCGGAACACTGTTAAGGCCACGGTTACCTGGATGTATGGGAAAGGAGTGAATGTTGGTTAGTGTCAGTTTGAGGGATGGGAGACTGTTCGGTTGCTGCCTTATCAAGATACACATTAAGGCTCGGTTGAGGGTTAGGAACTCGGTTAACCCGAGGGTGAACAGGCTTGGTGTGTTAGTTAAAATGACGGTGAGGGTGTCGACAGTGTTGAGTTTCGTATAACAGTCAAGTATACATCTAGGGTCCGCAGAGTGTTAGAGCCACGATGACCGACAGGGTAGGGAAAAGGTTGGTATGTTTGATATGTTGAGGGAGAGGGATGGAACTGTGTTCAGCTGCTGCCTACAGCCAGGTATACATTTAGGATCGGAGCAGGGTTTGAGCCACTTTCACCCCGACGGAAGTTAAAGTTGGTATGTTGGTTAGGGTGAGGGTGAGGGATGGGTCAGTGTTCGGGTTCTACTTACAACCAGTAGTCCGGTTTGTTTCGGAACACTGTTAAAATCACTCTTAGCTGGAAGGTATGGGAAAGGATTGAATCTTGGATAGTGTCAGTCTGAGGGATGCGAGAGTGTTCGGCTACTGCCTGTATCCAGGTATACATTAAAGTTCTGGTGAGGGTTAGGAACTCGGTTAACACGAGGACGAACAGGGTTGGTGTGATAAAATGGCGGAGAGGGTTTGGACAGTGTAGGGTTTCTAATAACAGCCCCGTAGGTTTGGAGCAGTATTTAAACCTTGGTCAGCGTGAAGGTAGTTAAAGGTTGTTATGTTGGTTAGGCTATGGGTGAGTGATGGGACAGTGTTCAGGTTCTGCTTACAGCCAGGTGCACTTTTAGGCTCGGAAGACTCTTAGGTCCACGGTTAGCGGGAGGTTATGGGAAAGGATTGAACGTTGGCTTGTGTGAGGCTGAGGGTTGGGACATGTTTCAGCTACTGTCTGCAGCCAGGTATACATTATGGTTCGGGTCAGTGTCAGTGCCTCGGTTAGCACGAGTGTGAGAGAGTGTTGGTGTGTTAGTTACCGTGAGGGTGAGGGTTCAGACATTGTACGGGTTCCGAAAACAGCCATGTATACGTTTAGGAGCGGAAGTGTGTTAGACCCACGGTTATCACCAGGGTAGGGAAATGGTTGGTATCCTTGAGCTGTTGAGGGTGAGGGATGGAACTGTGTTCTACTGCTGCCTACAGCCAGGTATACATTTAGGTTCGGAGCAGTGTTTGAGCCACGTTCATCCCGACGGAACTTAAAGTTGGCATGTAGGTTATGGTGAGCGTGAGGGATGGGTCAGTGTTCGGGTTCTGCTTACAACCAGGTGTCCGTTTAAGTTCGGAACACTGTTAGGATCACTATTAGCTGGAGCGTATGGGAAAGAGTTGTATGCTGGATAGTGCGAGGATTAGGGAAGGGACCGGGTTCGGCTACTGCCTTCAGACAGGTATACATTAAGGTTCGGGTGAGTGCTATCGCCGAGGTTAGCCCAAGGGCGAGACAGTGTTGGTGTGTGTTAAAGTGAGAGTGAGATTTCGGACAGGCCAGAGTTTCGTATTACAACCAAGTATACGTTTAGGGTGCAAAGAGTGTTAGAGCCTCGGTTACCGGGAGGGTAGGGAAAAGTTCATATGTTGGTTTAGTTGAGGGTGAGGAATGGAACCTTGTTCGGATGTTGCCTACAACCAGGTGTACATTTAGGTTCGGAGCAGTGTTTGAGCCGCAGTAACCGTGAGGGAACTTAAAGGTAAGTATGATGGTTAGGGAGGGGCAGAGATATGAATGGGCCAGGGTTCGCCTTTTATGTACAGCCTTGTGTACGTCTAGACTCGGAACACTGTTAGGGCCACGGTTCCCTGGATGGTATGGGAAAGGATTGAATGTTGGTTAGTGTCAGTCTGAGGGATGGGAGTGTTCGGCTACTGCCTGTATCCAGGTACACGTTAATGTCTGGTTGAGGGTTAGGAACTCGGTTAACCCGAGGGTGAACAGGGTTAGTGTGTTAGTTAAAATGACGGTGAGTGTTTGGACAGTGTAGAGTTTCGGATAACAGCCAAGTAGTTTCGGAGCAGTATTTGAAACTTGGTCAGCGTTTGGTATGTTGGTTAGGGTGAGGGTGATGGGACAGTGTTCAGGTTCTGCTTAAAGCCAGGTGCATGTTTAGGCACGGAAGAATCCTAGGTCCACGGTTAGAGGGAGGTTATGGGAAAGGACTGCATTTTGGTTCGTGTGAGGCTGAGGGATGGAACATGTTTCAGCTGCTGCCTCCAGCCAGGTATACATTAAGGGTCGGGTTGTGTTAGGGCCTCGGTTAGCCCGAGTGTGAGAGAGTGTTGGTATGCTACTTACAGAGAGGGTGAGGGTTCAGACGTTGTCGGGTTTGGAAAAAGCCAAGTATACATTCAGGATCGGAAGAGTGTTAGAGCCACGGTTATCGCCAGGGTAGGGAAACGGTTGGAATGCTTGATATGTTGAGGGTGAGGGATTGAACTGTATCGTGCTGCTGCCTACAGCCAGGTATACATTTAGGTTCGGAGCAGTGTTTGAGCCACGTTCACCCCGACGGAAGTTAAAGTTGGTATGTTGGTTAGGGTGAGGGTGAGGGATGGGTCAGTGTTCCGGTTCTGCTCACAACCAGTTGTTCGTTGAGGTTCGGAACACTGTTAGGATCACTGTTAGCTGGAGGGTATGGGAAAGGATTGTATGCTGGTTAGTGTGAGGTTTAGGGAAGGGACAGGGTTCGGCTACTGCCTTCAGACAGGTATACATTAAGGTTCGGGTCAGTGTTAGCGCCGAGGTTAGCCCAAGGGCGAGACAGTGTTGGTGTGTGTTAAAGTGAGAGTGAGGGTTTGGACAGGACAGAGTTTCGTATACCAGCCAAGTATACGTCTAGGGTGCGAAGGGTGTTAGAGCCTCGTTTACTGGGATGGTAGGGAAAGTTTCATATGTTGGTTTAGTTGAGGGTGAGGAATGCAACCTTGTTCGGATGTTGCCTACAACCAGGTATACATTGAGGTTCGGAACGGAGCTTGAGCCGCAGGAACCGTGAGGTAACTTAAAGGTTGGTATGATGGTGAGGTGGAGGGTGAGAAATGAGACAGGGTTCGCCTTTTACTTACAGCCTTGTGTACGTCTAGACTCGGAACACTGTTAAGGCCACGGTTACCTGGATGTATGGGAAAGGAGTGAATGTTGGTTAGTGTCAGTTTGAGGGATGGGAGACTGTTCGGTTGCTGCCTTATCAAGATACACATTAAGGCTCGGTTGAGGGTTAGGAACTCGGTTAACCCGAGGGTGAACAGGCTTGGTGTGTTAGTTAAAATGACGGTGAGGGTGTCGACAGTGTTGAGTTTCGTATAACAGTCAAGTATACATCTAGGGTCCGCAGAGTGTTAGAGCCACGATGACCGACAGGGTAGGGAAAAGGTTGGTATGTTTGATATGTTGAGGGAGAGGGATGGAACTGTGTTCAGCTGCTGCCTACAGCCAGGTATACATTTAGGATCGGAGCAGGGTTTGAGCCACTTTCACCCCGACGGAAGTTAAAGTTGGTATGTTGGTTAGGGTGAGGGTGAGGGATGGGTCAGTGTTCGGGTTCTACTTACAACCAGTAGTCCGGTTTGTTTCGGAACACTGTTAAAATCACTCTTAGCTGGAAGGTATGGGAAAGGATTGAATCTTGGATAGTGTCAGTCTGAGGGATGCGAGAGTGTTCGGCTACTGCCTGTATCCAGGTATACATTAAAGTTCTGGTGAGGGTTAGGAACTCGGTTAACACGAGGACGAACAGGGTTGGTGTGATAAAATGGCGGAGAGGGTTTGGACAGTGTAGGGTTTCTAATAACAGCCCCGTAGGTTTGGAGCAGTATTTAAACCTTGGTCAGCGTGAAGGTAGTTAAAGGTTGTTATGTTGGTTAGGCTATGGGTGAGTGATGGGACAGTGTTCAGGTTCTGCTTACAGCCAGGTGCACTTTTAGGCTCGGAAGACTCTTAGGTCCACGGTTAGCGGGAGGTTATGGGAAAGGATTGAACGTTGGCTTGTGTGAGGCTGAGGGTTGGGACATGTTTCAGCTACTGTCTGCAGCCAGGTATACATTATGGTTCGGGTCAGTGTCAGTGCCTCGGTTAGCACGAGTGTGAGAGAGTGTTGGTGTGTTAGTTACCGTGAGGGTGAGGGTTCAGACATTGTACGGGTTCCGAAAACAGCCATGTATACGTTTAGGAGCGGAAGTGTGTTAGACCCACGGTTATCACCAGGGTAGGGAAATGGTTGGTATCCTTGAGCTGTTGAGGGTGAGGGATGGAACTGTGTTCTACTGCTGCCTACAGCCAGGTATACATTTAGGTTCGGAGCAGTGTTTGAGCCACGTTCATCCCGACGGAACTTAAAGTTGGCATGTAGGTTATGGTGAGCGTGAGGGATGGGTCAGTGTTCGGGTTCTGCTTACAACCAGGTGTCCGTTTAAGTTCGGAACACTGTTAGGATCACTATTAGCTGGAGCGTATGGGAAAGAGTTGTATGCTGGATAGTGCGAGGATTAGGGAAGGGACCGGGTTCGGCTACTGCCTTCAGACAGGTATACATTAAGGTTCGGGTGAGTGCTATCGCCGAGGTTAGCCCAAGGGCGAGACAGTGTTGGTGTGTGTTAAAGTGAGAGTGAGATTTCGGACAGGCCAGAGTTTCGTATTACAACCAAGTATACGTTTAGGGTGCAAAGAGTGTTAGAGCCTCGGTTACCGGGAGGGTAGGGAAAAGTTCATATGTTGGTTTAGTTGAGGGTGAGGAATGGAACCTTGTTCGGATGTTGCCTACAACCAGGTGTACATTTAGGTTCGGAGCAGTGTTTGAGCCGCAGTAACCGTGAGGGAACTTAAAGGTAAGTATGATGGTTAGGGAGGGGCAGAGATATGAATGGGCCAGGGTTCGCCTTTTATGTACAGCCTTGTGTACGTCTAGACTCGGAACACTGTTAGGGCCACGGTTCCCTGGATGGTATGGGAAAGGATTGAATGTTGGTTAGTGTCAGTCTGAGGGATGGGAGTGTTCGGCTACTGCCTGTATCCAGGTACACGTTAATGTCTGGTTGAGGGTTAGGAACTCGGTTAACCCGAGGGTGAACAGGGTTAGTGTGTTAGTTAAAATGACGGTGAGTGTTTGGACAGTGTAGAGTTTCGGATAACAGCCAAGTAGTTTCGGAGCAGTATTTGAAACTTGGTCAGCGTTTGGTATGTTGGTTAGGGTGAGGGTGATGGGACAGTGTTCAGGTTCTGCTTAAAGCCAGGTGCATGTTTAGGCACGGAAGAATCCTAGGTCCACGGTTAGAGGGAGGTTATGGGAAAGGACTGCATTTTGGTTCGTGTGAGGCTGAGGGATGGAACATGTTTCAGCTGCTGCCTCCAGCCAGGTATACATTAAGGGTCGGGTTGTGTTAGGGCCTCGGTTAGCCCGAGTGTGAGAGAGTGTTGGTATGCTACTTACAGAGAGGGTGAGGGTTCAGACGTTGTCGGGTTTGGAAAAAGCCAAGTATACATTCAGGATCGGAAGAGTGTTAGAGCCACGGTTATCGCCAGGGTAGGGAAACGGTTGGAATGCTTGATATGTTGAGGGTGAGGGATTGAACTGTATCGTGCTGCTGCCTACAGCCAGGTATACATTTAGGTTCGGAGCAGTGTTTGAGCCACGTTCACCCCGACGGAAGTTAAAGTTGGTATGTTGGTTAGGGTGAGGGTGAGGGATGGGTCAGTGTTCCGGTTCTGCTCACAACCAGTTGTTCGTTGAGGTTCGGAACACTGTTAGGATCACTGTTAGCTGGAGGGTATGGGAAAGGATTGTATGCTGGTTAGTGTGAGGTTTAGGGAAGGGACAGGGTTCGGCTACTGCCTTCAGACAGGTATACATTAAGGTTCGGGTCAGTGTTAGCGCCGAGGTTAGCCCAAGGGCGAGACAGTGTTGGTGTGTGTTAAAGTGAGAGTGAGGGTTTGGACAGGACAGAGTTTCGTATACCAGCCAAGTATACGTCTAGGGTGCGAAGGGTGTTAGAGCCTCGTTTACTGGGATGGTAGGGAAAGTTTCATATGTTGGTTTAGTTGAGGGTGAGGAATGCAACCTTGTTCGGATGTTGCCTACAACCAGGTATACATTGAGGTTCGGAACGGAGCTTGAGCCGCAGGAACCGTGAGGTAACTTAAAGGTTGGTATGATGGTGAGGTGGAGGGTGAGAAATGAGACAGGGTTCGCCTTTTACTTACAGCCTTGTGTACGTCTAGACTCGGAACACTGTTAAGGCCACGGTTACCTGGATGTATGGGAAAGGAGTGAATGTTGGTTAGTGTCAGTTTGAGGGATGGGAGACTGTTCGGTTGCTGCCTTATCAAGATACACATTAAGGCTCGGTTGAGGGTTAGGAACTCGGTTAACCCGAGGGTGAACAGGCTTGGTGTGTTAGTTAAAATGACGGTGAGGGTGTCGACAGTGTTGAGTTTCGTATAACAGTCAAGTATACATCTAGGGTCCGCAGAGTGTTAGAGCCACGATGACCGACAGGGTAGGGAAAAGGTTGGTATGTTTGATATGTTGAGGGAGAGGGATGGAACTGTGTTCAGCTGCTGCCTACAGCCAGGTATACATTTAGGATCGGAGCAGGGTTTGAGCCACTTTCACCCCGACGGAAGTTAAAGTTGGTATGTTGGTTAGGGTGAGGGTGAGGGATGGGTCAGTGTTCGGGTTCTACTTACAACCAGTAGTCCGGTTTGTTTCGGAACACTGTTAAAATCACTCTTAGCTGGAAGGTATGGGAAAGGATTGAATCTTGGATAGTGTCAGTCTGAGGGATGCGAGAGTGTTCGGCTACTGCCTGTATCCAGGTATACATTAAAGTTCTGGTGAGGGTTAGGAACTCGGTTAACACGAGGACGAACAGGGTTGGTGTGATAAAATGGCGGAGAGGGTTTGGACAGTGTAGGGTTTCTAATAACAGCCCCGTAGGTTTGGAGCAGTATTTAAACCTTGGTCAGCGTGAAGGTAGTTAAAGGTTGTTATGTTGGTTAGGCTATGGGTGAGTGATGGGACAGTGTTCAGGTTCTGCTTACAGCCAGGTGCACTTTTAGGCTCGGAAGACTCTTAGGTCCACGGTTAGCGGGAGGTTATGGGAAAGGATTGAACGTTGGCTTGTGTGAGGCTGAGGGTTGGGACATGTTTCAGCTACTGTCTGCAGCCAGGTATACATTATGGTTCGGGTCAGTGTCAGTGCCTCGGTTAGCACGAGTGTGAGAGAGTGTTGGTGTGTTAGTTACCGTGAGGGTGAGGGTTCAGACATTGTACGGGTTCCGAAAACAGCCATGTATACGTTTAGGAGCGGAAGTGTGTTAGACCCACGGTTATCACCAGGGTAGGGAAATGGTTGGTATCCTTGAGCTGTTGAGGGTGAGGGATGGAACTGTGTTCTACTGCTGCCTACAGCCAGGTATACATTTAGGTTCGGAGCAGTGTTTGAGCCACGTTCATCCCGACGGAACTTAAAGTTGGCATGTAGGTTATGGTGAGCGTGAGGGATGGGTCAGTGTTCGGGTTCTGCTTACAACCAGGTGTCCGTTTAAGTTCGGAACACTGTTAGGATCACTATTAGCTGGAGCGTATGGGAAAGAGTTGTATGCTGGATAGTGCGAGGATTAGGGAAGGGACCGGGTTCGGCTACTGCCTTCAGACAGGTATACATTAAGGTTCGGGTGAGTGCTATCGCCGAGGTTAGCCCAAGGGCGAGACAGTGTTGGTGTGTGTTAAAGTGAGAGTGAGATTTCGGACAGGCCAGAGTTTCGTATTACAACCAAGTATACGTTTAGGGTGCAAAGAGTGTTAGAGCCTCGGTTACCGGGAGGGTAGGGAAAAGTTCATATGTTGGTTTAGTTGAGGGTGAGGAATGGAACCTTGTTCGGATGTTGCCTACAACCAGGTGTACATTTAGGTTCGGAGCAGTGTTTGAGCCGCAGTAACCGTGAGGGAACTTAAAGGTAAGTATGATGGTTAGGGAGGGGCAGAGATATGAATGGGCCAGGGTTCGCCTTTTATGTACAGCCTTGTGTACGTCTAGACTCGGAACACTGTTAGGGCCACGGTTCCCTGGATGGTATGGGAAAGGATTGAATGTTGGTTAGTGTCAGTCTGAGGGATGGGAGTGTTCGGCTACTGCCTGTATCCAGGTACACGTTAATGTCTGGTTGAGGGTTAGGAACTCGGTTAACCCGAGGGTGAACAGGGTTAGTGTGTTAGTTAAAATGACGGTGAGTGTTTGGACAGTGTAGAGTTTCGGATAACAGCCAAGTAGTTTCGGAGCAGTATTTGAAACTTGGTCAGCGTTTGGTATGTTGGTTAGGGTGAGGGTGATGGGACAGTGTTCAGGTTCTGCTTAAAGCCAGGTGCATGTTTAGGCACGGAAGAATCCTAGGTCCACGGTTAGAGGGAGGTTATGGGAAAGGACTGCATTTTGGTTCGTGTGAGGCTGAGGGATGGAACATGTTTCAGCTGCTGCCTCCAGCCAGGTATACATTAAGGGTCGGGTTGTGTTAGGGCCTCGGTTAGCCCGAGTGTGAGAGAGTGTTGGTATGCTACTTACAGAGAGGGTGAGGGTTCAGACGTTGTCGGGTTTGGAAAAAGCCAAGTATACATTCAGGATCGGAAGAGTGTTAGAGCCACGGTTATCGCCAGGGTAGGGAAACGGTTGGAATGCTTGATATGTTGAGGGTGAGGGATTGAACTGTATCGTGCTGCTGCCTACAGCCAGGTATACATTTAGGTTCGGAGCAGTGTTTGAGCCACGTTCACCCCGACGGAAGTTAAAGTTGGTATGTTGGTTAGGGTGAGGGTGAGGGATGGGTCAGTGTTCCGGTTCTGCTCACAACCAGTTGTTCGTTGAGGTTCGGAACACTGTTAGGATCACTGTTAGCTGGAGGGTATGGGAAAGGATTGTATGCTGGTTAGTGTGAGGTTTAGGGAAGGGACAGGGTTCGGCTACTGCCTTCAGACAGGTATACATTAAGGTTCGGGTCAGTGTTAGCGCCGAGGTTAGCCCAAGGGCGAGACAGTGTTGGTGTGTGTTAAAGTGAGAGTGAGGGTTTGGACAGGACAGAGTTTCGTATAGCAGCCAAGTATACGTCTAGGGTGCGAAGGGTGTTAGAGCCTCGTTTACTGGGATGGTAGGGAAAGTTTCATATGTTGCTTTAGTTGAGGGTGAGGAATGCAACCTTGTTCGGATGTTGCCTACAACCAGGTATACATTGAGGTTCGGAACGGAGCTTGAGCCGCAGGAACCGTGAGGTAACTTAAAGGTTGGTATGATGGTGAGGTGGAGGGTGAGAAATGAGACAGGGTTCGCCTTTTACTTACAGCCTTGTGTACGTCTAGACTCGGAACACTGTTAAGGCCACGGTTACCTGGATGTATGGGAAAGGAGTGAATGTTGGTTAGTGTCAGTTTGAGGGATGGGAGACTGTTCGGTTGCTGCCTTATCAAGATACACATTAAGGCTCGGTTGAGGGTTAGGAACTCGGTTAACCCGAGGGTGAACAGGCTTGGTGTGTTAGTTAAAATGACGGTGAGGGTGTCGACAGTGTTGAGTTTCGTATAACAGTCAAGTATACATCTAGGGTCCGCAGAGTGTTAGAGCCACGATGACCGACAGGGTAGGGAAAAGGTTGGTATATTTGATATGTTGAGGGAGAGGGATGGAACTGTGTTCAGCTGCTGCCTACAGCCAGGTATACATTTAGGTTCGGAGCAGTGTTTGAGCCACGTTCATCCCGACGGAACTTAAAGTTGGCATGTAGGTTATGGTGAGCGTGAGGGATGGGTCAGTGTTCAGGTTCTGCTTACAACCAGGTGTCCGTTTAAGTTCGGAACACTGTTAGGATCACTATTAGCTGGAGCGTATGGGAAAGAGTTGTATGCTGGATAGTGCGAGGATTAGGGAAGGGACCGGGTTCGGCTAGTGCCTTCAGACAGGTATACATTAAGGTTCGGGTGAGTGCTATCGCCGAGGTTAGCCCAAGGGCGAGACAGTGTTGGTGTGTGTTAAAGTGAGAGTGAGATTTCGGACAGGCCAGAGTTTCGTATTACAACCAAGTATACGTTTAGGGTGCAAAGAGTGTTAGAGCCTCGGTTACCGGGAGGGTAGGGAAAAGTTCATATGTTGGTTTAGTTGAGGGTGAGGAATGAAACCTTGTTCGGATGTTGCCTACAACCAGGTGTACATTTAGGTTCGGAGCAGTGTTTGAGCCGCAGTAACCGTGAGGGAACTTAAAGGTAAGTATGATGGTTAGGGTGGGGCAGAGATATGAATGGGCCAGGGTTCGCCTTTTATGTACAGCCTTGTGTACGTCTAGACTCGGAACACTGTTAGGGCCACGGTTCCCTGGATGGTATGGGAAAGGATTGAATGTTGGTTAGTGTCAGTCTGAGGGATGGGAGTGTTCGGCTACTGCCTGTATCCAGGTACACGTTAATGTCTGGTTGAGGGTTAGGAACTCGGTTAACCCGAGGGTGAACAGGGTTAGTGTGTTAGTTAAAATGACGGTGAGTGTTTGGACAGTGTAGAGTTTCGGATAACAGCCAAGTAGTTTCGGAGCAGTATTTGAAACTTGGTCAGCGTTTGGTATGTTGGTTAGGGTGAGGGTGATGGGACAGTGTTCAGGTTCTGCTTAAAGCCAGGTGCATGTTTAGGCACGGAAGAATCCTAGGTCCACGGTTAGAGGGAGGTTATGGGAAAGGACTGCATTTTGGTTCGTGTGAGGCTGAGGGATGGAACATGTTTCAGCTGCTGCCTCCAGCCAGGTATACATTAAGGGTCGGGTTGTGTTAGGGCCTCGGTTAGCCCGAGTGTGAGAGAGTGTTGGTATGCTACTTACAGAGAGGGTGAGGGTTCAGACGTTGTCGGGTTTGGAAAAAGCCAAGTATACATTCAGGATCGGAAGAGTGTTAGAGCCACGGTTATCGCCAGGGTAGGGAAACGGTTGGAATGCTTGATATGTTGAGGGTGAGGCATTGAACTGTATCGTGCTGCTGCCTACAGCCAGGTATACATTTAGGTTCGGAGCAGTGTTTGAGCCACGTTCACCCCGACGGAAGTTAAAGTTGGTATGTTGGTTAGGGTGAGGGTGAGGGATGGGTCAGTGTTCCGGTTCTGCTCACAACCAGTTGTTCGTTGAGGTTCGGAACACTGGTAGGATCACTGTTAGCTGGAGGGTATGGGAAAGGATTGTATGCTGGTTAGTGTGAGGTTTAGGGAAGGGACAGGGTTCGGCTACTGCCTTCAGACAGGTATACATTAAGGTTCGGGTCAGTGTTAGCGCCGAGGTTAGCCCAAGGGCGAGACAGTGTTGGTGTGTGTTAAAGTGAGAGTGAGGGTTTGGACAGGATAGAGTTTCGTATAGCAGCCAAGTATACGTCTAGGGTGCGAAGGGTGTTAGAGCCTCGTTTACTGGGATGGTAGGGAAAGTTTCATATGTTGGTTTAGTTGAGGGTGAGGAATGCAACCTTGTTCGGATGTTGCCTACAACCAGGTATACATTGAGGTTCGGAATGGAGCTTGAGCCGCAGGAACCGTGAGGTAACTTAAAGGTTGGTATGATGGTGAGGTGGAGGGTGAGAAATGAGACAGGGTTCGCCTTTTACTTACAGCCTTGTGTACGTCTAGACTCGGAACACTGTTAAGGCCACGGTTACCTGGATGTATGGGAAAGGAGTGAATGTTGGTTAGTGTCAGTTTGAGGGATGGGAGACTGTTCGGTTGCTGCCTTATCAAGATACACATTAAGGCTCGGTTGAGGGTTAGGAACTCGGTTAACCCGAGGGTGAACAGGCTTGGTGTGTTAGTTAAAATGACGGTGATGGTGTCGACAGTGTTGAGTTTCGTATAACAGTCAAGTATACATCTAGGGTCCGCAGAGTGTTAGAGCCACGATGACTGACAGGGTAGGGAAAAGGTTGGTATGTTTGATATGTTGAGGGAGAGGGATGGAACTGTGTTCAGCTGCTGCCTACAGCCAGGTATACATTTAGGTTCGGAGCAGTGTTTGAGCCACGTTCATCCCGACGGAACTTAAAGTTGGCATGTAGGTTATGGTGAGCGTGAGGGATGGGTCAGTGTTCGGGTTCTGCTTACAACCAGGTGTCCGTTTAAGTTCGGAACACTGTTAGGATCACTATTAGCTGGAGCGTATGGGAAAGAGTTGTATGCTGGATAGTGCGAGGATTAGGGAAGGGACCGGGTTCGGCTAGTGCCTTCAGACAGGTATACATTAAGGTTCGGGTGAGTGCTATCGCCGAGGTTAGCCCAAGGGCGAGACAGTGTTGGTGTGTGTTAAAGTGAGAGTGAGATTTCGGACAGGCCAGAGTTTCGTATTACAACCAAGTATACGTTTAGGGTGCAAAGAGTGTTAGAGCCTCGGTTACCGGGAGGGTAGGGAAAAGTTCATATGTTGGTTTAGTTGAGGGTGAGGAATGGAACCTTGTTCGGATGTTGCCTACAACCAGGTGTACATTTAGGTTCGGAGCAGTGTTTGAGCCGCAGTAACCGTGAGGGAACTTAAAGGTAAGTATGATGGTTAGGGTGGGGCAGAGATATGAATGGGCCAGGGTTCGCCTTTTATGTACAGCCTTGTGTACGTCTAGACTCGGAACACTGTTAGGGCCACGGTTCCCTGGATGGTATGGGAAAGGATTGAATGTTGGTTAGTGTCAGTCTGAGGGATGGGAGTGTTCGGCTACTGCCTGTATCCAGGTACACGTTAATGTATGGTTGAGGGTTAGGAACTCGGTTAACCCGAGGGTGAACAGGGTTAGTGTGTTAGTTAAAATGACGGTGAGTGTTTGGACAGTGTAGAGTTTCGGATAACAGCCAAGTAGTTTCGGAGCAGTATTTGAAACTTGGTCAGCGTTTGGTATGTTGGTTAGGGTGAGGGTGATGGGACAGTGTTCAGGTTCTGCTTAAAGCCAGGTGCATGTTTAGGCACGGAAGAATCCTAGGTCCACGGTTAGAGGGAGGTTATGGGAAAGGACTGCATTTTGGTTCGTGTGAGGCTGAGGGATGGAACATGTTTCAGCTGCTGCCTCCAGCCAGGTATACATTAAGGGTCGGGTTGTGTTAGGGCCTCGGTTAGCCCGAGTGTGAGAGAGTGTTGGTATGCTACTTACAGAGAGGGTGAGGGTTCAGACGTTGTCGGGTTTGGAAAAAGCCAAGTATACATTCAGGATCGGAAGAGTGTTAGAGCCACGGTTATCGCCAGGGTAGGGAAACGGTTGGAATGCTTGATATGTTGAGGGTGAGGGATTGAACTGTATCGTGCTGCTGCCTACAGCCAGGTATACATTTAGGTTCGGAGCAGTGTTTGAGCCACGTTCACCCCGACGGAAGTTAAAGTTGGTATGTTGGTTAGGGTGAGGGTGAGGGATGGGTCAGTGTTCCGGTTCTGCTCACAACCAGTTGTTCGTTGAGGTTCGGAACACTGTTAGGATCACTGTTAGCTGGAGGGTATGGGAAAGGATTGTATGCTGGTTAGTGTGAGGTTTATGGAAGGGACAGGGTTCGGCTACTGCCTTCAGACAGGTATACATTAAGGTTCGGGTCAGTGTTAGCGCCGAGGTTAGCCCAAGGGCGAGACAGTGTTGGTGTGTGTTAAAGTGAGAGTGAGGGTTTGGACAGGACAGAGTTTCGTATACCAGCCAAGTATACGTCTAGGGTGCGAAGGGTGTTAGAGCCTCGTTTACTGGGATGGTAGGGAAAGTTTCATATGTTGGTTTAGTTGAGGGTGAGGAATGCAACCTTGTTCGGATGTTGCCTACAACCAGGTATACATTGAGGTTCGGAACGGAGCTTGAGCCGCAGGAACCGTGAGGTAACTTAAAGGTTGGTATGATGGTGAGGAGGAGGGTGAGAAATGAGACAGGGTTCGCCTTTTACTTACAGCCTTGTGTACGTCTAGACTCGGAACACTGTTAAGGCCACGGTTACCTGGATGTATGGGAAAGGAGTGAATGTTGGTTAGTGTCAGTTTGAGGGATGGGAGACTGTTCGGTTGCTGCCTTATCAAGATACACATTAAGGCTCGGTTGAGGGTTAGGAACTCGGTTAACCCGAGGGTGAACAGGCTTGGTGTGTTAGTTAAAATGACGGTGAGGGTGTCGACAGTGTTGAGTTTCGTATAACAGTCAAGTATACATCTAGGGTCCGCAGAGTGTTAGAGCCACGATGACTGACAGGGTAGGGAAAAGGTTGGTATGTTTGATATGTTGAGGGAGAGGGATGGAACTGTGTTCAGCTGCTGCCTACAGCCAGGTATACATTTAGGTTCGGAGCAGTGTTTGAGCCACGTTCATCCCGACGGAACTTAAAGTTGGCATGTAGGTTATGATGAGCGTGAGGGATGGGTCAGTGTTCGGGTTCTGCTTACAACCAGGTGTCCGTTTAAGTTCGGAACACTGTTAGGATCACTATTAGCTGGAGCGTATGGGAAAGAGTTGTATGCTGGATAGTGCGAGGATTAGGGAAGGGACCGGGTTCGGCTAGTGCCTTCAGACAGGTATACATTAAGGTTCGGGTGAGTGCTATCGCCGAGGTTAGCCCAAGGGCGAGACAGTGTTGGTGTGTGTTAAAGTGAGAGTGAGATTTCGGACAGGCCAGAGTTTCGTATTACAACCAAGTATACGTTTAGGGTGCAAAGAGTGTTAGAGCCTCGGTTACCGGGAGGGTAGGGAAAAGTTCATATGTTGGTTTAGTTGAGGGTGAGGAATGGAACCTTGTTCGGATGTTGCCTACAACCAGGTGTACATTTAGGTTCGGAGCAGTGTTTGAGCCGCAGTAACCGTGAGGGAACTTAAAGGTAAGTATGATGGTTAGAGTGGGGCAGAGATATGAATGGGCCAGGGTTCGCCTTTTATGTACAGCCTTGTGTACGTCTAGACTCGGAACACTGTTAGGGCCACGGTTCCCTGGATGGTATGGGAAAGGATTGAATGTTGGTTAGTGTCAGTCTGAGGGATGGGAGTGTTCGGCTACTGCCTGTATCCAGGTACACGTTAATGTCTGGTTGAGGGTTAGGAACTCGGTTAACCCGAGGGTGAACAGGGTTAGTGTGTTAGTTAAAATGACGGTGAGTGTTTGGACAGTGTAGAGTTTCGGATAACAGCCAAGTAGTTTCGGAGCAGTATTTGAAACTTGGTCAGCGTTTGGTATGTTGGTTAGGGTGAGGGTGATGGGACAGTGTTCAGGTTCTGCTTAAAGCCAGGTGCATGTTTAGGCACGGAAGAATCCTAGGTCCACGGTTAGAGGGAGGTTATGGGAAAGGACTGCATTTTGGTTCGTGTGAGGCTGAGGGATGGAACATGTTTCAGCTGCTGCCTCCAGCCAGGTATACATTAAGGGTCGGGTTGTGTTAGGGCCTCGGTTAGCCCGAGTGTGAGAGAGTGTTGGTATGCTACTTACAGAGAGGGTGAGGGTTCAGACGTTGTCGGGTTTGGAAAAAGCCAAGTATACATTCAGGATCGGAAGAGTGTTAGAGCCACGGTTATCGCCAGGGTAGGGAAACGGTTGGAATGCTTGATATGTTGAGGGTGAGGGATGGAACTGTGTTCTACTGCTGCCTACAGCCAGGTATACATTTAGGTTCGGAGCAGTGTTTGAGCCACGTTCACCCCGACGGAAGTTAAAGTTGGTATGTTGGTTAGGGTGAGGGTGAGGGATGGGTCAGTGTTCCGGTTCTGCTCACAACCAGTTGTTCGTTGAGGTTCGGAACACTGTTAGGATCACTGTTAGCTGGAGGGTATGGGAAAGGATTGTATGCTGGTTAGTGTGAGGTTTAGGGAAGGGACAGGGTTCGGCTACTGCCTTCAGACAGGTATACATTAAGGTTCGGGTCAGTGTTAGCGCCGAGGTTAGCCCAAGGGCGAGACAGTGTTGGTGTGTGTTAAAGTGAGAGTGAGGGTTTGGACAGGACAGAGTTTCGTATACCAGCCAAGTATACGTCTAGGGTGCGAAGGGTGTTAGAGCCTCGTTTACTGGGATGGTAGGGAAAGTTTCATATGTTGGTTTAGTTGAGGGTGAGGAATGCAACCTTGTTCGGATGTTGCCTACAACCAGGTATACATTGAGGTGCGGAACGGAGCTTGAGCCGCAGGAACCGTGAGGTAACTTAAAGGTTGGTATGATGGTGAGGCGGAGGGTGAGAAATGAGACAGGGTTCGCCTTTTACTTACAGCCTTGTGTACGTCTAGACTCGGAACACTGTTAAGGCCACGGTTACCTGGATGTATGGGAAAGGAGTGAATGTTGGTTAGTGTCAGTTTGAGGGATGGGAGACTGTTCGGTTGCTGCCTTATCAAGATACACATTAAGGCTCGGTTGAGGGTTAGGAACTCGGTTAACCCGAGGGTGAACAGGCTTGGTGTGTTAGTTAAAATGACGGTGAGGGTGTCGACAGTGTTGAGTTTCGTATAACAGTCAAGTATACATCTAGGGTCCGCAGAGTGTTAGAGCCACGATGACCGACAGGGTAGGGAAAAGGTTGGTGTGTTTGATATGTTGAGGGAGAGGGATGGAACTGTGTTCAGCTGCTGCCTACAGCCAGGTATACATTTAGGATCGGAGCAGTGTTTGAGCCACTTTCACCCCGACGGAAGTTAAAGTTGGTATGTTGGTTAGGGTGAGGGTGAGGGATGGGTCAGTGTTCGGGTTCTACTTACAACCAGTAGTCCGGTTTGTTTCGGAACACTGTTAAAATCACTCTTAGCTGGAAGGTATGGGAAAGGATTGAATCTTGGATAGTGTCAGTCTGAGGGATGCGAGAGTGTTCGGCTACTGCCTGTATCCAGGTATACATTAAAGTTCTGGTGAGGGTTAGGAACTCGGTTAACACGAGGACGAACAGGGTTGGTGTGATAAAATGGCGGAGAGGGTTTGGACAGTGTAGGGTTTCTAATAACAGCCCCGTAGGTTTGGAGCAGTATTTAAACCTTGGTCAGCGTGAAGGTAGTTAAAGGTTGTTATGTTGGTTAGGCTATGGGTGAGTGATGGGACAGTGTTCAGGTTCTGCTTACAGCCAGGTGCACTTTTAGGCTCGGAAGACTCTTAGGTCCACGGTTAGCGGGAGGTTATGGGAAAGGATTGAACGTTGGCTTGTGTGAGGCTGAGGGTTGGGACATGTTTCAGCTACTGTCTGCAGCCAGGTATACATTATGGTTCGGGTCAGTGTCAGTGCCTCGGTTAGCACGAGTGTGAGAGAGTGTTGGTGTGTTAGTTACCGTGAGGGTGAGGGTTCAGACATTGTACGGGTTCCGAAAACAGCCATGTATACGTTTAGGAGCGGAAGTGTGTTAGACCCACGGTTATCACCAGGGTAGGGAAATGGTTGGTATCCTTGAGCTGTTGAGGGTGAGGGATGGAACTGTGTTCTACTGCTGCCTACAGCCAGGTATACATTTAGGTTCGGAGCAGTGTTTGAGCCACGTTCACCCCGACGGAAGTTAAAGTTGGTATGTTGGTTAGGGTGAGGGTGAGGGATGGGTCAGTGTTCCGGTTCTGCTCACAACCAGTTGTTCGTTGAGGTTCGGAACACTGTTAGGATCACTGTTAGCTGGAGGGTATGGGAAAGGATTGTATGCTGGTTAGTGTGAGGTTTAGGGAAGGGACAGGGTTCGGCTACTGCCTTCAGACAGGTATACATTAAGGTTCGGGTCAGTGTTAGCGCCGAGGTTAGCCCAAGGGCGAGACAGTGTTGGTGTGTGTTAAAGTGAGAGTGAGGGTTTGGACAGGACAGAGTTTCGTATACCAGCCAAGTATACGTCTAGGGTGCGAAGGGTGTTAGAGCCTCGTTTACTGGGATGGTAGGGAAAGTTTCATATGTTGGTTTAGTTGAGGGTGAGGAATGCAACCTTGTTCGGATGTTGCCTACAGCCAGGTATACATTGAGGTGCGGAACGGAGCTTGAGCCGCAGGAACCGTGAGGTAACTTAAAGGTTGGTATGATGGTGAGGCGGAGGGTGAGAAATGAGACAGGGTTCGCCTTTTACTTACAGCCTTGTGTACGTCTAGACTCGGAACACTGTTAAGGCCACGGTTACCTGGATGTATGGGAAAGGAGTGAATGTTGGTTAGTGTCAGTTTGAGGGATGGGAGACTGTTCGGTTGCTGCCTTATCAAGATACACATTAAGGCTCGGTTGAGGGTTAGGAACTCGGTTAACCCGAGGGTGAACAGGCTTGGTGTGTTAGTTAAAATGACGGTGAGGGTGTCGACAGTGTTGAGTTTCGTATAACAGTCAAGTATACATCTAGGGTCCGCAGAGTGTTAGAGCCACGATGACCGACAGGGTAGGGAAAAGGTTGGTGTGTTTGATATGTTGAGGGAGAGGGATGGAACTGTGTTCAGCTGCTGCCTACAGCCAGGTATACATTTAGGATCGGAGCAGTGTTTGAGCCACTTTCACCCCGACGGAAGTTAAAGTTGGTATGTTGGTTAGGGTGAGGGTGAGGGATGGGTCAGTGTTCGGGTTCTACTTACAACCAGTAGTCCGGTTTGTTTCGGAACACTGTTAAAATCACTCTTAGCTGGAAGGTATGGGAAAGGATTGAATCTTGGATAGTGTCAGTCTGAGGGATGCGAGAGTGTTCGGCTACTGCCTGTATCCAGGTATACATTAAAGTTCTGGTGAGGGTTAGGAACTCGGTTAACACGAGGACGAACAGGGTTGGTGTGATAAAATGGCGGAGAGGGTTTGGACAGTGTAGGGTTTCTAATAACAGCCCCGTAGGTTTGGAGCAGTATTTAAACCTTGGTCAGCGTGAAGGTAGTTAAAGGTTGTTATGTTGGTTAGGCTATGGGTGAGTGATGGGACAGTGTTCAGGTTCTGCTTACAGCCAGGTGCACTTTTAGGCTCGGAAGACTCTTAGGTCCACGGTTAGCGGGAGGTTATGGGAAAGGATTGAACGTTGGCTTGTGTGAGGCTGAGGGTTGGGACATGTTTCAGCTACTGTCTGCAGCCAGGTATACATTATGGTTCGGGTCAGTGTCAGTGCCTCGGTTAGCACGAGTGTGAGAGAGTGTTGGTGTGTTAGTTACCGTGAGGGTGAGGGTTCAGACATTGTACGGGTTCCGAAAACAGCCATGTATACGTTTAGGAGCGGAAGTGTGTTAGACCCACGGTTATCACCAGGGTAGGGAAATGGTTGGTATCCTTGAGCTGTTGAGGGTGAGGGATGGAACTGTGTTCTACTGCTGCCTACAGCCAGGTATACATTTAGGTTCGGAGCAGTGTTTGAGCCACGTTCATCCCGACGGAACTTAAAGTTGGCATGTAGGTTATATTGAGCGTGAGGGATGGGTCAGTGTTCGGGTTCTGCTTACAACCAGGTGTCCGTTTAAGTTCAGAACACTGTTAGGATCACTATTAGCTGGAGCGTATGGGAAAGAGTTGTATGCTGGATAGTGCGAGGATTAGGGAAGGGACCGGGTTCGGCTAGTGCCTTCAGACAGGTATACATTAAGGTTCGGGTGAGTGCTATCGCCGAGGTTAGCCCAAGGGCGAGACAGTGTCGGTGTGTGTTAAAGTGAGAGTGAGATTTCGGACAGGCCAGAGTTTCGTATTACAACCAAGTATACGTTTAGGGTGCAAAGAGTGTTAGAGCCTCGGTTACCGGGAGGGTAGGGAAAAGTTCATATGTTGGTTTAGTTGAGGGTGAGGAATGGAACCTTGTTCGGATGTTGCCTACAACCAGGTGTACATTTAGGTTCGGAGCAGTGTTTGAGCCGCAGTAACCGTGAGGGAACTTAAAGGTAAGTATGATGGTTAGAGTGGGGCAGAGATATGAATGGGCCAGGGTTCGCCTTTTATGTACAGCCTTGTGTACGTCTAGACTCGGAACACTGTTAGGGCCACGGTTCCCTGGATGGTATGGGAAAGGATTGAATGTTGGTTAGTGTCAGTCTGAGGGATGGGAGTGTTCGGCTACTGCCTGTATCCAGGTACACGTTAATGTCTGGTTGAGGGTTAGGAACTCGGTTAACCCGAGGGTGAACAGGGTTAGTGTGTTAGTTAAAATGACGGTGAGTGTTTGGACAGTGTAGAGTTTCGGATAACAGCCAAGTAGTTTCGGAGCAGTATTTGAAACTTGGTCAGCGTTTGGTATGTTGGTTAGGGTGAGGGTGATGGGACAGTGTTCAGGTTCTGCTTAAAGCCAGGTGCATGTTTAGGCACGGAAGAATCCTAGGTCCACGGTTAGAGGGAGGTTATGGGAAAGGACTGCATTTTGGTTCGTGTGAGGCTGAGGGATGGAACATGTTTCAGCTGCTGCCTCCAGCCAGGTATACATTAAGGGTCGGGTTGTGTTAGGGCCTCGGTTAGCCCGAGTGTGAGAGAGTGTTGGTATGCTACTTACAGAGAGGGTGAGGGTTCAGACGTTGTCGGGTTTGGAAAAAGCCAAGTATACATTCAGGATCGGAAGAGTGTTAGAGCCACGGTTATCGCCAGGGTAGGGAAACGGTTGGAATGCTTGATATGTTGAGGGTGAGGGATGGAACTGTGTTCTACTGCTGCCTACAGCCAGGTATACATTTAGGTTCGGAGCAGTGTTTGAGCCACGTTCACCCCGACGGAAGTTAAAGTTGGTATGTTGGTTAGGGTGAGGGTGAGGGATGGGTCAGTGTTCCGGTTCTGCTCACAACCAGTTGTTCGTTGAGGTTCGGAACACTGTTAGGATCACTGTTAGCTGGAGGGTATGGGAAAGGATTGTATGCTGGTTAGTGTGAGGTTTAGGGAAGGGACAGGGTTCGGCTACTGCCTTCAGACAGGTATACATTAAGGTTCGGGTCAGTGTTAGCGCCGAGGTTAGCCCAAGGGCGAGACAGTGTTGGTGTGTGTTAAAGTGAGAGTGAGGGTTTGGACAGGACAGAGTTTCGTATACCAGCCAAGTATACGTCTAGGGTGCGAAGGGTGTTAGAGCCTCGTTTACTGGGATGGTAGGGAAAGTTTCATATGTTGGTTTAGTTGAGGGTGAGGAATGCAACCTTGTTCGGATGTTGCCTACAACCAGGTATACATTGAGGTGCGGAACGGAGCTTCAGCCGCAGGAACCGTGAGGTAACTTAAAGGTTGGTATGATGGTGAGGCGGAGGGTGAGAAATGAGACAGGGTTCGCCTTTTACTTACAGCCTTGTGTACGTCTAGACTCGGAACACTGTTAAGGCCACGGTTACCTGGATGTATGGGAAAGGAGTGAATGTTGGTTAGTGTCAGTTTGAGGGATGGGAGACTGTTCGGTTGCTGCCTTATCAAGATACACATTAAGGCTCGGTTGAGGGTTAGGAACTCGGTTAACCCGAGGGTGAACAGGCTTGGTGTGTTAGTTAAAATGACGGTGAGTGTGTCGACAGTGTTGAGTTTCGTATAACAGTCAAGTATACATCTAGGGTCCGCAGAGTGTTAGAGCCACGATGACCGACAGGGTAGGGAAAAGGTTGGTGTGTTTGATATGTTGAGGGAGAGGGATGGAACTGTGTTCAGCTGCTGCCTACAGCCAGGTATACATTTAGGATCGGAGCAGTGTTTGAGCCACTTTCACCCCGACGGAAGTTACAGTTGGTATGTTGGTTAGGGTGAGGGTGAGGGATGGGTCAGTGTTCGGGTTCTACTTACAACCAGTAGTCCGGTTTGTTTCGGAACACTGTTAAAATCACTCTTAGCTGGAAGGTATGGGAAAGGATTGAATCTTGGATAGTGTCAGTCTGAGGGATGCGAGAGTGTTCGGCTACTGCCTGTATCCAGGTATACATTAAAGTTCTGGTGAGGGTTAGGAACTCGGTTAACACGAGGACGAACAGGGTTGGTGTGATAAAATGGCGGAGAGGGTTTGGACAGTGTAGGGTTTCTAATAACAGCCCCGTAGTTTTGGAGCAGTATTTAAACCTTGGTCAGCGTGAAGGTAGTTAAAGGTTGTTATGTTGGTTAGGCTATGGGTGAGTGATGGGACAGTGTTCAGGTTCTGCTTACAGCCAGGTGCACTTTTAGGCTCGGAAGACTCTTAGGTCCACGGTTAGCGGGAGGTTATGGGAAAGGATTGAACGTTGGCTTGTGTGAGGCTGAGGGTTGGGACATGTTTCAGCTACTGTCTGCAGCCAGGTATACATTATGGTTCGGGTCAGTGTCAGTGCCTCGGTTAGCACGAGTGTGAGAGAGTGTTGGTGTGTTAGTTACCGTGAGGGTGAGGGTTCAGACATTGTACGGGTTCCGAAAACAGCCATGTATACGTTTAGGAGCGGAAGTGTGTTAGACCCACGGTTATCACCAGGGTAGGGAAATGGTTGGTATCCTTGAGCTGTTGAGGGTGAGGGATGGAACTGTGTTCTACTGCTGCCTACAGCCAGGTATACATTTAGGTTCGGAGCAGTGTTTGAGCCACGTTCATCCCGACGGAACTTAAAGTTGGCATGTAGTTTATGGTGAGCGTGAGGTATGGGTCAGTGTTCGGGTTCTGCTTACAACCAGGTGTCCGTTTAAGTTCGGAACACTGTTAGGATCACTATTAGCTGGAGCGTATGGGAAAGAGTTGTATGCTGGATAGTGCGAGGATTAGGGAAGGGACCGGGTTCGGCTAGTGCCTTCAGACAGGTATACATTAAGGTTCGGGTGAGTGCTATCGCCGAGGTTAGCCCAAGGGCGAGACAGTGTTGGTGTGTGTTAAAGTGAGAGTGAGATTTCGGACAGGCCAGAGTTTCGTATTACAACCAAGTATACGTTTAGGGTGCAAAGAGTGTTAGAGCCTCGGTTACCGGGAGGGTAGGGAAAAGTTCATATGTTGGTTTAGTTGAGGGTGAGGAATGGAACCTTGTTCGGATGTTGCCTACAACCAGGTGTACATTTAGGTTCGGAGCAGTGTTTGAGCCGCAGTAACCGTGAGGGAACTTAAAGGTAAGTATGATGGTTAGGGTGGGGCAGAGATATGAATGGGCCAGGGTTCGCCTTTTATGTACAGCCTTGTGTACGTCTAGACTCGGAACACTGTTAGGGCCACGGTTCCCTGGATGGTATGGGAAAGGATTGAATGTTGGTTAGTGTCAGTCTGAGGGATGGGAGTGTTCGGCTACTGCCTGTATCCAGGTACACGTTAATGTCTGGTTGAGGGTTAGGAACTCGGTTAACCCGAGGGTGAACAGGGTTAGTGTGTTAGTTAAAATGACGGTGAGTGTTTGGACAGTGTAGAGTTTCGGATAACAGCCAAGTAGTTTCGGAGCAGTATTTGAAACTTGGTCAGCGTTTGGTATGTTGGTTAGGGTGAGGGTGATGGGACAGTGTTCAGGTTCTGCTTAAAGCCAGGTGCATGTTTAGGCACGGAAGAATCCTAGGTCCACGGTTAGAGGGAGGTTATGGGAAAGGACTGCATTTTGGTTCGTGTGAGGCTGAGGGATGGAACATGTTTCAGCTGCTGCCTCCAGCCAGGTATACATTAAGGGTCGGGTTGTGTTAGGGCCTCGGTTAGCCCGAGTGTGAGAGAGTGTTGGTATGCTACTTACAGAGAGGTTGAGGGTTCAGACGTTGTCGGGTTTGGAAAAAGCCAAGTATACATTCAGGATCGGAAGAGTGTTAGAGCCACGGTTATCGCCAGGGTAGGGAAACGGTTGGAATGCTTGATATGTTGAGGGTGAGGGATTGAACTGTATCGTGCTGCTGCCTACAGCCAGGTATACATTTAGGTTCGGAGCAGTGTTTGAGCCACGTTCACCCCGACGGAAGTTAAAGTTGGTATGTTGGTTAGGGTGAGGGTGAGGGATGGGTCAGTGTTCCGGTTCTGCTCACAACCAGTTGTTCGTTGAGGTTCGGAACACTGGTAGGATCACTGTTAGCTGGAGGGTATGGGAAAGGATTGTATGCTGGTTAGTGTGAGGTTTAGGGAAGGGACAGGGTTCGGCTACTGCCTTCAGACAGGTATACATTAAGGTTCGGGTCAGTGTTAGCGCCGAGGTTAGCCCAAGGGCGAGACAGTGTTGGTGTGTGTTAAAGTGAGAGTGAGGGTTTGGACAGGACAGAGTTTCGTATACCAGCCAAGTATACGTCTAGGGTGCGAAGGGTGTTAGAGCCTCGTTTACTGGGATGGTAGGGAAAGTTTCATATGTTGGTTTAGTTGAGGGTGAGGAATGCAACCTTGTTCGGATGTTGCCTACAACCAGGTATACATTGAGGTGCGGAACGGAGCTTGAGCCGCAGGAACCGTGAGGTAACTTAAAGGTTGGTATGATGGTGAGGCGGAGGGTGAGAAATGAGACAGGGTTCGCCTTTTACTTACAGCCTTGTGTACGTCTAGACTCGGAACACTGTTAAGGCCACGGTTACCTGGATGTATGGGAAAGGAGTGAATGTTGGTTAGTGTCAGTTTGAGGGATGGGAGACTGTTCGGTTGCTGCCTTATCAAGATACACATTAAGGCTCGGTTGAGGGTTAGGAACTCGGTTAACCCGAGGGTGAACAGGCTTGGTGTGTTAGTTAAAATGACGGTGAGGGTGTCGACAGTGTTGAGTTTCGTATAACAGTCAAGTATACATCTAGGGTCCGCAGAGTGTTAGAGCCACGATGACC
The DNA here is from genome assembly GCF_057876585.1 of Rhinolophus sinicus. Lineage (NCBI taxonomy): Eukaryota > Metazoa > Chordata > Mammalia > Chiroptera > Rhinolophidae > Rhinolophus > Rhinolophus sinicus. The sequence goes on from NC_142506.1 coordinate 41,756,835, forward strand.
GACAGGGTAGGGAAAAGGTTGGTGTGTTTGATATGTTGAGGGAGAGGGATGGAACTGTGTTCAGCTGCTGCCTACAGCCAGGTATACATTTAGGATCGGAGCAGTGTTTGAGCCACTTTCACCCCGACGGAAGTTAAAGTTGGTATGTTGGTTAGGGTGAGGGTGAGGGATGGGTCAGTGTTCGGGTTCTACTTACAACCAGTAGTCCGGTTTGTTTCGGAACACTGTTAAAATCACTCTTAGCTGGAAGGTATGGGAAAGGATTGAATCTTGGATAGTGTCAGTCTGAGGGATGCGAGAGTGTTCGGCTACTGCCTGTATCCAGGTATACATTAAAGTTCTGGTGAGGGTTAGGAACTCGGTTAACACGAGGACGAACAGGGTTGGTGTGATAAAATGGCGGAGAGGGTTTGGACAGTGTAGGGTTTCTAATAACAGCCCCGTAGGTTTGGAGCAGTATTTAAACCTTGGTCAGCGTGAAGGTAGTTAAAGGTTGTTATGTTGGTTAGGCTATGGGTGAGTGATGGGACAGTGTTCAGGTTCTGCTTACAGCCAGGTGCACTTTTAGGCTCGGAAGACTCTTAGGTCCACGGTTAGCGGGAGGTTATGGGAAAGGATTGAACGTTGGCTTGTGTGAGGCTGAGGGTTGGGACATGTTTCAGCTACTGTCTGCAGCCAGGTATACATTATGGTTCGGGTCAGTGTCAGTGCCTCGGTTAGCACGAGTGTGAGAGAGTGTCGGTGTGTTAGTTACCGTGAGGGTGAGGGTTCAGACATTGTACGGGTTCCGAAAACAGCCATGTATACGTTTAGGAGCGGAAGTGTGTTAGACCCACGGTTATCACCAGGGTAGGGAAATGGTTGGTATCCTTGAGCTGTTGAGGGTGAGGGATGGAACTGTGTTCTACTGCTGCCTACAGCCAGGTATACATTTAGGTTCGGAGCAGTGTTTGAGCCACGTTCATCCCGACGGAACTTAAAGTTGGCATGTAGGTTATGGTGAGCGTGAGGGATGGGTCAGTGTTCGGGTTCTGCTTACAACCAGGTGTCCGTTTAAGTTCGGAACACTGTTAGGATCACTATTAGCTGGAGCGTATGGGAAAGAGTTGTATGCTGGATAGTGCGAGGATTAGGGAAGGGACCGGGTTCGGCTACTGCCTTCAGACAGGTATACATTAAGGTTCGGGTGAGTGCTATCGCCGAGGTTAGCCCAAGGGCGAGACAGTGTTGGTGTGTGTTAAAGTGAGAGTGAGATTTCGGACAGGCCAGAGTTTCGTATTACAACCAAGTATACGTTTAGGGTGCAAAGAGTGTTAGAGCCTCGGTTACCGGGAGGGTAGGGAAAAGTTCATATGTTGGTTTAGTTGAGAGTGAGGAATGGAACCTTGTTCGGATGTTGCCTACAACCAGGTGTACATTTAGGTTCGGAGCAGTGTTTGAGCCGCAGTAACCGTGAGGGAACTTAAAGGTAAGTATGATGGTTAGGGAGGGGCAGAGATATGAATGGGCCAGGGTTCGCCTTTTATGTACAGCCTTGTGTACGTCTAGACTCGGAACACTGTTAGGGCCACGGTTCCCTGGATGGTATGGGAAAGGATTGAATGTTGGTTAGTGTCAGTCTGAGGGATGGGAGTGTTCGGCTACTGCCTGTATCCAGGTACACGTTAATGTCTGGTTGAGGGTTAGGAACTCGGTTAACCCGAGGGTGAACAGGGTTAGTGTGTTAGTTAAAATGACGGTGAGTGTTTGGACAGTGTAGAGTTTCGGATAACAGCCAAGTAGTTTCGGAGCAGTATTTGAAACTTGGTCAGCGTTTGGTATGTTGGTTAGGGTGAGGGTGATGGGACAGTGTTCAGGTTCTGCTTAAAGCCAGGTGCATGTTTAGGCACGGAAGAATCCTAGGTCCACGGTTAGAGGGAGTTTATGGGAAAGGACTGCATTTTGGTTCGTGTGAGGCTGAGGGATGGAACATGTTTCAGCTGCTGCCTCCAGCCAGGTATACATTAAGGGTCGGGTTGTATTAGGGCCTCGGTTAGCCCGAGTGTGAGAGAGTGTTGGTATGCTACTTACAGAGAGGGTGAGGGTTCAGACGTTGTCGGGTTTGGAAAAAGCCAAGTATACATTCAGGATCGGAAGAGTGTTAGAGCCACGGTTATCGCCAGGGTAGGGAAACGGTTGGAATGCTTGATATGTTGAGGGTGAGGGATTGAACTGTATCGTGCTGCTGCCTACAGCCAGGTATACATTTAGGTTCGGAGCAGTGTTTGAGCCACGTTCACCCCGACGGAAGTTAAAGTTGGTATGTTGGTTAGGGTGAGGGTTAGGGATGGGTCAGTGTTCCGGTTCTGCTCACAACCAGTTGTTCGTTGAGGTTCGGAACACTGGTAGGATCACTGTTAGCTGGAGGGTATGGGAAAGGATTGTATGCTGGTTAGTGTGAGGTTTAGGGAAGGGACAGGGTTCGTCTACTGCCTTCAGACAGGTATACATTAAGGTTCGGGTCAGTGTTAGCGCCGAGGTTAGCCCAAGGGCGAGACAGTGTTGGTGTGTGTTAAAGTGAGAGTGAGGGTTTGGACAGGACAGAGTTTCGTATACCAGCCAAGTATACGTCTAGGGTGCGAAGGGTGTTAGAGCCTCGTTTACTGGGATGGTAGGGAAAGTTTCATATGTTGGTTTAGTTGAGGGTGAGGAATGCAACCTTGTTCGGATGTTGCCTACAACCAGGTATACATTGAGGTTCGGAACGGAGCTTGAGCCGCAGGAACCGTGAGGTAACTTAAAGGTTGGTATGATGGTGAGGCGGAGGGTGAGAAATGAGACAGGGTTCGCCTTTTACTTACAGCCTTGTGTACGTCTAGACTCGGAACACTGTTAAGGCCACGGTTACCTGGATGTATGGGAAAGGAGTGAATGTTGGTTAGTGTGAGTTTGAGGGATGTGAGACTGTTCGGTTGCTGCCTTATCAAGATACACATTAAGGCTCGGTTGAGGGTTAGGAACTCGGTTAACCCGAGGGTGAACAGGCTTGGTGTGTTAGTTAAAATGACGGTGAGGGTGTCGACAGTGTTGAGTTTCGTATAACAGTCAAGTATACATCTAGGGTCCGCAGAGTGTTAGAGCCACGATGACCGACAGGGTAGGGAAAAGGTTGGTATGTTTGATATGTTGAGGGAGAGGGATGGAACTGTGTTCAGCTGCTGCCTACAGCCAGGTATACATTTAGGATCGGAGCAGTGTTTGAGCCACTTTCACCCCGACGGAAGTTAAAGTTGGTATGTTGGTTAGGGTGAGGGTGAGGGATGGGTCAGTGTTCGGGTTCTACTTACAACCAGTAGTCCGGTTTGTTTCGGAACACTGTTAAAATCACTCTTAGCTGGAAGGTATGGGAAAGGATTGAATCTTGGATAGTGTCAGTCTGAGGGATGCGAGAGTGTTCGGCTACTGCCTGTATCCAGGTATACATTAAAGTTCTGGTGAGGGTTAGGAACTCGGTTAACACGAGGACGAACAGGGTTGGTGTGATAAAATGGCGGAGAGGGTTTGGACAGTGTAGGGTTTCTAATAACAGCCCCGTAGGTTTGGAGCAGTATTTAAACCTTGGTCAGCGTGAAGGTAGTTAAAGGTTGTTATGTTGGTTAGGCTATGGGTGAGTGATGGGACAGTGTTCAGGTTCTGCTTACAGCCAGGTGCACTTTTAGGCTCGGAAGACTCTTAGGTCCACGGTTAGCGGGAGGTTATGGGAAAGGATTGAACGTTGGCTTGTGTGAGGCTGAGGGTTGGGACATGTTTCAGCTACTGTCTGCAGCCAGGTATACAATATGGTTCGGGTCAGTGTCAGTGCCTCGGTTAGCACGAGTGTGAGAGAGTGTCGGTGTGTTAGTTACCGTGAGGGTGAGGGTTCAGACATTGTACGGGTTCCGAAAACAGCCATGTATACGTTTAGGAGCGGAAGTGTGTTAGACCCACGGTTATCACCAGGGTAGGGAAATGGTTGGTATCCTTGAGCTGTTGAGGGTGAGGGATGGAACTGTGTTCTACTGCTGCCTACAGCCAGGTATACATTTAGGTTCGGAGCAGTGTTTGAGCCACGTTCATCCCGACGGAACTTAAAGTTGGCATGTAGGTTATGGTGAGCGTGAGGGATGGGTCAGTGTTCGGGTTCTGCTTACAACCAGGTGTCCGTTTAAGTTCGGAACACTGTTAGGATCACTATTAGCTGGAGCGTATGGGAAAGAGTTGTATGCTGGATAGTGCGAGGATTAGGGAAGGGACCGGGTTCGGCTACTGCCTTCAGACAGGTATACATTAAGGTTCGGGTGAGTGCTATCGCCGAGGTTAGCCCAAGGGCGAGACAGTGTTGGTGTGTGTTAAAGTGAGAGTGAGATTTCGGACAGGCCAGAGTTTCGTATTACAACCAAGTATACGTTTAGGGTGCAAAGAGTGTTAGAGCCTCGGTTACCGGGAGGGTAGGGAAAAGTTCATATGTTGGTTTAGTTGAGGGTGAGGAATGGAACCTTGTTCGGATGTTGCCTACAACCAGGTGTACATTTAGGTTCGGAGCAGTGTTTGAGCCGCAGTAACCGTGAGGGAACTTAAAGGTAAGTATGATGGTTAGGGAGGGGCAGAGATATGAATGGGCCAGGGTTCGCCTTTTATGTACAGCCTTGTGTACGTCTAGACTCGGAACACTGTTAGGGCCACGGTTCCCTGGATGGTATGGGAAAGGATTGAATGTTGGTTAGTGTCAGTCTGAGGGATGGGAGTGTTCGGCTACTGCCTGTATCCAGGTACACGTTAATGTCTGGTTGAGGGTTAGGAACTCGGTTAACCCGAGGGTGAACAGGGTTAGTGTGTTAGTTAAAATGACGGTGAGTGTTTGGACAGTGTAGAGTTTCGGATAACAGCCAAGTAGTTTCGGAGCAGTATTTGAAACTTGGTCAGCGTTTGGTATGTTGGTTAGGGTGAGGGTGATGGGACAGTGTTCAGGTTCTGCTTAAAGCCAGGTGCATGTTTAGGCACGGAAGAATCCTAGGTCCACGGTTAGAGGGAGGTTATGGGAAAGGACTGCATTTTGGTTCGTGTGAGGCTGAGGGATGGAACATGTTTCAGCTGCTGCCTCCAGCCAGGTATACATTAAGGGTCGGGTCAGTGTTAGGGCCTCGGTTAGCCCGAGTGTGAGAGAGTGTTGGTATGCTACTTACAGAGAGGGTGAGGGTTCAGACGTTGTCGGGTTTGGAAAAAGCCAAGTATACATTCAGGATCGGAAGAGTGTTAGAGCCACGGTTATCGCCAGGGTAGGGAAACGGTTGGAATGCTTGATATGTTGAGGGTGAGGGATTGAACTGTATCGTGCTGCTGCCTACAGCCAGGTATACATTTAGGTTCGGAGCAGTGTTTGAGCCACGTTCACCCCGACGGAAGTTAAAGTTGGTATGTTGGTTAGGGTGAGGGTGAGGGATGGGTCAGTGTTCCGGTTCTGCTCACAACCAGTTGTTCGTTGAGGTTCGGAACACTGGTAGGATCACTGTTAGCTGGAGGGTATGGGAAAGGATTATATGCTGGTTAGTGTGAGGTTTAGGGAAGGGACAGGGTTCGGCTACTGCCTTCAGACAGGTATACATTAAGGTTCGGGTCAGTGTTAGCGCCGAGGTTAGCCCAAGGGCGAGACAGTGTTGGTGTGTGTTAAAGTGAGAGTGAGGGTTTGGACAGGACAGAGTTTCGTATACCAGCCAAGTATACGTCTAGGGTGAGAAGGGTGTTAGAGCCTCGTTTACTGGGATGGTAGGGAAAGTTTCATATGTTGGTTTAGTTGAGGGTGAGGAATGCAGCCTTGTTCGGATGTTGCCTACAACCAGGTATACATTGAGGTTCGGAACGGAGCTTGAGCCGCAGGAACCGTGAGGTAACTTAAAGGTTGGTATGATGGTGAGGCGGAGGGTGAGAAATGAGACAGGGTTCGCCTTTTACTTACAGCCTTGTGTACGTCTAGACTCGGAACACTGTTAAGGCCACGGTTACCTGGATGTATGGGAAAGGAGTGAATGTTGGTTAGTGTCAGTTTGAGGGATGGGAGACTGTTCGGTTGCTGCCTTATCAAGATACACATTAAGGCTCGGTTGAGGGTTAGGAACTCGGTTAACCCGAGGGTGAACAGGCTTGGTGTGTTAGTTAAAATGACGGTGAGGGTGTCGACAGTGTTGAGTTTCGTATAACAGTCAAGTATACATCTAGGGTCCGCAGAGTGTTAGAGCCACGATGACCGACAGGGTAGGGAAAAGGTTGGTGTGTTTGATATGTTGAGGGAGAGGGATGGAACTGTGTTCAGCTGCTGCCTACAGCCAGGTATACATTTAGGATCGGAGCAGTGTTTGAGCCACTTTCACCCCGACGGAAGTTAAAGTTGGTATGTTGGTTAGGGTGAGGGTGAGGGATGGGTCAGTGTTCGGGTTCTACTTACAACCAGTAGTCCGGTTTGTTTCGGAACACTGTTAAAATCACTCTTAGCTGGAAGGTATGGGAAAGGATTGAATCTTGGATAGTGTCAGTCTGAGGGATGCGAGAGTGTTCGGCTACTGCCTGTATCCAGGTATACATTAAAGTTCTGGTGAGGGTTAGGAACTCGGTTAACACGAGGACGAACAGGGTTGGTGTGATAAAATGGCGGAGAGGGTTTGGACAGTGTAGGGTTTCTAATAACAGCCCCGTAGGTTTGGAGCAGTATTTAAACCTTGGTCAGCGTGAAGGTAGTTAAAGGTTGTTATGTTGGTTAGGCTATGGGTGAGTGATGGGACAGTGTTCAGGTTCTGCTTACAGCCAGGTGCACTTTTAGGCTCGGAAGACTCTTAGGTCCACGGTTAGCGGGAGGTTATGGGAAAGGATTGAACGTTGGCTTGTGTGAGGCTGAGGGTTGGGACATGTTTCAGCTACTGTCTGCAGCCAGGTATACAATATGGTTCGGGTCAGTGTCAGTGCCTCGGTTAGCACGAGTGTGAGAGAGTGTCGGTGTGTTAGTTACCGTGAGGGTGAGGGTTCAGACATTGTACGGGTTCCGAAAACAGCCATGTATACGTTTAGGAGCGGAAGTGTGTTAGACCCACGGTTATCACCAGGGTAGGGAAATGGTTGGTATCCTTGAGCTGTTGAGGGTGAGGGATGGAACTGTGTTCTACTGCTGCCTACAGCCAGGTATACATTTAGGTTCGGAGCAGTGTTTGAGCCACGTTCATCCCGACGGAACTTAAAGTTGGCATGTAGGTTATGGTGAGCGTGAGGGATGGGTCAGTGTTCGGGTTCTGCTTACAACCAGGTGTCCGTTTAAGTTCGGAACACTGTTAGGATCACTATTAGCTGGAGCGTATGGGAAAGAGTTGTATGCTGGATAGTGCGAGGATTAGGGAAGGGACCGGGTTCGGCTACTGCCTTCAGACAGGTATACATTAAGGTTCGGGTGAGTGCTATCGCCGAGGTTAGCCCAAGGGCGAGACAGTGTTGGTGTGTGTTAAAGTGAGAGTGAGATTTCGGACAGGCCAGAGTTTCGTATTACAACCAAGTATACGTTTAGGGTGCAAAGAGTGTTAGAGCCTCGGTTACCGGGAGGGTAGGGAAAAGTTCATATGTTGGTTTAGTTGAGGGTGAGGAATGGAACCTTGTTCGGATGTTGCCTACAACCAGGTGTACATTTAGGTTCGGAGCAGTGTTTGAGCCGCAGTAACCGTGAGGGAACTTAAAGGTAAGTATGATGGTTAGGGAGGGGCAGAGATATGAATGGGCCAGGGTTCGCCTTTTATGTACAGCCTTGTGTACGTCTAGACTCGGAACACTGTTAGGGCCACGGTTCCCTGGATGGTATGGGAAAGGATTGAATGTTGGTTAGTGTCAGTCTGAGGGATGGGAGTGTTCGGCTACTGCCTGTATCCAGGTACACGTTAATGTCTGGTTGAGGGTTAGGAACTCGGTTAACCCGAGGGTGAACAGGGTTAGTGTGTTAGTTAAAATGACGGTGAGTGTTTGGACAGTGTAGAGTTTCGGATAACAGCCAAGTAGTTTCGGAGCAGTATTTGAAACTTGGTCAGCGTTTGGTATGTTGGTTAGGGTGAGGGTGATGAGACAGTGTTCAGGTTCTGCTTAAAGCCAGGTGCATGTTTAGGCACGGAAGAATCCTAGGTCCACGGTTAGAGGGAGGTTATGGGAAAGGACTGCATTTTGGTTCGTGTGAGGCTGAGGGATGGAACATGTTTCAGCTGCTGCCTCCAGCCAGGTATACATTAAGGGTCGGGTCAGTGTTAGGGCCTCGGTTAGCCCGAGTGTGAGAGAGTGTTGGTATGCTACTTACAGAGAGGGTGAGGGTTCAGACGTTGTCGGGTTTGGAAAAAGCCAAGTATACATTCAGGATCGGAAGAGTGTTAGAGCCACGGTTATCGCCAGGGTAGGGAAACGGTTGGAATGCTTGATATGTTGAGGGTGAGGGATTGAACTGTATCGTGCTGCTGCCTACAGCCAGGTATACATTTAGGTTCGGAGCAGTGTTTGAGCCACGTTCACCCCGACGGAAGTTAAAGTTGGTATGTTGGTTAGGGTGAGGGTGAGGGATGGGTCAGTGTTCCGGTTCTGCTCACAACCAGTTGTTCGTTGAGGTTCGGAACACTGGTAGGATCACTGTTAGCTGGAGGGTATGGGAAAGGATTGTATGCTGGTTAGTGTGAGGTTTAGGGAAGGGACAGGGTTCGGCTACTGCCTTCAGACAGGTATACATTAAGGTTCGGGTCAGTGTTAGCGCCGAGGTTAGCCCAAGGGCGAGACAGTGTTGGTGTGTGTTAAAGTGAGAGTGAGGGTTTGGACAGGACAGAGTTTCGTATACCAGCCAAGTATACGTCTAGGGTGAGAAGGGTGTTAGAGCCTCGTTTACTGGGATGGTAGGGAAAGTTTCATATGTTGGTTTAGTTGAGGGTGAGGAATGCAGCCTTGTTCGGATGTTGCCTACAACCAGGTATACATTGAGGTTCGGAACGGAGCTTGAGCCGCAGGAACCGTGAGGTAACTTAAAGGTTGGTATGATGGTGAGGCGGAGGGTGAGAAATGAGACAGGGTTCGCCTTTTACTTACAGCCTTGTGTACGTCTAGACTCGGAACACTGTTAAGGCCACGGTTACCTGGATGTATGGGAAAGGAGTGAATGTTGGTTAGTGTCAGTTTGAGGGATGGGAGACTGTTCGGTTGCTGCCTTATCAAGATACACATTAAGGCTCGGTTGAGGGTTAGGAACTCGGTTAACCCGAGGGTGAACAGGCTTGGTGTGTTAGTTAAAATGACGGTGAGGGTGTCGACAGTGTTGAGTTTCGTATAACAGTCAAGTATACATCTAGGGTCCGCAGAGTGTTAGAGCCACGATGACCGACAGGGTAGGGAAAAGGTTGGTGTGTTTGATATGTTGAGGGAGAGGGATGGAACTGTGTTCAGCTGCTGCCTACAGCCAGGTATACATTTAGGATCGGAGCAGTGTTTGAGCCACTTTCACCCCGACGGAAGTTAAAGTTGGTATGTTGGTTAGGGTGAGGGTGAGGGATGGGTCAGTGTTCGGGTTCTACTTACAACCAGTAGTCCGGTTTGTTTCGGAACACTGTTAAAATCACTCTTAGCTGGAAGGTATGGGAAAGGATTGAATCTTGGATAGTGTCAGTCTGAGGGATGCGAGAGTGTTCGGCTACTGCCTGTATCCAGGTATACATTAAAGTTCTGGTGAGGGTTAGGAACTCGGTTAACACGAGGACGAACAGGGTTGGTGTGATAAAATGGCGGAGAGGGTTTGGACAGTGTAGGGTTTCTAATAACAGCCCCGTAGGTTTGGAGCAGTATTTAAACCTTGGTCAGCGTGAAGGTAGTTAAAGGTTGTTATGTTGGTTAGGCTATGGGTGAGTGATGGGACAGTGTTCAGGTTCTGCTTACAGCCAGGTGCACTTTTAGGCTCGGAAGACTCTTAGGTCCACGGTTAGCGGGAGGTTATGGGAAAGGATTGAACGTTGGCTTGTGTGAGGCTGAGGGTTGGGACATGTTTCAGCTACTGTCTGCAGCCAGGTATACATTATGGTTCGGGTCAGTGTCAGTGCCTCGGTTAGCACGAGTGTGAGAGAGTGTTGGTGTGTTAGTTACCGTGAGGGTGAGGGTTCAGACATTGTACGGGTTCCGAAAACAGCCATGTATACGTTTAGGAGCGGAAGTGTGTTAGACCCACGGTTATCACCAGGGTAGGAAAAATGGTTGGTATCCTTGAGCTGTTGAGGGTGAGGGATGGAACTGTGTTCTACTGCTGCCTACAGCCAGGTATACATTTAGGTTCGGAGCAGTGTTTGAGCCACGTTCATCCCGACGGAACTTAAAGTTGGCATGTAGGTTATGGTGAGCGTGAGGGATGGGTCAGTGTTCGGGTTCTGCTTACAACCAGGTGTCCGTTTAAGTTCGGAACACTGTTAGGATCACTATTAGCTGGAGCGTATGGGAAAGAGTTGTATGCTGGATAGTGCGAGGATTAGGGAAGGGACCGGGTTCGGCTAGTGCCTTCAGACAGGTATACATTAAGGTTCGGGTGAGTGCTATCGCCGAGGTTAGCCCAAGGGCGAGACAGTGTTGGTGTGTGTTAAAGTGAGAGTGAGATTTCGGACAGGCCAGAGTTTCGTATTACAACCAAGTATACGTTTAGGGTGCAAAGAGTGTTAGAGCCTCGGTTACCGGGAGGGTAGGGAAAAGTTCATATGTTGGTTTAGTTGAGGGTGAGGAATGGAACCTTGTTCGGATGTTGCCTACAACCAGGTGTACATTTAGGTTCGGAGCAGTGTTTGAGCCGCAGTAACCGTGAGGGAACTTAAAGGTAAGTATGATGGTTAGGGTGGGGCAGAGATATGAATGGGCCAGGGTTCGCCTTTTATGTACAGCCTTGTGTACGTCTAGACTCGGAACACTGTTAGGGCCACGGTTCCCTGGATGGTATGGGAAAGGATTGAATGTTGGTTAGTGTCAGTCTGAGGGATGGGAGTGTTCGGCTACTGCCTGTATCCAGGTACACGTTAATGTCTGGTTGAGGGTTAGGAACTCGGTTAACCCGAGGGTGAACAGGGTTAGTGTGTTAGTTAAAATGACGGTGAGTGTTTGGACAGTGTAGAGTTTCGGATAACAGCCAAGTAGTTTCGGAGCAGTATTTGAAACTTGGTCAGCGTTTGGTATGTTGGTTAGGGTGAGGGTGATGAGACAGTGTTCAGGTTCTGCTTAAAGCCAGGTGCATGTTTAGGCACGGAAGAATCCTAGGTCCACGGTTAGAGGGAGGTTATGGGAAAGGACTGCATTTTGGTTCGTGTGAGGCTGAGGGATGGAACATGTTTCAGCTGCTGCCTCCAGCCAGGTATACATTAAGGGTCGGGTTGTATTAGGGCCTCGGTTAGCCCGAGTGTGAGAGAGTGTTGGTATGCTACTTACAGAGAGGGTGAGGGTTCAGACGTTGTCAGGTTTGGAAAAAGCCAAGTATACATTCAGGATCGGAAGAGTGTTAGAGCCAAGGTTATCGCCAGGGTAGGGAAACGGTTGGAATGCTTGTTATGTTGAGGGTGAGGGTTTGAACTGTATCGTGCTGCTGCCTACAGCCAGGTATACATTTAGGTTCGGAGCAGTGTTTGAGCCACGTTCACCCCGACGGAAGTTAAAGTTGGTATGTTGGTTAGGGTGAGGGTGAGGGATGGGTCAGTGTTCCGGTTCTGCTCACAACCAGTTGTTCGTTGAGGTTCGGAACACTGTTAGGATCACTGTTAGCTGGAGGGTATGGGAAAGGATTGTATGCTGGTTAGTGTGAGGTTTAGGGAAGGGACAGGGTTCGGCTACTGCCTTCAGACAGGTATACATTAAGGTTCGGGTCAGTGTTAGCGCCGAGGTTAGCCCAAGGGCGAGACAGTGTTGGTGTGTGTTAAAGTGAGAGTGAGGGTTTGGACAGGACAGAGTTTCGTATACCAGCCAAGTATACGTCTAGGGTGCGAAGGGTGTTAGAGCCTCGTTTACTGGGATGGTAGGGAAAGTTTCATATGTTGGTTTAGTTGAGGGTGAGGAATGCAACCTTGTTCGGATGTTGCCTACAACCAGGTATACATTGAGGTTCGGAACGGAGCTTGAGCCGCAGGAACCGTGAGGTAACTTAAAGGTTGGTATGATGGTGAGGCGGAGGGTGAGAAATGAGACAGGGTTCGCCTTTTACTTACAGCCGTGTGTACGTCTAGACTCGGAACACTGTTAAGGCCACGGTTACCTGGATGTATGGGAAAGGAGTGAATGTTGGTTAGTGTGAGTTTGAGGGATGTGAGACTGTTCGGTTGCTGCCTTATCAAGATACACATTAAGGCTCGGTTGAGGGTTAGGAACTCGGTTAACCCGAGGGTGAACAGGCTTGGTGTGTTAGTTAAAATGACGGTGAGGGTGTCGACAGTGTTGAGTTTCGTATAACAGTCAAGTATACATCTAGGGTCCGCAGAGTGTTAGAGCCACGATGACCGACAGGGTAGGGAAAAGGTTGGTATGTTTGATATGTTGAGGGAGAGGGATGGAACTGTGTTCAGCTGCTGCCTACAGCCAGGTATACATTTAGGATCGGAGCAGTGTTTGAGCCACTTTCACCCCGACGGAAGTTAAAGTTGGTATGTTGGTTAGGGTGAGGGTGAGGGATGGGTCAGTGTTCGGGTTCTACTTACAACCAGTAGTCCGGTTTGTTTCGGAACACTGTTAAAATCACTCTTAGCTGGAAGGTATGGGAAAGGATTGAATCTTGGATAGTGTCAGTCTGAGGGATGCGAGAGTGTTCGGCTACTGCCTGTATCCAGGTATACATTAAAGTTCTGGTGAGGGTTAGGAACTCGGTTAACACGAGGACGAACAGGGTTGGTGTGATAAAATGGCGGAGAGGGTTTGGACAGTGTAGGGTTTCTAATAACAGCCCCGTAGGTTTGGAGCAGTATTTAAACCTTGGTCAGCGTGAAGGTAGTTAAAGGTTGTTATGTTGGTTAGGCTATGGGTGAGTGATGGGACAGTGTTCAGGTTCTGCTTACAGCCAGGTGCACTTTTAGGCTCGGAAGACTCTTAGGTCCACGGTTAGCGGGAGGTTATGGGAAAGGATTGAACGTTGGCTTGTGTGAGGCTGAGGGTTGGGACATGTTTCAGCTACTGTCTGCAGCCAGGTATACATTATGGTTCGGGTCAGTGTCAGTGCCTCGGTTAGCACGAGTGTGAGAGAGTGTCGGTGTGTTAGTTACCGTGAGGGTGAGGGTTCAGACATTGTACGGGTTCCGAAAACAGCCATGTATACGTTTAGGAGCGGAAGTGTGTTAGACCCACGGTTATCACCAGGGTAGGGAAATGGTTGGTATCCTTGAGCTGTTGAGGGTGAGGGATGGAACTGTGTTCTACTGCTGCCTACAGCCAGGTATACATTTAGGTTCGGAGCAGTGTTTGAGCCACGTTCATCCCGATGGAACTTAAAGTTGGCATGTAGGTTATGGTGAGCGTGAGGGATGGGTCAGTGTTCGGGTTCTGCTTACAACCAGGTGTCCGTTTAAGTTCGGAACACTGTTAGGATCACTATTAGCTGGAGCGTATGGGAAAGAGTTGTATGCTGGATAGTGCGAGGATTAGGGAAGGGACCGGGTTCGGCTAGTGCCTTCAGACAGGTATACATTAAGGTTCGGGTGAGTGCTATCGCCGAGGTTAGCCCAAGGGCGAGACAGTGTTGGTGTGTGTTAAAGTGAGAGTGAGATTTCGGACAGGCCAGAGTTTCGTATTACAACCAAGTATACGTTTAGGGTGCAAAGAGTGTTAGAGCCTCGGTTACCGGGAGGGTAGGGAAAAGTTCATATGTTGGTTTAGTTGAGGGTGAGGAATGGAACCTTGTTCGGATGTTGCCTACAACCAGGTGTACATTTAGGTTCGGAGCAGTGTTTGAGCCGCAGTAACCGTGAGGGAACTTAAAGGTAAGTATGATGGTTAGGGAGGGGCAGAGATATGAATGGGCCAGGGTTCGCCTTTTATGTACAGCCTTGTGTACGTCTAGACTCGGAACACTGTTAGGGCCACGGTTCCCTGGATGGTATGGGAAAGGATTGAATGTTGGTTAGTGTCAGTCTGAGGGATGGGAGTGTTCGGCTACTGCCTGTATCCAGGTACACGTTAATGTCTGGTTGAGGGTTAGGAACTCGGTTAACCCGAGGGTGAACAGGGTTAGTGTGTTAGTTAAAATGACGGTGAGTGTTTGGACAGTGTAGAGTTTCGGATAACAGCCAAGTAGTTTCGGAGCAGTATTTGAAACTTGGTCAGCGTTTGGTATGTTGGTTAGGGTGAGGGTGATGGGACAGTGTTCAGGTTCTGCTTAAAGCCAGGTGCATGTTTAGGCACGGAAGAATCCTAGGTCCACGGTTAGAGGGAGGTTATGGGAAAGGACTGCATTTTGGTTCGTGTGAGGCTGAGGGATGGAACATGTTTCAGCTGCTGCCTCCAGCCAGGTATACATTAAGGGTCGGGTTGTGTTAGGGCCTCGGTTAGCCCGAGTGTGAGAGAGTGTTGGTATGCTACTTACAGAGAGGGTGAGGGTTCAGACGTTGTCGGGTTTGGAAAAAGCCAAGTATACATTCAGGATCGGAAGAGTGTTAGAGCCACGGTTATCGCCAGGGTAGGGAAACGGTTGGAATGCTTGATATGTTGAGGGTGAGGGATTGAACTGTATCGTGCTGCTGCCTACAGCCAGGTATACATTTAGGTTCGGAGCAGTGTTTGAGCCACGTTCACCCCGACGGAAGTTAAAGTTGGTATGTTGGTTAGGGTGAGGGTGAGGGATGGGTCAGTGTTCCGGTTCTGCTCACAACCAGTTGTTCGTTGAGGTTCGGAACACTGGTAGGATCACTGTTAGCTGGAGGGTATGGGAAAGGATTGTATGCTGGTTAGTGTGAGGTTTAGGGAAGGGACAGGGTTCGGCTACTGCCTTCAGACAGGTATACATTAAGGTTCGGGTCAGTGTTAGCGCCGAGGTTAGCCCAAGGGCGAGACAGTGTTGGTGTGTGTTAAAGTGAGAGTGAGGGTTTGGACAGGACAGAGTTTCGTATACCAGCCAAGTATACGTCTAGGGTGCGAAGGGTGTTAGAGCCTCGTTTACTGGGATGGTAGGGAAAGTTTCATATGTTGGTTTAGTTGAGGGTGAGGAATGCAGCCTTGTTCGGATGTTGCCTACAACCAGGTATACATTGAGGTTCGGAACGGAGCTTGAGCCGCAGGAACCGTGAGGTAACTTAAAGGTTGGTATGATGGTGAGGCGGAGGGTGAGAAATGAGACAGGGTTCGCCTTTTACTTACAGCCTTGTGTACGTCTAGACTCGGAACACTGTTAAGGCCACGGTTACCTGGATGTATGGGAAAGGAGTGAATGTTGGTTAGTGTCAGTTTGAGGGATGGGAGACTGTTCGGTTGCTGCCTTATCAAGATACACATTAAGGCTCGGTTGAGGGTTAGGAACTCGGTTAACCCGAGGGTGAACAGGCTTGGTGTGTTAGTTAAAATGACGGTGAGGGTGTCGACAGTGTTGAGTTTCGTATAACAGTCAAGTATACATCTAGGGTCCGCAGAGTGTTAGAGCCACGATGACTGACAGGGTAGGGAAAAGGTTGGTGTGTTTGATATGTTGAGGGAGAGGGATGGAACTGTGTTCAGCTGCTGCCTACAGCCAGGTATACATTTAGGATCGGAGCAGTGTTTGAGCCACTTTCACCCCGACGGAAGTTAAAGTTGGTATGTTGGTTAGGGTGAGGGTGAGGGATGGGTCAGTGTTCGGGTTCTACTTACAACCAGTAGTCCGGTTTGTTTCGGAACACTGTTAAAATCACTCTTAGCTGGAAGGTATGGGAAAGGATTGAATCTTGGATAGTGTCAGTCTGAGGGATGCGAGAGTGTTCGGCTACTGCCTGTATCCAGGTATACATTAAAGTTCTGGTGAGGGTTAGGAACTCGGTTAACACGAGGACGAACAGGGTTGGTGTGATAAAATGGCGGAGAGGGTTTGGACAGTGTAGGGTTTCTAATAACAGCCCCGTAGGTTTGGAGCAGTATTTAAACCTTGGTCAGCGTGAAGGTAGTTAAAGGTTGTTATGTTGGTTAGGCTATGGGTGAGTGATGGGACAGTGTTCAGGTTCTGCTTACAGCCAGGTGCACTTTTAGGCTCGGAAGACTCTTAGGTCCACGGTTAGCGGGAGGTTATGGGAAAGGATTGAACGTTGGCTTGTGTGAGGCTGAGGGTTGGGACATGTTTCAGCTACTGTCTGCAGCCAGGTATACATTATGGTTCGGGTCAGTGTCAGTGCCTCGGTTAGCACGAGTGTGAGAGAGTGTTGGTGTGTTAGTTACCGTGAGGGTGAGGGTTCAGACATTGTACGGGTTCCGAAAACAGCCATGTATACGTTTAGGAGCGGAAGTGTGTTAGACCCACGGTTATCACCAGGGTAGGAAAAATGGTTGGTATCCTTGAGCTGTTGAGGGTGAGGGATGGAACTGTGTTCTACTGCTGCCTACAGCCAGGTATACATTTAGGTTCGGAGCAGTGTTTGAGCCACGTTCATCCCGACGGAACTTAAAGTTGGCATGTAGGTTATGGTGAGCGTGAGGGATGGGTCAGTGTTCGGGTTCTGCTTACAACCAGGTGTCCGTTTAAGTTCGGAACACTGTTAGGATCACTATTAGCTGGAGCGTATGGGAAAGAGTTGTATGCTGGATAGTGCGAGGATTAGGGAAGGGACCGGGTTCGGCTAGTGCCTTCAGACAGGTATACATTAAGGTTCGGGTGAGTGCTATCGCCGAGGTTAGCCCAAGGGCGAGACAGTGTTGGTGTGTGTTAAAGTGAGAGTGAGATTTCGGACAGGCCAGAGTTTCGTATTACAACCAAGTATACGTTTAGGGTGCAAAGAGTGTTAGAGCCTCGGTTACCGGGAGGGTAGGGAAAAGTTCATATGTTGGTTTAGTTGAGGGTGAGGAATGGAACCTTGTTCGGATGTTGCCTACAACCAGGTGTACATTTAGGTTCGGAGCAGTGTTTGAGCCGCAGTAACCGTGAGGGAACTTAAAGGTAAGTATGATGGTTAGGGTGGGGCAGAGATATGAATGGGCCAGGGTTCGCCTTTTATGTACAGCCTTGTGTACGTCTAGACTCGGAACACTGTTAGGGCCACGGTTCCCTGGATGGTATGGGAAAGGATTGAATGTTGGTTAGTGTCAGTCTGAGGGATGGGAGTGTTCGGCTACTGCCTGTATCCAGGTACACGTTAATGTCTGGTTGAGGGTTAGGAACTCGGTTAACCCGAGGGTGAACAGGGTTAGTGTGTTAGTTAAAATGACGGTGAGTGTTTGGACAGTGTAGAGTTTCGGATAACAGCCAAGTAGTTTCGGAGCAGTATTTGAAACTTGGTCAGCGTTTGGTATGTTGGTTAGGGTGAGGGTGATGAGACAGTGTTCAGGTTCTGCTTAAAGCCAGGTGCATGTTTAGGCACGGAAGAATCCTAGGTCCACGGTTAGAGGGAGGTTATGGGAAAGGACTGCATTTTGGTTCGTGTGAGGCTGAGGGATGGAACATGTTTCAGCTGCTGCCTCCAGCCAGGTATACATTAAGGGTCGGGTTGTATTAGGGCCTCGGTTAGCCCGAGTGTGAGAGAGTGTTGGTATGCTACTTACAGAGAGGGTGAGGGTTCAGACGTTGTCAGGTTTGGAAAAAGCCAAGTATACATTCAGGATCGGAAGAGTGTTAGAGCCAAGGTTATCGCCAGGGTAGGGAAACGGTTGGAATGCTTGTTATGTTGAGGGTGAGGGTTTGATCTGTATCGTGCTGCTGCCTACAGCCAGGTATACATTTAGGTTCGGAGCAGTGTTTGAGCCACGTTCACCCCGACGGAAGTTAAAGTTGGTATGTTGGTTAGGGTGAGGGTGAGGGATGGGTCAGTGTTCCGGTTCTGCTCACAACCAGTTGTTCGTTGAGGTTCGGAACACTGTTAGGATCACTGTTAGCTGGAGGGTATGGGAAAGGATTGTATGCTGGTTAGTGTGAGGTTTAGGGAAGGGACAGGGTTCGGCTACTGCCTTCAGACAGGTATACATTAAGGTTCGGGTCAGTGTTAGCGCCGAGGTTAGCCCAAGGGCGAGACAGTGTTGGTGTGTGTTAAAGTGAGAGTGAGGGTTTGGACAGGACAGAGTTTCGTATACCAGCCAAGTATACGTCTAGGGTGCGAAGGGTGTTAGAGCCTCGTTTACTGGGATGGTAGGGAAAGTTTCATATGTTGGTTTAGTTGAGGGTGAGGAATGCAACCTTGTTCGGATGTTGCCTACAAACAGGTAAACATTGAGGTTCGGAACGGAGCTTGAGCCGCAGGAACCGTGAGGTAACTTAAAGGTTGGTATGATGGTGAGGTGGAGGGTGAGAAATGAGACAGGGTTCGCCTTTTACTTACAGCCTTGTGTACGTCTAGACTCGGAACACTGTTAAGGCCACGGTTACCTGGATGTATGGGAAAGGAGTGAATGTTGGTTAGTGTCAGTTTGAGGGATGGGAGACTGTTCGGTTGCTGCCTTATCAAGATACACATTAAGGCTCGGTTGAGGGTTAGGAACTCGGTTAACCCGAGGGTGAACAGGCTTGGTGTGTTAGTTAAAATGACGGTGAGGGTGTCGACAGTGTTGAGTTTCGTATAACAGTCAAGTATACATCTAGGGTCCGCAGAGTGTTAGAGCCACGATGACTGACAGGGTAGGGAAAAGGTTGGTATGTTTGATATGTTGAGGGAGAGGGATGGAACTGTGTTCAGCTGCTGCCTACAGCCAGGTATACATTTAGGTTCGGAGCAGTGTTTGAGCCACGTTCATCCCGACGGAACTTAAAGTTGGCATGTAGGTTATGGTGAGCGTGAGGGATGGGTCAGTGTTCGGGTTCTGCTTACAACCAGGTGTCCGTTTAAGTTCGGAACACTGTTAGGATCACTATTAGCTGGAGCGTATGGGAAAGAGTTGTATGCTGGATAGTGCGAGGATTAGGGAAGGGACCGGGTTCGGCTAGTGCCTTCAGACAGGTATACATTAAGGTTCGGGTGAGTGCTATCGCCGAGGTTAGCCCAAGGGCGAGACAGTGTTGGTGTGTGTTAAAGTGAGAGTGAGATTTCGGACAGGCCAGAGTTTCGTATTACAACCAAGTATACGTTTAGGGTACAAAGAGTGTTAGAGCCTCGGTTACCGGGAGGGTAGGGAAAAGTTCATATGTTGGTTTAGTTGAGGGTGAGGAATGGAACCTTGTTCGGATGTTGCCTACAACCAGCTGTACATTTAGGTTCGGAGCAGTGTTTGAGCCGCAGTAACCGTGAGGGAACTTAAAGGTAAGTATGATGGTTAGGGTGGGGCAGAGATATGAATGGGCCAGGGTTCGCCTTTTATGTACAGCCTTGTGTACGTCTAGACTCGGAACACTGTTAGGGCCACGGTTCCCTGGATGGTATGGGAAAGGATTGAATGTTGGTTAGTGTCAGTCTGAGGGATGGGAGTGTTCGGCTACTGCCTGTATCCAGGTACACGTTAATGTCTGGTTGAGGGTTAGGAACTCGGTTAACCCGAGGGTGAACAGGGTTAGTGTGTTAGTTAAAATTACGGTGAGTGTTTGGACAGTGTAGAGTTTCGGATAACAGCCAAGTAGTTTCGGAGCAGTATTTGAAACTTGGTCAGCGTTTGGTATGTTGGTTAGGGTGAGGGTGATGGGACAGTGTTCAGGTTCTGCTTAAAGCCAGGTGCATGTTTAGGCACGGAAGAATCCTAGGTCCACGGTTAGAGGGAGGTTATGGGAAAGGACTGCATTTTGGTTCGTGTGAGGCTGAGGGATGGAACATGTTTCAGCTGCTGCCTCCAGCCAGGTATACATTAAGGGTCGGGTTGTGTTAGGGCCTCGGTTAGCCCGAGTGTGAGAGAGTGTTGGTATGCTACTTACAGAGAGGGTGAGGGTTCAGACGTTGTCGGGTTTGGAAAAAGCCAAGTATACATTCAGGATCGGAAGAGTGTTAGAGCCACGGTTATCGCCAGGGTAGGGAAATGGTTGGAATGCTTGATATGTTGAGGGTGAGGGATTGAACTGTATCGTGCTGCTGCCTACAGCCAGGTATACATTTAGGTTCGGAGCAGTGTTTGAGCCACGTTCACCCCGACGGAAGTTAAAGTTGGTATGTTGGTTAGGGTGAGGGTGAGGGATGGGTCAGTGTTCCGGTTCTGCTCACAACCAGTTGTTCGTTGATGTTCGGAACACTGTTAGGATCACTGTTAGCTGGAGGGTATGGGAAAGGATTGTATGCTGGTTAGTGTGAGGTTTAGGGAAGGGACAGGGTTCGGCTACTGCCTTCAGACAGGTATACATTAAGGTTCGGGTCAGTGTTAGCGCCGAGGTTAGCCCAAGGGCGAGACAGTGTTGGTGTGTGTTAAAGTGAGAGTGAGGGTTTGGACAGGACAGAGTTTCGTATAGCAGCCAAGTATACGTCTAGGGTGCGAAGGGTGTTAGAGCCTCGTTTACTGGGATGGTAGGGAAAGTTTCATATGTTGGTTTAGTTGAGGGTGAGGAATGCAACCTTGTTCGGATGTTGCCTACAACCAGGTATACATTGAGGTTCGGAACGGAGCTTGAGCCGCAGGAACCGTGAGGTAACTTAAAGGTTGGTATGATGGTGAGGTGGAGGGTGAGAAATGAGACAGGGTTCGCCTTTTACTTACAGCCTTGTGTACGTCTAGACTCGGAACACTGTTAAGGCCACGGTTACCTGGATGTATGGGAAAGGAGTGAATGTTGGTTAGTGTCAGTTTGAGGGATGGGAGACTGTTCGGTTGCTGCCTTATCAAGATACACATTAAGGCTCGGTTGAGGGTTAGGAACTCGGTTAACCCGAGGGTGAACAGGCTTGGTGTGTTAGTTAAAATGACGGTGAGGGTGTCGACAGTGTTGAGTTTCGTATAACAGTCAAGTATATATCTAGGGTCCGCAGAGTGTTAGAGCCACGATGACTGACAGGGTAGGGAAAAGGTTGGTGTGTTTGATATGTTGAGGGAGAGGGATGGAACTGTGTTCAGCTGCTGCCTACAGCCAGGTATACATTTAGGATCGGAGCAGTGTTTGAGCCACTTTCACCCCGACGGAAGTTAAAGTTGGTATGTTGGTTAGGGTGAGGGTGAGGGATGGGTCAGTGTTCGGGTTCTACTTACAACCAGTAGTCCGGTTTGTTTCGGAACACTGTTAAAATCACTCTTAGCTGGAAGGTATGGGAAAGGACTGAATCTTGGATAGTGTCAGTCTGAGGGATGTGAGAGTGTTCGGCTACTGCCTGTATCCAGGTATACATTAAAGTTCTGGTGAGGGTTAGGAACTCGGTTAACACGAGGACGAACAGGGTTGGTGTGATAAAATGGCGGAGAGGGTTTGGACAGTGTAGGGTTTCTAATAACAGCCCCGTAGGTTTGGAGCAGTATTTAAACCTTGGTCAGCGTGAAGGTAGTTAAAGGTTGTTATGTTGGTTAGGCTATGGGTGAGTGATGGGACAGTGTTCAGGTTCTGCTTACAGCCAGGTGCACTTTTAGGCTCGGAAGACTCTTAGGTCCCCGGTTAGCGGGAGGTTATGGGAAAGGATTGAACGTTGGCTTGTGTGAGGCTGAGGGTTGGGACATGTTTCAGCTACTGTCTGCAGCCAGGTATACATTATGGTTCGGGTCAGTGTCAGTGCCTCGGTTAGCACGAGTGTGAGAGAGTGTTGGTGTGTTAGTTACCGTGAGGGTGAGGGTTCAGACATTGTACGGGTTCCGAAAACAGCCATGTATACGTTTAGGAGCGGAAGTGTGTTAGACCCACGGTTATCACCAGGGTAGGGAAATGGTTGGTATCCTTGAGCTGTTGAGGGTGAGGGATGGAACTGTGTTCTACTGCTGCCTACAGCCAGGTATACATTTAGGTTCGGAGCAGTGTTTGAGCCACGTTCATCCCGACGGAACTTAAAGTTGGCATGTAGGTTATGGTGAGCGTGAGGGATGGGTCAGTGTTCGGGTTCTGCTTACAACCAGGTGTCCGTTTAAGTTCGGAACACTGTTAGGATCACTATTAGCTGGAGCGTATGGGAAAGAGTTGTATGCTGGATAGTGCGAGGATTAGGGAAGGGACCGGGTTCGGCTAGTGCCTTCAGACAGGTATACATTAAGGTTCGGGTGAGTGCTATCGCCGAGGTTAGCCCAAGGGCGAGACAGTGTTGGTGTGTGTTAAAGTGAGAGTGAGATTTCGGACAGGCCAGAGTTTCGTATTACAACCAAGTATACGTTTAGGGTGCAAAGAGTGTTAGAGCCTCGGTTACCGGGAGGGTAGGGAAAAGTTCATATGTTGGTTTAGTTGAGGGTGAGGAATGGAACCTTGTTCGGATGTTGCCTACAACCAGGTGTACATTTAGGTTCGGAGCAGTGTTTGAGCCGCAGTAACCGTGAGGGAACTTAAAGGTAAGTATGATGGTTAGGGTGGGGCAGAGATATGAATGGGCCAGGGTTCGCCTTTTATGTACAGCCTTGTGTACGTCTAGACTCGGAACACTGTTAGGGCCACGGTTCCCTGGATGGTATGGGAAAGGATTGAATGTTGGTTAGTGTCAGTCTGAGGGATGGGAGTGTTCGGCTACTGCCTGTATCCAGGTACACGTTAATGTCTGGTTGAGGGTTAGGAACTCGGTTAACCCGAGGGTGAACAGGGTTAGTGTGTTAGTTAAAATGACGGTGAGTGTTTGGACAGTGTAGAGTTTCGGATAACAGCCAAGTAGTTTCGGAGCAGTATTTGAAACTTGGTCAGCGTTTGGTATGTTGGTTAGGGTGAGGGTGATGAGACAGTGTTCAGGTTCTGCTTAAAGCCAGGTGCATGTTTAGGCACGGAAGAATCCTAGGTCCACGGTTAGAGGGAGGTTATGGGAAAGGACTGCATTTTGGTTCGTGTGAGGCTGAGGGATGGAACATGTTTCAGCTGCTGCCTCCAGCCAGGTATACATTAAGGGTCGGGTTGTGTTAGGGCCTCGGTTAGCCCGAGTGTGAGAGAGTGTTGGTATGCTACTTACAGAGAGGGTGAGGGTTCAGACGTTGTCGGGTTTGGAAAAAGCCAAGTATACATTCAGGATCGGAAGAGTGTTAGAGCCACGGTTATCGCCAGGGTAGGGAAACGGTTGGAATGCTTGATATGTTGAGGGTGAGGGATTGAACTGTATCGTGCTGCTGCCTACAGCCAGGTATACATTTAGGTTCGGAGCAGTGTTTGAGCCACGTTCACCCCGACGGAAGTTAAAGTTGGTATGTTGGTTAGGGTGAGGGTGAGGGATGGGTCAGTGTTCCGGTTCTGCTCACAACCAGTTGTTCGTTGAGGTTCGGAACACTGTTAGGATCACTGTTAGCTGGAGGGTATGGGAAAGGATTGTATGCTGGTTAGTGTGAGGTTTAGGGAAGGGACAGGGTTCGGCTACTGCCTTCAGACAGGTATACATTAAGGTTCGGGTCAGTGTTAGCGCCGAGGTTAGCCCAAGGGCGAGACAGTGTTGGTGTGTGTTAAAGTGAGAGTGAGGGTTTGGACAGGACAGAGTTTCGTATAGCAGCCAAGTATACGTCTAGGGTGCGAAGGGTGTTAGAGCCTCGTTTACTGGGATGGTAGGGAAAGTTTCATATGTTGGTTTAGTTGAGGGTGAGGAATGCAACCTTGTTCGGATGTTGCCTACAACCAGGTATACATTGAGGTTCGGAACGGAGCTTGAGCCGCAGGAACCGTGAGGTAACTTAAAGGTTGGTATGATGGTGAGGTGGAGGGTGAGAAATGAGACAGGGTTCGCCTTTTACTTACAGCCTTGTGTACGTCTAGACTCGGAACACTGTTAAGGCCACGGTTACCTGGATGTATGGGAAAGGAGTGAATGTTGGTTAGTGTCAGTTTGAGGGATGGGAGACTGTTCGGTTGCTGCCTTATCAAGATACACATTAAGGCTCGGTTGAGGGTTAGGAACTCGGTTAACCCGAGGGTGAACAGGCTTGGTGTGTTAGTTAAAATGACGGTGAGGGTGTCGACAGTGTTGAGTTTCGTATAACAGTCAAGTATACATCTAGGGTCCGCAGAGTGTTAGAGCCACGATGACTGACAGGGTAGGGAAAAGGTTGGTATGTTTGATATGTTGAGGGAGAGGGATGGAACTGTGTTCAGCTGCTGCCTACAGCCAGGTATACATTTAGGTTCGGAGCAGTGTTTGAGCCACGTTCATCCCGACGGAACTTAAAGTTGGCATGTAGGTTATGGTGAGCGTGAGGGATGGGTCAGTGTTCGGGTTCTGCTTACAACCAGGTGTCCGTTTAAGTTCGGAACACTGTTAGGATCACTATTAGCTGGAGCGTATGGGAAAGAGTTGTATGCTGGATAGTGCGAGGATTAGGGAAGGGACCGGGTTCGGCTACTGCCTTCAGACAGGTATACATTAAGGTTCGGGTGAGTGCTATCGCCGAGGTTAGCCCAAGGGCGAGACAGTGTTGGTGTGTGTTAAAGTGAGAGTGAGATTTCGGACAGGCCAGAGTTTCGTATTACAACCAAGTATACGTTTAGGGTGCAAAGAGTGTTAGAGCCTCGGTTACCGGGAGGGTAGGGAAAAGTTCATATGTTGGTTTAGTTGAGGGTGAGGAATGGAACCTTGTTCGGATGTTGCCTACAACCAGGTGTACATTTAGGTTCGGAGCAGTGTTTGAGCCGCAGTAACCGTGAGGGAACTTAAAGGTAAGTATGATGGTTAGGGTGGGGCAGAGATATGAATGGGCCAGGGTTCGCCTTTTATGTACAGCCTTGTGTACGTCTAGACTCGGAACACTGTTAGGGCCACGGTTCCCTGGATGGTATGGGAAAGGATTGAATGTTGGTTAGTGTCAGTCTGAGGGATGGGAGTGTTCGGCTACTGCCTGTATCCAGGTACACGTTAATGTCTGGTTGAGGGTTAGGAACTCGGTTAACCCGAGGGTGAACAGGGTTAGTGTGTTAGTTAAAATGACGGTGAGTGTTTGGACAGTGTAGAGTTTCGGATAACAGCCAAGTAGTTTCGGAGCAGTATTTGAAACTTGGTCAGCGTTTGGTATGTTGGTTAGGGTGAGGGTGATGGGACAGTGTTCAGGTTCTGCTTAAAGCCAGGTGCATGTTTAGGCACGGAAGAATCCTAGGTCCACGGTTAGAGGGAGGTTATGGGAAAGGACTGCATTTTGGTTCGTGTGAGGCTGAGGGATGGAACATGTTTCAGCTGCTGCCTCCAGCCAGGTATACATTAAGGGTCGGGTCAGTGTTAGGGCCTCGGTTAGCCCGAGTGTGAGAGAGTGTTGGTATGCTACTTACAGAGAGGGTGAGGGTTCAGACGTTGTCGGGTTTGGAAAAAGCCAAGTATACATTCAGGATCGGAAGAGTGTTAGAGCCACGGTTATCGCCAGGGTAGGGAAACGGTTGGAATGCTTGATATGTTGAGGGTGAGGGATTGAACTGTATCGTGCTGCTGCCTACAGCCAGGTATACATTTAGGTTCGGAGCAGTGTTTGAGCCACGTTCACCCCGATGGAAGTTAAAGTTGGTATGTTGGTTAGGGTGAGGGTGAGGGATGGGTCAGTGTTCCGGTTCTGCTCACAACCAGTTGTTCGTTGAGGTTCGGAACACTGTTAGGATCACTGTTAGCTGGAGGGTATGGGAAAGGATTGTATGCTGGTTAGTGTGAGGTTTAGGGAAGGGACAGGGTTCGGCTACTGCCTTCAGACAGGTATACATTAAGGTTCGGGTCAGTGTTAGCGCCGAGGTTAGCCCAAGGGCGAGACAGTGTTGGTGTGTGTTAAAGTGAGAGTGAGGGTTTGGACAGGACAGAGTTTCGTATACCAGCCAAGTATACGTCTAGGGTGCGAAGGGTGTTAGAGCCTCGTTTACTGGGATGGTAGGGAAAGTTTCATATGTTGGTTTAGTTGAGGGTGAGGAATGCAACCTTGTTCGGATGTTGCCTACAACCAGGTATACATTGAGGTTCGGAACGGAGCTTGAGCCGCAGGAACCGTGAGGTAACTTAAAGGTTGGTATGATGGTGAGGCGGAGGGTGAGAAATGAGACAGGGTTCGCCTTTTACTTACAGCCTTGTGTACGTCTAGACTCGGAACACTGTTAAGGCCACGGTTACCTGGATGTATGGGAAAGGAGTGAATGTTGGTTAGTGTCAGTTTGAGGGATGGGAGACTGTTCGGTTGCTGCCTTATCAAGATACACATTAAGGCTCGGTTGAGGGTTAGGAACTCGGTTAACCCGAGGGTGAACAGGCTTGGTGTGTTAGTTAAAATGACGGTGAGGGTGTCGACAGTGTTGAGTTTCGTATAACAGTCAAGTATACATCTAGGGTCCGCAGACTGTTAGAGCCACGATGACCGACAGGGTAGGGAAAAGGTTGGTGTGTTTGATATGTTGAGGGAGAGGGATGGAACTGTGTTCAGCTGCTGCCTACAGCCAGGTATACATTTAGGATCGGAGCAGTGTTTGAGCCACTTTCACCCCGACGGAAGTTAAAGTTGGTATGTTGGTTAGGGTGAGGGTGAGGGATGGGTCAGTGTTCGGGTTCTACTTACAACCAGTAGTCCGGTTTGTTTCGGAACACTGTTAAAATCACTCTTAGCTGGAAGGTATGGGAAAGGATTGAATCTTGGATAGTGTCAGTCTGAGGGATGCGAGAGTGTTCGGCTACTGCCTGTATCCAGGTATACATTAAAGTTCTGGTGAGGGTTAGGAACTCGGTTAACACGAGGACGAACAGGGTTGGTGTGATAAAATGGCGGAGAGGGTTTGGACAGTGTAGGGTTTCTAATAACAGCCCCGTAGGTTTGGAGCAGTATTTAAACCTTGGTCAGCGTGAAGGTAGTTAAAGGTTGTTATGTTGGTTAGGCTATGGGTGAGTGATGGGACAGTGTTCAGGTTCTGCTTACAGCCAGGTGCACTTTTAGGCTCGGAAGACTCTTAGGTCCACGGTTAGCGGGAGGTTATGGGAAAGGATTGAACGTTGGCTTGTGTGAGGCTGAGGGTTGGGACATGTTTCAGCTACTGTCTGCAGCCAGGTATACATTATGGTTCGGGTCAGTGTCAGTGCCTCGGTTAGCACGAGTGTGAGAGAGTGTTGGTGTGTTAGTTACCGTGAGGGTGAGGGTTCAGACATTGTACGGGTTCCGAAAACAGCCATGTATACGTTTAGGAGCGGAAGTGTGTTAGACCCACGGTTATCACCAGGGTAGGGAAATGGTTGGTATCCTTGAGCTGTTGAGGGTGAGGGATGGAACTGTGTTCTACTGCTGCCTACAGCCAGGTATACATTTAGGTTCGGAGCAGTGTTTGAGCCACGTTCATCCCGACGGAACTTAAAGTTGGCATGTAGGTTATGGTGAGCGTGAGGGATGGGTCAGTGTTCGGGTTCTGCTTACAACCAGGTGTCCGTTTAAGTTCGGAACACTGTTAGGATCACTATTAGCTGGAGCGTATGGGAAAGAGTTGTATGCTGGATAGTGCGAGGATTAGGGAAGGGACCGGGTTCGGCTACTGCCTTCAGACACGTATACATTAAGGTTCGGGTGAGTGCTATCGCCGAGGTTAGCCCAAGGGCGAGACAGCGTTGGTGTGTGTTAAAGTGAGAGTGAGATTTCGGACAGGCCAGAGTTTCGTATTACAACCAAGTATACGTTTAGGGTGCAAAGAGTGTTAGAGCCTCGGTTACCGGGAGGGTAGGGAAAAGTTCATATGTTGGTTTAGTTGAGGGTGAGGAATGGAACCTTGTTCGGATGTTGCCTACAACCAGGTGTACATTTAGGTTCGGAGCAGTGTTTGAGCCGCAGTAACCGTGAGGGAACTTAAAGGTAAGTATGATGGTTAGGGAGGGGCAGAGATATGAATGGGCCAGGGTTCGCCTTTTATGTACAGCCTTGTGTACGTCTAGACTCGGAACACTGTTAGGGCCACGGTTCCCTGGATGGTATGGGAAAGGATTGAATGTTGGTTAGTGTCAGTCTGAGGGATGGGAGTGTTCGGCTACTGCCTGTATCCAGGTACACGTTAATGTCTGGTTGAGGGTTAGGAACTCGGTTAACCCGAGGGTGAACAGGGTTAGTGTGTTAGTTAAAATGACGGTGAGTGTTTGGACAGTGTAGAGTTTCGGATAACAGCCAAGTAGTTTCGGAGCAGTATTTGAAACTTGGTCAGCGTTTGGTATGTTGGTTAGGGTGAGGGTGATGGGACAGTGTTCAGGTTCTGCTTAAAGCCAGGTGCATGTTTAGGCACGGAAGAATCCTAGGTCCACGGTTAGAGGGAGGTTATGGGAAAGGACTGCATTTTGGTTCGTGTGAGGCTGAGGGATGGAACATGTTTCAGCTGCTGCCTCCAGCCAGGTATACATTAAGGGTCGGGTCAGTGTTAGGGCCTCGGTTAGCCCGAGTGTGAGAGAGTGTTGGTATGCTACTTACAGAGAGGGTGAGGGTTCAGACGTTGTCGGGTTTGGAAAAAGCCAAGTATACATTCAGGATCGGAAGAGTGTTAGAGCCACGGTTATCGCCAGGGTAGGGAAACGGTTGGAATGCTTGATATGTTGAGGGTGAGGGATTGAACTGTATCGTGCTGCTGCCTACAGCCAGGTATACATTTAGGTTCGGAGCAGTGTTTGAGCCACGTTCACCCCGACGGAAGTTAAAGTTGGTATGTTGGTTAGGGTGAGGGTGAGGGATGGGTCAGTGTTCCGGTTCTGCTCACAACCAGTTGTTCGTTGAGGTTCGGAACACTGTTAGGATCACTGTTAGCTGGAGGGTATGGGAAAGGATTGTATGCTGGTTAGTGTGAGATTTAGGGAAGGACAGGGTTCGGCTACTGCCTTCAGACAGGTATACATTAAGGTTCGGGTCAGTGTTAGCGCCGAGGTTAGCCCAAGGGCGAGACAGTGTTGGTGTGTGTTAAAGTGAGAGTGAGGGTTTGGACAGGACAGAGTTTCATATACCAGCCATGTATACGTCTAGGGTGCGAAGGGTGTTAGAGCCTCGTTTACTGGGATGGTAGGGAAAGTTTCATATGTTGGTTTAGTTGAGGGTGAGGAATGCAACCTTGTTCGGATGTTGCCTACAACCAGGTATACATTGAGGTTCGGAACGGAGCTTGAGCCGCAGGAACCGTGAGGTAACTTAAAGGTTGGTATGATGGTGAGGCGGAGGGTGAGAAATGAGACAGGGTTCGCCTTTTACTTACAACCTTGTGTACGTCTAGACTCGGAACACTGTTAAGGCCACGGTTACCTGGATGTATGGGAAAGGAATGAATGTTGGTTAGTGTCACTTTGAGGGATGGGAGACTGTTCGGTTGCTGCCTTATCAAGATACACATTAAGGCTCGGTTGAGGGTTAGGAACTCGGTTACCCCGAGGGTGAACAGGCTTGGTGTGTTAGTTAAAATGACGGTGAGGGTGTCGACAGTGTTGAGTTTCGTATAACAGTCAAGTATACATCTAGGGTCCGCAGAGTGTTAGAGCCACGGTGACCGACAGGGTAGGGAAAAGGTTGGTATATTTGATATGTTGAGGGAGAGGGATGGAACTGTGTTCAGCTGCTGCCTACAGCCAGGTATACATTTAGGATCGGAGCAGTGTTTGAGCCACTTTCACCCCGACGGAAGTTAAAGTTGGTATGTTGGTTAGGGTGAGGGTGAGGGATGGGTCAGTGTTCGGGTTCTACTTACAACCAGTAGTCCGGTTTGTTTCGGAACACTGTTAAAATCACTCTTAGCTGGAAGGTATGGGAAAGGATTGAATCTTGGATAGTGTCAGTCTGAGGGATGCGAGAGTGTTCGGCTACTGCCTGTATCCAGGTATACATTAAAGTTCTGGTGAGGGTTAGGAACTCGGTTAACACGAGGACGAACAGGGTTGGTGTGATAAAATGGCGGAGAGGGTTTGGACAGTGTAGGGTTTCTAATAACAGCCCCGTAGGTTTGGAGCAGTATTTAAACCTTGGTCAGCGTGAAGGTAGTTAAAGGTTGTTATGTTGGTTAGGCTATGGGTGAGTGATGGGACAGTGTTCAGGTTCTGCTTACAGCCAGGTGCACTTTTAGGCTCGGAAGACTCTTAGGTCCACGGTTAGCGGGAATTTATGGGAAAGGATTGAACGTTGGCTTGTGTGAGGCTGAGGGTTGGGACATGTTTCAGCTACTGTCTGCAGCCAGGTATACATTATGGTTCGGGTCAGTGTCAGTGCCTCGGTTAGCACGAGTGTGAGAGAGTGTTGGTGTGTTAGTTACCGTGAGGGTGAGGGTTCAGACATTGTACGGGTTCCGAAAACAGCCATGTATACGTTTAGGAGTGGAAGTGTGTTAGACCCACGGTTATCACCATTGTAGGGAAATGGTTGGTATCCTTGAGCTGTTGAGGGTGAGGGATGGAACTGTGTTCTACTGCTGCCTACAGCCACGTATACATTTAGGTTCGGAGCAGTGTTTGAGCCACGTTCATCCCGACGGAACTTAAAGTTGGCATGTAGGTTATGGTGAGCGTGATCCTAACAGTGATCCTAACTTAAACGGACACCTGGTTGTAAGCAGAACCCGAACACTAACCCATCCCTCACGCTCACCATAACCTACATGCCAACTTTAAGTTTCGTCGGGATGGATGGGTCAGTGTTCGAGTTCTGCTTACAACCAGGTGTCCGTTTAAGTTCGGAACACTGTTAGGATCACTATTAGCTGGAGCGTATGGGAAAGAGTTGTATGCTGGATAGTGCGAGGATTAGGGAAGGGACCGGGTTCGGCTACTGCCTTCAGACAGGTATACATTAAGGTTCGGGTGAGTGCTATCGCCGAGGTAAGCCCAAGGGCGAGACAGCGTTGGTGTGTGTTAAAGTGAGAGTGAGATTTCGGACAGGCCAGAGTTTCGTATTACAACCAAGTATACGTTTAGGGTGCAAAGAGTGTTAGAGCCTCGGTTACCGGGAGGGTAGGGAAAAGTTCATATGTTGGTTTAGTTGAGGGTGAGGAATGGAACCTTGTTCGGATGTTGCCTACAACCAGGTGTACATTTAGGTTCGGAGCAGTGTTTGAGCCGCAGTAACCGTGAGGGAACTTAAAGGTAAGTATGATGGTTAGGGTGGGGCAGAGATATGAATGGGCCAGGGTTCGCCTTTTATGTACAGCCTTGTGTACGTCTAGACTCGGAACACTGTTAGGGCCACGGTTCCCTGGATGGTATGGGAAAGGATTGAATGTTGGTTAGTGTCAGTCTGAGGGATGGGAGTGTTCGGCTACTGCCTGTATCCAGGTACACGTTAATGTCTGGTTGAGGGTTAGGAACTCGGTTAACCCGAGGGTGAACAGGGTTAGTGTGTTAGTTAAAATGACGGTGAGTGTTTGGACAGTGTAGAGTTTCGGATAACAGCCAAGTAGTTTCGGAGCAGTATTTGAAACTTGGTCAGCGTTTGGTATGTTGGTTAGGGTGAGGGTGATGGGACAGTGTTCAGGTTCTGCTTAAAGCCAGGTGCATGTTTAGGCACGGAAGAATCCTAGGTCCACGGTTAGAGGGAGGTTATGGGAAAGGACTGCATTTTGGTTCGTGTGAGGCTGAGGGATGGAACATGTTTCAGCTGCTGCCTCCAGCCAGGTATACATTAAGGGTCGGGTCAGTGTTAGGGCCTCGGTTAGCCCGAGTGTGAGAGAGTGTTGGTATGCTACTTACAGAGAGGGTGAGGGTTCAGACGTTGTCGGGTTTGGAAAAAGCCAAGTATACATTCAGGATCGGAAGAGTGTTAGAGCCACGGTTATCGCCAGGGTAGGGAAACGGTTGGAATGCTTGATATGTTGAGGGTGAGGGATTGAACTGTATCGTGCTGCTGCCTACAGCCAGGTATACATTTAGGTTCGGAGCAGTGTTTGAGCCACGTTCACCCCGACGGAAGTTAAAGTTGGTATGTTGGTTAGGGTGAGGGTGAGGGATGGGTCAGTGTTCCGGTTCTGCTCACAACCAGTTGTTCGTTGAGGTTCGGAACACTGTTAGGATCACTGTTAGCTGGAGGGTATGGGAAAGGATTGTATGCTGGTTAGTGTGAGGTTTAGGGAAGGGACAGGGTTCGGCTACTGCCTTCAGACAGGTATACATTAAGGTTCGGGTCAGTGTTAGCGCCGAGGTTAGCCCAAGGGCGAGACAGTGTTGGTGTGTGTTAAAGTGAGAGTGAGGGTTTGGACAGGACAGAGTTTCGTATACCAGCCAAGTATACGTCTAGGGTGCGAAGGGTGTTAGAGCCTCGTTTACTGGGATGGTAGGGAAAGTTTCATATGTTGGTTTAGTTGAGGGTGAGGAATGCAACCTTGTTCGGATGTTGCCTACAACCAGGTATACATTGAGGTTCGGAACGGAGCTTGAGCCGCAGGAACCGTGAGGTAACTTAAAGGTTGGTATGATGGTGAGGCGGAGGGTGAGAAATGAGACAGGGTTCGCCTTTTACTTACAACCTTGTGTACGTCTAGACTCGGAACACTGTTAAGGCCACGGTTACCTGGATGTATGGGAAAGGAGTGAATGTTGGTTAGTGTCACTTTGAGGGATGGGAGACTGTTCGGTTGCTGCCTTATCAAGATACACATTAAGGCTCGGTTGAGGGTTAGGAACTCGGTTAACCCGAGGGTGAACAGGCTTGGTGTGTTAGTTAAAATGACGGTGAGGGTGTCGACAGTGTTGAGTTTCGTATAACAGTCAAGTATACATCTAGGGTCCGCAGAGTGTTAGAGCCACGATGACCGACAGGGTAGGGAAAAGGTTGGTGTGTTTGATATGTTGAGGGAGAGGGATGGAACTGTGTTCAGCTGCTGCCTACAGCCAGGTATACATTTAGGATCGGAGCAGTGTTTGAGCCACTTTCACCCCGACGGAAGTTAAAGTTGGTATGTTGGTTAGGGTGAGGGTGAGGGATGGGTCAGTGTTCGGGTTCTACTTACAACCAGTAGTCCGGTTTGTTTCGGAACACTGTTAAAATCACTCTTAGCTGGAAGGTATGGGAAAGGATTGAATCTTGGATAGTGTCAGTCTGAGGGATGCGAGAGTGTTCGGCTACTGCCTGTATCCAGGTATACATTAAAGTTCTGGTGAGGGTTAGGAACTCGGTTAACACGAGGACGAACAGGGTTGGTGTGATAAAATGGCAGAGAGGGTTTGGACAGTGTAGGGTTTCTAATAACAGCCCCGTAGGTTTGGAGCAGTATTTAAACCTTGGTCAGCGTGAAGGTAGTTAAAGGTTGTTATGTTGGTTAGGCTATGGGTGAGTGATGGGACAGTGTTCAGGTTCTGCTTACAGCCAGGTGCACTTTTAGGCTCGGAAGACTCTTAGGTCCACGGTTAGCGGGAGGTTATGGGAAAGGATTGAACGTTGGCTTGTGTGAGGCTGAGGGTTGGGACATGTTTCAGCTACTGTCTGCAGCCAGGTATACATTATGGTTCGGGTCAGTGTCAGTGCCTCGGTTAGCACGAGTGTGAGAGAGTGTTGGTGTGTTAGTTACCGTGAGGGTGAGGGTTCAGACATTGTACGGGTTCCGAAAACAGCCATGTATACGTTTAGGAGCGGAAGTGTGTTAGACCCACGGTTATCACCAGGGTAGGGAAATGGTTGGTATCCTTGAGCTGTTGAGGGTGAGGGATGGAACTGTGTTCTACTGCTGCCTACAGCCAGGTATACATTTAGGTTCGGAGCAGTGTTTGAGCCACGTTCATCCCGACGGAACTTAAAGTTGGCATGTAGGTTATGGTGAGCGTGAGGGATGGGTCAGTGTTCGGGTTCTGCTTACAACCAGGTGTCCGTTTAAGTTCGGAACACTGTTAGGCTCACTATTAGCTGGAGCGTATGGGAAAGAGTTGTATGCTGGATAGTGCGAGGATTAGGGAAGGGACCGGGTTCGGCTACTGCCTTCAGACACGTATACATTAAGGTTCGGGTGAGTGCTATCGCCGAGGTTAGCCCAAGGGCGAGACAGCGTTGGTGTGTGTTAAAGTGAGAGTGAGATTTCGGACAGGCCAGAGTTTCGTATTACAACCAAGTATACGTTTAGGGTGCAAAGAGTGTTAGAGCCTCGGTTACCGGGAGGGTAGGGAAAAGTTCATATGTTGGTTTAGTTGAGGGTGAGGAATGGAACCTTGTTCGGATGTTGCCTACAACCAGGTGTACATTTAGGTTCGGAGCAGTGTTTGAGCCGCAGTAACCGTGAGGGAACTTAAAGGTAAGTATGATGGTTAGGGTGGGGCAGAGATATGAATGGGCCAGGGTTCGCCTTTTATGTACAGCCTTGTGTACGTCTAGACTCGGAACACTGTTAGGGCCACGGTTCCCTGGATGGTATGGGAAAGGATTGAATGTTGGTTAGTGTCAGTCTGAGGGATGGGAGTGTTCGGCTACTGCCTGTATCCAGGTACACGTTAATGTCTGGTTGAGGGTTAGGAACTCGGTTAACCCGAGGGTGAACAGGGTTAGTGTGTTAGTTAAAATGACGGTGAGTGTTTGGACAGTGTAGAGTTTCGGATAACAGCCAAGTAGTTTCGGAGCAGTATTTGAAACTTGGTCAGCGTTTGGTATGTTGGTTAGGGTGAGGGTGATGGGACAGTGTTCAGGTTCTGCTTAAAGCCAGGTGCATGTTTAGGCACGGAAGAATCCTAGGTCCACGGTTAGAGGGAGGTTATGGGAAAGGACTGCATTTTGGTTCGTGTGAGGCTGAGGGATGGAACATGTTTCATCTGCTGCCTCCAGCCAGGTATACATTAAGGGTCGGGTCAGTGTTAGGGCCTCGGTTAGCCCGAGTGTGAGAGAGTGTTGGTATGCTACTTACAGAGAGGTTGAGGGTTCAGACGTTGTCGGGTTTGGAAAAAGCCAAGTATACATTCAGGATCGGAAGAGTGTTAGAGCCACGGTTATCGCCAGGGTAGGGAAACGGTTGGAATGCTTGATATGTTGAGGGTGAGGGATTGAACTGTATCGTGCTGCTGCCTACAGCCAGGTATACATTTAGGTTCGGAGCAGTGTTTGAGCCACGTTCACCCCGACGGAAGTTAAAGTTGGTATGTTGGTTAGGGTGAGGGTGAGGGATGGGTCAGTGTTCCGGTTCTGCTCACAACCAGTTGTTCGTTGAGGTTCGGAACACTGTTAGGATCACTGTTAGCTGGAGGGTATGGGAAAGGATTGTATGCTGGTTAGTGTGAGGTTTAGGGAAGGACAGGGTTCGGCTACTGCCTTCAGACAGGTATACATTAAGGTTCGGGTCAGTGTTAGCGCCGAGGTTAGCCCAAGGGCGAGACAGTGTTGGTGTGTGTTAAAGTGAGAGTGAGGGTTTGGACAGGACAGAGTTTCGTATACCAGCCAAGTATACGTCTAGGGTGCGAAGGGTGTTAGAGCCTCGTTTACTGGGATGGTAGGGAAAGTTTCATATGTTGGTTTAGTTGAGGGTGAGGAATGCAACCTTGTTCGGATGTTGCCTACAACCAGGTATACATTGAGGTTCGGAACGGAGCTTGAGCCGCAGGAACCGTGAGGTAACTTAAAGGTTGGTATGATGGTGAGGCGGAGGGTGAGAAATGAGACAGGGTTCGCCTTTTACTTACAACCTTGTGTACGTCTAGACTCGGAACACTGTTAAGGCCACGGTTACCTGGATGTATGGGAAAGGAGTGAATGTTGGTTAGTGTCACTTTGAGGGATGGGAGACTGTTCGGTTGCTGCCTTATCAAGATACACATTAAGGCTCGGTTGAGGGTTAGGAACTCGGTTAACCCGAGGGTGAACAGGCTTGGTGTGTTAGTTAAAATGACGGTGAGGGTGTCGACAGTGTTGAGTTTCGTATAACAGTCAAGTATACATCTAGGGTCCGCAGAGTGTTAGAGCCACGATGACCGACAGGGTAGGGAAAAGGTTGGTATATTTGATATGTTGAGGGAGAGGGATGGAACTGTGTTCAGCTGCTGCCTACAGCCAGGTATACATTTAGGATCGGAGCAGTGTTTGAGCCACTTTCACCCCGACGGAAGTTAAAGTTGGTATGTTGGTTAGGGTGAGGGTGAGGGATGGGTCAGTGTTCGGGTTCTACTTACAACAAGTAGTCCGGTTTGTTTCGGAACACTGTTAAAATCACTCTTAGCTGGAAGGTATGGGAAAGGATTGAATCTTGGATAGTGTCAGTCTGAGGGATGCGAGAGTGTTCGGCTACTGCCTGTATCCAGGTATACATTAAAGTTCTGGTGAGGGTTAGGAACTCGGTTAACACGAGGACGAACAGGGTTGGTGTGATAAAATGGCGGAGAGGGTTTGGACAGTGTAGGGTTTCTAATAACAGCCCCGTAGGTTTGGAGCAGTATTTAAACCTTGGTCAGCGTGAAGGTAGTTAAAGGTTGTTATGTTGGTTAGGCTATGGGTGAGTGATGGGACAGTGTTCAGGTTCTGCTTACAGCCAGGTGCACTTTTAGGCTCGGAAGACTCTTAGGTCCACGGTTAGCGGGAAGTTATGGGAAAGGATTGAACGTTGGCTTGTGTGAGGCTGAGGGTTGGGACATGTTTCAGCTACTGTCTGCAGCCAGGTATACATTATGGTTCGGGTCAGTGTCAGTGCCTCGGTTAGCACGAGTGTGAGAGAGTGTTGGTGTGTTAGTTACCGTGAGGGTGAGGGTTCAGACATTGTACGGGTTCCGAAAACAGCCATGTATATGTTTAGGAGTGGAAGTGTGTTAGACCCACGGTTATCACCATTGTAGGGAAATGGTTGGTATCCTTGAGCTGTTGAGGGTGAGGGATGGAACTGTGTTCTACTGCTGCCTACAGCCACGTATACATTTAGGTTCGGAGCAGTGTTTGAGCCACGTTCATCCCGACGGAACTTAAAGTTGGCATGTAGGTTATGGTGAGCGTGATCCTAACAGTGATCCTAACTTAAACGGACACGTGGTTGTAAGCAGAACCCGAACACTAACCCATCCCTCACGCTCACCATAACCTACATGCCAACTTTAAGTTTCGTCGGGATGGATGGGTCAGTGTTCGGGTTCTGCTTACAACCAGGTGTCCGTTTAAGTTCGGAACACTGTTAGGATCACTATTAGCTGGAGCGTATGGGAAAGAGTTGTATGCTGGATAGTGCGAGGATTAGGGAAGGGACCGGGTTCGGCTACTGCCTTCAGACAGGTATACATTAAGGTTCGGGTGAGTGCTATCGCCGAGGTAAGCCCAAGGGCGAGACAGCGTTGGTGTGTGTTAAAGTGAGAGTGAGATTTCGGACAGGCCAGAGTTTCGTATTACAACCAAGTATACGTTTAGGGTGCAAAGAGTGTTAGAGCCTCGGTTACCGGGAGGGTAGGGAAAAGTTCATATGTTGGTTTAGTTGAGGGTGAGGAATGGAACCTTGTTCGGATGTTGCCTACAACCAGGTGTACATTTAGGTTCGGAGCAGTGTTTGAGCCGCAGTAACCGTGAGGGAACTTAAAGGTAATTATGATGGTTAGGGTGGGGCAGAGAAATGGGCCAGGGTTCGCCTTTTATGTACAGCCTTGTGTACGTCTAGACTCGGAACACTGTTAGGGCCACGGTTACCTGGATGGTATGGGAAAGGATTGAATGTTGGTTAGTGTCAGTCTGAGGGATGGGAGTGTTCGGCTACTGCCTGTATCCAGGTACACGTGAATGTCTGGTTGAGGGTTAGGAACTCGGTTAACCCGAGGGTGAACAGGGTTAGTGTGTTAGTTAAAATGACGGTGAGTGTTTGGACAGTGTAGAGTTTCCGATAACAGCCAAGTAGTTTCGGAGCAGTATTTGAAACTTGGTCAGCGTTTGGTATGTTGGTTAGGGTGAGGGTGATGGGACAGTGTTCAGGTTCTGCTTAAAGCCAGGTGCATGTTTAGGCACGGAAGAATCCTAGGTCCACGGTTAGAGGGAGGTTATGGGAAAGGACTGCATTTTGGTTCGTGTGAGGCTGAGGGATGGAACATGTTTCAGCTGCTGCCTCCAGCCAGGTATACATTAAGGGTCGGGTCAGTGTTAGGGCCTCGGTTAGCCCGAGTGTGAGAGAGTGTTGGTATGCTACTTACAGAGAGGGTGAGGGTTCAGACGTTGTCGGGTTTGGAAAAAGCCAAGTATACATTCAGGATCGGAAGAGTGTTAGAGCCACGGTTATCGCCAGGGTAGGGAAACGGTTGGAATGCTTGATATGTTGAGGGTGAGGGATTGAACTGTATCGTGCTGCTGCCTACAGCCAGGTATACATTTAGGTTCGGAGCAGTGTTTGAGCCACGTTCACCCCGACGGAAGTTAAAGTTGGTATGTTGGTTAGGGTGAGGGTGAGGGATGGGTCAGTGTTCCGGTTCTGCTCACAACCAGTTGTTCGTTGAGGTTCGGAACACTGTTAGGATCACTGTTAGCTGGAGGGTATGGGAAAGGATTGTATGCTGGTTAGTGTGAGGTTTAGGGAAGGACAGGGTTCGGCTACTGCCTTCAGACAGGTATACATTAAGGTTCGGGTCAGTGTTAGCGCCGAGGTTAGCCCAAGGGCGAGACAGTGTTGGTGTGTGTTAAAGTGAGAGTGAGGGTTTGGACAGGACAGAGTTTCGTATACCAGCCATGTATACGTCTAGGGTGCGAAGGGTGTTAGAGCCTCGTTTACTGGGATGGTAGGGAAAGTTTCATATGTTGGTTTAGTTGAGGGTGAGGAATGCAACCTTGTTCGGATGTTGCCTACAACCAGGTATACATTGAGGTTCGGAACGGAGCTTGAGCCGCAGGAACCGTGAGGTAACTTAAAGGTTGGTATGATGGTGAGGCGGAGGGTGAGAAATGAGACAGGGTTCGCCTTTTACTTACAACCTTGTGTACGTCTAGACTCGGAACACTGTTAAGGCCACGGTTACCTGGATGTATGGGAAAGGAGTGAATGTTGGTTAGTGTCACTTTGAGGGATGGGAGACTGTTCGGTTGCTGCCTTATCAAGATACACATTAAGGCTCGGTTGAGGGTTAGGAACTCGGTTAACCCGAGGGTGAACAGGCTTGGTGTGTTAGTTAAAATGACGGTGAGGGTGTCGACAGTGTTGAGTTTCGTATAACAGTCAAGTATACATCTAGGGTCCGCAGAGTGTTAGAGCCACGATGACCGACAGGGTAGGGAAAAGGTTGGTGTGTTTGATATGTTGAGGGAGAGGGATGGAACTGTGTTCAGCTGCTGCCTACAGCCAGGTATACATTTAGGATCGGAGCAGTGTTTGAGCCACTTTCACCCCGACGGAAGTTAAAGTTGGTATGTTGGTTAGGGTGAGGGTGAGGGATGGGTCAGTGTTCGGGTTCTACTTACAACCAGTAGTCCGGTTTGTTTCGGAACACTGTTAAAATCACTCTTAGCTGGAAGGTATGGGAAAGGATTGAATCTTGGATAGTGTCAGTCTGAGGGATGCGAGAGTGTTCGGCTACTGCCTGTATCCAGGTATACATTAAAGTTCTGGTGAGGGTTAGGAACTCGGTTAACACGAGGACGAACAGGGTTGGTGTGATAAAATGGCGGAGAGGGTTTGGACAGTGTAGGGTTTCTAATAACAGCCCCGTAGGTTTGGAGCAGTATTTAAACCTTGGTCAGCGTGAAGGTAGTTAAAGGTTGTTATGTTGGTTAGGCTATGGGTGAGTGATGGGACAGTGTTCAGGTTCTGCTTACAGCCAGGTGCACTTTTAGGCTCGGAAGACTCTTAGGTCCACGGTTAGCGGGAGGTTATGGGAAAGGATTGAACGTTGGCTTGTGTGAGGCTGAGGGTTGGGACATGTTTCAGCTACTGTCTGCAGCCAGGTATACATTATGGTTCGGGTCAGTGTCAGTGCCTCGGTTAGCACGAGTGTGAGAGAGTGTTGGTGTGTTAGTTACCGTGAGGGTGAGGGTTCAGACATTGTACGGGTTCCGAAAACAGCCATGTATACGTTTAGGAGCGGAAGTGTGTTAGACCCACGGTTATCACCAGGATAGGGAAATGGTTGGTATCCTTGAGCTGTTGAGGGTGAGGGATGGAACTGTGTTCTACTGCAGCCTACAGCCAGGTATACATTTAGGTTCGGAGCAGTGTTTGAGCCACATTCATCCCGACGGAACTTAAAGTTGGCATGTAGGTTATGGTGATCGTGAGGGATGGGTCAGTGTTCGGGTTCTGCTTACAACCAGGTGTCCGTTTAAGTTCGGAACACTGTTAGGATCACTATTAGCTGGAGCGTATGGAAAAGAGTTGTATGCTGGATAGTGCGAGGATTAGGGAAGGGACCGGGTTCGGCTACTGCCTTCAGACAGGTATACATTAAGGTTCGGGTGAGTGCTATCGCCGAGGTAAGCCCAAGGGCGAGACAGCGTTGGTGTGTGTTAAAGTGAGAGTGAGATTTCGGACAGGCCAGAGTTTCGTATTACAAACAAGTATACGTTTAGGGTGCAAAGAGTGTTAGAGCCTCGGTTACCGGGAGGGTAGGGAAAAGTTCATATGTTGGTTTAGTTGAGGGTGAGGAATGGAACCTTGTTCGGATGTTGCCTAAAACCAGGTGTACATTTAGGTTCGGAGCAGTGTTTGAGCCGCAGTAACCGTGAGGGAACTTAAAGGTAAGTATGATGGTTAGGGTGGGGCAGAGAAATGGGCCAGGGTTCGCCTTTTATGTACAGCCTTGTGTACGTCTAGACTCGGAACACTGTTAGGGCCACGGTTACCTGGATGGTATGGGAAAGGATTGAATGTTGGTTAGTGTCAGTCTGAGGGATGGGAGTGCTCGGCTACTGCCTGTATCCAGGTACACGTTAATGTCTGGTTGAGGGTTAGGAACTCGGTTAACCCGAGGGTGAACAGGGTTAGTGTGTTAGTTAAAATGACGGTGAGTGTTTGGACAGTGTAGAGTTTCGGATAACAGCCAAGTAGTTTCGGAGCAGTATTTGAAACTTGGTCAGCGTTTGGTATGTTGGTTAGGGTGAGGGTGAGGGGCAGTGTTCAGGTTCTGCTTAAAGCCAGGTGCATGTTTAGGCACGGAAGAATCCTAGGTCCACGGTTAGAGGGAGGTTATGGGAAAGGACTGCATTTTGGTTCATGTGAGGCTGAGGGATGGAACATGTTTCAGCTGCTGCCTCCAGCCAGGTATACATTAAGGGTCGGGTTGTGTTAGGGCCTCGGTTAGCCCGAGTGTGAGAGAGTGTTGGTACGCTACTTACAGAGAGGGTGAGGGTTCAGACGTTGTTGGGTTTGGAAAAAGCCAAGTATACATTCAGGATCGGAAGAGTGTTAGAGCCACGGTTATCGCCAGGGTAGGGAAACGGTTGGAATGCTTGATATGTTGAGGGTGAGGGATTGAACTGTATCGTGCTGCTGCCTACAGCCAGGTATACATTTAGGTTCGGAGCAGTGTTTGAGCCACGTTCACCCCGACGGAAGTTAAAGTTGGTATGTTGGTTAGGGTGAGGGTGAGGGATGGGTCAGTGTTCCGGTTCTGCTCACAACCAGTTGTTCGTTGAGGTTCGGAACACTGTTAGGATCACTGTTAGCTGGAGGGTATGGGAAAGGATTGTATGCTGGTTAGTGTGAGGTTTAGGGAAGGGACAGGGTTCGGCTACTGCCTTCAGATAGGTATACATTAAGGTTCGGGTCAGTGTTAGCGCCGAGGTTAGCCCAAGGGCGAGACAGTGTTGGTGTGTGTTAAAGTGAGAGTGAGGGTTTGGACAGGACAGAGTTTCGTATACCAGCCAAGTATACGTCTAGGGTGCGAAGGGTGTTAGAGCCTCGTTTACTGGGATGGTAGGGAAAGTTTCATATGTTGGTTTAGTTGAGGGTGAGGAATGCAACCTTGTTCGGATGTTGCCTACAACCAGGTATACATTGAGGTTCGGAACGGAGCTTGAGCCGCAGGAACCGTGAGGTAACTTAAAGGTTGGTATGATGGTGAGGCGGAGGGTGAGAAATGAGACAGGGTTCGCCTTTTACTTACAGCCTTGTGTACGTCTAGACTCGGAACACTGTTAAGGCCACGGTTACCTGGATGTATGGGAAAGGAGTGAATGTTGGTTAGTGTCAGTTTGAGGGATGTGAGACTGTTCGGTTGCTGCCTTATCAAGATACACATTAAGGCTCGGTTGAGGGTTAGGAACTCGGTTAACCCGAGGGTGAACAGGCTTGGTGTGTTAGTTAAAATGACGGTGAGGGTGTCGACAGTGTTGAGTTTCGTATAACAGTCAAGTATACATCTAGGGTCCGCAGAGTGTTAGAGCCACGATGACCGACAGGGTAGGGAAAAGGTTGGTGTGTTTGATATGTTGAGGGAGAGGGATGGAACTGTGTTCAGCTGCTGCCTACAGCCAGGTATACATTTAGGATCGGAGCAGTGTTTGAGCCACTTTCACCCCGACGGAAGTTAAAGTTGGTATGTTGGTTAGGGTGAGGGTGAGGGATGGGTCAGTGTTCGGGTTCTACTTACAACCAGTAGTCCGGTTTGTTTCGGAACACTGTTAAAATCACTCTTAGCTGGAAGGTATGGGAAAGGATTGAATCTTGGATAGTGTCAGTCTGAGGGATGCGAGAGTGTTCGGCTACTGCCTGTATCCAGGTATACATTAAAGTTCTGGTGAGGGTTAGGAACTCGGTTAACACGAGGACGAACAGGGTTGGTGTGATAAAATGGCGGAGAGGGTTTGGACAGTGTAGGGTTTCTAATAACAGCCCCGTAGGTTTGGAGCAGTATTTAAACCTTGGTCAGCGTGAAGGTAGTTAAAGGTTGTTATGTTGGTTAGGCTATGGGTGAGTGA
Source organism: Rhinolophus sinicus (assembly GCF_057876585.1). NCBI lineage: Eukaryota > Metazoa > Chordata > Mammalia > Chiroptera > Rhinolophidae > Rhinolophus > Rhinolophus sinicus. The sequence goes on from NC_142506.1 coordinate 41,799,714, forward strand.
TGGGACAGTGTTCAGGTTCTGCTTACAGCCAGGTGCACTTTTAGGCTCGGAAGACTCTTAGGTCCACGGTTAGCGGGAGGTTATGGGAAAGGATTGAACGTTGGCTTGTGTGAGGCTGAGGGTTGGGACATGTTTCAGCTACTGTCTGCAGCCAGGTATACATTATGGTTCGGGTCAGTGTCAGTGCCTCGGTTAGCACGAGTGTGAGAGAGTGTTGGTGTGTTAGTTACCGTGAGGGTGAGGGTTCAGACATTGTACGGGTTCCGAAAACAGCCATGTATACGTTTAGGAGCGGAAGTGTGTTAGACCCACGGTTATCACCAGGGTAGGGAAATGGTTGGTATCCTTGAGCTGTTGAGGGTGAGGGATGGAACTGTGTTCTACTGCTGCCTACAGCCAGGTATACATTTAGGTTCGGAGCAGTGTTTGAGCCACGTTCATCCCGACGGAACTTAAAGTTGGCATGTAGGTTATGGTGAGCGTGAGGGATGGGTCAGTGTTCGGGTTCTGCTTACAACCAGGTGTCCGTTTAAGTTCGGAACACTGTTAGGATCACTATTAGCTGGAGCGTATGGGAAAGAGTTGTATGCTGGATAGTGCGAGGATTAGGGAAGGGACCGGGTTCGGCTACTGCCTTCAGACACGTATACATTAAGGTTCGGGTGAGTGCTATCGCCGAGGTTAGCCCAAGGGCGAGACAGCGTTGGTGTGTGTTAAAGTGAGAGTGAGATTTCGGACAGGCCAGAGTTTCGTATTACAACCAAGTATACGTTTAGGGTGCAAAGAGTGTTAGAGCCTCGGTTACCGGGAGGGTAGGGAAAAGTTCATATGTTGGTTTAGTTGAGGGTGAGGAATGGAACCTTGTTCGGATGTTGCCTACAACCAGGTGTACATTTAGGTTCGGAGCAGTGTTTGAGCCGCAGTAACCGTGAGGGAACTTAAAGGTAAGTATGATGGTTAGGGTGGGGCAGAGATATGAATGGGCCAGGGTTCGCCTTTGATGTACAGCCTTGTGTATGTCTAGACTCGGAACACTGTTAGGGCCACGGTTCCCTGGATGGTATGGGAAAGGATTGAATGTTGGTTAGTGTCAGTCTGAGGGATGGGAGTGTTCGGCTACTGCCTGTATCCAGGTACACGTTAATGTCTGGTTGAGGGTTAGGAACTCGGTTAACCCGAGGGTGAACAGGGTTAGTGTGTTAGTTAAAATGACGGTGAGTGTTTGGACAGTGTAGAGTTTCGGATAACAGCCAAGTAGTTTCGGAGCAGTATTTGAAACTTGGTCAGCGTTTGGTATGTTGGTTAGGGTGAGGGTGATGGGACAGTGTTCAGGTTCTGCTTAAAGCCAGGTGCATGTTTAGGCACGGAAGAATCCTAGGTCCACGGTTAGAGGGAGGTTATGGGAAAGGACTGCATTTTGGTTCGTGTGAGGCTGAGGGATGGAACATGTTTCAGCTGCTGCCTCCAGCCAGGTATACATTAAGGGTCGGGTTGTGTTAGGGCCTCAGTTAGCCCGAGTGTGAGAGAGTGTTGGTATGCTACTTACAGAGAGGGTGAGGGTTCAGACGTTGTCGGGTTTGGAAAAAGCCAAGTATACATTCAGGATCGGAAGAGTGTTAGAGCCACGGTTATCGCCAGGGTAGGGAAACGGTTGGAATGCTTGATATGTTGAGGGTGAGGGATTGAACTGTATCGTGCTGCTGCCTACAGCCAGGTATACATTTAGGTTCGGAGCAGTGTTTGAGCCACGTTCACCCCGACGGAAGTTAAAGTTGGTATGTTGGTTAGGGTGAGGGTGAGGGATGGGTCAGTGTTCCGGTTCTGCTCACAACCAGTTGTTCGTTGAGGTTCGGAACACTGTTAGGATCACTGTTAGCTGGAGGGTATGGGAAAGGATTGTATGCTGGTTAGTGTGAGGTTTAGGGAAGGACAGGGTTCGGCTACTGCCTTCAGACAGGTATACATTAAGGTTCGGGTCAGTGTTAGCGCCGAGGTTAGCCCAAGGGCGAGACAGTGTTGGTGTGTGTTAAAGTGAGAGTGAGGGTTTGGACAGGACAGAGTTTCGTATACCAGCCAAGTATACGTCTAGGGTGCGAAGGGTGTTAGAGCCTCGTTTACTGGGATGGTAGGGAAAGTTTCATATGTTGGTTTAGTAGGGTGAGGAATGCAACCTTTTTCGGATGTTGCCTACAACCAGGTATACATTGAGGTGCGGAACGGAGCTTGAGCCGCAGGAACCGTGAGGTAACTTAAAGGTTGGTATGATGGTGAGGCGGAGGGTGAGAAATGAGACAGGGTTCGCCTTTTACTTACAGCCTTGTGTACGTCTAGACTCGGAACACTGTTAAGGCCACGGTTACCTGGATGTATGGGAAAGGAGTGAATGTTGGTTAGTGTCAGTTTGAGGGATGGGAGACTGTTCGGTTGCTGCCTTATCAAGATACACATTAAGGCTCGGTTGAGGGTTAGGAACTCGGTTAACCCGAGGGTGAACAGGCTTGGTGTGTTAGTTAAAATGACGGTGAGGGTGTCGACAGCGTTGAGTTTCGTATAAGAGTCAAGTATACATCTAGGGTCCGCAGAGTGTTAGAGCCACGATGACCGACAGGATAGGGAAAAGGTTGGTATGTTTGATATGTTGAGGGAGAGGGATGGAACTGTGTTCAGCTGCTGCCTACAGCCAGGTATACATTTAGGATCGGAGCAGTGTTTGAGCCACTTTCACCCCGACGGAAGTTAAAGTTGGTATGTTGGTTAGGGTGAGGGTGAGGGATGGGTCAGTGTTCGGGTTCTACTTACAACCAGTAGTCCGGTATGTTTCGGAACACTGTTAAAATCAGTCTTAGCTGGAAGGTATGGGAAAGGATTGAATCTTGGATAGTGTCAGTCTGAGGGATGCGAGAGTGTTCGGCTACTGCCTGTATCCAGGTATACATTAAAGTTCTGGTGAGGGTTAGGAACTCGGTTAACACGAGGACGAACAGGGTTGGTGTGATAAAATGGCGGAGAGGGTTTGGACAGTGTAGGGTTTCTAATAACAGCCCCGTAGGTTTGGAGCAGTATTTAAACCTTGGTCAGCGTGAAGGTAGTTAAAGGTTGTTATGTTGGTTAGGCTATGGGTGAGTGATGGGACAGTGTTCAGGTTCTGCTTACAGCCAGGTGCACTTTTAGGCTCGGAAGACTCTTAGGTCCACGGTTAGCGGGAGGTTATGGGAAAGGATTGAACGTTGGCTTGTGTGAGGCTGAGGGTTGGGACATGTTTCAGCTACTGTCTGCAGCCAGGTATACATTATGGTTCGGGTCAGTGTCAGTGCCTCGGTTAGCACGAGTGTGAGAGAGTGTTGGTGTGTTAGTTACCGTGAGGGTGAGGGTTCAGACATTGTACGGGTTCCGAAAACAGCCATGTATACGTTTAGGAGCGGAAGTGTGTTAGACCCACGGTTATCACCAGGGTAGGGAAATGGTTGGTATCCTTGAGCTGTTGAGGGTGAGGGATGGAACTGTGTTCTACTGCTGCCTACAGCCAGGTATACATTTAGGTTCGGAGCAGTGTTTGAGCCACGTTCATCCCGACGGAACTTAAAGTTGGCATGTAGGTTATGGTGAGCGTGATGGATGGGTCAGTGTTCGGGTTCTGCTTACAACCAGGTGTCCGTTTAAGTTCGGAACACTGTTAGGATCACTATTAGCTGGAGCGTATGGGAAAGAGTTGTATGCTGGATAGTGCGAGGATTAGGGAAGGGACCGGGTTCGGCTACTGCCTTCAGACACGTATACATTAAGGTTCGGGTGAGTGCTATCGCCGAGGTTAGCCCAAGGGCGAGACAGCGTTGGTGTGTGTTAAAGTGAGAGTGAGATTTCGGACAGGCCAGAGTTTCGTATTACAACCAAGTATACGTTTAGGGTGCAAAGAGTGTTAGAGCCTCGGTTACCGGGAGGGTAGGGAAAAGTTCATATGTTGGTTTAGTTGAGGGTGAGGAATGGAACCTTGTTCGGATGTTGCCTACAACCAGGTGTACATTTAGGTTTGGAGCAGTGTTTGAGCCGCAGTAACCGTGAGGGAACTTAAAGGTAAGTATGATGGTTAGGTTGGGGCAGAGATATGAATGGGCCAGGGTTCGCCTTTTATGTACAGCCTTGTGTACGTCTAGACTCGGAACACTGTTAGGGCCACGGTTACCTGGATGGTATGGGAAAGGATTGAATGTTGGTTAGTGTCAGTCTGAGGGATGGGAGTGTTCGGCTACTGCCTGTATCCAGGTACACGTTAATGTCTGGTTGAGGGTTAGGAACTCGGTTAACCCGAGGGTGAACAGGGTTAGTGTGTTAGTTAAAATGACGGTGAGTGTTTGGACAGTGTAGAGTTTCGGATAACAGCCAAGTAGTTTCGGAGCAGTATTTGAAACTTGGTCAGCGTTTGGTATGTTGGTTAGGGTGAGGGTGATGGGACAGTGTTCAGGTTCTGCTTAAAGCCAGGTGCATGTTTAGGCACGGAAGAATCCTAGGTCCACGGTTAGAGGGAGGTTATGGGAAAGGACTGCATTTTGGTTCGTGTGAGGCTGAGGGATGGAACATGTTTCAGCTGCTGCCTCCAGCCAGGTATACATTAAGGGTCGGGTTGTGTTAGGGCCTCGGTTAGCCCGAGTGTGAGAGAGTGTTGGTATGCTACTTACAGAGAGGGTGAGGGTTCAGACGTTGTCGGGTTTGGAAAAAGCCAAGTATACATTCAGGATCGGAAGAGTGTTAGAGCCACGGTTATCGCCAGGGTAGGGAAACGGTTGGAATGCTTGATATGTTGAGGGTGAGGGATTGAACTGTATCGTGCTGCTGCCTACAGCCAGGTATACATTTAGGTTCGGAGCAGTGTTTGAGCCACGTTCACCCCGACGGAAGTTAAAGTTGGTATGTTGGTTAGGGTGAGGGTGAGGGATGGGTCAGTGTTCCGGTTCTGCTCACAACCAGTTGTTCGTTGAGGTTCGGAACACTGTTAGGATCACTGTTAGCTGGAGGGTATGGGAAAGGATTGTATGCTGGTTAGTGTGAGGTTTAGGGAAGGGACAGGGTTCGGCTACTGCCTTCAGACAGGTATACATTAAGGTTCGGGTCAGTGTTAGCGCCGAGGTTAGCCCAAGGGCGAGACAGTGTTGGTGTGTGTTAAAGTGAGAGTGAGGGTTTGGACAGGACAGAGTTTCGTATACCAGCCAAGTATACGTCTAGGGTGCGAAGGGTGTTAGAGCCTCGTTTACTGGGATGGTAGGGAAAGTTTCATATGTTGGTTTAGTTGAGGGTGAGGAATGCAACCTTGTTCGGATGTTGCCTACAACCAGGTATACATTGAGGTTCGGAACGGAGCTTGAGCCGCAGGAACCGTCAGGTAACTTAAAGGTTGGTATGATGGTGAGGCAGAGGGTGAGAAATGAGACAGGGTTCGCCTTTTACTTACAGCCTTGTGTACGTCTAGACTCGGAACACTGTTAAGGCCACGGTTACCTGGATGTATGGGAAAGGAGTGAATGTTGGTTAGTGTCAGTTTGAGGGATGTGAGACTGTTCGGTTGCTGCCTTATCAAGATACACATTAAGGCTCGGTTGAGGGTTAGGAACTCGGTTAACCCGAGGGTGAACAGGCTTGGTGTGTTAGTTAAAATGACGGTGAGGGTGTCGACAGTGTTGAGTTTCGTATAACAGTCAAGTATACATCTAGGGTCCGCAGAGTGTTAGAGCCACGATGACCGACAGGGTAGGGAAAAGGTTGGTGTGTTTGATATGTTGAGGGAGAGGGATGGAACTGTGTTCAGCTGCTGCCTACAGCCAGGTATACATTTAGGATCGGAGCAGTGTTTGAGCCACTTTCACCCCGACGGAAGTTAAAGTTGGTATGTTGGTTAGGGTGAGGGTGAGGGATGGGTCAGTGTTCGGGTTCTACTTACAACCAATAGTCCGGTTTGTTTCGGAACACTGTTAAAATCACTCTTAGCTGGAAGGTATGGGAAAGGATTGAATCTTGGATAGTGTCAGTCTGAGGGATGCGAGAGTGTTCGGCTACTGCCTGTATCCAGGTATACATTAAAGTTCTGGTGAGGGTTAGGAACTCGGTTAACACGAGGACGAACAGGGTTGGTGTGATAAAATGGCGGAGAGGGTTTGGACAGTGTAGGGTTTCTAATAACAGCCCCGTAGGTTTGGAGCAGTATTTAAACCTTGGTCAGCGTGAAGGTAGTTAAAGGTTGTTATGTTGGTTAGGCTATGGGTGAGTGATGGGACAGTGTTCAGGTTCTGCTTACAGCCAGGTGCACTTTTAGGCTCGGAAGACTCTTAGGTCCACGGTTAGCGGGAGGTTATGGGAAAGGATTGAACGTTGGCTTGTGTGAGGCTGAGGGTTGGGACATGTTTCAGCTACTGTCTGCAGCCAGGTATACATTATGGTTCGGGTCAGTGTCAGTGCCTCGGTTAGCACGAGTGTGAGAGAGTGTTGGTGTGTTAGTTACCGTGAGGGTGAGGGTTCAGACATTGTACGGGTTCCGAAAACAGCCATGTATACGTTTAGGAGCGGAAGTGTGTTAGACCCACGGTTATCACCAGGGTAGGGAAATGGTTGGTATCCTTGAGCTGTTGAGGGTGAGGGATGGAACTGTGTTCTACTGCAGCCTACAGCCAGGTATACATTTAGGTTCGGAGCAGTGTTTGAGCCACATTCATCCCGACGGAACTTAAAGTTGGCATGTAGGTTATGGTGAGCGTGAGGGATGGGTCAGTGTTCGGGTTCTGCTTACAACCAGGTGTCCGTTTAAGTTCGGAACACTGTTAGGATCACTATTAGCTGGAGCGTATGGAAAAGAGTTGTATGCTGGATAGTGCGAGGATTAGGGAAGGGACCGGGTTCGGCTACTGCCTTCAGACACGTATACATTAAGGTTCGGGTGAGTGCTATCGCCGAGGTTAGCCCAAGGGCGAGACAGCGTTGGTGTGTGTTAAAGTGAGAGTGAGATTTCGGACAGGCCAGAGTTTCGTATTACAACCAAGTATACGTTTAGGGTGCAAAGAGTGTTAGAGCCTCGGTTACCGGGAGGGTAGGGAAAAGTTCATATGTTGGTTTAGTTGAGGGTGAGGAATGGAACCTTGTTCGGATGTTGCCTACAACCAGGTGTACATTTAGGTTCGGAGCAGTGTTTGAGCCGCAGTAACCGTGAGGGAACTTAAAGGTAAGTATGATGGTTAGGGTGGGGCAGAGAAATGGGCCAGGGTTCGCCTTTTATGTACAGCCTTGTGTACGTCTAGACTCGGAACACTGTTAGGGCCACGGTTACCTGGATGGTATGGGAAAGGATTGAATGTTGGTTAGTGTAAGTCTGAGGGATGGGAGTGTTCGGCTACTGCCTGTATCCAGGTACACGTTAATGTCTGGTTGAGGGTTAGGAACTCGGTTAACCCGAGGGTGAACAGGGTTAGTGTGTTAGTTAAAATGACGGTGAGTGTTTGGACAGTGTAGAGTTTCGGATAACAGCCAAGTAGTTTCGGAGCAGTATTTGAAACTTGGTCAGCGTTTGGTATGTTGGTTAGGGTGAGGGTGATGGGACAGTGTTCAGGTTCTGCTTAAAGCCAGGTGCATGTTTAGGCACGGAAGAATCCTAGGTCCACGGTTAGAGGGAGGTTATGGGAAAGGACTGCATTTTGGTTCGTGTGAGGCTGAGGGATGGAACATGTTTCAGCTGCTGCCTCCAGCCAGGTATACATTAAGGGTCGGGTTGTGTTAGGGCCTCGGTTAGCCCGAGTGTGAGAGAGTGTTGGTATGCTACTTACAGAGAGGGTGAGGGTTCAGACGTTGTCGGGTTTGGAAAAAGCCAAGTATACATTCAGGATCGGAAGAGTGTTAGAGCCACGGTTATCGCCAGGGTAGGGAAACGGTTGGAATGCTTGATATGTTGAGGGTGAGGGATTGAACTGTATCGTGCTGCTGCCTACAGCCAGGTATACATTTAGGTTCGGAGCAGTGTTTGAGCCACGTTCACCCCGACGGAAGTTAAAGTTGGTATGTTGGTTAGGGTGAGGGTGAGGGATGGGTCAGTGTTCCGGTTCTGCTCACAACCAGTTGTTCGTTGAGGTTCGGAACACTGTTAGGATCACTGTTAGCTGGAGGGTATGGGAAAGGATTGTATGCTGGTTAGTGTGAGGTTTAGGGAAGGGACAGGGTTCGGCTACTGCCTTCAGACAGGTATACATTAAGGTTCGGGTCAGTGTTAGCGCCGAGGTTAGCCCAAGGGCGAGACAGTGTTGGTGTGTGTTAAAGTGAGAGTGAGGGTTTGGACAGGACAGAGTTTCGTATACCAGCCAAGTATACGTCTAGGGTGCGAAGGGTGTTAGAGCCTCGTTTACTGGGATGGTAGGGAAAGTTTCATATGTTGGTTTAGTTGAGGGTGAGGAATGCAACCTTGTTCGGATGTTGCCTACAACCAGGTATACATTGAGGTTCGGAACGGAGCTTGAGCCGCAGGAACCGTGAGGTAACTTAAAGGTTGGTATGATGGTGAGGCGGAGGGTGAGAAATGAGACAGGGTTCGCCTTTTACTTACAGCCTTGTGTACGTCTAGACTCGGAACACTGTTAAGGCCACGGTTACCTGGATGTATGGGAAAGGAGTGAATGTTGGTTAGTGTCAGTTTGAGGGATGTGAGACTGTTCGGTTGCTGCCTTATCAAGATACACATTAAGGCTCGGTTGAGGGTTAGGAACTCGGTTAACCCGAGGGTGAACAGGCTTGGTGTGTTAGTTAAAATGACGGTGAGGGTGTCGACAGTGTTGAGTTTCGTATAACAGTCAAGTATACATCTAGGGTCCGCAGAGTGTTAGAGCCACGATGACCGACAGGGTAGGGAAAAGGTTGGTGTGTTTGATATGTTGAGGGAGAGGGATGGAACTGTGTTCAGCTGCTGCCTACAGCCAGGTATACATTTAGGATCGGAGCAGTGTTTGAGCCACTTTCACCCCGACGGAAGTTAAAGTTGGTATGTTGGTTAGGGTGAGGGTGAGGGATGGGTCAGTGTTCGGGTTCTACTTACAACCAATAGTCCGGTTTGTTTCGGAACACTGTTAAAATCACTCTTAGCTGGAAGGTATGGGAAAGGATTGAATCTTGGATAGTGTCAGTCTGAGGGATGCGAGAGTGTTCGGCTACTGCCTGTATCCAGGTATACATTAAAGTTCTGGTGAGGGTTAGGAACTCGGTTAACACGAGGACGAACAGGGTTGGTGTGATAAAATGGCGGAGAGGGTTTGGACAGTGTAGGGTTTCTAATAACAGCCCCGTAGGTTTGGAGCAGTATTTAAACCTTGGTCAGCGTGAAGGTAGTTAAAGGTTGTTATGTTGGTTAGGCTATGGGTGAGTGATGGGACAGTGTTCAGGTTCTGCTTACAGCCAGGTGCACTTTTAGGCTCGGAAGACTCTTAGGTCCACGGTTAGCGGGAGGTTATGGGAAAGGATTGAACGTTGGCTTGTGTGAGGCTGAGGGTTGGGACATGTTTCAGCTACTGTCTGCAGCCAGGTATACATTATGGTTCGGGTCAGTGTCAGTGCCTCGGTTAGCACGAGTGTGAGAGAGTGTTGGTGTGTTAGTTACCGTGAGGGTGAGGGTTCAGACATTGTACGGGTTCCGAAAACAGCCATGTATACGTTTAGGAGCGGAAGTGTGTTAGACCCACGGTTATCACCAGGGTAGGGAAATGGTTGGTATCCTTGAGCTGTTGAGGGTGAGGGATGGAACTGTGTTCTACTGCAGCCTACAGCCAGGTATACATTTAGGTTCGGAGCAGTGTTTGAGCCACATTCATCCCGACGGAACTTAAAGTTGGCATGTAGGTTATGGTGAGCGTGAGGGATGGGTCAGTGTTCGGGTTCTGCTTACAACCAGGTGTCCGTTTAAGTTCGGAACACTGTTAGGATCACTATTAGCTGGAGCGTATGGGAAAGAGTTGTATGCTGGATAGTGCGAGGATTAGGGAAGGGACCGGGTTCGGCTACTGCCTTCAGACAGGTATACATTAAGGTTCGGGTGAGTGCTATCGCCGAGGTAAGCCCAAGGGCGAGACAGCGTTGGTGTGTGTTAAAGTGAGAGTGAGATTTCGGACAGGCCAGAGTTTCGTATTACAACCAAGTATACGTTTAGGGTGCAAAGAGTGTTAGAGCCTCGGTTACCGGGAGGGTAGGGAAAAGTTCATATGTTGGTTTAGTTGAGGGTGAGGAATGGAACCTTGTTCGGATGTTGCCTACAACCAGGTGTACATTTAGGTTCGGAGCAGTGTTTGAGCCGCAGTAACCGTGAGGGAACTTAAAGGTAAGTATGATGGTTAGGGTGGGGCAGAGAAATGGGCCAGGGTTCGCCTTTTATGTACAGCCTTGTGTACGTCTAGACTCGGAACACTGTTAGGGCCACGGTTACCTGGATGGTATGGGAAAGGATTGAATGTTGGTTAGTGTAAGTCTGAGGGATGGGAGTGTTCGGCTACTGCCTGTATCCAGGTACACGTTAATGTCTGGTTGAGGGTTAGGAACTCGGTTAACCCGAGGGTGAACAGGGTTAGTGTGTTAGTTAAAATGACGGTGAGTGTTTGGACAGTGTAGAGTTTCGGATAACAGCCAAGTAGTTTCGGAGCAGTATTTGAAACTTGGTCAGCGTTTGGTATGTTGGTTAGGGTGAGGGTGAGGGGCAGTGTTCAGGTTCTGCTTAAAGCCAGGTGCATGTTTAGGCACGGAAGAATCCTAGGTCCACGGTTAGAGGGAGGTTATGGGAAAGGACTGCATTTTGGTTCGTGTGAGGCTGAGGGATGGAACATGTTTCAGCTGCTGCCTCCAGCCAGGTATACATTAAGGGTCGGGTTGTGTTAGGGCCTCGGTTAGCCCGAGTGTGAGAGAGTGTTGGTATGCTACTTACAGAGAGGGTGAGGGTTCAGACGTTGTCGGGTTTGGAAAAAGCCAAGTATACATTCAGGATCGGAAGAGTGTTAGAGCCACGGTTATCGCCAGGGTAGGGAAACGGTTGGAATGCTTGATATGTTGAGGGTGAGGGATTGAACTGTATCGTGCTGCTGCCTACAGCCAGGTATACATTTAGGTTCGGAGCAGTGTTTGAGCCACGTTCACCCCGACGGAAGTTAAAGTTGGTATGTTGGTTAGGGTGAGGGTGAGGGATGGGTCAGTGTTCCGGTTCTGCTCACAACCAGTTGTTCGTTGAGGTTCGGAACACTGTTAGGATCACTGTTAGCTGGAGGGTATGGGAAAGGATTGTATGCTGGTTAGTGTGAGGTTTAGGGAAGGGACAGGGTTCGGCTACTGCCTTCAGACAGGTATACATTAAGGTTCGGGTCAGTGTTAGCGCCGAGGTTAGCCCAAAGGCGAGACAGTGTTGGTGTGTGTTAAAGTGAGAGTGAGGGTTTGGACAGGACAGAGTTTCGTATACCAGCCAAGTATACGTCTAGGGTGCGAAGGGTGTTAGAGCCTCGTTAACTGGGATGGTAGGGAAAGTTTCATATGTTGGTTTAGTTGAGGGTGAGGAATGCAACCTTGTTCGGATGTTGCCTACAACCAGGTATACATTGAGGTGCGGAACGGAGCTTGAGCCGCAGGAACCGTGAGGTAACTTAAAGGTTGGTATGATGGTGAGGCGGAGGGTGAGAAATGAGACAGGGTTCGCCTTTTACTTACAGCCTTGTGTACGTCTAGACTCGGAACACTGTTAAGGCCACGGTTACCTGGATGTATGGGAAAGGAGTGAATGTTGGTTAGTGTCAGTTTGAGGGATGGGAGACTGTTCGGTTGCTGCCTTATCAAGATACACATTAAGGCTCGGTTGAGGGTTAGGAACTCGGTTAACCCGAGGGTGAACAGGCTTGGTGTGTTAGTTAAAATGACGGTGAGGGTGTCGACAGCGTTGAGTTTCGTATAAGAGTCAAGTATACATCTAGGGTCCGCAGAGTGTTAGAGCCACGATGACCGACAGGATAGGGAAAAGGTTGGTATGTTTGATATGTTGAGGGAGAGGGATGGAACTGTGTTCAGCTGCTGCCTACAGCCAGGTATACATTTAGGATCGGAGCAGTGTTTGAGCCACTTTCACCCCGACGGAAGTTAAAGTTGGTATGTTGGTTAGGGTGAGGGTGAGGGATGGGTCAGTGTTCGGGTTCTACTTACAACCAGTAGTCCGGTATGTTTCGGAACACTGTTAAAATCAGTCTTAGCTGGAAGGTATGGGAAAGGATTGAATCTTGGATAGTGTCAGTCTGAGGGATGCGAGAGTGTTCGGCTACTGCCTGTATCCAGGTATACATTAAAGTTCTGGTGAGGGTTAGGAACTCGGTTAACACGAGGACGAACAGGGTTGGTGTGATAAAATGGCGGAGAGGGTTTGGACAGTGTAGGGTTTCTAATAACAGCCCCGTAGGTTTGGAGCAGTATTTAAACCTTGGTCAGCGTGAAGGTAGTTAAAGGTTGTTATGTTGGTTAGGCTATGGGTGAGTGATGGGACAGTGTTCAGGTTCTGCTTACAGCCAGGTGCACTTTTAGGCTCGGAAGACTCTTAGGTCCACGGTTAGCGGGAGGTTATGGGAAAGGATTGAACGTTGGCTTGTGTGAGGCTGAGGGTTGGGACATGTTTCAGCTAATGTCTGCAGCCAGGTATACATTATGGTTCGGGTCAGTGTCAGTGCCTCGGTTAGCACGAGTGTGAGAGAGTGTTGGTGTGTTAGTTACCGTGAGGGTGAGGGTTCAGACATTGTACGGGTTCCGAAAACAGCCATGTATACGTTTAGGAGCGGAAGTGTGTTAGACCCACGGTTATCACCAGGGTAGGGAAATGGTTGGTATCCTTGAGCTGTTGAGGGTGAGGGATGGAACTGTGTTCTACTGCTGCCTACAGCCAGGTATACATTTAGGTTCGGAGCAGTGTTTGAGCCACGTTCATCCCGACGGAACTTAAAGTTGGCATGTAGGTTATGGTGAGCGTGAGGGATGGGTCAGTGTTCGGGTTCTGCTTACAACCAGGTGTCCGTTTAAGTTCGGAACACTGTTAGGATCACTATTAGCTGGAGCGTATGGGAAAGAGTTGTATGCTGGATAGTGCGAGGATTAGGGAAGGGACCGGGTTCGGCTAGTGCCTTCAGACACGTATACATTAAGGTTCGGGTGAGTGCTATCGCCGAGGTTAGCCCAAGGGCGAGACAGTGTTGGTGTGTGTTAAAGTGAGAGTGAGATTTCGGACAGGCCAGAGTTTCGTATTACAACCAAGTATACGTTTAGGGTGCAAAGAGTGTTAGAGCCTCGGTTACCGGGAGGGTAGGGAAAAGTTCATATGTTGGTTTAGTTGAGGGTGAGGAATGGAACCTTGTTCGGATGTTGCCTACAACCAGGTGTACATTTAGGTTCGGAGCAGTGTTTGAGCCGCAGTAACCGTGAGGGAACTTAAAGGTAAGTATGATGGTTAGGGTGGGGCAGAGATATGAATGGGCCAGGGTTCGCCTTTTATGTACAGCCTTGTGTACGTCTAGACTCGGAACACTGTTAGGGCCACGGTTCCCTGGATGGTATGGGAAAGGATTGAATGTTGGTTAGTGTCAGTCTGAGGGATGGGAGTGTTCGGCTACTGCCTGTATCCAGGTACACGTTAATGTCTGGTTGAGGGTTAGGAACTCGGTTAACCCGAGGGTGAACAGGGTTAGTGTGTTAGTTAAAATGACGGTGAGTGTTTGGACAGTGTAGCGTTTAGGATAACAGCCAAGTAGTTTCGGAGCAGTATTTGAAACTTGGTCAGCGTTTGGTATGTTGGTTAGGGTGAGGGTGATGGGACAGTGTTCAGGTTCTGCTTAAAGCCAGGTGCATGTTTAGGCACGGAAGAATCCTAGGTCCACGGTTAGAGGGAGGTTATGGGAAAGGACTGCATTTTGGTTCGTGTGAGGCTGAGGGATGGAACATGTTTCAGCTGCTGCCTCCAGCCAGGTATACATTAAGAGTCGGGTTGTGTTAGGGCCTCAGTTAGCCCGAGTGTGAGAGAGTGTTGGTATGCTACTTACAGAGAGGGTGAGGGTTCAGACGTTGTCGGGTTTGGAAAAAGCCAAGTATACATTCAGGATCGGAAGAGTGTTAGAGCCACGGTTATCGCCAGGGTAGGGAAACGGTTGGAATGCTTGATATGTTGAGGGTGAGGGATTGAACTGTATCGTGCTGCTGCCTACAGCCAGGTATACATTTAGGTTCGGAGCAGTGTTTGAGCCACGTTCACCCCGACGGAAGTTAAAGTTGGTATGTTGGTTAGGGTGAGGGTGAGGGATGGGTCAGTGTTCCGGTTCTGCTCACAACCAGTTGTTCGTTGAGGTTCGGAACACTGTTAGGATCACTGTTAGCTGGAGGGTATGGGAAAGGATTGTATGCTGGTTAGTGTGAGGTTTAGGGAAGGACAGGGTTCGGCTACTGCCTTCAGACAGGTATACATTAAGGTTCGGGTCAGTGTTAGCGCCGAGGTTAGCCCAAGGGCGAGACAGTGTTGGTGTGTGTTAAAGTGAGAGTGAGGGTTTGGACAGGACAGAGTTTCGTATACCAGCCAAGTATACGTCTAGGGTGCGAAGGGTGTTAGAGCCTCGTTTACTGGGATGGTAGGGAAAGTTTCATATGTTGGTTTAGTTGAGGGTGAGGAATGCAACCTTGTTCGGATGTTGCCTACAGCCAGGTATACATTTAGGTTCGGAGCAGTGTTTGAGCCACGTTCATCCCGACGGAACTTAAAGTTGGCATGTAGGTTATGGTGAGCGTGAGGGATGGGTCAGTGTTCGGGTTCTGCTTACAACCTGGTGTCCGTTTAAGTTCGGAACACTGTTAGGATCACTATTAGCTGGAGCGTATGGGAAAGAGTTGTATGCTGGATAGTGCGAGGATTAGGGAAGTGACCGGGTTCGGCTAGTGCCTTCAGACAGGTATACATTAAGGTTCGGGTGAGTGCTATCGCCGAGGTAAGCCCAAGGGCGAGACAGCGTTGGTGTGTGTTAAAGTGAGAGTGAGATTTCGGACAGGCCAGAGTTTCGTATTACAACCAAGTATACGTTTAGGGTGCAAAGAGTGTTAGAGCCTCGGTTACCGGGAGGATAGGGAAAAGTTCATATGTTGGTTTAGTTGAGGGTGAGGAATGGAACCTTGTTCGGATGTTGCCTACAACCAGGTGTACATTTAGGTTCGGAGCAGTGTTTGAGCCGCAGTAACCGTGAGGGAACTTAAAGGTAAGTATGATGGTTAGGGTGGGGCAGAGATATGAATGGGCCAGGGTTCGCCTTTTATGTACAGCCTTGTGTACGTCTAGACTCGGAACACTGTTAGGGCCACGGTTACCTGGATGGTATGGGAAAGGATTGAATGTTGGTTAGTGTCAGTCTGAGGGATGGGAGTGTTCGGCTACTGCCTGTATCCAGGTACACGTTAATGTCTGGTTGAGGGTTAGGAACTCGGTTAACCCGAGGGTGAACAGGGTTAGTGTGTTAGTTAAAATGACGGTGAGTGTTTGGACAGTGTAGAGTTTCGGATAACAGCCAAGTAGTTTCGGAGCAGTATTTGAAACTTGGTCAGCGTTTGGTATGTTGGTTAGGGTGAGGGTGATGGGACAGTGTTCAGGTTCTGCTTAAAGCCAGGTGCATGTTTAGGCACGGAAGAATCCTAGGTCCACGGTTAGAGGGAGGTTATGGGAAAGGACTGCATTTTGGTTCGTGTGAGGCTGAGGGATGGAACATGTTTCAGCTGCTGCCTCCAGCCAGGTATACATTAAGGGTCGGGTTGTGTTAGGGCCTCGGTTAGCCCGAGTGTGAGAGAGTGTTGGTATGCTACTTACAGAGAGGGTGAGGGTTCAGACGTTGTCGGGTTTGGAAAAAGCCAAGTATACATTCAGGATCGGAAGAGTGTTAGAGCCACGGTTATCGCCAGGGTAGGGAAACGGTTGGAATGCTTGATATGTTGAGGGTGAGGGATTGAACTGTATCGTGCTGCTGCCTACAGCCAGGTATACATTTAGGTTCGGAGCAGTGTTTGAGCCACGTTCACCCCGACGGAAGTTAAAGTTGGTATGTTGGTTAGGGTGAGGGTGAGGGATGGGTCAGTGTTCCGGTTCTGCTCACAACCAGTTGTTCGTTGAGGTTCGGAACACTGTTAGGATCACTGTTAGCTGGAGGGTATGGGAAAGGATTGTATGCTGGTTAGTGTGAGGTTTAGGGAAGGGACAGGGTTCGGCTACTGCCTTCAGACCTTAAGGTTCGAGTCAGTGTTAGCACCGAGGTTAGCCCAAGGGCGAGACAGTGTTGGTGTGTGTTAAAGTGAGAGTGAGGGTTTGGACAGGACAGAGTTTCGTATACCAGCCAAGTATACGTCTAGGGTGCGAAGGGTGTTAGAGCCTCGTTTACTGGGATGGTAGGGAAAGTTTCATATGTTGGTTTAGTTGAGGGTGAGGAATGCAACCTTGTTCGGATGTTGCCTACAACCAGGTATACATTGAGGTTCGGAACGGAGCTTGAGCCGCAGGAACCGTGAGGTAACTTAAAGGTTGGTATGATGGTGAGGCGGAGGGTGAGAAATGAGACAGGGTTCGCCTTTTACTTACAGCCTTGTGTACGTCTAGACTCGGAACACTGTTAAGGCCACGGTTACCTGGATGTATGGGAAAGGAGTGAATGTTGGTTAGTGTCAGTTTGAGGGATGGGAGACTGTTCGGTTGCTGCCTTATCAAGATACACATTAAGGCTCGGTTGAGGGTTAGGAACTCGGTTAACCCGAGGGTGAACAGGCTTGGTGTGTTAGTTAAAATGACGGTGAGGGTGTCGACAGTGTTGAGTTTCGTATAACAGTCAAGTATACATCTAGGGTCCGCAGAGTGTTAGAGCCACGATGACCGACAGGGTAGGGAAAAGGTTGGTGTGTTTGATATGTTGAGGGAGAGGGATGGAACTGTGTTCAGCTGCTGCCTACAGCCAGGTATACATTTAGGATCGGAGCAGTGTTTGAGCCACTTTCACCCCGACGGAAGTTAAAGTTGGTATGTTGGTTAGGGTGAGGGTGAGGGATGGGTCAGTGTTCGGGTTCTACTTACAACCAGTAGTCCGGTTTGTTTCGGAACACTGTTAAAATCACTCTTAGCTGGAAGGTATGGGAAAGGATTGAATCTTGGATAGTGTCAGTCTGAGGGATGCGAGAGTGTTCGGCTACTGCCTGTATCCAGGTATACATTAAAGTTCTGGTGAGGGTTAGGAACTCGGTTAACACGAGGACGAACAGGGTTGGTGTGATAAAATGGCGGAGAGGGTTTGGACAGTGTAGGGTTTCTAATAATAGCCCCGTAGGTTTGGAGCAGTATTTAAACCTTGGTCAGCGTGAAGGTAGTTAAAGGTTGTTATGTTGGTTAGGCTATGGGTGAGTGATGGGACAGTGTTCAGGTTCTGCTTACAGCCAGGTGCACTTTTAGGCTCGGAAGACTCTTAGGTCCACGGTTAGCGGGAGGTTATGGGAAAGGATTGAACGTTGGCTTGTGTGAGGCTGAGGGTTGGGACATGTTTCAGCTACTGTCTGCAGCCAGGTATACATTATGGTTCGGGTCAGTGTCAGTGCCTCGGTTAGCACGAGTGTGAGAGAGTGTTGGTGTGTTAGTTACCGTGAGGGTGAGGGTTCAGACATTGTACGGGTTCCGAAAACAGCCATGTATACGTTTAGGAGCGGAAGTGTGTTAGACCCACGGTTATCACCAGGGTAGGGAAATGGTTGGTATCCTTGAGCTGTTGAGGGTGAGGGATGGAACTGTGTTCTACTGCTGCCTACAGCCAGGTATACATTTAGGTTCGGAGCAGTGTTTGAGCCACGTTCATCCCGACGGAACTTAAAGTTGGCATGTAGGTTATGGTGAGCGTGAGGGATGGGTCAGTGTTCGGGTTCTGCTTACAACCAGGTGTCCGTTTAAGTTCGGAACACTGTTAGGATCACTATTAGCTGGAGCGTATGGGAAAGAGTTGTATGCTGGATAGTGCGAGGATTAGGGAAGGGACCGGGTTCGGCTAGTGCCTTCAGACACGTATACAGTAAGGTTCGGGTGAGTGCTATCGCCGAGGTTAGCCCAAGGGCGAGACAGCGTTGGTGTGTGTTAAAGTGAGAGTGAGATTTCGGACAGGCCAGAGTTTCGTATTACAACCAAGTATACGTTTAGGGTGCAAAGAGTGTTAGAGCCTCGGTTACCGGGAGGGTAGGGAAAAGTTCATATGTTGGTTTAGTTGAGGGTGAGGAATGGAACCTTGTTCGGATGTTGCCTACAACCAGGTGTACATTTAGGTTCGGAGCAGTGTTTGAGCCGCAGTAACCGTGAGGGAACTTAAAGGTAAGTATGATGGTTAGGGTGGGGCAGAGATATGAATGGGCCAGGGTTCGCCTTTTATGTACAGCCTTGTGTACGTCTAGACTCGGAACACTGTTAGGGCCACGGTTCCCTGGATGGTATGGGAAAGGATTGAATGTTGGTTAGTGTCAGTCTGAGGGATGGGAGTGTTCGGCTACTGCCTGTATCCAGGTACACGTTAATGTCTGGTTGAGGGTTAGGAACTCGGTTAACCCGAGGGTGAACAGGGTTAGTGTGTTAGTTAAAATGACGGTGAGTGTTTGGACAGTGTAGCGTTTAGGATAACAGCCAAGTAGTTTCGGAGCAGTATTTGAAACTTGGTCAGCGTTTGGTATGTTGGTTAGGGTGAGGGTGATGGGACAGTGTTCAGGTTCTGCTTAAAGCCAGGTGCATGTTTAGGCACGGAAGAATCCTAGGTCCACGGTTAGAGGGAGGTTATGGGAAAGGACTGCATTTTGGTTCGTGTGAGGCTGAGGGATGGAACATGTTTCAGCTGCTGCCTCCAGCCAGGTATACATTAAGGGTCGGGTCAGTGTTAGGGCCTCGGTTAGCCCGAGTGTGAGAGAGTGTTGGTATGCTACTTACAGAGAGGGTGAGGGTTCAGACGTTGTCGGGTTTGGAAAAAGCCAAGTATACATTCAGGATCGGAAGAGTGTTAGAGCCACGGTTATCGCCAGGGTAGGGAAACGGTTGGAATGCTTGATATGTTGAGGGTGAGGGATTGAACTGTATCGTGCTGCTGCCTACAGCCAGGTATACATTTAGGTTCGGAGCAGTGTTTGAGCCACGTTCACCCCGACGGAAGATAAAGTTGGTATGTTGGTTAGGGTGAGGGTGAGGGATGGGTCAGTGTTCCGGTTCTGCTCACAACCAGTTGTTCGTTGAGGTTCGGAACACTGTTAGGATCACTGTTAGCTGGAGGGTATGGGAAAGGATTGTATGCTGGTTAGTGAGAGGTTTAGGGAAGGACAGGGTTCGGCTACTGCCTTCAGACAGGTATACATTAAGGTTCGGGTCAGTGTTAGCGCCGAGGTTAGCCCAAGGGCGAGACAGTGTTGGTGTGTGTTAAAGTGAGAGTGAGGGTTTGGACAGGACAGAGTTTCCTATACCAGCCAAGTATACGTCTAGAGTGCGAAGGGTGTTAGAGCCTCGTTTACTGGGATGGTAGGGAAAGTTTCATATGTTGGTTTAGTTGAGGGTGAGGAATGCAACCTTGTTCGGATGTTGCCTACAACCAGGTATACATTGAGGTTCGGAACGGAGCTTGAGCCGCAGGAACCGTGAGGTAACTTAAAGGTTGGTATGATGGTGAGGCGGAGGATGAGAAATGAGGCAGGGTTCGCCTTTTACTTACAGCCTTGTGTACGTCTAGACTCGGAACACTGTTAAGGCCACGGTTACCTGGATGTATGGGAAAGGAGTGAATGTTGGTTAGTGTCAGTTTGAGGGATGTGAGACTGTTCGGTTGCTGCCTTATCAAGATACACATTAAGGCTCGGTTGAGGGTTAGGAACTCGGTTAACCCGAGGGTGAACAGGCTTGGTGTGTTAGTTAAAATGACGGTGAGGGTGTCGACAGTGTTGAGTTTCGTATAACAGTCAAGTATACATCTAGGGTCCGCAGAGTGTTAGAGCCACGATGACCGACAGGGTAGGGAAAAGGTTGGTGTGTTTGATATGTTGAGGGAGAGGGATGGAACTGTGTTCAGCTGCTGCCTACAGCCAGGTATACATTTAGGATCGGAGCAGTGTTTGAGCCACTTTCACCCCGACGGAAGTTAAAGTTGGTATGTTGGTTAGGGTGAGGGTGAGGGATGGGTCAGTGTTCGGGTTCTACTTACAACCAGTAGTCCGGTTTGTTTCGGAACACTGTTAAAATCACTCTTAGCTGGAAGGTATGGGAAAGGATTGAATCTTGGATAGTGTCAGTCTGAGGGATGCGAGAGTGTTCGGCTACTGCCTGTATCCAGGTATACATTAAAGTTCTGGTGAGGGTTAGGAACTCGGTTAACACGAGGACGAACAGGGTTGGTGTGATAAAATGGCGGAGAGGGTTTGGACAGTGTAGGGTTTCTAATAACAGCCCCGTAGGTTTGGAGCAGTATTTAAACCTTGGTCAGCGTGAAGGTAGTTAAAGGTTGTTATGTTGGTTAGGCTATGGGTGAGTGATGGGACAGTGTTCAGGTTCTGCTTACAGCCAGGTGCACTTTTAGGCTCGGAAGACTCTTAGGTCCACGGTTAGCGGGAGGTTATGGGAAAGGATTGAACGTTGGCTTGTGTGAGGCTGAGGGTTGGGACATGTTTCAGCTACTGTCTGCAGCCAGGTATACATTATGGTTCGGGTCAGTGTCAGTGCCTCGGTTAGCACGAGTGTGAGAGAGTGTTGGTGTGTTAGTTACCGTGAGGGTGAGGGTTCAGACATTGTACGGGTTCCGAAAACAGCCATGTATACGTTTAGGAGCGGAAGTGTGTTAGACCCACGGTTATCACCAGGGTAGGGAAATGGTTGGTATCCTTGAGCTGTTGAGGGTGAGGGATGGAACTGTGTTCTACTGCTGCCTACAGCCAGGTATACATTTAGGTTCGGAGCAGTGTTTGAGCCACGTTCATCCCGACGGAACTTAAAGTTGGCATGTAGGTTATGGTGAGCGTGAGGGATGGGTCAGTGTTCGGGTTCTGCTTACAACCAGGTGTCCGTTTAAGTTCGGAACACTGTTAGGATCACTATTAGCTGGAGCGTATGGGAAAGAGTTGTATGCTGGATAGTGCGAGGATTAGGGAAGGGACCGGGTTCGGCTAGTGCCTTCAGACACGTATACATTAAGGTTCGGGTGAGTGCTATCGCCGAGGTTAGCCCAAGGGCGAGACAGTGTTGGTGTGTGTTAAAGTGAGAGTGAGATTTCGGACAGGCCAGAGTTTCGTATTACAACCAAGTATACGTTTAGGGTGCAAAGAGTGTTAGAGCCTCGGTTACCGGGAGGGTAGGGAAAAGTTCATATGTTGGTTTAGTTGAGGGTGAGGAATGGAACCTTGTTCGGATGTTGCCTACAACCAGGTGTACATTTAGGTTCGGAGCAGTGTTTGAGCCGCAGTAACCGTGAGGGAACTTAAAGGTAAGTATGATGGTTAGGGTGGGGCAGAGATATGAATGGGCCAGGGTTCGCCTTTTATGTACAGCCTTGTGTACGTCTAGACTCGGAACACTGTTAGGGCCACGGTTCCCTGGATGGTATGGGAAAGGATTGAATGTTGGTTAGTGTCAGTCTGAGGGATGGGAGTGTTCGGCTACTGCCTGTATCCAGGTACACGTTAATGTCTGGTTGAGGGTTAGGAACTCGGTTAACCCGAGGGTGAACAGGGTTAGTGTGTTAGTTAAAATGACGGTGAGTGTTTGGACAGTGTAGCGTTTAGGATAACAGCCAAGTAGTTTCGGAGCAGTATTTGAAACTTGGTCAGCGTTTGGTATGTTGGTTAGGGTGAGGGTGATGGGACAGTGTTCAGGTTCTGCTTAAAGCCAGGTGCATGTTTAGGCACGGAAGAATCCTAGGTCCACGGTTAGAGGGAGGTTATGGGAAAGGACTGCATTTTGGTTCGTGTGAGGCTGAGGGATGGAACATGTTTCAGCTGCTGCCTCCAGCCAGGTATACATTAAGAGTCGGGTTGTGTTAGGGCCTCAGTTAGCCCGAGTGTGAGAGAGTGTTGGTATGCTACTTACAGAGAGGGTGAGGGTTCAGACGTTGTCGGGTTTGGAAAAAGCCAAGTATACATTCAGGATCGGAAGAGTGTTAGAGCCACGGTTATCGCCAGGGTAGGGAAACGGTTGGAATGCTTGATATGTTGAGGGTGAGGGATTGAACTGTATCGTGCTGCTGCCTACAGCCAGGTATACATTTAGGTTCGGAGCAGTGTTTGAGCCACGTTCACCTCGACGGAAGTTAAAGTTGGTATGTTGGTTAGGGTGAGGGTGAGGGATGGGTCAGTGTTCCGGTTCTGCTCACAACCAGTTGTTCGTTGAGGTTCGGAACACTGTTAGGATCACTGTTAGCTGGAGGGTATGGGAAAGGATTGTATGCTGGTTAGTGTGAGGTTTAGGGAAGGACAGGGTTCGGCTACTGCCTTCAGACAGGTATACATTAAGGTTCGGGTCAGTGTTAGCGCCGAGGTTAGCCCAAGGGCGAGACAGTGTTGGTGTGTGTTAAAGTGAGAGTGAGGGTTTGGACAGGACAGAGTTTCGTATACCAGCCAAGTATACGTCTAGGGTGCGAAGGGTGTTAGAGCCTCGTTTACTGGGATGGTAGGGAAAGTTTCATATGTTGGTTTAGTTGAGGGTGAGGAATGCAACCTTGTTCGGATGTTGCCTACAGCCAGGTATACATTTAGGTTCGGAGCAGTGTTTGAGCCACGTTCATCCCGACGGAACTTAAAGTTGGCATGTAGGTTATGGTGAGCGTGAGGGATGGGTCAGTGTTCGGGTTCTGCTTACAACCAGGTGTCCGTTTAAGTTCGGAACACTGTTAGGATCACTATTAGCTGGAGCGTATGGGAAAGAGTTGTATGCTGGATAGTGCGAGGATTAGGGAAGTGACCGGGTTCGGCTAGTGCCTTCAGACAGGTATACATTAAGGTTCGGGTGAGTGCTATCGCCGAGGTAAGCCCAAGGGCGAGACAGCGTTGGTGTGTGTTAAAGTGAGAGTGAGATTTCGGACAGGCCAGAGTTTCGTATTACAACCAAGTATACGTTTAGGGTGCAAAGAGTGTTAGAGCCTCGGTTACCGGGAGGATAGGGAAAAGTTCATATGTTGGTTTAGTTGAGGGTGAGGAATGGAACCTTGTTCGGATGTTGCCTACAACCAGGTGTACATTTAGGTTCGGAGCAGTGTTTGAGCCGCAGTAACCGTGAGGGAACTTAAAGGTAAGTATGATGGTTAGGGTGGGGCAGAGATATGAATGGGCCAGGGTTCGCCTTTTATGTACAGCCTTGTGTACGTCTAGACTCGGAACACTGTTAGGGCCACGGTTACCTGGATGGTATGGGAAAGGATTGAATGTTGGTTAGTGTCAGTCTGAGGGATGGGAGTGTTCGGCTACTGCCTGTATCCAGGTACACGTTAATGTCTGGTTGAGGGTTAGGAACTCGGTTAACCCGAGGGTGAACAGGGTTAGTGTGTTAGTTAAAATGACGGTGAGTGTTTGGACAGTGTAGAGTTTCGGATAACAGCCAAGTAGTTTCGGAGCAGTATTTGAAACTTGGTCAGCGTTTGGTATGTTGGTTAGGGTGAGGGTGATGGGACAGTGTTCAGGTTCTGCTTAAAGCCAGGTGCATGTTTAGGCACGGAAGAATCCTAGGTCCACGGTTAGAGGGAGGTTATGGGAAAGGACTGCATTTTGGTTCGTGTGAGGCTGAGGGATGGAACATGTTTCAGCTGCTGCCTCCAGCCAGGTATACATTAAGGGTCGGGTTGTGTTAGGGCCTCGGTTAGCCCGAGTGTGAGAGAGTGTTGGTATGCTACTTACAGAGAGGGTGAGGGTTCAGACGTTGTCGGGTTTGGAAAAAGCCAAGTATACATTCAGGATCGGAAGAGTGTTAGAGCCACGGTTATCGCCAGGGTAGGGAAACGGTTGGAATGCTTGATATGTTGAGGGTGAGGGATTGAACTGTATCGTGCTGCTGCCTACAGCCAGGTATACATTTAGGTTCGGAGCAGTGTTTGAGCCACGTTCACCCCGACGGAAGTTAAAGTTGGTATGTTGGTTAGGGTGAGGGTGAGGGATGGGTCAGTGTTCCGGTTCTGCTCACAACCAGTTGTTCGTTGAGGTTCGGAACACTGTTAGGATCACTGTTAGCTGGAGGGTATGGGAAAGGATTGTATGCTGGTTAGTGTGAGGTTTAGGGAAGGGACAGGGTTCGGCTACTGCCTTCAGACCTTAAGGTTCGAGTCAGTGTTAGCACCGAGGTTAGCCCAAGGGCGAGACAGTGTTGGTGTGTGTTAAAGTGAGAGTGAGGGTTTGGACAGGACAGAGTTTCGTATACCAGCCAAGTATACGTCTAGGGTGCGAAGGGTGTTAGAGCCTCGTTTACTGGGATGGTAGGGAAAGTTTCATATGTTGGTTTAGTTGAGGGTGAGGAATGCAACCTTGTTCGGATGTTGCCTACAACCAGGTATACATTGAGGTTCGGAACGGAGCTTGAGCCGCAGGAACCGTGAGGTAACTTAAAGGTTGGTATGATGGTGAGGCGGAGGGTGAGAAATGAGACAGGGTTCGCCTTTTACTTACAGCCTTGTGTACGTCTAGACTCGGAACACTGTTAAGGCCACGGTTACCTGGATGTATGGGAAAGGAGTGAATGTTGGTTAGTGTCAGTTTGAGGGATGGGAGACTGTTCGGTTGCTGCCTTATCAAGATACACATTAAGGCTCGGTTGAGGGTTAGGAACTCGGTTAACCCGAGGGTGAACAGGCTTGGTGTGTTAGTTAAAATGACGGTGAGGGTGTCGACAGCGTTGAGTTTCGTATAAGAGTCAAGTATACATCTAGGGTCCGCAGAGTGTTAGAGCCACGATGACCGACAGGGTAGGGAAAAGGTTGGTATGTTTGATATGTTGAGGGAGAGGGATGGAACTGTGTTCAGCTGCTGCCTACAGCCAGGTATACATTTAGGATCGGAGCAGTGTTTGAGCCACTTTCACCCCGACGGAAGTTAAAGTTGGTATGTTTGTTAGGGTGAGGGTGAGGGATGGGTCAGTGTTCGGGTTCTACTTACAACCAGTAGTCCGGTTTGTTTCGGAACACTGTTAAAATCACTCTTAGCTGGAAGGTATGGGAAAGGATTGAATCTTGGATAGTGTCAGTCTGAGGGATGCGAGAGTGTTCGGCTACTGCCTGTATCCAGGTATACATTAAAGTTCTGGTGAGGGTTAGGAACTCGGTTAACACGAGGACGAACAGGGTTGGTGTGATAAAATGGCGGAGAGGGTTTGGACATTGTAGGGTTTCTAATAACAGTCCCGTAGGTTTGGAGCAGTATTTAAACCTTGGTCAGCGTGAAGGTAGTTAAAGGTTGTTATGTTGGTTAGGCTATGGGTGAGTGATGGGACAGTGTTCAGGTTCTGCTTACAGCCAGGTGCACTTTTAGGCTCGGAAGACTCTTAGGTCCACGGTTAGCGGGAGGTTATGGGAAAGGATTGAACGTTGGCTTGTGTGAGGCTGAGGGTTTGGACATATTTCAGCTACTGTCTGCAGCCAGGTATACATTATGGTTCGGGTCAGTGTCAGTGCCTCGGTTAGCACGAGTGTGAGAGAGTGTTGGTGTGTTAGTTACCGTGAGGGTGAGGGTTCAGACATTGTACGGGTTCCGAAAACAGCCATGTATACGTTTAGGAGCGGAAGTGTGTTAGACCCACGGTTATCACCAGGGTAGGGAAATGGTTGGTATCCTTGAGCTGTTGAGGGTGAGGGATGGAACTGTGTTCTACTGCTGCCTACAGCCAGGTATACATTTAGGTTCGGAGCAGTGTTTGAGCCACGTTCATCCCGACGGAACTTAAAGTTCGCATGTAGGTTATGGTGAGCGTGAGGGATGGGTCAGTGTTCGGGTTCTGCTTACAACCAGGTGTCCGTTTAAGTTCGGAACACTGTTAGGATCACTATTAGCTGGAGCGTATGGAAAAGAGTTGTATGCTGGATAGTGCGAGGATTAGGGAAGGGACCGGGTTCGGCTACTGCCTTCAGACACGTATACATTAAGGTTCGGGTGAGTGCTATCGCCGAGGTTAGCCCAAGGGCGAGACAGCGTTGGTGTGTGTTAAAGTGAGAGTGAGATTTCGGACAGGCCAGAGTTTCGTATTACAACCAAGTATACGTTTAGGGTGCAAAGAGTGTTAGAGCCTCGGTTACCGGGAGGGTAGGGAAAAGTTCATATGTTGGTTTAGTTGAGGGTGAGGAATGGAACCTTGTTCGGATGTTGCCTACAACCAGGTGTACATTTAGGTTCGGAGCAGTGTTTGAGCCGCAGTAACCGTGAGGGAACTTAAAGGTAAGTATGATGGTTAGGGTGGGGCAGAGAAATGGGCCAGGGTTCGCCTTTTATGTACAGCCTTGTGTACGTCTAGACTCGGAACACTGTTAGGGCCACGGTTCCCTGGATGGTATGGGAAAGGATTGAATGTTGGTTAGTGTCAGTCTGAGGGATGGGAGTGTTCGGCTACTGCCTGTATCCAGGTACACGTTAATGTCTGGTTGAGGGTTAGGAACTCGGTTAACCCGAGGGTGAACAGGGTTAGTGTGTTAGTTAAAATGACGGTGAGTGTTTGGACAGTGTAGAGTTTCCGATAACAGCCAAGTAGTTTCGGAGCAGTATTTGAACCTTGGTCAGCGTTTGGTATCTTGGTTAGGGTGAGGGTGATGGGACAGTGTTCAGGTTCTGCTTAAAGCCAGGTGCATGTTTAGGCTCGGAAGAATCCTAGGTCCACGGTTAGAGGGAGGTTATGGGAAAGGACTGCATTTTGGTTCGTGTGAGGCTGAGGGATGGAACATGTTTCAGCTGCTGCCTCCAGCCAGGTATACATTAAGGGTCGGGTTGTGTTAGAGCCTCGGTTAGCCCGAGTGTGAGAGAGTGTTGGTATGCTACTTACAGAGAGGGTGAGGGTTCAGACGTTGTCGGGTTTGGAAAAAGCCAAGTATACATTCAGGATCGGAAGAGTGTTAGAGCCACGGTTATCGCCAGGGTAGGGAAACGGTTGGAATGCTTGATATGTTGAGGGTGAGGGATTGAACTGTATCGTGCTGCTGCCTACAGCCAGGTATACATTTAGGTTCGGAGCAGTGTTTGAGCCACGTTCACCCCGACGGAAGTTAAAGTTGGTATGTTGGTTAGGGTGAGGGTGAGGGATGGGTCAGTGTTCCGGTTCTGCTCACAACCAGTTGTTCGTTGAGGTTCGGAACACTGTTAGGATCACTGTTAGCTGGAGGGTATGGGAAAGGATTGTATGCTGGTTAGTGTGAGGTTTAGGGAAGGGACAGGGTTCGGCTACTGCCTTCAGACCTTAAGGTTCGGGTCAGTGTTAGCGCCGAGGTTAGCCCAAGGGCGAGACAGTGTTGGTGTGTGTTAAAGTGAGAGTGAGGGTTTGGACAGGACAGAGTTTCGTATACCAGCCAAGTATACGTCTAGGGTGCGAAGGGTGTTAGAGACTCGTTTACTGGGATGGTAGGGAAAGTTTCATATGTTGGTTTAGTTGAGGGTGAGGAATGCAACCTTGTTCAGATGTTGCCTACAACCAGGTATACATTGAGGTTCGGAACGGAGCTTGATCCGCAGGAACCGTGAGGTAACTTAAAGGTTGGTATGATGGTGAGGCGGAGGGTGAGAAATGAGACAGGGTTCGCCTTTTACTTACAGCCTTGTGTACGTCTAGACTCGGAACACTGTTAAGGCCACGGTTACCTGGATGTATGGGAAAGGAGTGAATGTTGGTTAGTGTCAGTTTGAGGGATGGGAGACTGTTCGGTTGCTGCCTTATCAAGATACACATTAAGGCTCGGTTGAGGGTTAGGAACTCGGTTAACCCGAGGGTGAACAGGCTTGGTGTGTTAGTTAAAATGACGGTGAGGGTGTCGACAGCGTTGAGTTTCGTATAAGAGTCAAGTATACATCTAGGGTCCGCAGAGTGTTAGAGCCACGATGACCGACAGGGTAGGGAAAAGGTTGGTATGTTTGATATGTTGAGGGAGAGGGATGGAACTGTGTTCAGCTGCTGCCTACAGCCAGGTATACATTTAGGATCGGAGCAGTGTTTGAGCCACTTTCACCCCGACGGAAGTTAAAGTTGGTATGTTGGTTAGGGTGAGGGTGAGGGATGGGTCAGTGTTCGGGTTCTACTTACAACCAGTAGTCCGGTTTGTTTCGGAACACTGTTAAAATCAGTCTTAGCTGGAAGGTATGGGAAAGGATTGAATCTTGGATAGTGTCAGTCTGAGGGATGCGAGAGTGTTCGGCTACTGCCTGTATCCAGGTATACATTAAAGTTCTGGTGAGGGTTAGGAACTCGGTTAACACGAGGACGAACAGGGTTGGTGTGATAAAATGGCGGAGAGGGTTTGGACAGTGTAGGGTTTCTAATAACAGTCCCGTAGGTTTGGAGCAGTATTTAAACCTTGGTCAGCGTGAAGGTAGTTAAAGGTTGTTATGTTGGTTAGGCTATGGGTGAGTGATGGGACAGTGTTCAGGTTCTGCTTACAGCCAGGTGCACTTTTAGGCTCGGAAGACTCTTAGGTCCACGGTTAGCGGGAGGTTATGGGAAAGGATTGAACGTTGGCTTGTGTGAGGCTGAGGGTTGGGACATGTTTCAGCTACTGTCTGCAGCCAGGTATACATTATGGTTCGGGTCAGTGTCAGTGCCTCGGTTAGCACGAGTGTGAGAGAGTGTTGGTGTGTTAGTTACCGTGAGGGTGAGGGTTCAGACATTGTACGGGTTCCGAAAACAGCCATGTATACGTTTAGGAGCGGAAGTGTGTTAGACCCACGGTTATCACCAGGGTAGGGAAATGGTTGGTATCCTTGAGCTGTTGAGGGTGAGGGATGGAACTGTGTTCTACTGCTGCCTACAGCCAGGTATACATTTAGGTTCGGAGCAGTGTTTGAGCCACGTTCATCCCGACGGAACTTAAAGTTGGCATGTAGGTTATGGTGAGCGTGAGGGATGGGTCAGTGTTCGGGTTCTGCTTACAACCAGGTGTCCGTTTAAGTTCGGAACACTGTTAGGATCACTATTAGCTGGAGCGTATGGGAAAGAGTTGTATGCTGGATAGTGCGAGGATTAGGGAAGGGACCGGGTTCGGCTAGTGCCTTCAGACACGTATACAGTAAGGTTCGGGTGAGTGCTATCGCCGAGGTTAGCCCAAGGGCGAGACAGCGTTGGTGTGTGTTAAAGTGAGAGTGAGATTTCGGACAGGCCAGAGTTTCGTATTACAACCAAGTATACGTTTAGGGTGCAAAGAGTGTTAGAGCCTCGGTTACCGGGAGGGTAGGGAAAAGTTCATATGTTGGTTTAGTTGAGGGTGAGGAATGGAACCTTGTTCGGATGTTGCCTACAACCAGGTGTACATTTAGGTTCGGAGCAGTGTTTGAGCCGCAGTAACCGTGAGGGAACTTAAAGGTAAGTATGATGGTTAGGGTGGGGCAGAGATATGAATGGGCCAGGGTTCGCCTTTTATGTACAGCCTTGTGTACGTCTAGACTCGGAACACTGTTAGGGCCACGGTTCCCTGGATGGTATGGGAAAGGATTGAATGTTGGTTAGTGTCAGTCTGAGGGATGGGAGTGTTCGGCTACTGCCTGTATCCAGGTACACGTTAATGTCTGGTTGAGGGTTAGGAACTCGGTTAACCCGAGGGTGAACAGGGTTAGTGTGTTAGTTAAAATGACGGTGAGTGTTTGGACAGTGTAGCGTTTAGGATAACAGCCAAGTAGTTTCGGAGCAGTATTTGAAACTTGGTCAGCGTTTGGTATGTTGGTTAGGGTGAGGGTGATGGGACAGTGTTCAGGTTCTGCTTAAAGCCAGGTGCATGTTTAGGCACGGAAGAATCCTAGGTCCACGGTTAGAGGGAGGTTATGGGAAAGGACTGCATTTTGGTTCGTGTGAGGCTGAGGGATGGAACATGTTTCAGCTGCTGCCTCCAGCCAGGTATACATTAAGGGTCGGGTCAGTGTTAGGGCCTCGGTTAGCCCGAGTGTGAGAGAGTGTTGGTATGCTACTTACAGAGAGGGTGAGGGTTCAGACGTTGTCGGGTTTGGAAAAAGCCAAGTATACATTCAGGATCGGAAGAGTGTTAGAGCCACGGTTATCGCCAGGGTAGGGAAACGGTTGGAATGCTTGATATGTTGAGGGTGAGGGATTGAACTGTATCGTGCTGCTGCCTACAGCCAGGTATACATTTAGGTTCGGAGCAGTGTTTGAGCCACGTTCACCCCGACGGAAGATAAAGTTGGTATGTTGGTTAGGGTGAGGGTGAGGGATGGGTCAGTGTTCCGGTTCTGCTCACAACCAGTTGTTCGTTGAGGTTCGGAACACTGTTAGGATCACTGTTAGCTGGAGGGTATGGGAAAGGATTGTATGCTGGTTAGTGAGAGGTTTAGGGAAGGACAGGGTTCGGCTACTGCCTTCAGACAGGTATACATTAAGGTTCGGGTCAGTGTTAGCGCCGAGGTTAGCCCAAGGGCGAGACAGTGTTGGTGTGTGTTAAAGTGAGAGTGAGGGTTTGGACAGGACAGAGTTTCCTATACCAGCCAAGTATACGTCTAGAGTGCGAAGGGTGTTAGAGCCTCGTTTACTGGGATGGTAGGGAAAGTTTCATATG
Source organism: Rhinolophus sinicus (assembly GCF_057876585.1). Taxonomy (NCBI): domain Eukaryota; kingdom Metazoa; phylum Chordata; class Mammalia; order Chiroptera; family Rhinolophidae; genus Rhinolophus; species Rhinolophus sinicus. The sequence continues at coordinate 41,830,457 of NC_142506.1, forward strand.
TTGGTTTAGTTGAGGGTGAGGAATGCAACCTTGTTCGGATGTTGCCTACAACCAGGTATACATTGAGGTTCGGAACGGAGCTTGAGCCGCAGGAACCGTGAGGTAACTTAAAGGTTGGTATGATGGTGAGGCGGAGGATGAGAAATGAGGCAGGGTTCGCCTTTTACTTACAGCCTTGTGTACGTCTAGACTCGGAACACTGTTAAGGCCACGGTTACCTGGATGTATGGGAAAGGAGTGAATGTTGGTTAGTGTCAGTTTGAGGGATGTGAGACTGTTCGGTTGCTGCCTTATCAAGATACACATTAAGGCTCGGTTGAGGGTTAGGAACTCGGTTAACCCGAGGGTGAACAGGCTTGGTGTGTTAGTTAAAATGACGGTGAGGGTGTCGACAGTGTTGAGTTTCGTATAACAGTCAAGTATACATCTAGGGTCCGCAGAGTGTTAGAGCCACGATGACCGACAGGGTAGGGAAAAGGTTGGTGTGTTTGATATGTTGAGGGAGAGGGATGGAACTGTGTTCAGCTGCTGCCTACAGCCAGGTATACATTTAGGATCGGAGCAGTGTTTGAGCCACTTTCACCCCGACGGAAGTTAAAGTTGGTATGTTGGTTAGGGTGAGGGTGAGGGATGGGTCAGTGTTCGGGTTCTACTTACAACCAGTAGTCCGGTTTGTTTCGGAACACTGTTAAAATCACTCTTAGCTGGAAGGTATGGGAAAGGATTGAATCTTGGATAGTGTCAGTCTGAGGGATGCGAGAGTGTTCGGCTACTGCCTGTATCCAGGTATACATTAAAGTTCTGGTGAGGGTTAGGAACTCGGTTAACACGAGGACGAACAGGGTTGGTGTGATAAAATGGCGGAGAGGGTTTGGACAGTGTAGGGTTTCTAATAACAGCCCCGTAGGTTTGGAGCAGTATTTAAACCTTGGTCAGCGTGAAGGTAGTTAAAGGTTGTTATGTTGGTTAGGCTATGGGTGAGTGATGGGACAGTGTTCAGGTTCTGCTTACAGCCAGGTGCACTTTTAGGCTCGGAAGACTCTTAGGTCCACGGTTAGCGGGAGGTTATGGGAAAGGATTGAACGTTGGCTTGTGTGAGGCTGAGGGTTGGGACATGTTTCAGCTACTGTCTGCAGCCAGGTATACATTATGGTTCGGGTCAGTGTCAGTGCCTCGGTTAGCACGAGTGTGAGAGAGTGTTGGTGTGTTAGTTACCGTGAGGGTGAGGGTTCAGACATTGTACGGGTTCCGAAAACAGCCATGTATACGTTTAGGAGCGGAAGTGTGTTAGACCCACGGTTATCACCAGGGTAGGGAAATGGTTGGTATCCTTGAGCTGTTGAGGGTGAGGGATGGAACTGTGTTCTACTGCTGCCTACAGCCAGGTATACATTTAGGTTCGGAGCAGTGTTTGAGCCACGTTCATCCCGACGGAACTTAAAGTTGGCATGTAGGTTATGGTGAGCGTGAGGGATGGGTCAGTGTTCGGGTTCTGCTTACAACCAGGTGTCCGTTTAAGTTCGGAACACTGTTAGGATCACTATTAGCTGGAGCGTATGGGAAAGAGTTGTATGCTGGATAGTGCGAGGATTAGGGAAGGGACCGGGTTCGGCTAGTGCCTTCAGACACGTATACATTAAGGTTCGGGTGAGTGCTATCGCCGAGGTTAGCCCAAGGGCGAGACAGTGTTGGTGTGTGTTAAAGTGAGAGTGAGATTTCGGACAGGCCAGAGTTTCGTATTACAACCAAGTATACGTTTAGGGTGCAAAGAGTGTTAGAGCCTCGGTTACCGGGAGGGTAGGGAAAAGTTCATATGTTGGTTTAGTTGAGGGTGAGGAATGGAACCTTGTTCGGATGTTGCCTACAACCAGGTGTACATTTAGGTTCGGAGCAGTGTTTGAGCCGCAGTAACCGTGAGGGAACTTAAAGGTAAGTATGATGGTTAGGGTGGGGCAGAGATATGAATGGGCCAGGGTTCGCCTTTTATGTACAGCCTTGTGTACGTCTAGACTCGGAACACTGTTAGGGCCACGGTTCCCTGGATGGTATGGGAAAGGATTGAATGTTGGTTAGTGTCAGTCTGAGGGATGGGAGTGTTCGGCTACTGCCTGTATCCAGGTACACGTTAATGTCTGGTTGAGGGTTAGGAACTCGGTTAACCCGAGGGTGAACAGGGTTAGTGTGTTAGTTAAAATGACGGTGAGTGTTTGGACAGTGTAGCGTTTAGGATAACAGCCAAGTAGTTTCGGAGCAGTATTTGAAACTTGGTCAGCGTTTGGTATGTTGGTTAGGGTGAGGGTGATGGGACAGTGTTCAGGTTCTGCTTAAAGCCAGGTGCATGTTTAGGCACGGAAGAATCCTAGGTCCACGGTTAGAGGGAGGTTATGGGAAAGGACTGCATTTTGGTTCGTGTGAGGCTGAGGGATGGAACATGTTTCAGCTGCTGCCTCCAGCCAGGTATACATTAAGAGTCGGGTTGTGTTAGGGCCTCAGTTAGCCCGAGTGTGAGAGAGTGTTGGTATGCTACTTACAGAGAGGGTGAGGGTTCAGACGTTGTCGGGTTTGGAAAAAGCCAAGTATACATTCAGGATCGGAAGAGTGTTAGAGCCACGGTTATCGCCAGGGTAGGGAAACGGTTGGAATGCTTGATATGTTGAGGGTGAGGGATTGAACTGTATCGTGCTGCTGCCTACAGCCAGGTATACATTTAGGTTCGGAGCAGTGTTTGAGCCACGTTCACCTCGACGGAAGTTAAAGTTGGTATGTTGGTTAGGGTGAGGGTGAGGGATGGGTCAGTGTTCCGGTTCTGCTCACAACCAGTTGTTCGTTGAGGTTCGGAACACTGTTAGGATCACTGTTAGCTGGAGGGTATGGGAAAGGATTGTATGCTGGTTAGTGTGAGGTTTAGGGAAGGACAGGGTTCGGCTACTGCCTTCAGACAGGTATACATTAAGGTTCGGGTCAGTGTTAGCGCCGAGGTTAGCCCAAGGGCGAGACAGTGTTGGTGTGTGTTAAAGTGAGAGTGAGGGTTTGGACAGGACAGAGTTTCGTATACCAGCCAAGTATACGTCTAGGGTGCGAAGGGTGTTAGAGCCTCGTTTACTGGGATGGTAGGGAAAGTTTCATATGTTGGTTTAGTTGAGGGTGAGGAATGCAACCTTGTTCGGATGTTGCCTACAGCCAGGTATACATTTAGGTTCGGAGCAGTGTTTGAGCCACGTTCATCCCGACGGAACTTAAAGTTGGCATGTAGGTTATGGTGAGCGTGAGGGATGGGTCAGTGTTCGGGTTCTGCTTACAACCAGGTGTCCGTTTAAGTTCGGAACACTGTTAGGATCACTATTAGCTGGAGCGTATGGGAAAGAGTTGTATGCTGGATAGTGCGAGGATTAGGGAAGTGACCGGGTTCGGCTAGTGCCTTCAGACAGGTATACATTAAGGTTCGGGTGAGTGCTATCGCCGAGGTAAGCCCAAGGGCGAGACAGCGTTGGTGTGTGTTAAAGTGAGAGTGAGATTTCGGACAGGCCAGAGTTTCGTATTACAACCAAGTATACGTTTAGGGTGCAAAGAGTGTTAGAGCCTCGGTTACCGGGAGGATAGGGAAAAGTTCATATGTTGGTTTAGTTGAGGGTGAGGAATGGAACCTTGTTCGGATGTTGCCTACAACCAGGTGTACATTTAGGTTCGGAGCAGTGTTTGAGCCGCAGTAACCGTGAGGGAACTTAAAGGTAAGTATGATGGTTAGGGTGGGGCAGAGATATGAATGGGCCAGGGTTCGCCTTTTATGTACAGCCTTGTGTACGTCTAGACTCGGAACACTGTTAGGGCCACGGTTACCTGGATGGTATGGGAAAGGATTGAATGTTGGTTAGTGTCAGTCTGAGGGATGGGAGTGTTCGGCTACTGCCTGTATCCAGGTACACGTTAATGTCTGGTTGAGGGTTAGGAACTCGGTTAACCCGAGGGTGAACAGGGTTAGTGTGTTAGTTAAAATGACGGTGAGTGTTTGGACAGTGTAGAGTTTCGGATAACAGCCAAGTAGTTTCGGAGCAGTATTTGAAACTTGGTCAGCGTTTGGTATGTTGGTTAGGGTGAGGGTGATGGGACAGTGTTCAGGTTCTGCTTAAAGCCAGGTGCATGTTTAGGCACGGAAGAATCCTAGGTCCACGGTTAGAGGGAGGTTATGGGAAAGGACTGCATTTTGGTTCGTGTGAGGCTGAGGGATGGAACATGTTTCAGCTGCTGCCTCCAGCCAGGTATACATTAAGGGTCGGGTTGTGTTAGGGCCTCGGTTAGCCCGAGTGTGAGAGAGTGTTGGTATGCTACTTACAGAGAGGGTGAGGGTTCAGACGTTGTCGGGTTTGGAAAAAGCCAAGTATACATTCAGGATCGGAAGAGTGTTAGAGCCACGGTTATCGCCAGGGTAGGGAAACGGTTGGAATGCTTGATATGTTGAGGGTGAGGGATTGAACTGTATCGTGCTGCTGCCTACAGCCAGGTATACATTTAGGTTCGGAGCAGTGTTTGAGCCACGTTCACCCCGACGGAAGTTAAAGTTGGTATGTTGGTTAGGGTGAGGGTGAGGGATGGGTCAGTGTTCCGGTTCTGCTCACAACCAGTTGTTCGTTGAGGTTCGGAACACTGTTAGGATCACTGTTAGCTGGAGGGTATGGGAAAGGATTGTATGCTGGTTAGTGTGAGGTTTAGGGAAGGGACAGGGTTCGGCTACTGCCTTCAGACCTTAAGGTTCGAGTCAGTGTTAGCACCGAGGTTAGCCCAAGGGCGAGACAGTGTTGGTGTGTGTTAAAGTGAGAGTGAGGGTTTGGACAGGACAGAGTTTCGTATACCAGCCAAGTATACGTCTAGGGTGCGAAGGGTGTTAGAGCCTCGTTTACTGGGATGGTAGGGAAAGTTTCATATGTTGGTTTAGTTGAGGGTGAGGAATGCAACCTTGTTCGGATGTTGCCTACAACCAGGTATACATTGAGGTTCGGAACGGAGCTTGAGCCGCAGGAACCGTGAGGTAACTTAAAGGTTGGTATGATGGTGAGGCGGAGGGTGAGAAATGAGACAGGGTTCGCCTTTTACTTACAGCCTTGTGTACGTCTAGACTCGGAACACTGTTAAGGCCACGGTTACCTGGATGTATGGGAAAGGAGTGAATGTTGGTTAGTGTCAGTTTGAGGGATGGGAGACTGTTCGGTTGCTGCCTTATCAAGATACACATTAAGGCTCGGTTGAGGGTTAGGAACTCGGTTAACCCGAGGGTGAACAGGCTTGGTGTGTTAGTTAAAATGACGGTGAGGGTGTCGACAGCGTTGAGTTTCGTATAAGAGTCAAGTATACATCTAGGGTCCGCAGAGTGTTAGAGCCACGATGACCGACAGGGTAGGGAAAAGGTTGGTATGTTTGATATGTTGAGGGAGAGGGATGGAACTGTGTTCAGCTGCTGCCTACAGCCAGGTATACATTTAGGATCGGAGCAGTGTTTGAGCCACTTTCACCCCGACGGAAGTTAAAGTTGGTATGTTTGTTAGGGTGAGGGTGAGGGATGGGTCAGTGTTCGGGTTCTACTTACAACCAGTAGTCCGGTTTGTTTCGGAACACTGTTAAAATCACTCTTAGCTGGAAGGTATGGGAAAGGATTGAATCTTGGATAGTGTCAGTCTGAGGGATGCGAGAGTGTTCGGCTACTGCCTGTATCCAGGTATACATTAAAGTTCTGGTGAGGGTTAGGAACTCGGTTAACACGAGGACGAACAGGGTTGGTGTGATAAAATGGCGGAGAGGGTTTGGACATTGTAGGGTTTCTAATAACAGTCCCGTAGGTTTGGAGCAGTATTTAAACCTTGGTCAGCGTGAAGGTAGTTAAAGGTTGTTATGTTGGTTAGGCTATGGGTGAGTGATGGGACAGTGTTCAGGTTCTGCTTACAGCCAGGTGCACTTTTAGGCTCGGAAGACTCTTAGGTCCACGGTTAGCGGGAGGTTATGGGAAAGGATTGAACGTTGGCTTGTGTGAGGCTGAGGGTTTGGACATATTTCAGCTACTGTCTGCAGCCAGGTATACATTATGGTTCGGGTCAGTGTCAGTGCCTCGGTTAGCACGAGTGTGAGAGAGTGTTGGTGTGTTAGTTACCGTGAGGGTGAGGGTTCAGACATTGTACGGGTTCCGAAAACAGCCATGTATACGTTTAGGAGCGGAAGTGTGTTAGACCCACGGTTATCACCAGGGTAGGGAAATGGTTGGTATCCTTGAGCTGTTGAGGGTGAGGGATGGAACTGTGTTCTACTGCTGCCTACAGCCAGGTATACATTTAGGTTCGGAGCAGTGTTTGAGCCACGTTCATCCCGACGGAACTTAAAGTTCGCATGTAGGTTATGGTGAGCGTGAGGGATGGGTCAGTGTTCGGGTTCTGCTTACAACCAGGTGTCCGTTTAAGTTCGGAACACTGTTAGGATCACTATTAGCTGGAGCGTATGGAAAAGAGTTGTATGCTGGATAGTGCGAGGATTAGGGAAGGGACCGGGTTCGGCTACTGCCTTCAGACACGTATACATTAAGGTTCGGGTGAGTGCTATCGCCGAGGTTAGCCCAAGGGCGAGACAGCGTTGGTGTGTGTTAAAGTGAGAGTGAGATTTCGGACAGGCCAGAGTTTCGTATTACAACCAAGTATACGTTTAGGGTGCAAAGAGTGTTAGAGCCTCGGTTACCGGGAGGGTAGGGAAAAGTTCATATGTTGGTTTAGTTGAGGGTGAGGAATGGAACCTTGTTCGGATGTTGCCTACAACCAGGTGTACATTTAGGTTCGGAGCAGTGTTTGAGCCGCAGTAACCGTGAGGGAACTTAAAGGTAAGTATGATGGTTAGGGTGGGGCAGAGAAATGGGCCAGGGTTCGCCTTTTATGTACAGCCTTGTGTACGTCTAGACTCGGAACACTGTTAGGGCCACGGTTCCCTGGATGGTATGGGAAAGGATTGAATGTTGGTTAGTGTCAGTCTGAGGGATGGGAGTGTTCGGCTACTGCCTGTATCCAGGTACACGTTAATGTCTGGTTGAGGGTTAGGAACTCGGTTAACCCGAGGGTGAACAGGGTTAGTGTGTTAGTTAAAATGACGGTGAGTGTTTGGACAGTGTAGAGTTTCCGATAACAGCCAAGTAGTTTCGGAGCAGTATTTGAACCTTGGTCAGCGTTTGGTATGTTGGTTAGGGTGAGGGTGATGGGACAGTGTTCAGGTTCTGCTTAAAGCCAGGTGCATGTTTAGGCTCGGAAGAATCCTAGGTCCACGGTTAGAGGGAGGTTATGGGAAAGGACTGCATTTTGGTTCGTGTGAGGCTGAGGGATGGAACATGTTTCAGCTGCTGCCTCCAGCCAGGTATACATTAAGGGTCGGGTTGTGTTAGAGCCTCGGTTAGCCCGAGTGTGAGAGAGTGTTGGTATGCTACTTACAGAGAGGGTGAGGGTTCAGACGTTGTCGGGTTTGGAAAAAGCCAAGTATACATTCAGGATCGGAAGAGTGTTAGAGCCACGGTTATCGCCAGGGTAGGGAAACGGTTGGAATGCTTGATATGTTGAGGGTGAGGGATTGAACTGTATCGTGCTGCTGCCTACAGCCAGGTATACATTTAGGTTCGGAGCAGTGTTTGAGCCACGTTCACCCCGACGGAAGTTAAAGTTGGTATGTTGGTTAGGGTGAGGGTGAGGGATGGGTCAGTGTTCCGGTTCTGCTCACAACCAGTTGTTCGTTGAGGTTCGGAACACTGTTAGGATCACTGTTAGCTGGAGGGTATGGGAAAGGATTGTATGCTGGTTAGTGTGAGGTTTAGGGAAGGGACAGGGTTCGGCTACTGCCTTCAGACCTTAAGGTTCGGGTCAGTGTTAGCGCCGAGGTTAGCCCAAGGGCGAGACAGTGTTGGTGTGTGTTAAAGTGAGAGTGAGGGTTTGGACAGGACAGAGTTTCGTATACCAGCCAAGTATACGTCTAGGGTGCGAAGGGTGTTAGAGACTCGTTTACTGGGATGGTAGGGAAAGTTTCATATGTTGGTTTAGTTGAGGGTGAGGAATGCAACCTTGTTCAGATGTTGCCTACAACCAGGTATACATTGAGGTTCGGAACGGAGCTTGATCCGCAGGAACCGTGAGGTAACTTAAAGGTTGGTATGATGGTGAGGCGGAGGGTGAGAAATGAGACAGGGTTCGCCTTTTACTTACAGCCTTGTGTACGTCTAGACTCGGAACACTGTTAAGGCCACGGTTACCTGGATGTATGGGAAAGGAGTGAATGTTGGTTAGTGTCAGTTTGAGGGATGGGAGACTGTTCGGTTGCTGCCTTATCAAGATACACATTAAGGCTCGGTTGAGGGTTAGGAACTCGGTTAACCCGAGGGTGAACAGGCTTGGTGTGTTAGTTAAAATGACGGTGAGGGTGTCGACAGCGTTGAGTTTCGTATAAGAGTCAAGTATACATCTAGGGTCCGCAGAGTGTTAGAGCCACGATGACCGACAGGGTAGGGAAAAGGTTGGTATGTTTGATATGTTGAGGGAGAGGGATGGAACTGTGTTCAGCTGCTGCCTACAGCCAGGTATACATTTAGGATCGGAGCAGTGTTTGAGCCACTTTCACCCCGACGGAAGTTAAAGTTGGTATGTTGGTTAGGGTGAGGGTGAGGGATGGGTCAGTGTTCGGGTTCTACTTACAACCAGTAGTCCGGTTTGTTTCGGAACACTGTTAAAATCAGTCTTAGCTGGAAGGTATGGGAAAGGATTGAATCTTGGATAGTGTCAGTCTGAGGGATGCGAGAGTGTTCGGCTACTGCCTGTATCCAGGTATACATTAAAGTTCTGGTGAGGGTTAGGAACTCGGTTAACACGAGGACGAACAGGGTTGGTGTGATAAAATGGCGGAGAGGGTTTGGACAGTGTAGGGTTTCTAATAACAGCCCCGTAGGTTTGGAGCAGTATTTAAACCTTGGTCAGCGTGAAGGTAGTTAAAGGTTGTTATGTTGGTTAGGCTATGGGTGAGTGATGGGACAGTGTTCAGGTTCTGCTTACAGCCAGGTGCACTTTTAGGCTCGGAAGACTCTTAGGTCCACAGTTAGTGGGAGGTTATGGGAAAGGATTGAATGTTGGCTTGTGTGAGGCTGAGGGTTGGGACATGTTTCAGCTACTGTCTGCAGCCAGGTATACATTATGTTTCGGGTCAGTGTCAGTGCCTCGGTTAGCACGAGTGTGAGAGAGTGTTGGTGTGTTAGTTACCTTGAGGGTGAGGGTTCAGACATTGTACGGGTTCCGAAAACAGTCATGTATACGTTTAGGAGTGGAAGTGTGTTAGACCCACGGTTATCACCATGGTAGGGAAATGGTTGGTATCCTTGAGCTGTTGAGGGTGAGGGATGGAACTGTGTTCTGCTGCTGCCTACAGCCAGGTATACATTTAGGTTCGGAGCAGTGTTTGAGCCACGTTCATCCCGACGGAACTTAAAGTTGGCATGTAGGTTATGGTGAGCGTGAGGGATGGGTCAGTGTTCGGGTTCTGCTTACAACCAGGTGTCCGTTTAAGTTCGGAACACTGTTAGGATCACTATTAGCTGGAGCGTATGGGAAAGAGTTGTATGCTGGATAGTGCGAGGATTAGGGAAGGGACCGGGTTCGGCTACTGCCTTCAGACAGGTATACATTAAGGTTCGGGTGAGTGCTATCGCCGAGGTAAGCCCAAGGGCGAGACAGCGTTGGTGTGTGTTAAAGTCAGAGTGAGATTTCGGACAGGCCAGAGTTTCGTATTACAACCAAGTATACGTTTAGGGTGCAAAGAGTGTTAGAGCCTCGGTTACCGGGAGGGTAGGGAAAAGTTCATATGTTGGTTTAGTTGAGGGTGAGGAATGGAACCTTGTTCGGATGTTGCCTACAACCAGGTGTACATTTAGGTTCGGAGCAGTGTTTGAGCCGCAGTAACCGTGAGGGAACTTAAAGGTAAGTATGATGGTTAGGGTGGGGCAGAGATATGAATGGGCCAGGGTTCGCCTTTTATGTACAGCCTTGTGTACGTCTAGACTCGGAACACTGTTAGGGCCACGGTTACCTGGATGGTATGGGAAAGGATTGAATGTTGGTTAGTGTCAGTCTGAGGGATGGGAGTGTTCGGCTACTGCCTGTATCCAGGTACACGTTAATGTCTGGTTGAGGGTTAGGAACTCGGTTAACCCGAGGGTGAACAGGGTTAGTGTGTTAGTTAAAATGACGGTGAGTGTTTGGACAGTGTAGAGTTTCGGATAACAGCCAAGTAGTTTCGGAGCAGTATTTGAAACTTGGTCAGCGTTTGGTATGTTGGTTAGGGTGAGGGTGAGGGGCAGTGTTCAGGTTCTGCTTAAAGCCAGGTGCATGTTTAGGCACGGAAGAATCCTAGGTCCACGGTTAGAGGGAGGTTATGGGAAAGGACTGCATTTTGGTTCGTGTGAGGCTGAGGGGTGGAACATGTTTCAGCTGCTGCCTCCAGCCAGGTATACATTAAGGGTCGGGTTGTGTTAGGGCCTCGGTTAGCCCGAGTGTGAGAGAGTGTTGGTATGCTACTTACAGAGAGGGTGAGGGTTCAGACGTTGTCGGGTTTGGAAAAAGCCAAGTATACATTCAGGATCGGAAGAGTGTTAGAGCCACGGTTATCGCCAGGGTAGGGAAACGGTTGGAATGCTTGATATGTTGAGGGTGAGGGATTGAACTGTATCGTGCTGCTGCCTACAGCCAGGTATACATTTAGGTTCGGAGCAGTGTTTGAGCCACGTTCACCCCGACGGAAGTTAAAGTTGGTATGTTGGTTAGGGTGAGGGTGAGGGATGGGTCAGTGTTCCGGTTCTGCTCACAACCAGTTGTTCGTTGAGGTTCGGAACACTGTTAGGATCACTGTTAGCTGGAGGGTATGGGAAAGGATTGTATGCTGGTTAGTGTGAGGTTTAGGGAAGGACAGGGTTCGGCTACTGCCTTCAGACAGGTATACATTAAGGTTCGGGTAGGTGTTAGCGCCGAGGTTAGCCCAAGGGCGAGACAGTGTTGGTGTGTGTTAAAGTGAGAGTGAGGGTTTGGACAGGACAGAGTTTCGTATACCAGCCAAGTATACGTCTAGGGTGCGAAGGGTGTTAGAGCCTCGTTTACTGGGATGGTAGGGAAAGTTTCATACGTTGGTTTAGTTGAGGGTGAGGAATGCAACCTTGTTCGGATGTTGCCTACAACCAGGTATACATTGAGGTTCGGAACGGAGCTTGAGCCGCAGGAACCGTGAGGTAACTTAAAGGTTGGTATGATGGTGAGGCGGAGGGTGAGAAATGAGACAGGGTTCGCCTTTTACTTACAGCCTTGTGCACGTCTAGACTTGGAACACTGTTAAGGCCACGGTTACCTGGATGTATGGGAAAGGAGTGAATGTTGGTTAGTGTCAGTTTGAGGGATGGGAGACTGTTCGGTTGCTGCCTTATCAAGATACACATTAAGGCTCGGTTGAGGGTTAGGAACTCGGTTAACCCGAGGGTGAACAGGCTTGGTGTGTTAGTTAAAATGACGGTGAGGGTGTCGACAGCGTTGAGTTTCGTATAAGAGTCAAGTATACATCTAGGGTCCGCAGAGTGTTAGAGCCACGATGACCGACAGGGTAGGGAAAAGGTTGGTATGTTTGATATGTTGAGGGAGAGGGATGGAACTGTGTTCAGCTGCTGCCTACAGCCAGGTATACATTTAGGATCGGAGCAGTGTTTGAGCCACTTTCACCCCGACGGAAGTAAAAGTTGGTATGTTGGTTAGGGTGAGGGTGAGGGATGGGTCAGTGTTCGGGTTCTACTTACAACCAGTAGTCCGGTTTGTTTCGGAACACTGTTAAAATCACTCTTAGCTGGAAGGTATGGGAAAGGATTGAATCTTGGATAGTGTCAGTCTGAGGGATGCGAGAGTGTTCGGCTACTGCCTGTATCCAGGTATACATTAAAGTTCTGGTGAGGGTTAGGAACTCGGTTAACACGAGGACGAACAGGGTTGGTGTGATAAAATGGCGGAGAGGGTTTGGACAGTGTAGGGTTTCTAATAACAGCCCCGTAGGTTTGGAGCAGTATTTAAACCTTGGTCAGCGTGAAGGTAGTTAAAGGTTGTTATGTTGGTTAGGCTATGGGTGAGTGATGGGACAGTGTTCAGGTTCTGCTTACAGCCAGGTGCACTTTTAGGCTCGGAAGACTCTTAGGTCCACGGTTAGCGGGAGGTTATGGGAAAGGATTGAACGTTGGCTTGTGTGAGGCTGAGGGTTGGGACATGTTTCAGCTACTGTCTGCAGCCAGGTATACATTATGGTTCGGGTCAGTGTCAGTGCCTCGGTTAGCACGAGTGTGAGAGAGTGTTGGTGTGTTAGTTACCGTGAGGGTGAGGGTTCAGACATTGTACGGGTTCCGAAAACAGCCATGTATACGTTTAGGAGTGGAAGTGTGTTAGACCCACGGTTATCACCAGGGTAGGGAAATGGTTGGTATCCTTGAGCTGTTGAGGGTGAGGGATGGAACTGTGTTCTACTGCTGCCTACAGCCAGGTATACATTTAGGTTCGGAGCAGTGTTTGAGCCACGTTCATCCCGACGGAACTTAAAGTTGGCATGTAGGTTATGGTGAGCGTGAGGGATGGGTCAGTGTTCGGGTTCTGCTTACAACCAGGTGTCCGTTTAAGTTCGGAACACTGTTAGGATCACTATTAGCTGGAGCGTATGGGAAAGTGTTGTATGCTGGATAGTGCGAGGATTAGGGAAGGGACCGGGTTCGGCTACTGCCTTCAGACACGTATACATTAAGGTTCGGGTGAGTGCTATCGCCGAGGTTAGCCCAAGGGCGAGACAGCGTTGGTGTGTGTTAAAGTGAGAGTGAGATTTCGGACAGGCCAGAGTTTCGTATTACAACCAAGTATACGTTTAGGGTGCAAAGAGTGTTAGAGCCTCGGTTACCGGGAGGGTAGGGAAAAGTTCATATGTTGGTTTAGTTGAGGGTGAGGAATGGAACCTTGTTCGGATGTTGCCTACAACCAGGTGTACATTTAGGTTCGGAGCAGTGTTTGAGCCGCAGTAACCGTGAGGGAACTTAAAGGTAAGTATGATGGTTAGGGTGGGGCAGAGATATGAATGGGCCAGGGTTCGCCTTTTATGTACAGCCTTGTGTACGTCTAGACTCGGAACACTGTTAGGGCCACGGTTACCTGGATGGTATGGGAAAGGATTGAATGTTGGTTAGTGTCAGTCTGAGGGATGGGAGTGTTCGGCTACTGCCTGTATCCAGGTACACGTTAATGTCTGGTTGAGGGTTAGGAACTCGGTTAACCCGAGGGTGAACAGGGTTAGTGTGTTAGTTAAAATGACGGTGAGTGTTTGGACAGTGTAGAGTTTCGGATAACAGCCAAGTAGTTTCGGAGCAGTATTTGAAACTTGGTCAGCGTTTGGTATGTTGGTTAGGGTGAGGGTGATGGGACAGTGTTCAGGTTCTGCTTAAAGCCAGGTGCATGTTTAGGCACGGAAGAATCCTAGGTCCACGGTTAGAGGGAGGTTATGGGAAAGGACTGCATTTTGGTTCGTGTGAGGCTGAGGGATGGAACATGTTTCAGCTGCTGCCTCCAGCCAGGTATACATTAAGGGTCGGGTCAGTGTTAGGGCCTCGTTTAGCCCGAGTGTGAGAGAGTGTTGGTATGCTACTTACAGAGAGGGTGAGGGTTCAGACGTTGTCGGGTTTGGAAAAAGCCAAGTATACATTCAGGATCGGAAGAGTGTTAGAGCCACGGTTATCGCCAGGGTAGGGAAACGGTTGGAATGCTTGATATGTTGAGGGTGAGGGATTGAACTGTATCGTGCTGCTGCCTACAGCCAGGTATACATTTAGGTTCGGAGCAGTGTTTGAGCCACGTTCACCCCGACGGAAGTTAAAGTTGGTATGTTGGTTAGGGTGAGGGTGAGGGATGGGTCAGTGTTCCGGTTCTGCTCACAACCAGTTGTTCGTTGAGGTTCGGAACACTGTTAGGATCACTGTTAGCTGGAGGGTATGGGAAAGGATTGTATGCTGGTTAGTGTGAGGTTTAGGGAAGGACAGGGTTCGGCTACTGCCTTCAGACAGGTATACATTAAGGTTCGGGTCAGTGTTAGCGCCGAGGTTAGCCCAAGGGCGAGACAGTGTTGGTGTGTGTTAAAGTGAGAGTGAGGGTTTGGACAGGACAGAGTTTCGTATACCAGCCAAGTATACGTCTAGGGTGCGAAGGGTGTTAGAGCCTCGTTTACTGGGATGGTAGGGAAAGTTTCATATGTTGGTTTAGTTGAGGGTGAGGAATGCAACCTTGTTCGGATGTTGCCTACAACCAGGTATACATTGAGGTGCGGAACGGAGCTTGAGCCGCAGGAACCGTGAGGTAACTTAAAGGTTGGTATGATGGTGAGGCGGAGGGTGAGAAATGAGACACGGTTCGCCTTTTACTTACAGCCTTGTGTACGTCTAGACGCGGAATACTGTTAAGGCCACGGTTACCTGGATGTATGGGAAAGGAGTGAATGTTGGTTAGTGTCATTTTGAGGGATGTGAGACTGTTCGGTTGCTGCCTTATCAAGATACACATTAAGGCTCGGTTGAGGGTTAGGAACTCAGTTAACCCGAGGGTGAACAGGCTTGGTGTGTTAGTTAAAATGACAGTGAGGGTGTCGACAGTGTTGAGTTTCGTATAACAGTCAAGTATACATCTAGGGTCCGCAGAGTGTTAGAGCCACGATGACCGACAGGGTAGGGAAAAGGTTGGTGTGTTTGATATGTTGAGGGAGAGGGATGGAACTGTGTTCAGCTGCTGCCTACAGCCAGGTATACATTTAGGATCGGAGCAGTGTTTGAGCCACTTTCACCCCGACGGAAGTTAAAGTTGGTATGTTGGTTAGGGTGAGGGTGAGGGATGGGTCAGTGTTCGGGTTCTACTTACAACCAATAGTCCGGTTTGTTTCGGAACACTGTTAAAATCACTCTTAGCTGGAAGGTATGGGAAAGGATTGAATCTTGGATAGTGTCAGTCTGAGGGATGCGAGAGTGTTCGGCTACTGCCTGTATCCAGGTATACATTAAAGTTCTGGTGAGGGTTAGGAACTCGGTTAACACGAGGACGAACAGGGTTGGTGTGATAAAATGGCGGAGAGGGTTTGGACAGTGTAGGGTTTCTAATAACGGCCCCGTAGGTTTGGAGCAGTATTTAAACCTTGGTCAGCGTGAAGGTAGTTAAAGGTTGTTATGTTGGTTAGGCTATGGGTGAGTGATGGGACAGTGTTCAGGTTCTGCTTACAGCCAGGTGCACTTTTAGGCTCGGAAGACTCTTAGGTCCACGGTTAGCGGGAGGTTATGGGAAAGGATTGAACGTTGGCTTGTGTGAGGCTGAGGGTTGGGACATGTTTCAGCTACTGTCTGCAGCCAGGTATACATTATGGTTCGGGTCAGTGTCAGTGCCTCGGTTAGCACGAGTGTGAGAGAGTGTTGGTGTGTTAGTTACCGTGAGGGTGAGGGTTCAGACATTGTACGGGTTCCGAAAACAGCCATGTATACGTTTAGGAGCGGAAGTGTGTTAGACCCACGGTTATCACCAGGGTAGGGAAATGGTTGGTATCCTTGAGCTGTTGAGGGTGAGGGATGGAACTGTGTTCTACTGCTGCCTACAGCCAGGTATACATTTAGGTTCGGAGCAGTGTTTGAGCCACGTTCATCCCGACGGAACTTAAAGTTGGCATGTAGGTTATGGTGAGCGTGAGGGATGGGTCAGTGTTCGGGTTCTGCTTACAACCAGGTGTCCGTTTAAGTTCGGAACACTGTTAGGATCACTATTAGCTGGAGCGTATGGAAAAGAGTTGTATGCTGGATAGTGCGAGGATTAGGGAAGGGACCGGGTTCGGCTACTGCCTTCAGACACGTATACATTAAGGTTCGGGTGAGTGCTATCGCCGAGGTTAGCCCAAGGGCGAGACAGCGTTGGTGTGTGTTAAAGTGAGAGTGAGATTTCGGACAGGCCAGAGTTTCGTATTACAACCAAGTATACGTTTAGGGTGCAAAGAGTGTTAGAGCCTCGGTTACCGGGAGGGTAGGGAAAAGTTCATATGTTGGTTTAGTTGAGGGTGAGGAATGGAACCTTGTTCGGATGTTGCCTACAACCAGGTGTACATTTAGGTTCGGAGCAGTGTTTGAGCCGCAGTAACCGTGAGGGAACTTAAAGGTAAGTATGATGGTTAGGTTGGGGCAGAGATATGAATGGGCCAGGGTTCGCCTTTTATGTACAGCCTTGTGTACGTCTAGACTCGGAACACTGTTAGGGCCACGGTTCCCTGGATGGTATGGGAAAGGATTGAATGTTGGTTAGTGTCAGTCTGAGGGATGGGAGTGTTCGGCTACTGCCTGTATCCAGGTACACGTTAATGTCTGGTTGAGGGTTAGGAACTCGGTTAACCCGAGGGTGAACAGGGTTAGTGTGTTAGTTAAAATGACGGTGAGTGTTTGGACAGTGTAGAGTTTCGGATAACAGCCAAGTAGTTTCGGAGCAGTATTTGAAACTTGGTCAGCGTTTGGTATGTTGGTTAGGGTGAGGGTGAGGGGCAGTGTTCAGGTTCTGCTTAAAGCCAGGTGCATGTTTAGGCACGGAAGAATCCTAGGTCCACGGTTAGAGGGAGGTTATGGGAAAGGACTGCATTTTGGTTCGTGTGAGGCTGAGGGATGGAACATGTTTCAGCTGCTGCCTCCAGCCAGGTATACATTAAGGGTCGGGTTGTGTTAGGGCCTCGGTTAGCCCGAGTGTGAGAGAGTGTTGGTATGCTACTTACAGAGAGGGTGAGGGTTCAGACGTTGTCGGGTTTGGAAAAAGCCAAGTATACATTCAGGATCGGAAGAGTGTTAGAGCCACGGTTATCGCCAGGGTAGGGAAACGGTTGGAATGCTTGATATGTTGAGGGTGAGGGATTGAACTGTATCGTGCTGCTGCCTACAGCCAGGTATACATTTAGGTTCGGAGCAGTGTTTGAGCCACGTTCACCCTGACGGAAGTTAAAGTTGGTATGTTGGTTAGGGTGAGGGTGAGGGATGGGTCAGTGTTCCGGTTCTGCTCACAACCAGTTGTTCGTTGAGGTTCGGAACACTGTTAGGATCACTGTTAGCTGGAGGGTATGGGAAAGGATTGTATGCTGGTTAGTGTGAGGTTTAGGGAAGGACAGGGTTCGGCTACTGCCTTCAGACAGGTATACATTAAGGTTCGGGTCAGTGTTAGCGCCGAGGTTAGCCCAAGGGCGAGACAGTGTTGGTGTGTGTTAAAGAGAGAGTGAGGGTTTGGACAGGACAGAGTTTCGTATACCAGCCAAGTATACGTCTAGGGTGCGAAGGGTGTTAGAGCCTCGTTTACTGGGATGGTAGGGAAAGTTTCATATGTTGGTTTAGTTGAGGGTGAGGAATGCAACCTTGTTCGGATGTTGCCTACAACCAGGTATACATTGAGGTTCGGAACGGAGCTTGAGCCGCAGGAACCGTCAGGTAACTTAAAGGTTGGTATGATGGTGAGGCGGAGGGTGAGAAATGAGACAGGGTTCGCCTTTTACTTACAGCCTTGTGTACGTCTAGACTCGGAACACTGTTAAGGCCACGGTTACCTGGATGTATGGGAAAGGAGTGAATGTTGGTTAGTGTCTGTTTGAGGGATGTGAGACTGTTCGGTTGCTGCCTTATCAAGATACACATTAAGGCTCGGTTGAGGGTTAGGAACTCGGTTAACCCGAGGGTGAACAGGCTTGGTGTGTTAGTTAAAATGACGGTGAGGGTGTCGACAGCGTTGAGTTTCGTATAACAGTCAAGTATACATCTAGGGTCCGCAGAGTGTTAGAGCCACGATGACCGACAGGGTAGGGAAAAGGTTGGTGTGTTTGATATGTTGAGGGAGAGGGATGGAACTGTGTTCAGCTGCTGCCTACAGCCAGGTATACATTTAGGATCGGAGCAGTGTTTGAGCCACTTTCACCCCGACGGAAGTTAAAGTTGGTATGTTGGTTAGGGTGAGGGTGAGGGATGGGTCAGTTTTCGGGTTCTACTTACAACCAATAGTCCGGTTTGTTTCGGAACACTGTTAAAATCACTCTTAGCTGGAAGGTATGGGAAAGGATTGAATCTTGGATAGTGTCAGTCTGAGGGATGCGAGAGTGTTCGGCTACTGCCTGTATCCAGGTATACATTAAAGTTCTGGTGAGGGTTAGGAACTCGGTTAACACGAGGACGAACAGGGTTGGTGTGATAAAATGGCGGAGAGGGTTTGGACAGTGTAGGGTTTCTAATAACAGCCCCGTAGGTTTGGAGCAGTATTTAAACCTTGGTCAGCGTGAAGGTAGTTAAAGGTTGTTATGTTGGTTAGGCTATGGGTGAGTGATGGGACAGTGTTCAGGTTCTGCTTACAGCCAGGTGCACTTTTAGGCTCGGAAGACTCTTAGGTCCACGGTTAGCGGGAGGTTATGGGAAAGGATTGAACGTTGGCTTGTGTGAGGCTGAGGGTTGGGACATGTTTCAGCTACTGTCTGCAGCCAGGTATACATTATGGTTCGGGTCAGTGTCAGTGCCTCGGTTAGCACGAGTGTGAGAGAGTGTTGGTGTGTTAGTTACCGTGAGGGTGAGGGTTCAGACATTGTACGGGTTCCGAAAACAGCCATGTATACGTTTAGGAGCGGAAGTGTGTTAGACCCACGGTTATCACCAGGGTAGGGAAATGGTTGGTATCCTTGAGCTGTTGAGGGTGAGGGATGGAACTGTGTTCTACTGCTGCCTACAGCCAGGTATACATTTAGGTTCGGAGCAGTGTTTGAGCCACGTTCATCCCGACGGAACTTAAAGTTGGGATGTAGGTTATGGTGAGCGTGAGGGATGAGTCAGTGTTCGGGTTCTGCTTACAACCAGGTGTCCGTTTAAGTTCGGAACACTGTTAGGATCACTATTAGCTGGAGCGTATGGAAAAGAGTTGTATGCTGGATAGTGCGAGGATTAGGGAAGGGACCGGGTTCGGCTACTGCCTTCAGACACGTATACATTAAGGTTCGGGTGAGTGCTATCGCCGAGGTTAGCCCAAGGGCGAGACAGCGTTGGTGTGTGTTAAAGTGAGAGTGAGATTTCGGACAGGCCAGAGTTTCGTATTACAACCAAGTATACGTTTAGGGTGCAAAGAGTGTTAGAGCCTCGGTTACCGGGAGGGTAGGGAAAAGTTCATATGTTGGTTTAGTTGAGGGTGAGGAATGGAACCTTGTTCGGATGTTGCCTACAACCAGGTGTACATTTAGGTTCGGAGCAGTGTTTGAGCCGCAGTAACCGTGAGGGATCTTAAAGGTAAGTATGATGGTTAGGGTGGGGCAGAGATATGAATGGGCCAGGGTTCGCCTTTTATGTACAGCCTTGTGTACGTCTAGACTCGGAACACTGTTAGGGCCACGGTTACCTGGATGGTATGGGAAAGGATTGAATGTTGGTTAGTGTCAGTCTGAGGGATGGGAGTGTTCGGCTACTGCCTGTATCCAGGTACACGTTAATGTCTGGTTGAGGGTTAGGAACTCGGTTAACCCGAGGGTGAACAGGGTTAGTGTGTTAGTTAAAATGACGGTGAGTGTTTGGACAGTGTAGAGTTTCGGATAACAGCCAAGTAGTTTCGGAGCAGTATTTGAAACTTGGTCAGCGTTTGGTATGTTGGTTAGGGTGAGGGTGAGGGGCAGTGTTCAGGTTCTGCTTAAAGCCAGGTGCATGTTTAGGCACGGAAGAATCCTAGGTCCACGGTTAGAGGGAGGTTATGGGAAAGGACTGCATTTTGGTTCGTGTGAGGCTGAGGGATGGAACATGTTTCAGCTGCTGCCTCCAGCCAGGTATACATTAAGGGTCGGGTTGTGTTAGGGCCTCGGTTAGCCCGAGTGTGAGAGAGTGTTGGTATGCTACTTACAGAGAGGGTGAGGGTTCAGACGTTGTCGGGTTTGGAAAAAGCCAAGTATACATTCAGGATCGGAAGAGTGTTAGAGCCACGGTTATCGCCAGGGTAGGGAAACGGTTGGAATGCTTGATATGTTGAGGTTGAGGGATTGAACTGTATCGTGCTGCTGCCTACAGCCAGGTATACATTTAGGTTCGGAGCAGTGTTTGAGCCACGTTCACCCCGACGGAAGTTAAAGTTGGTATGTTGGTTAGGGTGAGGGTGAGGGATGGGTCAGTGTTCCGGTTCTGCTCACAACCAGTTGTTCGTTGAGGTTCGGAACACTGTTAGGATCACTGTTAGCTGGAGGGTATGGGAAAGGATTGTATGCTGGTTAGTGTGAGGTTTAGGGAAGGGACAGGGTTCGGCTACTGCCTTCAGACCTTAAGGTTCGGGTCAGTGTTAGCGCCGAGGTTAGCCCAAGGGCGAGACAGTGTTGGTGTGTGTTAAAGTGAGAGTGAGGGTTTGGACAGGACAGAGTTTCGTATACCAGCCAAGTATACGTCTAGGGTGCGAAGGGTGTTAGAGCCTCGTTTACTGGGATGGTAGGGAAAGTTTCATATGTTGGTTTAGTTGAGGGTGAGGAATGCAACCTTGTTCGGATGTTGCCTACAACCAGGTATACATTGAGGTGCGGAACGGAGCTTGAGCCGCAGGAACCGTGAGGTAACTTAAAGGTTGGTATGATGGTGAGGCGGAGGGTGAGAAATGAGACAGGGTTCGCCTTTTACTTACAGCCTTGTGTACGTCTAGACTCGGAACACTGTTAAGGCCACGGTTACCTGGATGTATGGGAAAGGAGTGAATGTTGGATAGTGTCAGTTTGAGGGATGTGAGACTGTTCGGTTGCTGCCTTATCAAGATACACATTAAGGCTCGGTTGAGGGTTAGGAACTCGGTTAACCCGAGGGTGAACAGGCTTGGTGTGTTAGTTAAAATGACGGTGAGGGTGTCGACAGCGTTGAGTTTCGTATAAGAGTCAAGTATACATCTAGGGTCCGCAGAGTGTTAGAGCCACGATGACCGACAGGGTAGGGAAAAGGTTGGTATGTTTGATATGTTGAGGGAGAGGGATGGAACTGTGTTCAGCTGCTGCCTACAGCCAGGTATACATTTAGGATCGGAGCAGTGTTTGAGCCACTTTCACCCCGACGGAAGTTAAAGTTGCTATGTTGGTTAGGGTGAGGGTGAGGGATGGGTCAGTGTTCGGGTTCTACTTACAACCAGTAGTCCGGTTTGTTTCGGAACACTGTTAAAATCAGTCTTAGCTGGAAGGTATGGGAAAGGATTGAATCTTGGATAGTGTCAGTCTGAGGGATGCGAGAGTGTTCGGCTACTGCCTGTATCCAGGTATACATTAAAGTTCTGGTGAGGGTTAGGAACTCGGTTAACACGAGGACGAACAGGGTTGGTGTGATAAAATGGCGGAGAGGGTTTGGACAGTGTAGGGTTTCTAATAACAGCCCCGTAGGTTTGGAGCAGTATTTAAACCTTGGTCAGCGTGAAGGTAGTTAAAGGTTGTTATGTTGGTTAGGCTATGGGTGAGTGATGGGACAGTGTTCAGGTTCTGCTTACAGCCAGGTGCACTTTTAGGCTCGGAAGACTCTTAGGTCCACGGTTAGCGGGAGGTTATGGGAAAGGATTGAACGTTGGCTTGTGTGAGGCTGAGGGTTGGGACATGTTTCAGCTACTGTCTGCAGCCAGGTATACATTATGGTTCGGGTCAGTGTCAGTGCCTCGGTTAGCACGAGTGTGAGAGAGTGTTGGTGTGTTAGTTACCGTGAGGGTGAGGGTTCAGACATTGTACGGGTTCCGAAAACAGCCATGTATACGTTTAGGAGTGGAAGTGTGTTAGACCCACGGTTATCACCATGGTAGGGAAATGGTTGGTATCCTTGAGCTGTTGAGGGTGAGGGATGGAACTGTGTTCTACTGCTGCCTACAGCCAGGTATACATTTAGGTTCGGAGCAGTGTTTGAGCCACGTTCATCCCGACAGAACTTAAAGTTGGCATGTAGGTTATGGTGAGCGTGAGGGATGGGTCAGTGTTCGGGTTCTGCTTACAACCAGGTGTCCGTTTAAGTTCGGAACACTGTTAGGATCACTATTAGCTGGAGCGTATGGGAAAGAGTTGTATGCTGGATAGTGCGAGGATTAGGGAAGGGACCGGGTTCGGCTACTGCCTTCAGACAGGTATACATTAAGGTTCGGGTGAGTGCTATCGCCGAGGTAAGCCCAAGGGCGAGACAGCGTTGGTGTGTGTTAAAGTGAGAGTGAGATTTCGGACAGGCCAGAGTTTCGTATTACAACCAAGTATACGTTTAGGGTGCAAAGAGTGTTAGAGCCTCGGTTACCGGGAGCGTAGGGAAAAGTTCATATGTTGGTTTAGTTGAGGGTGAGGAATGGAACCTTGTTCGGATGTTGCCTACAACCAGGTGTACATTTAGGTTCGGAGCAGTGTTTGAGCCGCAGTAACCGTGAGGGAACTTAAAGGTAAGTATGATGGTTAGGTTGGGGCAGAGATATGAATGGGCCAGGGTTCGCCTTTTATGTACAGCCTTGTGTACGTCTAGACTCGGAACACTGTTAGGGCCACGGTACCCTGGATGGTATGGGAAAGGATTGAATGTTGGTTAGTGTCAGTTTGAGGGATGGGAGTGTTCGGCTACTGCCTGTATCCAGGTACACGTTAATGTCTGGTTGAGGGTTAGGAACTCGGTTAACCCGGGGGTGAACAGGCTTGGTGTGTTAGTTAAAATGACGGTGAGGGTGTCGACAGCGTTGAGTTTCGTATAAGAGTCAAGTATACATCTAGGGTCCGCAGAGTGTTAGAGCCACGATGACCGACAGGGTAGGGAAAAGGTTGGTATGTTTGATATGTTGAGGGAGAGGGATGGAACTGTGTTCAGCTGCTGCCTACAGCCAGGTATACATTTAGGATCGGAGCAGTGTTTGAGCCACTTTCACCCCGACGGAAGTTAAAGTTGGTATGTTGGTTAGGGTGAGGGTGAGGGATGGGTCAGTGTTCGGGTTCTACTTACAACCAGTAGTCCGGTTTGTTTCGGAACACTGTTAAAATCACTCTTAGCTGGAAGGTATGGGAAAGGATTGAATCTTGGATAGTGTCAGTCTGAGGGATGCGAGAGTGTTCGGCTACTGCCTGTATCCAGGTATACATTAAAGTTCTGGTGAGGGTTAGGAACTCGGTTAACACGAGGACGAACAGGGTTGGTGTGATAAAATGGCGGAGAGGGTTTGGACAGTGTAGGGTTTCTAATAACAGCCCCGTAGGTTTGGAGCAGTATTTAAACCTTGGTCAGCGTGAAGGTAGTTAAAGGTTGTTATGTTGGTTAGGCTATGGGTGAGTGATGGGACAGTGTTCAGGTTCTGCTTACAGCCAGGTGCACTTTTAGGCTCGGAAGACTCTTAGGTCCACGGTTAGCAGGAGGTTATGGGAAAGGATTGAATGTTGGCTTGTGTGAGGCTGAGGGTTGGGACATGTTTCAGCTACTGTCTGCAGCCAGGTATACATTATGGTTCGGGTCAGTGTCAGTGCCTCGGTTAGCACGAGTGTGAGAGAGTGTTGGTGTGTTAGTTACCGTGAGGGTGAGGGTTCAGACATTGTACGGGTTCCGAAAACAGCCATGTATACGTTTAGGAGTGGAAGTGTGTTAGACCCACGGTTATCACCATGGTAGGGAAATGGTTGGTATCCTTGAGCTGTTGAGGGTGAGGGATGGAACTGTGTTCTACTGCTGCCTACAGCCAGGTATACATTTAGGTTCGGAGCAGTGTTTGAGCCACGTTCATCCCGACGGAACTTAAAGTTGGCATGTAGGTTATGGTGAGCGTGAGGGATGGGTCAGTGTTCGGGTTCTGCTTACAACCAGGTGTCCGTTTAAGTTCGGAACACTGTTAGGATCACTATTAGCTGGAGCGTATGGGAAAGAGTTGTATGCTGGATAGTGCGAGGATTAGGGAAGGGACCGGGTTCGGCTACTGCCTTCAGACAGGTATACATTAAGGTTCGGGTGAGTGCTATCGCCGAGGTAAGCCCAAGGGCGAGACAGCGTTGGTGTGTGTTAAAGTGAGAGTGAGATTTCGGACAGGCCAGAGTTTCGTATTACAACCAAGTATACGTTTAGGGTGCAAAGAGTGTTAGAGCCTCGGTTACCGGGAGGGTAGGGAAAAGTTCATATGTTGGTTTAGTTGAGGGTGAGGAATGGAACCTTGTTCGGATGTTGCCTACAACCAGGTGTACATTTAGGTTCGGAGCAGTGTTTGAGCCGCAGTAACCGTGAGGGAACTTAAAGGTAAGTATGATGGTTAGGGTGGGGCAGAGATATGAATGGGCCAGGGTTCGCCTTTTATGTACAGCCTTGTGTACGTCTAGACTCGGAACACTGTTAGGGCCACGGTTCCCTGGATGGTATGGGAAAGGATTGAATGTTGGTTAGTGTCAGTCTGAGGGATGGGAGTGTTCGGCTACTGCCTGTATCCAGGTACACGTTAATGTCTGGTTGAGGGTTAGGAACTCGGTTAACCCGAGGGTGAACAGGGTTAGTGTGTTAGTTAAAATGACGGTGAGTGTTTGGACAGTGTAGAGTTTCGGATAACAGCCAAGTAGTTTCGGAGCAGTATTTGAAACTTGGTCAGCGTTTGGTATGTTGGTTAGGGTGAGGGTGATGGGACAGTGTTCAGGTTCTGCTTAAAGCCAGGTGCATGTTTAGGCACGGAAGAATCTTAGGTCCACGGTTAGAGGGAGGTTATGGGAAAGGACTGCATTTTGGTTCGTGTGAGGCTGAGGGATGGAACATGTTTCAGCTGCTGCCTCCAGCCAGGTATACATTAAGGGTCGGGTTGTGTTAGGGCCTCGGTTAGCCCGAGTGTGAGAGAGTGTTGGTATGCTACTTACAGAGAGGGTGAGGGTTCAGACGTTGTCGGGTTTGGAAAAAGCCAAGTATACATTCAGGATCGGAAGAGTGTTAGAGCCACGGTTATCGCCAGGGTAGGGAAACGGTTGGAATGCTTGATATGTTGAGGGTGAGGGATTGAACTGTATCGTGCTGCTGCCTACAGCCAGGTATACATTTAGGTTCGGAGCAGTGTTTGAGCCACGTTCACCCCGACGAAAGTTAAAGTTGGTATGTTGGTTAGGGTGAGGGTGAGGGATGGGTCAGTGTTCCGGTTCTGCTCACAACCAGTTGTTCGTTGAGGTTCGGAACACTGTTAGGATCACTGTTAGCTGGAGGGTATGGGAAAGGATTGTATGCTGGTTAGTGTGAGGTTTAGGGAAGGGACAGGGTTCGGCTACTGCCTTCAGACCTTAAGGTTCGGGTCAGTGTTAGCGCCGAGGTTAGCCCAAGGGCGAGACAGTGTTGGTGTGTGTTAAAGTGAGAGTGAGGGTTTGGACAGGACAGAGTTTCGTATACCAGCCAAGTATACGTCTAGGGTGCGAAGGGTGTTAGAGCCTCGTTTACTGGGATGGTAGGGAAAGTTTCATATGTTGGTTTAGTTGAGGGTGAGGAATGCAACCTTGTTCGGATGTTGCCTACAACCAGGTATACATTGAGGTGCGGAACGGAGCTTGAGCCGCAGGAACCGTGAGGTAACTTAAAGGTTGGTATGATGGTGAGGCGGAGGGTGAGAAATGAGACAGGGTTCGCCTTTTACTTACAGCCTTGTGTACGTCTAGACTCGGAACACTGTTAAGGCCACGGTTACCTGGATGTATGGGAAAGGAGTGAATGTTGGTTAGTGTCAGTTTGAGGGATGGGAGACTGTTCGGTTGCTGCCTTATCAAGATACACATTAAGGCTCGGTTGAGGGTTAGGAACTCGGTTAACCCGAGGGTGAACAGGCTTGGTGTGTTAGTTAAAATGACGGTGAGGGTGTCGACAGCGTTGAGTTTCGTATAAGAGTCAAGTATACATCTAGGGTCCGCAGAGTGTTAGAGCCACGATGACCGACAGGGTAGGGAAAAGGTTGGTATGTTTGATATGTTGAGGGAGAGGGATGGAACTGTGTTCAGCTGCTGCCTACAGCCAGGTATACATTTAGGATCGGAGCAGTGTTTGAGCCACTTTCACCCCGACGGAAGTTAAAGTTGGTATGTTGGTTAGGGTGAGGGTGAGGGATGGGTCAGTGTTCGGGTTCTACTTACAACCAGTAGTCCGGTTTGTTTCGGAACACTGTTAAAATCACTCTTAGCTGGAAGGTATGGGAAAGGATTGAATCTTGGATAGTGTCAGTCTGAGGGATGCGAGAGTGTTCGGCTACTGCCTGTATCCAGGTATACATTAAAGTTCTGGTGAGGGTTAGGAACTCGGTTAACACGAGGACGAACAGGGTTGGTGTGATAAAATGGCGGAGAGGGTTTGGACAGTGTAGGGTTTCTAATAACGGCCCCGTAGGTTTGGAGCAGTATTTAAACCTTGGTCAGCGTGAAGGTAGTTAAAGGTTGTTATGTTGGTTAGGCTATGGGTGAGTGATGGGACAGTGTTCAGGTTCTGCTTACAGCCAGGTGCACTTTTAGGCTCGGAAGACTCTTAGGTCCACGGTTAGCGGGAGGTTATGGGAAAGGATTGAACGTTGGCTTGTGTGAGGCTGAGGGTTGGGACATGTTTCAGCTACTGTCTGCAGCCAGGTATACATTATGGTTCGGGTCAGTGTCAGTGCCTCGGTTAGCACGAGTGTGAGAGAGTGTTGGTGTGTTAGTTACCGTGAGGGTGAGGGTTCAGACATTGTACGGGTTCCGAAAACAGCCATGTATACGTTTAGGAGCGGAAGTGTGTTAGACCCACGGTTATCACCATGGTAGGGAAATGGTTGGTATCCTTGAGCTGTTGAGGGTGAGGGATGGAACTGTGTTCTACTGCTGCCTACAGCCAGGTATACATTTAGGTTCGGAGCAGTGTTTGAGCCACGTTCATCCCGACGGAACTTAAAGTTGGCATGTAGGTTATGGTGAGCGTGAGGGATGGGTCAGTGTTCGGGTTCTGCTTACAACCAGGTGTCCGTTTAAGTTCAGAACACTGTTAGGATCACTATTAGCTGGAGCGTATGGGAAAGAGTTGTATGCTGGATAGTGCGAGGATTAGGGAAGGGACCGGGTTCGGCTACTGCCTTCAGACAGGTATACATTAAGTTTCGGGTGAGTGCTATCGCCGAGGTTAGCCCAAGGGCGAGACAGCGTTGGTGTGTGTTAAAGTGAGAGTGAGATTTCGGACAGGCCAGAGTTTCGTATTACAACCAAGTATACGTTTAGGGTGCAAAGAGTGTTAGAGCCTCGGTTACCGGGAGGGTAGGGAAAAGTTCATATGTTGGTTTAGTTGAGGGTGAGGAATGGAACCTTGTTCGGATGTTGCCTACAACCAGGTGTACATTTAGGTTCGGAGCAGTGTTTGAGCCGCAGTAACAGTGAGGGAACTTAAAGGTAAGTATGATGGTTAGGGTGGGGCAGAGATATGAATGGGCCAGGGTTCGCCTTTTATGTACAGCCTTGTGTACGTCTAGACTCGGAACACTGTTAGGGCCACGGTTCCCTGGATGGTATGGGAAAGGATTGAATGTTGGTTAGTGTCAGTCTGAGGGATGGGAGTGTTCGGCTACTGCCTGTATCCAGGTACACGTTAATGTCTGGTTGAGGGTTAGGAACTCGGTTAACCCGAGGGTGAACAGGGTTAGTGTGTTAGTTAAAATGACGGTGAGTGTTTGGACAGTGTAGAGTTTCGGATAACAGCCAAGTAGTTTCGGAGCAGTATTTGAAACTTGGTCAGCGTTTGGTATGTTGGTTAGGGTGAGGGTGATGGGACAGTGTTCAGGTTCTGCTTAAAGCCAGGTGCATGTTTAGGCACGGAAGAATCTTAGGTCCACGGTTAGAGGGAGGTTATGGGAAAGGACTGCATTTTGGTTCGTGTGAGGCTGAGGGATGGAACATGTTTCAGCTGCTGCCTCCAGCCAGGTATACATTAAGGGTCGGGTTGTGTTAGGGCCTCGGTTAGCCCGAGTGTGAGAGAGTGTTGGTATGCTACTTACAGAGAGGGTGAGGGTTCAGACGTTGTCGGGTTTGGAAAAAGCCAAGTATACATTCAGGATCGGAAGAGTGTTAGAGCCACGGTTATCGCCAGGGTAGGGAAACGGTTGGAATGCTTGATATGTTGAGGGTGAGGGATTGAACTGTATCGTGCTGCTGCCTACAGCCAGGTATACATTTAGGTTCGGAGCAGTGTTTGAGCCACGTTCACCCCGACGAAAGTTAAAGTTGGTATGTTGGTTAGGGTGAGGGTGAGGGATGGGTCAGTGTTCCGGTTCTGCTCACAACCAGTTGTTCGTTGAGGTTCGGAACACTGTTAGGATCACTGTTAGCTGGAGGGTATGGGAAAGGATTGTATGCTGGTTAGTGTGAGGTTTAGGGAAGGGACAGGGTTCGGCTACTGCCTTCAGACCTTAAGGTTCGGGTCAGTGTTAGCGCCGAGGTTAGCCCAAGGGCGAGACAGTGTTGGTGTGTGTTAAAGTGAGAGTGAGGGTTTGGACAGGACAGAGTTTCGTATACCAGCCAAGTATACGTCTAGGGTGCGAAGGGTGTTAGAGCCTCGTTTACTGGGATGGTAGGGAAAGTTTCATATGTTGGTTTAGTTGAGGGTGAGGAATGCAACCTTGTTCGGATGTTGCCTACAACCAGGTATACATTGAGGTGCGGAACGGAGCTTGAGCCGCAGGAACCGTGAGGTAACTTAAAGGTTGGTATGATGGTGAGGCGGAGGGTGAGAAATGAGACAGGGTTCGCCTTTTACTTACAGCCTTGTGTACGTCTAGACTCGGAACACTGTTAAGGCCACGGTTACCTGGATGTATGGGAAAGGAGTGAATGTTGGTTAGTGTCAGTTTGAGGGATGGGAGACTGTTCGGTTGCTGCCTTATCAAGATACACATTAAGGCTCGGTTGAGGGTTAGGAACTCGGTTAACCCGAGGGTGAACAGGCTTGGTGTGTTAGTTAAAATGACGGTGAGGGTGTCGACAGCGTTGAGTTTCGTATAAGAGTCAAGTATACATCTAGGGTCCGCAGAGTGTTAGAGCCACGATGACCGACAGGGTAGGGAAAAGGTTGGTATGTTTGATATGTTGAGGGAGAGGGATGGAACTGTGTTCAGCTGCTGCCTACAGCCAGGTATACATTTAGGATCGGAGCAGTGTTTGAGCCACTTTCACCCCGACGGAAGTTAAAGTTGGTATGTTGGTTAGGGTGAGGGTGAGGGATGGGTCAGTGTTCGGGTTCTACTTACAACCAGTAGTCCGGTTTGTTTCGGAACACTGTTAAAATCACTCTTAGCTGGAAGGTATGGGAAAGGATTGAATCTTGGATAGTGTCAGTCTGAGGGATGCGAGAGTGTTCGGCTACTGCCTGTATCCAGGTATACATTAAAGTTCTGGTGAGGGTTAGGAACTCGGTTAACACGAGGACGAACAGGGTTGGTGTGATAAAATGGCGGAGAGGGTTTGGACAGTGTAGGGTTTCTAATAACAGCCCCGTAGGTTTGGAGCAGTATTTAAACCTTGGTCAGCGTGAAGGTAGTTAAAGGTTGTTATGTTGGTTAGGCTATGGGTGAGTGATGGGACAGTGTTCAGGTTCTGCTTACAGCCAGGTGCACTTTTAGGCTCGGAAGACTCTTAGGTCCACGGTTAGCGGGAGGTTATGGGAAAGGATTGAATGTTGGCTTGTGTGAGGCTGAGGGTTGGGACATGTTTCAGCTACTGTCTGCAGCCAGGTATACATTATGGTTCGGGTCAGTGTCAGTGCCTCGGTTAGCACGAGTGTGAGAGAGTGTTGGTGTGTTAGTTACCGTGAGGGTGAGGGTTCAGACATTGTACGGGTTCCGAAAACAGCCATGTATACGTTTAGGAGTGGAAGTGTGTTAGACCCACGGTTATCACCATGGTAGGGAAATGGTTGGTATCCTTGAGCTGTTGAGGGTGAGGGATGGAACTGTGTTCTACTGCTGCCTACAGCCAGGTATACATTTAGGTTCGGAGCAGTGTTTGAGCCACGTTCATCCCGACGGAACTTAAAGTTGGCATGTAGGTTATGGTGAGCGTGAGGGATGGGTCAGTGTTCGGGTTCTGCTTACAACCAGGTGTCCGTTTAAGTTCGGAACACTGTTAGGATCACTATTAGCTGGAGCGTATGGGAAAGAGTTGTATGCTGGATAGTGCGAGGATTAGGGAAGGGACCGGGTTCGGCTACTGCCTTCAGACAGGTATACATTAAGGTTCGGGTGAGTGCTATCGCCGAGGTAAGCCCAAGGGCGAGACAGCGTTGGTGTGTGTTAAAGTGAGAGTGAGATTTCGGACAGGCCAGAGTTTCGTATTACAACCAAGTATACGTTTAGGGTGCAAAGAGTGTTAGAGCCTCGGTTACCGGGAGGGTAGGGAAAAGTTCATATGTTGGTTTAGTTGAGGGTGAGGAATGGAACCTTGTTCGGATGTTGCCTACAACCAGGTGTACATTTAGGTTCGGAGCAGTGTTTGAGCCGCAGTAACAGTGAGGGAACTTAAAGGTAAGTATGATGGTTAGGGTGGGGCAGAGATATGAATGGGCCAGGGTTCGCCTTTTATGTACAGCTTTGTGTACGTCTAGACTCGGAACACTGTTAGGGCCACGGTTCCCTGGATGGTATGGGAAAGGATTGAATGTTGGTTAGTGTCAGTCTGAGGGATGGGAGTGTTCGGCTACTGCCTGTATCCAGGTACACGTTAATGTCTGGTTGAGGGTTAGGAACTCGGTTAACCCGAGGGTGAACAGGCTTGGTGTGTTAGTTAAAATGACGGTGAGGGTGTCGACAGCGTTGAGTTTCGTATAAGAGTCAAGTATACATCTAGGGTCCGCAGAGTGTTAGAGCCACGATGACCGACAGGGTAGGGAAAAGGTTGGTATGTTTGATATGTTGAGGGAGAGGGATGGAACTGTGTTCAGCTGCTGCCTACAGCCAGGTATACATTTAGGATCGGAGCAGTGTTTGAGCCACTTTCACCCCGACGGAAGTTAAAGTTGGTATGTTGGTTAAGGTGAGGGTGAGGGATGGGTCAGTGTTCGGGTTCTACTTACAACCAGTAGTCCGGTTTGTTTCGGAACACTGTTAAAATCACTCTTAGCTGGAAGGTATGGGAAAGGATTGAATCTTGGATAGTGTCAGTCTGAGGGATGCGAGAGTGTTCGGCTACTGCCTGTATCCAGGTATACATTAAAGTTCTGGTGAGGGTTAGGAACTCGGTTAACACGAGGACGAACAGGGTTGGTGTGATAAAATGGCGGAGAGGGTTTGGACAGTGTAGGGTTTCTAATAACAGCCCCGTAGGTTTGGAGCAGTATTTAAACCTTGGTCAGCGTGAAGGTAGTTAAAGGTTGTTATGTTGGTTAGGCTATGGGTGAGTGATGGGACAGTGTTCAGGTTCTGCTTACAGCCAGGTGCACTTTTAGGCTCGGAAGACTCTTAGGTCCACGGTTAGCGGGAGGTTATGGGAAAGGATTGAACGTTGGCTTGTGTGAGGCTGAGGGTTGGGACATGTTTCAGCTACTGTCTGCAGCCAGGTATACATTATGGTTCGGGTCAGTGTCAGTGCCTCGGTTAGCACGAGTGTGAGAGAGTGTTGGTGTGTTAGTTACCGTGAGGGTGAGGGTTCAGACATTGTACGGGTTCCGAAAACAGCCATGTATACGTTTAGGAGCGGAAGTGTGTTAGACCCACGGTTATCACCATGGTAGGGAAATGGTTGGTATCCTTGAGCTGTTGAGGGTGAGGGATGGAACTGTGTTCTACTGCTGCCTACAGCCAGGTATACATTTAGGTTCGGAGCAGTGTTTGAGCCACGTTCATCCCGACGGAACTTAAAGTTGGCATGTAGGTTATGGTGAGCGTGAGGGATGGGTCAGTGTTCGGGTTCTGCTTACAACCAGGTGTCCGTTTAAGTTCGGAACACTGTTAGGATCACTATTAGCTGGAGCGTATGGAAAAGAGTTGTATGCTGGATAGTGCGAGGATTAGGGAAGGGACCGGGTTCGGCTACTGCCTTCAGACACGTATACATTAAGGTTCGGGTGAGTGCTATCGCCGAGGTTAGCCCAAGGGCGAGACAGCGTTGGTGTGTGTTAAAGTGAGAGTGAGATTTCGGACAGGCCAGAGTTTCGTATTACAACCAAGTATACGTTTAGGGTGCAAAGAGTGTTAGAGCCTCGGTTACCGGGAGGGTAGGGAAAAGTTCATATGTTGGTTTAGTTGAGGGTGAGGAATGGAACCTTGTTCGGATGTTGCCTACAACCAGGTGTACATTTAGGTTCGGAGCAGTGTTTGAGCCGCAGTAACCGTGAGGGAACTTAAAGGTAAGTATGATGGTTAGGGTGGGGCAGAGAAATGGGCCAGGGTTCGCCTTTTATGTACAGCCTTGTGTACGTCTAGTCTCGGAACACTGTTAGGGCCACGGTTCCCTGGATGGTATGGGAAAGGATTGAATGTTGGTTAGTGTCAGTCTGAGGGATGGGAGTGTTCGGCTACTGCCTGTATCCAGGTACACGTTAATGTCTGGTTGAGGGTTAGGAACTCGGTTAACCCGAGGGTGAACAGGGTTAGTGTGTTA
Organism: Rhinolophus sinicus; assembly: GCF_057876585.1. Lineage (NCBI taxonomy): Eukaryota > Metazoa > Chordata > Mammalia > Chiroptera > Rhinolophidae > Rhinolophus > Rhinolophus sinicus. Next base: position 41,863,070 of record NC_142506.1, read on the forward strand.
GTTAAAATGACGGTGAGTGTTTGGACAGTGTAGAGTTTCGGATAACAGCCAAGTAGTTTCGGAGCAGTATTTGAAACTTGGTCAGCGTTTGGTATGTTGGTTAGGGTGAGGGTGATGGGACAGTGTTCAGGTTCTGCTTAAAGCCAGGTGCATGTTTAGGCACGGAAGAATCCTAGGTCCACGGTTAGAGGGAGGTTATGGGAAAGGACTGCATTTTGGTTCGTGTGAGGCTGAGGGATGGAACATGTTTCAGCTGCTGCCTCCAGCCAGGTATACATTAAGGGTCGGGTTGTGTTAGGGCCTCGGTTAGCCCGAGTGTGAGAGAGTGTTGGTATGCTACTTACAGAGAGGGTGAGGGTTCAGACGTTGTCGGGTTTGGAAAAAGCCAAGTATACATTCAGGATCGGAAGAGTGTTAGAGCCACGGTTATCGCCAGGGTAGGGAAACGGTTGGAATGCTTGATATGTTGAGGGTGAGGGATTGAACTGTATCGTGCTGCTGCCTACAGCCAGGTATACATTTAGGTTTGGAGCAGTGTTTGAGCCACGTTCACCCCGACGGAAGTTAAAGTTGGTATGTTGGTTAGGGTGAGGGTGAGGGATGGGTCAGTGTTCCGGTTCTGCTCACAACCAGTTGTTCGTTGAGGTTCGGAACACTGTTAGGATCACTGTTAGCTGGAGGGTATGGGAAAGGATTGTATGCTGGTTAGTGTGAGGTTTAGGGAAGGGACAGGGTTCGGCTACTGCCTTCAGACCTTAAGGTTCGGGTCAGTGTTAGCGCCGAGGTTAGCCCAAGGGCGAGACAGTGTTGGTGTGTGTTAAAGTGAGAGTGAGGGTTTGGACAGGACAGAGTTTCGTATACCAGCCAAGTATATGTCTAGGGTGCGAAGGGTGTTAGAGCCTCGTTTACTGGGATGGTAGGGAAAGTTTCATATGTTGGTTTAGTTGAGGGTGAGGAATGCAACCTTGTTCGGATGTTGCCTACAACCAGGTATACATTGAGGTGCGGAACGGAGCTTGAGCCGCAGGAACCGTGAGGTAACTTAAAGGTTGGTATGATGGTGAGGCGGAGGGTGAGAAATGAGACAGGGTTCGCCTTTTACTTACAGCCTTGTGTACGTCTAGACTCGGAACACTGTTAAGGCCACGGTTACCTGGATGTATGGGAAAGGAGTGAATGTTGGTTAGTGTCAGTTTGAGGGATGGGAGACTGTTCGGTTGCTGCCTTATCAAGATACACATTAAGGCTCGGTTGAGGGTTAGGAACTCGGTTAACCCGAGGGTGAACAGGCTTGGTGTGTTAGTTAAAATGACGGTGAGGGTGTCGACAGCGTTGAGTTTCGTATAAGAGTCAAGTATACATCTAGGGTCCGCAGAGTGTTAGAGCCACGATGACCGACAGGGTAGGGAAAAGGTTGGTATGTTTGATATGTTGAGGGAGAGGGATGGAACTGTGTTCAGCTGCTGCCTACAGCCAGGTATACATTTAGGATCGGAGCAGTGTTTGAGCCACTTTCACCCCGACGGAAGTTAAAGTTGGTATGTTGGTTAGGGTGAGGGTGAGGGATGGGTCAGTGTTCGGGTTCTACTTACAACCAGTAGTCCGGTTTGTTTCGGAACACTGTTAAAATCACTCTTAGCTGGAAGGTATGGGAAAGGATTGAATCTTGGATAGTGTCAGTCTGAGGGATGCGAGAGTGTTCGGCTACTGCCTGTATCCAGGTATACATTAAAGTTCTGGTGAGGGTTAGGAACTCGGTTAACACGAGGACGAACAGGGTTGGTGTGATAAAATGGCGGAGAGGGTTTGGACAGTGTAGGGTTTCTAATAACAGCCCCGTAGGTTTGGAGCAGTATTTAAACCTTGGTCAGCGTGAAGGTAGTTAAAGGTTGTTATGTTGGTTAGGCTATGGGTGAGTGATGGGACAGTGTTCAGGTTCTGCTTACAGCCAGGTGCACTTTTAGGCTCGGAAGACTCTTAGGTCCACGGTTAGCGGGAGGTTATGGGAAAGGATTGAACGTTGGCTTGTGTGAGGCTGAGGGTTGGGACATGTTTCAGCTACTGTCTGCAGCCAGGTATACATTATGGTTCGGGTCAGTGTCAGTGCCTCGGTTAGCACGAGTGTGAGAGAGTGTTGGTGTGTTAGTTACCGTGAGGGTGAGGGTTCAGACATTGTACGGGTTCCGAAAACAGCCATGTATACGTTTAGGAGCGGAAGTGTGTTAGACCCACGGTTATCACCAGGGTAGGGAAATGGTTGGTATCCTTGAGCTGTTGAGGGTGAGGGATGGAACTGTGTTCTACTGCTGCCTACAGCCAGGTATACATTTAGGTTCGGAGCAGTGTTTGAGCCACGTTCATCCCGACGGAACTTAAAGTTGGCATGTAGGTTATGGTGAGCGTGAGGGATGGGTCAGTGTTCGGGTTCTGCTTACAACCAGGTGTCCGTTTAAGTTCGGAACACTGTTAGGATCACTATTAGCTGGAGCGTATGGAAAAGAGTTGTATGCTGGATAGTGCGAGGATTAGGGAAGGGACCGGGTTCGGCTACTGCCTTCAGACACGTATACATTAAGGTTCGGGTGAGTGCTATCGCCGAGGTTAGCCCAAGGGCGAGACAGCGTTGGTGTGTGTTAAAGTGAGAGTGAGATTTCGGACAGGCCAGAGTTTCGTATTACAACCAAGTATACGTTTAGGGTGCAAAGAGTGTTAGAGCCTCGGTTACCGGGAGGGTAGGGAAAAGTTCATATGTTGGTTTAGTTGAGGGTGAGGAATGGAACCTTGTTCGGATGTTGCCTACAACCAGGTGTACATTTAGGTTCGGAGCAGTGTTTGAGCCGCAGTAACCGTGAGGGAACTTAAAGGTAAGTATGATGGTTAGGGTGGGGCAGAGATATGAATGGGCCAGGGTTCGCCTTTTATGTACAGCCTTGTGTACGTCTAGACTCGGAACACTGTTAGGGCCACGGTTACCTGGATGGTATGGGAAAGGATTGAATGTTGGTTAGTGTCAGTCTGAGGGATGGGAGTGTTCGGCTACTGCCTGTATCCAGGTACACGTTAATGTCTGGTTGAGGGTTAGGAACTCGGTTAACCCGAGGGTGAACAGGGTTAGTGTGTTAGTTAAAATGACGGTGAGTGTTTGGACAGTGTAGAGTTTCGGATAACAGCCAAGTAGTTTCGGAGCAGTATTTGAAACTTGGTCAGCGTTTGGTATGTTGGTTAGGGTGAGGGTGAGGGGCAGTGTTCAGGTTCTGCTTAAAGCCAGGTGCATGTTTAGGCACGGAAGAATCCTAGGTCCACGGTTAGAGGGAGGTTATGGGAAAGGACTGCATTTTGGTTCGTGTGAGGCTGAGGGATGGAACATGTTTCAGCTGCTGCCTCCAGCCAGGTATACATTAAGGGTCGGGTTGTGTTAGGGCCTCGGTTAGCCCGAGTGTGAGAGAGTGTTAGTATGCTACTTACAGAGAGGGTGAGGGTTCAGACGTTGTCGGGTTTGGAAAAAGCCAAGTATACATTCAGGATCGGAAGAGTGTTAGAGCCACGGTTATCGCCAGGGTAGGGAAACGGTTGGAATGCTTGATATGTTGAGGGTGAGGGATTGAACTGTATCGTGCTGCTGCCTACAGCCAGGTATACATTTAGGTTCGGAGCAGTGTTTGAGCCACGTTCACCCCGACGGAAGTTAAAGTTGGTATGTTGGTTAGGGTGAGGGTGAGGGATGGGTCAGTGTTCCGGTTCTGCTCACAACCAGTTGTTCGTTGAGGTTCGGAACACTGTTAGGATCACTGTTAGCTGGAGGGTATGGGAAAGGATTGTATGCTGGTTAGTGTGAGGTTTAGGGAAGGGACAGGGTTCGGCTACTGCCTTCAGACCTTAAGGTTCGGGTCAGTTTTAGCGCCGAGGTTAGCCCAAGGGCGAGACAGTGTTGGTGTGTGTTAAAGTGAGAGTGAGGGTTTGGACAGGACAGAGTTTCGTATACCAGCCAAGTATACGTCTAGGGTGCGAAGGGTGTTAGAGCCTCGTTTACTGGGATGGTAGGGAAAGTTTCATATGTTGGTTTAGTTGAGGGTGAGGAATGCAACCTTGTTCGGATGTTGCCTACAACCAGGTATACATTGAGGTGCGGAACAGAGCTTGAGCCGCAGGAACCGTGAGGTAACTTAAAGGTTGGTATGATGGTGAGGCGGAGGGTGAGAAATGAGACAGGGTTCGCCTTTTACTTACAGCCTTGTGTACGTCTAGACTCGGAACACTGTTAAGGCCACGGTTACCTGGATGTATGGGAAAGGAGTGAATGTTGGTTAGTGTCAGTTTGAGGGATGGGAGACTGTTCGGTTGCTGCCTTATCAAGATAAACATTAAGGCTCGGTTGAGGGTTAGGAACTCGGTTAACCCGAGGGTGAACAGGCTTGGTGTGTTAGTTAAAATGACGGTGAGGGTGTCGACAGCGTTGAGTTTCGTATAAGAGTCAAGTATACATCTAGGGTCCGCAGAGTGTTAGAGCCACGATGACCGACAGGGTAGGGAAAAGGTTGGTATGTTTGATATGTTGAGGGAGAGGGATGGAACTGTGTTCAGCTGCTGCCTACAGCCAGGTATACATTTAGGATCGGAGCAGTGTTTGAGCCACTTTCACCCCGACGGAAGTTAAAGTTGGTATGTTGGTTAGGGTGAGGGTGAGGGATGGGTCAGTGTTCGGGTTCTACTTACAACCAGTAGTCCGGTTTGTTTCGGAACACTGTTAAAATCAGTCTTAGCTGGAAGGTATGGGAAAGGATTGAATCTTGGATAGTGTCAGTCTGAGGGATGCGAGAGTGTTCGGCTACTGCCTGTATCCAGGTATACATTAAAGTTCTGGTGAGGGTTAGGAACTCGGTTAACACGAGGACGAACAGGGTTGGTGTGATAAAATGGCGGAGAGGGTTTGGACAGTGTAGGGTTTCTAATAACAGCCCCGTAGGTTTGGAGCAGTATTTAAACCTTGGTCAGCGTGAAGGTAGTTAAAGGTTGTTATGTTGGTTAGGCTATGGGTGAGTGATGGGACAGTGTTCAGGTTCTGCTTACAGCCAGGTGCACTTTTAGGCTCGGAAGACTCTTAGGTCCACGGTTAGCGGGAGGTTATGGGAAAGGATTGAATGTTGGCTTGTGTGAGGCTGAGGGTTGGGACATGTTTCAGCTACTGTCTGCAGCCAGGTATACATTATGGTTCGGGTCAGTGTCAGTGCCTCGGTTAGCACGAGTGTGAGAGAGTGTTGGTGTGTTAGTTACCGTGAGGGTGAGGGTTCAGACATTGTACGGGTTCCGAAAACAGCCATGTATACGTTTAGGAGTGGAAGTGTGTTAGACCCACGGTTATCACCATGGTAGGGAAATGGTTGGTATCCTTGAGCTGTTGAGGGTGAGGGATGGAACTGTGTTCTACTGCTGCCTACAGCCAGGTATACATTTAGGTTCGGAGCAGTGTTTGAGCCACGTTCATCCCGACGGAACTTAAAGTTGGCATGTAGGTTATGGTGAGCGTGAGGGATGGGTCAGTGTTCGGGTTCTGCTTACAACCAGGTGTCCGTTTAAGTTCGGAACACTGTTAGGATCACTATTAGCTGGAGCGTATGGGAAAGAGTTGTATGCTGGATAGTGCGAGGATTAGGGAAGGGACCGGGTTCGGCTACTGCCTTCAGACAGGTATACATTAAGGTTCGGGTGAGTGCTATCGCCGAGGTAAGCCCAAGGGCGAGACAGCGTTGGTGTGTGTTAAAGTGAGAGTGAGATTTCGGACAGGCCAGAGTTTCGTATTACAACCAAGTATACGTTTAGGGTGCAAAGAGTGTTAGAGCCTCGGTTACCGGGAGGGTAGGGAAAAGTTCATATGTTGGTTTAGTTGAGGGTGAGGAATGGAACCTTGTTCGGATGTTGCCTACAACCAGGTGTACATTTAGGTTCGGAGCAGTGTTTGAGCCGCAGTAACCGTGAGGGAACTTAAAGGTAAGTATGATGGTTAGGGTGGGGCAGAGATATGAATGGGCCAGGGTTCGCCTTTTATGTACAGCCTTGTGTACGTCTAGACTCGGAACACTGTTAGGGCCACGGTTACCTGGATGGTATGGGAAAGGATTGAATGTTGGTTAGTGTCAGTCTGAGGGATGGGAGTGTTCGGCTACTGCCTGTATCCAGGTACACGTTAATGTCTGGTTGAGGGTTAGGAACTCGGTTAACCCGAGGGTGAACAGGGTTAGTGTGTTAGTTAAAATGACGGTGAGTGTTTGGACAGTGTAGAGTTTCGGATAACAGCCAAGTAGTTTCGGAGCAGTATTTGAAACTTGGTCAGCGTTTGGTATGTTGGTTAGGGTGAGGGTGAGGGGCAGTGTTCAGGTTCTGCTTAAAGCCAGGTGCATGTTTAGGCATGGAAGAATCCTAGGTCCACGGTTAGAGGGAGGTTATGGGAAAGGACTGCATTTTGGTTCGTGTGAGGCTGAGGGATGGAACATGTTTCAGCTGCTGCCTCCAGCCAGGTATACATTAAGGGTCGGGTCAGTGTTAGGGCCTCGGTTAGCCCGAGTGTGAGAGAGTGTTGGTATGCTACTTACAGAGAGGGTGAGGGTTCAGACGTTGTCGGGTTTGGAAAAAGCCAAGTATACATTCAGGATCGGAAGAGTGTTAGAGCCACGGTTATCGCCAGGGTAGGGAAACGGTTGGAATGCTTGATATGTTGAGGGTGAGGGATTGAACTGTATCGTGCTGCTGCCTACAGCCAGGTATACATTTAGGTTCGGAGCAGTGTTTGAGCCACGTTCACCCCGACGGAAGTTAAAGTTGGTATGTTGGTTAGGGTGAGGGTGAGGGATGGGTCAGTGTTCCGGTTCTGCTCACAACCAGTTGTTCGTTGAGGTTCGGAACACTGTTAGGATCACTGTTAGCTGGAGGGTATGGGAAAGGATTGCATGCTGGTTAGTGTGAGGTTTAGGGAAGGACAGGGTTCGGCTACTGCCTTCAGACAGGTATACATTAAGGTTCGGGTAGGTGTTAGTGCCGAGGTTAGCCCAAGGGCGAGACAGTGTTGGTGTGTGTTAAAGTGAGAGTGAGGGTTTGGACAGGACAGAGTTTCGTATACCAGCCAAGTATACGTCTAGGGTGCAAAGGGTGTTAGAGCCTCGTTTACTGGGATGGTAGGGAAAGTTTCATACGTTGGTTTAGTTGAGGGTGAGGAACGCAACCTTGGTCGGATGTTGCCTACAACTAGGTATACATTGAGGTTCGGAACGGAGCTTGAGCCGCAGGAACCGTGAGGTAACTTAAAGGTTGGTATGATGGTGAGGCGGAGGGTGAGAAATGAGACAGGGTTCGCCTTTTACTTACAACCTTGTGTACGTCTAGACTCGGAACACTGTTAAGGCCACGGTTACCTGGATGTATGGGAAAGGAGTGAATGTTGGTTAGTGTCACTTTGAGGGATGGGAGACTGTTCGGTTGCTGCCTTATTAAGATACACATTAAGGCTCGGTTGAGGGTTAGGAACTCGGTTAACCCGAGGGTGAACAGGCTTGGTGTGTTAGTTAAAATGACGGTGAGGGTGTCGACAGTGTTGAGTTTCGTATAACAGTCAAGTATACATCTAGGGTCCGCAGAGTGTTAGAGCCACGATGACCGACAGGGTAGGGAAAAGGTTGGTATATTTGATATGTTGAGGGAGAGGGATGGAACTGTGTTCAGCTGCTGCCTACAGCCAGGTATACATTTAGGATCGGAGCAGTGTTTGAGCCACTTTCACCCCGACGGAAGTTAAAGTTGGTATGTTGGTTAGGGTGAGGGTGAGGGATGGGTCAGTGTTCGGGTTCTACTTACAACCAGTAGTCCGGTTTGTTTCGGAACACTGTTAAAATCACTCTTAGCTGGAAGGTATGGGAAAGGATTGAATCTTGGATAGTGTCAGTCTGAGGGATGCGAGAGTGTTCGGCTACTGCCTGTATCCAGGTATACATTAAAGTTCTGGTGAGGGTTAGGAACTCGGTTAACACGAGGACGAACAGGGTTGGTGTGATAAAATGGCGGAGAGGGTTTGGACAGTGTAGGGTTTCTAATAACGGCCCCGTAGGTTTGGAGCAGTATTTAAACCTTGGTCAGCGTGAAGGTAGTTAAAGGTTGTTATGTTGGTTAGGCTATGGGTGAGTGATGGGACAGTGTTCAGGTTCTGCTTACAGCCAGGTGCACTTTTAGGCTCGGAAGACTCTTAGGTCCACGGTTAGCGGGAGGTTATGGGAAAGGATTGAACGTTGGCTTGTGTGAGGCTGAGGGTTGGGACATGTTTCAGCTACTGTCTGCAGCCAGGTATACATTATGGTTCGGGTCAGTGTCAGTGCCTCGGTTAGCACGAGTGTGAGAGAGTGTTGGTGTGTTAGTTACCGTGAGGGTGAGGGTTCAGACATTGTACGGGTTCCGAAAACAGCCATGTATACGTTTAGGAGCGGAAGTGTGTTAGACCCACGGTTATCACCATGGTAGGGAAATGGTTGGTATCCTTGAGCTGTTGAGGGTGAGGGATGGAACTGTGTTCTACTGCTGCCTACAGCCAGGTATACATTTAGGTTCGGAGCAGTGTTTGAGCCACGTTCATCCCGACGGAACTTAAAGTTGGCATGTAGGTTATGGTGAGCGTGAGGGATGGGTCAGTGTTCGGGTTCTGCTTACAACCAGGTGTCCGTTTAAGTTCAGAACACTGTTAGGATCACTATTAGCTGGAGCGTATGGGAAAGAGTTGTATGCTGGATAGTGCGAGGATTAGGGAAGGGACCGGGTTCGGCTACTGCCTTCAGACAGGTATACATTAAGTTTCGGGTGAGTGCTATCGCCGAGGTTAGCCCAAGGGCGAGACAGCGTTGGTGTGTGTTAAAGTGAGAGTGAGATTTCGGACAGGCCAGAGTTTCGTATTACAACCAAGTATACGTTTAGGGTGCAAAGAGTGTTAGAGCCTCGGTTACCGGGAGGGTAGGGAAAAGTTCATATGTTGGTTTAGTTGAGGGTGAGGAATGGAACCTTGTTCGGATGTTGCCTACAACCAGGTGTACATTTAGGTTCGGAGCAGTGTTTGAGCCGCAGTAACCGTGAGGGAACTTAAAGGTAAGTATGATGGTTAGGGTGGGGCAGAGATATGAATGGGCCAGGGTTCGCCTTTTATGTACAGCCTTGTGTACGTCTAGACTCGGAACACTGTTAGGGCCACGGTTCCCTGGATGGTATGGGAAAGGATTGAATGTTGGTTAGTGTCAGTCTGAGGGATGGGAGTGTTCGGCTACTGCCTGTATCCAGGTACACGTTAATGTCTGGTTGAGGGTTAGGAACTCGGTTAACCCGAGGGTGAACAGGGTTAGTGTGTTAGTTAAAATGACGGTGAGTGTTTGGACAGTGTAGAGTTTCGGATAACAGCCAAGTAGTTTCGGAGCAGTATTTGAAACTTGGTCAGCGTTTGGTATGTTGGTTAGGGTGAGGGTGATGGGACAGTGTTCAGGTTCTGCTTAAAGCCAGGTGCATGTTTAGGCACGGAAGTATCTTAGGTCCACGGTTAGAGGGAGGTTATGGGAAAGGACTGCATTTTGGTTCGTGTGAGGCTGAGGGATGGAACATGTTTCAGCTGCTGCCTCCAGCCAGGTATACATTAAGGGTCGGGTTGTGTTAGGGCCTCGGTTAGCCCGAGTGTGAGAGAGTGTTGGTATGCTACTTACAGAGAGGGTGAGGGTTCAGACGTTGTCGGGTTTGGAAAAAGCCAAGTATACATTCAGGATCGGAAGAGTGTTAGAGCCACGGTTATCGCCAGGGTAGGGAAACGGTTGGAATGCTTGATATGTTGAGGGTGAGGGATTGAACTGTATCATGCTGCTGCCTACAGCCAGGTATACATTTAGGTTCGGAGCAGTGTTTGAGCCACGTTCACCCCGACGGAAGTTAAAGTTGGTATGTTGGTTAGGGTGAGGGTGAGGGATGGGTCAGTGTTCCGGTTCTGCTCACAACCAGTTGTTCGTTGAGGTTCGGAACACTGTTAGGATCACTGTTAGCTGGAGGGTATGGGAAAGGATTGTATGCTGGTTAGTGTGAGGTTTAGGGAAGGGACAGGGTTCGGCTACTGCCTTCAGACCTTAAGGTTCGGGTCAGTGTTAGCGCCGAGGTTAGCCCAAGGGCGAGACAGTGTTGGTGTGTGTTAAAGTGAGAGTGAGGGTTTGGACAGGACAGAGTTTCGTATACCAGCCAAGTATACGTCTAGGGTGCGAAGGGTGTTAGAGCCTCGTTTACTGGGATGGTAGGGAAAGTTTCATATGTTGGTTTAGTTGAGGGTGAGGAATGCAACCTTGTTCGGATGTTGCCTACAACCAGGTATACATTGAGGTGCGGAACGGAGCTTGAGCCGCAGGAACCGTGAGGTAACTTAAAGGTTGGTATGATGGTGAGGCGGAGGGTGAGAAATGAGACAGGGTTCGCCTTTTACTTACAGCCTTGTGTACGTCTAGACTCGGAACACTGTTAAGGCCACGGTTACCTGGATGTATGGGAAAGGAGTGAATGTTGGTTAGTGTCAGTTTGAGGGATGGGAGACTGTTCGGTTGCTGCCTTATCAAGATACACATTAAGGCTCGGTTGAGGGTTAGGAACTCGGTTAACCCGAGGGTGAACAGGCTTGGTGTGTTAGTTAAAATGACGGTGAGGGTGTCGACAGCGTTGAGTTTCGTATAAGAGTCAAGTATACATCTAGGGTCCGCAGAGTGTTAGAGCCACGATGACCGACAGGGTAGGGAAAAGGTTGGTATGTTTGATATGTTGAGGGAGAGGGATGGAACTGTGTTCAGCTGCTGCCTACAGCCAGGTATACATTTAGGATCGGAGCAGTGTTTGAGCCACTTTCACCCCGACGGAAGTTAAAGTTGCTATGTTGGTTAGGGTGAGGGTGAGGGATGGGTCAGTGTTCGGGTTCTACTTACAACCAGTAGTCCGGTTTGTTTCGGAACACTGTTAAAATCAGTCTTAGCTGGAAGGTATGGGAAATGATTGAATCTTGGATAGTGTCAGTCTGAGGGATGCGAGAGTGTTCGGCTACTGCCTGTATCCAGGTATACATTAAAGTTCTGGTGAGGGTTAGGAACTCGGTTAACACGAGGACGAACAGGGTTGGTGTGATAAAATGGCGGAGAGGGTTTGGACAGTGTAGGGTTTCTAATAACAGCCCCGTAGGTTTGGAGCAGTATTTAAACCTTGGTCAGCGTGAAGGTAGTTAAAGGTTGTTATGTTGGTTAGGCTATGGGTGAGTGATGGGACAGTGTTCAGGTTCTGCTTACAGCCAGGTGCACTTTTAGGCTCGGAAGACTCTTAGGTCCACGGTTAGCGGGAGGTTATGGGAAAGGATTGAATGTTGGCTTGTGTGAGGCTGAGGGTTGGGACATGTTTCAGCTACTGTCTGCAGCCAGGTATACATTATGGTTCGGGTCAGTGTCAGTGCCTCGGTTAGCACGAGTGTGAGAGAGTGTTGGTGTGTTAGTTACCGTGAGGGTGAGGGTTCAGACATTGTACGGGTTCCGAAAACAGCCATGTATACGTTTAGGAGTGGAAGTGTGTTAGACCCACGGTTATCACCATGGTAGGGAAATGGTTGGTATCCTTGAGCTGTTGAGGGTGAGGGATGGAACTGTGTTCTACTGCTGCCTACAGCCAGGTATACATTTAGGTTCGGAGCAGTGTTTGAGCCACGTTCATCCCGACGGAACTTAAAGTTGGCATGTAGGTTATGGTGAGCGTGAGGGATGGGTCAGTGTTCGGGTTCTGCTTACAACCAGGTGTCCGTTTAAGTTCGGAACACTGTTAGGATCACTATTAGCTGGAGCGTATGGGAAAGAGTTGTATGCTGGATAGTGCGAGGATTAGGGAAGGGACCGGGTTCGGCTACTGCCTTCAGACAGGTATACATTAAGGTTCGGGTGAGTGCTATCGCCGAGGTAAGCCCAAGGGCGAGACAGCGTTGGTGTGTGTTAAAGTGAGAGTGAGATTTCGGACAGGCCAGAGTTTCGTATTACAACCAAGTATACGTTTAGGGTGCAAAGAGTGTTAGAGCCTCGGTTACCGGGAGGGTAGGGAAAAGTTCATATGTTGGTTTAGTTGAGGGTGAGGAATGGAACCTTGTTCGGATGTTGCCTACAACCAGGTGTACATTTAGGTTCGGAGCAGTGTTTGAGCCGCAGTAACAGTGAGGGAACTTAAAGGTAAGTATGATGGTTAGGGTGGGGCAGAGATATGAATGGGCCAGGGTTCGCCTTTTATGTACAGCCTTGTGTACGTCTAGACTCGGAACACTGTTAGGGCCACGGTTCCCTGGATGGTATGGGAAAGGATTGAATGTTGGTTAGTGTCAGTCTGAGGGATGGGAGTGTTCGGCTACTGCCTGTATCCAGGTACACGTTAATGTCTGGTTGAGGGTTAGGAACTCGGTTAACCCGAGGGTGAACAGGGTTAGTGTGTTAGTTAAAATGACGGTGAGTGTTTGGACAGTGTAGAGTTTCGGATAACAGCCAAGTAGTTTCGGAGCAGTATTTGAAACTTGGTCAGCGTTTGGTATGTTGGTTAGGGTGAGGGTGAGGGGCAGTGTTCAGGTTCTGCTTAAAGCCAGGTGCATGTTTAGGCACGGAAGAATCCTAGGTCCACGGTTAGAGGGAGGTTATGGGAAAGGACTGCATTTTGGTTCGTGTGAGGCTGAGGGATGGAACATGTTTCAGCTGCTGCCTCCAGCCAGGTATACATTAAGGGTCGGGTTGTGTTAGGGCCTCGGTTAGCCCGAGTGTGAGAGAGTGTTGGTATGCTACTTACAGAGAGGGTGAGGGTTCAGACGTTGTCGGGTTTGGAAAAAGCCAAGTATACATTCAGGATCGGAAGAGTGTTAGAGCCACGGTTATCGCCAGGGTAGGGAAACGGTTGGAATGCTTGATATGTTGAGGGTGAGGGATTGAACTGTATCGTGCTGCTGCCTACAGCCAGGTATACATTTAGGTTCGGAGCAGTGTTTGAGCCACGTTCACCCCGACGGAAGTTAAAGTTGGTATGTTGGTTAGGGTGAGGGTGAGGGATGGGTCAGTGTTCCGGTTCTGCTCACAACCAGTTGTTCGTTGAGGTTCGGAACACTGTTAGGATCACTGTTAGCTGGAGGGTATGGGAAAGGATTGTATGCTGGTTAGTGTGAGGTTTAGGGAAGGACAGGGTTCGGCTACTGCCTTCAGACAGGTATACATTAAGGTTCGGGTAGGTGTTAGCGCCGAGGTTAGCCCAAGGGCGAGACAGTGTTGGTGTGTGTTAAAGTGAGAGTGAGGGTTTGGACAGGACAGAGTTTCGTATACCAGCCAAGTATACGTCTAGGGTGCGAAGGGTGTTAGAGCCTCGTTTACTGGGATGGTAGGGAAAGTTTCATACGTTGGTTTAGTTGAGGGTGAGGAATGCAACCTTGTTCGGATGTTGCCTACAACCAGGTATACATTGAGGTTCGGAACGGAGCTTGAGCCGCAGGAACCGTGAGGTAACTTAAAGGTTGGTATGATGGTGAGGCGGAGGGTGAGAAATGAGACAGGGTTCGCCTTTTACTTACAACCTTGTGTACGTCTAGACTCGGAACACTGTTAAGGCCACGGTTACCTGGATGTATGGGAAAGGAGTGAATGTTGGTTAGTGTCACTTTGAGGGATGGGAGACTGTTCGGTTGCTGCCTTATCAAGATACACATTAAGGCTCGGTTGAGGGTTAGGAACTCGGTTAACCCGAGGGTGAACAGGCTTGGTGTGTTAGTTAAAATGACGGTGAGGGTGTCGACAGTGTTGAGTTTCGTATAACAGTCAAGTATACATCTAGGGTCCGCAGAGTGTTAGAGCCACGATGACCGACAGGGTAGGGAAAAGGTTGGTATATTTGATATGTTGAGGGAGAGGGATGGAACTGTGTTCAGCTGCTGCCTACAGCCAGGTATACATTTAGGATCGGAGCAGTGTTTGAGCCACTTTCACCCCGACGGAAGTTAAAGTTGGTATGTTGGTTAGGGTGAGGGTGAGGGATGGGTCAGTGTTCGGGTTCTACTTACAACCAGTAGTCCGGTTTGTTTCGGAACACTGTTAAAATCACTCTTAGCTGGAAGGTATGGGAAAGGATTGAATCTTGGATAGTGTCAGTCTGAGGGATGCGAGAGTGTTCGGCTACTGCCTGTATCCAGGTATACATTAAAGTTCTGGTGAGGGTTAGGAACTCGGTTAACACGAGGACGAACAGGGTTGGTGTGATAAAATGGCGGAGAGGGTTTGGACAGAGTAGGGTTTCTAATAACAGCCCCGTAGGTTTGGAGCAGTATTTAAACCTTGGTCAGCGTGAAGGTAGTTAAAGGTTGTTATGTTGGTTAGGCTATGGGTGAGTGATGGGACAGTGTTCAGGTTCTGCTTACAGCCAGGTGCACTTTTAGGCTCGGAAGACTCTTAGGTCCACGGTTAGCGGGAGGTTATGGGAAAGGATTGAACGTTGGCTTGTGTGAGGCTGAGGGTTGGGACATGTTTCAGCTACTGTCTGCAGCCAGGTATACATTATGGTTCGGGTCAGTGTCAGTGCCTCGGTTAGCACGAGTGTGAGAGAGTGTTGGTGTGTTAGTTACCGTGAGGGTGAGGGTTCAGACATTGTACGGGTTCCGAAAACAGCCATGTATACGTTTAGGAGCGGAAGTGTGTTAGACCCACGGTTATCACCATGGTAGGGAAATGGTTGGTATCCTTGAGCTGTTGAGGGTGAGGGATGGAACTGTGTTCTACTGCTGCCTACAGCCAGGTATACATTTAGGTTCGGAGCAGTGTTTGAGCCACGTTCATCCCGACGGAACTTAAAGTTGGCATGTAGGTTATGGTGAGCGTGAGGGATGGGTCAGTGTTCGGGTTCTGCTTACAACCAGGTGTCCGTTTAAGTTCGGAACACTGTTAGGATCACTATTAGCTGGAGCGTATGGGAAAGAGTTGTATGCTGGATAGTGCGAGGATTAGGGAAGGGACCGGGTTCGGCTACTGCCTTCAGACAGGTATACATTAAGTTTCGGGTGAGTGCTATCGCCGAGGTTAGCCCAAGGGCGAGACAGCGTTGGTGTGTGTTAAAGTGAGAGTGAGATTTCGGACAGGCCAGAGTTTCGTATTACAACCAAGTATACGTTTAGGGTGCAAAGAGTGTTAGAGCCTCGGTTACCGGGAGGGTAGGGAAAAGTTCATATGTTGGTTTAGTTGAGGGTGAGGAATGGAACCTTGTTCGGATGTTGCCTACAACCAGGTGTACATTTAGGTTCGGAGCAGTGTTTGAGCCGCAGTAACCGTGAGGGAACTTAAAGGTAAGTATGATGGTTAGGGTGGGGCAGAGATATGAATGGGCCAGGGTTCGCCTTTTATGTACAGCCTTGTGTACGTCTAGACTCGGAACACTGTTAGGGCCACGGTTCCCTGGATGGTATGGGAAAGGATTGAATGTTGGTTAGTGTCAGTCTGAGGGATGGGAGTGTTCGGCTACTGCCTGTATCCAGGTACACGTTAATGTCTGGTTGAGGGTTAGGAACTCGGTTAACCCGAGGGTGAACAGGGTTAGTGTGTTAGTTAAAATGACGGTGAGTGTTTGGACAGTGTAGAGTTTCGGATAACAGCCAAGTAGTTTCGGAGCAGTATTTGAAACTTGGTCAGCGTTTGGTATGTTGGTTAGGGTGAGGGTGATGGGACAGTGTTCAGGTTCTGCTTAAAGCCAGGTGCATGTTTAGGCACGGAAGAATCTTAGGTCCACGGTTAGAGGGAGGTTATGGGAAAGGACTGCATTTTGGTTCGTGTGAGGCTGAGGGATGGAACATGTTTCAGCTGCTGCCTCCAGCCAGGTATACATTAAGGGTCGGGTTGTGTTAGGGCCTCGGTTAGCCCGAGTGTGAGAGAGTGTTGGTATGCTACTTACAGAGAGGGTGAGGGTTCAGACGTTGTCGGGTTTGGAAAAAGCCAAGTATACATTCAGGATCGGAAGAGTGTTAGAGCCACGGTTATCGCCAGGGTAGGGAAACGGTTGGAATGCTTGATATGTTGAGGGTGAGGGATTGAACTGTATCGTGCTGCTGCCTACAGCCAGGTATACATTTAGGTTCGGAGCAGTGTTTGAGCCACGTTCACCCCGACGGAAGTTAAAGTTGGTATGTTGGTTAGGGTGAGGGTGAGGGATGGGTCAGTGTTCCGGTTCTGCTCACAACCAGTTGTTCGTTGAGGTTCGGAACACTGTTAGGATCACTGTTAGCTGGAGGGTATGGGAAAGGATTGTATGCTGGTTAGTGTGAGGTTTAGGGAAGGGACAGGGTTCGGCTACTGCCTTCAGACCTTAAGGTTCGGGTCAGTGTTAGCGCCGAGGTTAGCCCAAGGGCGAGACAGTGTTGGTGTGTGTTAAAGTGAGAGTGAGGGTTTGGACAGGACAGAGTTTCGTATACCAGCCAAGTATACGTCTAGGGTGCGAAGGGTGTTAGAGCCTCGTTTACTGGGATGGTAGGGAAAGTTTCATATGTTGGTTTAGTTGAGGGTGAGGAATGCAACCTTGTTCGGATGTTGCCTACAACCAGGTATACATTGAGGTGCGGAACGGAGCTTGAGCCGCAGGAACCGTGAGGTAACTTAAAGGTTGGTATGATGGTGAGGCGGAGGGTGAGAAATGAGACAGGGTTCGCCTTTTACTTACAGCCTTGTGTACGTCTAGACTCGGAACACTGTTAAGGCCACGGTTACCTGGATGTATGGGAAAGGAGTGAATGTTGGTTAGTGTCAGTTTGAGGGATGGGAGACTGTTCGGTTGCTGCCTTATCAAGATACACATTAAGGCTCGGTTGAGGGTTAGGAACTCGGTTAACCCGAGGGTGAACAGGCTTGGTGTGTTAGTTAAAATGACGGTGAGGGTGTCGACAGCGTTGAGTTTCGTATAAGAGTCAAGTATACATCTAGGGTCCGCAGAGTGTTAGAGCCACGATGACCGACAGGGTAGGGAAAAGGTTGGTATGTTTGATATGTTGAGGGAGAGGGATGGAACTGTGTTCAGCTGCTGCCTACAGCCAGGTATACATTTAGGATCGGAGCAGTGTTTGAGCCACTTTCACCCCGACGGAAGTTAAAGTTGGTATGTTGGTTAGGGTGAGGGTGAGGGATGGGTCAGTGTTCGGGTTCTACTTACAACCAGTAGTCCGGTTTGTTTCGGAACACTGTTAAAATCAGTCTTAGCTGGAAGGTATGGGAAAGGATTGAATCTTGGATAGTGTCAGTCTGAGGGATGCGAGAGTGTTCGGCTACTGCCTGTATCCAGGTATACATTAAAGTTCTGGTGAGGGTTAGGAACTCGGTTAACACGAGGACGAACAGGGTTGGTGTGATAAAATGGCGGAGAGGGTTTGGACAGTGTAGGGTTTCTAATAACAGCCCCGTAGGTTTGGAGCAGTATTTAAACCTTGGTCAGCGTGAAGGTAGTTAAAGGTTGTTATGTTGGTTAGGCTATGGGTGAGTGATGGGACAGTGTTCAGGTTCTGCTTACAGCCAGGTGCACTTTTAGGCTCGGAAGACTCTTAGGTCCACGGTTAGCGGGAGGTTATGGGAAAGGATTGAATGTTGGCTTGTGTGAGGCTGAGGGTTGGGACATGTTTCAGCTACTGTCTGCAGCCAGGTATACATTATGGTTCGGGTCAGTGTCAGTGCCTCGGTTAGCACGAGTGTGAGAGAGTGTTGGTGTGTTAGTTACCGTGAGGGTGAGGGTTCAGACATTGTACGGGTTCCGAAAACAGCCATGTATACGTTTAGGAGTGGAAGTGTGTTAGACCCACGGTTATCACCATGGTAGGGAAATGGTTGGTATCCTTGAGCTGTTGAGGGTGAGGGATGGAACTGTGTTCTACTGCTGCCTACAGCCAGGTATACATTTAGGTTCGGAGCAGTGTTTGAGCCACGTTCATCCCGACGGAACTTAAAGTTGGCATGTAGGTTATGGTGAGTGTGAGGGATGGGTCAGTGTTCGGGTTCTGCTTACAACCAGGTGTCCGTTTAAGTTCGGAACACTGTTAGGATCACTATTAGCTGGAGCGTATGGGAAAGAGTTGTATGCTGGATAGTGTGAGGATTAGGGAAGGGACCGGGTTCGGCTACTGCCTTCAGACACGTATACATTAAGGTTCGGGTGAGTGCTATCGCCGAGGTAAGCCCAAGGGCGAGACAGCGTTGGTGTGTGTTAAAGTGAGAGTGAGATTTCGGACAGGCCAGAGTTTCGTATTACAACCAAGTATACGTTTAGGGTGCAAAGAGTGTTAGAGCCTCGGTTACCGGGAGGGTAGGGAAAAGTTCATATGTTGGTTTAGTTGAGGGTGAGGAATGGAACCTTGTTCGGATGTTGCCTACAACCAGGTGTACATTTAGGTTCGGAGCAGTGTTTGAGCCGCAGTAACCGTGAGGGAACTTAAAGGTAAGTATGATGGTTAGGGTGGGGCAGAGATATGAATGGGCCAGGGTTCGCCTTTTATGTACAGCCTTGTGTACGTCTAGACTCGGAACACTGTTAGGGCCACGGTTCCCTGGATGGTATGGGAAAGGATTGAATGTTGGTTAGTGTCAGTCTGAGGGATGGGAGTGTTCGGCTACTGCCTGTATCCAGGTACACGTTAATGTCTGGTTGAGGGTTAGGAACTCGGTTAACCCGAGGGTGAACAGGGTTAGTGTGTTAGTTAAAATGACGGTGAGTGTTTGGACAGTGTAGAGTTTCGGATAACAGCCAAGTAGTTTCGGAGCAGTATTTGAAACTTGGTCAGCGTTTGGTATGTTGGTTAGGGTGAGGGTGATGGGACAGTGTTCAGGTTCTGCTTAAAGCCAGGTGCATGTTTAGGCACGGAAGAATCCTAGGTCCACGGTTAGAGGGAGGTTATGGGAAAGGACTGCATTTTGGTTCGTGTGAGGCTGAGGGATGGAACATGTTTCAGCTGCTGCCTCCAGCCAGGTATACATTAAGGGTCGGGTCAGTGTTAGGGCCTCGGTTAGCCCGAGTGTGAGAGAGTGTTGGTATGCTACTTACAGAGAGGGTGAGGGTTCAGACGTTGTCGGGTTTGGAAAAAGCCAAGTATACATTCAGGATCGGAAGAGTGTTAGAGCCACGGTTATCGCCAGGGTAGGGAAACGGTTGGAATGCTTGATATGTTGAGGGTGAGGGATTGAACTGTATCGTGCTGCTGCCTACAGCCAGGTATACATTTAGGTTCGGAGCAGTGTTTGAGCCACGTTCACCCCGACGGAAGTTAAAGTTGGTATGTTGGTTAGGGTGAGGGTGAGGGATGGGTCAGTGTTCCGGTTCTGCTCACAACCAGTTGTTCGTTGAGGTTCGGAACACTGTTAGGATCACTGTTAGCTGGAGGGTATGGGAAAGGATTGTATGCTGGTTAGTGTGAGGTTTAGGGAAGGACAGGGTTCGGCTACTGCCTTCAGACAGGTATACATTAAGGTTCGGGTCAGTGTTAGCGCCGAGGTTAGCCCAAGGGCGAGACAGTGTTGGTGTGTGTTAAAGTGAGAGTGAGGGTTTGGACAGGACAGAGTTTCGTATACCAGCCAAGTATACGTCTAGGGTGCGAAGGGTGTTAGAGCCTCGTTTACTGGGATGGTAGGGAAAGTTTCATACGTTGGTTTAGTTGAGGGTGAGGAATGCAACCTTGTTCGGATGTTGCCTACAACCAGGTATACATTGAGGTTCGGAACGGAGCTTGAGCCGCAGGAACCGTGAGGTAACTTAAAGGTTGGTATGATGGTGAGGCGGAGGGTGAGAAATGAGACAGGGTTCGCCTTTTACTTACAACCTTGTGTACGTCTAGACTCGGAACACTGTTAAGGCCACGGTTACCTGGATGTATGGGAAAGGAGTGAATGTTGGTTAGTGTCACTTTGAGGGATGGGAGACTGTTCGGTTGCTGCCTTATCAAGATACACATTAAGGCTCGGTTGAGGGTTAGGAACTAGGTTAACCCGTGGGTGAACAGGCTTGGTGTGTTAGTTAAAATGACGGTGAGTGTGTCGACAGTGTTGAGTTTCGTATAACAGTCAAGTATACATCTAGGGTCCGCAGAGTGTTAGAGCCACGATGACCGACAGGGTAGGGAAAAGGTTGGTGTGTTTGATATGTTGAGGGAGAGGGATGGAACTGTGTTCAGCTGCTGCCTACAGCCAGGTATACATTTAGGATCGGAGCAGTGTTTGAGCCACTTTCACCCCGACGGAAGTTAAAGTTGGTATGTTGGTTAGGGTGAGGGTGAGGGATGGGTCAGTGTTCGGGTTCTACTTACAACCAGTAGTCCGGTTTGTTTCGGAACACTGTTAAAATCACTCTTAGCTGGAAGGTATGGGAAAGGATTGAATCTTGGATAGTGTCAGTCTGAGGGATGCGAGAGTGTTCGGCTACTGCCTGTATCCAGGTATACATTAAAGTTCTGGTGAGGGTTAGGAACTCGGTTAACACGAGGACGAACAGGGTTGGTGTGATAAAATGGCGGAGAGGGTTTGGACAGTGTAGGGTTTCTAATAACAGCCCCGTAGGTTTGGAGCAGTATTTAAACCTTGGTCAGCGTGAAGGTAGTTAAAGGTTGTTATGTTGGTTAGGCTATGGGTGAGTGATGGGACAGTGTTCAGGTTCTGCTTACAGCCAGGTGCACTTTTAGGCTCGGAAGACTCTTAGGTCCACGGTTAGCGGGAAGTTATGGGAAAGGATTGAACGTTGGCTTGTGTGAGGCTGAGGGTTGGGACATGTTTCAGCTACTGTCTGCAGCCAGGTATACATTATGGTTCGGGTCAGTGTCAGTGCCTCGGTTAGCACGAGTGTGAGAGAGTGTTGGTGTGTTAGTTACCGTGAGGGTGAGGGTTCAGACATTGTACGGGTTCCGAAAACAGCCATGTATACGTTTAGGAGTGGAAGTGTGTTAGACCCATGGTTATCACCATTGTAGGGAAATGGTTGGTATCCTTGAGCTGTTGAGGGTGAGGGATGGAACTGTGTTCTACTGCTGCCTACAGCCACGTATACATTTAGGTTCGGAGCAGTGTTTGAGCCACGTTCATCCCGACGGAACTTAAAGTTGGCATGTAGGTTATGGTGAGCGTGATCCTAACAGTGATCCTAACTTAAACGGACACCTGGTTGTAAGCAGAAC
Source organism: Rhinolophus sinicus (assembly GCF_057876585.1). Taxonomy (NCBI): domain Eukaryota; kingdom Metazoa; phylum Chordata; class Mammalia; order Chiroptera; family Rhinolophidae; genus Rhinolophus; species Rhinolophus sinicus. The sequence goes on from NC_142506.1 coordinate 41,884,275, forward strand.
CCGAACACTAACCCATCCCTCACGCTCACCATAACCTACATGCCAACTTTAAGTTTCGTCGGGATGGATGGGTCAGTGTTCGGGTTCTGCTTACAACCAGGTGTCCGTTTAAGTTCGGAACACTGTTAGGATCACTATTAGCTGGAGCGTATGGGAAAGAGTTGTATGCTGGATAGTGCGAGGATTAGGGAAGGGACCGGGTTCGGCTACTGCCTTCAGACAGGTATACATTAAGGTTCGGGTGAGTGCTATCGCCGAGGTAAGCCCAAGGGCGAGACAGCGTTGGTGTGTGTTAAAGTGAGAGTGAGATTTCGGACAGGCCAGAGTTTCGTATTACAACCAAGTATACGTTTAGGGTGCAAAGAGTGTTAGAGCCTCGGTTACCGGGAGGGTAGGGAAAAGTTCATATGTTGGTTTAGTTGAGGGTGAGGAATGGAACCTTGTTCGGATGTTGACTACAACCAGGTGTACATTTAGGTTCGGAGCAGTGTTTGAGCCGCAGTAACCGTGAGGGAACTTAAAGGTAAGTATGATGGTTAGGGTGGGGCAGAGATATGAATGGGCCAGGGTTCGCCTTTTATGTACAGCCTTGTGTACGTCTAGACTCGGAACACTGTTAGGGCCACGGTTCCCTGGATGGTATGGGAAAGGATTGAATGTTGGTTAGTGTCAGTCTGAGGGATGGGAGTGTTCGGCTACTGCCTGTATCCAGGTACACGTTAATGTCTGGTTGAGGGTTAGGAACTCGGTTAACCCGAGGGTGAACAGGGTTAGTGTGTTAGTTAAAATGACGGTGAGTGTTTGGACAGTGTAGAGTTTCGGATAACAGCCAAGTAGTTTCGGAGCAGTATTTGAAACTTGGTCAGCGTTTGGTATGTTGGTTAGGGTGAGGGTGAGGGGCAGTGTTCAGGTTCTGCTTAAAGCCAGGTGCATGTTTAGGCACGGAAGAATCCTAGGTCCACGGTTAGAGGGAGGTTATGGGAAAGGACTGCATTTTGGTTCGTGTGAGGCTGAGGGATGGAACATGTTTCAGCTGCTGCCTCCAGACAGGTATACATTAAGGGTCGGGTTGTGTTAGGGCCTCGGTTAGCCCGAGTGTGAGAGAGTGTTGGTATGCTACTTACAGAGAGGGTGAGGGTTCAGACGTTGTCGGGTTTGGAAAAAGCCAAGTATACATTCAGGATCGGAAGAGTGTTAGAGCCACGGTTATCGCCAGGGTAGGGAAACGGTTGGAATGCTTGATATGTTGAGGGTGAGGGATTGAACTGTATCGTGCTGCTGCCTACAGCCAGGTATACATTTAGGTTCGGAGCAGTGTTTGAGCCACGTTCACCCCGACGGAAGTTAAAGTTGGTATGTTGGTTAGGGTGAGGGTGAGGGATGGGTCAGTGTTCCGGTTCTTCTCACAACCAGTTGTTCGTTGAGGTTCGGAACACTGTTAGGATCACTGTTAGCTGGAGGGTATGGGAAAGGATTGTATGCTGGTTAGTGTGAGGTTTAGGGAAGGACAGGGTTCGGCTACTGCCTTCAGACAGGTATACATTAAGGTTCGGGTAGGTGTTAGCGCCGAGGTTAGCCCAAGGGCGAGACAGTGTTGGTGTGTGTTAAAGTGAGAGTGAGGGTTTGGACAGGACAGAGTTTCGTATACCAGCCAAGTATACGTCTAGGGTGCGAAGGGTGTTAGAGCCTCGTTTACTGGGATGGTAGGGAAAGTTTCATACGTTGGTTTAGTTGAGGGTGAGGAATGCAACCTTGTTCGGATGTTGCCTACAACCAGGTATACATTGAGGTTCGGAACGGAGCTTGAGCCGCAGGAACCGTGAGGTAACTTAAAGGTTGGTATGATGGTGAGGCGGAGGGTGAGAAATGAGACAGGGTTCGCCTTTTACTTACAACCTTGTGTACGTCTAGACTCGGAACACTGTTAAGGCCACGGTTACCTGGATGTATGGGAAAGGAGTGAATGTTGGTTAGTGTCACTTTGAGGGATGGGAGACTGTTCGGTTGCTGCCTTATCAAGATACACATTAAGGCTCGGTTGAGGGTTAGGAACTCGGTTAACCCGAGGGTGAACAGGCTTGGTGTGTTAGTTAAAATGACGGTGAGGGTGTCGACAGTGTTGAGTTTCGTATAACAGTCAAGTATACATCTAGGGTCCGCAGAGTGTTAGAGCCACGATGACCGACAGGGTAGGGAAAAGGTTGGTATATTTGATATGTTGAGGGAGAGGGATGGAACTGTGTTCAGCTGCTGCCTACAGCCAGGTATACATTTAGGATCGGAGCAGTGTTTGAGCCACTTTCACCCCGACGGAAGTTAAAGTTGGTATGTTGGTTAGGGTGAGGGTGAGGGATGGGTCAGTGTTCGGGTTCTACTTACAACCAGTAGTCCGGTTTGTTTCGGAACACTGTTAAAATCACTCTTAGCTGGAAGGTATGGGAAAGGATTGAATCTTGGATAGTGTCAGTCTGAGGGATGCGAGAGTGTTCGGCTACTGCCTGTATCCAGGTATACATTAAAGTTCTGGTGAGGGTTAGGAACTCGGTTAACACGAGGACGAACAGGGTTGGTGTGATAAAATGGCGGAGAGGGTTTGGACAGTGTAGGGTTTCTAATAACAGCCCCGTAGGTTTGGAGCAGTATTTAAACCTTGGTCAGCGTGAAGGTAGTTAAAGGTTGTTATGTTGGTTAGGCTATGGGTGAGTGATGGGACAGTGTTCAGGTTCTGCTTACAGCCAGGTGCACTTTTAGGCTCGGAAGACTCTTAGGTCCACGGTTAGCGGGAGGTTATGGGAAAGGATTGAACGTTGGCTTGTGTGAGGCTGAGGGTTGGGACATGTTTCAGCTACTGTCTGCAGCCAGGTATACATTATGGTTCGGGTCAGTGTCAGTGCCTCGGTTAGCACGAGTGTGAGAGAGTGTTGGTGTGTTAGTTACCGTGAGGGTGAGGGTTCAGACATTATACGGGTTCCGAAAACAGCCATGTATACGTTTAGGAGCGGAAGTGTGTTAGACCCACGGTTATCACCATGGTAGGGAAATGGTTGGTATCCTTGAGCTGTTGAGGGTGAGGGATGGAACTGTGTTCTACTGCTGCCTACAGCCACGTATACATTTAGGTTCGGAGCAGTGTTTGAGCCACGTTCATCCCGACGGAACTTAAAGTTGGCATGTAGGTTATGGTGAGCGTGAGGGATGGGTCAGTGTTCGGGTTCTGCTTACAACCAGGTGTCCGTTTAAGTTCGGAACACTGTTAGGATCACTATTAGCTGGAGCGTATGGGAAAGAGTTGTATGCTGGATAGTGCGAGGATTAGGGAAGGGACCGGGTTCGGCTACTGCCTTCAGACAGGTATACATTAAGTTTCGGGTGAGTGCTATCGCCGAGGTTAGCCCAAGGGCGAGACAGCGTTGGTGTGTGTTAAAGTGAGAGTGAGATTTCGGACAGGCCAGAGTTTCGTATTACAACCAAGTATACGTTTAGGGTGCAAAGAGTGTTAGAGCCTCGGTTACCGGGAGGGTAGGGAAAAGTTCATATGTTGGTTTAGTTGAGGGTGAGGAATGGAACCTTGTTCGGATGTTGCCTACAACCAGGTGTACATTTAGGTTCGGAGCAGTGTTTGAGCCGCAGTAACCGTGAGGGAACTTAAAGGTAAGTATGATGGTTAGGGTGGGGCAGAGATATGAATGGGCCAGGGTTCGCCTTTTATGTACAGCCTTGTGTACGTCTAGACTCGGAACACTGTTAGGGCCACGGTTCCCTGGATGGTATGGGAAAGGATTGAATGTTGGTTAGTGTCAGTCTGAGGGATGGGAGTGTTCGGCTACTGCCTGTATCCAGGTACACGTTAATGTCTGGTTGAGGGTTAGGAACTCGGTTAACCCGAGGGTGAACAGGGTTAGTGTGTTAGTTAAAATGACGGTGAGTGTTTGGACAGTGTAGAGTTTCGGATAACAGCCAAGTAGTTTCGGAGCAGTATTTGAAACTTGGTCAGCGTTTGGTATGTTGGTTAGGGTGAGGGTGATGGGACAGTGTTCAGGTTCTGCTTAAAGCCAGGTGCATGTTTAGGCACGGAAGAATCCTAGGTCCACGGTTAGAGGGAGGTTATGGGAAAGGACTGCATTTTGGTTCGTGTGAGGCTGAGGGATGGAACATGTTTCAGCTGCTGCCTCCAGCCAGGTATACATTAAGGGTCGGGTCAGTGTTAGGGCCTCGGTTAGCCCGAGTGTGAGAGAGTGTTGGTATGCTACTTACAGAGAGGGTGAGGGTTCAGACATTGTCGGGTTTGGAAAAAGCCAAGTATACATTCAGGATCGGAAGAGTGTTAGAGCCACGGTTATCGCCAGGGTAGGGAAACGGTTGGAATGCTTGATATGTTGAGGGTGAGGGATTGAACTGTATCGTGCTGCTGCCTACAGCCAGGTATACATTTAGGTTCGGAGCAGTGTTTGAGCCACGTTCACCCCGACGGAAGTTAAAGTTGGTATGTTGGTTAGGGTGAGGGTGAGGGATGGGTCAGTGTTCCGGTTCTGCTCACAACCAGTTGTTCGTTGAGGTTCGGAACACTGTTAGGATCACTGTTAGCTGGAGGGTATGGGAAAGGATTGTATGCTGGTTAGTGTGAGGTTTAGGGAAGGACAGGGTTCGGCTACTGCCTTCAGACCTTAAGGTTCGGGTCAGTGTTAGCGCCGAGGTTAGCCCAAGGGCGAGACAGTGTTGGTGTGTGTTAAAGTGAGAGTGAGGGTTTGGACAGGACAGAGTTTCGTATACCAGCCAAGTATACGTCTAGGGTGCGAAGGGTGTTAGAGCCTCGTATACTGGGATGGTAGGGAAAGTTTCATATGTTGGTTTAGTTGAGGGTGAGGAATGCAACCTTGTTCGGATGTTGCCTACAACCAGGTATACATTGAGGTTCGGAACGGAGCTTGAGCCGCAGGAACCGTGAGGTAACTTAAAGGTTGGTATGATGGTGAGGCGGAGGGTGAGAAATGAGACAGGGTTCGCCTTTTACTTACAGCCTTGTGTACGTCTAGACTCGGAACACTGTTAAGGCCACGGTTACCTGGATGTATGGGAAAGGAGTGAATGTTGGTTAGTGTCAGTTTGAGGGATGGGAGACTGTTCGGTTGCTGCCTTATCAAGATACACATTAAGGCTCGGTTGAGGGTTAGGAACTCAGTTAACCCGAGGGTGAACAGGCTTGGTGTGTTAGTTAAAATGACGGTGAGGGTGTCGACAGTGTTGAGTTTCGTATAACAGTCAAGTATACATCTAGGGTCCGCAGAGTGTTAGAGCCACGATGACCGACAGGGTAGGGAAAAGGTTGGTGTGTTTGATATATTGAGGGAGAGGGATGGAACTGTGTTCAGCTGCTGCCTACAGCCAGGTATACATTTAGGATCGGAGCAGTGTTTGAGCCACTTTCACCCCGACGGAAGTTAAAGTTGGTATGTTGGTTAGGGTGAGGGTGAGGGATGGGTCAGTGTTCGGGTTCTACTTACAACCAGTAGTCCGGTTTGTTTCGGAACACTGTTAAAATCACTCTTAGCTGGAAGGTATGGGAAAGGATTGAATCTTGGATAGTGTCAGTCTGAGGGATGCGAGAGTGTTCGGCTACTGCCTGTATCCAGGTATACATTAAAGTTCTGGTGAGGGTTAGGAACTCGGTTAACACGAGGACGAACAGGGTTGGTGTGATAAAATGGCGGAGAGGGTTTGGACAGTGTAGGGTTTCTAATAACAGCCCCGTAGGTTTGGAGCAGTATTTAAACCTTGGTCAGCGTGAAGGTAGTTAAAGGTTGTTATGTTGGTTAGGCTATGGGTGAGTGATGGGACAGTGTTCAGGTTCTGCTTACAGCCAGGTGCACTTTTAGGCTCGGAAGACTCTTAGGTCCACGGTTAGCGGGAGGTTATGGGAAAGGATTGAACGTTGGCTTGTGTGAGGCTGAGGGTTGGGACATGTTTCAGCTACTGTCTGCAGCCAGGTATACATTATGGTTCGGGTCAGTGTCAGTGCCTCGGTTAGCACGAGTGTGAGAGAGTGTTGGTGTGTTAGTTACCGTGAGGGTGAGGGTTCAGACATTGTACGGGTTCCGAAAACAGCCATGTATACGTTTAGGAGCGGAAGTGTGTTAGACCCACGGTTATCACCAGGGTAGGGAAATGGTTGGTATCCTTGAGCTGTTGAGGGTGAGGGATGGAACTGTGTTCTACTGCTGCCTACAGCCAGGTATACATTTAGGTTCGGAGCAGTGTTTGAGCCACGTTCATCCCGACGGAAATTAAAGTTGGCATGTAGGTTATGGTGAGCGTGAGGGATGGGTCAGTGTTCGGGTTCTGCTTACAACCAGGTGTCCGTTTAAGTTCGGAACACTGTTAGGATCACTATTAGCTGGAGCGTATGGGAAAGAGTTGTATGCTGGATAGTGCGAGGATTAGGGAAGGGACCGGGTTCGGCTACTGCCTTCAGACACGTATACATTAAGGTTCGGGTGAGTGCTATCGCCGAGGTAAGCCCAAGGGCGAGACAGCGTTGGTGTGTGTTAAAGTGAGAGTGAGATTTCAGACAGGCCAGAGTTTCGTATTACAACCAAGTATACGTTTAGGGTGCAAAGAGTGTTAGAGCCTCGGTTACCGGGAGGATAGGGAAAAGTTCATATGTTGGTTTAGTTGAGGGTGAGGAATGGAACCTTGTTCGGATGTTGCCTACAACCAGGTGTACATTTAGGTTCGGAGCAGTGTTTGAGCCGCAGTAACCGTGAGGGAACTTAAAGGTAAGTATGATGGTTAGGTTGGGGCAGAGATATGAATGGGCCAGGGTTCGCCTTTTATGTACAGCCTTGTGTACGTCTAGACTCGGAACACTGTTAGGGCCACGGTTCCCTGGATGGTATGGGAAAGGATTGAATGTTGGTTAGTGTCAGTCTGAGGGATGGGAGTGTTCGGCTACTGCCTGTATCCAGGTACACGTTAATGTCTGGTTGAGGGTTAGGAACTCGTTTAACCCGAGGGTGAACAGGGTTAGTGTGTTAGTTAAAATGACGGTGAGTGTTTGGACAGTGTAGAGTTTCGGATAACAGCCAAGTAGTTTCGGAGCAGTATTTGAAACTTGGTCAGCGTTTGGTATGTTGGTTAGGGTGAGGGTGATGGGACAGTGTTCAGGTTCTGCTTAAAGCCAGGTGCATGTTTAGGCACGGAAGAATCCTAGGTCCACGGTTAGAGGGAGGTTATGGGAAAGGACTGCATTTTGGTTCGTGTGAGGCTGAGGGATGGAACATGTTTCAGCTGCTGCCTCCAGCCAGGTATACATTAAGGGTCGGGTTGTGTTAGGGCCTCGGTTAGCCCGAGTGTGAGAGAGTGTTGGTATGCTACTTACAGAGAGGGTGAGGGTTCAGACGTTGTCGGGTTTGGAAAAAGCCAAGTATACATTCAGGATCGGAAGAGTGTTAGAGCCACGGTTATCGCCAGGGTAGGGAAACGGTTGGAATGCTTGATATGTTGAGGGTGAGGGATTGAACTGTATCGTGCTGCTGCCTACAGCCAGGTATACATTTAGGTTCGGAGCAGTGTTTGAGCCACGTTCACCCCGACGGAAGTTAAAGTTGGTATGTTGGTTAGGGTGAGGGTGAGGGATGGGTCAGTGTTCCGGTTCTGCTCACAACCAGTTGTTCGTTGAGGTTCGGAACACTGTTAGGATTACTGTTAGCTGGAGGGTATGGGAAAGGATTGTATGCTGGTTAGTGTGAGGTTTAGGGAAGGGACAGGGTTCGACTACTGCCTTCAGACCTTAAGGTTCGGGTCAGTGTTAGCGCCGAGGTTAGCCCAAGGGCGAGACAGTGTTGGTGTGTGTTAAAGTGAGAGTGAGGGTTTGGACAGGACAGAGTTTCGTATACCAGCCAAGTATACGTCTAGGGTGCGAAGGGTGTTAGAGCCTCGTTTACTGGGATGGTAGGGAAAGTTTCATATGTTGGTTTAGTTGAGGGTGAGGAATGCAACCTTGTTCGGATGTTGCCTACAACCAGGTATACATTGAGGTGCGGAACGGAGCTTGAGCCACAGGAACCGTGAGGTAACTTAAAGGTTGGTATGATGGTGAGGCGGAGGGTGAGAAATGAGACAGGGTTCGCCTTTTACTTACAGCCTTGTGTACGTCTAGACTCGGAACACTGTTAAGGCCACGGTTACCTGGATGTATGGGAAAGGAGTGAATGTTGGTTAGTGTCAGTTTGAGGGATGGGAGACTGTTCGGTTGCTGCCTTATCAAGATACACATTAAGGCTCGGTTGAGGGTTAGGAACTCGGTTAACCCGAGGGTGAACAGGCTTGGTGTGTTAGTTAAAATGACGGTGAGGGTGTCGACAGCGTTGAGTTTCGTATAAGAGTCAAGTATACATCTAGGGTCCGCAGAGTGTTAGAGCCACGATGACCGACAGGGTAGGGAAAAGGTTGGTGTGTTTGATATGTTGAGGGAGAGGGATGGAACTGTGTTCAGCTGCTGCCTACAGCCAGGTATACATTTAGGATCGGAGCAGTGTTTGAGCCACTTTCACCCCGACGGAAGTTAAAGTTGGTATGTTGGTTAGGGTGAGGGTGAGGGATGGGTCAGTGTTCGGGTTCTACTTACAACCAGTAGTCCGGTATGTTTCGGAACACTGTTAAAATCACTCTTAGCTGGAAGGTATGGGAAAGGATTGAATCTTGGTAGTGTCAGTCTGAGGGATGCGAGAGTGTTCGGCTACTGCCTGTATCCAGGTATACATTAAAGTTCTGGTGAGGGTTAGGAACTCGGTTAACACGAGGACGAACAGGGTTGGTGTGATAAAATGGCGGAGAGGGTTTGGACAGTGTAGGGTTTCTAATAACAGCCCCGTAGGTTTGGAGCAGTATTTAAACCTTGGTCAGCGTGAAGGTAGTTAAAGGTTGTTATGTTGGTTAGGCTATGGGTGAGTGATGGGACAGTGTTCAGGTTCTGCTTACAGCCAGGTGCACTTTTAGGCTCGGAAGACTCTTAGGTCCACGGTTAGCGGGAGGTTATGGGAAAGGATTGAATGTTGGCTTGTGTGAGGCTGAGGGTTGGGACATATTTCAGCTACTGTCTGAAGCCAGGTATACATTATGGTTCGGGTCAGTGTCAGTGCCTCGGTTAGCACGAGTGTGAGAGAGTGTTGGTGTGTTAGTTACCGTGAGGGTGAGGGTTCAGACATTGTACGGGTTCCGAAAACAGCCATGTATACGTTTAGGAGCGGAAGTGTGTTAGACCCACGGTTATCACCATGGTAGGGAAATGGTTGGTATCCTTGAGCTGTTGAGGGTGAGGGATGGAACTGTGTTCTACTGCTGCCTACAGCCAGGTATACATTTAGGTTCGGAGCAGTGTTTGAGCCACGTTCATCCCGACGGAACTTAAAGTTGGCATGTAGGTTATGGTGAGCGTGAGGGATGGGTCAGTGTTCGGGTTCTGCTTACAACCAGGTGTCCGTTTAAGTTCGGAACACTGTTAGGATCACTATTAGCTGGAGCGTATGGAAAGAGTTGTATGCTGGATAGTGCGAGGATTAGGGAAGGGACCGGGTTCGGCTACTGCCTTCAGACACGTATACATTAAGGTTCGGGTGAGTGCTATCGCCGAGGTAAGCCCAAGGGCGAGACAGCGTTGGTGTGTGTTAAAGTGAGAGTGAGATTTCGGACAGGCCAGAGTTTCGTATTACAACCAAGTATACGTTTAGGGTGCAAAGAGTGTTAGAGCCTCGGTTACCGGGAGGATAGGGAAAAGTTCATATGTTGGTTTAGTTGAGGGTGAGGAATGGAACCTTGTTCGGATGTTGCCTACAACCAGGTGTACATTTAGGTTCGGAGCAGTGTTTGAGCCGCAGTAACCGTGAGGGAACTTAAAGGTAAGTATGATGGTTAGGTTGGGGCAGAGATATGAATGGGCCAGGGTTCGCCTTTTATGTACAGCCTTGTGTACGTCTAGACTCGGAACACTGTTAGGGCCACGGTTCCCTGGATGGTATGGGAAAGGATTGAATGTTGGTTAGTGTCAGTCTGAGGGATGGGAGTGTTCGGCTACTGCCTGTATCCAGGTACACGTTAATGTCTGGTTGAGGGTTAGGAACTCGGTTAACCCGAGGGTGAACAGGGTTAGTGTGTTAGTTAAAATGACGGTGAGTGTTTGGACAGTGTAGAGTTTCGGATAACAGCCAAGTAGTTTCGGAGCAGTATTTGAAACTTGGTCAGCGTTTGGTATGTTGGTTAGGGTGAGGGTGATGGGACAGTGTTCAGGTTCTGCTTAAAGCCAGGTGCATGTTTAGGCACGGAAGAATCCTAGGTCCACGGTTAGAGGGAGGTTATGGGAAAGGACTGCATTTTGGTTCGTGTGAGGCTGAGGGATGGAACATGTTTCAGCTGCTGCCTCCAGCCAGGTATACATTAAGGGTCGGGTCAGTGTTAGGGCCTCGGTTAGCCCGAGTGTGAGAGAGTGTTGGTATGCTACTTACAGAGAGGGTGAGGGTTCAGACGTTGTCGGGTTTGGAAAAAGCCAAGTATACATTCAGGATCGGAAGAGTGTTAGAGCCACGGTTATCGCCAGGGTAGGGAAACGGTTGGAATGCTTGATATGTTGAGGGTGAGGGATTGAACTGTATCGTGCTGCTGCCTACAGCCAGGTATACATTTAGGTTCGGAGCAGTGTTTGAGCCACGTTCACCCCGACGGAAGTTAAAGTTGGTATGTTGGTTAGGGTGAGGGTGAGGGATGGGTCAGTGTTCCGGTTCTGCTCACAACCAGTTGTTCGTTGAGGTTCGGAACACTGGTAGGATCACTGTTAGCTGGAGGGTATGGGAAAGGATTGTATGCTGGTTAGTGTGAGGTTTAGGGAAGGGACAGGGTTCGGCTACTGCCTTCAGACCTTAAGGTTCGGGTCAGTGTTAGCGCCGAGGTTAGCCCAAGGGCGAGACAGTGTTGGTGTGTGTTAAAGTGAGAGTGAGGGTTTGGACAGGACAGAGTTTCGTATACCAGCCAAGTATACGTCTAGGGTGCGAAGGGTGTTAGAGCCTCGTATACTGGGATGGTAGGGAAAGTTTCATATGTTGGTTTAGTTGAGGGTGAGGAATGCAACCTTGTTCGGATGTTGCCTACAACCAGGTATACATTGAGGTTCGGAACGGAGCTTGAGCCGCAGGAACCGTGAGGTAACTTAAAGGTTGGTATGATGGTGAGGCGGAGGGTGAGAAATGAGACAGGGTTCGCCTTTTACTTACAGCCTTGTGTACGTCTAGACTCGGAACACTGTTAAGGCCACGGTTACCTGGATGTATGGGAAAGGAGTGAATGTTGGTTAGTGTCAGTTTGAGGGATGGGAGACTGTTCGGTTGCTGCCTTATCAAGATACACATTAAGGCTCGGTTGAGGGTTAGGAACTCAGTTAACCCGAGGGTGAACAGGCTTGGTGTGTTAGTTAAAATGACGGTGAGGGTGTCGACAGTGTTGAGTTTCGTATAACAGTCAAGTATACATCTAGGGTCCGCAGAGTGTTAGAGCCACGATGACCGACAGGGTAGGGAAAAGGTTGGTGTGTTTGATATGTTGAGGGAGAGGGATGGAACTGTGTTCAGCTGCTGCCTACAGCCAGGTATACATTTAGGATCGGAGCAGTGTTTGAGCCACTTTCACCCCGACGGAAGTTAAAGTTGGTATGTTGGTTAGGGTGAGGGTGAGGGATGGGTCAGTGTTCGGGTTCTACTTACAACCAGTAGTCCGGTTTGTTTCGGAACACTGTTAAAATCACTCTTAGCTGGAAGGTATGGGAAAGGATTGAATCTTGGATAGTGTCAGTCTGAGGGATGCGAGAGTGTTCGGCTACTGCCTGTATCCAGGTATACATTAAAGTTCTGGTGAGGGTTAGGAACTCGGTTAACACGAGGACGAACAGGGTTGGTGTGATAAAATGGCGGAGAGGGTTTGGACAGTGTAGGGTTTCTAATAACAGCCCCGTAGGTTTGGAGCAGTATTTAAACCTTGGTCAGCGTGAAGGTAGTTAAAGGTTGTTATGTTGGTTAGGCTATGGGTGAGTGATGGGACAGTGTTCAGGTTCTGCTTACAGCCAGGTGCACTTTTAGGCTCGGAAGACTCTTAGGTCCACGGTTAGCGGGAGGTTATGGGAAAGGATTGAACGTTGGCTTGTGTGAGGCTGAGGGTTGGGACATGTTTCAGCTACTGTTTGCAGCCAGGTATACATTATGGTTCGGGTCAGTGTCAGTGCCTCGGTTAGCACGAGTGTGAGAGAGTGTTGGTGTGTTAGTTACCGTGAGGGTGAGGGTTCAGACATTGTACGGGTTCCGAAAACAGCCATGTATACGTTTAGGAGCGGAAGTGTGTTAGACCCACGGTTATCACCAGGGTAGGGAAATGGTTGGTATCCTTGAGCTGTTGAGGGTGAGGGATGGAACTGTGTTCTACTGCTGCCTACAGCCAGGTATACATTTAGGTTCGGAGCAGTGTTTGAGCCACGTTCATCCCGACGGAACTTAAAGTTGGCATGTAGGTTATGGTGAGCGTGAGGGATGGGTCAGTGTTCGGGTTCTGCTTACAACCAGGTGTCCGTTTAAGTTCGGAACACTGTTAGGATCACTATTAGCTGGAGCGTATGGGAAAGAGTTGTATGCTGGATAGTGCGAGGATTAGGGAAGGGACCGGGTTCGGCTACTGCCTTCAGACACGTATACATTAAGGTTCGGGTGAGTGCTATCGCCGAGGTAAGCCCAAGGGCGAGACAGCGTTGGTGTGTGTTAAAGTGAGAGTGAGATTTCGGACAGGCCAGAGTTTCGTATTACAACCAAGTATACGTTTAGGGTGCAAAGAGTGTTAGAGCCTCGGTTACCGGGAGGATAGGGAAAAGTTCATATGTTGGTTTAGTTGAGGGTGAGGAATGGAAACTTGTTCGGATGTTGCCTACAACCAGGTGTACATTTAGGTTCGGAGCAGTGTTTGAGCCGCAGTAACCGTGAGGGAACTTAAAGGTAAGTATGATGGTTAGGGTGGGGCAGAGATATGAATGGGCCAGGGTTCGCCTTTTATGTACAGCCTTGTGTACGTCTAGACTCGGAACACTGTTAGGGCCACGGTTCCCTGGATGGTATGGGAAAGGATTGAATGTTGGTTAGTGTCAGTCTGAGGGATGGGAGTGTTCGGCTACTGCCTGTATCCAGGTACACGTTAATGTCTGGTTGAGGGTTAGGAACTCGGTTAACCCGAGGGTGAACAGGGTTAGTGTGTTAGTTAAAATGACGGTGAGTGTTTGGACAGTGTAGAGCTTCGGATAACAGCCAAGTAGTTTCGGAGCAGTATTTGAAACTTGGTCAGCATTTGGTATGTTGGTTAGGGTGAGGGTGATGGGACAGTGTTCAGGTTCTGCTTAAAGCCAGGTGCATGTTTAGGCACGGAAGAATCCTAGGTCCACGGTTAGAGGGAGGTTATGGGAAAGGACTGCATTTTGGTTCGTGTGAGGCTGAGGGATGGAACATGTTTCAGCTGCTGCCTCCAGCCAGGTATACATTAAGGGTCGGGTTGTGTTAGGGCCTCGGTTAGCCCGAGTGTGAGAGAGTGTTGGTATGCTACTTACAGAGAGGGTGAGGGTTCAGACGTTGTCGGGTTTGGAAAAAGCCAAGTATACATTCAGGATCGGAAGAGTGTTAGAGCCACGGTTATCGCCAGGGTAGGGAAACGGTTGGAATGCTTGATATGTTGAGGGTGAGGGATTGAACTGTATCGTGCTGCTGCCTACAGCCAGGTATACATTTAGGTTCGGAGCAGTGTTTGAGCCACGTTCACCCCGACGGAAGTTAAAGTTGGTATGTTGGTTAGGGTGAGGGTGAGGGATGGGTCAGTGTTCCGGTTCTGCTCACAACCAGTTGTTCGTTGAGGTTCGGAACACTGTTAGGATCACTGTTAGCTGGAGGGTATGGGAAAGGATTGTATGCTGGTTAGTGTGAGGTTTAGGGAAGGGACAGGGTTCGGCTACTGCCTTCAGACAGGTATACATTAAGGTTCGGGTCAGTGTTAGCGCCGAGGTTAGCCCAAGGGCGAGACAGTGTTGGTGTGTGTTAAAGTGAGAGTGAGGGTTTGGACAGGACAGAGTTTCGTATACCAGCCAAGTATACGTCTAGGGTGCGAAGGGTGTTAGAGCCTCGTTTACTGGGATGGTAGGGAAAGTTTCATATGTTGGTTTAGTTGAGGGTGAGGAATGCAACCTTGTTCGGATGTTGCCTACAACCAGGTATACATTGAGGTTCGGAACGGAGCTTGAGCCGCAGGAACCGTGAGGTAACTTAAAGGTTGGTATGATGGTGAGGCGGAGGGTGAGAAATGAGACAGGGTTCGCCTTATACTTACAGCCTTGTGTACGTCTAGACTCGGAACACTGTTAAGGCCACGGTTACCTGGATGTATGGGAAAGGAGTGAATGTTGGTAAGTGTCAGTTTGAGGGATGGGAGACTGTTCGGTTGCTGCCTTATCAAGATACACATTAAGGCTCGGTTGAGGGTTAGGAACTCGGTTAACCCGAGGGTGAACAGGCTTGGTGTGTTAGTTAAAATGACGGTGAGGGTGTCGACAGCGTTGAGTTTCGTATAACAGTCAAGTATACATCTAGGGTCCGCAGAGTGTTAGAGCCACGATGACCGACAGGGTAGGGAAAAGGTTGGTGTGTTTGATATGTTGAGGGAGAGGGATGGAACTGTGTTCAGCTGCTGCCTACAGCCAGGTATACATTTAGGATCGGAGCAGTGTTTGAGCCACGTTCACCCCGACGGAAGTTAAAGTTGGTATGTTGGTTAGGGTGAGGGTGAGGGATGGGTCAGTGTTCGGGTTCTACTTACAACCAGTAGTCCGGTTTGTTTCGGAACACTGTTAAAATCACTCTTAGCTGGAAGGTATGGGAAAGGATTGAATCTTGGATAGTGTCAGTCTGAGGAATGCGAGAGTGTTCGGCTACTGCCTGTATCCAGGTATACATTAAAGTTCTGGTGAGGGTTAGGAACTCGGTTAACACGAGGACGAACAGGGTTGGTGTGATAAAATGGCGGAGAGGGTTTGGACAGTGTAGGGTTTCTAATAACAGCCCCGTAGGTTTGGAGCAGTATTTAAACCTTGGTCAGCGTGAAGGTAGTTAAAGGTTGTTATGTTGGTTAGGCTATGGGTGAGTGATGGGACAGTGTTCAGGTTCTGCTTACAGCCAGGTGCACTTTTAGGCTCGGAAGACTCTTAGGTCCACGGTTAGCGGGAGGTTATGGGAAAGGATTGAACGTTGGCTTGTGTGAGGCTGAGGGTTGGGACATGTTTCAGCTACTGTCTGCAGCCAGGTATACATTATGGTTCGGGTCAGTGTCAGTGCCTCGGTTAGCACGAGTGTGAGAGAGTGTTGGTGTGTTAGTTACCGTGAGGGTGAGGGTTCAGACATTGTACGGGTTCCGAAAACAGCCATGTATACGTTTAGGAGCGGAAGTGTGTTAGACCCACGGTTATCACCAGGGTAGGGAAATGGTTGGTATCCTTGAGCTGTTGAGGGTGAGGGATGGAACTGTGTTCTACTGCTGCCTACAGCCAGGTATACATTTAGGTTCGGAGCAGTGTTTGAGTCACGTTCATCCCGACGGAACTTAAAGTTGGCATGTAGGTTATGGTGAGCATGAGGGATGGGTCAGTGTTCGGGTTCTGCTTACAACCAGGTGTCCGTTTAAGTTCGGAACACTGTTAGGATCACTATTAGCTGGAGCGTATGGGAAAGAGTTGTATGCTGGATAGTGCGAGGATTAGGGAAGGGACCGGGTTCGGCTACTGCCTTCAGACAGGTATACATTAAGGTTCGGGTGAGTGCTATCGCCGAGGTTAGCCCAAGGGCGAGACAGCGTTGGTGTGTGTTAAAGTGAGAGTGAGATTTCGGACAGGCCAGAGTTTCGTATTACAACCAAGTATACGTTTAGGGTGCAAAGAGTGTTAGAGCCTCGGTTACCGGGAGGGTAGGGAAAAGTTCATATGTTGGTTTAGTTGAGGGTGAGGAATGGAACCTTGTTCGGATGTTGCCTACAACCAGGTGTACATTTAGGTTCGGAGCAGTGTTTGAGCCGCAGTAACCGTGAGGGAACTTAAAGGTAAGTATGATGGTTAGGGTGGGGCAGAGATATGAATGGGCCAGGGTTCGCCTTTTATGTACAGCCTTGTGTACATCTAGACTCGGAACACTGTTAGGGCCACGGTTCCCTGGATGGTATGGGAAAGGATTGAATGTTGGTTAGTGTCAGTCTGAGGGATGGGAGTGTTCGGCTACTGCCTGTATCCAGGTACACGTTAATGTCTGGTTGAGGGTTAGGAACTCGGTTAACCCGAGGGTGAACAGGGTTAGTGTGTTAGTTAAAATGACGGTGAGTGTTTGGACAGTGTAGAGTTTCGGATAACAGCCAAGTAGTTTCGGAGCAGTATTTGAAACTTGGTCAGCGTTTGGTATGTTGGTTAGGGTGAGGGTGATGGGACAGTGTTCAGGTTCTGCTTAAAGCCAGGTGCATGTTTAGGCACGGAAGAATCTTAGGTCCACGGTTAGAGGGAGGTTATGGGAAAGGACTGCATTTTGGTTCGTGTGAGGCTGAGGGATGGAACATGTTTCAGCTGCTGCCTCCAGCCAGGTATACATTAAGGGTCGGGTCAGTGTTAGGGCCTCGGTTAGCCCGAGTGTGAGAGAGTGTTGGTATGCTACTTACAGAGAGGGTGAGGGTTCAGACGTTGTCGGGTTTGGAAAAAGCCAAGTATACATTCAGGATCGGAAGAGTGTTAGAGCCACGGTTATCGCCAGGGTAGGGAAACGGTTGGAATGCTTGATATGTTGAGGGTGAGGGATTGAACTGTATCGTGCTGCTGCCTACAGCCAGGTATACATTTAGGTTCGGAGCAGTGTTTGAGCCACGTTCACCCCGACGGAAGTTAAAGTTGGTATGTTGATTAGGTTGAGGGTGAGGGATGTGTCAGTGTTCCGGTTCTGCTCACAACCAGTTGTTCGTTGAGGTTCGGAACACTGTTAGGATCACTGTTAGCTGGAGGGTATGGGAAAGGATTGTATGCTGGTTAGTGTGAGGTTTAGGGAAGGGACAGGGTTCGGCTACTGCCTTCAGACAGGTATACATTAAGGTTCGGGTCAGTGTTAGCACCGAGGTTAGCCCAAGGGCGAGACAGTGTTGGTGTGTGTTAAAGTGAGAGTGAGGGTTTGGACAGGACAGAGATTCGTATACCAGCCAAGTATACGTCTAGGGTGCGAAGGGTGTTAGAGCCTCGTTTACTGGGATGGTAGGGAAAGTTTCATATGTTGGTTTAGTTGAGGGTGAGGAATGCAACCTTGTTCGGATGTGGCCTACAACCAGGTATACATTGAGGTTCGGAACGGAGCTTGAGCCGCAGGAACCGTGAGGTAACTTAAAGGTTGGTATGATGGTGAGGCGGAGGGTGAGAAATGAGACAGGGTTCGCCTTTTACTTACAGCCTTGTGTACGTCTAGACTCGGAACACTGTTAAGGCCACGGTTACCTGGATGTAAGGGAAAGGAGTGAATGTTGGTAAGTGTCAGTTTGAGGGATGGGAGACTGTTCGGTTGCTGCCTTATCAAGATACACATTAAGGCTCGGTTGAGGGTTAGGAACTCGGTTAACCCGAGGGTGAACAGGCTTGGTGTGTTAGTTAAAATGACGGTGAGGGTGTCGACAGCGTTGAGTTTCGTATAACAGTCAAGTATACATCTAGGGTCCGCAGAGTGTTAGAGCCACGATGACCGACAGGGTAGGGAAAAGGTTGGTATGTTTGATATGTTGAGGGAGAGGAATGGAACTGTGTTCAGCTGCTGCCTACAGCCAGGTATACATTTAGGATCGGAGCAGTGTTTGAGCCACTTTCACCCCGACGGAAGTTAAAGTTGGTATGTTGGTTAGGGTGAGGGTGAGGGATGGGTCAGTGTTCGGGTTCTACTTACAACCAGTAGTCCGGTTTGTTTCGGAACACTGTTAAAATCACTCTTAGCTGGAAGGTATGGGAAAGGATTGAATCTTGGATAGTGTCAGTCTGAGGGATGCGAGAGTGTTCGGCTACTGCCTGTATCCAGGTATACATTAAAGTTCTGGTGAGGGTTAGGAACTCGGTTAACACGAGGACGAACAGGGTTGGTGTGATAAAATGGCGGAGAGGGTTTGGACAGTGTAGGGTTTCTAATAACAGCCCCGTAGGTTTGGAGCAGTATTTAAACCTTGGTCAGCGTGAAGGTAGTTAAAGGTTGTTATGTTGGTTAGGCTATGGGTGAGTGATGGGACAGTGTTCAGGTTCTGCTTACAGCCAGGTGCACTTTTAGGCTCGGAAGACTCTTAGGTCCACGGTTAGCGGGAGGTTATGGGAAAGGATTGAACGTTGGCTTGTGTGAGGCTGAGGGTTGGGACATGTTTCAGCTACTGTCTGCAGCCAGGTATACATTATGGTTCGGGTCAGTGTCAGTGCCTCGGTTAGCACGAGTGTGAGAGAGTGTTGGTGTGTTAGTTACCGTGAGGGTGAGGGTTCAGACATTGTACGGGTTCCGAAAACAGCCATGTATACGTTTAGGAGCGGAAGTGTGTTAGACCCACGGTTATCACCAGGGTAGGGAAATGGTTGGTATCCTTGAGCTGTTGAGGGTGAGGGATGGAACTGTGTTCTACTGCTGCCTACAGCCAGGTATACATTTAGGTTCGGAGCAGTGTTTGAGCCACGTTCATCCCGACGGAACTTAAAGTTGGCATGTAGGTTATGGTGAGCGTGAGGGATGGGTCAGTGTTCGGGTTCTGCTTACAACCAGGTGTCCGTTTAAGTTCGGAACACTGTTAGGATCACTATTAGCTGGAGCGTATGGGAAAGAGTTGTATGCTGGATAGTGCGAGGATTAGGGAAGGGACCGGGTTCGGCTACTGCCTTCAGACAGGTATACATGAAGGTTCGGGTGAGTGCTATCGCCGAGGTTAGCCCAAGGGCGAGACAGCGTTGGTGTGTGTTAAAGTGAGAGTGAGATTTCGGACAGGCCAGAGTTTCGTATTACAACCAAGTATACGTTTAGGGTGCAAAGAGTGTTAGAGCCTCGGTTACCGGGAGGGTAGGGAAAAGTTCATATGTTGGTTTAGTTGAGGGTGAGGAATGGAACCTTGTTCGGATGTTGCCTACAACCAGGTGTACATTTAGGTTCGGAGCAGTGTTTGAGCCGCAGTAACCGTGAGGGAACTTAAAGGTAAGTATGATGGTTAGGGTGGGGCAGAGATATGAATGGGCCAGGGTTCGCCTTTTATGTACAGCCTTGTGTACGTCTAGACTCGGAACACTGTTAGGGCCACGGTTCCCTGGATGGTATGGGAAAGGATTGAATGTTGGTTAGTGTCAGTCTGAGGGATGGGAGTGTTCGGCTACTGCCTGTATCCAGGTACACGTTAATGTCTGGTTGAGGGTTAGGAACTCGGTTAACCCGAGGGTGAACAGGGTTAGTGTGTTAGTTAAAATGACGGTGAGTGTTTGGACAGTGTAGAGTTTCGGATAACAGCCAAGTAGTTTCGGAGCAGTATTTGAAACTTGGTCAGCGTTTGGTATGTTGGTTAGGGTGAGGGTGATGGGACAGTGTTCAGGTTCTGCTTAAAGCCAGGTGCATGTTTAGGCACGGAAGAATCTTAGGTCCACGGTTAGAGGGAGGTTATGGGAAAGGACTGCATTTTGGTTCGTGTGAGGCTGAGGGATGGAACATGTTTCAGCTGCTGCCTCCAGCCAGGTATACATTAAGGGTCGGGTCAGTGTTAGGGCCTCGGTTAGCCCGAGTGTGAGAGAGTGTTGGTATGCTACTTACAGAGAGGGTGAGGGTTCAGACGTTGTCGGGTTTGGAAAAAGCCAAGTATACATTCAGGATCGGAAGAGTGTTAGAGCCACGGTTATCGCCAGGGTAGGGAAACGGTTGGAATGCTTGATATGTTGAGGGTGAGGGATTGAACTGTATCGTGCTGCTGCCTACAGCCAGGTATACATTTAGGTTCGGAGCAGTGTTTGAGCCACGTTCACCCCGACGGAAGTTAAAGTTGGTATGTTGATTAGGTTGAGGGTGAGGGATGTGTCAGTGTTCCGGTTCTGCTCACAACCAGTTGTTCGTTGAGGTTCGGAACACTGTTAGGATCACTGTTAGCTGGAGGGTATGGGAAAGGATTGTATGCTGGTTAGTGTGAGGTTTAGGGAAGGGACAGGGTTCGGCTACTGCCTTCAGACAGGTATACATTAAGGTTCGGGTCAGTGTTAGCACCGAGGTTAGCCCAAGGGCGAGACAGTGTTGGTGTGTGTTAAAGTGAGAGTGAGGGTTTGGACAGGACAGAGTTTCGTATACCAGCCAAGTATACGTCTAGGGTGCGAAGGGTGTTAGAGCCTCGTTTACTGGGATGGTAGGGAAAGTTTCATATGTTGGTTTAGTTGAGGGTGAGGAATGCAACCTTGTTCGGATGTTGCCTACAACCAGGTATACATTGAGGTTCGGAACGGAGCTTGAGCCGCAGGAACCGTGAGGTAACTTAAAGGTTGGTATGATGGTGAGGCGGAGGGTGAGAAATGAGACAGGGTTCGCCTTTTACTTACAGCCTTGTGTACGTCTAGACTCGGAACACTGTTAAGGCCACGGTTACCTGGATGTATGGGAAAGGAGTGAATGTTGGTTAGTGTCACTTTGAGGGATGGGAGACTGTTCGGTTGCTGCCTTATCAAGATACACATTAAGGCTCGGTTGAGGGTTAGGAACTCGGTTAACCCGAGGGTGAACAGGCTTGGTGTGTTAGTTAAAATGACGGTGAGGGTGTCGACAGTGTTGAGTTTCGTATAACAGTCAAGTATACATCTAGGGTCCGCAGAGTGTTAGAGCCACGATGACCGACAGGGTAGGGAAAAGGTTGGTGTGTTTGATATGTTGAGGGAGAGGGATGGAACTGTGTTCAGCTGCTGCCTACAGCCAGGTATACATTTAGGATCGGAGCAGTGTTTGAGCCACGTTCACCCCGACGGAAGTTAAAGTTGGTATGTTGGTTAGGGTGAGGGTGAGGGATGGGTCAGTGTTCGGGTTCTACTTACAACCAGTAGTCCGGTTTGTTTCGGAACACTGTTAAAATCACTCTTAGCTGGAAGGTATGGGAAAGGATTGAATCTTGGATAGTGTCAGTCTGAGGGATGCGAGAGTGTTCGGCTACTGCCTGTATCCAGGTATACATTAAAGTTCTGGTGAGGGTTAGGAACTCGGTTAACACGAGGACGAACAGGGTTGGTGTGATAAAATGGCGGAGAGGGTTTGGACAGTGTAGGGTTTCTAATAACAGCCCCGTAGGTTTGGAGCAGTATTTAAACCTTGGTCAGCGTGAAGGTAGTTAAAGGTTGTTATGTTGGTTAGGCTATGGGTGAGTGATGGGACAGTGTTCAGGTTCTGCTTACAGCCAGGTGCACTTTTAGGCTCGGAAGACTCTTAGGTCCACGGTTAGCGGGAGGTTATGGGAAAGGATTGAACGTTGGCTTGTGTGAGGCTGAGGGTTGGGACATGTTTCAGCTACTGTCTGCAGCCAGGTATACATTATGGTTCGGGTCAGTGTCAGTGCCTCGGTTAGCACGAGTGTGAGAGAGTGTTGGTGTGTTAGTTACCGTGAGGGTGAGGGTTCAGACATTGTACGGGTTCCGAAAACAGCCATGTATACGTTTAGGAGCGGAAGTGTGTTAGACCCACGGTTATCACCAGGGTAGGGAAATGGTTGGTATCCTTGAGCTGTTGAGGGTGAGGGATGGAACTGTGTTCTACTGCTGCCTACAGCCAGGTATACATTTAGGTTCGGAGCAGTGTTTGAGCCACGTTCATCCCGACGGAACTTAAAGTTGGCATGTAGGTTAATGGTGAGCGTGAGGGATGGGTCAGTGTTCGGGTTCTGCTTACAACCAGGTGTCCGTTTAAGTTCGGAACACTGTTAGGATCACTATTAGCTGGAGCGTATGGGAAAGAGTTGTATGCTGGATAGTGCGAGGATTAGGGAAGGGACCGGGTTCGGCTACTGCCTTCAGACAGGTATACATGAAGGTTCGGGTGAGTGCTATCGCCGAGGTTAGCCCAAGGGCGAGACAGCGTTGGTGTGTGTTAAAGTGAGAGTGAGATTTCGGACAGGCCAGAGTTTCGTATTACAACCAAGTATACGTTTAGGGTGCAAAGAGTGTTAGAGCCTCGGTTACCGGGAGGGTAGGGAAAAGTTCATATGTTGGTTTAGTTGAGGGTGAGGAATGGAACCTTGTTCGGATGTTGCCTACAACCAGGTGTACATTTAGGTTCGGAGCAGTGTTTGAGCCGCAGTAACCGTGAGGGAACTTAAAGGTAAGTATGATGGTTAGGGTGGGGCAGAGATATGAATGGGCCAGGGTTCGCCTTTTATGTACAGCCTTGTGTACGTCTAGACTCGGAACACTGTTAGGGCCACGGTTCCCTGGATGGTATGGGAAAGGATTGAATGTTGGTTAGTGTCAGTCTGAGGGATGGGAGTGTTCGGCTACTGCCTGTATCCAGGTACACGTTAATGTCTGGTTGAGGGTTAGGAACTCGGTTAACCCGAGGGTGAACAGGGTTAGTGTGTTAGTTAAAATGACGGTGAGTGTTTGGACAGTGTAGAGTTTCGGATAACAGCCAAGTAGTTTCGGAGCAGTATTTGAAACTTGGTCAGCGTTTGGTATGTTGGTTAGGGTGAGGGTGATGGGACAGTGTTCAGGTTCTGCTTAAAGCCAGGTGCATGTTTAGGCACGGAAGAATCTTAGGTCCACGGTTAGAGGGAGGTTATGGGAAAGGACTGCATTTTGGTTCGTGTGAGGCTGAGGGATGGAACATGTTTCAGCTGCTGCCTCCAGCCAGGTATACATTAAGGGTCGGGTCAGTGTTAGGGCCTCGGTTAGCCCCAGTGTGAGAGAGTGTTGGTATGCTCCTTACAGAGAGGGTGAGGGTTCAGACATTGTCGGGTTTGGAAAAAGCCAAGTATACATTCAGGATCGGAAGAGTGTTAGAGCCACGGTTATCGCCAGGGTAGGGAAACGGTTGGAATGCTTGATATGTTGAGGGTGAGGGATTGAACTGTATCGTGCTGCTGCCTACAGCCAGGTATACATTTAGGTTCGGAGCAGTGTTTGAGCCACGTTCACCCCGACGGAAGTTAAAGTTGGTATGTTGATTAGGTTGAGGGTGAGGGATGTGTCAGTGTTCCGGTTCTGCTCACAACCAGTTGTTCGTTGAGGTTCGGAACACTGTTAGGATCACTGTTAGCTGGAGGGTATGGGAAAGGATTGTATGCTGGTTAGTGTGAGGTTTAGGGAAGGGACAGGGTTCGGCTACTGCCTTCAGACAGGTATACATTAAGGTTCCGGTCAGTGTTAGCACCGAGGTTAGCCCAAGGGCGAGACAGTGTTGGTGTGTGTTAAAGTGAGAGTGAGGGTTTGGACAGGACAGAGTTTCGTATACCAGCCAAGTATACGTCTAGGGTGCGAAGGGTGTTAGAGCCTCGTTTACTGGGATGGTAGGGAAAGTTTCATATGTTGGTTTAGTTGAGGGTGAGGAATGCAACCTTGTTCGGATGTTGCCTACAACCAGGTATACATTGAGGTGCGGAACGGAGCTTGAGCCGCAGGAACCGTGAGGTAACTTAAAGGTTGGTATGATGGTGAGGCGGAGGGTGAGAAATGAGACAGGGTTCGCCTTTTACTTACAGCCTTGTGTACGTCTAGACTCGGAACACTGTTAAGGCCACGGTTACCTGGATGTATGGGAAAGGAGTGAATGTTGGTAAGTGTCAGTTTGAGGGATGGGAGACTGTTCGGTTGCTGCCTTATCAAGATACACATTAAGGCTCGGTTGAGGGTTAGGAACTCGGTTAACCCGAGGGTGAACAGGCTTGGTGTGTTAGTTAAAATGACGGTGAGGGTGTCGACAGCGTTGAGTTTCGTATAACAGTCAAGTATACATCTAGGGTCCGCAGAGTGTTAGAGCCACGATGACCGACAGGGTAGGGAAAAGGTTGGTGTGTTTGATATGTTGAGGGAGAGGGATGGAACTGTGTTCAGCTGCTGCCTACAGCCAGGTATACATTTAGGATCGGAGCAGTGTTTGAGCCACTTTCACCCCGACGGAAGTTAAAGTTGGTATGTTGGTTAGGGTGAGGGTGAGGGATGGGTCAGTGTTCGGGTTCTACTTACAACCAGTAGTCCGGTTTGTTTCGGAACACTGTTAAAATCACTCTTAGCTGGAAGGTATGGGAAAGGATTGAATCTTGGATAGTGTCAGTCTGAGGGATGCGAGAGTGTTCGGCTACTGCCTGTATCCAGGTATACATTAAAGTTCTGGTGAGGGTTAGGAACTCGGTTAACACGAGGACGAACAGGGTTGGTGTGATAAAATGGCGGAGAGGGTTTGGACAGTGT
The DNA here is from genome assembly GCF_057876585.1 of Rhinolophus sinicus. NCBI lineage: Eukaryota > Metazoa > Chordata > Mammalia > Chiroptera > Rhinolophidae > Rhinolophus > Rhinolophus sinicus. Next base: position 41,908,768 of record NC_142506.1, read on the forward strand.
AGGGTTTCTAATAACAGCCCCGTAGGTTTGGAGCAGTATTTAAACCTTGGTCAGCGTGAAGGTAGTTAAAGGTTGTTATGTTGGTTAGGCTATGGGTGAGTGATGGGACAGTGTTCAGGTTCTGCTTACAGCCAGGTGCACTTTTAGGCTCGGAAGACTCTTAGGTCCACGGTTAGCGGGAGGTTATGGGAAAGGATTGAACGTTGGCTTGTGTGAGGCTGAGGGTTGGGACATGTTTCAGCTACTGTCTGCAGCCAGGTATACATTATGGTTCGGGTCAGTGTCAGTGCCTCGGTTAGCACGAGTGTGAGAGAGTGTTGGTGTGTTAGTTACCGTGAGGGTGAGGGTTCAGACATTGTACGGGTTCCGAAAACAGCCATGTATACGTTTAGGAGCGGAAGTGTGTTAGACCCACGGTTATCACCAGGGTAGGGAAATGGTTGGTATCCTTGAGCTGTTGAGGGTGAGGGATGGAACTGTGTTCTACTGCTGCCTACAGCCAGGTATACATTTAGGTTCGGAGCAGTGTTTGAGTCACGTTCATCCCGACGGAACTTAAAGTTGGCATGTAGGTTATGGTGAGCGTGAGGGATGGGTCAGTGTTCGGGTTCTGCTTACAACCAGGTGTCCGTTTAAGTTCGGAACACTGTTAGGATCACTATTAGCTGGAGCGTATGGGAAAGAGTTGTATGCTGGATAGTGCGAGGATTAGGGAAGGGACCGGGTTCGGCTACTGCCTTCAGACAGGTATACATTAAGGTTCGGGTGAGTGCTATCGCCGAGGTTAGCCCAAGGGCGAGACAGCGTTGGTGTGTGTTAAAGTGAGAGTGAGATTTCGGACAGGCCAGAGTTTCGTATTACAACCAAGTATAAGTTTAGGGTGCAAAGAGTGTTAGTCTCTGTTACCGGGAGGGTAGGGAAAAGTTCATATGTTGGTTTAGTTGAGGGTGAGGAATGGAACCTTGTTCGGATGTTGCCTACAACCAGGTGTACATTTAGGTTCGGAGCAGTGTTTGAGCCGCAGTAACCGTGAGGGAACTTAAAGGTAAGTATGATGGTTAGGGTGGGGCAGAGATATGAATGGGCCAGGGTTCGCCTTTTATGTACAGCCTTGTGTACGTCTAGACTCGGAACACTGTTAGGGCCACGGTTCCCTGGATGGTATGGGAAAGGATTGAATGTTGGTTAGTGTCAGTCTGAGGGATGGGAGTGTTCGGCTACTGCCTGTATCCAGGTACACGTTAATGTCTGGTTGAGGGTTAGGAACTCGGTTAACCCGAGGGTGAACAGGGTTAGTGTGTTAGTTAAAATGACGGTGAGTGTTTGGACAGTGTAGAGTTTCGGATAACAGCCAAGTAGTTTCGGAGCAGTATTTGAAACTTGGTCAGCGTTTGGTATGTTGGTTAGGGTGAGGGTGATGGGACAGTGTTCAGGTTCTGCTTAAAGCCAGGTGCATGTTTAGGCACGGAAGAATCTTAGGTCCACGGTTAGAGGGAGGTTATGGGAAAGGACTGCATTTTGGTTCGTGTGAGGCTGAGGGATGGAACATGTTTCAGCTGCTGCCTCCAGCCAGGTATACATTAAGGGTCGGGTCAGTGTTAGGGCCTCGGTTAGCCCGAGTGTGAGAGAGTGTTGGTATGCTACTTACAGAGAGGGTGAGGGTTCAGACGTTGTCGGGTTTGGAAAAAGCCAAGTATACATTCAGGATCGGAAGAGTGTTAGAGCCACGGTTATCGCCAGGGTAGGGAAACGGTTGGAATGCTTGATATGTTGAGGGTGAGGGATTGAACTGTATCGTGCTGCTGCCTACAGCCAGGTATACATTTAGGTTCGGAGCAGTGTTTGAGCCACGTTCACCCCGACGGAAGTTAAAGTTGGTATGTTGATTAGGTTGAGGGTGAGGGATGTGTCAGTGTTCCGGTTCTGCTCACAACCAGTTGTTCGTTGAGGTTCGGAACACTGTTAGGATCACTGTTAGCTGGAGGGTATGGGAAAGGATTGTATGCTGGTTAGTGTGAGGTTTAGGGAAGGGACAGGGTTCGGCTACTGCCTTCAGACAGGTATACATTAAGGTTCCGGTCAGTGTTAGCACCGAGGTTAGCCCAAGGGCGAGACAGTGTTGGTGTGTGTTAAAGTGAGAGTGAGGGTTTGGACAGGACAGAGTTTCGTATACCAGCCAAGTATACGTCTAGGGTGCGAAGGGTGTTAGAGCCTCGTTTACTGGGATGGTAGGGAAAGTTTCATATGTTGGTTTAGTTGAGGGTGAGGAATGCAACCTTGTTCGGATGTTGCCTACAACCAGGTATACATTGAGGTTCGGAACGGAGCTTGAGCCGCAGGAACCGTGAGGTAACTTAAAGGTTGGTATGATGGTGAGGCGGAGGGTGAGAAATGAGACAGGGTTCGCCTTTTACTGACAGCCTTGTGTACGTCTAGACTCGGAACACTGTTAAGGCCACGGTTACCTGGATGTATGGGAAAGGAGTGAATGTTGGTTAGTGTCACTTTGAGGGATGGGAGACTGTTCGGTTGCTGCCTTATCAAGATACACATTAAGGCTCGGTTGAGGGTTAGGAACTCGGTTAACCCGAGGGTGAACAGGCTTGGTGTGTTAGTTAAAATGACGGTGAGGGTGTCGACAGCGTTGAGTTTCGTATAACAGTCAAGTATACATCTAGGGTCCGCAGAGTGTTAGAGCCACGATGACCGACAGGGTAGGGAAAAGGTTGGTGTGTTTGATATGTTGAGGGAGAGGGATGGAACTGTGTTCAGCTGCTGCCTACAGCCAGGTATACATTTAGGATCGGAGCAGTGTTTGAGCCACGTTCACCCCGACGGAAGTTAAAGTTGGTATGTTGGTTAGGGTGAGGGTGAGGGATGGGTCAGTGTTCGGGTTCTACTTACAACCAGTAGTCCGGTTTGTTTCGGAACACTGTTAAAATCACTCTTAGCTGGAAGGTATGGGAAAGGATTGAATCTTGGATAGTGTCAGTCTGAGGGATGCGAGAGTGTTCGGCTACTGCCTGTATCCAGGTATACATTAAAGTTCTGGTGAGGGTTAGGAACTCGGTTAACACGAGGACGAACAGGGTTGGTGTGATAAAATGGCGGAGAGGGTTTGGACAGTGTAGGGTTTCTAATAACAGCCCCGTAGGTTTGGAGCAGTATTTAAACCTTGGTCAGCGTGAAGGTAGTTAAAGGTTGTTATGTTGGTTAGGCTATGGGTGAGTGATGGGACAGTGTTCAGGTTCTGCTTACAGCCAGGTGCACTTTTAGGCTCGGAAGACTCTTAGGTCCACGGTTAGCGGGAGGTTATGGGAAAGGATTGAACGTTGGCTTGTGTGAGGCTGAGGGTTGGGACATGTTTCAGCTACTGTCTGCAGCCAGGTATACATTATGGTTCAGGTCAGTGTCAGTGCCTCGGTTAGCACGAGTGTGAGAGAGTGTTGGTGTGTTAGTTACCGTGAGGGTGAGGGTTCAGACATTGTACGGGTTCCGAAAACAGCCATGTATACGTTTAGGAGCGGAAGTGTGTTAGACCCACGGTTATCACCAGGGTAGGGAAATGGTTGGTATCCTTGAGCTGTTGAGGGTGAGGGATGGAACTGTGTTCTACTGCTGCCTACAGCCAGGTATACATTTAGGTTCGGAGCAGTGTTTGAGTCACGTTCATCCCGACGGAACTTAAAGTTGGCATGTAGGTTATGGTGAGCGTGAGGGATGGGTCAGTGTTCGGGTTCTGCTTACAACCAGGTGTCCGTTTAAGTTCGGAACACTGTTAGGATCACTATTAGCTGGAGCGTATGGGAAAGAGTTGTATGCTGGATAGTGCGAGGATTAGGGAAGGGACCGGGTTCGGCTACTGCCTTCAGACAGGTATACATGAAGGTTCGGGTGAGTGCTATCGCCGAGGTTAGCCCAAGGGCGAGACAGCGTTGGTGTGTGTTAAAGTGAGAGTGAGATTTCGGACAGGCCAGAGTTTCGTATTACAACCAAGTATACGTTTAGGGTGCAAAGAGTGTTAGAGCCTCGGTTACCGGGAGGGTAGGGAAAAGTTCATATGTTGGTTTAGTTGAGGGTGAGGAATGGAACCTTGTTCGGATGTTGCCTACAACCAGGTGTACATTTAGGTTCGGAGCAGTGTTTGAGCCGCAGTAACCGTGAGGGAACTTAAAGGTAAGTATGATGGTTAGGGTGGGGCAGAGATATGAATGGGCCAGGGTTCGCCTTTTATGTACAGCCTTGTGTACGTCTAGACTCGGAACACTGTTAGGGCCACGGTTCCCTGGATGGTATGGGAAAGGATTGAATGTTGGTTAGTGTCAGTCTGAGGGATGGGAGTGTTCGGCTACTGCCTGTATCCAGGTACACGTTAATGTCTGGTTGAGGGTTAGGAACTCGGTTAACCCGAGGGTGAACAGGGTTAGTGTGTTAGTTAAAATGACGGTGAGTGTTTGGACAGTGTAGAGTTTCGGATAACAGCCAAGTAGTTTCGGAGCAGTATTTGAAACTTGGTCAGCGTTTGGTATGTTGGTTAGGGTGAGGGTGATGGGACAGTGTTCAGGTTCTGCTTAAAGCCAGGTGCATGTTTAGGCACGGAAGAATCTTAGGTCCACGGTTAGAGGGAGGTTATGGGAAAGGACTGCATTTTGGTTCGTGTGAGGCTGAGGGATGGAACATGTTTCAGCTGCTGCCTCCAGCCAGGTATACATTAAGGGTCGGGTCAGTGTTAGGGCCTCGGTTAGCCCCAGTGTGAGAGAGTGTTGGTATGCTACTTACAGAGAGGGTGAGGGTTCAGACATTGTCGGGTTTGGAAAAAGCCAAGTATACATTCAGGATCGGAAGAGTGTTAGAGCCACGGTTATCGCCAGGGTAGGGAAACGGTTGGAATGCTTGATATGTTGAGGGTGAGGGATTGAACTGTATCGTGCTGCTGCCTACAGCCAGGTATACATTTAGGTTCGGAGCAGTGTTTGAGCCACGTTCACCCCGACGGAAGTTAAAGTTGGTATGTTGATTAGGTTGAGGGTGAGGGATGTGTCAGTGTTCCGGTTCTGCTCACAACCAGTTGTTCGTTGAGGTTCGGAACACTGTTAGGATCACTGTTAGCTGGAGGGTATGGGAAAGGATTGTATGCTGGTTAGTGTGAGGTTTAGGGAAGGGACAGGGTTCGGCTACTGCCTTCAGACAGGTATACATTAAGGTTCCGGTCAGTGTTAGCACCGAGGTTAGCCCAAGGGCGAGACAGTGTTGGTGTGTGTTAAAGTGAGAGTGAGGGTTTGGACAGGACAGAGTTTCGTATACCAGCCAAGTATACGTCTAGGGTGCGAAGGGTGTTAGAGCCTCGTTTACTGGGATGGTAGGGAAAGTTTCATATGTTGGTTTAGTTGAGGGTGAGGAATGCAACCTTGTTCGGATGTTGCCTACAACCAGGTATACATTGAGGTGCGGAACGGAGCTTGAGCCGCAGGAACCGTGAGGTAACTTAAAGGTTGGTATGATGGTGAGGCGGAGGGTGAGAAATGAGACAGGGTTCGCCTTTTACTTACAGCCTTGTGTACGTCTAGACTCGGAACACTGTTAAGGCCACGGTTACCTGGATGTATGGGAAAGGAGTGAATGTTGGTAAGTGTCAGTTTGAGGGATGGGAGACTGTTCGGTTGCTGCCTTATCAAGATACACATTAAGGCTCGGTTGAGGGTTAGGAACTCGGTTAACCCGAGGGTGAACAGGCTTGGTGTGTTAGTTAAAATGACGGTGAGGGTGTCGACAGCGTTGAGTTTCGTATAACAGTCAAGTATACATCTAGGGTCCGCAGAGTGTTAGAGCCACGATGACCGACAGGGTAGGGAAAAGGTTGGTGTGTTTGATATGTTGAGGGAGAGGGATGGAACTGTGTTCAGCTGCTGCCTACAGCCAGGTATACATTTAGGATCGGAGCAGTGTTTGAGCCACGTTCACCCCGACGGAAGTTAAAGTTGGTATGTTGGTTAGGGTGAGGGTGAGGGATGGGTCAGTGTTCGGGTTCTACTTACAACCAGTAGTCCGGTTTGTTTCGGAACACTGTTAAAATCACTCTTAGCTGGAAGGTATGGGAAAGGATTGAATCTTGGATAGTGTCAGTCTGAGGGATGCGAGAGTGTTCGGCTACTGCCTGTATCCAGGTATACATTAAAGTTCTGGTGAGGGTTAGGAACTCAGTTAACACGAGGACGAACAGGGTTGGTGTGATAAAATGGCGGAGAGGGTTTGGACAGTGTAGGGTTTCTAATAACAGCCCCGTAGGTTTGGAGCAGTATTTAAACCTTGGTCAGCGTGAAGGTAGTTAAAGGTTGTTATGTTGGTTAGGCTATGGGTGAGTGATGGGACAGTGTTCAGGTTCTGCTTACAGCCAGGTGCACTTTTAGGCTCGGAAGACTCTTAGGTCCACGGTTAGCGGGAGGTTATGGGAAAGGATTGAACGTTGGCTTGTGTGAGGCTGAGGGTTGGGACATGTTTCAGCTACTGTCTGCAGCCAGGTATACATTATGGTTCAGGTCAGTGTCAGTGCCTCGGTTAGCACGAGTGTGAGAGAGTGTTGGTGTGTTAGTTACCGTGAGGGTGAGGGTTCAGACATTGTACGGGTTCCGAAAACAGCCATGTATACGTTTAGGAGCGGAAGTGTGTTAGACCCACGGTTATCACCAGGGTAGGGAAATGGTTGGTATCCTTGAGCTGTTGAGGGTGAGGGATGGAACTGTGTTCTACTGCTGCCTACAGCCAGGTATACATTTAGGTTCGGAGCAGTGTTTGAGTCACGTTCATCCCGACGGAACTTAAAGTTGGCATGTAGGTTATGGTGAGCGTGAGGGATGGGTCAGTGTTCGGGTTCTGCTTACAACCAGGTGTCCGTTTAAGTTCGGAACACTGTTAGGATCACTATTAGCTGGAGCGTATGGGAAAGAGTTGTATGCTGGATAGTGCGAGGATTAGGGAAGGGACCGGGTTCGGCTACTGCCTTCAGACAGGTATACATTAAGGTTCGGGTGAGTGCTATCGCCGAGGTTAGCCCAAGGGCGAGACAGCGTTGGTGTGTGTTAAAGTGAGAGTGAGATTTCGGACAGGCCAGAGTTTCGTATTACAACCAAGTATAAGTTTAGGGTGCAAAGAGTGTTAGAGCCTCGGTTACCGGGAGGGTAGGGAAAAGTTCATATGTTGGTTTAGTTGAGGGTGAGGAATGGAACCTTGTTCGGATGTTGCCTACAACCAGGTGTACATTTAGGTTCGGAGCAGTGTTTGAGCCGCAGTAACCGTGAGGGAACTTAAAGGTAAGTATGATGGTTAGGGTGGGGCAGAGATATGAATGGGCCAGGGTTCGCCTTTTATGTACAGCCTTGTGTACGTCTAGACTCGGAACACTGTTAGGGCCACGGTTCCCTGGATGGTATGGGAAAGGATTGAATGTTGGTTAGTGTCAGTCTGAGGGATGGGAGTGTTCGGCTACTGCCTGTATCCAGGTACACGTTAATGTCTGGTTGAGGGTTAGGAACTCGGTTAACCCGAGGGTGAACAGGGTTAGTGTGTTAGTTAAAATGACGGTGAGTGTTTGGACAGTGTAGAGTTTCGGATAACAGCCAAGTAGTTTCGGAGCAGTATTTGAAACTTGGTCAGCGTTTGGTATGTTGGTTAGGGTGAGGGTGATGGGACAGTGTTCAGGTTCTGCTTAAAGCCAGGTGCATGTTTAGGCACGGAAGAATCTTAGGTCCACGGTTAGAGGGAGGTTATGGGAAAGGACTGCATTTTGGTTCGTGTGAGGCTGAGGGATGGAACATGTTTCAGCTGCTGCCTCCAGCCAGGTATACATTAAGGGTCGGGTCAGTGTTAGGGCCTCGGTTAGCCCGAGTGTGAGAGAGTGTTGGTATGCTACTTACAGAGAGGGTGAGGGTTCAGACGTTGTCGGGTTTGGAAAAAGCCAAGTATACATTCAGGATCGGAAGAGTGTTAGAGCCACGGTTATCGCCAGGGTAGGGAAACGGTTGGAATGCTTGATATGTTGAGGGTGAGGGATTGAACTGTATCGTGCTGCTGCCTACAGCCAGGTATACATTTAGGTTCGGAGCAGTGTTTGAGCCACGTTCACCCCGACGGAAGTTAAAGTTGGTATGTTGATTAGGTTGAGGGTGAGGGATGTGTCAGTGTTCCGGTTCTGCTCACAACCAGTTGTTCGTTGAGGTTCGGAACACTGTTAGGATCACTGTTAGCTGGAGGGTATGGGAAAGGATTGTATGCTGGTTAGTGTGAGGTTTAGGGAAGGGACAGGGTTCGGCTACTGCCTTCAGACAGGTATACATTAAGGTTCCGGTCAGTGTTAGCACCGAGGTTAGCCCAAGGGCGAGACAGTGTTGGTGTGTGTTAAAGTGAGAGTGAGGGTTTGGACAGGACAGAGTTTCGTATACCAGCCAAGTATACGTCTAGGGTGCGAAGGGTGTTAGAGCCTCGTTTACTGGGATGGTAGGGAAAGTTTCATATGTTGGTTTAGTTGAGGGTGAGGAATGCAACCTTGTTCGGATGTTGCCTACAACCAGGTATACATTGAGGTTCGGAACGGAGCTTGAGCCGCAGGAACCGTGAGGTAACTTAAAGGTTGGTATGATGGTGAGGCGGAGGGTGAGAAATGAGACAGGGTTCGCCTTTTACTGACAGCCTTGTGTACGTCTAGACTCGGAACACTGTTAAGGCCACGGTTACCTGGATGTATGGGAAAGGAGTGAATGTTGGTTAGTGTCACTTTGAGGGATGGGAGACTGTTCGGTTGCTGCCTTATCAAGATACACATTAAGGCTCGGTTGAGGGTTAGGAACTCGGTTAACCCGAGGGTGAACAGGCTTGGTGTGTTAGTTAAAATGACGGTGAGGGTGTCGACAGTGTTGAGTTTCGTATAACAGTCAAGTATACATCTAGGGTCCGCAGAGTGTTAGAGCCACGATGACCGACAGGGTAGGGAAAAGGTTGGTGTGTTTGATATGTTGAGGGAGAGGGATGGAACTGTGTTCAGCTGCTGCCTACAGCCAGGTATACATTTAGGATCGGAGCAGTGTTTGAGCCACGTTCACCCCGACGGAAGTTAAAGTTGGTATGTTGGTTAGGGTGAGGGTGAGGGATGGGTCAGTGTTCGGGTTCTACTTACAACCAGTAGTCCGGTTTGTTTCGGAACACTGTTAAAATCACTCTTAGCTGGAAGGTATGGGAAAGGATTGAATCTTGGATAGTGTCAGTCTGAGGGATGCGAGAGTGTTCGGCTACTGCCTGTATCCAGGTATACATTAAAGTTCTGGTGAGGGTTAGGAACTCGGTTAACACGAGGACGAACAGGGTTGGTGTGATAAAATGGCGGAGAGGGTTTGGACAGTGTAGGGTTTCTAATAACAGCCCCGTAGGTTTGGAGCAGTATTTAAACCTTGGTCAGCGTGAAGGTAGTTAAAGGTTGTTATGTTGGTTAGGCTATGGGTGAGTGATGGGACAGTGTTCAGGTTCTGCTTACAGCCAGGTGCACTTTTAGGCTCGGAAGACTCTTAGGTCCACGGTTAGCGGGAGGTTATGGGAAAGGATTGAACGTTGGCTTGTGTGAGGCTGAGGGTTGGGACATGTTTCAGCTACTGTCTGCAGCCAGGTATACATTATGGTTCGGGTCAGTGTCAGTGCCTCGGTTAGCACGAGTGTGAGAGAGTGTTGGTGTGTTAGTTACCGTGAGGGTGAGGGTTCAGACATTGTACGGGTTCCGAAAACAGCCATGTATACGTTTAGGAGCGGAAGTGTGTTAGACCCACGGTTATCACCAGGGTAGGGAAATGGTTGGTATCCTTGAGCTGTTGAGGGTGAGGGATGGAACTGTGTTCTACTGCTGCCTACAGCCAGGTATACATTTAGGTTCGGAGCAGTGTTTGAGCCACGTTCATCCCGACGGAACTTAAAGTTGGCATGTAGGTTAATGGTGAGCGTGAGGGATGGGTCAGTGTTCGGGTTCTGCTTACAACCAGGTGTCCGTTTAAGTTCGGAACACTGTTAGGATCACTATTAGCTGGAGCGTATGGGAAAGAGTTGTATGCTGGATAGTGCGAGGATTAGGGAAGGGACCGGGTTCGGCTACTGCCTTCAGACAGGTATACATTAAGGTTCGGGTGAGTGCTATCGCCGAGGTTAGCCCAAGGGCGAGACAGCGTTGGTGTGTGTTAAAGTGAGAGTGAGATTTCGGACAGGCCAGAGTTTCGTATTACAACCAAGTATACGTTTAGGGTGCAAAGAGTGTTAGAGCCTCGGTTACCGGGAGGGTAGGGAAAGTTTCATATGTTGGTTTAGTTGAGGGTGAGGAATGGAACCTTGTTCGGATGTTGCCTACAACCAGGTGTACATTTAGGTTCGGAGCAGTGTTTGAGCCGCAGTAACCGTGAGGGAACTTAAAGGTAAGTATGATGGTTAGGGTGGGGCAGAGATATGAATGGGCCAGGGTTCGCCTTTTATGTACAGCCTTGTGTACGTCTAGACTCGGAACACTGTTAGGGCCACGGTTCCCTGGATGGTATGGGAAAGGATTGAATGTTGGTTAGTGTCAGTCTGAGGGATGGGAGTGTTCGGCTACTGCCTGTATCCAGGTACACGTTAATGTCTGGTTGAGGGTTAGGAACTCGGTTAACCCGAGGGTGAACAGGGTTAGTGTGTTAGTTAAAATGACGGTGAGTGTTTGGACAGTGTAGAGTTTCGGATAACAGCCAAGTAGTTTCGGAGCAGTATTTGAAACTTGGTCAGCGTTTGGTATGTTGGTTAGGGTGAGGGTGATGGGACAGTGTTCAGGTTCTGCTTAAAGCCAGGTGCATGTTTAGGCACGGAAGAATCTTAGGTCCACGGTTAGAGGGAGGTTATGGGAAAGGACTGCATTTTGGTTCGTGTGAGGCTGAGGGATGGAACATGTTTCAGCTGCTGCCTCCAGCCAGGTATACATTAAGGGTCGGGTCAGTGTTAGGGCCTCGGTTAGCCCGAGTGTGAGAGAGTGTTGGTATGCTCCTTACAGAGAGGGTGAGGGTTCAGACATTGTCGGGTTTGGAAAAAGCCAAGTATACATTCAGGATCGGAAGAGTGTTAGAGCCACGGTTATCGCCAGGGTAGGGAAACGGTTGGAATGCTTGATATGTTGAGGGTGAGGGATTGAACTGTATCGTGCTGCTGCCTACAGCCAGGTATACATTTAGGTTCGGAGCAGTGTTTGAGCCACGTTCACCCCGACGGAAGTTAAAGTTGGTATGTTGATTAGGTTGAGGGTGAGGGATGGGTCAGTGTTCCGGTTCTGCTCACAACCAGTTGTTCGTTGAGGTTCGGAACACTGTTAGGATCACTGTTAGCTGGAGGGTATGGGAAAGGATTGTATGCTGGTTAGTGTGAGGTTTAGGGAAGGGACAGGGTTCGGCTACTGCCTTCAGACAGGTATACATTAAGGTTCCGGTCAGTGTTAGCACCGAGGTTAGCCCAAGGGCGAGACAGTGTTGGTGTGTGTTAAAGTGAGAGTGAGGGTTTGGACAGGACAGAGTTTCGTATACCAGCCAAGTATACGTCTAGGGTGCGAAGGGTGTTAGAGCCTCGTTTACTGGGATGGTAGGGAAAGTTTCATATGTTGGTTTAGTTGAGGGTGAGGAATGCAACCTTGTTCGGATGTTGCCTACAACCAGGTATACATTGAGGTGCGGAACGGAGCTTGAGCCGCAGGAACCGTGAGGTAACTTAAAGGTTGGTATGATGGTGAGGCGGAGGGTGAGAAATGAGACAGGGTTCGCCTTTTACTGACAGCCTTGTGTACGTCTAGACTCGGAACACTGTTAAGGCCACGGTTACCTGGATGTATGGGAAAGGAGTGAATGTTGGTTAGTGTCAGTTTGAGGGATGGGAGACTGTTCGGTTGCTGCCTTATCAAGATACACATTAAGGCTCGGTTGAGGGTTAGGAACTCGGTTAACCCGAGGGTGAACAGGCTTGGTGTGTTAGTTAAAATGACGGTGAGGGTGTCGACAGTGTTGAGTTTCGTATAACAGTCAAGTATACATCTAGGGTCCGCAGAGTGTTAGAGCCACGATGACCGACAGGGTAGGGAAAAGGTTGGTGTGTTTGATATGTTGAGGGAGAGGGATGGAACTGTGTTCAGCTGCTGCCTACAGCCAGGTATACATTTAGGATCGGAGCAGTGTTTGAGCCACGTTCACCCCGACGGAAGTTAAAGTTGGTATGTTGGTTAGGGTGAGGGTGAGGGATGGGTCAGTGTTCGGGTTCTACTTACAACCAGTAGTCCGGTTTGTTTCGGAACACTGTTAAAATCACTCTTAGCTGGAAGGTATGGGAAAGGATTGAATCTTGGATAGTGTCAGTCTGAGGGATGCGAGAGTGTTCGGCACTGCCTGTATCCAGGTATACATTAAAGTTCTGGTGAGGGTTAGGAACTCGGTTAACACGAGGACGAACAGGGTTGGTGTGATAAAATGGCGGAGAGGGTTTGGACAGTGTAGGGTTTCTAATAACAGCCCCGTAGGTTTGGAGCAGTATTTAAACCTTGGTCAGCGTGAAGGTAGTTAAAGGTTGTTATGTTGGTTAGGCTATGGGTGAGTGATGGGACAGTGTTCAGGTTCTGCTTACAGCCAGGTGCACTTTTAGGCTCGGAAGACTCTTAGGTCCACGGTTAGCGGGAGGTTATGGGAAAGGATTGAACGTTGGCTTGTGTGAGGCTGAGGGTTGGGACATGTTTCAGCTACTGTCTGCAGCCAGGTATACATTATGGTTCGGGTCAGTGTCAGTGCCTCGGTTAGCACGAGTGTGAGAGAGTGTTGGTGTGTTAGTTACCGTGAGGGTGAGGGTTCAGACATTGTACGGGTTCCGAAAACAGCCATGTATACGTTTAGGAGCGGAAGTGTGTTAGACCCACGGTTATCACCAGGGTAGGGAAATGGTTGGTATCCTTGAGCTGTTGAGGGTGAGGGATGGAACTGTGTTCTACTGCTGCCTACAGCCAGGTATACATTTAGGTTCGGAGCAGTGTTTGAGCCACGTTCATCCCGACGGAACTTAAAGTTGGCATGTAGGTTAATGGTGAGCGTGAGGGATGGGTCAGTGTTCGGGTTCTGCTTACAACCAGGTGTCCGTTTAAGTTCGGAACACTGTTAGGATCACTATTAGCTGGAGCGTATGGGAAAGAGTTGTATGCTGGATAGTGCGAGGATTAGGGAAGGGACCGGGTTCGGCTACTGCCTTCAGACAGGTATACATTAAGGTTCGGGTGAGTGCTATCGCCGAGGTTAGCCCAAGGGCGAGACAGCGTTGGTGTGTGTTAAAGTGAGAGTGAGATTTCGGACAGGCCAGAGTTTCGTATTACAACCAAGTATACGTTTAGGGTGCAAAGAGTGTTAGAGCCTCGGTTACCGGGAGGGTAGGGAAAGTTTCATATGTTGGTTTAGTTGAGGGTGAGGAATGGAACCTTGTTCGGATGTTGCCTACAACCAGGTGTACATTTAGGTTCGGAGCAGTGTTTGAGCCGCAGTAACCGTGAGGGAACTTAAAGGTAAGTATGATGGTTAGGGTGGGGCAGAGATATGAATGGGCCAGGGTTCGCCTTTTATGTACAGCCTTGTGTACGTCTAGACTCGGAACACTGTTAGGGCCACGGTTCCCTGGATGGTATGGGAAAGGATTGAATGTTGGTTAGTGTCAGTCTGAGGGATGGGAGTGTTCGGCTACTGCCTGTATCCAGGTACACGTTAATGTCTGGTTGAGGGTTAGGAACTCGGTTAACCCGAGGGTGAACAGGGTTAGTGTGTTAGTTAAAATGACGGTGAGTGTTTGGACAGTGTAGAGTTTCGGATAACAGCCAAGTAGTTTCGGAGCAGTATTTGAAACTTGGTCAGCGTTTGGTATGTTGGTTAGGGTGAGGGTGATGGGACAGTGTTCAGGTTCTGCTTAAAGCCAGGTGCATGTTTAGGCACGGAAGAATCTTAGGTCCACGGTTAGAGGGAGGTTATGGGAAAGGACTGCATTTTGGTTCGTGTGAGGCTGAGGGATGGAACATGTTTCAGCTGCTGCCTCCAGCCAGGTATACATTAAGGGTCGGGTCAGTGTTAGGGCCTCGGTTAGCCCGAGTGTGAGAGAGTGTTGGTATGCTCCTTACAGAGAGGGTGAGGGTTCAGACATTGTCGGGTTTGGAAAAAGCCAAGTATACATTCAGGATCGGAAGAGTGTTAGAGCCACGGTTATCGCCAGGGTAGGGAAACGGTTGGAATGCTTGATATGTTGAGGGTGAGGGATTGAACTGTATCGTGCTGCTGCCTACAGCCAGGTATACATTTAGGTTCGGAGCAGTGTTTGAGCCACGTTCACCCCGACGGAAGTTAAAGTTGGTATGTTGATTAGGTTGAGGGTGAGGGATGGGTCAGTGTTCCGGTTCTGCTCACAACCAGTTGTTCGTTGAGGTTCGGAACACTGTTAGGATCACTGTTAGCTGGAGGGTATGGGAAAGGATTGTATGCTGGTTAGTGTGAGGTTTAGGGAAGGGACAGGGTTCGGCTACTGCCTTCAGACAGGTATACATTAAGGTTCCGGTCAGTGTTAGCACCGAGGTTAGCCCAAGGGCGAGACAGTGTTGGTGTGTGTTAAAGTGAGAGTGAGGGTTTGGACAGGACAGAGTTTCGTATACCAGCCAAGTATACGTCTAGGGTGCGAAGGGTGTTAGAGCCTCGTTTACTGGGATGGTAGGGAAAGTTTCATATGTTGGTTTAGTTGAGGGTGAGGAATGCAACCTTGTTCGGATGTTGCCTACAACCAGGTATACATTGAGGTGCGGAACGGAGCTTGAGCCGCAGGAACCGTGAGGTAACTTAAAGGTTGGTATGATGGTGAGGCGGAGGGTGAGAAATGAGACAGGGTTCGCCTTTTACTGACAGCCTTGTGTACGTCTAGACTCGGAACACTGTTAAGGCCACGGTTACCTGGATGTATGGGAAAGGAGTGAATGTTGGTTAGTGTCAGTTTGAGGGATGGGAGACTGTTCGGTTGCTGCCTTATCAAGATACACATTAAGGCTCGGTTGAGGGTTAGGAACTCGGTTAACCCGAGGGTGAACAGGCTTGGTGTGTTAGTTAAAATGACGGTGAGGGTGTCGACAGTGTTGAGTTTCGTATAACAGTCAAGTATACATCTAGGGTCCGCAGAGTGTTAGAGCCACGATGACCGACAGGGTAGGGAAAAGGTTGGTGTGTTTGATATGTTGAGGGAGAGGGATGGAACTGTGTTCAGCTGCTGCCTACAGCCAGGTATACATTTAGGATCGGAGCAGTGTTTGAGCCACGTTCACCCCGACGGAAGTTAAAGTTGGTATGTTGGTTAGGGTGAGGGTGAGGGATGGGTCAGTGTTCGGGTTCTACTTACAACCAGTAGTCCGGTTTGTTTCGGAACACTGTTAAAATCACTCTTAGCTGGAAGGTATGGGAAAGGATTGAATCTTGGATAGTGTCAGTCTGAGGGATGCGAGAGTGTTCGGCACTGCCTGTATCCAGGTATACATTAAAGTTCTGGTGAGGGTTAGGAACTCGGTTAACACGAGGACGAACAGGGTTGGTGTGATAAAATGGCGGAGAGGGTTTGGACAGTGTAGGGTTTCTAATAACAGCCCCGTAGGTTTGGAGCAGTATTTAAACCTTGGTCAGCGTGAAGGTAGTTAAAGGTTGTTATGTTGGTTAGGCTATGGGTGAGTGATGGGACAGTGTTCAGGTTCTGCTTACAGCCAGGTGCACTTTTAGGCTCGGAAGACTCTTAGGTCCACGGTTAGCGGGAGGTTATGGGAAAGGATTGAACGTTGGCTTGTGTGAGGCTGAGGGTTGGGACATGTTTCAGCTACTGTCTGCAGCCAGGTATACATTATGGTTCGGGGCAGTGTCAGTGCCTCGGTTAGCACGAGTGTGAGAGAGTGTTGGTGTGTTAGTTACCGTGAGGGTGAGGGTTCAGACATTGTACGGGTTCCGAAAACAGCCATGTATACGTTTAGGAGCGGAAGTGTGTTAGACCCACGGTTATCACCAGGGTAGGGAAATGGTTGGTATCCTTGAGCTGTTGAGGGTGAGGGATGGAACTGTGTTCTACTGCTGCCTACAGCCAGGTATACATTTAGGTTCGGAGCAGTGTTTGAGCCACGTTCATCCCGACGGAACTTAAAGTTGGCATGTAGGTTATGGTGAGCGTGAGGGATGGGTCAGTGTTCGGGTTCTGCTTACAACCAGGTGTCCGTTTAAGTTCGGAACACTGTTAGGATCACTATTAGCTGGAGCGTATGGGAAAGAGTTGTATGCTGGATAGTGCGAGGATTAGGGAAGGGACCGGGTTCGGCTACTGCCTTCAGACACGTATACATTAAGGTTCGGGTGAGTGCTATCGCCGAGGTTAGCCCAAGGGCGAGACAGCGTTGGTGTGTGTTAAAGTGAGAGTGAGATTTCGGACAGGCCAGAGTTTCGTATTACAACCAAGTATACGTTTAGGGTGCAAAGAGTGTTAGAGCCTCGGTTACCGGGAGGGTAGGGAAAGTTTCATATGTTGGTTTAGTTGAGGGTGAGGAATGGAACCTTGTTCGGATGTTGCCTACAACCAGGTGTACGTTTAGGTTCGGAGCAGTGTTTGAGCCGCAGTAACCGTGAGGGAACTTAAAGGTAAGTATGATGGTTAGGGTGGGGCAGAGATATGAATGGGCCAGGGTTCGCCTTTTATGTACAGCCTTGTGTACGTCTAGACTCGGAACACTGTTAGGGCCACGGTTACCTGGATGGTATGGGAAAGGATTGAATGTTGGTTAGTGTCAGTCTGAGGGATGGGAGTGTTCGGCTACTGCCTGTATCCAGGTACACGTTAATGTCTGGTTGAGGGTTAGGAACTCGGTTAACCCGAGGGTGAACAGGGTTAGTGTGTTAGTTAAAATGACGGTGAGTGTTTGGACAGTGTAGAGTTTCGGATAACAGCCAAGTAATTTCGGAGCAGTATTTGAAACTTGGTCAGCGTTTGGTATGTTGGTTAGGGTGAGGGTGATGGGACAGTGTTCAGGTTCTGCTTAAAGCCAGGTGCATGTTTAGGCACGGAAGAATCCTAGGTTCACGGTTAGAGGGAGGTTATGGGAAAGGACTGCATTTTGGTTCGTGTGAGGCTGAGGGATGGAACATGTTTCAGCTGCTGCCTCCAGCCAGGTATACATTAAGGGTCGGGTTGTGTTAGGGCCTCGATTAGCCCCAGTGTGAGAGAGTGTTGGTATGCTACTTACAGAGAGGGTGAGGGTTCAGACATTGTCGGGTTTGGAAAAAGCCAAGTATACATTCAGGATCGGAAGAGTGTTAGAGCCACGGTTATCGCCAGGGTAGGGAAACGGTTGGAATGCTTGATATGTTGAGGGTGAGGGATTGAACTGTATCGTGCTGCTGCCTACAGCCAGGTATACATTTAGGTTCGGAGCAGTGTTTGAGCCACGTTCACCCCGACGGAAGTTAAAGTTGGTATGTTGATTAGGTTGAGGGTGAGGGATGGGTCAGTGTTCCGGTTCTGCTCACAACCAGTTGTTCGTTGAGGTTCGGAACACTGTTAGGATCACTGTTAGCTGGAGGGTATGGGAAAGGATTGTATGCTGGTTAGTGTGAGGTTTAGGGAAGGGACAGGGTTCGGCTACTGCCTTCAGACAGGTATACATTAAGGTTCGGGTCAGTGTTAGCACCGAGGTTAGCCCAAGGGCGAGACAGTGTTGGTGTGTGTTAAAGTGAGAGTGAGGGTTTGGACAGGACAGAGTTTCGTATACCAGCCAAGTATACGTCTAGGGTGCGAAGGGTGTTAGAGCCTCGTTTACTGGGATGGTAGGGAAAGTTTCATATGTTGGTTTAGTTGAGGGTGAGGAATGCAACCTTGTTCGGATGTTGCCTACAACCAGGTATACATTGAGGTGCGGAACGGAGCTTGAGCCGCAGGAACCGTGAGGTAACTTAAAGGTTGGTATGATGGTGAGGCGGAGGGTGAGAAATGAGACAGGGTTCGCCTTTTACTGACAGCCTTGTGTACGTCTAGACTCGGAACACTGTTAAGGCCACGGTTACCTGGATGTATGGGAAAGGAGTGAATGTTGGTTAGTGTCAGTTTGAGGGATGGGAGACTGTTCGGTTGCTGCCTTATCAAGATACACATTAAGGCTCGGTTGAGGGTTAGGAACTCGGTTAACCCGAGGGTGAACAGGCTTGGTGTGTTAGTTAAAATGACGGTGAGGGTGTCGACAGTGTTGAGTTTCGTATAACAGTCAAGTATACATCTAGGGTCCGCAGAGTGTTAGAGCCACGATGACCGACAGGGTAGGGAAAAGGTTGGTGTGTTTGATATGTTGAGGGAGAGGGATGGAACTGTGTTCAGCTGCTGCCTACAGCCAGGTATACATTTAGGATCGGAGCAGTGTTTGAGCCACGTTCACCCCGACGGAAGTTAAAGTTGGTATGTTGGTTAGGGTGAGGGTGAGGGATGGGTCAGTGTTCGGGTTCTACTTACAACCAGTAGTCCGGTTTGTTTCGGAACACTGTTAAAATCACTCTTAGCTGGAAGGTATGGGAAAGGATTGAATCTTGGATAGTGTCAGTCTGAGGGATGCGAGAGTGTTCGGCTACTGCCTGTATCCAGGTATACATTAAAGTTCTGGTGAGGGTTAGGAACTCGGTTAACACGAGGACGAACAGGGTTGGTGTGATAAAATGGCGGAGAGGGTTTGGACAGTGTAGGGTTTCTAATAACAGCCCCGTAGGTTTGGAGCAGTATTTAAACCTTGGTCAGCGTGAAGGTAGTTAAAGGTTGTTATGTTGGTTAGGCTATGGGTGAGTGATGGGACAGTGTTCAGGTTCTGCTTACAGCCAGGTGCACTTTTAGGCTCGGAAGACTCTTAGGTCCACGGTTAGCGGGAGGTTATGGGAAAGGATTGAACGTTGGCTTGTGTGAGGCTGAGGGTTGGGACATGTTTCAGCTACTGTCTGCAGCCAGGTATACATTATGGTTCGGGGCAGTGTCAGTGCCTCGGTTAGCACGAGTGTGAGAGAGTGTTGGTGTGTTAGTTACCGTGAGGGTGAGGGTTCAGACATTGTACGGGTTCCGAAAACAGCCATGTATACGTTTAGGAGCGGAAGTGTGTTAGACCCACGGTTATCACCAGGGTAGGGAAATGGTTGGTATCCTTGAGCTGTTGAGGGTGAGGGATGGAACTGTGTTTTACTGCTGCCTACAGCCAGGTATACATTTAGGTTCGGAGCAGTGTTTGAGCCACGTTCATCCCGACGGAACTTAAAGTTGGCATGTAGGTTATGGTGAGCGTGAGGGATGGGTCAGTGTTCGGGTTCTGCTTACAACCAGGTGTCCGTTTAAGTTCGGAACACTGTTAGGATCACTATTAGCTGGAGCGTATGGGAAAGAGTTGTATGCTGGATAGTGCGAGGATTAGGGAAGGGACCGGGTTCGGCTACTGCCTTCAGACACGTATACATTAAGGTTCGGGTGAGTGCTATCGCCGAGGTTAGCCCAAGGGCGAGACAGCGTTGGTGTGTGTTAAAGTGAGAGTGAGATTTCGGACAGGCCAGAGTTTCGTATTACAACCAAGTATACGTTTAGGGTGCAAAGAGTGTTAGAGCCTCGGTTACCGGGAGGGTAGGGAAAGTTTCATATGTTGGTTTAGTTGAGGGTGAGGAATGGAACCTTGTTCGGATGTTGCCTACAACCAGGTGTACGTTTAGGTTCGGAGCAGTGTTTGAGCCGCAGTAACCGTGAGGGAACTTAAAGGTAAGTATGATGGTTAGGGTGGGGCAGAGATATGAATGGGCCAGGGTTCGCCTTTTATGTACAGCCTTGTGTACGTCTAGACTCGGAACACTGTTAGGGCCACGGTTACCTGGATGGTATGGGAAAGGATTGAATGTTGGTTAGTGTCAGTCTGAGGGATGGGAGTGTTCGGCTACTGCCTGTATCCAGGTACACGTTAATGTCTGGTTGAGGGTTAGGAACTCGGTTAACCCGAGGGTGAACAGGGTTAGTGTGTTAGTTAAAATGACGGTGAGTGTTTGGACAGTGTAGAGTTTCGGATAACAGCCAAGTAATTTCGGAGCAGTATTTGAAACTTGGTCAGCGTTTGGTATGTTGGTTAGGGTGAGGGTGATGGGACAGTGTTCAGGTTCTGCTTAAAGCCAGGTGCATGTTTAGGCACGGAAGAATCCTAGGTTCACGGTTAGAGGGAGGTTATGGGAAAGGACTGCATTTTGGTTCGTGTGAGGCTGAGGGATGGAACATGTTTCAGCTGCTGCCTCCAGCCAGGTATACATTAAGGGTCGGGTTGTGTTAGGGCCTCGATTAGCCCCAGTGTGAGAGAGTGTTGGTATGCTACTTACAGAGAGGGTGAGGGTTCAGACATTGTCGGGTTTGGAAAAAGCCAAGTATACATTCAGGATCGGAAGAGTGTTAGAGCCACGGTTATCGCCAGGGTAGGGAAACGGTTGGAATGCTTGATATGTTGAGGGTGAGGGATTGAACTGTATCGTGCTGCTGCCTACAGCCAGGTATACATTTAGGTTCGGAGCAGTGTTTGAGCCACGTTCACCCCGACGGAAGTTAAAGTTGGTATGTTGATTAGGTTGAGGGTGAGGGATGGGTCAGTGTTCCGGTTCTGCTCACAACCAGTTGTTCGTTGAGGTTCGGAACACTGTTAGGATCACTGTTAGCTGGAGGGTATGGGAAAGGATTGTATGCTGGTTAGTGTGAGGTTTAGGGAAGGGACAGGGTTCGGCTACTGCCTTCAGACAGGTATACATTAAGGTTCGGGTCAGTGTTAGCACCGAGGTTAGCCCAAGGGCGAGACAGTGTTGGTGTGTGTTAAAGTGAGAGTGAGGGTTTGGACAGGACAGAGTTTCGTATACCAGCCAAGTATACGTCTAGGGTGCGAAGGGTGTTAGAGCCTCGTTTACTGGGATGGTAGGGAAAGTTTCATATGTTGGTTTAGTTGAGGGTGAGGAATGCAACCTTGTTCGGATGTTGCCTACAACCAGGTATACATTGAGGTGCGGAACGGAGCTTGAGCCGCAGGAACCGTGAGGTAACTTAAAGGTTGGTATGATGGTGAGGCGGAGGGTGAGAAATGAGACAGGGTTCGCCTTTTACTGACAGCCTTGTGTACGTCTAGACTCGGAACACTGTTAAGGCCACGGTTACCTGGATGTATGGGAAAGGAGTGAATGTTGGTTAGTGTCAGTTTGAGGGATGGGAGACTGTTCGGTTGCTGCCTTATCAAGATACACATTAAGGCTCGGTTGAGGGTTAGGAACTCGGTTAACCCGAGGGTGAACAGGCTTGGTGTGTTAGTTAAAATGACGGTGAGGGTGTCGACAGTGTTGAGTTTCGTATAACAGTCAAGTATACATCTAGGGTCCGCAGAGTGTTAGAGCCACGATGACCGACAGGGTAGGGAAAAGGTTGGTGTGTTTGATATGTTGAGGGAGAGGGATGGAACTGTGTTCAGCTGCTGCCTACAGCCAGGTATACATTTAGGATCGGAGCAGTGTTTGAGCCACGTTCACCCCGACGGAAGTTAAAGTTGGTATGTTGGTTAGGGTGAGGGTGAGGGATGGGTCAGTGTTCGGGTTCTACTTACAACCAGTAGTCCGGTTTGTTTCGGAACACTGTTAAAATCACTCTTAGCTGGAAGGTATGGGAAAGGATTGAATCTTGGATAGTGTCAGTCTGAGGGATGCGAGAGTGTTCGGCTACTGCCTGTATCCAGGTATACATTAAAGTTCTGGTGAGGGTTAGGAACTCGGTTAACACGAGGACGAACAGGGTTGGTGTGATAAAATGGCGGAGAGGGTTTGGACAGTGTAGGGTTTCTAATAACAGCCCCGTAGGTTTGGAGCAGTATTTAAACCTTGGTCAGCGTGAAGGTAGTTAAAGGTTGTTATGTTGGTTAGGCTATGGGTGAGTGATGGGACAGTGTTCAGGTTCTGCTTACAGCCAGGTGCACTTTTAGGCTCGGAAGACTCTTAGGTCCACGGTTAGCGGGAGGTTATGGGAAAGGATTGAACGTTGGCTTGTGTGAGGCTGAGGGTTGGGACATGTTTCAGCTACTGTCTGCAGCCAGGTATACATTATGGTTCGGGGCAGTGTCAGTGCCTCGGTTAGCACGAGTGTGAGAGAGTGTTGGTGTGTTAGTTACCGTGAGGGTGAGGGTTCAGACATTGTACGGGTTCCGAAAACAGCCATGTATACGTTTAGGAGCGGAAGTGTGTTAGACCCACGGTTATCACCAGGGTAGGGAAATGGTTGGTATCCTTGAGCTGTTGAGGGTGAGGGATGGAACTGTGTTTTACTGCTGCCTACAGCCAGGTATACATTTAGGTTCGGAGCAGTGTTTGAGCCACGTTCATCCCGACGGAACTTAAAGTTGGCATGTAGGTTATGGTGAGCGTGAGGGATGGGTCAGTGTTCGGGTTCTGCTTACAACCAGGTGTCCGTTTAAGTTCGGAACACTGTTAGGATCACTATTAGCTGGAGCGTATGGGAAAGAGTTGTATGCTGGATAGTGCGAGGATTAGGGAAGGGACCGGGTTCGGCTACTGCCTTCAGACACGTATACATTAAGGTTCGGGTGAGTGCTATCGCCGAGGTTAGCCCAAGGGCGAGACAGCGTTGGTGTGTGTTAAAGTGAGAGTGAGATTTCGGACAGGCCAGAGTTTCGTATTACAACCAAGTATACGTTTAGGGTGCAAAGAGTGTTAGAGCCTCGGTTACCGGGAGGGTAGGGAAAGTTTCATATGTTGGTTTAGTTGAGGGTGAGGAATGGAACCTTGTTCGGATGTTGCCTACAACCAGGTGTACGTTTAGGTTCGGAGCAGTGTTTGAGCCGCAGTAACCGTGAGGGAACTTAAAGGTAAGTATGATGGTTAGGGTGGGGCAGAGATATGAATGGGCCAGGGTTCGCCTTTTATGTACAGCCTTGTGTACGTCTAGACTCGGAACACTGTTAGGGCCACGGTTACCTGGATGGTATGGGAAAGGATTGAATGTTGGTTAGTGTCAGTCTGAGGGATGGGAGTGTTCGGCTACTGCCTGTATCCAGGTACACGTTAATGTCTGGTTGAGGGTTAGGAACTCGGTTAACCCGAGGGTGAACAGGGTTAGTGTGTTAGTTAAAATGACGGTGAGTGTTTGGACAGTGTAGAGTTTCGGATAACAGCCAAGTAATTTCGGAGCAGTATTTGAAACTTGGTCAGCGTTTGGTATGTTGGTTAGGGTGAGGGTGATGGGACAGTGTTCAGGTTCTGCTTAAAGCCAGGTGCATGTTTAGGCACGGAAGAATCCTAGGTTCACGGTTAGAGGGAGGTTATGGGAAAGGACTGCATTTTGGTTCGTGTGAGGCTGAGGGATGGAACATGTTTCAGCTGCTGCCTCCAGCCAGGTATACATTAAGGGTCGGGTTGTGTTAGGGCCTCGATTAGCCCCAGTGTGAGAGAGTGTTGGTATGCTACTTACAGAGAGGGTGAGGGTTCAGACATTGTCGGGTTTGGAAAAAGCCAAGTATACATTCAGGATCGGAAGAGTGTTAGAGCCACGGTTATCGCCAGGGTAGGGAAACGGTTGGAATGCTTGATATGTTGAGGGTGAGGGATTGAACTGTATCGTGCTGCTGCCTACAGCCAGGTATACATTTAGGTTCGGAGCAGTGTTTGAGCCACGTTCACCCCGACGGAAGTTAAAGTTGGTATGTTGATTAGGTTGAGGGTGAGGGATGTGTCAGTGTTCCGGTTCTGCTCACAACCAGTTGTTCGTTGAGGTTCGGAACACTGTTAGGATCACTGTTAGCTGGAGGGTATGGGAAAGGATTGTATGCTGGTTAGTGTGAGGTTTAGGGAAGGGACAGGGTTCGGCTACTGCCTTCAGACAGGTATACATTAAGGTTCGGGTCAGTGTTAGCACCGAGGTTAGCCCAAGGGCGAGACAGTGTTGGTGTGTGTTAAAGTGAGAGTGAGGGTTTGGACAGGACAGAGTTTCGTATACCAGCCAAGTATACGTCTAGGGTGCGAAGGGTGTTAGAGCCTCGTTTACTGGGATGGTAGGGAAAGTTTCATATGTTGGTTTAGTTGAGGGTGAGGAATGCAACCTTGTTCGGATGTTGCCTACAACCAGGTATACATTGAGGTTCGGAACGGAGCTTGAGCCGCAGGAACCGTGAGGTAACTTAAAGGTTGGTATGATGGTGAGGCGGAGGGTGAGAAATGAGACAGGGTTCGCCTTTTACTTACAGCCTTGTGTACGTCTAGACTCGGAACACTGTTAAGGCCACGGTTACCTGGATGTATGGGAAAGGAGTGAATGTTGGTTAGTGTCACTTTGAGGGATGGGAGACTGTTCGGTTGCTGCCTTATCAAGATACACATTAAGGCTCGGTTGAGGGTTAGGAACTCGGTTAACCCGAGGGTGAACAGGCTTGGTGTGTTAGTTAAAATGACGGTGAGGGTGTCGACAGTGTTGAGTTTCGTATAACAGTCAAGTATACATCTAGGGTCCGCAGAGTGTTAGAGCCACGATGACCGACAGGGTAGGGAAAAGGTTGGTGTGTTTGATATGTTGAGGGAGAGGGATGGAACTGTGTTCAGCTGCTGCCTACAGCCAGGTATACATTTAGGATCGGAGCAGTGTTTGAGCCACGTTCACCCCGACGGAAGTTAAAGTTGGTATGTTGGTTAGGGTGAGGGTGAGGGATGGGTCAGTGTTCGGGTTCTACTTACAACCAGTAGTCCGGTTTGTTTCGGAACACTGTTAAAATCACTCTTAGCTGGAAGGTATGGGAAAGGATTGAATCTTGGATAGTGTCAGTCTGAGGGATGCGAGAGTGTTCGGCTACTGCCTGTATCCAGGTATACATTAAAGTTCTGGTGAGGGTTAGGAACTCGGTTAACACGAGGACGAACAGGGTTGGTGTGATAAAATGGCGGAGAGGGTTTGGACAGTGTAGGGTTTCTAATAACAGCCCCGTAGGTTTGGAGCAGTATTTAAACCTTGGTCAGCGTGAAGGTAGTTAAAGGTTGTTATGTTGGTTAGGCTATGGGTGAGTGATGGGACAGTGTTCAGGTTCTGCTTACAGCCAGGTGCACTTTTAGGCTCGGAAGACTCTTAGGTCCACGGTTAGCGGGAGGTTATGGGAAAGGATTGAACGTTGGCTTGTGTGAGGCTGAGGGTTGGGACATGTTTCAGCTACTGTCTGCAGCCAGGTATACATTATGGTTCGGGTCAGTGTCAGTGCCTCGGTTAGCACGAGTGTGAGAGAGTGTTGGTGTGTTAGTTACCGTGAGGGTGAGGGTTCAGACATTGTACGGGTTCCGAAAACAGCCATGTATACGTTTAGGAGCGGAAGTGTGTTAGACCCACGGTTATCACCAGGGTAGGGAAATGGTTGGTATCCTTGAGCTGTTGAGGGTGAGGGATGGAACTGTGTTCTACTGCTGCCTACAGCCAGGTATACATTTAGGTTCGGAGCAGTGTTTGAGCCACGTTCATCCCGACGGAACTTAAAGTTGGCATGTAGGTTAATGGTGAGCGTGAGGGATGGGTCAGTGTTCGGGTTCTGCTTACAACCAGGTGTCCGTTTAAGTTCGGAACACTGTTAGGATCACTATTAGCTGGAGCGTATGGGAAAGAGTTGTATGCTGGATAGTGCGAGGATTAGGGAAGGGACCGGGTTCGGCTACTGCCTTCAGACAGGTATACATGAAGGTTCGGGTGAGTGCTATCGCCGAGGTTAGCCCAAGGGCGAGACAGCGTTGGTGTGTGTTAAAGTGAGAGTGAGATTTCGGACAGGCCAGAGTTTCGTATTACAACCAAGTATACGTTTAGGGTGCAAAGAGTGTTAGAGCCTCGGTTACCGGGAGGGTAGGGAAAAGTTCATATGTTGGTTTAGTTGAGGGTGAGGAATGGAACCTTGTTCGGATGTTGCCTACAACCAGGTGTACATTTAGGTTCGGAGCAGTGTTTGAGCCGCAGTAACCGTGAGGGAACTTAAAGGTAAGTATGATGGTTAGGGTGGGGCAGAGATATGAATGGGCCAGGGTTCGCCTTTTATGTACAGCCTTGTGTACGTCTAGACTCGGAACACTGTTAGGGCCACGGTTCCCTGGATGGTATGGGAAAGGATTGAATGTTGGTTAGTGTCAGTCTGAGGGATGGGAGTGTTCGGCTACTGCCTGTATCCAGGTACACGTTAATGTCTGGTTGAGGGTTAGGAACTCGGTTAACCCGAGGGTGAACAGGGTTAGTGTGTTAGTTAAAATGACGGTGAGTGTTTGGACAGTGTAGAGTTTCGGATAACAGCCAAGTAGTTTCGGAGCAGTATTTGAAACTTGGTCAGCGTTTGGTATGTTGGTTAGGGTGAGGGTGATGGGACAGTGTTCAGGTTCTGCTTAAAGCCAGGTGCATGTTTAGGCACGGAAGAATCTTAGGTCCACGGTTAGAGGGAGGTTATGGGAAAGGACTGCATTTTGGTTCGTGTGAGGCTGAGGGATGGAACATGTTTCAGCTGCTGCCTCCAGCCAGGTATACATTAAGGGTCGGGTCAGTGTTAGGGCCTCGGTTAGCCCCAGTGTGAGAGAGTGTTGGTATGCTCCTTACAGAGAGGGTGAGGGTTCAGACATTGTCGGGTTTGGAAAAAGCCAAGTATACATTCAGGATCGGAAGAGTGTTAGAGCCACGGTTATCGCCAGGGTAGGGAAACGGTTGGAATGCTTGATATGTTGAGGGTGAGGGATTGAACTGTATCGTGCTGCTGCCTACAGCCAGGTATACATTTAGGTTCGGAGCAGTGTTTGAGCCACGTTCACCCCGACGGAAGTTAAAGTTGGTATGTTGATTAGGTTGAGGGTGAGGGATGTGTCAGTGTTCCGGTTCTGCTCACAACCAGTTGTTCGTTGAGGTTCGGAACACTGTTAGGATCACTGTTAGCTGGAGGGTATGGGAAAGGATTGTATGCTGGTTAGTGTGAGGTTTAGGGAAGGGACAGGGTTCGGCTACTGCCTTCAGACAGGTATACATTAAGGTTCCGGTCAGTGTTAGCACCGAGGTTAGCCCAAGGGCGAGACAGTGTTGGTGTGTGTTAAAGTGAGAGTGAGGGTTTGGACAGGACAGAGATTCGTATACCAGCCAAGTATACGTCTAGGGTGCGAAGGGTGTTAGAGCCTCGTTTACTGGGATGGTAGGGAAAGTTTCATATGTTGGTTTAGTTGAGGGTGAGGAATGCAACCTTGTTCGGATGTGGCCTACAACCAGGTATACATTAAGGTTCGGAACGGAGCTTGAGCCGCAGGAACCGTGAGGTAACTTAAAGGTTGGTATGATGGTGAGGCGGAGGGTGAGAAATGAGACAGGGTTCGCCTTTTACTTACAGCCTTGTGTACGTCTAGACTCGGAACACTGTTAAGGCCACGGTTACCTGGATGTATGGGAAAGGAGTGAATGTTGGTAAGTGTCAGTTTGAGGGATGGGAGACTGTTCGGTTGCTGCCTTATCAAGATACACATTAAGGCTCGGTTGAGGGTTAGGAACTCGGTTAACCCGAGGGTGAACAGGCTTGGTGTGTTAGTTAAAATGACGGTGAGGGTGTCGACAGCGTTGAGTTTCGTATAACAGTCAAGTATACATCTAGGGTCCGCAGAGTGTTAGAGCCACGATGACCGACAGGGTAGGGAAAAGGTTGGTGTGTTTGATATGTTGAGGGAGAGGGATGGAACTGTGTTCAGCTGCTGCCTACAGCCAGGTATACATTTAGGATCGGAGCAGTGTTTGAGCCACTTTCACCCCGACGGAAGTTAAAGTTGGTATGTTGGTTAGGGTGAGGGTGAGGGATGGGTCAGTGTTCGGGTTCTACTTACAACCAGTAGTCCGGTTTGTTTCGGAACACTGTTAAAATCACTCTTAGCTGGAAGGTATGGGAAAGGATTGAATCTTGGATAGTGTCAGTCTGAGGGATGCGAGAGTGTTCGGCTACTGCCTGTATCCAGGTATACATTAAAGTTCTGGTGAGGGTTAGGAACTCGGTTAACACGAGGACGAACAGGGTTGGTGTGATAAAATGGCGGAGAGGGTTTGGACAGTGTAGGGTTTCTAATAACAGCCCCGTAGGTTTGGAGCAGTATTTAAACCTTGGTCAGCGTGAAGGTAGTTAAAGGTTGTTATGTTGGTTAGGCTATGGGTGAGTGATGGGACAGTGTTCAGGTTCTGCTTACAGCCAGGTGCACTTTTAGGCTCGGAAGACTCTTAGGTCCACGGTTAGCGGGAGGTTATGGGAAAGGATTGAACGTTGGCTTGTGTGAGGCTGAGGGTTGGGACATGTTTCAGCTACTGTCTGCAGCCAGGTATACATTATGGTTCGGGTCAGTGTCAGTGCCTCGGTTAGCACGAGTGTGAGAGAGTGTTGGTGTGTTAGTTACCATGAGGGTGAGGGTTCAGACATTGTACGGGTTCCGAAAACAGCCATGTATACGTTTAGGAGCGGAAGTGTGTTAGACCCACGGTTATCACCAGGGTAGGGAAATGGTTGGTATCCTTGAGCTGTTGAGGGTGAGGGATGGAACTGTGTTCTACTGCTGCCTACAGCCAGGTATACATTTAGGTTCGGAGCAGTGTTTGAGTCACGTTCATCCCGACGGAACTTAAAGTTGGCATGTAGGTTATGGTGAGCGTGAGGGATGGGTCAGTGTTCGGGTTCTGCTTACAACCAGGTGTCCGTTTAAGTTCGGAACACTGTTAGGATCACTATTAGCTGGAGCGTATGGGAAAGAGTTGTATGCTGGATAGTGCGAGGATTAGGGAAGGGACCGGGTTCGGCTACTGCCTTCAGACAGGTATACATTAAGGTTCGGGTGAGTGCTATCGCCGAGGTTAGCCCAAGGGCGAGACAGCGTTGGTGTGTGTTAAAGTGAGAGTGAGATTTCGGACAGGCCAGAGTTTCGTATTACAACCAAGTATAAGTTTAGGGTGCAAAGAGTGTTAGAGCCTCGGTTACCGGGAGGGTAGGGAAAAGTTCATATGTTGGTTTAGTTGAGGGTGAGGAATGGAACCTTGTTCGGATGTTGCCTACAACCAGGTGTACATTTAGGTTCGGAGCAGTGTTTGAGCCGCAGTAACCGTGAGGGAACTTAAAGGTAAGTATGATGGTTAGGGTGGGGCAGAGATATGAATGGGCCAGGGTTCGCCTTTTATGTACAGCCTTGTGTACGTCTAGACTCGGAACACTGTTAGGGCCACGGTTCCCTGGATGGTATGGGAAAGGATTGAATGTTGGTTAGTGTCAGTCTGAGGGATGGGAGTGTTCGGCTACTGCCTGTATCCAGGTACACGTTAATGTCTGGTTGAGGGTTAGGAACTCGGTTAACCCGAGGGTGAACAGGGTTAGTGTGTTAGTTAAAATGACGGTGAGTGTTTGGACAGTGTAGAGTTTCGGATAACAGCCAAGTAGTTTCGGAGCAGTATTTGAAATTTGGTCAGCGTTTGGTATGTTGGTTAGGGTGAGGGTGATGGGACAGTGTTCAGGTTCTGCTTAAAGCCAGGTGCATGTTTAGGCACGGAAGAATCTTAGGTCCACGGTTAGAGGGAGGTTATGGGAAAGGACTGCATTTTGGTTCGTGTGAGGCTGAGGGATGGAACATGTTTCAGCTGCTGCCTCCAGCCAGGTATACATTAAGGGTCGGGTCAGTGTTAGGGCCTCGGTTAGCCCGAGTGTGAGAGAGTGTTTGTATGCTCCTTACAGAGAGGGTGAGGGTTCAGACATTGTCGGGTTTGGAAAAAGCCAAGTATACATTCAGGATCGGAAGAGTGTTAGAGCCACGGTTATCGCCAGGGTAGGGAAACGGTTGGAATGCTTGATATGTTGAGGGTGAGGGATTGAACTGTATCGTGCTGCTGCCTACAGCCAGGTATACATTTAGGTTCGGAGCAGTGTTTGAGCCACGTTCACCCCGACGGAAGTTAAAGTTGGTAAGTTGATTAGGTTGAGGGTGAGGGATGTGTCAGTGTTCCGGTTCTGCTCACAACCAGTTGTTCGTTGAGGTTCGGAACACTGTTAGGATCACTGTTAGCTGGAGGGTATGGGAAAGGATTGTATGCTGGTTAGTGTGAGGTTTAGGGAAGGGACAGGGTTCGGCTACTGCCTTCAGACAGGTATACATTAAGGTTCCGGTCAGTGTTAGCACCGAGGTTAGCCCAAGGGCGAGACAGTGTTGGTGTGTGTTAAAGTGAGAGTGAGGGTTTCGACAGGACAGAGATTCGTATACCAGCCAAGTATACGTCTAGGGTGCGAAGGGTGTTAGAGCCTCGTTTACTGGGATGGTAGGGAAAGTTTCATATGTTGGTTTAGTTGAGGGTGAGGAATGCAACCTTGTTCGGATGTGGCCTACAACCAGGTATACATTGAGGTTCGGAACGGAGCTTGAGCCGCAGGAACCGTGAGGTAACTTAAAGGTTGGTATGATGGTGAGGCGGAGGGTGAGAAATGAGACAGGGTTCGCCTTTTACTTACAGCCTTGTGTACGTCTAGACTCGGAACACTGTTAAGGCCACGGTTACCTGGATGTATGGGAAAGGAGTGAATGTTGGTAAGTGTCAGTTTGAGGGATGGGAGACTGTTCGGTTGCTGCCTTATCAAGATACACATTAAGGCTCGGTTGAGGGTTAGGAACTCGGTTAACCCGAGGGTGAACAGGCTTGGTGTGTTAGTTAAAATGACGGTGAGGGTGTCGACAGCGTTGAGTTTCGTATAACAGTCAAGTATACATCTAGGGTCCGCAGAGTGTTAGAGCCACGATGACCGACAGGGTAGGGAAAAGGTTGGTATGTTTGATATGTTGAGGGAGAGGAATGGAACTGTGTTCAGCTGCTGCCTACAGCCAGGTATACATTTAGGATCGGAGCAGTGTTTGAGCCACTTTCACCCCGACGGAAGTTAAAGTTGGTATGTTGGTTAGGGTGAGGGTGAGGGATGGGTCAGTGTTCGGGTTCTACTTACAACCAGTAGTCCGGTTTGTTTCGGAACACTGTTAAAATCACTCTTAGCTGGAAGGTATGGGAAAGGATTGAATCTTGGATAGTGTCAGTCTGAGGGATGCGAGAGTGTTCGGCTACTGCCTGTATCCAGGTATACATTAAAGTTCTGGTGAGGGTTAGGAACTCGGTTAACACGAGGACGAACAGGGTTGGTGTGATAAAATGGCGGAGAGGGTTTGGACAGTGTAGGGTTTCTAATAACAGCCCCGTAGGTTTGGAGCAGTATTTAAACCTTGGTCAGCGTGAAGGTAGTTAAAGGTTGTTATGTTGGTTAGGCTATGGGTGAGTGATGGGACAGTGTTCAGGTTCTGCTTACAGCCAGGTGCACTTTTAGGCTCGGAAGACTCTTAGGTCCACGGTTAGCGGGAGGTTATGGGAAAGGATTGAACGTTGGCTTGTGTGAGGCTGAGGGTTGGGACATGTTTCAGCTACTGTCTGCAGCCAGGTATACATTATGGTTCGGGTCAGTGTCAGTGCCTCGGTTAGCACGAGTGTGAGAGAGTGTTGGTGTGTTAGTTACCGTGAGGGTGAGGGTTCAGACATTGTACGGGTTCCGAAAACAGCCATGTATACGTTTAGGAGCGGAAGTGTGTTAGACCCACGGTTATCACCAGGGTAGGGAAATGGTTGGTATCCTTGAGCTGTTGAGGGTGAGGGATGGAACTGTGTTCTACTGCTGCCTACAGCCAGGTATACATTTAGGTTCGGAGCAGTGTTTGAGTCACGTTCATCCCGACGGAACTTAAAGTTGGCATGTAGGTTATGGTGAGCGTGAGGGATGGGTCAGTGTTCGGGTTCTGCTTACAACCAGGTGTCCGTTTAAGTTCGGAACACTGTTAGGATCACTATTAGCTGGAGCGTATGGGAAAGAGTTGTATGCTGGATAGTGCGAGGATTAGGGAAGGGACCGGGTTCGGCTACTGCCTTCAGACAGGTATACATGAAGGTTCGGGTGAGTGCTATCGCCGAGGTTAGCCCAAGGGCGAGACAGCGTTGGTGTGTGTTAAAGTGAGAGTGAGATTTCGGACAGGCCAGAGTTTCGTATTACAACCAAGTATACGTTTAGGGTGCAAAGAGTGTTAGAGCCTCGGTTACCGGGAGGGTAGGGAAAAGTTCATATGTTGGTTTAGTTGAGGGTGAGGAATGGAACCTTGTTCGGATGTTGCCTACAACCAGGTGTACATTTAGGTTCGGAGCAGTGTTTGAGCCGCAGTAACCGTGAGGGAACTTAAAGGTAAGTATGATGGTTAGGGTGGGGCAGAGATATGAATGGGCCAGGGTTCGCCTTTTATGTACAGCCTTGTGTACGTCTAGACTCGGAACACTGTTAGGGCCACGGTTCCCTGGATGGTATGGGAAAGGATTGAATGTTGGTTAGTGTCAGTCTGAGGGATGGGAGTGTTCGGCTACTGCCTGTATCCAGGTACACGTTAATGTCTGGTTGAGGGTTAGGAACTCGGTTAACCCGAGGGTGAACAGGGTTAGTGTGTTAGTTAAAATGACGGTGAGTGTTTGGACAGTGTAGAGT
The DNA here is from genome assembly GCF_057876585.1 of Rhinolophus sinicus. Lineage (NCBI taxonomy): Eukaryota > Metazoa > Chordata > Mammalia > Chiroptera > Rhinolophidae > Rhinolophus > Rhinolophus sinicus. The sequence continues at coordinate 41,941,415 of NC_142506.1, forward strand.
TTCGGATAACAGCCAAGTAGTTTCGGAGCAGTATTTGAAACTTGGTCAGCGTTTGGTATGTTGGTTAGGGTGAGGGTGATGGGACAGTGTTCAGGTTCTGCTTAAAGCCAGGTGCATGTTTAGGCACGGAAGAATCTTAGGTCCACGGTTAGAGGGAGGTTATGGGAAAGGACTGCATTTTGGTTCGTGTGAGGCTGAGGGATGGAACATGTTTCAGCTGCTGCCTCCAGCCAGGTATACATTAAGGGTCGGGTCAGTGTTAGGGCCTCGGTTAGCCCGAGTGTGAGAGAGTGTTGGTATGCTACTTACAGAGAGGGTGAGGGTTCAGACGTTGTCGGGTTTGGAAAAAGCCAAGTATACATTCAGGATCGGAAGAGTGTTAGAGCCACGGTTATCGCCAGGGTAGGGAAACGGTTGGAATGCTTGATATGTTGAGGGTGAGGGATTGAACTGTATCGTGCTGCTGCCTACAGCCAGGTATACATTTAGGTTCGGAGCAGTGTTTGAGCCACGTTCACCCCGACGGAAGTTAAAGTTGGTATGTTGATTAGGTTGAGGGTGAGGGATGTGTCAGTGTTCCGGTTCTGCTCACAACCAGTTGTTCGTTGAGGTTCGGAACACTGTTAGGATCACTGTTAGCTGGAGGGTATGGGAAAGGATTGTATGCTGGTTAGTGTGAGGTTTAGGGAAGGGACAGGGTTCGGCTACTGCCTTCAGACAGGTATACATTAAGGTTCGGGTCAGTGTTAGCACCGAGGTTAGCCCAAGGGCGAGACAGTGTTGGTGTGTGTTAAAGTGAGAGTGAGGGTTTGGACAGGACAGAGTTTCGTATACCAGCCAAGTATACGTCTAGGGTGCGAAGGGTGTTAGAGCCTCGTTTACTGGGATGGTAGGGAAAGTTTCATATGTTGGTTTAGTTGAGGGTGAGGAATGCAACCTTGTTCGGATGTTGCCTACAACCAGGTATACATTGAGGTTCGGAACGGAGCTTGAGCCGCAGGAACCGTGAGGTAACTTAAAGGTTGGTATGATGGTGAGGCGGAGGGTGAGAAATGAGACAGGGTTCGCCTTTTACTGACAGCCTTGTGTACGTCTAGACTCGGAACACTGTTAAGGCCACGGTTACCTGGATGTATGGGAAAGGAGTGAATGTTGGTTAGTGTCAGTTTGAGGGATGGGAGACTGTTCGGTTGCTGCCTTATCAAGATACACATTAAGGCTCGGTTGAGGGTTAGGAACTCGGTTAACCCGAGGGTGAACAGGCTTGGTGTGTTAGTTAAAATGACGGTGAGGGTGTCGACAGTGTTGAGTTTCGTATAACAGTCAAGTATACATATAGGGTCCGCAGAGTGTTAGAGCCACGATGACCGACAGGGTAGGGAAAAGGTTGGTGTGTTTGATATGTTGAGGGAGAGGGATGGAACTGTGTTCAGCTGCTGCCTACAGCCAGGTATACATTTAGGATCGGAGCAGTGTTTGAGCCACGTTCACCCCGACGGAAGTTAAAGTTGGTATGTTGGTTAGGGTGAGGGTGAGGGATGGGTCAGTGTTCGGGTTCTACTTACAACCAGTAGTCCGGTTTGTTTCGGAACACTGTTAAAATCACTCTTAGCTGGAAGGTATGGGAAAGGATTGAATCTTGGATAGTGTCAGTCTGAGGGATGCGAGAGTGTTCGGCTACTGCCTGTATCCAGGTATACATTAAAGTTCTGGTGAGGGTTAGGAACTCGGTTAACACGAGGACGAACAGGGTTGGTGTGATAAAATGGCGGAGAGGGTTTGGACAGTGTAGGGTTTCTAATAACAGCCCCGTAGGTTTGGAGCAGTATTTAAACCTTGGTCAGCGTGAAGGTAGTTAAAGGTTGTTATGTTGGTTAGGCTATGGGTGAGTGATGGGACAGTGTTCAGGTTCTGCTTACAGCCAGGTGCACTTTTAGGCTCGGAAGACTCTTAGGTCCACGGTTAGCGGGAGGTTATGGGAAAGGATTGAACGTTGGCTTGTGTGAGGCTGAGGGTTGGGACATGTTTCAGCTACTGTCTGCAGCCAGGTATACATTATGGTTCGGGGCAGTGTCAGTGCCTCGGTTAGCACGAGTGTGAGAGAGTGTTGGTGTGTTAGTTACCGTGAGGGTGAGGGTTCAGACATTGTACGGGTTCCGAAAACAGCCATGTATACGTTTAGGAGCGGAAGTGTGTTAGACCCACGGTTATCACCAGGGTAGGGAAATGGTTGGTATCCTTGAGCTGTTGAGGGTGAGGGATGGAACTGTGTTCTACTGCTGCCTACAGCCAGGTATACATTTAGGTTCGGAGCAGTGTTTGAGCCACGTTCATCCCGACGGAACTTAAAGTTGGCATGTAGGTTATGGTGAGCGTGAGGGATGGGTCAGTGTTCGGGTTCTGCTTACAACCAGGTGTCCGTTTAAGTTCGGAACACTGTTAGGATCACTATTAGCTGGAGCGTATGGGAAAGAGTTGTATGCTGGATAGTGCGAGGATTAGGGAAGGGACCGGGTTCGGCTACTGCCTTCAGACAGGTATACATTAAGGTTCGGGTGAGTGCTATCGCCGAGGTTAGCCCAAGGGCGAGACAGCGTTGGTGTGTGTTAAAGTGAGAGTGAGATTTCGGACAGGCCAGAGTTTCGTATTACAACCAAGTATACGTTTAGGGTGCAAAGAGTGTTAGAGCCTCGGTTACCGGGAGGGTAGGGAAAGTTTCATATGTTGGTTTAGTTGAGGGTGAGGAATGGAACCTTGTTCGGATGTTGCCTACAACCAGGTGTACATTTAGGTTCGGAGCAGTGTTTGAGCCGCAGTAACCGTGAGGGAACTTAAAGGTAAGTATGATGGTTAGGGTGGGGCAGAGATATGAATGGGCCAGGGTTCGCCTTTTATGTACAGCCTTGTGTACGTCTAGACTCGGAACACTGTTAGGGCCACGGTTCCCTGGATGGTATGGGAAAGGATTGAATGTTGGTTAGTGTCAGTCTGAGGGATGGGAGTGTTCGGCTACTGCCTGTATCCAGGTACACGTTAATGTCTGGTTGAGGGTTAGGAACTCGGTTAACCCGAGGGTGAACAGGGTTAGTGTGTTAGTTAAAATGACGGTGAGTGTTTGGACAGTGTAGAGTTTCGGATAACAGCCAAGTAGTTTCGGAGCAGTATTTGAAACTTGGTCAGCGTTTGGTATGTTGGTTAGGGTGAGGGTGATGGGACAGTGTTCAGGTTCTGCTTAAAGCCAGGTGCATGTTTAGGCACGGAAGAATCTTAGGTCCACGGTTAGAGGGAGGTTATGGGAAAGGACTGCATTTTGGTTCGTGTGAGGCTGAGGGATGGAACATGTTTCAGCTGCTGCCTCCAGCCAGGTATACATTAAGGGTCGGGTCAGTGTTAGGGCCTCGGTTAGCCCGAGTGTGAGAGAGTGTTGGTATGCTCCTTACAGAGAGGGTGAGGGTTCAGACATTGTCGGGTTTGGAAAAAGCCAAGTATACATTCAGGATCGGAAGAGTGTTAGAGCCACGGTTATCGCCAGGGTAGGGAAACGGTTGGAATGCTTGATATGTTGAGGGTGAGGGATTGAACTGTATCGTGCTGCTGCCTACAGCCAGGTATACATTTAGGTTCGGAGCAGTGTTTGAGCCACGTTCACCCCGACGGAAGTTAAAGTTGGTATGTTGATTAGGTTGAGGGTGAGGGATGGGTCAGTGTTCCGGTTCTGCTCACAACCAGTTGTTCGTTGAGGTTCGGAACACTGTTAGGATCACTGTTAGCTGGAGGGTATGGGAAAGGATTGTATGCTGGTTAGTGTGAGGTTTAGGGAAGGGACAGGGTTCGGCTACTGCCTTCAGACAGGTATACATTAAGGTTCGGGTCAGTGTTAGCACCGAGGTTAGCCCAAGGGCGAGACAGTGTTGGTGTGTGTTAAAGTGAGAGTGAGGGTTTGGACAGGACAGAGTTTCGTATACCAGCCAAGTATACGTCTAGGGTGCGAAGGGTGTTAGAGCCTCGTTTACTGGGATGGTAGGGAAAGTTTCATATGTTGGTTTAGTTGAGGGTGAGGAATGCAACCTTGTTCGGATGTTGCCTACAACCAGGTATACATTGAGGTGCGGAACGGAGCTTGAGCCGCAGGAACCGTGAGGTAACTTAAAGGTTGGTATGATGGTGAGGCGGAGGGTGAGAAATGAGACAGGGTTCGCCTTTTACTGACAGCCTTGTGTACGTCTAGACTCGGAACACTGTTAAGGCCACGGTTACCTGGATGTATGGGAAAGGAGTGAATGTTGGTTAGTGTCAGTTTGAGGGATGGGAGACTGTTCGGTTGCTGCCTTATCAAGATACACATTAAGGCTCGGTTGAGGGTTAGGAACTCGGTTAACCCGAGGGTGAACAGGCTTGGTGTGTTAGTTAAAATGACGGTGAGGGTGTCGACAGTGTTGAGTTTCGTATAACAGTCAAGTATACATCTAGGGTCCGCAGAGTGTTAGAGCCACGATGACCGACAGGGTAGGGAAAAGGTTGGTGTGTTTGATATGTTGAGGGAGAGGGATGGAACTGTGTTCAGCTGCTGCCTACAGCCAGGTATACATTTAGGATCGGAGCAGTGTTTGAGCCACGTTCACCCCGACGGAAGTTAAAGTTGGTATGTTGGTTAGGGTGAGGGTGAGGGATGGGTCAGTGTTCGGGTTCTACTTACAACCAGTAGTCCGGTTTGTTTCGGAACACTGTTAAAATCACTCTTAGCTGGAAGGTATGGGAAAGGATTGAATCTTGGATAGTGTCAGTCTGAGGGATGCGAGAGTGTTCGGCTACTGCCTGTATCCAGGTATACATTAAAGTTCTGGTGAGGGTTAGGAACTCGGTTAACACGAGGACCAACAGGGTTGGTGTGATAAAATGGCGGAGAGGGTTTGGACAGTGTAGGGTTTCTAATAACAGCCCCGTAGGTTTGGAGCAGTATTTAAACCTTGGTCAGCGTGAAGGTAGTTAAAGGTTGTTATGTTGGTTAGGCTATGGGTGAGTGATGGGACAGTGTTCAGGTTCTGCTTACAGCCAGGTGCACTTTTAGGCTCGGAAGACTCTTAGGTCCACGGTTAGCGGGAGGTTATGGGAAAGGATTGAACGTTGGCTTGTGTGAGGCTGAGGGTTGGGACATGTTTCAGCTACTGTCTGCAGCCAGGTATACATTATGGTTCGGGGCAGTGTCAGTGCCTCGGTTAGCACGAGTGTGAGAGAGTGTTGGTGTGTTAGTTACCGTGAGGGTGAGGGTTCAGACATTGTACGGGTTCCGAAAACAGCCATGTATACGTTTAGGAGCAGAAGTGTGTTAGACCCACGGTTATCACCAGGGTAGGGAAATGGTTGGTATCCTTGAGCTGTTGAGGGTGAGGGATGGAACTGTGTTTTACTGCTGCCTACAGCCAGGTATACATTTAGGTTCGGAGCAGTGTTTGAGCCACGTTCATCCCGACGGAACTTAAAGTTGGCATGTAGGTTATGGTGAGCGTGAGGGATGGGTCAGTGTTCGGGTTCTGCTTACAACCAGGTGTCCGTTTAAGTTCGGAACACTGTTAGGATCACTATTAGCTGGAGCGTATGGGAAAGAGTTGTATGCTGGATAGTGCGAGGATTAGGGAATGGACCGGGTTCGGCTACTGCCTTCAGACACGTATACATTAAGGTTCGGGTGAGTGCTATCGCCGAGGTTAGCCCAAGGGCGAGACAGCGTTGGTGTGTGTTAAAGTGAGAGTGAGATTTCGGACAGGCCAGAGTTTCGTATTACAACCAAGTATACGTTTAGGGTGCAAAGAGTGTTAGAGCCTCGGTTACCGGGAGGGTAGGGAAAGTTTCATATGTTGGTTTAGTTGAGGGTGAGGAATGGAACCTTGTTCGGATGTTGCCTACAACCAGGTGTACGTTTAGGTTCGGAGCAGTGTTTGAGCCGCAGTAACCGTGAGGGAACTTAAAGGTAAGTATGATGGTTAGGGTGGGGCAGAGATATGAATGGGCCAGGGTTCGCCTTTTATGTACAGCCTTGTGTACGTCTAGACTCGGAACACTGTTAGGGCCACGGTTACCTGGATGGTATGGGAAAGGATTGAATGTTGGTTAGTGTCAGTCTGAGGGATGGGAGTGTTCGGCTACTGCCTGTATCCAGGTACACGTTAATGTCTGGTTGAGGGTTAGGAACTCGGTTAACCCGAGGGTGAACAGGGTTAGTGTGTTAGTTAAAATGACGGTGAGTGTTTGGACAGTGTAGAGTTTCGGATAACAGCCAAGTAATTTCGGAGCAGTATTTGAAACTTGGTCAGCGTTTGGTATGTTGGTTAGGGTGAGGGTGATGGGACAGTGTTCAGGTTCTGCTTAAAGCCAGGTGCATGTTTAGGCACGGAAGAATCCTAGGTTCACGGTTAGAGGGAGGTTATGGGAAAGGACTGCATTTTGGTTCGTGTGAGGCTGAGGGATGGAACATGTTTCAGCTGCTGCCTCCAGCCAGGTATACATTAAGGGTCGGGTTGTGTTAGGGCCTCGATTAGCCCCAGTGTGAGAGAGTGTTGGTATGCTACTTACAGAGAGGGTGAGGGTTCAGACATTGTCGGGTTTGGAAAAAGCCAAGTATACATTCAGGATCGGAAGAGTGTTAGAGCCACGGTTATCGCCAGGGTAGGGAAACGGTTGGAATGCTTGATATGTTGAGGGTGAGGGATTGAACTGTATCGTGCTGCTGCCTACAGCCAGGTATACATTTAGGTTCGGAGCAGTGTTTGAGCCACGTTCACCCCGACGGAAGTTAAAGTTGGTATGTTGATTAGGTTGAGGGTGAGGGATGGGTCAGTGTTCCGGTTCTGCTCACAACCAGTTGTTCGTTGAGGTTCGGAACACTGTTAGGATCACTGTTAGCTGGAGGGTATGGGAAAGGATTGTATGCTGGTTAGTGTGAGGTTTAGGGAAGGGACAGGGTTCGGCTACTGCCTTCAGACAGGTATACATTAAGGTTCGGGTCAGTGTTAGCACCGAGGTTAGCCCAAGGGCGAGACAGTGTTGGTGTGTGTTAAAGTGAGAGTGAGGGTTTGGACAGGACAGAGTTTCGTATACCAGCCAAGTATACGTCTAGGGTGCGAAGGGTGTTAGAGCCTCGTTTACTGGGATGGTAGGGAAAGTTTCATATGTTGGTTTAGTTGAGGGTGAGGAATGCAACCTTGTTCGGATGTTGCCTACAACCAGGTATACATTGAGGTGCGGAACGGAGCTTGAGCCGCAGGAACCGTGAGGTAACTTAAAGGTTGGTATGATGGTGAGGCGGAGGGTGAGAAATGAGACAGGGTTCGCCTTTTACTGACAGCCTTGTGTACGTCTAGACTCGGAACACTGTTAAGGCCACGGTTACCTGGATGTATGGGAAAGGAGTGAATGTTGGTTAGTGTCAGTTTGAGGGATGGGAGACTGTTCGGTTGCTGCCTTATCAAGATACACATTAAGGCTCGGTTGAGGGTTAGGAACTCGGTTAACCCGAGGGTGAACAGGCTTGGTGTGTTAGTTAAAATGACGGTGAGGGTGTCGACAGTGTTGAGTTTCGTATAACAGTCAAGTATACATCTAGGGTCCGCAGAGTGTTAGAGCCACGATGACCGACAGGGTAGGGAAAAGGTTGGTGTGTTTGATATGTTGAGGGAGAGGGATGGAACTGTGTTCAGCTGCTGCCTACAGCCAGGTATACATTTAGGATCGGAGCAGTGTTTGAGCCACGTTCACCCCGACGGAAGTTAAAGTTGGTATGTTGGTTAGGGTGAGGGTGAGGGATGGGTCAGTGTTCGGGTTCTACTTACAACCAGTAGTCCGGTTTGTTTCGGAACACTGTTAAAATCACTCTTAGCTGGAAGGTATGGGAAAGGATTGAATCTTGGATAGTGTCAGTCTGAGGGATGCGAGAGTGTTCGGCTACTGCCTGTATCCAGGTATACATTAAAGTTCTGGTGAGGGTTAGGAACTCGGTTAACACGAGGACGAACAGGGTTGGTGTGATAAAATGGCGGAGAGGGTTTGGACAGTGTAGGGTTTCTAATAACAGCCCCGTAGGTTTGGAGCAGTATTTAAACCTTGGTCAGCGTGAAGGTAGTTAAAGGTTGTTATGTTGGTTAGGCTATGGGTGAGTGATGGGACAGTGTTCAGGTTCTGCTTACAGCCAGGTGCACTTTTAGGCTCGGAAGACTCTTAGGTCCACGGTTAGCGGGAGGTTATGGGAAAGGATTGAACGTTGGCTTGTGTGAGGCTGAGGGTTGGGACATGTTTCAGCTACTGTCTGCAGCCAGGTATACATTATGGTTCGGGGCAGTGTCAGTGCCTCGGTTAGCACGAGTGTGAGAGAGTGTTGGTGTGTTAGTTACCGTGAGGGTGAGGGTTCAGACATTGTACGGGTTCCGAAAACAGCCATGTATACGTTTAGGAGCGGAAGTGTGTTAGACCCACGGTTATCACCAGGGTAGGGAAATGGTTGGTATCCTTGAGCTGTTGAGGGTGAGGGATGGAACTGTGTTCTACTGCTGCCTACAGCCAGGTATACATTTAGGTTCGGAGCAGTGTTTGAGCCACGTTCATCCCGACGGAACTTAAAGTTGGCATGTAGGTTATGGTGAGCGTGAGGGATGGGTCAGTGTTCGGGTTCTGCTTACAACCAGGTGTCCGTTTAAGTTCGGAACACTGTTAGGATCACTATTAGCTGGAGCGTATGGGAAAGAGTTGTATGCTGGATAGTGCGAGGATTAGGGAAGGGACCGGGTTCGGCTACTGCCTTCAGACAGGTATACATTAAGGTTCGGGTGAGTGCTATCGCCGAGGTTAGCCCAAGGGCGAGACAGCGTTGGTGTGTGTTAAAGTGAGAGTGAGATTTCGGACAGGCCAGAGTTTCGTATTACAACCAAGTATACGTTTAGGGTGCAAAGAGTGTTAGAGCCTCGGTTACCGGGAGGGTAGGGAAAGTTTCATATGTTGGTTTAGTTGAGGGTGAGGAATGGAACCTTGTTCGGATGTTGCCTACAACCAGGTGTACATTTAGGTTCGGAGCAGTGTTTGAGCCGCAGTAACCGTGAGGGAACTTAAAGGTAAGTATGATGGTTAGGGTGGGGCAGAGATATGAATGGGCCAGGGTTCGCCTTTTATGTACAGCCTTGTGTACGTCTAGACTCGGAACACTGTTAGGGCCACGGTTCCCTGGATGGTATGGGAAAGGATTGAATGTTGGTTAGTGTCAGTCTGAGGGATGGGAGTGTTCGGCTACTGCCTGTATCCAGGTACACGTTAATGTCTGGTTGAGGGTTAGGAACTCGGTTAACCCGAGGGTGAACAGGGTTAGTGTGTTAGTTAAAATGACGGTGAGTGTTTGGACAGTGTAGAGTTTCGGATAACAGCCAAGTAGTTTCGGAGCAGTATTTGAAACTTGGTCAGCGTTTGGTATGTTGGTTAGGGTGAGGGTGATGGGACAGTGTTCAGGTTCTGCTTAAAGCCAGGTGCATGTTTAGGCACGGAAGAATCTTAGGTCCACGGTTAGAGGGAGGTTATGGGAAAGGACTGCATTTTGGTTCGTGTGAGGCTGAGGGATGGAACATGTTTCAGCTGCTGCCTCCAGCCAGGTATACATTAAGGGTCGGGTCAGTGTTAGGGCCTCGGTTAGCCCGAGTGTGAGAGAGTGTTGGTATGCTCCTTACAGAGAGGGTGAGGGTTCAGACATTGTCGGGTTTGGAAAAAGCCAAGTATACATTCAGGATCGGAAGAGTGTTAGAGCCACGGTTATCGCCAGGGTAGGGAAACGGTTGGAATGCTTGATATGTTGAGGGTGAGGGATTGAACTGTATCGTGCTGCTGCCTACAGCCAGGTATACATTTAGGTTCGGAGCAGTGTTTGAGCCACGTTCACCCCGACGGAAGTTAAAGTTGGTATGTTGATTAGGTTGAGGGTGAGGGATGGGTCAGTGTTCCGGTTCTGCTCACAACCAGTTGTTCGTTGAGGTTCGGAACACTGTTAGGATCACTGTTAGCTGGAGGGTATGGGAAAGGATTGTATGCTGGTTAGTGTGAGGTTTAGGGAAGGGACAGGGTTCGGCTACTGCCTTCAGACAGGTATACATTAAGGTTCGGGTCAGTGTTAGCACCGAGGTTAGCCCAAGGGCGAGACAGTGTTGGTGTGTGTTAAAGTGAGAGTGAGGGTTTGGACAGGACAGAGTTTCGTATACCAGCCAAGTATACGTCTAGGGTGCGAAGGGTGTTAGAGCCTCGTTTACTGGGATGGTAGGGAAAGTTTCATATGTTGGTTTAGTTGAGGGTGAGGAATGCAACCTTGTTCGGATGTTGCCTACAACCAGGTATACATTGAGGTGCGGAACGGAGCTTGAGCCGCAGGAACCGTGAGGTAACTTAAAGGTTGGTATGATGGTGAGGCGGAGGGTGAGAAATGAGACAGGGTTCGCCTTTTACTGACAGCCTTGTGTACGTCTAGACTCGGAACACTGTTAAGGCCACGGTTACCTGGATGTATGGGAAAGGAGTGAATGTTGGTTAGTGTCAGTTTGAGGGATGGGAGACTGTTCGGTTGCTGCCTTATCAAGATACACATTAAGGCTCGGTTGAGGGTTAGGAACTCGGTTAACCCGAGGGTGAACAGGCTTGGTGTGTTAGTTAAAATGACGGTGAGGGTGTCGACAGTGTTGAGTTTCGTATAACAGTCAAGTATACATCTAGGGTCCGCAGAGTGTTAGAGCCACGATGACCGACAGGGTAGGGAAAAGGTTGGTGTGTTTGATATGTTGAGGGAGAGGGATGGAACTGTGTTCAGCTGCTGCCTACAGCCAGGTATACATTTAGGATCGGAGCAGTGTTTGAGCCACGTTCACCCCGACGGAAGTTAAAGTTGGTATGTTGGTTAGGGTGAGGGTGAGGGATGGGTCAGTGTTCGGGTTCTACTTACAACCAGTAGTCCGGTTTGTTTCGGAACACTGTTAAAATCACTCTTAGCTGGAAGGTATGGGAAAGGATTGAATCTTGGATAGTGTCAGTCTGAGGGATGCGAGAGTGTTCGGCTACTGCCTGTATCCAGGTATACATTAAAGTTCTGGTGAGGGTTAGGAACTCGGTTAACACGAGGACCAACAGGGTTGGTGTGATAAAATGGCGGAGAGGGTTTGGACAGTGTAGGGTTTCTAATAACAGCCCCGTAGGTTTGGAGCAGTATTTAAACCTTGGTCAGCGTGAAGGTAGTTAAAGGTTGTTATGTTGGTTAGGCTATGGGTGAGTGATGGGACAGTGTTCAGGTTCTGCTTACAGCCAGGTGCACTTTTAGGCTCGGAAGACTCTTAGGTCCACGGTTAGCGGGAGGTTATGGGAAAGGATTGAACGTTGGCTTGTGTGAGGCTGAGGGTTGGGACATGTTTCAGCTACTGTCTGCAGCCAGGTATACATTATGGTTCGGGGCAGTGTCAGTGCCTCGGTTAGCACGAGTGTGAGAGAGTGTTGGTGTGTTAGTTACCGTGAGGGTGAGGGTTCAGACATTGTACGGGTTCCGAAAACAGCCATGTATACGTTTAGGAGCAGAAGTGTGTTAGACCCACGGTTATCACCAGGGTAGGGAAATGGTTGGTATCCTTGAGCTGTTGAGGGTGAGGGATGGAACTGTGTTTTACTGCTGCCTACAGCCAGGTATACATTTAGGTTCGGAGCAGTGTTTGAGCCACGTTCATCCCGACGGAACTTAAAGTTGGCATGTAGGTTATGGTGAGCGTGAGGGATGGGTCAGTGTTCGGGTTCTGCTTACAACCAGGTGTCCGTTTAAGTTCGGAACACTGTTAGGATCACTATTAGCTGGAGCGTATGGGAAAGAGTTGTATGCTGGATAGTGCGAGGATTAGGGAATGGACCGGGTTCGGCTACTGCCTTCAGACACGTATACATTAAGGTTCGGGTGAGTGCTATCGCCGAGGTTAGCCCAAGGGCGAGACAGCGTTGGTGTGTGTTAAAGTGAGAGTGAGATTTCGGACAGGCCAGAGTTTCGTATTACAACCAAGTATACGTTTAGGGTGCAAAGAGTGTTAGAGCCTCGGTTACCGGGAGGGTAGGGAAAGTTTCATATGTTGGTTTAGTTGAGGGTGAGGAATGGAACCTTGTTCGGATGTTGCCTACAACCAGGTGTACGTTTAGGTTCGGAGCAGTGTTTGAGCCGCAGTAACCGTGAGGGAACTTAAAGGTAAGTATGATGGTTAGGGTGGGGCAGAGATATGAATGGGCCAGGGTTCGCCTTTTATGTACAGCCTTGTGTACGTCTAGACTCGGAACACTGTTAGGGCCACGGTTACCTGGATGGTATGGGAAAGGATTGAATGTTGGTTAGTGTCAGTCTGAGGGATGGGAGTGTTCGGCTACTGCCTGTATCCAGGTACACGTTAATGTCTGGTTGAGGGTTAGGAACTCGGTTAACCCGAGGGTGAACAGGGTTAGTGTGTTAGTTAAAATGACGGTGAGTGTTTGGACAGTGTAGAGTTTCGGATAACAGCCAAGTAATTTCGGAGCAGTATTTGAAACTTGGTCAGCGTTTGGTATGTTGGTTAGGGTGAGGGTGATGGGACAGTGTTCAGGTTCTGCTTAAAGCCAGGTGCATGTTTAGGCACGGAAGAATCCTAGGTTCACGGTTAGAGGGAGGTTATGGGAAAGGACTGCATTTTGGTTCGTGTGAGGCTGAGGGATGGAACATGTTTCAGCTGCTGCCTCCAGCCAGGTATACATTAAGGGTCGGGTTGTGTTAGGGCCTCGATTAGCCCCAGTGTGAGAGAGTGTTGGTATGCTACTTACAGAGAGGGTGAGGGTTCAGACATTGTCGGGTTTGGAAAAAGCCAAGTATACATTCAGGATCGGAAGAGTGTTAGAGCCACGGTTATCGCCAGGGTAGGGAAACGGTTGGAATGCTTGATATGTTGAGGGTGAGGGATTGAACTGTATCGTGCTGCTGCCTACAGCCAGGTATACATTTAGGTTCGGAGCAGTGTTTGAGCCACGTTCACCCCGACGGAAGTTAAAGTTGGTATGTTGATTAGGTTGAGGGTGAGGGATGGGTCAGTGTTCCGGTTCTGCTCACAACCAGTTGTTCGTTGAGGTTCGGAACACTGTTAGGATCACTGTTAGCTGGAGGGTATGGGAAAGGATTGTATGCTGGTTAGTGTGAGGTTTAGGGAAGGGACAGGGTTCGGCTACTGCCTTCAGACAGGTATACATTAAGGTTCGGGTCAGTGTTAGCACCGAGGTTAGCCCAAGGGCGAGACAGTGTTGGTGTGTGTTAAAGTGAGAGTGAGGGTTTGGACAGGACAGAGTTTCGTATACCAGCCAAGTATACGTCTAGGGTGCGAAGGGTGTTAGAGCCTCGTTTACTGGGATGGTAGGGAAAGTTTCATATGTTGGTTTAGTTGAGGGTGAGGAATGCAACCTTGTTCGGATGTTGCCTACAACCAGGTATACATTGAGGTGCGGAACGGAGCTTGAGCCGCAGGAACCGTGAGGTAACTTAAAGGTTGGTATGATGGTGAGGCGGAGGGTGAGAAATGAGACAGGGTTCGCCTTTTACTGACAGCCTTGTGTACGTCTAGACTCGGAACACTGTTAAGGCCACGGTTACCTGGATGTATGGGAAAGGAGTGAATGTTGGTTAGTGTCAGTTTGAGGGATGGGAGACTGTTCGGTTGCTGCCTTATCAAGATACACATTAAGGCTCGGTTGAGGGTTAGGAACTCGGTTAACCCGAGGGTGAACAGGCTTGGTGTGTTAGTTAAAATGACGGTGAGGGTGTCGACAGTGTTGAGTTTCGTATAACAGTCAAGTATACATCTAGGGTCCGCAGAGTGTTAGAGCCACGATGACCGACAGGGTAGGGAAAAGGTTGGTGTGTTTGATATGTTGAGGGAGAGGGATGGAACTGTGTTCAGCTGCTGCCTACAGCCAGGTATACATTTAGGATCGGAGCAGTGTTTGAGCCACGTTCACCCCGACGGAAGTTAAAGTTGGTATGTTGGTTAGGGTGAGGGTGAGGGATGGGTCAGTGTTCGGGTTCTACTTACAACCAGTAGTCCGGTTTGTTTCGGAACACTGTTAAAATCACTCTTAGCTGGAAGGTATGGGAAAGGATTGAATCTTGGATAGTGTCAGTCTGAGGGATGCGAGAGTGTTCGGCTACTGCCTGTATCCAGGTATACATTAAAGTTCTGGTGAGGGTTAGGAACTCGGTTAACACGAGGACGAACAGGGTTGGTGTGATAAAATGGCGGAGAGGGTTTGGACAGTGTAGGGTTTCTAATAACAGCCCCGTAGGTTTGGAGCAGTATTTAAACCTTGGTCAGCGTGAAGGTAGTTAAAGGTTGTTATGTTGGTTAGGCTATGGGTGAGTGATGGGACAGTGTTCAGGTTCTGCTTACAGCCAGGTGCACTTTTAGGCTCGGAAGACTCTTAGGTCCACGGTTAGCGGGAGGTTATGGGAAAGGATTGAACGTTGGCTTGTGTGAGGCTGAGGGTTGGGACATGTTTCAGCTACTGTCTGCAGCCAGGTATACATTATGGTTCGGGGCAGTGTCAGTGCCTCGGTTAGCACGAGTGTGAGAGAGTGTTGGTGTGTTAGTTACCGTGAGGGTGAGGGTTCAGACATTGTACGGGTTCCGAAAACAGCCATGTATACGTTTAGGAGCGGAAGTGTGTTAGACCCACGGTTATCACCAGGGTAGGGAAATGGTTGGTATCCTTGAGCTGTTGAGGGTGAGGGATGGAACTGTGTTTTACTGCTGCCTACAGCCAGGTATACATTTAGGTTCGGAGCAGTGTTTGAGCCACGTTCATCCCGACGGAACTTAAAGTTGGCATGTAGGTTATGGTGAGCGTGAGGGATGGGTCAGTGTTCGGGTTCTGCTTACAACCAGGTGTCCGTTTAAGTTCGGAACACTGTTAGGATCACTATTAGCTGGAGCGTATGGGAAAGAGTTGTATGCTGGATAGTGCGAGGATTAGGGAAGGGACCGGGTTCGGCTACTGCCTTCAGACACGTATACATTAAGGTTCGGGTGAGTGCTATCGCCGAGGTTAGCCCAAGGGCGAGACAGCGTTGGTGTGTGTTAAAGTGAGAGTGAGATTTCGGACAGGCCAGAGTTTCGTATTACAACCAAGTATACGTTTAGGGTGCAAAGAGTGTTAGAGCCTCGGTTACCGGGAGGGTAGGGAAAGTTTCATATGTTGGTTTAGTTGAGGGTGAGGAATGGAACCTTGTTCGGATGTTGCCTACAACCAGGTGTACGTTTAGGTTCGGAGCAGTGTTTGAGCCGCAGTAACCGTGAGGGAACTTAAAGGTAAGTATGATGGTTAGGGTGGGGCAGAGATATGAATGGGCCAGGGTTCGCCTTTTATGTACAGCCTTGTGTACGTCTAGACTCGGAACACTGTTAGGGCCACGGTTACCTGGATGGTATGGGAAAGGATTGAATGTTGGTTAGTGTCAGTCTGAGGGATGGGAGTGTTCGGCTACTGCCTGTATCCAGGTACACGTTAATGTCTGGTTGAGGGTTAGGAACTCGGTTAACCCGAGGGTGAACAGGGTTAGTGTGTTAGTTAAAATGACGGTGAGTGTTTGGACAGTGTAGAGTTTCGGATAACAGCCAAGTAATTTCGGAGCAGTATTTGAAACTTGGTCAGCGTTTGGTATGTTGGTTAGGGTGAGGGTGATGGGACAGTGTTCAGGTTCTGCTTAAAGCCAGGTGCATGTTTAGGCACGGAAGAATCCTAGGTTCACGGTTAGAGGGAGGTTATGGGAAAGGACTGCATTTTGGTTCGTGTGAGGCTGAGGGATGGAACATGTTTCAGCTGCTGCCTCCAGCCAGGTATACATTAAGGGTCGGGTTGTGTTAGGGCCTCGATTAGCCCCAGTGTGAGAGAGTGTTGGTATGCTACTTACAGAGAGGGTGAGGGTTCAGACATTGTCGGGTTTGGAAAAAGCCAAGTATACATTCAGGATCGGAAGAGTGTTAGAGCCACGGTTATCGCCAGGGTAGGGAAACGGTTGGAATGCTTGATATGTTGAGGGTGAGGGATTGAACTGTATCGTGCTGCTGCCTA
Source organism: Rhinolophus sinicus (assembly GCF_057876585.1). Classification (NCBI taxonomy): domain Eukaryota; kingdom Metazoa; phylum Chordata; class Mammalia; order Chiroptera; family Rhinolophidae; genus Rhinolophus; species Rhinolophus sinicus. The sequence goes on from NC_142506.1 coordinate 41,957,537, forward strand.
CAGCCAGGTATACATTTAGGTTCGGAGCAGTGTTTGAGCCACGTTCACCCCGACGGAAGTTAAAGTTGGTATGTTGATTAGGTTGAGGGTGAGGGATGGGTCAGTGTTCCGGTTCTGCTCACAACCAGTTGTTCGTTGAGGTTCGGAACACTGTTAGGATCACTGTTAGCTGGAGGGTATGGGAAAGGATTGTATGCTGGTTAGTGTGAGGTTTAGGGAAGGGACAGGGTTCGGCTACTGCCTTCAGACAGGTATACATTAAGGTTCGGGTCAGTGTTAGCACCGAGGTTAGCCCAAGGGCGAGACAGTGTTGGTGTGTGTTAAAGTGAGAGTGAGGGTTTGGACAGGACAGAGTTTCGTATACCAGCCAAGTATACGTCTAGGGTGCGAAGGGTGTTAGAGCCTCGTTTACTGGGATGGTAGGGAAAGTTTCATATGTTGGTTTAGTTGAGGGTGAGGAATGCAACCTTGTTCGGATGTTGCCTACAACCAGGTATACATTGAGGTGCGGAACGGAGCTTGAGCCGCAGGAACCGTGAGGTAACTTAAAGGTTGGTATGATGGTGAGGCGGAGGGTGAGAAATGAGACAGGGTTCGCCTTTTACTGACAGCCTTGTGTACGTCTAGACTCGGAACACTGTTAAGGCCACGGTTACCTGGATGTATGGGAAAGGAGTGAATGTTGGTTAGTGTCAGTTTGAGGGATGGGAGACTGTTCGGTTGCTGCCTTATCAAGATACACATTAAGGCTCGGTTGAGGGTTAGGAACTCGGTTAACCCGAGGGTGAACAGGCTTGGTGTGTTAGTTAAAATGACGGTGAGGGTGTCGACAGTGTTGAGTTTCGTATAACAGTCAAGTATACATCTAGGGTCCGCAGAGTGTTAGAGCCACGATGACCGACAGGGTAGGGAAAAGGTTGGTGTGTTTGATATGTTGAGGGAGAGGGATGGAACTGTGTTCAGCTGCTGCCTACAGCCAGGTATACATTTAGGATCGGAGCAGTGTTTGAGCCACGTTCACCCCGACGGAAGTTAAAGTTGGTATGTTGGTTAGGGTGAGGGTGAGGGATGGGTCAGTGTTCGGGTTCTACTTACAACCAGTAGTCCGGTTTGTTTCGGAACACTGTTAAAATCACTCTTAGCTGGAAGGTATGGGAAAGGATTGAATCTTGGATAGTGTCAGTCTGAGGGATGCGAGAGTGTTCGGCTACTGCCTGTATCCAGGTATACATTAAAGTTCTGGTGAGGGTTAGGAACTCGGTTAACACGAGGACCAACAGGGTTGGTGTGATAAAATGGCGGAGAGGGTTTGGACAGTGTAGGGTTTCTAATAACAGCCCCGTAGGTTTGGAGCAGTATTTAAACCTTGGTCAGCGTGAAGGTAGTTAAAGGTTGTTATGTTGGTTAGGCTATGGGTGAGTGATGGGACAGTGTTCAGGTTCTGCTTACAGCCAGGTGCACTTTTAGGCTCGGAAGACTCTTAGGTCCACGGTTAGCGGGAGGTTATGGGAAAGGATTGAACGTTGGCTTGTGTGAGGCTGAGGGTTGGGACATGTTTCAGCTACTGTCTGCAGCCAGGTATACATTATGGTTCGGGGCAGTGTCAGTGCCTCGGTTAGCACGAGTGTGAGAGAGTGTTGGTGTGTTAGTTACCGTGAGGGTGAGGGTTCAGACATTGTACGGGTTCCGAAAACAGCCATGTATACGTTTAGGAGCAGAAGTGTGTTAGACCCACGGTTATCACCAGGGTAGGGAAATGGTTGGTATCCTTGAGCTGTTGAGGGTGAGGGATGGAACTGTGTTTTACTGCTGCCTACAGCCAGGTATACATTTAGGTTCGGAGCAGTGTTTGAGCCACGTTCATCCCGACGGAACTTAAAGTTGGCATGTAGGTTATGGTGAGCGTGAGGGATGGGTCAGTGTTCGGGTTCTGCTTACAACCAGGTGTCCGTTTAAGTTCGGAACACTGTTAGGATCACTATTAGCTGGAGCGTATGGGAAAGAGTTGTATGCTGGATAGTGCGAGGATTAGGGAAGGGACCGGGTTCGGCTACTGCCTTCAGACACGTATACATTAAGGTTCGGGTGAGTGCTATCGCCGAGGTTAGCCCAAGGGCGAGACAGTGTTGGTGTGTGTTAAAGTGAGAGTGAGATTTCGGACAGGCCAGAGTTTCGTATTACAACCAAGTATACGTTTAGGGTGCAAAGAGTGTTAGAGCCTCGGTTACCGGGAGGGTAGGGAAAGTTTCATATGTTGGTTTAGTTGAGGGTGAGGAATGGAACCTTGTTCGGATGTTGCCTACAACCAGGTGTACATTTAGGTTCGGAGCAGTGTTTGAGCCGCAGTAACCGTGAGGGAACTTAAAGGTAAGTATGATGGTTAGGGTGGGGCAGAGATATGAATGGGCCAGGGTTCGCCTTTTATGTACAGCCTTGTGTACGTCTAGACTCGGAACACTGTTAGGGCCACGGTTCCCTGGATGGTATGGGAAAGGATTGAATGTTGGTTAGTGTCAGTCTGAGGGATGGGAGTGTTCGGCTACTGCCTGTATCCAGGTACACGTTAATGTCTGGTTGAGGGTTAGGAACTCGGTTAACCCGAGGGTGAACAGGGTTAGTGTGTTAGTTAAAATGACGGTGAGTGTTTGGACAGTGTAGAGTTTCGGATAACAGCCAAGTAGTTTCGGAGCAGTATTTGAAACTTGGTCAGCGTTTGGTATGTTGGTTAGGGTGAGGGTGATGGGACAGTGTTCAGGTTCTGCTTAAAGCCAGGTGCATGTTTAGGCACGGAAGAATCTTAGGTCCACGGTTAGAGGGAGGTTATGGGAAAGGACTGCATTTTGGTTCGTGTGAGGCTGAGGGATGGAACATGTTTCAGCTGCTGCCTCCAGCCAGGTATACATTAAGGGTCGGGTCAGTGTTAGGGCCTCGGTTAGCCCGAGTGTGAGAGAGTGTTGGTATGCTCCTTACAGAGAGGGTGAGGGTTCAGACATTGTCGGGTTTGGAAAAAGCCAAGTATACATTCAGGATCGGAAGAGTGTTAGAGCCACGGTTATCGCCAGGGTAGGGAAACGGTTGGAATGCTTGATATGTTGAGGGTGAGGGATTGAACTGTATCGTGCTGCTGCCTACAGCCAGGTATACATTTAGGTTCGGAGCAGTGTTTGAGCCACGTTCACCCCGACGGAAGTTAAAGTTGGTATGTTGATTAGGTTGAGGGTGAGGGATGGGTCAGTGTTCCGGTTCTGCTCACAACCAGTTGTTCGTTGAGGTTCGGAACACTGTTAGGATCACTGTTAGCTGGAGGGTATGGGAAAGGATTGTATGCTGGTTAGTGTGAGGTTTAGGGAAGGGACAGGGTTCGGCTACTGCCTTCAGACAGGTATACATTAAGGTTCCGGTCAGTGTTAGCACCGAGGTTAGCCCAAGGGCGAGACAGTGTTGGTGTGTGTTAAAGTGAGAGTGAGGGTTTGGACAGGACAGAGTTTCGTATACCAGCCAAGTATACGTCTAGGGTGCGAAGGGTGTTAGAGCCTCGTTTACTGGGATGGTAGGGAAAGTTTCATATGTTGGTTTAGTTGAGGGTGAGGAATGCAACCTTGTTCGGATGTTGCCTACAACCAGGTATACATTGAGGTGCGGAACGGAGCTTGAGCCGCAGGAACCGTGAGGTAACTTAAAGGTTGGTATGATGGTGAGGCGGAGGGTGAGAAATGAGACAGGGTTCGCCTTTTACTGACAGCCTTGTGTACGTCTAGACTCGGAACACTGTTAAGGCCACGGTTACCTGGATGTATGGGAAAGGAGTGAATGTTGGTTAGTGTCAGTTTGAGGGATGGGAGACTGTTCGGTTGCTGCCTTATCAAGATACACATTAAGGCTCGGTTGAGGGTTAGGAACTCGGTTAACCCGAGGGTGAACAGGCTTGGTGTGTTAGTTAAAATGACGGTGAGGGTGTCGACAGTGTTGAGTTTCGTATAACAGTCAAGTATACATCTAGGGTCCGCAGAGTGTTAGAGCCACGATGACCGACAGGGTAGGGAAAAGGTTGGTGTGTTTGATATGTTGAGGGAGAGGGATGGAACTGTGTTCAGCTGCTGCCTACAGCCAGGTATACATTTAGGATCGGAGCAGTGTTTGAGCCACGTTCACCCCGACGGAAGTTAAAGTTGGTATGTTGGTTAGGGTGAGGGTGAGGGATGGGTCAGTGTTCGGGTTCTACTTACAACCAGTAGTCCGGTTTGTTTCGGAACACTGTTAAAATCACTCTTAGCTGGAAGGTATGGGAAAGGATTGAATCTTGGATAGTGTCAGTCTGAGGGATGCGAGAGTGTTCGGCTACTGCCTGTATCCAGGTATACATTAAAGTTCTGGTGAGGGTTAGGAACTCGGTTAACACGAGGACCAACAGGGTTGGTGTGATAAAATGGCGGAGAGGGTTTGGACAGTGTAGGGTTTCTAATAACAGCCCCGTAGGTTTGGAGCAGTATTTAAACCTTGGTCAGCGTGAAGGTAGTTAAAGGTTGTTATGTTGGTTAGGCTATGGGTGAGTGATGGGACAGTGTTCAGGTTCTGCTTACAGCCAGGTGCACTTTTAGGCTCGGAAGACTCTTAGGTCCACGGTTAGCGGGAGGTTATGGGAAAGGATTGAACGTTGGCTTGTGTGAGGCTGAGGGTTGGGACATGTTTCAGCTACTGTCTGCAGCCAGGTATACATTATGGTTCGGGGCAGTGTCAGTGCCTCGGTTAGCACGAGTGTGAGAGAGTGTTGGTGTGTTAGTTACCGTGAGGGTGAGGGTTCAGACATTGTACGGGTTCCGAAAACAGCCATGTATACGTTTAGGAGCAGAAGTGTGTTAGACCCACGGTTATCACCAGGGTAGGGAAATGGTTGGTATCCTTGAGCTGTTGAGGGTGAGGGATGGAACTGTGTTTTACTGCTGCCTACAGCCAGGTATACATTTAGGTTCGGAGCAGTGTTTGAGCCACGTTCATCCCGACGGAACTTAAAGTTGGCATGTAGGTTATGGTGAGCGTGAGGGATGGGTCAGTGTTCGGGTTCTGCTTACAACCAGGTGTCCGTTTAAGTTCGGAACACTGTTAGGATCACTATTAGCTGGAGCGTATGGGAAAGAGTTGTATGCTGGATAGTGCGAGGATTAGGGAATGGACCGGGTTCGGCTACTGCCTTCAGACACGTATACATTAAGGTTCGGGTGAGTGCTATCGCCGAGGTTAGCCCAAGGGCGAGACAGCGTTGGTGTGTGTTAAAGTGAGAGTGAGATTTCGGACAGGCCAGAGTTTCGTATTACAACCAAGTATACGTTTAGGGTGCAAAGAGTGTTAGAGCCTCGGTTACCGGGAGGGTAGGGAAAGTTTCATATGTTGGTTTAGTTGAGGGTGAGGAATGGAACCTTGTTCGGATGTTGCCTACAACCAGGTGTACGTTTAGGTTCGGAGCAGTGTTTGAGCCGCAGTAACCGTGAGGGAACTTAAAGGTAAGTATGATGGTTAGGGTGGGGCAGAGATATGAATGGGCCAGGGTTCGCCTTTTATGTACAGCCTTGTGTACGTCTAGACTCGGAACACTGTTAGGGCCACGGTTACCTGGATGGTATGGGAAAGGATTGAATGTTGGTTAGTGTCAGTCTGAGGGATGGGAGTGTTCGGCTACTGCCTGTATCCAGGTACACGTTAATGTCTGGTTGAGGGTTAGGAACTCGGTTAACCCGAGGGTGAACAGGGTTAGTGTGTTAGTTAAAATGACGGTGAGTGTTTGGACAGTGTAGAGTTTCGGATAACAGCCAAGTAATTTCGGAGCAGTATTTGAAACTTGGTCAGCGTTTGGTATGTTGGTTAGGGTGAGGGTGATGGGACAGTGTTCAGGTTCTGCTTAAAGCCAGGTGCATGTTTAGGCACGGAAGAATCCTAGGTTCACGGTTAGAGGGAGGTTATGGGAAAGGACTGCATTTTGGTTCGTGTGAGGCTGAGGGATGGAACATGTTTCAGCTGCTGCCTCCAGCCAGGTATACATTAAGGGTCGGGTTGTGTTAGGGCCTCGATTAGCCCCAGTGTGAGAGAGTGTTGGTATGCTACTTACAGAGAGGGTGAGGGTTCAGACATTGTCGGGTTTGGAAAAAGCCAAGTATACATTCAGGATCGGAAGAGTGTTAGAGCCACGGTTATCGCCAGGGTAGGGAAACGGTTGGAATGCTTGATATGTTGAGGGTGAGGGATTGAACTGTATCGTGCTGCTGCCTACAGCCAGGTATACATTTAGGTTCGGAGCAGTGTTTGAGCCACGTTCACCCCGACGGAAGTTAAAGTTGGTATGTTGATTAGGTTGAGGGTGAGGGATGGGTCAGTGTTCCGGTTCTGCTCACAACCAGTTGTTCGTTGAGGTTCGGAACACTGTTAGGATCACTGTTAGCTGGAGGGTATGGGAAAGGATTGTATGCTGGTTAGTGTGAGGTTTAGGGAAGGGACAGGGTTCGGCTACTGCCTTCAGACAGGTATACATTAAGGTTCGGGTCAGTGTTAGCACCGAGGTTAGCCCAAGGGCGAGACAGTGTTGGTGTGTGTTAAAGTGAGAGTGAGGGTTTGGACAGGACAGAGTTTCGTATACCAGCCAAGTATACGTCTAGGGTGCGAAGGGTGTTAGAGCCTCGTTTACTGGGATGGTAGGGAAAGTTTCATATGTTGGTTTAGTTGAGGGTGAGGAATGCAACCTTGTTCGGATGTTGCCTACAACCAGGTATACATTGAGGTGCGGAACGGAGCTTGAGCCGCAGGAACCGTGAGGTAACTTAAAGGTTGGTATGATGGTGAGGCGGAGGGTGAGAAATGAGACAGGGTTCGCCTTTTACTGACAGCCTTGTGTACGTCTAGACTCGGAACACTGTTAAGGCCACGGTTACCTGGATGTATGGGAAAGGAGTGAATGTTGGTTAGTGTCAGTTTGAGGGATGGGAGACTGTTCGGTTGCTGCCTTATCAAGATACACATTAAGGCTCGGTTGAGGGTTAGGAACTCGGTTAACCCGAGGGTGAACAGGCTTGGTGTGTTAGTTAAAATGACGGTGAGGGTGTCGACAGTGTTGAGTTTCGTATAACAGTCAAGTATACATCTAGGGTCCGCAGAGTGTTAGAGCCACGATGACCGACAGGGTAGGGAAAAGGTTGGTGTGTTTGATATGTTGAGGGAGAGGGATGGAACTGTGTTCAGCTGCTGCCTACAGCCAGGTATACATTTAGGATCGGAGCAGTGTTTGAGCCACGTTCACCCCGACGGAAGTTAAAGTTGGTATGTTGGTTAGGGTGAGGGTGAGGGATGGGTCAGTGTTCGGGTTCTACTTACAACCAGTAGTCCGGTTTGTTTCGGAACACTGTTAAAATCACTCTTAGCTGGAAGGTATGGGAAAGGATTGAATCTTGGATAGTGTCAGTCTGAGGGATGCGAGAGTGTTCGGCTACTGCCTGTATCCAGGTATACATTAAAGTTCTGGTGAGGGTTAGGAACTCGGTTAACACGAGGACGAACAGGGTTGGTGTGATAAAATGGCGGAGAGGGTTTGGACAGTGTAGGGTTTCTAATAACAGCCCCGTAGGTTTGGAGCAGTATTTAAACCTTGGTCAGCGTGAAGGTAGTTAAAGGTTGTTATGTTGGTTAGGCTATGGGTGAGTGATGGGACAGTGTTCAGGTTCTGCTTACAGCCAGGTGCACTTTTAGGCTCGGAAGACTCTTAGGTCCACGGTTAGCGGGAGGTTATGGGAAAGGATTGAACGTTGGCTTGTGTGAGGCTGAGGGTTGGGACATGTTTCAGCTACTGTCTGCAGCCAGGTATACATTATGGTTCGGGGCAGTGTCAGTGCCTCGGTTAGCACGAGTGTGAGAGAGTGTTGGTGTGTTAGTTACCGTGAGGGTGAGGGTTCAGACATTGTACGGGTTCCGAAAACAGCCATGTATACGTTTAGGAGCGGAAGTGTGTTAGACCCACGGTTATCACCAGGGTAGGGAAATGGTTGGTATCCTTGAGCTGTTGAGGGTGAGGGATGGAACTGTGTTTTACTGCTGCCTACAGCCAGGTATACATTTAGGTTCGGAGCAGTGTTTGAGCCACGTTCATCCCGACGGAACTTAAAGTTGGCATGTAGGTTATGGTGAGCGTGAGGGATGGGTCAGTGTTCGGGTTCTGCTTACAACCAGGTGTCCGTTTAAGTTCGGAACACTGTTAGGATCACTATTAGCTGGAGCGTATGGGAAAGAGTTGTATGCTGGATAGTGCGAGGATTAGGGAAGGGACCGGGTTCGGCTACTGCCTTCAGACACGTATACATTAAGGTTCGGGTGAGTGCTATCGCCGAGGTTAGCCCAAGGGCGAGACAGCGTTGGTGTGTGTTAAAGTGAGAGTGAGATTTCGGACAGGCCAGAGTTTCGTATTACAACCAAGTATACGTTTAGGGTGCAAAGAGTGTTAGAGCCTCGGTTACCGGGAGGGTAGGGAAAGTTTCATATGTTGGTTTAGTTGAGGGTGAGGAATGGAACCTTGTTCGGATGTTGCCTACAACCAGGTGTACGTTTAGGTTCGGAGCAGTGTTTGAGCCGCAGTAACCGTGAGGGAACTTAAAGGTAAGTATGATGGTTAGGGTGGGGCAGAGATATGAATGGGCCAGGGTTCGCCTTTTATGTACAGCCTTGTGTACGTCTAGACTCGGAACACTGTTAGGGCCACGGTTACCTGGATGGTATGGGAAAGGATTGAATGTTGGTTAGTGTCAGTCTGAGGGATGGGAGTGTTCGGCTACTGCCTGTATCCAGGTACACGTTAATGTCTGGTTGAGGGTTAGGAACTCGGTTAACCCGAGGGTGAACAGGGTTAGTGTGTTAGTTAAAATGACGGTGAGTGTTTGGACAGTGTAGAGTTTCGGATAACAGCCAAGTAATTTCGGAGCAGTATTTGAAACTTGGTCAGCGTTTGGTATGTTGGTTAGGGTGAGGGTGATGGGACAGTGTTCAGGTTCTGCTTAAAGCCAGGTGCATGTTTAGGCACGGAAGAATCCTAGGTTCACGGTTAGAGGGAGGTTATGGGAAAGGACTGCATTTTGGTTCGTGTGAGGCTGAGGGATGGAACATGTTTCAGCTGCTGCCTCCAGCCAGGTATACATTAAGGGTCGGGTTGTGTTAGGGCCTCGATTAGCCCCAGTGTGAGAGAGTGTTGGTATGCTACTTACAGAGAGGGTGAGGGTTCAGACATTGTCGGGTTTGGAAAAAGCCAAGTATACATTCAGGATCGGAAGAGTGTTAGAGCCACGGTTATCGCCAGGGTAGGGAAACGGTTGGAATGCTTGATATGTTGAGGGTGAGGGATTGAACTGTATCGTGCTGCTGCCTACAGCCAGGTATACATTTAGGTTCGGAGCAGTGTTTGAGCCACGTTCACCCCGACGGAAGTTAAAGTTGGTATGTTGATTAGGTTGAGGGTGAGGGATGGGTCAGTGTTCCGGTTCTGCTCACAACCAGTTGTTCGTTGAGGTTCGGAACACTGTTAGGATCACTGTTAGCTGGAGGGTATGGGAAAGGATTGTATGCTGGTTAGTGTGAGGTTTAGGGAAGGGACAGGGTTCGGCTACTGCCTTCAGACAGGTATACATTAAGGTTCGGGTCAGTGTTAGCACCGAGGTTAGCCCAAGGGCGAGACAGTGTTGGTGTGTGTTAAAGTGAGAGTGAGGGTTTGGACAGGACAGAGTTTCGTATACCAGCCAAGTATACGTCTAGGGTGCGAAGGGTGTTAGAGCCTCGTTTACTGGGATGGTAGGGAAAGTTTCATATGTTGGTTTAGTTGAGGGTGAGGAATGCAACCTTGTTCGGATGTTGCCTACAACCAGGTATACATTGAGGTGCGGAACGGAGCTTGAGCCGCAGGAACCGTGAGGTAACTTAAAGGTTGGTATGATGGTGAGGCGGAGGGTGAGAAATGAGACAGGGTTCGCCTTTTACTGACAGCCTTGTGTACGTCTAGACTCGGAACACTGTTAAGGCCACGGTTACCTGGATGTATGGGAAAGGAGTGAATGTTGGTTAGTGTCAGTTTGAGGGATGGGAGACTGTTCGGTTGCTGCCTTATCAAGATACACATTAAGGCTCGGTTGAGGGTTAGGAACTCGGTTAACCCGAGGGTGAACAGGCTTGGTGTGTTAGTTAAAATGACGGTGAGGGTGTCGACAGTGTTGAGTTTCGTATAACAGTCAAGTATACATCTAGGGTCCGCAGAGTGTTAGAGCCACGATGACCGACAGGGTAGGGAAAAGGTTGGTGTGTTTGATATGTTGAGGGAGAGGGATGGAACTGTGTTCAGCTGCTGCCTACAGCCAGGTATACATTTAGGATCGGAGCAGTGTTTGAGCCACTTTCACCCCGACGGAAGTTAAAGTTGGTATGTTGGTTAGGGTGAGGGTGAGGGATGGGTCAGTGTTCGGGTTCTACTTACAACCAGTAGTCCGGTTTGTTTCGGAACACTGTTAAAATCACTCTTAGCTGGAAGGTATGGGAAAGGATTGAATCTTGGATAGTGTCAGTCTGAGGGATGCGAGAGTGTTCGGCTACTGCCTGTATCCAGGTATACATTAAAGTTCTGGTGAGGGTTAGGAACTCGGTTAACACGAGGACGAACAGGGTTGGTGTGATAAAATGGCGGAGAGGGTTTGGACAGTGTAGGGTTTCTAATAACAGCCCCGTAGGTTTGGAGCAGTATTTAAACCTTGGTCAGCGTGAAGGTAGTTAAAGGTTGTTATGTTGGTTAGGCTATGGGTGAGTGATGGGACAGTGTTCAGGTTCTGCTTACAGCCAGGTGCACTTTTAGGCTCGGAAGACTCTTAGGTCCACGGTTAGCGGGAGGTTATGGGAAAGGATTGAACGTTGGCTTGTGTGAGGCTGAGGGTTGGGACATGTTTCAGCTACTGTCTGCAGCCAGGTATACATTATGGTTCGGGGCAGTGTCAGTGCCTCGGTTAGCACGAGTGTGAGAGAGTGTTGGTGTGTTAGTTACCGTGAGGGTGAGGGTTCAGACATTGTACGGGTTCCGAAAACAGCCATGTATACGTTTAGGAGCGGAAGTGTGTTAGACCCACGGTTATCACCAGGGTAGGGAAATGGTTGGTATCCTTGAGCTGTTGAGGGTGAGGGATGGAACTGTGTTCTACTGCTGCCTACAGCCAGGTATACATTTAGGTTCGGAGCAGTGTTTGAGCCACGTTCATCCCGACGGAACTTAAAGTTGGCATGTAGGTTATGGTGAGCGTGAGGGATGGGTCAGTGTTCGGGTTCTGCTTACAACCAGGTGTCCGTTTAAGTTCGGAACACTGTTAGGATCACTATTAGCTGGAGCGTATGGAAAAGTGTTGTATGCTGGATAGTGCGAGGATTAGGGAAGGGACCGGGTTCGGCTACTGCCTTCAGACACGTATACATTAAGGTTCGGGTGAGTGCTATCGCCGAGGTTAGCCCAAGGGCGAGACAGCGTTGGTGTGTGTTAAAGTGAGAGTGAGATTTCGGACAGGCCAGAGTTTCGTATTACAACCAAGTATACGTTTAGGGTGCAAAGAGTGTTAGAGCCTCGGTTACCGGGAGGGTAGGGAAAGTTTCATATGTTGGTTTAGTTGAGGGTGAGGAATGGAACCTTGTTCGGATGTTGCCTACAACCAGGTGTACGTTTAGGTTCGGAGCAGTGTTTGAGCCGCAGTAACCGTGAGGGAACTTAAAGGTAAGTATGATGGTTAGGGTGGGGCAGAGATATGAATGGGCCAGGGTTCGCCTTTTATGTACAGCCTTGTGTACGTCTAGACTCGGAACACTGTTAGGGCCACGGTTACCTGGATGGTATGGGAAAGGATTGAATGTTGGTTAGTGTCAGTCTGAGGGATGGGAGTGTTCGGCTACTGCCTGTATCCAGGTACACGTTAATGTCTGGTTGAGGGTTAGGAACTCGGTTAACCCGAGGGTGAACAGGGTTAGTGTGTTAGTTAAAATGACGGTGAGTGTTTGGACAGTGTAGAGTTTCGGATAACAGCCAAGTAGTTTCGGAGCAGTATTTGAAACTTGGTCAGCGTTTGGTATGTTGGTTAGGGTGAGGGTGATGGGACAGTGTTCAGGTTCTGCTTAAAGCCAGGTGCATGTTTAGGCACGGAAGAATCCTAGGTCCACGGTTAGAGGGAGGTTATGGGAAAGGACTGCATTTTGGTTCGCGTGAGGCTGAGGGATGGAACATGTTTCAGCTGCTGCCTCCAGCCAGGTATACATTAAGGGTCGGGTCAGTGTTAGGGCCTCGGTTAGCCCCAGTGTGAGAGAGTGTTGGTATGCTACTTACAGAGAGGGTGAGGGTTCAGACATTGTCGGGTTTGGAAAAAGCCAAGTATACATTCAGGATCGGAAGAGTGTTAGAGCCACGGTTATCGCCAGGGTAGGGAAACGGTTGGAATGCTTGATATGTTGAGGGTGAGGGATTGAACTGTATCGTGCTGCTGCCTACAGCCAGGTATACATTTAGGTTCGGAGCAGTGTTTGAGCCACGTTCACCCCGACGGAAGTTAAAGTTGGTATGTTGATTAGGTTGAGGGTGAGGGATGGGTCAGTGTTCCGGTTCTGCTCACAACCAGTTGTTCGTTGAGGTTCGGAACACTGTTAGGATCACTGTTAGCTGGAGGGTATGGGAAAGGATTGTATGCTGGTTAGTGTGAGGTTTAGGGAAGGGACAGGGTTCGGCTACTGCCTTCAGACAGGTATACATTAAGGTTCGGGTCAGTGTTAGCACCGAGGTTAGCCCAAGGGCGAGACAGTGTTGGTGTGTGTTAAAGTGAGAGTGAGGGTTTGGACAGGACAGAGTTTCGTATACCAGCCAAGTATACGTCTAGGGTGCGAAGGGTGTTAGAGCCTCGTTTACTGGGATGGTAGGGAAAGTTTCATATGTTGGTTTAGTTGAGGGTGAGGAATGCAACCTTGTTCGGATGTTGCCTACAACCAGGTATACATTGAGGTGCGGAACGGAGCTTGAGCCGCAGGAACCGTGAGGTAACTTAAAGGTTGGTATGATGGTGAGGCGGAGGGTGAGAAATGAGACAGGGTTCGCCTTTTACTGACAGCCTTGTGTACGTCTAGACTCGGAACACTGTTAAGGCCACGGTTACCTGGATGTATGGGAAAGGAGTGAATGTTGGTTAGTGTCAGTTTGAGGGATGGGAGACTGTTCGGTTGCTGCCTTATCAAGATACACATTAAGGCTCGGTTGAGGGTTAGGAACTCGGTTAACCCGAGGGTGAACAGGCTTGGTGTGTTAGTTAAAATGACGGTGAGGGTGTCGACAGTGTTGAGTTTCGTATAACAGTCAAGTATACATCTAGGGTCCGCAGAGTGTTAGAGCCACGATGACCGACAGGGTAGGGAAAAGGTTGGTGTGTTTGATATGTTGAGGGAGAGGGATGGAACTGTGTTCAGCTGCTGCCTACAGCCAGGTATACATTTAGGATCGGAGCAGTGTTTGAGCCACTTTCACCCCGACGGAAGTTAAAGTTGGTATGTTGGTTAGGGTGAGGGTGAGGGATGGGTCAGTGTTCGGGTTCTACTTACAACCAGTAGTCCGGTTTGTTTCGGAACACTGTTAAAATCACTCTTAGCTGGAAGGTATGGGAAAGGATTGAATCTTGGATAGTGTCAGTCTGAGGGATGCGAGAGTGTTCGGCTACTGCCTGTATCCAGGTATACATTAAAGTTCTGGTGAGGGTTAGGAACTCGGTTAACACGAGGACGAACAGGGTTGGTGTGATAAAATGGCGGAGAGGGTTTGGACAGTGTAGGGTTTCTAATAACAGCCCCGTAGGTTTGGAGCAGTATTTAAACCTTGGTCAGCGTGAAGGTAGTTAAAGGTTGTTATGTTGGTTAGGCTATGGGTGAGTGATGGGACAGTGTTCAGGTTCTGCTTACAGCCAGGTGCACTTTTAGGCTCGGAAGACTCTTAGGTCCACGGTTAGCGGGAGGTTATGGGAAAGGATTGAACGTTGGCTTGTGTGAGGCTGAGGGTTGGGACATGTTTCAGCTACTGTCTGCAGCCAGGTATACATTATGGTTCGGGGCAGTGTCAGTGCCTCGGTTAGCACGAGTGTGAGAGAGTGTTGGTGTGTTAGTTACCGTGAGGGTGAGGGTTCAGACATTGTACGGGTTCCGAAAACAGCCATGTATACGTTTAGGAGCGGAAGTGTGTTAGACCCACGGTTATCACCAGGGTAGGGAAATGGTTGGTATCCTTGAGCTGTTGAGGGTGAGGGATGGAACTGTGTTCTACTGCTGCCTACAGCCAGGTATACATTTAGGTTCGGAGCAGTGTTTGAGCCACGTTCATCCCGACGGAACTTAAAGTTGGCATGTAGGTTATGGTGAGCGTGAGGGATGGGTCAGTGTTCGGGTTCTGCTTACAACCAGGTGTCCGTTTAAGTTCGGAACACTGTTAGGATCACTATTAGCTGGAGCGTATGGAAAAGTGTTGTATGCTGGATAGTGCGAGGATTAGGGAAGGGACCGGGTTCGGCTACTGCCTTCAGACACGTATACATTAAGGTTCGGGTGAGTGCTATCGCCGAGGTTAGCCCAAGGGCGAGACAGCGTTGGTGTGTGTTAAAGTGAGAGTGAGATTTCGGACAGGCCAGAGTTTCGTATTACAACCAAGTATACGTTTAGGGTGCAAAGAGTGTTAGAGCCTCGGTTACCGGGAGGGTAGGGAAAGTTTCATATGTTGGTTTAGTTGAGGGTGAGGAATGGAACCTTGTTCGGATGTTGCCTACAACCAGGTGTACGTTTAGGTTCGGAGCAGTGTTTGAGCCGCAGTAACCGTGAGGGAACTTAAAGGTAAGTATGATGGTTAGGGTGGGGCAGAGATATGAATGGGCCAGGGTTCGCCTTTTATGTACAGCCTTGTGTACGTCTAGACTCGGAACACTGTTAGGGCCACGGTTACCTGGATGGTATGGGAAAGGATTGAATGTTGGTTAGTGTCAGTCTGAGGGATGGGAGTGTTCGGCTACTGCCTGTATCCAGGTACACGTTAATGTCTGGTTGAGGGTTAGGAACTCGGTTAACCCGAGGGTGAACAGGGTTAGTGTGTTAGTTAAAATGACGGTGAGTGTTTGGACAGTGTAGAGTTTCGGATAACAGCCAAGTAGTTTCGGAGCAGTATTTGAAACTTGGTCAGCGTTTGGTATGTTGGTTAGGGTGAGGGTGATGGGACAGTGTTCAGGTTCTGCTTAAAGCCAGGTGCATGTTTAGGCACGGAAGAATCCTAGGTCCACGGTTAGAGGGAGGTTATGGGAAAGGACTGCATTTTGGTTCGCGTGAGGCTGAGGGATGGAACATGTTTCAGCTGCTGCCTCCAGCCAGGTATACATTAAGGGTCGGGTCAGTGTTAGGGCCTCGGTTAGCCCCAGTGTGAGAGAGTGTTGGTATGCTACTTACAGAGAGGGTGAGGGTTCAGACGTTGTCGGGTTTGGAAAAAGCCAAGTATACATTCAGGATCGGAAGAGTGTTAGAGCCACGGTTATCGCCAGGGTAGGGAAACGGTTGGAATGCTTGATATGTTGAGGGTGAGGGATTGAACTGTATCGTGCTGCTGCCTACAGCCAGGTATACATTTAGGTTCGGAGCAGTGTTTGAGCCACGTTCACCCCGACGGAAGTTAAAGTTGGTATGTTGATTAGGTTGAGGGTGAGGGATGGGTCAGTGTTCCGGTTCTGCTCACAACCAGTTGTTCGTTGAGGTTCGGAACACTGTTAGGATCACTGTTAGCTGGAGGGTATGGGAAAGGATTGTATGCTGGTTAGTGTGAGGTTTAGGGAAGGGACAGGGTTCGGCTACTGCCTTCAGACAGGTATACATTAAGGTTCGGGTCAGTGTTAGCACCGAGGTTAGCCCAAGGGCGAGACAGTGTTGGTGTGTGTTAAAGTGAGAGTGAGGGTTTGGACAGGACAGAGTTTCGTATACCAGCCAAGTATACGTCTAGGGTGCGAAGGGTGTTAGAGCCTCGTTTACTGGGATGGTAGGGAAAGTTTCATATGTTGGTTTAGTTGAGGGTGAGGAATGCAACCTTGTTCGGATGTTGCCTACAACCAGGTATACATTGAGGTGCGGAACGGAGCTTGAGCCGCAGGAACCGTGAGGTAACTTAAAGGTTGGTATGATGGTGAGGCGGAGGGTGAGAAATGAGACAGGGTTCGCCTTTTACTGACAGCCTTGTGTACGTCTAGACTCGGAACACTGTTAAGGCCACGGTTACCTGGATGTATGGGAAAGGAGTGAATGTTGGTTAGTGTCAGTTTGAGGGATGGGAGACTGTTCGGTTGCTGCCTTATCAAGATACACATTAAGGCTCGGTTGAGGGTTAGGAACTCGGTTAACCCGAGGGTGAACAGGCTTGGTGTGTTAGTTAAAATGACGGTGAGGGTGTCGACAGTGTTGAGTTTCGTATAACAGTCAAGTATACATCTAGGGTCCGCAGAGTGTTAGAGCCACGATGACCGACAGGGTAGGGAAAAGGTTGGTGTGTTTGATATGTTGAGGGAGAGGGATGGAACTGTGTTCAGCTGCTGCCTACAGCCAGGTATACATTTAGGATCGGAGCAGTGTTTGAGCCACTTTCACCCCGACGGAAGTTAAAGTTGGTATGTTGGTTAGGGTGAGGGTGAGGGATGGGTCAGTGTTCGGGTTCTACTTACAACCAGTAGTCCGGTTTGTTTCGGAACACTGTTAAAATCACTCTTAGCTGGAAGGTATGGGAAAGGATTGAATCTTGGATAGTGTCAGTCTGAGGGATGCGAGAGTGTTCGGCTACTGCCTGTATCCAGGTATACATTAAAGTTCTGGTGAGGGTTAGGAACTCGGTTAACACGAGGACGAACAGGGTTGGTGTGATAAAATGGCGGAGAGGGTTTGGACAGTGTAGGGTTTCTAATAACAGCCCCGTAGGTTTGGAGCAGTATTTAAACCTTGGTCAGCGTGAAGGTAGTTAAAGGTTGTTATGTTGGTTAGGCTATGGGTGAGTGATGGGACAGTGTTCAGGTTCTGCTTACAGCCAGGTGCACTTTTAGGCTCGGAAGACTCTTAGGTCCACGGTTAGCGGGAGGTTATGGGAAAGGATTGAACGTTGGCTTGTGTGAGGCTGAGGGTTGGGACATGTTTCAGCTACTGTCTGCAGCCAGGTATACATTATGGTTCGGGGCAGTGTCAGTGCCTCGGTTAGCACGAGTGTGAGAGAGTGTTGGTGTGTTAGTTACCGTGAGGGTGAGGGTTCAGACATTGTACGGGTTCCGAAAACAGCCATGTATACGTTTAGGAGCGGAAGTGTGTTAGACCCACGGTTATCACCAGGGTAGGGAAATGGTTGGTATCCTTGAGCTGTTGAGGGTGAGGGATGGAACTGTGTTCTACTGCTGCCTACAGCCAGGTATACATTTAGGTTCGGAGCAGTGTTTGAGCCACGTTCATCCCGACGGAACTTAAAGTTGGCATGTAGGTTATGGTGAGCGTGAGGGATGGGTCAGTGTTCGGGTTCTGCTTACAACCAGGTGTCCGTTTAAGTTCGGAACACTGTTAGGATCACTATTAGCTGGAGCGTATGGAAAAGTGTTGTATGCTGGATAGTGCGAGGATTAGGGAAGGGACCGGGTTCGGCTACTGCCTTCAGACACGTATACATTAAGGTTCGGGTGAGTGCTATCGCCGAGGTTAGCCCAAGGGCGAGACAGCGTTGGTGTGTGTTAAAGTGAGAGTGAGATTTCGGACAGGCCAGAGTTTCGTATTACAACCAAGTATACGTTTAGGGTGCAAAGAGTGTTAGAGCCTCGGTTACCGGGAGGGTAGGGAAAGTTTCATATGTTGGTTTAGTTGAGGGTGAGGAATGGAACCTTGTTCGGATGTTGCCTACAACCAGGTGTACGTTTAGGTTCGGAGCAGTGTTTGAGCCGCAGTAACCGTGAGGGAACTTAAAGGTAAGTATGATGGTTAGGGTGGGGCAGAGATATGAATGGGCCAGGGTTCGCCTTTTATGTACAGCCTTGTGTACGTCTAGACTCGGAACACTGTTAGGGCCACGGTTACCTGGATGGTATGGGAAAGGATTGAATGTTGGTTAGTGTCAGTCTGAGGGATGGGAGTGTTCGGCTACTGCCTGTATCCAGGTACACGTTAATGTCTGGTTGAGGGTTAGGAACTCGGTTAACCCGAGGGTGAACAGGGTTAGTGTGTTAGTTAAAATGACGGTGAGTGTTTGGACAGTGTAGAGTTTCGGATAACAGCCAAGTAGTTTCGGAGCAGTATTTGAAACTTGGTCAGCGTTTGGTATGTTGGTTAGGGTGAGGGTGATGGGACAGTGTTCAGGTTCTGCTTAAAGCCAGGTGCATGTTTAGGCACGGAAGAATCCTAGGTCCACGGTTAGAGGGAGGTTATGGGAAAGGACTGCATTTTGGTTCGCGTGAGGCTGAGGGATGGAACATGTTTCAGCTGCTGCCTCCAGCCAGGTATACATTAAGGGTCGGGTCAGTGTTAGGGCCTCGGTTAGCCCCAGTGTGAGAGAGTGTTGGTATGCTACTTACAGAGAGGGTGAGGGTTCAGACGTTGTCGGGTTTGGAAAAAGCCAAGTATACATTCAGGATCGGAAGAGTGTTAGAGCCACGGTTATCGCCAGGGTAGGGAAACGGTTGGAATGCTTGATATGTTGAGGGTGAGGGATTGAACTGTATCGTGCTGCTGCCTACAGCCAGGTATACATTTAGGTTCGGAGCAGTGTTTGAGCCACGTTCACCCCGACGGAAGTTAAAGTTGGTATGTTGGTTAGGGTGAAGGTGAGGGATGGGTCAGTGTTCCGGTTCTGCCCACAACCAGTTGTTCGTTGAGGTTCGGAACACTGTTAGGATCACTGTTAGCTGGAGGGTATGGGAAAGGATTGTATGCTGGTTAGTGTGAGGTTTAGGGAAGGGACAGGGTTCGGCTACTGCCTTCAGACAGGTATACATTAAGGTTCGGGTCAGTGTTAGCGCCGAGGTTAGCCCAAGGGCGAGACAGTGTTGGTGTGTGTTAAAGTGAGAGTGAGGGTTTGGACAGGACAGAGTTTCGTATACCAGCCAAGTATACGTCTAGGGTGCGAAGGGTGTTAGAGCCTCGTTTACTGGGATGGTAGGGAAAGTTTCATATGTTGGTTTAGTTGAGGGTGAGGAATGCAACCTTGTTCGGATGTTGCCTACAACCAGGTATACATTGAGGTTCGGAACGGAGCTTGAGCCGCAGGAACCGTGAGGTAACTTAAAGGTTGTTATGATGGTGAGGCGGAGGGTGAGAAATGAGACAGGGTTCGCCTTTTACTTACAGCCTTGTGTACGTCTAGACTCGGAACACTGTTAAGGCCACGGTTACCTGGATGTATGGGAAAGGAGTGAATGTTGGTTAGTGTCAGTTTGAGGGATGGGAGACTGTTCGGTTGCTGCCTTATCAAGATACACATAAAGGCTCGGTTGAGGGTTAGGAACTCGGTTAACCCGAGGGTGAACAGGCTTGGTGTGTTAGTTAAAATGACGGTGAGGGTGTCGACAGTGTTGAGTTTCGTATAACAGCCAAGTATACATCTAGGGTCCGCAGAGTGTTAGAGCCACGATGACCGACAGGGTAAGGAAAAGGTTGGTATGTTTGATATGTTGAGGGAGAGGGATGGAACTGTGTTCAGCTGCTGCCTACAGCCAGGTATACATTTAGGATCGGAGCAGTGTTTGAGCCACTTTCACCCCGACGGAAGTTAAAGTTGGTATGTTGGTTAGGGTGAGGGTGAGGGATGGGTCAGTGTTCGGGTTCTACTTACAACCAGTAGTCCGGTTTGTTTCGGAACACTGTTAAAATCACTCTTAGCTGGAAGGTATGGGAAAGGATTGAATCTTGGATAGTGTCAGTCTGAGGGATGCGAGAGTGTTCGGCTACTGCCTGTATCCAGGTATACATTAAAGTTCTGGTGAGGGTTAGGAACTCGGTTAACACGAGGACGAACAGGGTTGGTGTGATAAAATGGCGGAGAGGGTTTGGACAGTGTAGGGTTTCTAATAACAGCCCCGTAGGTTTGGAGCAGTATTTAAACCTTGGTCAGCGTGAAGGTAGTTAAAGGTTGTTATGTTGGTTAGGCTATGGGTGAGTGATGGGACAGTGTTCAGGTTCTGCTTACAGCCAGGTGCACTTTTAGGCTCGGAAGACTCTTAGGTCCACGGTTAGCGGGAGGTTATGGGAAAGGATTGAACGTTGGCTTGTGTGAGGCTGAGGGTTGGGACATGTTTCAGCTACTGTCTGCAGCCAGGTATACATTATGGTTCGGGTCAGTGTCAGTGCCTCGGTTAGCACGAGTGTGAGAGAGTGTTGGTGTGTTAGTTACCGTGAGGGTGAGGGTTCAGACATTGTACGGGTTCCGAAAACAGCCATGTATACGTTTAGGAGCGGAAGTGTGTTAGACCCACGGTTATCACCAGGGTAGGGAAATGGTTGGTATCCTTGAGCTGTTGAGGGTGAGGGATGGAACTGTGTTCTACTGCTGCCTACAGCCAGGTATACATTTAGGTTCGGAGCAGTGTTTGAGCCACGTTCATCCCGACGGAACTTAAAGTTGGCATGTAGGTTATGGTGAGCGTGAGGGATGGGTCAGTGTTCGGGTTCTGCTTACAACCAGGTGTCCGTTTAAGTTCGGAACACTGTTAGGATCACTATTAGCTGGAGCGTATGGGAAAGAGTTGTATGCTGGATAGTGCGAGGATTAGGGAAGGGACCGGGTTCGGCTACTGCCTTCAGACACGTATACATTAAGGTTCGGGTGAGTGCTATCGCCGAGGTAAGCCCAAGGGCGAGACAGCGTTGGTGTGTGTTAAAGTGAGAGTGAGATTTCGGACAGGCCAGAGTTTCGTATTACAACCAAGTATACGTTTAGGGTGCAAAGAGTGTTAGAGCCTCGGTTACCGGGAGGGTAGGGAAAAGTTCATATGTTGGTTTAGTTGAGGGTGAGGAATGGAACCTTGTTCGGATGTTGCCTACAACCAGGTGTACATTTAGGTTCGGAGCAGTGTTTGAGCCGCAGTAACCGTGAGGGAACTTAAAGGTAAGTATGATGGTTAGGGTGGGGCAGAGAAATGGGCCAGGGTTCGCCTTTTATGTACAGCCTTGTGTACGTCTAGACTCGGAACACTGTTAGGGCCACGGTTACCTGGATGGTATGGGAAAGGATTGAATGTTGGTTAGTGTCAGTCTGAGGGATGGGAGTGTTCGGCTACTGCCTGTATCCAGGTACACGTTAATGTCTGGTTGAGGGTTAGGAACTCGGTTAACCCGAGGGTGAACAGGGTTAGTGTGTTAGTTAAAATGACGGTGAGTGTTTGGACAGTGTAGAGTTTCGGATAACAGCCAAGTAGTTTCGGAGCAGTATTTGAAACTTGGTCAGCGTTTGGTATGTTGGTTAGGGTGAGGGTGAGGGGACAGTGTTCAGGTTCTGCTTAAAGCCAGGTGCATGTTTAGGCACGGAAGAATCCTAGGTCCACGGTTAGAGGGAGGTTATGGGAAAGGACTGCATTTTGGTTCGCGTGAGGCTGAGGGATGGAACATGTTTCAGCTGCTGCCTCCAGCCAGGTATACATTAAGGGTCGGGTCAGTGTTAGGGCCTCGGTTAGCCCGAGTGTGAGAGAGTGTTGGTATGCTACTTACAGAGAGGGTGAGGGTTCAGACGTTGTCGGGTTTGGAAAAAGCCAAGTATACATTCAGGATCGGAAGAGTGTTAGAGCCACGGTTATCGCCAGGGTAGGGAAACGGTTGGAATGCTTGATATGTTGAGGGTGAGGGATTGAACTGTATCGTGCTGCTGCCTACAGCCAGGTATACATTTAGGTTCGGAGCAGTGTTTGAGCCACGTTCACCCCGACGGAAGTTAAAGTTGGTATGTTGGTTAGGGTGAGGGTGAGGGATGGGTCAGTGTTCCGGTTCTGCTCACAACCAGTTGTTCGTTGAGGTTCGGAACACTGTTAGGATCACTGTTAGCTGGAGGGTATGGGAAAGGATTGTATGCTGGTTAGTGTGAGGTTTAGGGAAGGGACAGGGTTCGGCTACTGCCTTCAGACAGGTATACATTAAGGTTCGGGTCAGTGTTAGCGCCGAGGTTAGCCCAAGGGCGAGACAGTGTTGGTGTGTGTTAAAGTGAGAGTGAGGGTTTGGACAGGACAGAGTTTCGTATACCAGCCAAGTATACGTCTAGGGTGCGAAGGGTGTTAGAGCCTCGTTTACTGGGATGGTAGGGAAAGTTTCATATGTTGGTTTAGTTGAGGGTGAGGAATGCAACCTTGTTCGGATGTTGCCTACAACCAGGTATACATTGAGGTTCGGAACGGAGCTTGAGCCGCAGGAACCGTGAGGTAACTTAAAGGTTGTTATGATGGTGAGGCGGAGGGTGAGAAATGAGACAGGGTTCGCCTTTTACTTACAGCCTTGTGTACGTCTAGACTCGGAACACTGTTAAGGCCACGGTTACCTGGATGTATGGGAAAGGAGTGAATGTTGGTTAGTGTCAGTTTGAGGGATGGGAGACTGTTCGGTTGCTGCCTTATCAAGATACACATAAAGGCTCGGTTGAGGGTTAGGAACTCGGTTAACCCGAGGGTGAACAGGCTTGGTGTGTTAGTTAAAATGACGGTGAGGGTGTCGACAGTGTTGAGTTTCGTATAACAGCCAAGTATACATCTAGGGTCCGCAGAGTGTTAGAGCCACGATGACCGACAGGGTAAGGAAAAGGTTGGTATGTTTGATATGTTGAGGGAGAGGGATGGAACTGTGTTCAGCTGCTGCCTACAGCCAGGTATACATTTAGGATCGGAGCAGTGTTTGAGCCACTTTCACCCCGACGGAAGTTAAAGTTGGTATGTTGGTTAGGGTGAGGGTGAGGGATGGGTCAGTGTTCGGGTTCTACTTACAACCAGTAGTCCGGTTTGTTTCGGAACACTGTTAAAATCACTCTTAGCTGGAAGGTATGGGAAAGGATTGAATCTTGGATAGTGTCAGTCTGAGGGATGCGAGAGTGTTCGGCTACTGCCTGTATCCAGGTATACATTAAAGTTCTGGTGAGGGTTAGGAACTCGGTTAACACGAGGACGAACAGGGTTGGTGTGATAAAATGGCGGAGAGGGTTTGGACAGTGTAGGGTTTCTAATAACAGCCCCGTAGGTTTGGAGCAGTATTTAAACCTTGGTCAGCGTGAAGGTAGTTAAAGGTTGTTATGTTGGTTAGGCTATGGGTGAGTGATGGGACAGTGTTCAGGTTCTGCTTACAGCCAGGTGCACTTTTAGGCTCGGAAGACTCTTAGGTCCACGGTTAGCGGGAGGTTATGGGAAAGGATTGAACGTTGGCTTGTGTGAGGCTGAGGGTTGGGACATGTTTCAGCTATTGTCTGCAGCCAGGTATACATTATGGTTCGGGTCAGTGTCAGTGCCTCGGTTAGCACGAGTGTGAGAGAGTGTTGGTGTGTTAGTTACCGTGAGGGTGAGGGTTCAGACATTGTACGGGTTCCGAAAACAGCCATGTATACGTTTAGGAGCGGAAGTGTGTTAGACCCACGGTTATCACCAGGGTAGGGAAATGGTTGGTATCCTTGAGCTGTTGAGGGTGAGGGATGGAACTGTGTTCTACTGCTGCCTACAGCCAGGTATACATTTAGGTTCGGAGCAGTGTTTGAGCCACGTTCATCCCGACGGAACTTAAAGTTGGCATGTAGGTTATGGTGAGCGTGAGGGATGGGTCAGTGTTCGGGTTCTGCTTACAACCAGGTGTCCGTTTAAGTTCGGAACACTGTTAGGATCACTATTAGCTGGAGCGTATGGGAAAGAGTTGTATGCTGGTTAGTGCGAGGATTAGGGAAGGGACCGGGTTCGGCTACTGCCTTCAGACACGTATACATTAAGGTTCGGGTGAGTGCTATCGCCGAGGTAAGCCCAAGGGCGAGACAGCGTTGGTGTGTGTTAAAGTGAGAGTGAGATTTCGGACAGGCCAGAGTTTCGTATTACAACCAAGTATACGTTTAGGGTGCAAAGAGTGTTAGAGCCTCGGTTACCGGGAGGGTAGGGAAAAGTTCATATGTTGGTTTAGTTGAGGGTGAGGAATGGAACCTTGTTCGGATGTTGCCTACAACCAGGTGTACATTTAGGTTCGGAGCAGTGTTTGAGCCGCAGTAACCGTGAGGGAACTTAAAGGTAAGTATGATGGTTAGGGTGGGGCAGAGAAATGGGCCAGGGTTCGCCTTTTATGTACAGCCTTGTGTACGTCTAGACTCGGAACACTGTTAGGGCCACGGTTACCTGGATGGTATGGGAAAGGATTGAATGTTGGTTAGTGTCAGTCTGAGGGATGGGAGTGTTCGGCTACTGCCTGTATCCAGGTACACGTTAATGTCTGGTTGAGGGTTAGGAACTCGGTTAACCCGAGGGTGAACAGGGTTAGTGTGTTAGTTAAAATGACGGTGAGTGTTTGGACAGTGTAGAGTTTCGGATAACAGCCAAGTAGTTTCGGAGCAGTATTTGAAACTTGGTCAGCGTTTGGTATGTTGGTTAGGGTGAGGGTGATGGGACAGTGTTCAGGTTCTGCTTAAAGCCAGGTGCATGTTTAGGCACGGAAGAATCCTAGGTCCACGGTTAGAGGGAGGTTATGGGAAAGGACTGCATTTTGGTTCGCGTGAGGCTGAGGGATGGAACATGTTTCAGCTGCTGCCTCCAGCCAGGTATACATTAAGGGTCGGGTCAGTGTTAGGGCCTCGGTTAGCCCCAGTGTGAGAGAGTGTTGGTATGCTACTTACAGAGAGGGTGAGGGTTCAGACATTGTCGGGTTTGGAAAAAGCCAAGTATACATTCAGGATCGGAAGAGTGTTAGAGCCACGGTTATCGCCAGGGTAGGGAAACGGTTGGAATGCTTGATATGTTGAGGGTGAGGGATTGAACTGTATCGTGCTGCTGCCTACAGCCAGGTATACATTTAGGTTCGGAGCAGTGTTTGAGCCACGTTCACCCCGACGGAAGTTAAAGTTGGTATGTTGATTAGGTTGAGGGTGAGGGATGGGTCAGTGTTCCGGTTCTGCTCACAACCAGTTGTTCGTTGAGGTTCGGAACACTGTTAGGATCACTGTTAGCTGGAGGGTATGGGAAAGGATTGTATGCTGGTTAGTGTGAGGTTTAGGGAAGGGACAGGGTTCGGCTACTGCCTTCAGACAGGTATACATTAAGGTTCGGGTCAGTGTTAGCGCCGAGGTTAGCCCAAGGGCGAGACAGTGTTGGTGTGTGTTAAAGTGAGAGTGAGGGTTTGGACAGGACAGAGTTTCGTATACCAGCCAAGTATACGTCTAGGGTGCGAAGGGTGTTAGAGCCTCGTTTACTGGGATGGTAGGGAAAGTTTCATATGTTGGTTTAGTTGAGGGTGAGGAATGCAACCTTGTTCGGATGTTGCCTACAACCAGGTATACATTGAGGTTCGGAACGGAGCTTGAGCCGCAGGAACCGTGAGGTAACTTAAAGGTTGTTATGATGGTGAGGCGGAGGGTGAGAAATGAGACAGGGTTCGCCTTTTACTTACAGCCTTGTGTACGTCTAGACTCGGAACACTGTTAAGGCCACGGTTACCTGGATGTATGGGAAAGGAGTGAATGTTGGTTAGTGTCAGTTTGAGGGATGGGAGACTGTTCGGTTGCTGCCTTATCAAGATACACATAAAGGCTCGGTTGAGGGTTAGGAACTCGGTTAACCCGAGGGTGAGCAGGCTTGGTGTGTTAGTTAAAATGACGGTGAGGGTGTCGACAGTGTTGAGTTTCGTATAACAGCCAAGTATACATCTAGGGTCCGCAGAGTGTTAGAGCCACGATGACCGACAGGGTAAGGAAAAGGTTGGTATGTTTGATATGTTGAGGGAGAGGGATGGAACTGTGTTCAGCTGCTGCCTACAGCCAGGTATACATTTAGGATCGGAGCAGTGTTTGAGCCACTTTCACCCCGACGGAAGTTAAAGTTGGTATGTTGGTTAGGGTGAGGGTGAGGGATGGGTCAGTGTTCGGGTTCTACTTACAACCAGTAGTCCGGTTTGTTTCGGAACACTGTTAAAATCACTCTTAGCTGGAAGGTATGGGAAAGGATTGAATCTTGGATAGTGTCAGTCTGAGGGATGCGAGAGTGTTCGGCTACTGCCTGTATCCAGGTATACATTAAAGTTCTGGTGAGGGTTAGGAACTCGGTTAACACGAGGACGAACAGGGTTGGTGTGATAAAATGGCGGAGAGGGTTTGGACAGTGTAGGGTTTCTAATAACAGCCCCGTAGGTTTGGAGCAGTATTTAAACCTTGGTCAGCGTGAAAGTAGTTAAAGGTTGTTATGTTCGTTAGGCTATGGGTGAGTGATGGGACAGTGTTCAGGTTCTGCTTACAGCCAGGTGCACTTTTAGGCTCGGAAGACTCTTAGGTCCACGGTTAGCGGGAGGTTATGGGAAAGGATTGAACGTTGGCTTGTGTGAGGCTGAGGGTTGGGACATGTTTCAGCTATTGTCTGCAGCCAGGTATACATTATGGTTCGGGTCAGTGTCAGTGCCTCGGTTAGCACGAGTGTGAGAGAGTGTTGGTGTGTTAGTTACCGTGAGGGTGAGGGTTCAGACATTGTACGGGTTCCGAAAACAGCCATGTATACGTTTAGGAGCGGAAGTGTGTTAGACCCACGGTTATCACCAGGGTAGGGAAATGGTTGGTATCCTTGAGCTGTTGAGGGTGAGGGATGGAACTGTGTTCTACTGCTGCCTACAGCCAGGTATACATTTAGGTTCGGAGCAGTGTTTGAGCCACGTTCATCCCGACGGAACTTAAAGTTGGCATGTAGGTTATGGTGAGCGTGAGGGATGGGTCAGTGTTCGGGTTCTGCTTACAACCAGGTGTCCGTTTAAGTTCGGAACACTGTTAGGATCACTATTAGCTGGAGCGTATGGGAAAGAGTTGTATGCTGGATAGTGCGAGGATTAGGGAAGGGACCGGGTTCGGCTACTGCCTTCAGACACGTATACATTAAGGTTCGGGTGAGTGCTATCGCCGAGGTAAGCCCAAGGGCGAGACAGCGTTGGTGTGTGTTAAAGTGAGAGTGAGATTTCGGACAGGCCAGAGTTTCGTATTACAACCAAGTATACGTTTAGGGTGCAAAGAGTGTTAGAGCCTCGGTTACCGGGAGGGTAGGGAAAAGTTCATATGTTGGTTTAGTTGAGGGTGAGGAATGGAACCTTGTTCGGATGTTGCCTACAACCAGGTGTACATTTAGGTTCGGAGCAGTGTTTGAGCCGCAGTAACCGTGAGGGAACTTAAAGGTAAGTATGATGGTTAGGGTGGGGCAGAGAAATGGGCCAGGGTTCGCCTTTTATGTACAGCCTTGTGTACGTCTAGACTCGGAACACTGTTAGGGCCACGGTTACCTGGATGGTATGGGAAAGGATTGAATGTTGGTTAGTGTCAGTCTGAGGGATGGGAGTGTTCGGCTACTGCCTGTATCCAGGTACACGTTAATGTCTGGTTGAGGGTTAGGAACTCGGTTAACCCGAGGGTGAACAGGGTTAGTGTGTTAGTTAAAATGACGGTGAGTGTTTGGACAGTGTAGAGTTTCGGATAACAGCCAAGTAGTTTCGGAGCAGTATTTGAAACTTGGTCAGCGTTTGGTATGTTGGTTAGGGTGAGGGTGATGGGACAGTGTTCAGGTTCTGCTTAAAGCCAGGTGCATGTTTAGGCACGGAAGAATCCTAGGTCCACGGTTAGAGGGAGGTTATGGGAAAGGACTGCATTTTGGTTCGCGTGAGGCTGAGGGATGGAACATGTTTCAGCTGCTGCCTCCAGCCAGGTATACATTAAGGGTCGGGTCAGTGTTAGGGCCTCGGTTAGCCCCAGTGTGAGAGAGTGTTGGTATGCTACTTACAGAGAGGGTGAGGGTTCAGACATTGTCGGGTTTGGAAAAAGCCAAGTATACATTCAGGATCGGAAGAGTGTTAGAGCCACGGTTATCGCCAGGGTAGGGAAACGGTTGGAATGCTTGATATGTTGAGGGTGAGGGATTGAACTGTATCGTGCTGCTGCCTACAGCCAGGTATACATTTAGGTTCGGAGCAGTGTTTGAGCCACGTTCACCCCGACGGAAGTTAAAGTTGGTATGTTGATTAGGTTGAGGGTGAGGGATGGGTCAGTGTTCCGGTTCTGCTCACAACCAGTTGTTCGTTGAGGTTCGGAACACTGTTAGGATCACTGTTAGCTGGAGGGTATGGGAAAGGATTGTATGCTGGTTAGTGTGAGGTTTAGGGAAGGGACAGGGTTCGGCTACTGCCTTCAGACAGGTATACATTAAGGTTCGGGTCAGTGTTAGCGCCGAGGTTAGCCCAAGGGCGAGACAGTGTTGGTGTGTGTTAAAGTGAGAGTGAGGGTTTGGACAGGACAGAGTTTCGTATACCAGCCAAGTATACGTCTAGGGTGCGAAGGGTGTTAGAGCCTCGTTTACTGGGATGGTAGGGAAAGTTTCATATGTTGGTTTAGTTGAGGGTGAGGAATGCAACCTTGTTCGGATGTTGCCTACAACCAGGTATACATTGAGGTTCGGAACGGAGCTTGAGCCGCAGGAACCGTGAGGTAACTTAAAGGTTGTTATGATGGTGAGGCGGAGGGTGAGAAATGAGACAGGGTTCGCCTTTTACTTACAGCCTTGTGTACGTCTAGACTCGGAACACTGTTAAGGCCACGGTTACCTGGATGTATGGGAAAGGAGTGAATGTTGGTTAGTGTCAGTTTGAGGGATGGGAGACTGTTCGGTTGCTGCCTTATCAAGATACACATAAAGGCTCGGTTGAGGGTTAGGAACTCGGTTAACCCGAGGGTGAGCAGGCTTGGTGTGTTAGTTAAAATGACGGTGAGGGTGTCGACAGTGTTGAGTTTCGTATAACAGCCAAGTATACATCTAGGGTCCGCAGAGTGTTAGAGCCACGATGACCGACAGGGTAAGGAAAAGGTTGGTATGTTTGATATGTTGAGGGAGAGGGATGGAACTGTGTTCAGCTGCTGCCTACAGCCAGGTATACATTTAGGATCGGAGCAGTGTTTGAGCCACTTTCACCCCGACGGAAGTTAAAGTTGGTATGTTGGTTAGGGTGAGGGTGAGGGATGGGTCAGTGTTCGGGTTCTACTTACAACCAGTAGTCCGGTTTGTTTCGGAACACTGTTAAAATCACTCTTAGCTGGAAGGTATGGGAAAGGATTGAATCTTGGATAGTGTCAGTCTGAGGGATGCGAGAGTGTTCGGCTACTGCCTGTATCCAGGTATACATTAAAGTTCTGGTGAGGGTTAGGAACTCGGTTAACACGAGGACGAACAGGGTTGGTGTGATAAAATGGCGGAGAGGGTTTGGACAGTGTAGGGTTTCTAATAACAGCCCCGTAGGTTTGGAGCAGTATTTAAACCTTGGTCAGCGTGAAAGTAGTTAAAGGTTGTTATGTTCGTTAGGCTATGGGTGAGTGATGGGACAGTGTTCAGGTTCTGCTTACAGCCAGGTGCACTTTTAGGCTCGGAAGACTCTTAGGTCCACGGTTAGCGGGAGGTTATGGGAAAGGATTGAACGTTGGCTTGTGTGAGGCTGAGGGTTGGGACATGTTTCAGCTATTGTCTGCAGCCAGGTATACATTATGGTTCGGGTCAGTGTCAGTGCCTCGGTTAGCACGAGTGTGAGAGAGTGTTGGTGTGTTAGTTACCGTGAGGGTGAGGGTTCAGACATTGTACGGGTTCCGAAAACAGCCATGTATACGTTTAGGAGCGGAAGTGTGTTAGACCCACGGTTATCACCAGGGTAGGGAAATGGTTGGTATCCTTGAGCTGTTGAGGGTGAGGGATGGAACTGTGTTCTACTGCTGCCTACAGCCAGGTATACATTTAGGTTCGGAGCAGTGTTTGAGCCACGTTCATCCCGACGGAACTTAAAGTTGGCATGTAGGTTATGGTGAGCGTGAGGGATGGGTCAGTGTTCGGGTTCTGCTTACAACCAGGTGTCCGTTTAAGTTCGGAACACTGTTAGGATCACTATTAGCTGGAGCGTATGGGAAAGAGTTGTATGCTGGATAGTGCGAGGATTAGGGAAGGGACCGGGTTCGGCTACTGCCTTCAGACACGTATACATTAAGGTTCGGGTGAGTGCTATCGCCGAGGTAAGCCCAAGGGCGAGACAGCGTTGGTGTGTGTTAAAGTGAGAGTGAGATTTCGGACAGGCCAGAGTTTCGTATTACAACCAAGTATACGTTTAGGGTGCAAAGAGTGTTAGAGCCTCGGTTACCGGGAGGGTAGGGAAAAGTTCATATGTTGGTTTAGTTGAGGGTGAGGAATGGAACCTTGTTCGGATGTTGCCTACAACCAGGTGTACATTTAGGTTCGGAGCAGTGTTTGAGCCGCAGTAACCGTGAGGGAACTTAAAGGTAAGTATGATGGTTAGGGTGGGGCAGAGAAATGGGCCAGGGTTCGCCTTTTATGTACAGCCTTGTGTACGTCTAGACTCGGAACACTGTTAGGGCCACGGTTACCTGGATGGTATGGGAAAGGATTGAATGTTGGTTAGTGTCAGTCTGAGGGATGGGAGTGTTCGGCTACTGCCTGTATCCAGGTACACGTTAATGTCTGGTTGAGGGTTAGGAACTCGGTTAACCCGAGGGTGAACAGGGTTAGTGTGTTAGTTAAAATGACGGTGAGTGTTTGGACAGTGTAGAGTTTCGGATAACAGCCAAGTAGTTTCGGAGCAGTATTTGAAACTTGGTCAGCGTTTGGTATGTTGGTTAGGGTGAGGGTGATGGGACAGTGTTCAGGTTCTGCTTAAAGCCAGGTGCATGTTTAGGCACGGAAGAATCCTAGGTCCACGGTTAGAGGGAGGTTATGGGAAAGGACTGCATTTTGGTTCGCGTGAGGCTGAGGGATGGAACATGTTTCAGCTGCTGCCTCCAGCCAGGTATACATTAAGGGTCGGGTCAGTGTTAGGGCCTCGGTTAGCCCCAGTGTGAGAGAGTGTTGGTATGCTACTTACAGAGAGGGTGAGGGTTCAGACATTGTCGGGTTTGGAAAAAGCCAAGTATACATTCAGGATCGGAAGAGTGTTAGAGCCACGGTTATCGCCAGGGTAGGGAAACGGTTGGAATGCTTGATATGTTGAGGGTGAGGGATTGAACTGTATCGTGCTGCTGCCTACAGCCAGGTATACATTTAGGTTCGGAGCAGTGTTTGAGCCACGTTCACCCCGACGGAAGTTAAAGTTGGTATGTTGGTTAGGGTGAGGGTGAGGGATGGGTCAGTGTTCCGGTTCTGCTCACAACCAGTTGTTCGTTGAGGTTCGGAACACTGTTAGGATCACTGTTAGCTGGAGGGTATGGGAAAGGATTGTATGCTGGTTAGTGTGAGGTTTAGGGAAGGGACAGGGTTCGGCTACTGCCTTCAGACAGGTATACATTAAGGTTCGGGTCAGTGTTAGCGCCGAGGTTAGCCCAAGGGCGAGACAGTGTTGGTGTGTGTTAAAGTGAGAGTGAGGGTTTGGACAGGACAGAGTTTCGTATACCAGCCAAGTATACGTCTAGGGTGCGAAGGGTGTTAGAGCCTCGTTTACTGGGACGGTAGGGAAAGTTTCATATGTTGGTTTAGTTGAGGGTGAGGAATGCAACCTTGTTCGGATGTTGCCTACAACCAGGTATACATTGAGGTTCGGAACGGAGCTTGAGCCGCAGGAACCGTGAGGTAACTTAAAGGTTGTTATGATGGTGAGGCGGAGGGTGAGAAATGAGACAGGGTTCGCCTTTTACTTACAGCCTTGTGTACGTCTAGACTCGGAACACTGTTAAGGCCACGGTTACCTGGATGTATGGGAAAGGAGTGAATGTTGGTTAGTGTCAGTTTGAGGGATGGGAGACTGTTCGGTTGCTGCCTTATCAAGATACACATAAAGGCTCGGTTGAGGGTTAGGAACTCGGTTAACCCGAGGGTGAGCAGGCTTGGTGTGTTAGTTAAAATGACGGTGAGGGTGTCGACAGTGTTGAGTTTCGTATAACAGCCAAGTATACATCTAGGGTCCGCAGAGTGTTAGAGCCACGATGACCGACAGGGTAAGGAAAAGGTTGGTATGTTTGATATGTTGAGGGAGAGGGATGGAACTGTGTTCAGCTGCTGCCTACAGCCAGGTATACATTTAGGATCGGAGCAGTGTTTGAGCCACTTTCACCCCGACGGAAGTTAAAGTTGGTATGTTGGTTAGGGTGAGGGTGAGGGATGGGTCAGTGTTCGGGTTCTACTTACAACCAGTAGTCCGGTTTGTTTCGGAACACTGTTAAAATCACTCTTAGCTGGAAGGTATGGGAAAGGATTGAATCTTGGATAGTGTCAGTCTGAGGGATGCGAGAGTGTTCGGCTACTGCCTGTATCCAGGTATACATTAAAGTTCTGGTGAGGGTTAGGA
Organism: Rhinolophus sinicus; assembly: GCF_057876585.1. Taxonomy (NCBI): domain Eukaryota; kingdom Metazoa; phylum Chordata; class Mammalia; order Chiroptera; family Rhinolophidae; genus Rhinolophus; species Rhinolophus sinicus. The sequence continues at coordinate 41,990,084 of NC_142506.1, forward strand.
ACTCGGTTAACACGAGGACGAACAGGGTTGGTGTGATAAAATGGCGGAGAGGGTTTGGACAGTGTAGGGTTTCTAATAACAGCCCCGTAGGTTTGGAGCAGTATTTAAACCTTGGTCAGCGTGAAAGTAGTTAAAGGTTGTTATGTTCGTTAGGCTATGGGTGAGTGATGGGACAGTGTTCAGGTTCTGCTTACAGCCAGGTGCACTTTTAGGCTCGGAAGACTCTTAGGTCCACGGTTAGCGGGAGGTTATGGGAAAGGATTGAACGTTGGCTTGTGTGAGGCTGAGGGTTGGGACATGTTTCAGCTATTGTCTGCAGCCAGGTATACATTATGGTTCGGGTCAGTGTCAGTGCCTCGGTTAGCACGAGTGTGAGAGAGTGTTGGTGTGTTAGTTACCGTGAGGGTGAGGGTTCAGACATTGTACGGGTTCCGAAAACAGCCATGTATACGTTTAGGAGCGGAAGTGTGTTAGACCCACGGTTATCACCAGGGTAGGGAAATGGTTGGTATCCTTGAGCTGTTGAGGGTGAGGGATGGAACTGTGTTCTACTGCTGCCTACAGCCAGGTATACATTTAGGTTCGGAGCAGTGTTTGAGCCACGTTCATCCCGACGGAACTTAAAGTTGGCATGTAGGTTATGGTGAGCGTGAGGGATGGGTCAGTGTTCGGGTTCTGCTTACAACCAGGTGTCCGTTTAAGTTCGGAACACTGTTAGGATCACTATTAGCTGGAGCGTATGGGAAAGAGTTGTATGCTGGATAGTGCGAGGATTAGGGAAGGGACCGGGTTCGGCTACTGCCTTCAGACACGTATACATTAAGGTTCGGGTGAGTGCTATCGCCGAGGTAAGCCCAAGGGCGAGACAGCGTTGGTGTGTGTTAAAGTGAGAGTGAGATTTCGGACAGGCCAGAGTTTCGTATTACAACCAAGTATACGTTTAGGGTGCAAAGAGTGTTAGAGCCTCGGTTACCGGGAGGGTAGGGAAAAGTTCATATGTTGGTTTAGTTGAGGGTGAGGAATGGAACCTTGTTCGGATGTTGCCTACAACCAGGTGTACATTTAGGTTCGGAGCAGTGTTTGAGCCGCAGTAACCGTGAGGGAACTTAAAGGTAAGTATGATGGTTAGGGTGGGGCAGAGAAATGGGCCAGGGTTCGCCTTTTATGTACAGCCTTGTGTACGTCTAGACTCGGAACACTGTTAGGGCCACGGTTACCTGGATGGTATGGGAAAGGATTGAATGTTGGTTAGTGTCAGTCTGAGGGATGGGAGTGTTCGGCTACTGCCTGTATCCAGGTACACGTTAATGTCTGGTTGAGGGTTAGGAACTCGGTTAACCCGAGGGTGAACAGGGTTAGTGTGTTAGTTAAAATGACGGTGAGTGTTTGGACAGTGTAGAGTTTCGGATAACAGCCAAGTAGTTTCGGAGCAGTATTTGAAACTTGGTCAGCGTTTGGTATGTTGGTTAGGGTGAGGGTGATGGGACAGTGTTCAGGTTCTGCTTAAAGCCAGGTGCATGTTTAGGCACGGAAGAATCCTAGGTCCACGGTTAGAGGGAGGTTATGGGAAAGGACTGCATTTTGGTTCGCGTGAGGCTGAGGGATGGAACATGTTTCAGCTGCTGCCTCCAGCCAGGTATACATTAAGGGTCGGGTCAGTGTTAGGGCCTCGGTTAGCCCCAGTGTGAGAGAGTGTTGGTATGCTACTTACAGAGAGGGTGAGGGTTCAGACATTGTCGGGTTTGGAAAAAGCCAAGTATACATTCAGGATCGGAAGAGTGTTAGAGCCACGGTTATCGCCAGGGTAGGGAAACGGTTGGAATGCTTGATATGTTGAGGGTGAGGGATTGAACTGTATCGTGCTGCTGCCTACAGCCAGGTATACATTTAGGTTCGGAGCAGTGTTTGAGCCACGTTCACCCCGACGGAAGTTAAAGTTGGTATGTTGGTTAGGGTGAGGGTGAGGGATGGGTCAGTGTTCCGGTTCTGCTCACAACCAGTTGTTTGTTGAGGTTCGGAACACTGTTAGGATCACTGTTAGCTGGAGGGTATGGGAAAGGATTGTATGCTGGTTAGTGTGAGGTTTAGGGAAGGGACAGGGTTCGGCTACTGCCTTCAGACAGGTATACATTAAGGTTCGGGTCAGTGTTAGCGCCGAGGTTAGCCCAAGGGCGAGACAGTGTTGGTGTGTGTTAAAGTGAGAGTGAGGGTTTGGACAGGACAGAGTTTCGTATACCAGCCAAGTATACGTCTAGGGTGCGAAGGGTGTTAGAGCCTCGTTTACTGGGACGGTAGGGAAAGTTTCATATGTTGGTTTAGTTGAGGGTGAGGAATGCAACCTTGTTCGGATGTTGCCTACAACCAGGTATACATTGAGGTTCGGAACGGAGCTTGAGCCGCAGGAACCGTGAGGTAACTTAAAGGTTGGTATGATGGTGAGGCGGAGGGTGAGAAATGAGACAGGGTTCGCCTTTTACTTACAGCCTTGTGTACGTCTAGACTCGGAACACTGTTAAGGCCACGGTTACCTGGATGTATGGGAAAGGAGTGAATGTTGGTTAGTGTCAGTTTGAGGGATGGGAGACTGTTCGGTTGCTGCCTTATCAAGATACACATAAAGGCTCGGTTGAGGGTTAGGAACTCGGTTAACCCGAGGGTGAACAGGCTTGGTGTGTTAGTTAAAATGACGGTGAGGGTGTCGACAGTGTTGAGTTTCGTATAACAGTCAAGTATACATCTAGGGTCCGCAGAGTGTTAGAGCCACGATGACCGACAGGGTAGGGAAAAGGTTGGTATGTTTGATATGTTGAGGGAGAGGGATGGAACTGTGTTCAGCTGCTGCCTACAGCCAGGTATACATTTAGGATCGGAGCAGTGTTTGAGCCACTTTCACCCCGACGGAAGTTAAAGTTGGTATGTTGGTTAGGGTGAGGGTGAGGGATGGGTCAGTGTTCGGGTTCTACTTACAACCAGTAGTCCGGTTTCTTTCGGAACACTGTTAAAATCACTCTTAGCTGGAAGGTATGGGAAAGGATTGAATCTTGGATAGTGTCAGTCTGAGGGATGCGAGAGTGTTCGGCTACTGCCTGTATCCAGGTATACATTAAAGTTCTGGTGAGGGTTAGGAACTCGGTTAACACGAGGACCAACAGGGTTGGTGTGATAAAATAGCGGAGAGGGTTTGGACAGTGTAGGGTTTCTAATAACAGCCCCGTAGGTTTGGAGCAGTATTTAAACCTTGGTCAGCGTGAAGGTAGTTAAAGGTTGTTATGTTGGTTAGGCTATGGGTGAGTGATGGGACAGTGTTCAGGTTCTGCTTACAGCCAGGTGCACTTTTAGGCTCGGAAGACTCTTAGGTCCACGGTTAGCGGGAGGTTATGGGAAAGGATTGAACGTTGGCTTGTGTGAGGCTGAGGGTTGGGACATGTTTCAGCTACTGTCTGCAGCCAGGTATACATTATGGTTCGGGGCAGTGTCAGTGCCTCGGTTAGCACGAGTGTGAGAGAGTGTTGGTGTGTTAGTTACCGTGAGGGTGAGGGTTCAGACATTGTACGGGTTCCGAAAACAGCCATGTATACGTTTAGGAGCGGAAGTGTGTTAGACCCACGGTTATCACCAGGGTAGGGAAATGGTTGGTATCCTTGAGCTGTTGAGGGTGAGGGATGGAACTGTGTTCTACTGCTGCCTACAGCCAGGTATACATTTAGGTTCGGAGCAGTGTTTGAGCCACGTTCATCCCGACGGAACTTAAAGTTGGCATGTAGGTTATGGTGAGCGTGAGGGATGGGTCAGTGTTCGGGTTCTGCTTACAACCAGGTGTCCGTTTAAGTTCGGAACACTGTTAGGATCACTATTAGCTGGAGCGTATGGGAAAGAGTTGTATGCTGGATAGTGCGAGGATTAGGGAAGGGACCGGGTTCGGCTACTGCCTTCAGACAGGTATACATTAAGGTTCGGGTGAGTGCTATCGCCGAGGTTAGCCCAAGGGCGAGACAGTGTTGGTGTGTGTTAAAGTGAGAGTGAGATTTCGGACAGGCCAGAGTTTCGTATTACAACCAAGTATACGTTTAGGGTGCAAAGAGTGTTAGAGCCTCGGTTACCGGGAGGGTAGGGAAAAGTTCATATGTTGGTTTAGTTGAGGGTGAGGAATGGAACCTTGTTCGGATGTTGCCTACAACCAGGTGTACATTTAGGTTCGGAGCAGTGTTTGAGCCGCAGTAACCGTGAGGGAACTTAAAGGTAAGTATGATGGTTAGGGTGGGGCAGAGATATGAATGGGCCAGGGTTCGCCTTTTATGTACAGCCTTGTGTACGTCTAGACTCGGAACACTGTTAGGGCCACGGTTACCTGGATGGTATGGGAAAGGATTGAATGTTGGTTAGTGTCAGTCTGAGGGATGGGAGTGTTCGGCTACTGCCTGTATCCAGGTACACGTTAATGTCTGGTTGAGGGTTAGGAACTCGGTTAACCCGAGGGTGAACAGGGTTAGTGTGTTAGTTAAAATGACGGTGAGTGTTTGGACAGTGTAGAGTTTCGGATAACAGCCAAGTAGTTTCGGAGCAGTATTTGAAACTTGGTCAGCGTTTGGTATGTTGGTTAGGGTGAGGGTGATGGGACAGTGTTCAGATTCTGCTTAAAGCCAGGTGCATGTTTAGGCACGGAAGAATCTTAGGTCCACGGTTAGAGGGAGGTTATGGGAAAGGACTGCATTTTGGTTCGCGTGAGGCTGAGGGATGGAACATGTTTCAGCTGCTGCCTCCAGCCAGGTATACATTAAGGGTCGGGTCAGTGTTAGGGCCTCGGTTAGCCCGAGTGTGAGAGAGTGTTGGTATGCTACTTACAGAGAGGGTGAGGGTTCAGACGTTGTCGGGTTTGGAAAAAGCCAAGTATACATTCAGGATCGGAAGAGTGTTAGAGCCACGGTTATCGCCAGGGTAGGGAAACGGTTGGAATGCTTGATATGTTGAGGGTGAGGGATTGAACTGTATCGTGCTGCTGCCTACAGCCAGGTATACATTTAGGTTCGGAGCAGTGTTTGAGCCACGTTCACCCCGACGGAAGTTAAAGTTGGTATGTTGGTTAGGGTGAGGGTGAGGGATGGGTCAGTGTTCCGGTTCTGCTCACAACCAGTTGTTCGTTGAGGTTCGGAACACTGTTAGGATCACTGTTAGCTGGAGGGTATGGGAAAGGATTGTATGCTGGTTAGTGTGAGGTTTAGGGAAGGGACAGGGTTCGGCTACTGCCTTCAGACAGGTATACATTAAGGTTCGGGTCAGTGTTAGCGCCGAGGTTAGCCCAAGGGCGAGACAGTGTTGGTGTGTGTTAAAGTGAGAGTGAGGGTTTGGACAGGACAGAGTTTCGTATACCAGCCAAGTATACGTCTAGGGTGCGAAGGGTGTTAGAGCCTCGTTTACTGGGATGGTAGGGAAAGTTTCATATGTTGGTTTAGTTGAGGGTGAGGAATGCAACCTTGTTCGGATGTTGCCTACAACCAGGTATACATTGAGGTTCGGAACGGAGCTTGAGCCGCAGGAACCGTGAGGTAACTTAAAGGTTGTTATGATGGTGAGGCGGAGGGTGAGAAATGAGACAGGGTTCGCCTTTTACTTACAGCCTTGTGTACGTCTAGACTCGGAACACTGTTAAGGCCACGGTTACCTGGATGTATGGGAAAGGAGTGAATGTTGGTTAGTGTCAGTTTGAGGGATGGGAGACTGTTCGGTTGCTGCCTTATCAAGATACACATAAAGGCTCGGTTGAGGGTTAGGAACTCGGTTAACCCGAGGGTGAACAGGCTTGGTGTGTTAGTTAAAATGACGGTGAGGGTGTCGACAGTGTTGAGTTTCGTATAACAGCCAAGTATACATCTAGGGTCCGCAGAGTGTTAGAGCCACGATGACCGACAGGGTAAGGAAAAGGTTGGTATGTTTGATATGTTGAGGGAGAGGGATGGAACTGTGTTCAGCTGCTGCCTACAGCCAGGTATACATTTAGGATCGGAGCAGTGTTTGAGCCACTTTCACCCCGACGGAAGTTAAAGTTGGTATGTTGGTTAGGGTGAGGGTGAGGGATGGGTCAGTGTTCGGGTTCTACTTACAACCAGTAGTCCGGTTTGTTTCGGAACACTGTTAAAATCAGTCTTAGCTGGAAGGTATGGGAAAGGATTGAATCTTGGATAGTGTCAGTCTGAGGGATGCGAGAGTGTTCGGCTACTGCCTGTATCCAGGTATACATTAAAGTTCTGGTGAGGGTTAGGAACTCGGTTAACACGAGGACGAACAGGGTTGGTGTGATAAAATGGCGGAGAGGGTTTGGACAGTGTAGGGTTTCTAATAACAGCCCCGTAGGTTTGGAGCAGTATTTAAACCTTGGTCAGCGTGAAGGTAGTTAAAGGTTGTTATGTTGGTTAGGCTATGGGTGAGTGATGGGACAGTGTTCAGGTTCTGCTTACAGCCAGGTGCACTTTTAGGCTCGGAAGACTCTTAGGTCCACGGTTAGCGGGAGGTTATGGGAAAGGATTGAACGTTGGCTTGTGTGAGGCTGAGGGTTGGGACATGTTTCAGCTACTGTCTGCAGCCAGGTATACATTATGGTTCGGGGCAGTGTCAGTGCCTCGGTTAGCACGAGTGTGAGAGAGTGTTGGTGTGTTAGTTACCGTGAGGGTGAGGGTTCAGACATTGTACGGGTTCCGAAAACAGCCATGTATACGTTTAGGAGCGGAAGTGTGTTAGACCCACGGTTATCACCAGGGTAGGGAAATGGTTGGTATCCTTGAGCTGTTGAGGGTGAGGGATGGAACTGTGTTCTACTGCTGCCTACAGCCAGGTATACATTTAGGTTCGGAGCAGTGTTTGAGCCACGTTCATCCCGACGGAACTTAAAGTTGGCATGTAGGTTATGGTGAGCGTGAGGGATGGGTCAGTGTTCGGGTTCTGCTTACAACCAGGTGTCCGTTTAAGTTCGGAACACTGTTAGGATCACTATTAGCTGGAGCGTATGGGAAAGAGTTGTATGCTGGATAGTGCGAGGATTAGGGAAGGGACCGGGTTCGGCTACTGCCTTCAGACAGGTATACATTAACGTTCGGGTGAGTGCTATCGCCGAGGTTAGCCCAAGGGCGAGACAGCGTTGGTGTGTGTTAAAGTGAGAGTGAGATTTCGGACAGGCCAGAGTTTCGTATTACAACCAAGTATACGTTTAGGGTGCAAAGAGTGTTAGAGCCTCGGTTACCGGGAGGGTAGGGAAAAGTTCATATGTTGGTTTAGTTGAGGGTGAGGAATGGAACCTTGTTCGGATGTTGCCTACAACCAGGTGTACATTTAGGTTCGGAGCAGTGTTTGAGCCGCAGTAACCGTGAGGGAACTTAAAGGTAAGTATGATGGTTAGCGTGGGGCAGAGATATGAATGGGCCAGGGTTCGCCTTTTATGTACAGCCTTGTGTACGTCTAGACTCGGAACACTGTTAGGGCCACGGTTACCTGGATGGTATGGGAAAGGATTGAATGTTGGTTAGTGTCAGTCTGAGGGATGGGAGTGTTCGGCTACTGCCTGTATCCAGGTACACGTTAATGTCTGGTTGAGGGTTAGGAACTCGGTTAACCCGAGGGTGAACAGGGTTAGTGTGTTAGTTAAAATGACGGTGAGTGTTTGGACAGTGTAGAGTTTCGGATAACAGCCAAGTAGTTTCGGAGCAGTATTTGAAACTTGGTCAGCGTTTGGTATGTTGGTTAGGGTGAGGGTGATGGGACAGTGTTCAGGTTCTGCTTAAAGCCAGGTGCATGTTTAGGCACGGAAGAATCCTAGGTCCACGGTTAGAGGGAGGTTATGGGAAAGGACTGCATTTTGGTTCGCGTGAGGCTGAGGGATGGAACATGTTTCAGCTGCTGCCTCCAGCCAGGTATACATTAAGGGTCGGGTCAGTGTTAGGGCCTCGGTTAGCCCGAGTGTGAGAGAGTGTTGGTATGCTACTTACAGAGAGGGTGAGGGTTCAGACGTTGTCGGGTTTGGAAAAAGCCAAGTATACATTCAGGATCGGAAGAGTGTTAGAGCCACGGTTATCGCCAGGGTAGGGAAACGGTTGGAATGCTTGATATGTTGAGGGTGAGGGATTGAACTGTATCGTGCTGCTGCCTACAGCCAGGTATACATTTAGGTTCGGAGCAGTGTTTGAGCCACGTTCACCCCGACGGAAGTTAAAGTTGGTATGTTGGTTAGGGTGAGGGTGAGGGATGGGTCAGTGTTCCGGTTCTGCTCACAACCAGTTGTTCGTTGAGGTTCGGAACACTGTTAGGATCACTGTTAGCTGGAGGGTATGGGAAAGGATTGTATGCTGGTTAGTGTGAGGTTTAGGGAAGGGACAGGGTTCGGCTACTGCCTTCAGACAGGTATACATTAAGGTTCGGGTCAGTGTTAGCGCCGAGGTTAGCCCAAGGGCGAGACAGTGTTGGTGTGTGTTAAAGTGAGAGTGAGGGTTTGGACAGGACAGAGTTTCGTATACCAGCCAAGTATACGTCTAGGGTGCGAAGGGTGTTAGAGCCTCGTTTACTGGGATGGTAGGGAAAGTTTCATATGTTGGTTTAGTTGAGGGTGAGGAATGCAACCTTGTTCGGATGTTGCCTACAACCAGGTATACATTGAGGTTCGGAACGGAGCTTGAGCCACAGGAACCGTCAGGGAACTTAAAGGTTGGTATGATGGTGAGGCGGAGGGTGAGAAATGAGACAGGGTTCGCCTTTTACTTACAGCCTTGTGTACGTCTAGACTCGGAACACTGTTAAGGCCACGGTTACCTGGATGTATGGGAAAGGAGTGAATGTTGGTTAGTGTCAGTTTGAGGGATGGGAGACTGTTCGGTTGCTGCCTTATCAAGATACACATTAAGGCTCGGTTGAGGGTTAGGAACTCGGTTAACCCGAGGGTGAACAGGCTTGGTGTGTTAGTTAAAATGACGGTGAGGGTGTCGACAGTGTTGAGTTTCGTATAACAGCCAAGTATACATCTAGGGTCCGCAGAGTGTTAGAGCCACGATGACCGACAGGGTAAGGAAAAGGTTGGTATGTTTGATATGTTGAGGGAGAGGGATGGAACTGTGTTCAGCTGCTGCCTACAGCCAGGTATACATTTAGGATCGGAGCAGTGTTTGAGCCACTTTCACCCCGACGGAAGTTAAAGTTGGTATGTTGGTTAGGGTGAGGGTGAGGGATGGGTCAGTGTTCGGGTTCTACTTACAACCAGTAGTCCGGTTTGTTTCGGAACACTGTTAAAATCACTCTTAGCTGGAAGGTATGGGAAAGGATTGAATCTTGGATAGTGTCAGTCTGAGGGATGCGAGAGTGTTCGGCTACTGCCTGTATCCAGGTATACATTAAAGTTCCGGTGAGGGTTAGGAACTCGGTTAACACGAGGACGAACAGGGTTGGTGTGATAAAATGGCGGAGAGGGTTTGGACAGTGTAGGGTTTCTAATAACAGCCCCGTAGGTTTGGAGCAGTATTTAAACCTTGGTCAGCGTGAAGGTAGTTAAAGGTTGTTATGTTGGTTAGGCTATGGGTGAGTGATGGGACAGTGTTCAGGTTCTGCTTACAGCCAGGTGCACTTTTAGGCTCGGAAGACTCTTAGGTCCACGGTTAGCGGGAGGTTATGGGAAAGGATTGAACGTTGGCTTGTGTGAGGCTGAGGGTTGGGACATGTTTCAGCTACTGTCTGCAGCCAGGTATACATTATGGTTCGGGTCAGTGTCAGTGCCTCGGTTAGCACGAGTGTGAGAGAGTGTTGGTGTGTTAGTTACCGTGAGGGTGAGGGTTCAGACATTGTACGGGTTCCGAAAACAGCCATGTATACGTTTAGGAGCGGAAGTGTGTTAGACCCACGGTTATCACCAGGGTAGGGAAATGGTTGGTATCCTTGAGCTGTTGAGGGTGAGGGATGGAACTGTGTTCTACTGCTGCCTACAGCCAGGTATACATTTAGGTTCGGAGCAGTGTTTGAGCCACGTTCATCCCGACGGAACTTAAAGTTGGCATGTAGGTTATGGTGAGCGTGAGGGATGGGTCAGTGTTCAGGTTCTGCTTACAACCAGGTGTCCGTTTAAGTTCGGAACACTGTTAGGATCACTATTAGCTGGAGCGTATGGGAAAGAGTTGTATGCTGGATAGTGCGAGGATTAGGGAAGGGACCGGGTTCGGCTACTGCCTTCAGACACGTATACATTAAGGTTCGGGTGAGTGCTATCGCCGAGGTAAGCCCAAGGGCGAGACAGCGTTGGTGTGTGTTAAAGTGAGAGTGAGATTTCGGACAGGCCAGAGTTTCGTATTACAACCAAGTATACGTTTAGGGTGCAAAGAGTGTTAGAGCCTCGGTTACCGGGAGGGTAGGGAAAAGTTCATATGTTGGTTTAGTTGAGGGTGAGGAATGGAACCTTGTTCGGATGTTGCCTACAACCAGGTGTACATTTAGGTTCGGAGCAGTGTTTGAGCCGCAGTAACCGTGAGGGAACTTAAAGGTAAGTATGATGGTTAGGGTGGGGCAGAGAAATGGGCCAGGGTTCGCCTTTTATGTACAGCCTTGTGTACGTCTAGACTCGGAACACTGTTAGGGCCACGGTTACCTGGATGGTATGGGAAAGGATTGAATGTTGGTTAGTGTCAGTCTGAGGGATGGGAGTGTTCGGCTACTGCCTGTATCCAGGTACACGTTAATGTCTGGTTGAGGGTTAGGAACTCGGTTAACCCGAGGGTGAACAGGGTTAGTGTGTTAGTTAAAATGACGGTGAGTGTTTGGACAGTGTAGAGTTTCGGATAACAGCCAAGTAGTTTCGGAGCAGTATTTGAAACTTGGTCAGCGTTTGGTATGTTGGTTAGGGTGAGGGTGATGGGACAGTGTTCAGGTTCTGCTTAAAGCCAGGTGCATGTTTAGGCACGGAAGAATCCTAGGTCCACGGTTAGAGGGAGGTTATGGGAAAGGACTGCATTTTGGTTCGCGTGAGGCTGAGGGATGGAACATGTTTCAGCTGCTGCCTCCAGCCAGGTATACATTAAGGGTCGGGTCAGTGTTAGGGCCTCGGTTAGCCCGAGTGTGAGAGAGTGTTGGTATGCTACTTACAGAGAGGGTGAGGGTTCAGACATTGTCGGGTTTGGAAAAAGCCAAGTATACATTCAGGATCGGAAGAGTGTTAGAGCCACGGTTATCGCCAGGGTAGGGAAACGGTTGGAATGCTTGATATGTTGAGGGTGAGGGATTGAACTGTATCGTGCTGCTGCCTACAGCCAGGTATACATTTAGGTTCGGAGCAGTGTTTGAGCCACGTTCACCCCGACGGAAGTTAAAGTTGGTATGTTGGTTAGGGTGAGGGTGAGGGATGGGTCAGTGTTCCGGTTCTGCTCACAACCAGTTGTTCGTTGAGGTTCGGAACACTGTTAGGATCACTGTTAGCTGGAGGGTATGGGAAAGGATTGTATGCTGGTTAGTGTGAGGTTTAGGGAAGGGCCAGGGTTCGGCTACTGCCTTCAGACAGGTATACATTAAGGTTCGGGTCAGTGTTAGCGCCGAGGTTAGCCCAAGGGCGAGACAGTGTTGGTGTGTGTTAAAGTGAGAGTGAGGGTTTGGACAGGACAGAGTTTCGTATACCAGCCAAGTATACGTCTAGGGTGCGAAGGGTGTTAGAGCCTCGTTTACTGGGACGGTAGGGAAAGTTTCATATGTTGGTTTAGTTAAGGGTGAGGAATGCAACCTTGTTCGGATGTTGCCTACAACCAGGTATACATTGAGGTTCGGAACGGAGCTTGAGCCGCAGGAACCGTGAGGTAACTTAAAGGTTGGTATGATGGTGAGGCGGAGGGTGAGAAATGAGACAGGGTTCGCCTTTTACTTACAGCCTTGTGTACGTCTAGACTCGGAACACTGTTAAGGCCACGGTTACCTGGATGTATGGGAAAGGAGTGAATGTTGGTTAGTGTCAGTTTGAGGGATGGGAGACTGTTCGGTTGCTGCCTTATCAAGATACACATAAAGGCTCGGTTGAGGGTTAGGAACTCGGTTAACCCGAGGGTGAACAGGCTTGGTGTGTTAGTTAAAATGACGGTGAGGGTGTCGACAGTGTTGAGTTTCGTATAACAGCCAAGTATACATCTAGGGTCCGCAGAGTGTTAGAGCCACGATGACCGACAGGGTAAGGAAAAGGTTGGTATGTTTGATATGTTGAGGGAGAGGGATGGAACTGTGTTCAGCTGCTGCCTACAGCCAGGTATACATTTAGGATCGGAGCAGTGTTTGAGCCACTTTCACCCCGACGGAAGTTAAAGTTGGTATGTTGGTTAGGGTGAGGGTGAGGGATGGGTCAGTGTTCGGGTTCTACTTACAACCAGTAGTCCGGTTTGTTTCGGAACACTGTTAAAATCACTCTTAGCTGGAAGGTATGGGAAAGGATTGAATCTTGGATAGTGTCAGTCTGAGGGATGCGAGAGTGTTCGGCTACTGCCTGTATCCAGGTATACATTAAAGTTCTGGTGAGGGTTAGGAACTCGGTTAACACGAGGACGAACAGGGTTGGTGTGATAAAATGGCGGAGAGGGTTTGGACAGTGTAGGGTTTCTAATAACAGCCCCGTAGGTTTGGAGCAGTATTTAAACCTTGGTCAGCGTGAAGGTAGTTAAAGGTTGTTATGTTGGTTAGGCTATGGGTGAGTGATGGGACAGTGTTCAGGTTCTGCTTACAGCCAGGTGCACTTTTAGGCTCGGAAGACTCTTAGGTCCACGGTTAGCGGGAGGTTATGGGAAAGGATTGAACGTTGGCTTGTGTGAGGCTGAGGGTTGGGACATGTTTCAGCTACTGTCTGCAGCCAGGTATACATTATGGTTCGGGTCAGTGTCAGTGCCTCGGTTAGCACGAGTGTGAGAGAGTGTTGGTGTGTTAGTTACCGTGAGGGTGAGGGTTCAGACATTGTACGGGTTCCGAAAACAGCCATGTATACGTTTAGGAGCGGAAGTGTGTTAGACCCACGGTTATCACCAGGGTAGGGAAATGGTTGGTATCCTTGAGCTGTTGAGGGTGAGGGATGGAACTGTGTTCTACTGCTGCCTACAGCCAGGTATACATTTAGGTTCGGAGCAGTGTTTGAGCCACGTTCATCCCGACGGAACTTAAAGTTGGCATGTAGGTTATGGTGAGCGTGAGGGATGGGTCAGTGTTCGGGTTCTGCTTACAACCAGGTGTCCGTTTAAGTTCGGAACACTGTTAGGATCACTATTAGCTGGAGCGTATGGGAAAGAGTTGTATGCTGGATAGTGCGAGGATTAGGGAAGGGACCGGGTTCGGCTACTGCCTTCAGACACGTATACATTAAGGTTCGGGTGAGTGCTATCGCCGAGGTAAGCCCAAGGGCGAGACAGCGTTGGTGTGTGTTAAAGTGAGAGTGAGATTTCGGACAGGCCAGAGTTTCGTATTACAACCAAGTATACGTTTAGGGTGCAAAGAGTGTTAGAGCCTCGGTTACCGGGAGGGTAGGGAAAAGTTCATATGTTGGTTTAGTTGAGGGTGAGGAATGGAACCTTGTTCGGATGTTGCCTACAACCAGGTGTACATTTAGGTTCGGAGCAGTGTTTGAGCCGCAGTAACCGTGAGGGAACTTAAAGGTAAGTATGATGGTTAGGGTGGGGCAGAGAAATGGGCCAGGGTTCGCCTTTTATGTACAGCCTTGTGTACGTCTAGACTCGGAACACTGTTAGGGCCACGGTTACCTGGATGGTATGGGAAAGGATTGAATGTTGGTTAGTGTCAGTCTGAGGGATGGGAGTGTTCGGCTACTGCCTGTATCCAGGTACACGTTAATGTCTGGTTGAGGGTTAGGAACTCGGTTAACCCGAGGGTGAACAGGGTTAGTGTGTTAGTTAAAATGACGGTGAGTGTTTGGACAGTGTAGAGTTTCGGATAACAGCCAAGTAGTTTCGGAGCAGTATTTGAAACTTGGTCAGCGTTTGGTATGTTGGTTAGGGTGAGGGTGATGGGACAGTGTTCAGGTTCTGCTTAAAGCCAGGTGCATGTTTAGGCACGGAAGAATCCTAGGTCCACGGTTAGAGGGAGGTTATGGGAAAGGACTGCATTTTGGTTCGCGTGAGGCTGAGGGATGGAACATGTTTCAGCTGCTGCCTCCAGCCAGGTATACATTAAGGGTCGGGTCAGTGTTAGGGCCTCGGTTAGCCCGAGTGTGAGAGAGTGTTGGTATGCTACTTACAGAGAGGGTGAGGGTTCAGACGTTGTCGGGTTTGGAAAAAGCCAAGTATACATTCAGGATCGGAAGAGTGTTAGAGCCACGGTTATCGCCAGGGTAGGGAAACGGTTGGAATGCTTGATATGTTGAGGGTGAGGGATTGAACTGTATCGTGCTGCTGCCTACAGCCAGGTATACATTTAGGTTCGGAGCAGTGTTTGAGCCACGTTCACCCCGACGGAAGTTAAAGTTGGTATGTTGGTTAGGGTGAGGGTGAGGGATGGGTCAGTGTTCCGGTTCTGCTCACAACCAGTTGTTCGTTGAGGTTCGGAACACTGTTAGGATCACTGTTAGCTGGAGGGTATGGGAAAGGATTGTATGCTGGTTAGTGTGAGGTTTAGGGAAGGGACAGGGTTCGGCTACTGCCTTCAGACAGGTATACATTAAGGTTCGGGTCAGTGTTAGCGCCGAGGTTAGCCCAAGGGCGAGACAGTGTTGGTGTGTGTTAAAGTGAGAGTGAGGGTTTGGACAGGACAGAGTTTCGTATACCAGCCAAGTATACGTCTAGGGTGCGAAGGGTGTTAGAGCCTCGTTTACTGGGATGGTAGGGAAAGTTTCATATGTTGGTTTAGTTGAGGGTGAGGAATGCAACCTTGTTCGGATGTTGCCTACAACCAGGTATACATTGAGGTTCGGAACGGAGCTTGAGCCGCAGGAACCGTGAGGTAACTTAAAGGTTGGTATGATGGTGAGGCGGAGGGTGAGAAATGAGACAGGGTTCGCCTTTTACTTACAGCCTTGTGTACGTCTAGACTCGGAACACTGTTAAGGCCACGGTTACCTGGATGTATGGGAAAGGAGTGAATGTTGGTTAGTGTCAGTTTGAGGGATGGGAGACTGTTCGGTTGCTGCCTTATCAAGATACACATAAAGGCTCGGTTGAGGGTTAGGAACTCGGTTAACCCGAGGGTGAACAGGCTTGGTGTGTTAGTTAAAATGACGGTGAGGGTGTCGACAGTGTTGAGTTTCGTATAACAGCCAAGTATACATCTAGGGTCCGCAGAGTGTTAGAGCCACGATGACCGACAGGGTAAGGAAAAGGTTGGTATGTTTGATATGTTGAGGGAGAGGGATGGAACTGTGTTCAGCTGCTGCCTACAGCCAGGTATACATTTAGGATCGGAGCAGTGTTTGAGCCACTTTCACCCCGACGGAAGTTAAAGTTGGTATGTTGGTTAGGGTGAGGGTGAGGGATGGGTCAGTGTTCGGGTTCTACTTACAACCAGTAGTCCGGTTTGTTTCGGAACACTGTTAAAATCACTCTTAGCTGGAAGGTATGGGAAAGGATTGAATCTTGGATAGTGTCAGTCTGAGGGATGCGAGAGTGTTCGGCTACTGCCTGTATCCAGGTATACATTAAAGTTCCGGTGAGGGTTAGGAACTCGGTTAACACGAGGACGAACAGGGTTGGTGTGATAAAATGGCGGAGAGGGTTTGGACAGTGTAGGGTTTCTAATAACAGCCCCGTAGGTTTGGAGCAGTATTTAAACCTTGGTCAGCGTGAAGGTAGTTAAAGGTTGTTATGTTGGTTAGGCTATGGGTGAGTGATGGGACAGTGTTCAGGTTCTGCTTACAGCCAGGTGCACTTTTAGGCTCGGAAGACTCTTAGGTCCACGGTTAGCGGGAGGTTATGGGAAAGGATTGAACGTTGGCTTGTGTGAGGCTGAGGGTTGGGACATGTTTCAGCTACTGTCTGCAGCCAGGTATACATTATGGTTCGGGTCAGTGTCAGTGCCTCGGTTAGCACGAGTGTGAGAGAGTGTTGGTGTGTTAGTTACCGTGAGGGTGAGGGTTCAGACATTGTACGGGTTCCGAAAACAGCCATGTATACGTTTAGGAGCGGAAGTGTGTTAGACCCACGGTTATCACCAGGGTAGGGAAATGGTTGGTATCCTTGAGCTGTTGAGGGTGAGGGATGGAACTGTGTTCTACTGCTGCCTACAGCCAGGTATACATTTAGGTTCGGAGCAGTGTTTGAGCCACGTTCATCCCGACGGAACTTAAAGTTGGCATGTAGGTTATGGTGAGCGTGAGGGATGGGTCAGTGTTCGGGTTCTGCTTACAACCAGGTGTCCGTTTAAGTTCGGAACACTGTTAGGATCACTATTAGCTGGAGCGTATGGGAAAGAGTTGTATGCTGGATAGTGCGAGGATTAGGGAAGGGACCGGGTTCGGCTACTGCCTTCAGACACGTATACATTAAGGTTCGGGTGAGTGCTATCGCCGAGGTAAGCCCAAGGGCGAGACAGCGTTGGTGTGTGTTAAAGTGAGAGTGAGATTTCGGACAGGCCAGAGTTTCGTATTACAACCAAGTATACGTTTAGGGTGCAAAGAGTGTTAGAGCCTCGGTTACCGGGAGGGTAGGGAAAAGTTCATATGTTGGTTTAGTTGAGGGTGAGGAATGGAACCTTGTTCGGATGTTGCCTACAACCAGGTGTACATTTAGGTTCGGAGCAGTGTTTGAGCCGCAGTAACCGTGAGGGAACTTAAAGGTAAGTATGATGGTTAGGGTGGGGCAGAGAAATGGGCCAGGGTTCGCCTTTTATGTACAGCCTTGTGTACGTCTAGACTCGGAACACTGTTAGGGCCACGGTTCCCTGGATGGTATGGGAAAGGATTGAATGTTGGTTAGTGTCAGTCTGAGGGATGGGAGTGTTCGGCTACTGCCTGTATCCAGGTACACGTTAATGTCTGGTTGAGGGTTAGGAACTCGGTTAACCCGAGGGTGAACAGGGTTAGTGTGTTTGTTAAAATGACGGTGAGTGTTTGGACAGTGTAGAGTTTCGGATAACAGCCAAGTAGTTTCGGAGCAGTATTTGAAACTTGGTCAGCGTTTGGTATGTTGGTTAGGGTGAGGGTGATGGGACAGTGTTCAGGTTCTGCTTAAAGCCAGGTGCATGTTTAGGCACGGAAGAATCCTAGGTCCACGGTTAGAGGGAGGTTATGGGAAAGGACTGCATTTTGGTTCGCGTGAGGCTGAGGGATGGAACATGTTTCAGCTGCTGCCTCCAGCCAGGTATACATTAAGGGTCGGGTCAGTGTTAGGGCCTCGGTTAGCCCGAGTGTGAGAGAGTGTTGGTATGCTACTTACAGAGAGGGTGAGGGTTCAGACATTGTCGGGTTTGGAAAAAGCCAAGTATACATTCAGGATCGGAAGAGTGTTAGAGCCACGGTTATCGCCAGGGTAGGGAAACGGTTGGAATGCTTGATATGTTGAGGGTGAGGGATTGAACTGTATCGTGCTGCTGCCTACAGCCAGGTATACATTTAGGTTCGGAGCAGTGTTTGAGCCACGTTCACCCCGACGGAAGTTAAAGTTGGTATGTTGGTTAGGGTGAGGGTGAGGGATGGGTCAGTGTTCCGGTTCTGCTCACAATCAGTTGTTCGTTGAGGTTCGGAACACTGTTAGGATCACTGTTAGCTGGAGGGTATGGGAAAGGATTGTATGCTGGTTAGTGTGAGGTTTAGGGAAGGGACAGGGTTCGGCTACTGCCTTCAGACAGGTATACATTAAGGTTCGGGTCAGTGTTAGCGCCGAGGTTAGCCCAAGGGCGAGACAGTGTTGGTGTGTGTTAAAGTGAGAGTGAGGGTTTGGACAGGACAGAGTTTCGTATACCAGCCAAGTATACGTCTAGGGTGCGAAGGGTGTTAGAGCCTCGTTTACTGGGACGGTAGGGAAAGTTTCATATGTTGGTTTAGTTAAGGGTGAGGAATGCAACCTTGTTCGGATGTTGCCTACAACCAGGTATACATTGAGGTTCGGAACGGAGCTTGAGCCGCAGGAACCGTGAGGTAACTTAAAGGTTGGTATGATGGTGAGGCGGAGGGTGAGAAATGAGACAGGGTTCGCCTTTTACTTACAGCCTTGTGTACGTCTAGACTCGGAACACTGTTAAGGCCACGGTTACCTGGATGTATGGGAAAGGAGTGAATGTTGGTTAGTGTCAGTTTGAGGGATGGGAGACTGTTCGGTTGCTGCCTTATCAAGATACACATAAAGGCTCGGTTGAGGGTTAGGAACTCGGTTAACCCGAGGGTGAACAGGCTTGGTGTGTTAGTTAAAATGACGGTGAGGGTGTCGACAGTGTTGAGTTTCGTATAACAGCCAAGTATACATCTAGGGTCCGCAGAGTGTTAGAGCCACGATGACCGACAGGGTAAGGAAAAGGTTGGTATGTTTGATATGTTGAGGGAGAGGGATGGAACTGTGTTCAGCTGCTGCCTACAGCCAGGTATACATTTAGGATCGGAGCAGTGTTTGAGCCACTTTCACCCCGACGGAAGTTAAAGTTGGTATGTTGGTTAGGGTGAGGGTGAGGGATGGGTCAGTGTTCGGGTTCTACTTACAACCAGTAGTCCGGTTTGTTTCGGAACACTGTTAAAATCACTCTTAGCTGGAAGGTATGGGAAAGGATTGAATCTTGGATAGTGTCAGTCTGAGGGATGCGAGAGTGTTCGGCTACTGCCTGTATCCAGGTATACATTAAAGTTCCGGTGAGGGTTAGGAACTCGGTTAACACGAGGACGAACAGGGTTGGTGTGATAAAATGGCGGAGAGGGTTTGGACAGTGTAGGGTTTCTAATAACAGCCCCGTAGGTTTGGAGCAGTATTTAAACCTTGGTCAGCGTGAAGGTAGTTAAAGGTTGTTATGTTGGTTAGGCTATGGGTGAGTGATGGGACAGTGTTCAGGTTCTGCTTACAGCCAGGTGCACTTTTAGGCTCGGAAGACTCTTAGGTCCACGGTTAGCGGGAGGTTATGGGAAAGGATTGAACGTTGGCTTGTGTGAGGCTGAGGGTTGGGACATGTTTCAGCTACTGTCTGCAGCCAGGTATACATTATGGTTCGGGTCAGTGTCAGTGCCTCGGTTAGCACGAGTGTGAGAGAGTGTTGGTGTGTTAGTTACCGTGAGGGTGAGGGTTCAGACATTGTACGGGTTCCGAAAACAGCCATGTATACGTTTAGGAGCGGAAGTGTGTTAGACCCACGGTTATCACCAGGGTAGGGAAATGGTTGGTATCCTTGAGCTGTTGAGGGTGAGGGATGGAACTGTGTTCTACTGCTGCCTACAGCCAGGTATACATTTAGGTTCGGAGCAGTGTTTGAGCCACGTTCATCCCGACGGAACTTAAAGTTGGCATGTAGGTTATGGTGAGCGTGAGGGATGGGTCAGTGTTCGGGTTCTGCTTACAACCAGGTGTCCGTTTAAGTTCGGAACACTGTTAGGATCACTATTAGCTGGAGCGTATGGGAAAGAGTTGTATGCTGGATAGTGCGAGGATTAGGGAAGGGACCGGGTTCGGCTACTGCCTTCAGACACGTATACATTAAGGTTCGGGTGAGTGCTATCGCCGAGGTAAGCCCAAGGGCGAGACAGCGTTGGTGTGTGTTAAAGTGAGAGTGAGATTTCGGACAGGCCAGAGTTTCGTATTACAACCAAGTATACGTTTAGGGTGCAAAGAGTGTTAGAGCCTCGGTTACCGGGAGGGTAGGGAAAAGTTCATATGTTGGTTTAGTTGAGGGTGAGGAATGGAACCTTGTTCGGATGTTGCCTACAACCAGGTGTACATTTAGGTTCGGAGCAGTGTTTGAGCCGCAGTAACCGTGAGGGAACTTAAAGGTAAGTATGATGGTTAGGGTGGGGCAGAGAAATGGGCCAGGGTTCGCCTTTTATGTACAGCCTTGTGTACGTCTAGACTCGGAACACTGTTAGGGCCACGGTTCCCTGGATGGTATGGGAAAGGATTGAATGTTGGTTAGTGTCAGTCTGAGGGATGGGAGTGTTCGGCTACTGCCTGTATCCAGGTACACGTTAATGTCTGGTTGAGGGTTAGGAACTCGGTTAACCCGAGGGTGAACAGGGTTAGTGTGTTAGTTAAAATGACGGTGAGTGTTTGGACAGTGTAGAGTTTCGGATAACAGCCAAGTAGTTTCGGAGCAGTATTTGAAACTTGGTCAGCGTTTGGTATGTTGGTTAGGGTGAGGGTGATGGGACAGTGTTCAGGTTCTGCTTAAAGCCAGGTGCATGTTTAGGCACGGAAGAATCCTAGGTCCACGGTTAGAGGGAGGTTATGGGAAAGGACTGCATTTTGGTTCGCGTGAGGCTGAGGGATGGAACATGTTTCAGCTGCTGCCTCCAGCCAGGTATACATTAAGGGTCGGGTCAGTGTTAGGGCCTCGGTTAGCCCGAGTGTGAGAGAGTGTTGGTGTGCTACTTACAGAGAGGGTGAGGGTTCAGACGTTGTCGGGTTTGGAAAAAGCCAAGTATACATTCAGGATCGGAAGAGTGTTAGAGCCACGGTTATCGCCAGGGTAGGGAAACGGTTGGAATGCTTGATATGTTGAGGGTGAGGGATTGAACTGTATCGTGCTGCTGCCTACAGCCAGGTATACATTTAGGTTCGGAGCAGTGTTTGAGCCACGTTCACCCCGACGGAAGTTAAAGTTGGTATGTTGGTTAGGGTGAGGGTGAGGGATGGGTCAGTGTTCCGGTTCTGCTCACAACCAGTTGTTCGTTGAGGTTCGGAACACTGTTAGGATCACTGTTAGCTGGAGGGTATGGGAAAGGATTGTATGCTGGTTAGTGTGAGGTTTAGGGAAGGGACAGGGTTCGGCTACTGCCTTCAGACAGGTATACATTAAGGTTCGGGTCAGTGTTAGCGCCGAGGTTAGCCCAAGGGCGAGACAGTGTTGGTGTGTGTTAAAGTGAGAGTGAGGGTTTGGACAGGACAGAGTTTCGTATACCAGCCAAGTATACGTCTAGGGTGCGAAGGGTGTTAGAGCCTCGTTTACTGGGACGGTAGGGAAAGTTTTATATGTTGGTTTAGTTGAGGGTGAGGAATGCAACCTTGTTCGGATGTTGCCTACAACCAGGTATACATTGAGGTTCGGAACGGAGCTTGAGCCGCAGGAACCGTGAGGTAACTTAAAGGTTGTTATGATGGTGAGGCGGAGGGTGAGAAATGAGACAGGGTTCGCCTTTTACTTACAGCCTTGTGTACGTCTAGACTCGGAACACTGTTAAGGCCACGGTTACCTGGATGTATGGGAAAGGAGTGAATGTTGGTTAGTGTCAGTTTGAGGGATGGGAGACTGTTCGGTTGCTGCCTTATCAAGATACACATAAAGGCTCGGTTGAGGGTTAGGAACTCGGTTAACCCGAGGGTGAACAGGCTTGGTGTGTTAGTTAAAATGACGGTGAGGGTGTCGACAGTGTTGAGTTTCGTATAACAGCCAAGTATACATCTAGGGTCCGCAGAGTGTTAGAGCCACGATGACCGACAGGGTAAGGAAAAGGTTGGTATGTTTGATATGTTGAGGGAGAGGGATGGAACTGTGTTCAGCTGCTGCCTACAGCCAGGTATACATTTAGGATCGGAGCAGTGTTTGAGCCACTTTCACCCCGACGGAAGTTAAAGTTGGTATGTTGGTTAGGGTGAGGGTGAGGGATGGGTCAGTGTTCGGGTTCTACTTACAACCAGTAGTCCGGTTTGTTTCGGAACACTGTTAAAATCACTCTTAGCTGGAAGGTATGGGAAAGGATTGAATCTTGGATAGTGTCAGTCTGAGGGATGCGAGAGTGTTCGGCTACTGCCTGTATCCAGGTATACATTAAAGTTCTGGTGAGGGTTAGGAACTCGGTTAACACGAGGACGAACAGGGTTGGTGTGATAAAATGGCGGAGAGGGTTTGGACAGTGTAGGGTTTCTAATAACAGCCCCGTAGGTTTGGAGCAGTATTTAAACCTTGGTCAGCGTGAAGGTAGTTAAAGGTTGTTATGTTGGTTAGGCTATGGGTGAGTGATGGGACAGTGTTCAGGTTCTGCTTACAGCCAGGTGCACTTTTAGGCTCGGAAGACTCTTAGGTCCACGGTTAGCGGGAGGTTATGGGAAAGGATTGAACGTTGGCTTGTGTGAGGCTGAGGGTTGGGACATGTTTCAGCTACTGTCTGCAGCCAGGTATACATTATGGTTCGGGTCAGTGTCAGTGCCTCGGTTAGCACGAGTGTGAGAGAGTGTTGGTGTGTTAGTTACCGTGAGGGTGAGGGTTCAGACATTGTACGGGTTCCGAAAACAGCCATGTATACGTTTAGGAGCGGAAGTGTGTTAGACCCACGGTTATCACCAGGGTAGGGAAATGGTTGGTATCCTTGAGCTGTTGAGGGTGAGGGATGGAACTGTGTTCTACTGCTGCCTACAGCCAGGTATACATTTAGGTTCGGAGCAGTGTTTGAGCCACGTTCATCCCGACGGAACTTAAAGTTGGCATGTAGGTTATGGTGAGCGTGAGGGATGGGTCAGTGTTCGGGTTCTGCTTACAACCAGGTGTCCGTTTAAGTTCGGAACACTGTTAGGATCACTATTAGCTGGAGCGTATGGGAAAGAGTTGTATGCTGGATAGTGCGAGGATTAGGGAAGGGACCGGGTTCGGCTACTGCCTTCAGACACGTATACATTAAGGTTCGGGTGAGTGCTATCGCCGAGGTAAGCCCAAGGGCGAGACAGCGTTGGTGTGTGTTAAAGTGAGAGTGAGATTTCGGACAGGCCAGAGTTTCGTATTACAACCAAGTATACGTTTAGGGTGCAAAGAGTGTTAGAGCCTCGGTTACCGGGAGGGTAGGGAAAAGTTCATATGTTGGTTTAGTTGAGGGTGAGGAATGGAACCTTGTTCGGATGTTGCCTACAACCAGGTGTACATTTAGGTTCGGAGCAGTGTTTGAGCCGCAGTAACCGTGAGGGAACTTAAAGGTAAGTATGATGGTTAGGGTGGGGCAGAGAAATGGGCCAGGGTTCGCCTTTTATGTACAGCCTTGTGTACGTCTAGACTCGGAACACTGTTAGGGCCACGGTTCCCTGGATGGTATGGGAAAGGATTGAATGTTGGTTAGTGTCAGTCTGAGGGATGGGAGTGTTCGGCTACTGCCTGTATCCAGGTACACGTTAATGTCTGGTTGAGGGTTAGGAACTCGGTTAACCCGAGGGTGAACAGGGTTAGTGTGTTAGTTAAAATGACGGTGAGTGTTTGGACAGTGTAGAGTTTCGGATAACAGCCAAGTAGTTTCGGAGCAGTATTTGAAACTTGGTCAGCGTTTGGTATGTTGGTTAGGGTGAGGGTGATGGGACAGTGTTCAGGTTCTGCTTAAAGCCAGGTGCATGTTTAGGCACGGAAGAATCCTAGGTCCACGGTTAGAGGGAGGTTATGGGAAAGGACTGCATTTTGGTTCGCGTGAGGCTGAGGGATGGAACATGTTTCAGCTGCTGCCTCCAGCCAGGTATACATTAAGGGTCGGGTCAGTGTTAGGGCCTCGGTTAGCCCGAGTGTGAGAGAGTGTTGGTATGCTACTTACAGAGAGGGTGAGGGTTCAGACGTTGTCGGGTTTGGAAAAAGCCAAGTATACATTCAGGATCGGAAGAGTGTTAGAGCCACGGTTATCGCCAGGGTAGGGAAACGGTTGGAATGCTTGATATGTTGAGGGTGAGGGATTGAACTGTATCGTGCTGCTGCCTACAGCCAGGTATACATTTAGGTTCGGAGCAGTGTTTGAGCCACGTTCACCCCGACGGAAGTTAAAGTTGGTATGTTGGTTAGGGTGAGGGTGAGGGATGGGTCAGTGTTCCGGTTCTGCTCACAACCAGTTGTTCGTTGAGGTTCGGAACACTGTTAGGATCACTGTTAGCTGGAGGGTATGGGAAAGGATTGTATGCTGGTTAGTGTGAGGTTTAGGGAAGGGACAGGGTTCGGCTACTGCCTTCAGACAGGTATACATTAAGGTTCGGGTCAGTGTTAGCGCCGAGGTTAGCCCAAGGGCGAGACAGTGTTGGTGTGTGTTAAAGTGAGAGTGAGGGTTTGGACAGGACAGAGTTTCGTATACCAGCCAAGTATACGTCTAGGGTGCGAAGGGTGTTAGAGCCTCGTTTACTGGGATGGTAGGGATAGTTTCATATGTTGGTTTAGTTGAGGGTGAGGAATGCAACCTTGTTCGGATGTTGCCTACAACCAGGTATACATTGAGGTTCGGAACGGAGCTTGAGCCGCAGGAACCGTGAGGTAACTTAAAGGTTGTTATGATGGTGAGGCGGAGGGTGAGAAATGAGACAGGGTTCGCCTTTTACTTACAGCCTTGTGTACGTCTAGACTCGGAACACTGTTAAGGCCACGGTTACCTGGATGTATGGGAAAGGAGTGAATGTTGGTTAGTGTCAGTTTGAGGGATGGGAGACTGTTCGGTTGCTGCCTTATCAAGATACACATAAAGGCTCGGTTGAGGGTTAGGAACTCGGTTAACCCGAGGGTGAACAGGCTTGGTGTGTTAGTTAAAATGACGGTGAGGGTGTCGACAGTGTTGAGTTTCGTATAACAGCCAAGTATACATCTAGGGTCCGCAGAGTGTTAGAGCCACGATGACCGACAGGGTAAGGAAAAGGTTGGTATGTTTGATATGTTGAGGGAGAGGGATGGAACTGTGTTCAGCTGCTGCCTACAGCCAGGTATACATTTAGGATCGGAGCAGTGTTTGAGCCACTTTCACCCCGACGGAAGTTAAAGTTGGTATGTTGGTTAGGGTGAGGGTGAGGGATGGGTCAGTGTTCGGGTTCTACTTACAACCAGTAGTCCGGTTTGTTTCGGAACACTGTTAAAATCACTCTTAGCTGGAAGGTATGGGAAAGGATTGAATCTTGGATAGTGTCAGTCTGAGGGATGCGAGAGTGTTCGGCTACTGCCTGTATCCAGGTATACATTAAAGTTCCGGTGAGGGTTAGGAACTCGGTTAACACGAGGACGAACAGGGTTGGTGTGATAAAATGGCGGAGAGGGTTTGGACAGTGTAGGGTTTCTAATAACAGCCCCGTAGGTTTGGAGCAGTATTTAAACCTTGGTCAGCGTGAAGGTAGTTAAAGGTTGTTATGTTGGTTAGGCTATGGGTGAGTGATGGGACAGTGTTCAGGTTCTGCTTACAGCCAGGTGCACTTTTAGGCTCGGAAGACTCTTAGGTCCACGGTTAGCGGGAGGTTATGGGAAAGGATTGAACGTTGGCTTGTGTGAGGCTGAGGGTTGGGACATGTTTCAGCTACTGTCTGCAGCCAGGTATACATTATGGTTCGGGGCAGTGTCAGTGCCTCGGTTAGCACGAGTGTGAGAGAGTGTTGGTGTGTTAGTTACCGTGAGGGTGAGGGTTCAGACATTGTACGGGTTCCGAAAACAGCCATGTATACGTTTAGGAGCGGAAGTGTGTTAGACCCACGGTTATCACCAGGGTAGGGAAATGGTTGGTATCCTTGAGCTGTTGAGGGTGAGGGATGGAACTGTGTTCTACTGCTGCCTACAGCCAGGTATACATTTAGGTTCGGAGCAGTGTTTGAGCCACGTTCATCCCGACGGAACTTAAAGTTGGCATGTAGGTTATGGTGAGCGTGAGGGATGGGTCAGTGTTCGGGTTCTGCTTACAACCAGGTGTCCGTTTAAGTTCGGAACACTGTTAGGATCACTATTAGCTGGAGCGTATGGGAAAGAGTTGTATGCTGGATAGTGCGAGGATTAGGGAAGGGACCGGGTTCGGCTACTGCCTTCAGACACGTATACATTAAGGTTCGGGTGAGTGCTATCGCCGAGGTAAGCCCAAGGGCGAGACAGCGTTGGTGTGTGTTAAAGTGAGAGTGAGATTTCGGACAGGCCAGAGTTTCGTATTACAACCAAGTATACGTTTAGGGTGCAAAGAGTGTTAGAGCCTCGGTTACCGGGAGGGTAGGGAAAAGTTCATATGTTGGTTTAGTTGAGGGTGAGGAATGGAACCTTGTTCGGATGTTGCCTACAACCAGGTGTACATTTAGGTTCGGAGCAGTGTTTGAGCCGCAGTAACCGTGAGGGAACTTAAA
The DNA here is from genome assembly GCF_057876585.1 of Rhinolophus sinicus. Classification (NCBI taxonomy): domain Eukaryota; kingdom Metazoa; phylum Chordata; class Mammalia; order Chiroptera; family Rhinolophidae; genus Rhinolophus; species Rhinolophus sinicus. The sequence goes on from NC_142506.1 coordinate 42,016,219, forward strand.
GGTAAGTATGATGGTTAGGGTGGGGCAGAGATATGAATGGGCCAGGGTTCGCCTTTTATGTACAGCCTTGTGTACGTCTAGACTCGGAACACTGTTAGGGCCACGGTTACCTGGATGGTATGGGAAAGGATTGAATGTTGGTTAGTGTCAGTCTGAGGGATGGGAGTGTTCGGCTACTGCCTGTATCCAGGTACACGTTAATGTCTGGTTGAGGGTTAGGAACTCGGTTAACCCGAGGGTGAACAGGGTTAGTGTGTTAGTTAAAATGACGGTGAGTGTTTGGACAGTGTAGAGTTTCGGATAACAGCCAAGTAGTTTCGGAGCAGTATTTGAAACTTGGTCAGCGTTTGGTATGTTGGTTAGGGTGAGGGTGATGGGACAGTGTTCAGGTTCTGCTTAAAGCCAGGTGCATGTTTAGGCACGGAAGAATCCTAGGTCCACGGTTAGAGGGAGGTTATGGGAAAGGACTGCATTTTGGTTCGCGTGAGGCTGAGGGATGGAACATGTTTCAGCTGCTGCCTCCAGCCAGGTATACATTAAGGGTCGGGTCAGTGTTAGGGCCTCGGTTAGCCCCAGTGTGAGAGAGTGTTGGTGTGCTACTTACAGAGAGGGTGAGGGTTCAGACGTTGTCGGGTTTGGAAAAAGCCAAGTATACATTCAGGATCGGAAGAGTGTTAGAGCCACGGTTATCGCCAGGGTAGGGAAACGGTTGGAATGCTTGATATGTTGAGGGTGAGGGATTGAACTGTATCGTGCTGCTGCCTACAGCCCGGTATACATTTAGGTTCGGAGCAGTGTTTGAGCCACGTTCACCCCGACGGAAGTTAAAGTTGGTATGTTGGTTAGGGTGAGGGTGAGGGATGGGTCAGTGTTCCGGTTCTGCTCACAACCAGTTGTTCGTTGAGGTTCGGAACACTGTTAGGATCACTGTTAGCTGGAGGGTATGGGAAAGGATTGTATGCTGGTTAGTGTGAGGTTTAGGGAAGGGACAGGGTTCGGCTACTGCCTTCAGACAGGTATACATTAAGGTTCGGGTCAGTGTTAGCGCCGAGGTTAGCCCAAGGGCGAGACAGTGTTGGTGTGTGTTAAAGTGAGAGTGAGGGTTTGGACAGGACAGAGTTTCGTATACCAGCCAAGTATACGTCTAGGGTGCGAAGGGTGTTAGAGCCTCGTTTACTGGGATGGTAGGGAAAGTTTCATATGTTGGTTTAGTTGAGGGTGAGGAATGCAACCTTGTTCGGATGTTGCCTACAACCAGGTATACATTGAGGTTCGGAACGGAGCTTGAGCCGCAGGAACCGTGAGGTAACTTAAAGGTTGTTATGATGGTGAGGCGGAGGGTGAGAAATGAGACAGGGTTCGCCTTTTACTTACAGCCTTGTGTACGTCTAGACTCGGAACACTGTTAAGGCCACGGTTACCTGGATGTATGGGAAAGGAGTGAATGTTGGTTAGTGTCAGTTTGAGGGATGGGAGACTGTTCGGTTGCTGCCTTATCAAGATACACATAAAGGCTCGGTTGAGGGTTAGGAACTCGGTTAACCCGAGGGTGAGCAGGCTTGGTGTGTTAGTTAAAATGACGGTGAGGGTGTCGACAGTGTTGAGTTTCGTATAACAGCCAAGTATACATCTAGGGTCCGCAGAGTGTTAGAGCCACGATGACCGACAGGGTAAGGAAAAGGTTGGTATGTTTGATATGTTGAGGGAGAGGGATGGAACTGTGTTCAGCTGCTGCCTACAGCCAGGTATACATTTAGGATCGGAGCAGTGTTTGAGCCACTTTCACCCCGACGGAAGTTAAAGTTGGTATGTTGGTTAGGGTGAGGGTGAGGGATGGGTCAGTGTTCGGGTTCTACTTACAACCAGTAGTCCGGTTTGTTTCGGAACACTGTTAAAATCACTCTTAGCTGGAAGGTATGGGAAAGGATTGAATCTTGGATAGTGTCAGTCTGAGGGATGCGAGAGTGTTCGGCTACTGCCTGTATCCAGGTATACATTAAAGTTCTGGTGAGGGTTAGGAACTCGGTTAACACGAGGACGAACAGGGTTGGTGTGATAAAATGGCGGAGAGGGTTTGGACAGTGTAGGGTTTCTAATAACAGCCCCGTAGGTTTGGAGCAGTATTTAAACCTTGGTCAGCGTGAAGGTAGTTAAAGGTTGTTATGTTGGTTAGGCTATGGGTGAGTGATGGGACAGTGTTCAGGTTCTGCTTACAGCCAGGTGCACTTTTAGGCTCGGAAGACTCTTAGGTCCACGGTTAGCGGGAGGTTATGGGAAAGGATTGAACGTTGGCTTGTGTGAGGCTGAGGGTTGGGACATGTTTCAGCTACTGTCTGCAGCCAGGTATACATTATGGTTCGGGGCAGTGTCAGTGCCTCGGTTAGCACGAGTGTGAGAGAGTGTTGGTGTGTTAGTTACCGTGAGGGTGAGGGTTCAGACATTGTACGGGTTCCGAAAACAGCCATGTATACGTTTAGGAGCGGAAGTGTGTTAGACCCACGGTTATCACCAGGGTAGGGAAATGGTTGGTATCCTTGAGCTGTTGAGGGTGAGGGATGGAACTGTGTTCTACTGCTGCCTACAGCCAGGTATACATTTAGGTTCGGAGCAGTGTTTGAGCCACGTTCATCCCGACGGAACTTAAAGTTGGCATGTAGGTTATGGTGAGCGTGAGGGATGGGTCAGTGTTCGGGTTCTGCTTACAACCAGGTGTCCGTTTAAGTTCGGAACACTGTTAGGATCACTATTAGCTGGAGCGTATGGGAAAGAGTTGTATGCTGGATAGTGCGAGGATTAGGGAAGGGACCGGGTTCGGCTACTGCCTTCAGACACGTATACATTAAGGTTCGGGTGAGTGCTATCGCCGAGGTAAGCCCAAGGGCGAGACAGCGTTGGTGTGTGTTAAAGTGAGAGTGAGATTTCGGACAGGCCAGAGTTTCGTATTACAACCAAGTATACGTTTAGGGTGCAAAGAGTGTTAGAGCCTCGGTTACCGGGAGGGTAGGGAAAAGTTCATATGTTGGTTTAGTTGAGGGTGAGGAATGGAACCTTGTTCGGATGTTGCCTACAACCAGGTGTACATTTAGGTTCGGAGCAGTGTTTGAGCCGCAGTAACCGTGAGGGAACTTAAAGGTAAGTATGATGGTTAGGGTGGGGCAGAGAAATGGGCCAGGGTTCGCCTTTTATGTACAGCCTTGTGTACGTCTAGACTCGGAACACTGTTAGGGCCACGGTTACCTGGATGGTATGGGAAAGGATTGAATGTTGGTTAGTGTCAGTCTGAGGGATGGGAGTGTTCGGCTACTGCCTGTATCCAGGTACACGTTAATGTCTGGTTGAGGGTTAGGAACTCGGTTAACCCGAGGGTGAACAGGGTTAGTGTGTTAGTTAAAATGACGGTGAGTGTTTGGACAGTGTAGAGTTTCGGATAACAGCCAAGTAGTTTCGGAGCAGTATTTGAAACTTGGTCAGCGTTTGGTATGTTGGTTAGGGTGAGGGTGATGGGACAGTGTTCAGGTTCTGCTTAAAGCCAGGTGCATGTTTAGGCACGGAAGAATCCTAGGTCCACGGTTAGAGGGAGGTTATGGGAAAGGACTGCATTTTGGTTCGCGTGAGGCTGAGGGATGGAACATGTTTCAGCTGCTGCCTCCAGCCAGGTATACATTAAGGGTCGGGTCAGTGTTAGGGCCTCGGTTAGCCCGAGTGTGAGAGAGTGTTGGTATGCTACTTACAGAGAGGGTGAGGGTTCAGACATTGTCGGGTTTGGAAAAAGCCAAGTATACATTCAGGATCGGAAGAGTGTTAGAGCCACGGTTATCGCCAGGGTAGGGAAACGGTTGGAATGCTTGATATGTTGAGGGTGAGGGATTGAACTGTATCGTGCTGCTGCCTACAGCCAGGTATACATTTAGGTTCGGAGCAGTGTTTGAGCCACGTTCACCCCGACGGAAGTTAAAGTTGGTATGTTGGTTAGGGTGAGGGTGAGGGATGGGTCAGTGTTCCGGTTCTGCTCACAACCAGTTGTTCGTTGAGGTTCGGAACACTGTTAGGATCACTGTTAGCTGGAGGGTATGGGAAAGGATTGTATGCTGGTTAGTGTGAGGTTTAGGGAAGGGCCAGGGTTCGGCTACTGCCTTCAGACAGGTATACATTAAGGTTCGGGTCAGTGTTAGCGCCGAGGTTAGCCCAAGGGCGAGACAGTGTTGGTGTGTGTTAAAGTGAGAGTGAGGGTTTGGACAGGACAGAGTTTCGTATACCAGCCAAGTATACGTCTAGGGTGCGAAGGGTGTTAGAGCCTCGTTTACTGGGACGGTAGGGAAAGTTTCATATGTTGGTTTAGTTAAGGGTGAGGAATGCAACCTTGTTCGGATGTTGCCTACAACCAGGTATACATTGAGGTTCGGAACGGAGCTTGAGCCGCAGGAACCGTGAGGTAACTTAAAGGTTGGTATGATGGTGAGGCGGAGGGTGAGAAATGAGACAGGGTTCGCCTTTTACTTACAGCCTTGTGTACGTCTAGACTCGGAACACTGTTAAGGCCACGGTTACCTGGATGTATGGGAAAGGAGTGAATGTTGGTTAGTGTCAGTTTGAGGGATGGGAGACTGTTCGGTTGCTGCCTTATCAAGATACACATAAAGGCTCGGTTGAGGGTTAGGAACTCGGTTAACCCGAGGGTGAACAGGCTTGGTGTGTTAGTTAAAATGACGGTGAGGGTGTCGACAGTGTTGAGTTTCGTATAACAGCCAAGTATACATCTAGGGTCCGCAGAGTGTTAGAGCCACGATGACCGACAGGGTAAGGAAAAGGTTGGTATGTTTGATATGTTGAGGGAGAGGGATGGAACTGTGTTCAGCTGCTGCCTACAGCCAGGTATACATTTAGGATCGGAGCAGTGTTTGAGCCACTTTCACCCCGACGGAAGTTAAAGTTGGTATGTTGGTTAGGGTGAGGGTGAGGGATGGGTCAGTGTTCGGGTTCTACTTACAACCAGTAGTCCGGTTTGTTTCGGAACACTGTTAAAATCACTCTTAGCTGGAAGGTATGGGAAAGGATTGAATCTTGGATAGTGTCAGTCTGAGGGATGCGAGAGTGTTCGGCTACTGCCTGTATCCAGGTATACATTAAAGTTCTGGTGAGGGTTAGGAACTCGGTTAACACGAGGACGAACAGGGTTGGTGTGATAAAATGGCGGAGAGGGTTTGGACAGTGTAGGGTTTCTAATAACAGCCCCGTAGGTTTGGAGCAGTATTTAAACCTTGGTCAGCGTGAAGGTAGTTAAAGGTTGTTATGTTGGTTAGGCTATGGGTGAGTGATGGGACAGTGTTCAGGTTCTGCTTACAGCCAGGTGCACTTTTAGGCTCGGAAGACTCTTAGGTCCACGGTTAGCGGGAGGTTATGGGAAAGGATTGAACGTTGGCTTGTGTGAGGCTGAGGGTTGGGACATGTTTCAGCTACTGTCTGCAGCCAGGTATACATTATGGTTCGGGTCAGTGTCAGTGCCTCGGTTAGCACGAGTGTGAGAGAGTGTTGGTGTGTTAGTTACCGTGAGGGTGAGGGTTCAGACATTGTACGGGTTCCGAAAACAGCCATGTATACGTTTAGGAGCGGAAGTGTGTTAGACCCACGGTTATCACCAGGGTAGGGAAATGGTTGGTATCCTTGAGCTGTTGAGGGTGAGGGATGGAACTGTGTTCTACTGCTGCCTACAGCCAGGTATACATTTAGGTTCGGAGCAGTGTTTGAGCCACGTTCATCCCGACGGAACTTAAAGTTGGCATGTAGGTTATGGTGAGCGTGAGGGATGGGTCAGTGTTCGGGTTCTGCTTACAACCAGGTGTCCGTTTAAGTTCGGAACACTGTTAGGATCACTATTAGCTGGAGCGTATGGGAAAGAGTTGTATGCTGGATAGTGCGAGGATTAGGGAAGGGACCGGGTTCGGCTACTGCCTTCAGACACGTATACATTAAGGTTCGGGTGAGTGCTATCGCCGAGGTAAGCCCAAGGGCGAGACAGCGTTGGTGTGTGTTAAAGTGAGAGTGAGATTTCGGACAGGCCAGAGTTTCGTATTACAACCAAGTATACGTTTAGGGTGCAAAGAGTGTTAGAGCCTCGGTTACCGGGAGGGTAGGGAAAAGTTCATATGTTGGTTTAGTTGAGGGTGAGGAATGGAACCTTGTTCGGATGTTGCCTACAACCAGGTGTACATTTAGGTTCGGAGCAGTGTTTGAGCCGCAGTAACCGTGAGGGAACTTAAAGGTAAGTATGATGGTTAGGGTGGGGCAGAGAAATGGGCCAGGGTTCGCCTTTTATGTACAGCCTTGTGTACGTCTAGACTCGGAACACTGTTAGGGCCACGGTTACCTGGATGGTATGGGAAAGGATTGAATGTTGGTTAGTGTCAGTCTGAGGGATGGGAGTGTTCGGCTACTGCCTGTATCCAGGTACACGTTAATGTCTGGTTGAGGGTTAGGAACTCGGTTAACCCGAGGGTGAACAGGGTTAGTGTGTTAGTTAAAATGACGGTGAGTGTTTGGACAGTGTAGAGTTTCGGATAACAGCCAAGTAGTTTCGGAGCAGTATTTGAAACTTGGTCAGCGTTTGGTATGTTGGTTAGGGTGAGGGTGATGGGACAGTGTTCAGGTTCTGCTTAAAGCCAGGTGCATGTTTAGGCACGGAAGAATCCTAGGTCCACGGTTAGAGGGAGGTTATGGGAAAGGACTGCATTTTGGTTCGCGTGAGGCTGAGGGATGGAACATGTTTCAGCTGCTGCCTCCAGCCAGGTATACATTAAGGGTCGGGTCAGTGTTAGGGCCTCGGTTAGCCCGAGTGTGAGAGAGTGTTGGTATGCTACTTACAGAGAGGGTGAGGGTTCAGACGTTGTCGGGTTTGGAAAAAGCCAAGTATACATTCAGGATCGGAAGAGTGTTAGAGCCACGGTTATCGCCAGGGTAGGGAAACGGTTGGAATGCTTGATATGTTGAGGTTGAGGGATTGAACTGTATCGTGCTGCTGCCTACAGCCAGGTATACATTTAGGTTCGGAGCAGTGTTTGAGCCACGTTCACCCCGACGGAAGTTAAAGTTGGTATGTTGGTTAGGGTGAGGGTGAGGGATGGGTCAGTGTTCCGGTTCTGCTCACAACCAGTTGTTCGTTGAGGTTCGGAACACTGTTAGGATCACTGTTAGCTGGAGGGTATGGGAAAGGATTGTATGCTGGTTAGTGTGAGGTTTAGGGAAGGGACAGGTTTCGGCTACTGCCTTCAGACAGGTATACATTAAGGTTCGGGTCAGTGTTAGCGCCGAGGTTAGCCCAAGGGCGAGACAGTGTTGGTGTGTGTTAAAGTGAGAGTGAGGGTTTGGACAGGACAGAGTTTCGTATACCAGCCAAGTATACGTCTAGGGTGCGAAGGGTGTTAGAGCCTCGTTTACTGGGATGGTAGGGAAAGTTTCATATGTTGGTTTAGTTGAGGGTGAGGAATGCAACCTTGTTCGGATGTTGCCTACAACCAGGTATACATTGAGGTTCGGAACGGAGCTTGAGCCGCAGGAACCGTGAGGTAACTTAAAGGTTGGTATGATGGTGAGGCGGAGGGTGAGAAATGAGACAGGGTTCGCCTTTTACTTACAGCCTTGTGTACGTCTAGACTCGGAACACTGTTAAGGCCACGGTTACCTGGATGTATGGGAAAGGAGTGAATGTTGGTTAGTGTCAGTTTGAGGGATGGGAGACTGTTCGGTTGCTGCCTTATCAAGATACACATAAAGGCTCGGTTGAGGGTTAGGAACTCGGTTAACCCGAGGGTGAACAGGCTTGGTGTGTTAGTTAAAATGACGGTGAGGGTGTCGACAGTGTTGAGTTTCGTATAACAGCCAAGTATACATCTAGGGTCCGCAGAGTGTTAGAGCCACGATGACCGACAGGGTAAGGAAAAGGTTGGTATGTTTGATATGTTGAGGGAGAGGGATGGAACTGTGTTCAGCTGCTGCCTACAGCCAGGTATACATTTAGGATCGGAGCAGTGTTTGAGCCACTTTCACCCCGACGGAAGTTAAAGTTGGTATGTTGGTTAGGGTGAGGGTGAGGGATGGGTCAGTGTTCGGGTTCTACTTACAACCAGTAGTCCGGTTTGTTTCGGAACACTGTTAAAATCACTCTTAGCTGGAAGGTATGGGAAAGGATTGAATCTTGGATAGTGTCAGTCTGAGGGATGCGAGAGTGTTCGGCTACTGCCTGTATCCAGGTATACATTAAAGTTCCGGTGAGGGTTAGGAACTCGGTTAACACGAGGACGAACAGGGTTGGTGTGATAAAATGGCGGAGAGGGTTTGGACAGTGTAGGGTTTCTAATAACAGCCCCGTAGGTTTGGAGCAGTATTTAAACCTTGGTCAGCGTGAAGGTAGTTAAAGGTTGTTATGTTGGTTAGGCTATGGGTGAGTGATGGGACAGTGTTCAGGTTCTGCTTACAGCCAGGTGCACTTTTAGGCTCGGAAGACTCTTAGGTCCACGGTTAGCGGGAGGTTATGGGAAAGGATTGAACGTTGGCTTGTGTGAGGCTGAGGGTTGGGACATGTTTCAGCTACTGTCTGCAGCCAGGTATACATTATGGTTCGGGTCAGTGTCAGTGCCTCGGTTAGCACGAGTGTGAGAGAGTGTTGGTGTGTTAGTTACCGTGAGGGTGAGGGTTCAGACATTGTACGGGTTCCGAAAACAGCCATGTATACGTTTAGGAGCGGAAGTGTGTTAGACCCACGGTTATCACCAGGGTAGGGAAATGGTTGGTATCCTTGAGCTGTTGAGGGTGAGGGATGGAACTGTGTTCTACTGCTGCCTACAGCCAGGTATACATTTAGGTTCGGAGCAGTGTTTGAGCCACGTTCATCCCGACGGAACTTAAAGTTGGCATGTAGGTTATGGTGAGCGTGAGGGATGGGTCAGTGTTCGGGTTCTGCTTACAACCAGGTGTCCGTTTAAGTTCGGAACACTGTTAGGATCACTATTAGCTGGAGCGTATGGGAAAGAGTTGTATGCTGGATAGTGCGAGGATTAGGGAAGGGACCGGGTTCGGCTACTGCCTTCAGACACGTATACATTAAGGTTCGGGTGAGTGCTATCGCCGAGGTAAGCCCAAGGGCGAGACAGCGTTGGTGTGTGTTAAAGTGAGAGTGAGATTTCGGACAGGCCAGAGTTTCGTATTACAACCAAGTATACGTTTAGGGTGCAAAGAGTGTTAGAGCCTCGGTTACCGGGAGGGTAGGGAAAAGTTCATATGTTGGTTTAGTTGAGGGTGAGGAATGGAACCTTGTTCGGATGTTGCCTACAACCAGGTGTACATTTAGGTTCGGAGCAGTGTTTGAGCCGCAGTAACCGTGAGGGAACTTAAAGGTAAGTATGATGGTTAGGGTGGGGCAGAGAAATGGGCCAGGGTTCGCCTTTTATGTACAGCCTTGTGTACGTCTAGACTCGGAACACTGTTAGGGCCACGGTTCCCTGGATGGTATGGGAAAGGATTGAATGTTGGTTAGTGTCAGTCTGAGGGATGGGAGTGTTCGGCTACTGCCTGTATCCAGGTACACGTTAATGTCTGGTTGAGGGTTAGGAACTCGGTTAACCCGAGGGTGAACAGGGTTAGTGTGTTTGTTAAAATGACGGTGAGTGTTTGGACAGTGTAGAGTTTCGGATAACAGCCAAGTAGTTTCGGAGCAGTATTTGAAACTTGGTCAGCGTTTGGTATGTTGGTTAGGGTGAGGGTGATGGGACAGTGTTCAGGTTCTGCTTAAAGCCAGGTGCATGTTTAGGCACGGAAGAATCCTAGGTCCACGGTTAGAGGGAGGTTATGGGAAAGGACTGCATTTTGGTTCGCGTGAGGCTGAGGGATGGAACATGTTTCAGCTGCTGCCTCCAGCCAGGTATACATTAAGGCTCGGGTCAGTGTTAGGGCCTCGGTTAGCCCGAGTGTGAGAGAGTGTTGGTATGCTACTTACAGAGAGGGTGAGGGTTCAGACATTGTCGGGTTTGGAAAAAGCCAAGTATACATTCAGGATCGGAAGAGTGTTAGAGCCACGGTTATCGCCAGGGTAGGGAAACGGTTGGAATGCTTGATATGTTGAGGGTGAGGGATTGAACTGTATCGTGCTGCTGCCTACAGCCAGGTATACATTTAGGTTCGGAGCAGTGTTTGAGCCACGTTCACCCCGACGGAAGTTAAAGTTGGTATGTTGGTTAGGGTGAGGGTGAGGGATGGGTCAGTGTTCCGGTTCTGCTCACAACCAGTTGTTCGTTGAGGTTCGGAACACTGTTAGGATCACTGTTAGCTGGAGGGTATGGGAAAGGATTGTATGCTGGTTAGTGTGAGGTTTAGGGAAGGGACAGGGTTCGGCTACTGCCTTCAGACAGGTATACATTAAGGTTCGGGTCAGTGTTAGCGCCGAGGTTAGCCCAAGGGCGAGACAGTGTTGGTGTGTGTTAAAGTGAGAGTGAGGGTTTGGACAGGACAGAGTTTCGTATACCAGCCAAGTATACGTCTAGGGTGCGAAGGGTGTTAGAGCCTCGTTTACTGGGACGGTAGGGAAAGTTTCATATGTTGGTTTAGTTAAGGGTGAGGAATGCAACCTTGTTCGGATGTTGCCTACAACCAGGTATACATTGAGGTTCGGAACGGAGCTTGAGCCGCAGGAACCGTGAGGTAACTTAAAGGTTGGTATGATGGTGAGGCGGAGGGTGAGAAATGAGACAGGGTTCGCCTTTTACTTACAGCCTTGTGTACGTCTAGACTCGGAACACTGTTAAGGCCACGGTTACCTGGATGTATGGGAAAGGAGTGAATGTTGGTTAGTGTCAGTTTGAGGGATGGGAGACTGTTCGGTTGCTGCCTTATCAAGATACACATAAAGGCTCGGTTGAGGGTTAGGAACTCGGTTAACCCGAGGGTGAACAGGCTTGGTGTGTTAGTTAAAATGACGGTGAGGGTGTCGACAGTGTTGAGTTTCGTATAACAGCCAAGTATACATCTAGGGTCCGCAGAGTGTTAGAGCCACGATGACCGACAGGGTAAGGAAAAGGTTGGTATGTTTGATATGTTGAGGGAGAGGGATGGAACTGTGTTCAGCTGCTGCCTACAGCCAGGTATACATTTAGGATCGGAGCAGTGTTTGAGCCACTTTCACCCCGACGGAAGTTAAAGTTGGTATGTTGGTTAGGGTGAGGGTGAGGGATGGGTCAGTGTTCGGGTTCTACTTACAACCAGTAGTCCGGTTTGTTTCGGAACACTGTTAAAATCACTCTTAGCTGGAAGGTATGGGAAAGGATTGAATCTTGGATAGTGTCAGTCTGAGGGATGCGAGAGTGTTCGGCTACTGCCTGTATCCAGGTATACATTAAAGTTCCGGTGAGGGTTAGGAACTCGGTTAACACGAGGACGAACAGGGTTGGTGTGATAAAATGGCGGAGAGGGTTTGGACAGTGTAGGGTTTCTAATAACAGCCCCGTAGGTTTGGAGCAGTATTTAAACCTTGGTCAGCGTGAAGGTAGTTAAAGGTTGTTATGTTGGTTAGGCTATGGGTGAGTGATGGGACAGTGTTCAGGTTCTGCTTACAGCCAGGTGCACTTTTAGGCTCGGAAGACTCTTAGGTCCACGGTTAGCGGGAGGTTATGGGAAAGGATTGAACGTTGGCTTGTGTGAGGCTGAGGGTTGGGACATGTTTCAGCTACTGTCTGCAGCCAGGTATACATTATGGTTCGGGTCAGTGTCAGTGCCTCGGTTAGCACGAGTGTGAGAGAGTGTTGGTGTGTTAGTTACCGTGAGGGTGAGGGTTCAGACATTGTACGGGTTCCGAAAACAGCCATGTATACGTTTAGGAGCGGAAGTGTGTTAGACCCACGGTTATCACCAGGGTAGGGAAATGGTTGGTATCCTTGAGCTGTTGAGGGTGAGGGATGGAACTGTGTTCTACTGCTGCCTACAGCCAGGTATACATTTAGGTTCGGAGCAGTGTTTGAGCCACGTTCATCCCGACGGAACTTAAAGTTGGCATGTAGGTTATGGTGAGCGTGAGGGATGGGTCAGTGTTCGGGTTCTGCTTACAACCAGGTGTCCGTTTAAGTTCGGAACACTGTTAGGATCACTATTAGCTGGAGCGTATGGGAAAGAGTTGTATGCTGGATAGTGCGAGGATTAGGGAAGGGACCGGGTTCGGCTACTGCCTTCAGACACGTATACATTAAGGTTCGGGTGAGTGCTATCGCCGAGGTAAGCCCAAGGGCGAGACAGCGTTGGTGTGTGTTAAAGTGAGAGTGAGATTTCGGACAGGCCAGAGTTTCGTATTACAACCAAGTATACGTTTAGGGTGCAAAGAGTGTTAGAGCCTCGGTTACCGGGAGGGTAGGGAAAAGTTCATATGTTGGTTTAGTTGAGGGTGAGGAATGGAACCTTGTTCGGATGTTGCCTACAACCAGGTGTACATTTAGGTTCGGAGCAGTGTTTGAGCCGCAGTAACCGTGAGGGAACTTAAAGGTAAGTATGATGGTTAGGGTGGGGCAGAGAAATGGGCCAGGGTTCGCCTTTTATGTACAGCCTTGTGTACGTCTAGACTCGGAACACTGTTAGGGCCACGGTTCCCTGGATGGTATGGGAAAGGATTGAATGTTGGTTAGTGTCAGTCTGAGGGATGGGAGTGTTCGGCTACTGCCTGTATCCAGGTACACGTTAATGTCTGGTTGAGGGTTAGGAACTCGGTTAACCCGAGGGTGAACAGGGTTAGTGTGTTAGTTAAAATGACGGTGAGTGTTTGGACAGTGTAGAGTTTCGGATAACAGCCAAGTAGTTTCGGAGCAGTATTTGAAACTTGGTCAGCGTTTGGTATGTTGGTTAGGGTGAGGGTGATGGGACAGTGTTCAGGTTCTGCTTAAAGCCAGGTGCATGTTTAGGCACGGAAGAATCCTAGGTCCACGGTTAGAGGGAGGTTATGGGAAAGGACTGCATTTTGGTTCGCGTGAGGCTGAGGGATGGAACATGTTTCAGCTGCTGCCTCCAGCCAGGTATACATTAAGGGTCGGGTCAGTGTTAGGGCCTCGGTTAGCCCGAGTGTGAGAGAGTGTTGGTGTGCTACTTACAGAGAGGGTGAGGGTTCAGACGTTGTCGGGTTTGGAAAAAGCCAAGTATACATTCAGGATCGGAAGAGTGTTAGAGCCACGGTTATCGCCAGGGTAGGGAAACGGTTGGAATGCTTGATATGTTGAGGGTGAGGGATTGAACTGTATCGTGCTGCTGCCTACAGCCAGGTATACATTTAGGTTCGGAGCAGTGTTTGAGCCACGTTCACCCCGACGGAAGTTAAAGTTGGTATGTTGGTTAGGGTGAGGGTGAGGGATGGGTCAGTGTTCCGGTTCTGCTCACAACCAGTTGTTCGTTGAGGTTCGGAACACTGTTAGGATCACTGTTAGCTGGAGGGTATGGGAAAGGATTGTATGCTGGTTAGTGTGAGGTTTAGGGAAGGGACAGGGTTCGGCTACTGCCTTCAGACAGGTATACATTAAGGTTCGGGTCAGTGTTAGCGCCGAGGTTAGCCCAAGGGCGAGACAGTGTTGGTGTGTGTTAAAGTGAGAGTGAGGGTTTGGACAGGACAGAGTTTCGTATACCAGCCAAGTATACGTCTAGGGTGCGAAGGGTGTTAGAGCCTCGTTTACTGGGACGGTAGGGAAAGTTTTATATGTTGGTTTAGTTGAGGGTGAGGAATGCAACCTTGTTCGGATGTTGCCTACAACCAGGTATACATTGAGGTTCGGAACGGAGCTTGAGCCGCAGGAACCGTGAGGTAACTTAAAGGTTGTTATGATGGTGAGGCGGAGGGTGAGAAATGAGACAGGGTTCGCCTTTTACTTACAGCCTTGTGTACGTCTAGACTCGGAACACTGTTAAGGCCACGGTTACCTGGATGTATGGGAAAGGAGTGAATGTTGGTTAGTGTCAGTTTGAGGGATGGGAGACTGTTCGGTTGCTGCCTTATCAAGATACACATAAAGGCTCGGTTGAGGGTTAGGAACTCGGTTAACCCGAGGGTGAACAGGCTTGGTGTGTTAGTTAAAATGACGGTGAGGGTGTCGACAGTGTTGAGTTTCGTATAACAGCCAAGTATACATCTAGGGTCCGCAGAGTGTTAGAGCCACGATGACCGACAGGGTAAGGAAAAGGTTGGTATGTTTGATATGTTGAGGGAGAGGGATGGAACTGTGTTCAGCTGCTGCCTACAGCCAGGTATACATTTAGGATCGGAGCAGTGTTTGAGCCACTTTCACCCCGACGGAAGTTAAAGTTGGTATGTTGGTTAGGGTGAGGGTGAGGGATGGGTCAGTGTTCGGGTTCTACTTACAACCAGTAGTCCGGTTTGTTTCGGAACACTGTTAAAATCACTCTTAGCTGGAAGGTATGGGAAAGGATTGAATCTTGGATAGTGTCAGTCTGAGGGATGCGAGAGTGTTCGGCTACTGCCTGTATCCAGGTATACATTAAAGTTCTGGTGAGGGTTAGGAACTCGGTTAACACGAGGACGAACAGGGTTGGTGTGATAAAATGGCGGAGAGGGTTTGGACAGTGTAGGGTTTCTAATAACAGCCCCGTAGGTTTGGAGCAGTATTTAAACCTTGGTCAGCGTGAAGGTAGTTAAAGGTTGTTATGTTGGTTAGGCTATGGGTGAGTGATGGGACAGTGTTCAGGTTCTGCTTACAGCCAGGTGCACTTTTAGGCTCGGAAGACTCTTAGGTCCACGGTTAGCGGGAGGTTATGGGAAAGGATTGAACGTTGGCTTGTGTGAGGCTGAGGGTTGGGACATGTTTCAGCTACTGTCTGCAGCCAGGTATACATTATGGTTCGGGTCAGTGTCAGTGCCTCGGTTAGCACGAGTGTGAGAGAGTGTTGGTGTGTTAGTTACCGTGAGGGTGAGGGTTCAGACATTGTACGGGTTCCGAAAACAGCCATGTATACGTTTAGGAGCGGAAGTGTGTTAGACCCACGGTTATCACCAGGGTAGGGAAATGGTTGGTATCCTTGAGCTGTTGAGGGTGAGGGATGGAACTGTGTTCTACTGCTGCCTACAGCCAGGTATACATTTAGGTTCGGAGCAGTGTTTGAGCCACGTTCATCCCGACGGAACTTAAAGTTGGCATGTAGGTTATGGTGAGCGTGAGGGATGGGTCAGTGTTCGGGTTCTGCTTACAACCAGGTGTCCGTTTAAGTTCGGAACACTGTTAGGATCACTATTAGCTGGAGCGTATGGGAAAGAGTTGTATGCTGGATAGTGCGAGGATTAGGGAAGGGACCGGGTTCGGCTACTGCCTTCAGACACGTATACATTAAGGTTCGGGTGAGTGCTATCGCCGAGGTAAGCCCAAGGGCGAGACAGCGTTGGTGTGTGTTAAAGTGAGAGTGAGATTTCGGACAGGCCAGAGTTTCGTATTACAACCAAGTATACGTTTAGGGTGCAAAGAGTGTTAGAGCCTCGGTTACCGGGAGGGTAGGGAAAAGTTCATATGTTGGTTTAGTTGAGGGTGAGGAATGGAACCTTGTTCGGATGTTGCCTACAACCAGGTGTACATTTAGGTTCGGAGCAGTGTTTGAGCCGCAGTAACCGTGAGGGAACTTAAAGGTAAGTATGATGGTTAGGGTGGGGCAGAGAAATGGGCCAGGGTTCGCCTTTTATGTACAGCCTTGTGTACGTCTAGACTCGGAACACTGTTAGGGCCACGGTTCCCTGGATGGTATGGGAAAGGATTGAATGTTGGTTAGTGTCAGTCTGAGGGATGGGAGTGTTCGGCTACTGCCTGTATCCAGGTACACGTTAATGTCTGGTTGAGGGTTAGGAACTCGGTTAACCCGAGGGTGAACAGGGTTAGTGTGTTAGTTAAAATGACGGTGAGTGTTTGGACAGTGTAGAGTTTCGGATAACAGCCAAGTAGTTTCGGAGCAGTATTTGAAACTTGGTCAGCGTTTGGTATGTTGGTTAGGGTGAGGGTGATGGGACAGTGTTCAGGTTCTGCTTAAAGCCAGGTGCATGTTTAGGCACGGAAGAATCCTAGGTCCACGGTTAGAGGGAGGTTATGGGAAAGGACTGCATTTTGGTTCGCGTGAGGCTGAGGGATGGAACATGTTTCAGCTGCTGCCTCCAGCCAGGTATACATTAAGGGTCGGGTCAGTGTTAGGGCCTCGGTTAGCCCGAGTGTGAGAGAGTGTTGGTATGCTACTTACAGAGAGGGTGAGGGTTCAGACGTTGTCGGGTTTGGAAAAAGCCAAGTATACATTCAGGATCGGAAGAGTGTTAGAGCCACGGTTATCGCCAGGGTAGGGAAACGGTTGGAATGCTTGATATGTTGAGGGTGAGGGATTGAACTGTATCGTGCTGCTGCCTACAGCCAGGTATACATTTAGGTTCGGAGCAGTGTTTGAGCCACGTTCACCCCGACGGAAGTTAAAGTTGGTATGTTGGTTAGGGTGAGGGTGAGGGATGGGTCAGTGTTCCGGTTCTGCTCACAACCAGTTGTTCGTTGAGGTTCGGAACACTGTTAGGATCACTGTTAGCTGGAGGGTATGGGAAAGGATTGTATGCTGGTTAGTGTGAGGTTTAGGGAAGGGACAGGGTTCGGCTACTGCCTTCAGACAGGTATACATTAAGGTTCGGGTCAGTGTTAGCGCCGAGGTTAGCCCAAGGGCGAGACAGTGTTGGTGTGTGTTAAAGTGAGAGTGAGGGTTTGGACAGGACAGAGTTTCGTATACCAGCCAAGTATACGTCTAGGGTGCGAAGGGTGTTAGAGCCTCGTTTACTGGGATGGTAGGGATAGTTTCATATGTTGGTTTAGTTGAGGGTGAGGAATGCAACCTTGTTCGGATGTTGCCTACAACCAGGTATACATTGAGGTTCGGAACGGAGCTTGAGCCGCAGGAACCGTGAGGTAACTTAAAGGTTGTTATGATGGTGAGGCGGAGGGTGAGAAATGAGACAGGGTTCGCCTTTTACTTACAGCCTTGTGTACGTCTAGACTCGGAACACTGTTAAGGCCACGGTTACCTGGATGTATGGGAAAGGAGTGAATGTTGGTTAGTGTCAGTTTGAGGGATGGGAGACTGTTCGGTTGCTGCCTTATCAAGATACACATAAAGGCTCGGTTGAGGGTTAGGAACTCGGTTAACCCGAGGGTGAACAGGCTTGGTGTGTTAGTTAAAATGACGGTGAGGGTGTCGACAGTGTTGAGTTTCGTATAACAGCCAAGTATACATCTAGGGTCCGCAGAGTGTTAGAGCCACGATGACCGACAGGGTAAGGAAAAGGTTGGTATGTTTGATATGTTGAGGGAGAGGGATGGAACTGTGTTCAGCTGCTGCCTACAGCCAGGTATACATTTAGGATCGGAGCAGTGTTTGAGCCACTTTCACCCCGACGGAAGTTAAAGTTGGTATGTTGGTTAGGGTGAGGGTGAGGGATGGGTCAGTGTTCGGGTTCTACTTACAACCAGTAGTCCGGTTTGTTTCGGAACACTGTTAAAATCACTCTTAGCTGGAAGGTATGGGAAAGGATTGAATCTTGGATAGTGTCAGTCTGAGGGATGCGAGAGTGTTCGGCTACTGCCTGTATCCAGGTATACATTAAAGTTCCGGTGAGGGTTAGGAACTCGGTTAACACGAGGACGAACAGGGTTGGTGTGATAAAATGGCGGAGAGGGTTTGGACAGTGTAGGGTTTCTAATAACAGCCCCGTAGGTTTGGAGCAGTATTTAAACCTTGGTCAGCGTGAAGGTAGTTAAAGGTTGTTATGTTGGTTAGGCTATGGGTGAGTGATGGGACAGTGTTCAGGTTCTGCTTACAGCCAGGTGCACTTTTAGGCTCGGAAGACTCTTAGGTCCACGGTTAGCGGGAGGTTATGGGAAAGGATTGAACGTTGGCTTGTGTGAGGCTGAGGGTTGGGACATGTTTCAGCTACTGTCTGCAGCCAGGTATACATTATGGTTCGGGGCAGTGTCAGTGCCTCGGTTAGCACGAGTGTGAGAGAGTGTTGGTGTGTTAGTTACCGTGAGGGTGAGGGTTCAGACATTGTACGGGTTCCGAAAACAGCCATGTATACGTTTAGGAGCGGAAGTGTGTTAGACCCACGGTTATCACCAGGGTAGGGAAATGGTTGGTATCCTTGAGCTGTTGAGGGTGAGGGATGGAACTGTGTTCTACTGCTGCCTACAGCCAGGTATACATTTAGGTTCGGAGCAGTGTTTGAGCCACGTTCATCCCGACGGAACTTAAAGTTGGCATGTAGGTTATGGTGAGCGTGAGGGATGGGTCAGTGTTCGGGTTCTGCTTACAACCAGGTGTCCGTTTAAGTTCGGAACACTGTTAGGATCACTATTAGCTGGAGCGTATGGGAAAGAGTTGTATGCTGGATAGTGCGAGGATTAGGGAAGGGACCGGGTTCGGCTACTGCCTTCAGACACGTATACATTAAGGTTCGGGTGAGTGCTATCGCCGAGGTAAGCCCAAGGGCGAGACAGCGTTGGTGTGTGTTAAAGTGAGAGTGAGATTTCGGACAGGCCAGAGTTTCGTATTACAACCAAGTATACGTTTAGGGTGCAAAGAGTGTTAGAGCCTCGGTTACCGGGAGGGTAGGGAAAAGTTCATATGTTGGTTTAGTTGAGGGTGAGGAATGGAACCTTGTTCGGATGTTGCCTACAACCAGGTGTACATTTAGGTTCGGAGCAGTGTTTGAGCCGCAGTAACCGTGAGGGAACTTAAAGGTAAGTATGATGGTTAGGGTGGGGCAGAGATATGAATGGGCCAGGGTTCGCCTTTTATGTACAGCCTTGTGTACGTCTAGACTCGGAACACTGTTAGGGCCACGGTTACCTGGATGGTATGGGAAAGGATTGAATGTTGGTTAGTGTCAGTCTGAGGGATGGGAGTGTTCGGCTACTGCCTGTATCCAGGTACACGTTAATGTCTGGTTGAGGGTTAGGAACTCGGTTAACCCGAGGGTGAACAGGGTTAGTGTGTTAGTTAAAATGACGGTGAGTGTTTGGACAGTGTAGAGTTTCGGATAACAGCCAAGTAGTTTCGGAGCAGTATTTGAAACTTGGTCAGCGTTTGGTATGTTGGTTAGGGTGAGGGTGATGGGACAGTGTTCAGGTTCTGCTTAAAGCCAGGTGCATGTTTAGGCACGGAAGAATCCTAGGTCCACGGTTAGAGGGAGGTTATGGGAAAGGACTGCATTTTGGTTCGCGTGAGGCTGAGGGATGGAACATGTTTCAGCTGCTGCCTCCAGCCAGGTATACATTAAGGGTCGGGTCAGTGTTAGGGCCTCGGTTAGCCCCAGTGTGAGAGAGTGTTGGTGTGCTACTTACAGAGAGGGTGAGGGTTCAGACGTTGTCGGGTTTGGAAAAAGCCAAGTATACATTCAGGATCGGAAGAGTGTTAGAGCCACGGTTATCGCCAGGGTAGGGAAACGGTTGGAATGCTTGATATGTTGAGGGTGAGGGATTGAACTGTATCGTGCTGCTGCCTACAGCCCGGTATACATTTAGGTTCGGAGCAGTGTTTGAGCCACGTTCACCCCGACGGAAGTTAAAGTTGGTATGTTGGTTAGGGTGAGGGTGAGGGATGGGTCAGTGTTCCGGTTCTGCTCACAACCAGTTGTTCGTTGAGGTTCGGAACACTGTTAGGATCACTGTTAGCTGGAGGGTATGGGAAAGGATTGTATGCTGGTTAGTGTGAGGTTTAGGGAAGGGACAGGGTTCGGCTACTGCCTTCAGACAGGTATACATTAAGGTTCGGGTCAGTGTTAGCGCCGAGGTTAGCCCAAGGGCGAGACAGTGTTGGTGTGTGTTAAAGTGAGAGTGAGGGTTTGGACAGGACAGAGTTTCGTATACCAGCCAAGTATACGTCTAGGGTGCGAAGGGTGTTAGAGCCTCGTTTACTGGGATGGTAGGGAAAGTTTCATATGTTGGTTTAGTTGAGGGTGAGGAATGCAACCTTGTTCGGATGTTGCCTACAACCAGGTATACATTGAGGTTCGGAACGGAGCTTGAGCCGCAGGAACCGTGAGGTAACTTAAAGGTTGTTATGATGGTGAGGCGGAGGGTGAGAAATGAGACAGGGTTCGCCTTTTACTTACAGCCTTGTGTACGTCTAGACTCGGAACACTGTTAAGGCCACGGTTACCTGGATGTATGGGAAAGGAGTGAATGTTGGTTAGTGTCAGTTTGAGGGATGGGAGACTGTTCGGTTGCTGCCTTATCAAGATACACATAAAGGCTCGGTTGAGGGTTAGGAACTCGGTTAACCCGAGGGTGAGCAGGCTTGGTGTGTTAGTTAAAATGACGGTGAGGGTGTCGACAGTGTTGAGTTTCGTATAACAGCCAAGTATACATCTAGGGTCCGCAGAGTGTTAGAGCCACGATGACCGACAGGGTAGGGAAAAGGTTGGTATGTTTGATATGTTGAGGGAGAGGGATGGAACTGTGTTCAGCTGCTGCCTACAGCCAGGTATACATTTAGGATCGGAGCAGTGTTTGAGCCACTTTCACCCCGACGGAAGTTAAAGTTGGTATGTTGGTTAGGGTGAGGGTGAGGGATGGGTCAGTGTTCGGGTTCTACTTACAACCAGTAGTCCGGTTTGTTTCGGAACACTGTTAAAATCACTCTTAGCTGGAAGGTATGGGAAAGGATTGAATCTTGGATAGTGTCAGTCTGAGGGATGCGAGAGTGTTCGGCTACTGCCTGTATCCAGGTATACATTAAAGTTCTGGTGAGGGTTAGGAACTCGGTTAACACGAGGACGAACAGGGTTGGTGTGATAAAATGGCGGAGAGGGTTTGGACAGTGTAGGGTTTCTAATAACAGCCCCGTAGGTTTGGAGCAGTATTTAAACCTTGGTCAGCGTGAAGGTAGTTAAAGGTTGTTATGTTGGTTAGGCTATGGGTGAGTGATGGGACAGTGTTCAGGTTCTGCTTACAGCCAGGTGCACTTTTAGGCTCGGAAGACTCTTAGGTCCACGGTTAGCGGGAGGTTATGGGAAAGGATTGAACGTTGGCTTGTGTGAGGCTGAGGGTTGGGACATGTTTCAGCTACTGTCTGCAGCCAGGTATACATTATGGTTCGGGGCAGTGTCAGTGCCTCGGTTAGCACGAGTGTGAGAGAGTGTTGGTGTGTTAGTTACCGTGAGGGTGAGGGTTCAGACATTATACGGGTTCCGAAAACAGCCATGTATACGTTTAGGAGCGGAAGTGTGTTAGACCCACGGTTATCACCAGGGTAGGGAAATGGTTGGTATCCTTGAGCTGTTGAGGGTGAGGGATGGAACTGTGTTCTACTGCTGCCTACAGCCAGGTATACATTTAGGTTCGGAGCAGTGTTTGAGCCACGTTCATCCCGACGGAACTTAAAGTTGGCATGTAGGTTATGGTGAGCGTGAGGGATGGGTCAGTGTTCGGGTTCTGCTTACAACCAGGTGTCCGTTTAAGTTCGGAACACTGTTAGGATCACTATTAGCTGGAGCGTATGGGAAAGAGTTGTATGCTGGATAGTGCGAGGATTAGGGAAGGGACCGGGTTCGGCTACTGCCTTCAGACACGTATACATTAACGTTCGGGTGAGTGCTATCGCCGAGGTTAGCCCAAGGGCGAGACAGCGTTGGTGTGTGTTAAAGTGAGAGTGAGATTTCGGACAGGCCAGAGTTTCGTATTACAACCAAGTATACGTTTAGGGTGCAAAGAGTGTTAGAGCCTCGGTTACCGGGAGGGTAGGGAAAAGTTCATATGTTGGTTTAGTTGAGGGTGAGGAATGGAACCTTGTTCGGATGTTGCCTACAACCAGGTGTACATTTAGGTTCGGAGCAGTGTTTGAGCCGCAGTAACCGTGAGGGAACTTAAAGGTAAGTATGATGGTTAGCGTGGGGCAGAGATATGAATGGGCCAGGGTTCGCCTTTTATGTACAGCCTTGTGTACGTCTAGACTCGGAACACTGTTAGGGCCACGGTTACCTGGATGGTATGGGAAAGGATTGAATGTTGGTTAGTGTCAGTCTGAGGGATGGGAGTGTTCGGCTACTGCCTGTATCCAGGTACACGTTAATGTCTGGTTGAGGGTTAGGAACTCGGTTAACCCGAGGGTGAACAGGGTTAGTGTGTTAGTTAAAATGACGGTGAGTGTTTGGACAGTGTAGAGTTTCGGATAACAGCCAAGTAGTTTCGGAGCAGTATTTGAAACTTGGTCAGCGTTTGGTATGTTGGTTAGGGTGAGGGTGATGGGACAGTGTTCAGGTTCTGCTTAAAGCCAGGTGCATGTTTAGGCACGGAAGAATCCTAGGTCCACGGTTAGAGGGAGGTTATGGGAAAGGACTGCATTTTGGTTCGCGTGAGGCTGAGGGATGGAACATGTTTCAGCTGCTGCCTCCAGCCAGGTATACATTAAGGGTCGGGTCAGTGTTAGGGCCTCGGTTAGCCCGAGTGTGAGAGAGTGTTGGTATGCTACTTACAGAGAGGGTGAGGGTTCAGACGTTGTCGGGTTTGGAAAAAGCCAAGTATACATTCAGGATCGGAAGAGTGTTAGAGCCACGGTTATCGCCAGGGTAGGGAAACGGTTGGAATGCTTGATATGTTGAGGGTGAGGGATTGAACTGTATCGTGCTGCTGCCTACAGCCAGGTATACATTTAGGTTCGGAGCAGTGTTTGAGCCACGTTCACCCCGACGGAAGTTAAAGTTGGTATGTTGGTTAGGGTGAGGGTGAGGGATGGGTCAGTGTTCCGGTTCTGCTCACAACCAGTTGTTCGTTGAGGTTCGGAACACTGTTAGGATCACTGTTAGCTGGAGGGTATGGGAAAGGATTGTATGCTGGTTAGTGTGAGGTTTAGGGAAGGGACAGGGTTCGGCTACTGCCTTCAGACAGGTATACATTAAGGTTCGGGTCAGTGTTAGCGCCGAGGTTAGCCCAAGGGCGAGACAGTGTTGGTGTGTGTTAAAGTGAGAGTGAGGGTTTGGACAGGACAGAGTTTCGTATACCAGCCAAGTATACGTCTAGGGTGCGAAGGGTGTTAGAGCCTCGTTTACTGGGATGGTAGGGAAAGTTTCATATGTTGGTTTAGTTGAGGGTGAGGAATGCAACCTTGTTCGGATGTTGCCTACAACCAGGTATACATTGAGGTTCGGAACGGAGCTTGAGCCGCAGGAACC
Organism: Rhinolophus sinicus; assembly: GCF_057876585.1. Classification (NCBI taxonomy): domain Eukaryota; kingdom Metazoa; phylum Chordata; class Mammalia; order Chiroptera; family Rhinolophidae; genus Rhinolophus; species Rhinolophus sinicus. The sequence goes on from NC_142506.1 coordinate 42,039,416, forward strand.
GTGAGGTAACTTAAAGGTTGTTATGATGGTGAGGCGGAGGGTGAGAAATGAGACAGGGTTCGCCTTTTACTTACAGCCTTGTGTACGTCTAGACTCGGAACACTGTTAAGGCCACGGTTACCTGGATGTATGGGAAAGGAGTGAATGTTGGTTAGTGTCAGTTTGAGGGATGGGAGACTGTTCGGTTGCTGCCTTATCAAGATACACATAAAGGCTCGGTTGAGGGTTAGGAACTCGGTTAACCCGAGGGTGAACAGGCTTGGTGTGTTAGTTAAAATGACGGTGAGGGTGTCGACAGTGTTGAGTTTCGTATAACAGCCAAGTATACATCTAGGGTCCGCAGAGTGTTAGAGCCACGATGACCGACAGGGTAAGGAAAAGGTTGGTATGTTTGATATGTTGAGGGAGAGGGATGGAACTGTGTTCAGCTGCTGCCTACAGCCAGGTATACATTTAGGATCGGAGCAGTGTTTGAGCCACTTTCACCCCGACGGAAGTTAAAGTTGGTATGTTGGTTAGGGTGAGGGTGAGGGATGGGTCAGTGTTCGGGTTCTACTTACAACCAGTAGTCCGGTTTGTTTCGGAACACTGTTAAAATCACTCTTAGCTGGAAGGTATGGGAAAGGATTGAATCTTGGATAGTGTCAGTCTGAGGGATGCGAGAGTGTTCGGCTACTGCCTGTATCCAGGTATACATTAAAGTTCCGGTGAGGGTTAGGAACTCGGTTAACACGAGGACGAACAGGGTTGGTGTGATAAAATGGCGGAGAGGGTTTGGACAGTGTAGGGTTTCTAATAACAGCCCCGTAGGTTTGGAGCAGTATTTAAACCTTGGTCAGCGTGAAGGTAGTTAAAGGTTGTTATGTTGGTTAGGCTATGGGTGAGTGATGGGACAGTGTTCAGGTTCTGCTTACAGCCAGGTGCACTTTTAGGCTCGGAAGACTCTTAGGTCCACGGTTAGCGGGAGGTTATGGGAAAGGATTGAACGTTGGCTTGTGTGAGGCTGAGGGTTGGGACATGTTTCAGCTACTGTCTGCAGCCAGGTATACATTATGGTTCGGGTCAGTGTCAGTGCCTCGGTTAGCACGAGTGTGAGAGAGTGTTGGTGTGTTAGTTACCGTGAGGGTGAGGGTTCAGACATTGTACGGGTTCCGAAAACAGCCATGTATACGTTTAGGAGCGGAAGTGTGTTAGACCCACGGTTATCACCAGGGTAGGGAAATGGTTGGTATCCTTGAGCTGTTGAGGGTGAGGGATGGAACTGTGTTCTACTGCTGCCTACAGCCAGGTATACATTTAGGTTCGGAGCAGTGTTTGAGCCACGTTCATCCCGACGGAACTTAAAGTTGGCATGTAGGTTATGGTGAGCGTGAGGGATGGGTCAGTGTTCGGGTTCTGCTTACAACCAGGTGTCCGTTTAAGTTCGGAACACTGTTAGGATCACTATTAGCTGGAGCGTATGGGAAAGAGTTGTATGCTGGATAGTGCGAGGATTAGGGAAGGGACCGGGTTCGGCTACTGCCTTCAGACACGTATACATTAAGGTTCGGGTGAGTGCTATCGCCGAGGTAAGCCCAAGGGCGAGACAGCGTTGGTGTGTGTTAAAGTGAGAGTGAGATTTCGGACAGGCCAGAGTTTCGTATTACAACCAAGTATACGTTTAGGGTGCAAAGAGTGTTAGAGCCTCGGTTACCGGGAGGGTAGGGAAAAGTTCATATGTTGGTTTAGTTGAGGGTGAGGAATGGAACCTTGTTCGGATGTTGCCTACAACCAGGTGTACATTTAGGTTCGGAGCAGTGTTTGAGCCGCAGTAACCGTGAGGGAACTTAAAGGTAAGTATGATGGTTAGGGTGGGGCAGAGATATGAATGGGCCAGGGTTCGCCTTTTATGTACAGCCTTGTGTACGTCTAGACTCGGAACACTGTTAGGGCCACGGTTACCTGGATGGTATGGGAAAGGATTGAATGTTGGTTAGTGTCAGTCTGAGGGATGGGAGTGTTCGGCTACTGCCTGTATCCAGGTACACGTTAATGTCTGGTTGAGGGTTAGGAACTCGGTTAACCCGAGGGTGAACAGGGTTAGTGTGTTAGTTAAAATGACGGTGAGTGTTTGGACAGTGTAGAGTTTCGGATAACAGCCAAGTAGTTTCGGAGCAGTATTTGAAACTTGGTCAGCGTTTGGTATGTTGGTTAGGGTGAGGGTGATGGGACAGTGTTCAGGTTCTGCTTAAAGCCAGGTGCATGTTTAGGCACGGAAGAATCCTAGGTCCACGGTTAGAGGGAGGTTATGGGAAAGGACTGCATTTTGGTTCGCGTGAGGCTGAGGGATGGAACATGTTTCAGCTGCTGCCTCCAGCCAGGTATACATTAAGGGTCGGGTCAGTGTTAGGGCCTCGGTTAGCCCCAGTGTGAGAGAGTGTTGGTGTGCTACTTACAGAGAGGGTGAGGGTTCAGACGTTGTCGGGTTTGGAAAAAGCCAAGTATACATTCAGGATCGGAAGAGTGTTAGAGCCACGGTTATCGCCAGGGTAGGGAAACGGTTGGAATGCTTGATATGTTGAGGGTGAGGGATTGAACTGTATCGTGCTGCTGCCTACAGCCCGGTATACATTTAGGTTCGGAGCAGTGTTTGAGCCACGTTCACCCCGACGGAAGTTAAAGTTGGTATGTTGGTTAGGGTGAGGGTGAGGGATGGGTCAGTGTTCCGGTTCTGCTCACAACCAGTTGTTCGTTGAGGTTCGGAACACTGTTAGGATCACTGTTAGCTGGAGGGTATGGGAAAGGATTGTATGCTGGTTAGTGTGAGGTTTAGGGAAGGGACAGGGTTCGGCTACTGCCTTCAGACAGGTATACATTAAGGTTCGGGTCAGTGTTAGCGCCGAGGTTAGCCCAAGGGCGAGACAGTGTTGGTGTGTGTTAAAGTGAGAGTGAGGGTTTGGACAGGACAGAGTTTCGTATACCAGCCAAGTATACGTCTAGGGTGCGAAGGGTGTTAGAGCCTCGTTTACTGGGATGGTAGGGAAAGTTTCATATGTTGGTTTAGTTGAGGGTGAGGAATGCAACCTTGTTCGGATGTTGCCTACAACCAGGTATACATTGAGGTTCGGAACGGAGCTTGAGCCGCAGGAACCGTGAGGTAACTTAAAGGTTGTTATGATGGTGAGGCGGAGGGTGAGAAATGAGACAGGGTTCGCCTTTTACTTACAGCCTTGTGTACGTCTAGACTCGGAACACTGTTAAGGCCACGGTTACCTGGATGTATGGGAAAGGAGTGAATGTTGGTTAGTGTCAGTTTGAGGGATGGGAGACTGTTCGGTTGCTGCCTTATCAAGATACACATAAAGGCTCGGTTGAGGGTTAGGAACTCGGTTAACCCGAGGGTGAGCAGGCTTGGTGTGTTAGTTAAAATGACGGTGAGGGTGTCGACAGTGTTGAGTTTCGTATAACAGCCAAGTATACATCTAGGGTCCGCAGAGTGTTAGAGCCACGATGACCGACAGGGTAAGGAAAAGGTTGGTATGTTTGATATGTTGAGGGAGAGGGATGGAACTGTGTTCAGCTGCTGCCTACAGCCAGGTATACATTTAGGATCGGAGCAGTGTTTGAGCCACTTTCACCCCGACGGAAGTTAAAGTTGGTATGTTGGTTAGGGTGAGGGTGAGGGATGGGTCAGTGTTCGGGTTCTACTTACAACCAGTAGTCCGGTTTGTTTCGGAACACTGTTAAAATCACTCTTAGCTGGAAGGTATGGGAAAGGATTGAATCTTGGATAGTGTCAGTCTGAGGGATGCGAGAGTGTTCGGCTACTGCCTGTATCCAGGTATACATTAAAGTTCTGGTGAGGGTTAGGAACTCGGTTAACACGAGGACGAACAGGGTTGGTGTGATAAAATGGCGGAGAGGGTTTGGACAGTGTAGGGTTTCTAATAACAGCCCCGTAGGTTTGGAGCAGTATTTAAACCTTGGTCAGCGTGAAGGTAGTTAAAGGTTGTTATGTTGGTTAGGCTATGGGTGAGTGATGGGACAGTGTTCAGGTTCTGCTTACAGCCAGGTGCACTTTTAGGCTCGGAAGACTCTTAGGTCCACGGTTAGCGGGAGGTTATGGGAAAGGATTGAACGTTGGCTTGTGTGAGGCTGAGGGTTGGGACATGTTTCAGCTACTGTCTGCAGCCAGGTATACATTATGGTTCGGGTCAGTGTCAGTGCCTCGGTTAGCACGAGTGTGAGAGAGTGTTGGTGTGTTAGTTACCGTGAGGGTGAGGGTTCAGACATTGTACGGGTTCCGAAAACAGCCATGTATACGTTTAGGAGCGGAAGTGTGTTAGACCCACGGTTATCACCAGGGTAGGGAAATGGTTGGTATCCTTGAGCTGTTGAGGGTGAGGGATGGAACTGTGTTCTACTGCTGCCTACAGCCAGGTATACATTTAGGTTCGGAGCAGTGTTTGAGCCACGTTCATCCCGACGGAACTTAAAGTTGGCATGTAGGTTATGGTGAGCGTGAGGGATGGGTCAGTGTTCGGGTTCTGCTTACAACCAGGTGTCCGTTTAAGTTCGGAACACTGTTAGGATCACTATTAGCTGGAGCGTATGGGAAAGAGTTGTATGCTGGATAGTGCGAGGATTAGGGAAGGGACCGGGTTCGGCTACTGCCTTCAGACACGTATACATTAAGGTTCGGGTGAGTGCTATCGCCGAGGTAAGCCCAAGGGCGAGACAGCGTTGGTGTGTGTTAAAGTGAGAGTGAGATTTCGGACAGGCCAGAGTTTCGTATTACAACCAAGTATACGTTTAGGGTGCAAAGAGTGTTAGAGCCTCGGTTACCGGGAGGGTAGGGAAAAGTTCATATGTTGGTTTAGTTGAGGGTGAGGAATGGAACCTTGTTCGGATGTTGCCTACAACCAGGTGTACATTTAGGTTCGGAGCAGTGTTTGAGCCGCAGTAACCGTGAGGGAACTTAAAGGTAAGTATGATGGTTAGGGTGGGGCAGAGATATGAATGGGCCAGGGTTCGCCTTTTATGTACAGCCTTGTGTACGTCTAGACTCGGAACACTGTTAGGGCCACGGTTACCTGGATGGTATGGGAAAGGATTGAATGTTGGTTAGTGTCAGTCTGAGGGATGGGAGTGTTCGGCTACTGCCTGTATCCAGGTACACGTTAATGTCTGGTTGAGGGTTAGGAACTCGGTTAACCCGAGGGTGAACAGGGTTAGTGTGTTAGTTAAAATGACGGTGAGTGTTTGGACAGTGTAGAGTTTCGGATAACAGCCAAGTAGTTTCGGAGCAGTATTTGAAACTTGGTCAGCGTTTGGTATGTTGGTTAGGGTGAGGGTGATGGGACAGTGTTCAGGTTCTGCTTAAAGCCAGGTGCATGTTTAGGCACGGAAGAATCCTAGGTCCACGGTTAGAGGGAGGTTATGGGAAAGGACTGCATTTTGGTTCGCGTGAGGCTGAGGGATGGAACATGTTTCAGCTGCTGCCTCCAGCCAGGTATACATTAAGGGTCGGGTCAGTGTTAGGGCCTCGGTTAGCCCGAGTGTGAGAGAGTGTTGGTGTGCTACTTACAGAGAGGGTGAGGGTTCAGACGTTGTCGGGTTTGGAAAAAGCCAAGTATACATTCAGGATCGGAAGAGTGTTAGAGCCACGGTTATCGCCAGGGTAGGGAAACGGTTGGAATGCTTGATATGTTGAGGGTGAGGGATTGAACTGTATCGTGCTGCTGCCTACAGCCAGGTATACATTTAGGTTCGGAGCAGTGTTTGAGCCACGTTCACCCCGACGGAAGTTAAAGTTGGTATGTTGGTTAGGGTGAGGGTGAGGGATGGGTCAGTGTTCCGGTTCTGCTCACAACCAGTTGTTCGTTGAGGTTCGGAACACTGTTAGGATCACTGTTAGCTGGAGGGTATGGGAAAGGATTGTATGCTGGTTAGTGTGAGGTTTAGGGAAGGGACAGGGTTCGGCTACTGCCTTCAGACAGGTATACATTAAGGTTCGGGTCAGTGTTAGCGCCGAGGTTAGCCCAAGGGCGAGACAGTGTTGGTGTGTGTTAAAGTGAGAGTGAGGGTTTGGACAGGACAGAGTTTCGTATACCAGCCAAGTATACGTCTAGGGTGCGAAGGGTGTTAGAGCCTCGTTTACTGGGATGGTAGGGAAAGTTTCATATGTTGGTTTAGTTGAGGGTGAGGAATGCAACCTTGTTCGGATGTTGCCTACAACCAGGTATACATTGAGGTTCGGAACGGAGCTTGAGCCGCAGGAACCGTGAGGTAACTTAAAGGTTGTTATGATGGTGAGGCGGAGGGTGAGAAATGAGACAGGGTTCGCCTTTTACTTACAGCCTTGTGTACGTCTAGACTCGGAACACTGTTAAGGCCACGGTTACCTGGATGTATGGGAAAGGAGTGAATGTTGGTTAGTGTCAGTTTGAGGGATGGGAGACTGTTCGGTTGCTGCCTTATCAAGATACACATAAAGGCTCGGTTGAGGGTTAGGAACTCGGTTAACCCGAGGGTGAACAGGCTTGGTGTGTTAGTTAAAATGACGGTGAGGGTGTCGACAGTGTTGAGTTTCGTATAACAGCCAAGTATACATCTAGGGTCCGCAGAGTGTTAGAGCCACGATGACCGACAGGGTAAGGAAAAGGTTGGTGTGTTTGATATGTTGAGGGAGAGGGATGGAACTGTGTTCAGCTGCTGCCTACAGCCAGGTATACATTTAGGATCGGAGCAGTGTTTGAGCCACTTTCACCCCGACGGAAGTTAAAGTTGGTATGTTGGTTAGGGTGAGGGTGAGGGATGGGTCAGTGTTCGGGTTCTACTTACAACCAGTAGTCCGGTTTGTTTCGGAACACTGTTAAAATCACTCTTAGCTGGAAGGTATGGGAAAGGATTGAATCTTGGATAGTGTCAGTCTGAGGGATGCGAGAGTGTTCGGCTACTGCCTGTATCCAGGTATACATTAAAGTTCTGGTGAGGGTTAGGAACTCGGTTAACACGAGGACGAACAGGGTTGGTGTGATAAAATGGCGGAGAGGGTTTGGACAGTGTAGGGTTTCTAATAACAGCCCCGTAGGTTTGGAGCAGTATTTAAACCTTGGTCAGCGTGAAGGTAGTTAAAGGTTGTTATGTTGGTTAGGCTATGGGTGAGTGATGGGACAGTGTTCAGGTTCTGCTTACAGCCAGGTGCACTTTTAGGCTCGGAAGACTCTTAGGTCCACGGTTAGCGGGAGGTTATGGGAAAGGATTGAACGTTGGCTTGTGTGAGGCTGAGGGTTGGGACATGTTTCAGCTACTGTCTGCAGCCAGGTATACATTATGGTTCGGGTCAGTGTCAGTGCCTCGGTTAGCACGAGTGTGAGAGAGTGTTGGTGTGTTAGTTACCGTGAGGGTGAGGGTTCAGACATTGTACGGGTTCCGAAAACAGCCATGTATACGTTTAGGAGCGGAAGTGTGTTAGACCCACGGTTATCACCAGGGTAGGGAAATGGTTGGTATCCTTGAGCTGTTGAGGGTGAGGGATGGAACTGTGTTCTACTGCTGCCTACAGCCAGGTATACATTTAGGTTCGGAGCAGTGTTTGAGCCACGTTCATCCCGACGGAACTTAAAGTTGGCATGTAGGTTATGGTGAGCGTGATGGATGGGTCAGTGTTCGGGTTCTGCTTACAACCAGGTGTCCGTTTAAGTTCGGAACACTGTTAGGATCACTATTAGCTGGAGCGTATGGGAAAGAGTTGTATGCTGGATAGTGCGAGGATTAGGGAAGGGACCGGGTTCGGCTACTGCCTTCAGACACGTATACATTAAGGTTCGGGTGAGTGCTATCGCCGAGGTAAGCCCAAGGGCGAGACAGCGTTGGTGTGTGTTAAAGTGAGAGTGAGATTTCGGACAGGCCAGAGTTTCGTATTACAACCAAGTATACGTTTAGGGTGCAAAGAGTGTTAGAGCCTCGGTTACCGGGAGGGTAGGGAAAAGTTCATATGTTGGTTTAGTTGAGGGTGAGGAATGGAACCTTGTTCGGATGTTGCCTACAACCAGGTGTACATTTAGGTTCGGAGCAGTGTTTGAGCCGCAGTAACCGTGAGGGAACTTAAAGGTAAGTATGATGGTTAGGGTGGGGCAGAGATATGAATGGGCCAGGGTTCGCCTTTTATGTACAGCCTTGTGTACGTCTAGACTCGGAACACTGTTAGGGCCACGGTTACCTGGATGGTATGGGAAAGGATTGAATGTTGGTTAGTGTCAGTCTGAGGGATGGGAGTGTTCGGCTACTGCCTGTATCCAGGTACACGTTAATGTCTGGTTGAGGGTTAGGAACTCGGTTAACCCGAGGGTGAACAGGGTTAGTGTGTTAGTTAAAATGACGGTGAGTGTTTGGACAGTGTAGAGTTTCGGATAACAGCCAAGTAGTTTCGGAGCAGTATTTGAAACTTGGTCAGCGTTTGGTATGTTGGTTAGGGTGAGGGTGATGGGACAGTGTTCAGGTTCTGCTTAAAGCCAGGTGCATGTTTAGGCACGGAAGAATCTTAGGTCCACGGTTAGAGGGAGGATATGGGAAAGGACTGCATTTTGGTTCGCGTGAGGCTGAGGGATGGAACATGTTTCAGCTGCTGCCTCCAGCCAGGTATACATTAAGGGTCGGGTCAGTGTTAGGGCCTCGGTTAGCCCGAGTGTGAGAGAGTGTTGGTGTGCTACTTACAGAGAGGGTGAGGGTTCAGACGTTGTCGGGTTTGGAAAAAGCCAAGTATACATTCAGGATCGGAAGAGTGTTAGAGCCACGGTTATCGCCAGGGTAGGGAAACGGTTGGAATGCTTGATATGTTGAGGGTGAGGGATTGAACTGTATCGTGCTGCTGCCTACAGCCAGGTATACATTTAGGTTCGGAGCAGTGTTTGAGCCACGTTCACCCCGACGGAAGTTAAAGTTGGTATGTTGGTTAGGGTGAGGGTGAGGGATGGGTCAGTGTTCCGGTTCTGCTCACAACCAGTTGTTCGTTGAGGTTCGGAACACTGTTAGGATCACTGTTAGCTGGAGGGTATGGGAAAGGATTGTATGCTGGTTAGTGTGAGGTTTAGGGAAGGGACAGGGTTCGGCTACTGCCTTCAGACAGGTATACATTAAGGTTCGGGTCAGTGTTAGCGCCGAGGTTAGCCCAAGGGCGAGACAGTGTTGGTGTGTGTTAAAGTGAGAGTGAGGGTTTGGACAGGACAGAGTTTCGTATACCAGCCAAGTATACGTCTAGGGTGCGAAGGGTGTTAGAGCCTCGTTTACTGGGATGGTAGGGAAAGTTTCATATGTTGGTTTAGTTGAGGGTGAGGAATGCAACCTTGTTCGGATGTTGCCTACAACCAGGTATACATTGAGGTTCGGAACGGAGCTTGAGCCGCAGGAACCGTGAGGTAACTTAAAGGTTGTTATGATGGTGAGGCGGAGGGTGAGAAATGAGACAGGGTTCGCCTTTTACTTACAGCCTTGTGTACGTCTAGACTCGGAACACTGTTAAGGCCACGGTTACCTGGATGTATGGGAAAGGAGTGAATGTTGGTTAGTGTCAGTTTGAGGGATGGGAGACTGTTCGGTTGCTGCCTTATCAAGATACACATAAAGGCTCGGTTGAGGGTTAGGAACTCGGTTAACCCGAGGGTGAGCAGGCTTGGTGTGTTAGTTAAAATGACGGTGAGGGTGTCGACAGTGTTGAGTTTCGTATAACAGCCAAGTATACATCTAGGGTCCGCAGAGTGTTAGAGCCACGATGACCGACAGGGTAAGGAAAAGGTTGGTATGTTTGATATGTTGAGGGAGAGGGATGGAACTGTGTTCAGCTGCTGCCTACAGCCAGGTATACATTTAGGATCGGAGCAGTGTTTGAGCCACTTTCACCCCGACGGAAGTTAAAGTTGGTATGTTGGTTAGGGTGAGGGTGAGGGATGGGTCAGTGTTCGGGTTCTACTTACAACCAGTAGTCCGGTTTGTTTCGGAACACTGTTAAAATCACTCTTAGCTGGAAGGTATGGGAAAGGATTGAATCTTGGATAGTGTCAGTCTGAGGGATGCGAGAGTGTTCGGCTACTGCCTGTATCCAGGTATACATTAAAGTTCTGGTGAGGGTTAGGAACTCGGTTAACACGAGGACGAACAGGGTTGGTGTGATAAAATGGCGGAGAGGGTTTGGACAGTGTAGGGTTTCTAATAACAGCCCCGTAGGTTTGGAGCAGTATTTAAACCTTGGTCAGCGTGAAGGTAGTTAAAGGTTGTTATGTTGGTTAGGCTATGGGTGAGTGATGGGACAGTGTTCAGGTTCTGCTTACAGCCAGGTGCACTTTTAGGCTCGGAAGACTCTTAGGTCCACGGTTAGCGGGAGGTTATGGGAAAGGATTGAACGTTGGCTTGTGTGAGGCTGAGGGTTGGGACATGTTTCAGCTACTGTCTGCAGCCAGGTATACATTATGGTTCGGGTCAGTGTCAGTGCCTCGGTTAGCACGAGTGTGAGAGAGTGTTGGTGTGTTAGTTACCGTGAGGGTGAGGGTTCAGACATTGTACGGGTTCCGAAAACAGCCATGTATACGTTTAGGAGCGGAAGTGTGTTAGACCCACGGTTATCACCAGGGTAGGGAAATGGTTGGTATCCTTGAGCTGTTGAGGGTGAGGGATGGAACTGTGTTCTACTGCTGCCTACAGCCAGGTATACATTTAGGTTCGGAGCAGTGTTTGAGCCACGTTCATCCCGACGGAACTTAAAGTTGGCATGTAGGTTATGGTGAGCGTGAGGGATGGGTCAGTGTTCGGGTTCTGCTTACAACCAGGTGTCCGTTTAAGTTCGGAACACTGTTAGGATCACTATTAGCTGGAGCGTATGGGAAAGAGTTGTATGCTGGATAGTGCGAGGATTAGGGAAGGGACCGGGTTCGGCTACTGCCTTCAGACACGTATACATTAAGGTTCGGGTGAGTGCTATCGCCGAGGTAAGCCCAAGGGCGAGACAGCGTTGGTGTGTGTTAAAGTGAGAGTGAGATTTCGGACAGGCCAGAGTTTCGTATTACAACCAAGTATACGTTTAGGGTGCAAAGAGTGTTAGAGCCTCGGTTACCGGGAGGGTAGGGAAAAGTTCATATGTTGGTTTAGTTGAGGGTGAGGAATGGAACCTTGTTCGGATGTTGCCTACAACCAGGTGTACATTTAGGTTCGGAGCAGTGTTTGAGCCGCAGTAACCGTGAGGGAACTTAAAGGTAAGTATGATGGTTAGCGTGGGGCAGAGATATGAATGGGCCAGGGTTCGCCTTTTATGTACAGCCTTGTGTACGTCTAGACTCGGAACACTGTTAGGGCCACGGTTCCCTGGATGGTATGGGAAAGGATTGAATGTTGGTTAGTGTCAGTCTGAGGGATGGGAGTGTTCGGCTACTGCCTGTATCCAGGTACACGTTAATGTCTGGTTGAGGGTTAGGAACTCGGTTAACCCGAGGGTGAACAGGGTTAGTGTGTTAGTTAAAATGACGGTGAGTGTTTGGACAGTGTAGAGTTTCGGATAACAGCCAAGTAGTTTCGGAGCAGTATTTGAAACTTGGTCAGCGTTTGGTATGTTCGTTAGGGTGAGGGTGATGGGACAGTGTTCAGGTTCTGCTTAAAGCCAGGTGCATGTTTAGGCACGGAAGAATCCTAGGTCCACGGTTAGAGGGAGGTTATGGGAAAGGACTGCATTTTGGTTCGCGTGAGGCTGAGGGATGGAACATGTTTCAGCTGCTGCCTCCAGCCAGGTATACATTAAGGGTCGGGTCAGTGTTAGGGCCTCGGTTAGCCCGAGTGTGAGAGAGTGTTGGTGTGCTACTTACAGAGAGGGTGAGGGTTCAGACGTTGTCGGGTTTGGAAAAAGCCAAGTATACATTCAGGATCGGAAGAGTGTTAGAGCCACGGTTATCGCCAGGGTAGGGAAACGGTTGGAATGCTTGATATGTTGAGGGTGAGGGATTGAACTGTATCGTGCTGCTGCCTACAGCCAGGTATACATTTAGGTTCGGAGCAGTGTTTGAGCCACGTTCACCCCGACGGAAGTTAAAGTTGGTATGTTGGTTAGGGTGAGGGTGAGGGATGGGTCAGTGTTCCGGTTCTGCTCACAACCAGTTGTTCGTTGAGGTTCGGAACACTGTTAGGATCACTGTTAGCTGGAGGGTATGGGAAAGGATTGTATGCTGGTTAGTGTGAGGTTTAGGGAAGGGACAGGGTTCGGCTACTGCCTTCAGACAGGTATACATTAAGGTTCGGGTCAGTGTTAGCGCCGAGGTTAGCCCAAGGGCGAGACAGTGTTGGTGTGTGTTAAAGTGAGAGTGAGGGTTTGGACAGGACAGAGTTTCGTATACCAGCCAAGTATACGTCTAGGGTGCGAAGGGTGTTAGAGCCTCGTTTACTGGGATGGTAGGGAAAGTTTCATATGTTGGTTTAGTTGAGGGTGAGGAATGCAACCTTGTTCGGATGTTGCCTACAACCAGGTATACATTGAGGTTCGGAACGGAGCTTGAGCCGCAGGAACCGTGAGGTAACTTAAAGGTTGTTATGATGGTGAGGCGGAGGGTGAGAAATGAGACAGGGTTCGCCTTTTACTTACAGCCTTGTGTACGTCTAGACTCGGAACACTGTTAAGGCCACGGTTACCTGGATGTATGGGAAAGGAGTGAATGTTGGTTAGTGTCAGTTTGAGGGATGGGAGACTGTTCGGTTGCTGCCTTATCAAGATACACATAAAGGCTCGGTTGAGGGTTAGGAACTCGGTTAACCCGAGGGTGAGCAGGCTTGGTGTGTTAGTTAAAATGACGGTGAGGGTGTCGACAGTGTTGAGTTTCGTATAACAGCCAAGTATACATCTAGGGTCCGCAGAGTGTTAGAGCCACGATGACCGACAGGGTAAGGAAAAGGTTGGTATGTTTGATATGTTGAGGGAGAGGGATGGAACTGTGTTCAGCTGCTGCCTACAGCCAGGTATACATTTAGGATCGGAGCAGTGTTTGAGCCACTTTCACCCCGACGGAAGTTAAAGTTGGTATGTTGGTTAGGGTGAGGGTGAGGGATGGGTCAGTGTTCGGGTTCTACTTACAACCAGTAGTCCGGTTTGTTTCGGAACACTGTTAAAATCACTCTTAGCTGGAAGGTATGGGAAAGGATTGAATCTTGGATAGTGTCAGTCTGAGGGATGCGAGAGTGTTCGGCTACTGCCTGTATCCAGGTATACATTAAAGTTCTGGTGAGGGTTAGGAACTCGGTTAACACGAGGACGAACAGGGTTGGTGTGATAAAATGGCGGAGAGGGTTTGGACAGTGTAGGGTTTCTAATAACAGCCCCGTAGGTTTGGAGCAGTATTTAAACCTTGGTCAGCGTGAAGGTAGTTAAAGGTTGTTATGTTGGTTAGGCTATGGGTGAGTGATGGGACAGTGTTCAGGTTCTGCTTACAGCCAGGTGCACTTTTAGGCTCGGAAGACTCTTAGGTCCACGGTTAGCGGGAGGTTATGGGAAAGGATTGAACGTTGGCTTGTGTGAGGCTGAGGGTTGGGACATGTTTCAGCTACTGTCTGCAGCCAGGTATACATTATGGTTCGGGTCAGTGTCAGTGCCTCGGTTAGCACGAGTGTGAGAGAGTGTTGGTGTGTTAGTTACCGTGAGGGTGAGGGTTCAGACATTGTACGGGTTCCGAAAACAGCCATGTATACGTTTAGGAGCGGAAGTGTGTTAGACCCACGGTTATCACCAGGGTAGGGAAATGGTTGGTATCCTTGAGCTGTTGAGGGTGAGGGATGGAACTGTGTTCTACTGCTGCCTACAGCCAGGTATACATTTAGGTTCGGAGCAGTGTTTGAGCCACGTTCATCCCGACGGAACTTAAAGTTGGCATGTAGGTTATGGTGAGCGTGAGGGATGGGTCAGTGTTCGGGTTCTGCTTACAACCAGGTGTCCGTTTAAGTTCGGAACACTGTTAGGATCACTATTAGCTGGAGCGTATGGGAAAGAGTTGTATGCTGGATAGTGCGAGGATTAGGGAAGGGACCGGGTTCGGCTACTGCCTTCAGACACGTATACATTAAGGTTCGGGTGAGTGCTATCGCCGAGGTAAGCCCAAGGGCGAGACAGCGTTGGTGTGTGTTAAAGTGAGAGTGAGATTTCGGACAGGCCAGAGTTTCGTATTACAACCAAGTATACGTTTAGGGTGCAAAGAGTGTTAGAGCCTCGGTTACCGGGAGGGTAGGGAAAAGTTCATATGTTGGTTTAGTTGAGGGTGAGGAATGGAACCTTGTTCGGATGTTGCCTACAACCAGGTGTACATTTAGGTTCGGAGCAGTGTTTGAGCCGCAGTAACCGTGAGGGAACTTAAAGGTAAGTATGATGGTTAGGGTGGGGCAGAGATATGAATGGGCCAGGGTTCGCCTTTTATGTACAGCCTTGTGTACGTCTAGACTCGGAACACTGTTAGGGCCACGGTTACCTGGATGGTATGGGAAAGGATTGAATGTTGGTTAGTGTCAGTCTGAGGGATGGGAGTGTTCGGCTACTGCCTGTATCCAGGTACACGTTAATGTCTGGTTGAGGGTTAGGAACTCGGTTAACCCGAGGGTGAACAGGGTTAGTGTGTTAGTTAAAATGACGGTGAGTGTTTGGACAGTGTAGAGTTTCGGATAACAGCCAAGTAGTTTCGGAGCAGTATTTGAAACTTGGTCAGCGTTTGGTATGTTGGTTAGGGTGAGGGTGATGGGACAGTGTTCAGGTTCTGCTTAAAGCCAGGTGCATGTTTAGGCACGGAAGAATCTTAGGTCCACGGTTAGAGGGAGGATATGGGAAAGGACTGCATTTTGGTTCGCGTGAGGCTGAGGGATGGAACATGTTTCAGCTGCTGCCTCCAGCCAGGTATACATTAAGGGTCGGGTCAGTGTTAGGGCCTCGGTTAGCCCGAGTGTGAGAGAGTGTTGGTGTGCTACTTACAGAGAGGGTGAGGGTTCAGACGTTGTCGGGTTTGGAAAAAGCCAAGTATACATTCAGGATCGGAAGAGTGTTAGAGCCACGGTTATCGCCAGGGTAGGGAAACGGTTGGAATGCTTGATATGTTGAGGGTGAGGGATTGAACTGTATCGTGCTGCTGCCTACAGCCAGGTATACATTTAGGTTCGGAGCAGTGTTTGAGCCACGTTCACCCCGACGGAAGTTAAAGTTGGTATGTTGGTTAGGGTGAGGGTGAGGGATGGGTCAGTGTTCCGGTTCTGCTCACAACCAGTTGTTCGTTGAGGTTCGGAACACTGTTAGGATCACTGTTAGCTGGAGGGTATGGGAAAGGATTGTATGCTGGTTAGTGTGAGGTTTAGGGAAGGGACAGGGTTCGGCTACTGCCTTCAGACAGGTATACATTAAGGTTCGGGTCAGTGTTAGCGCCGAGGTTAGCCCAAGGGCGAGACAGTGTTGGTGTGTGTTAAAGTGAGAGTGAGGGTTTGGACAGGACAGAGTTTCGTATACCAGCCAAGTATACGTCTAGGGTGCGAAGGGTGTTAGAGCCTCGTTTACTGGGATGGTAGGGAAAGTTTCATATGTTGGTTTAGTTGAGGGTGAGGAATGCAACCTTGTTCGGATGTTGCCTACAACCAGGTATACATTGAGGTTCGGAACGGAGCTTGAGCCGCAGGAACCGTGAGGTAACTTAAAGGTTGTTATGATGGTGAGGCGGAGGGTGAGAAATGAGACAGGGTTCGCCTTTTACTTACAGCCTTGTGTACGTCTAGACTCGGAACACTGTTAAGGCCACGGTTACCTGGATGTATGGGAAAGGAGTGAATGTTGGTTAGTGTCAGTTTGAGGGATGGGAGACTGTTCGGTTGCTGCCTTATCAAGATACACATAAAGGCTCGGTTGAGGGTTAGGAACTCGGTTAACCCGAGGGTGAGCAGGCTTGGTGTGTTAGTTAAAATGACGGTGAGGGTGTCGACAGTGTTGAGTTTCGTATAACAGCCAAGTATACATCTAGGGTCCGCAGAGTGTTAGAGCCACGATGACCGACAGGGTAAGGAAAAGGTTGGTATGTTTGATATGTTGAGGGAGAGGGATGGAACTGTGTTCAGCTGCTGCCTACAGCCAGGTATACATTTAGGATCGGAGCAGTGTTTGAGCCACTTTCACCCCGACGGAAGTTAAAGTTGGTATGTTGGTTAGGGTGAGGGTGAGGGATGGGTCAGTGTTCGGGTTCTACTTACAACCAGTAGTCCGGTTTGTTTCGGAACACTGTTAAAATCACTCTTAGCTGGAAGGTATGGGAAAGGATTGAATCTTGGATAGTGTCAGTCTGAGGGATGCGAGAGTGTTCGGCTACTGCCTGTATCCAGGTATACATTAAAGTTCTGGTGAGGGTTAGGAACTCGGTTAACACGAGGACGAACAGGGTTGGTGTGATAAAATGGCGGAGAGGGTTTGGACAGTGTAGGGTTTCTAATAACAGCCCCGTAGGTTTGGAGCAGTATTTAAACCTTGGTCAGCGTGAAGGTAGTTAAAGGTTGTTATGTTGGTTAGGCTATGGGTGAGTGATGGGACAGTGTTCAGGTTCTGCTTACAGCCAGGTGCACTTTTAGGCTCGGAAGACTCTTAGGTCCACGGTTAGCGGGAGGTTATGGGAAAGGATTGAACGTTGGCTTGTGTGAGGCTGAGGGTTGGGACATGTTTCAGCTACTGTCTGCAGCCAGGTATACATTATGGTTCGGGTCAGTGTCAGTGCCTCGGTTAGCACGAGTGTGAGAGAGTGTTGGTGTGTTAGTTACCGTGAGGGTGAGGGTTCAGACATTGTACGGGTTCCGAAAACAGCCATGTATACGTTTAGGAGCGGAAGTGTGTTAGACCCACGGTTATCACCAGGGTAGGGAAATGGTTGGTATCCTTGAGCTGTTGAGGGTGAGGGATGGAACTGTGTTCTACTGCTGCCTACAGCCAGGTATACATTTAGGTTCGGAGCAGTGTTTGAGCCACGTTCATCCCGATGGAACTTAAAGTTGGCATGTAGGTTATGGTGAGCGTGAGGGATGGGTCAGTGTTCGGGTTCTGCTTACAACCAGGTGTCCGTTTAAGTTCGGAACACTGTTAGGATCACTATTAGCTGGAGCGTATGGGAAAGAGTTGTATGCTGGATAGTGCGAGGATTAGGGAAGGGACCGGGTTCGGCTACTGCCTTCAGACACGTATACATTAAGGTTCGGGTGAGTGCTATCGCCGAGGTAAGCCCAAGGGCGAGACAGCGTTGGTGTGTGTTAAAGTGAGAGTGAGATTTCGGACAGGCCAGAGTTTCGTATTACAACCAAGTATACGTTTAGGGTGCAAAGAGTGTTAGAGCCTCGGTTACCGGGAGGGTAGGGAAAAGTTCATATGTTGGTTTAGTTGAGGGTGAGGAATGGAACCTTGTTCGGATGTTGCCTACAACCAGGTGTACATTTAGGTTCGGAGCAGTGTTTGAGCCGCAGTAACCGTGAGGGAACTTAAAGGTAAGTATGATGGTTAGGGTGGGGCAGAGATATGAATGGGCCAGGGTTCGCCTTTTATGTACAGCCTTGTGTACGTCTAGACTCGGAACACTGTTAGGGCCACGGTTACCTGGATGGTATGGGAAAGGATTGAATGTTGGTTAGTGTCAGTCTGAGGGATGGGAGTGTTCGGCTACTGCCTGTATCCAGGTACACGTTAATGTCTGGTTGAGGGTTAGGAACTCGGTTAACCCGAGGGTGAACAGGGTTAGTGTGTTAGTTAAAATGACGGTGAGTGTTTGGACAGTGTAGAGTTTCGGATAACAGCCAAGTAGTTTCGGAGCAGTATTTGAAACTTGGTCAGCGTTTGGTATGTTGGTTAGGGTGAGGGTGATGGGACAGTGTTCAGGTTCTGCTTAAAGCCAGGTGCATGTTTAGGCACGGAAGAATCCTAGGTCCACGGTTAGAGGGAGGTTATGGGAAAGGACTGCATTTTGGTTCGCGTGAGGCTGAGGGATGGAACATGTTTCAGCTGCTGCCTCCAGCCAGGTATACATTAAGGGTCGGGTCAGTGTTAGGGCCTCGGTTAGCCCGAGTGTGAGAGAGTGTTGGTGTGCTACTTACAGAGAGGGTGAGGGTTCAGACGTTGTCGGGTTTGGAAAAAGCCAAGTATACATTCAGGATCGGAAGAGTGTTAGAGCCACGGTTATCGCCAGGGTAGGGAAACGGTTGGAATGCTTGATATGTTGAGGGTGAGGGATTGAACTGTATCGTGCTGCTGCCTACAGCCAGGTATACATTTAGGTTCGGAGCAGTGTTTGAGCCACGTTCACCCCGACGGAAGTTAAAGTTGGTATGTTGGTTAGGGTGAGGGTGAGGGATGGGTCAGTGTTCCGGTTCTGCTCACAACCAGTTGTTCGTTGAGGTTCGGAACACTGTTAGGATCACTGTTAGCTGGAGGGTATGGGAAAGGATTGTATGCTGGTTAGTGTGAGGTTTAGGGAAGGGACAGGGTTCGGCTACTGCCTTCAGACAGGTATACATTAAGGTTCGGGTCAGTGTTAGCGCCGAGGTTAGCCCAAGGGCGAGACAGTGTTGGTGTGTGTTAAAGTGAGAGTGAGGGTTTGGACAGGACAGAGTTTCGTATACCAGCCAAGTATACGTCTAGGGTGCGAAGGGTGTTAGAGCCTCGTTTACTGGGATGGTAGGGAAAGTTTCATATGTTGGTTTAGTTGAGGGTGAGGAATGCAACCTTGTTCGGATGTTGCCTACAACCAGGTATACATTGAGGTTCGGAACGGAGCTTGAGCCGCAGGAACCGTGAGGTAACTTAAAGGTTGTTATGATGGTGAGGCGGAGGGTGAGAAATGAGACAGGGTTCGCCTTTTACTTACAGCCTTGTGTACGTCTAGACTCGGAACACTGTTAAGGCCACGGTTACCTGGATGTATGGGAAAGGAGTGAATGTTGGTTAGTGTCAGTTTGAGGGATGGGAGACTGTTCGGTTGCTGCCTTATCAAGATACACATAAAGGCTCGGTTGAGGGTTAGGAACTCGGTTAACCCGAGGGTGAGCAGGCTTGGTGTGTTAGTTAAAATGACGGTGAGGGTGTCGACAGTGTTGAGTTTCGTATAACAGCCAAGTATACATCTAGGGTCCGCAGAGTGTTAGAGCCACGATGACCGACAGGGTAAGGAAAAGGTTGGTATGTTTGATATGTTGAGGGAGAGGGATGGAACTGTGTTCAGCTGCTGCCTACAGCCAGGTATACATTTAGGATCGGAGCAGTGTTTGAGCCACTTTCACCCCGACGGAAGTTAAAGTTGGTATGTTGGTTAGGGTGAGGGTGAGGGATGGGTCAGTGTTCGGGTTCTACTTACAACCAGTAGTCCGGTTTGTTTCGGAACACTGTTAAAATCACTCTTAGCTGGAAGGTATGGGAAAGGATTGAATCTTGGATAGTGTCAGTCTGAGGGATGCGAGAGTGTTCGGCTACTGCCTGTATCCAGGTATACATTAAAGTTCTGGTGAGGGTTAGGAACTCGGTTAACACGAGGACGAACAGGGTTGGTGTGATAAAATGGCGGAGAGGGTTTGGACAGTGTAGGGTTTCTAATAACAGCCCCGTAGGTTTGGAGCAGTATTTAAACCTTGGTCAGCGTGAAGGTAGTTAAAGGTTGTTATGTTGGTTAGGCTATGGGTGAGTGATGGGACAGTGTTCAGGTTCTGCTTACAGCCAGGTGCACTTTTAGGCTCGGAAGACTCTTAGGTCCACGGTTAGCGGGAGGTTATGGGAAAGGATTGAACGTTGGCTTGTGTGAGGCTGAGGGTTGGGACATGTTTCAGCTACTGTCTGCAGCCAGGTATACATTATGGTTCGGGTCAGTGTCAGTGCCTCGGTTAGCACGAGTGTGAGAGAGTGTTGGTGTGTTAGTTACCGTGAGGGTGAGGGTTCAGACATTGTACGGGTTCCGAAAACAGCCATGTATACGTTTAGGAGCGGAAGTGTGTTAGACCCACGGTTATCACCAGGGTAGGGAAATGGTTGGTATCCTTGAGCTGTTGAGGGTGAGGGATGGAACTGTGTTCTACTGCTGCCTACAGCCAGGTATACATTTAGGTTCGGAGCAGTGTTTGAGCCACGTTCATCCCGATGGAACTTAAAGTTGGCATGTAGGTTATGGTGAGCGTGAGGGATGGGTCAGTGTTCGGGTTCTGCTTACAACCAGGTGTCCGTTTAAGTTCGGAACACTGTTAGGATCACTATTAGCTGGAGCGTATGGGAAAGAGTTGTATGCTGGATAGTGCGAGGATTAGGGAAGGGACCGGGTTCGGCTACTGCCTTCAGACACGTATACATTAAGGTTCGGGTGAGTGCTATCGCCGAGGTAAGCCCAAGGGCGAGACAGCGTTGGTGTGTGTTAAAGTGAGAGTGAGATTTCGGACAGGCCAGAGTTTCGTATTACAACCAAGTATACGTTTAGGGTGCAAAGAGTGTTAGAGCCTCGGTTACCGGGAGGGTAGGGAAAAGTTCATATGTTGGTTTAGTTGAGGGTGAGGAATGGAACCTTGTTCGGATGTTGCCTACAACCAGGTGTACATTTAGGTTCGGAGCAGTGTTTGAGCCGCAGTAACCGTGAGGGAACTTAAAGGTAAGTATGATGGTTAGGGTGGGGCAGAGATATGAATGGGCCAGGGTTCGCCTTTTATGTACAGCCTTGTGTACGTCTAGACTCGGAACACTGTTAGGGCCACGGTTACCTGGATGGTATGGGAAAGGATTGAATGTTGGTTAGTGTCAGTCTGAGGGATGGGAGTGTTCGGCTACTGCCTGTATCCAGGTACACGTTAATGTCTGGTTGAGGGTTAGGAACTCGGTTAACCCGAGGGTGAACAGGGTTAGTGTGTTAGTTAAAATGACGGTGAGTGTTTGGACAGTGTAGAGTTTCGGATAACAGCCAAGTAGTTTCGGAGCAGTATTTGAAACTTGGTCAGCGTTTGGTATGTTGGTTAGGGTGAGGGTGATGGGACAGTGTTCAGGTTCTGCTTAAAGCCAGGTGCATGTTTAGGCACGGAAGAATCCTAGGTCCACGGTTAGAGGGAGGTTATGGGAAAGGACTGCATTTTGGTTCGCGTGAGGCTGAGGGATGGAACATGTTTCAGCTGCTGCCTCCAGCCAGGTATACATTAAGGGTCGGGTCAGTGTTAGGGCCTCGGTTAGCCCGAGTGTGAGAGAGTGTTGGTGTGCTACTTACAGAGAGGGTGAGGGTTCAGACGTTGTCGGGTTTGGAAAAAGCCAAGTATACATTCAGGATCGGAAGAGTGTTAGAGCCACGGTTATCGCCAGGGTAGGGAAACGGTTGGAATGCTTGATATGTTGAGGGTGAGGGATTGAACTGTATCGTGCTGCTGCCTACAGCCAGGTATACATTTAGGTTCGGAGCAGTGTTTGAGCCACGTTCACCCCGACGGAAGTTAAAGTTGGTATGTTGGTTAGGGTGAGGGTGAGGGATGGGTCAGTGTTCCGGTTCTGCTCACAACCAGTTGTTCGTTGAGGTTCGGAACACTGTTAGGATCACTGTTAGCTGGAGGGTATGGGAAAGGATTGTATGCTGGTTAGTGTGAGGTTTAGGGAAGGGACAGGGTTCGGCTACTGCCTTCAGACAGGTATACATTAAGGTTCGGGTCAGTGTTAGCGCCGAGGTTAGCCCAAGGGCGAGACAGTGTTGGTGTGTGTTAAAGTGAGAGTGAGGGTTTGGACAGGACAGAGTTTCGTATACCAGCCAAGTATACGTCTAGGGTGCGAAGGGTGTTAGAGCCTCGTTTACTGGGATGGTAGGGAAAGTTTCATATGTTGGTTTAGTTGAGGGTGAGGAATGCAACCTTGTTCGGATGTTGCCTACAACCAGGTATACATTGAGGTTCGGAACGGAGCTTGAGCCGCAGGAACCGTGAGGTAACTTAAAGGTTGTTATGATGGTGAGGCGGAGGGTGAGAAATGAGACAGGGTTCGCCTTTTACTTACAGCCTTGTGTACGTCTAGACTCGGAACACTGTTAAGGCCACGGTTACCTGGATGTATGGGAAAGGAGTGAATGTTGGTTAGTGTCAGTTTGAGGGATGGGAGACTGTTCGGTTGCTGCCTTATCAAGATACACATAAAGGCTCGGTTGAGGGTTAGGAACTCGGTTAACCCGAGGGTGAGCAGGCTTGGTGTGTTAGTTAAAATGACGGTGAGGGTGTCGACAGTGTTGAGTTTCGTATAACAGCCAAGTATACATCTAGGGTCCGCAGAGTGTTAGAGCCACGATGACCGACAGGGTAAGGAAAAGGTTGGTATGTTTGATATGTTGAGGGAGAGGGATGGAACTGTGTTCAGCTGCTGCCTACAGCCAGGTATACATTTAGGATCGGAGCAGTGTTTGAGCCACTTTCACCCCGACGGAAGTTAAAGTTGGTATGTTGGTTAGGGTGAGGGTGAGGGATGGGTCAGTGTTCGGGTTCTACTTACAACCAGTAGTCCGGTTTGTTTCGGAACACTGTTAAAATCACTCTTAGCTGGAAGGTATGGGAAAGGATTGAATCTTGGATAGTGTCAGTCTGAGGGATGCGAGAGTGTTCGGCTACTGCCTGTATCCAGGTATACATTAAAGTTCTGGTGAGGGTTAGGAACTCGGTTAACACGAGGACGAACAGGGTTGGTGTGATAAAATGGCGGAGAGGGTTTGGACAGTGTAGGGTTTCTAATAACAGCCCCGTAGGTTTGGAGCAGTATTTAAACCTTGGTCAGCGTGAAGGTAGTTAAAGGTTGTTATGTTGGTTAGGCTATGGGTGAGTGATGGGACAGTGTTCAGGTTCTGCTTACAGCCAGGTGCACTTTTAGGCTCGGAAGACTCTTAGGTCCACGGTTAGCGGGAGGTTATGGGAAAGGATTGAACGTTGGCTTGTGTGAGGCTGAGGGTTGGGACATGTTTCAGCTACTGTCTGCAGCCAGGTATACATTATGGTTCGGGTCAGTGTCAGTGCCTCGGTTAGCACGAGTGTGAGAGAGTGTTGGTGTGTTAGTTACCGTGAGGGTGAGGGTTCAGACATTGTACGGGTTCCGAAAACAGCCATGTATACGTTTAGGAGCGGAAGTGTGTTAGACCCACGGTTATCACCAGGGTAGGGAAATGGTTGGTATCCTTGAGCTGTTGAGGGTGAGGGATGGAACTGTGTTCTACTGCTGCCTACAGCCAGGTATACATTTAGGTTCGGAGCAGTGTTTGAGCCACGTTCATCCCGACGGAACTTAAAGTTGGCATGTAGGTTATGGTGAGCGTGAGGGATGGGTCAGTGTTCGGGTTCTGCTTACAACCAGGTGTCCGTTTAAGTTCGGAACACTGTTAGGATCACTATTAGCTGGAGCGTATGGGAAAGAGTTGTATGCTGGATAGTGCGAGGATTAGGGAAGGGACCGGGTTCGGCTACTGCCTTCAGACACGTATACATTAAGGTTCGGGTGAGTGCTATCGCCGAGGTAAGCCCAAGGGCGAGACAGCGTTGGTGTGTGTTAAAGTGAGAGTGAGATTTCGGACAGGCCAGAGTTTCGTATTACAACCAAGTATACGTTTAGGGTGCAAAGAGTGTTAGAGCCTCGGTTACCGGGAGGGTAGGGAAAAGTTCATATGTTGGTTTAGTTGAGGGTGAGGAATGGAACCTTGTTCGGATGTTGCCTACAACCAGGTGTACATTTAGGTTCGGAGCAGTGTTTGAGCCGCAGTAACCGTGAGGGAACTTAAAGGTAAGTATGATGGTTAGGGTGGGGCAGAGATATGAATGGGCCAGGGTTCGCCTTTTATGTACAGCCTTGTGTACGTCTAGACTCGGAACACTGTTAGGGCCACGGTTACCTGGATGGTATGGGAAAGGATTGAATGTTGGTTAGTGTCAGTCTGAGGGATGGGAGTGTTCGGCTACTGCCTGTATCCAGGTACACGTTAATGTCTGGTTGAGGGTTAGGAACTCGGTTAACCCGAGGGTGAACAGGGTTAGTGTGTTAGTTAAAATGACGGTGAGTGTTTGGACAGTGTAGAGTTTCGGATAACAGCCAAGTAGTTTCGGAGCAGTATTTGAAACTTGGTCAGCGTTTGGTATGTTGGTTAGGGTGAGGGTGATGGGACAGTGTTCAGGTTCTGCTTAAAGCCAGGTGCATGTTTAGGCACGGAAGAATCCTAGGTCCACGGTTAGAGGGAGGTTATGGGAAAGGACTGCATTTTGGTTCGCGTGAGGCTGAGGGATGGAACATGTTTCAGCTGCTGCCTCCAGCCAGGTATACATTAAGGGTCGGGTCAGTGTTAGGGCCTCGGTTAGCCCGAGTGTGAGAGAGTGTTGGTATGCTACTTACAGAGAGGGTGAGGGTTCAGACGTTGTCGGGTTTGGAAAAAGCCAAGTATACATTCAGGATCGGAAGAGTGTTAGAGCCACGGTTATCGCCAGGGTAGGGAAACGGTTGGAATGCTTGATATGTTGAGGGTGAGGGATTGAACTGTATCGTGCTGCTGCCTACAGCCAGGTATACATTTAGGTTCGGAGCAGTGTTTGAGCCACGTTCACCCCGACGGAAGTTAAAGTTGGTATGTTGGTTAGGGTGAGGGTGAGGGATGGGTCAGTGTTCCGGTTCTGCTCACAACCAGTTGTTCGTTGAGGTTCGGAACACTGTTAGGATCACTGTTAGCTGGAGGGTATGGGAAAGGATTGTATGCTGGTTAGTGTGAGGTTTAGGGAAGGGACAGGGTTCGGCTACTGCCTTCAGACAGGTATACATTAAGGTTCGGGTCAGTGTTAGCGCCGAGGTTAGCCCAAGGGCGAGACAGTGTTGGTGTGTGTTAAAGTGAGAGTGAGGGTTTGGACAGGACAGAGTTTCGTATACCAGCCAAGTATACGTCTAGGGTGCGAAGGGTGTTAGAGCCTCGTTTACTGGGATGGTAGGGAAAGTTTCATATGTTGGTTTAGTTGAGGGTGAGGAATGCAACCTTGTTCGGATGTTGCCTACAACCAGGTATACATTGAGGTTCGGAACGGAGCTTGAGCCGCAGGAACCGTGAGGTAACTTAAAGGTTGTTATGATGGTGAGGCGGAGGGTGAGAAATGAGACAGGGTTCGCCTTTTACTTACAGCCTTGTGTACGTCTAGACTCGGAACACTGTTAAGGCCACGGTTACCTGGATGTATGGGAAAGGAGTGAATGTTGGTTAGTGTCAGTTTGAGGGATGGGAGACTGTTCGGTTGCTGCCTTATCAAGATACACATAAAGGCTCGGTTGAGGGTTAGGAACTCGGTTAACCCGAGGGTGAGCAGGCTTGGTGTGTTAGTTAAAATGACGGTGAGGGTGTCGACAGTGTTGAGTTTCGTATAACAGCCAAGTATACATCTAGGGTCCGCAGAGTGTTAGAGCCACGATGACCGACAGGGTAAGGAAAAGGTTGGTATGTTTGATATGTTGAGGGAGAGGGATGGAACTGTGTTCAGCTGCTGCCTACAGCCAGGTATACATTTAGGATCGGAGCAGTGTTTGAGCCACTTTCACCCCGACGGAAGTTAAAGTTGGTATGTTGGTTAGGGTGAGGGTGAGGGATGGGTCAGTGTTCGGGTTCTACTTACAACCAGTAGTCCGGTTTGTTTCGGAACACTGTTAAAATCACTCTTAGCTGGAAGGTATGGGAAAGGATTGAATCTTGGATAGTGTCAGTCTGAGGGATGCGAGAGTGTTCGGCTACTGCCTGTATCCAGGTATACATTAAAGTTCTGGTGAGGGTTAGGAACTCGGTTAACACGAGGACGAACAGGGTTGGTGTGATAAAATGGCGGAGAGGGTTTGGACAGTGTAGGGTTTCTAATAACAGCCCCGTAGGTTTGGAGCAGTATTTAAACCTTGGTCAGCGTGAAGGTAGTTAAAGGTTGTTATGTTGGTTAGGCTATGGGTGAGTGATGGGACAGTGTTCAGGTTCTGCTTACAGCCAGGTGCACTTTTAGGCTCGGAAGACTCTTAGGTCCACGGTTAGCGGGAGGTTATGGGAAAGGATTGAACGTTGGCTTGTGTGAGGCTGAGGGTTGGGACATGTTTCAGCTATTGTCTGCAGCCAGGTATACATTATGGTTCGGGTCAGTGTCAGTGCCTCGGTTAGCACGAGTGTGAGAGAGTGTTGGTGTGTTAGTTACCGTGAGGGTGAGGGTTCAGACATTGTACGGGTTCCGAAAACAGCCATGTATACGTTTAGGAGCGGAAGTGTGTTAGACCCACGGTTATCACCAGGGTAGGGAAATGGTTGGTATCCTTGAGCTGTTGAGGGTGAGGGATGGAACTGTGTTCTACTGCTGCCTACAGCCAGGTATACATTTAGGTTCGGAGCAGTGTTTGAGCCACGTTCATCCCGACGGAACTTAAAGTTGGCATGTAGGTTATGGTGAGCGTGAGGGATGGGTCAGTGTTCGGGTTCTGCTTACAACCAGGTGTCCGTTTAAGTTCGGAACACTGTTAGGATCACTATTAGCTGGAGCGTATGGGAAAGAGTTGTATGCTGGATAGTGCGAGGATTAGGGAAGGGACCGGGTTCGGCTACTGCCTTCAGACACGTATACATTAAGGTTCGGGTGAGTGCTATCGCCGAGGTAAGCCCAAGGGCGAGACAGCGTTGGTGTGTGTTAAAGTGAGAGTGAGATTTCGGACAGGCCAGAGTTTCGTATTACAACCAAGTATACGTTTAGGGTGCAAAGAGTGTTAGAGCCTCGGTTACCGGGAGGGTAGGGAAAAGTTCATATGTTGGTTTAGTTGAGGGTGAGGAATGGAACCTTGTTCGGATGTTGCCTACAACCAGGTGTACATTTAGGTTCGGAGCAGTGTTTGAGCCGCAGTAACCGTGAGGGAACTTAAAGGTAAGTATGATGGTTAGGGTGGGGCAGAGAAATGGGCCAGGGTTCGCCTTTTATGTACAGCCTTGTGTACGTCTAGACTCGGAACACTGTTAGGGCCACGGTTCCCTGGATGGTATGGGAAAGGATTGAATGTTGGTTAGTGTCAGTCTGAGGGATGGGAGTGTTCGGCTACTGCCTGTATCCAGGTACACGTTAATGTCTGGTTGAGGGTTAGGAACTCGGTTAACCCGAGGGTGAACAGGGTTAGTGTGTTAGTTAAAATGACGGTGAGTGTTTGGACAGTGTAGAGTTTCGGATAACAGCCAAGTAGTTTCGGAGCAGTATTTGAAACTTGGTCAGCGTTTGGTATGTTGGTTAGGGTGAGGGTGATGGGACAGTGTTCAGGTTCTGCTTAAAGCCAGGTGCATGTTTAGGCACGGAAGAATCCTAGGTCCACGGTTAGAGGGAGGTTATGGGAAAGGACTGCATTTTGGTTCGCGTGAGGCTGAGGGATGGAACATGTTTCAGCTGCTGCCTCCAGCCAGGTATACATTAAGGGTCGGGTCAGTGTTAGGGCCTCGGTTAGCCCGAGTGTGAGAGAGTGTTGGTGTGCTACTTACAGAGAGGGTGAGGGTTCAGACGTTGTCGGGTTTGGAAAAAGCCAAGTATACATTCAGGATCGGAAGAGTGTTAGAGCCACGGTTATCGCCAGGGTAGGGAAACGGTTGGAATGCTTGATATGTTGAGGGTGAGGGATTGAACTGTATCGTGCTGCTGCCTACAGCCAGGTATACATTTAGGTTCGGAGCAGTGTTTGAGCCACGTTCACCCCGACGGAAGTTAAAGTTGGTATGTTGGTTAGGGTGAGGGTGAGGGATGGGTCAGTGTTCCGGTTCTGCTCACAACCAGTTGTTCGTTGAGGTTCGGAACACTGTTAGGATCACTGTTAGCTGGAGGGTATGGGAAAGGATTGTATGCTGGTTAGTGTGAGGTTTAGGGAAGGGACAGGGTTCGGCTACTGCCTTCAGACAGGTATACATTAAGGTTCGGGTCAGTGTTAGCGCCGAGGTTAGCCCAAGGGCGAGACAGTGTTGGTGTGTGTTAAAGTGAGAGTGAGGGTTTGGACAGGACAGAGTTTCGTATACCAGCCAAGTATACGTCTAGGGTGCGAAGGGTGTTAGAGCCTCGTTTACTGGGACGGTAGGGAAAGTTTCATATGTTGGTTTAGTTGAGGGTGGGGAATGCAACCTTGTTCGGATGTTGCCTACAACCAGGTATACATTGAGGTTCGGAACGGAGCTTGAGCCGCAGGAACCGTGAGGTAACTTAAAGGTTGTTATGATGGTGAGGCGGAGGGTGAGAAATGAGACAGGGTTCGCCTTTTACTTACAGCCTTGTGTACGTCTAGACTCGGAACACTGTTAAGGCCACGGTTACCTGGATGTATGGGAAAGGAGTGAATGTTGGTTAGTGTCAGTTTGAGGGATGGGAGACTGTTCGGTTGCTGCCTTATCAAGATACACATAAAGGCTCGGTTGAGGGTTAGGAACTCGGTTAACCCGAGGGTGAACAGGCTAGGTGTGTTAGTTAAAATGACGGTGAGGGTGTCGACAGTGTTGAGTTTCGTATAACAGTCAAGTATACATCTAGGGTCCGCAGAGTGTTAGAGCCACGATGACCGACAGGGTAGGGAAAAGGTTGGTATGTTTGACATGTTGAGGGAGAGGGATGCAACTGTGTTCAGCTGCTGCCTACAGCCAGGTATACATTTAGGATCGGAGCAGTGTTTGAGCCACTTTCACCTCGACGGAAGTTAAAGTTGGTATGTTGGTTAGGGTGAGGGTGAGGGATGGGTCAGTGTTCGGGTTCTACTTACAACCAGTAGTCCGGTTTGTTTCGGAACACTGTTAAAATCACTCTTAGCTGGAAGGTATGGGAAAGGATTGAATCTTGGATAGTGTCAGTCTGAGGGATGCGAGAGTGTTCGGCTACTGCCTGTATCCAGGTATACATTAATGTTCTGGTGAGGGTTAGGAACTCGGTTAACACGAGGACGAACAGGGTTGGTGTGATAAAATGGCGGAGAGGGTTTGGACAGTGTAGGGTTTCTAATAACAGCCCCGTAGGTTTGGAGCAGTATTTAAACCTTGGTCAGCGTGAAGGTAGTTAAAGGTTGTTATGTTGGTTAGGCTATGGGTGAGTGATGGGACAGTGTTCAGGTTCTGCTTACAGCCAGGTGCACTTTTAGGCTCGGAAGACTCTTAGGTCCACGGTTAGCGGGAGGTTATGGGAAAGGATTGAACGTTGGCTTGTGTGAGGCTGAGGGTTGGGACATGTTTCAGCTACTGTCTGCAGCCAGGTATACATTATGGTTCGGGGCAGTGTCAGTGCCTCGGTTAGCACGAGTGTGAGAGAGTGTTGGTGTGTTAGTTACCGTGAGGGTGAGGGTTCAGACATTGTACGGGTTCCGAAAACAGCCATGTATACGTTTAGGAGCGGAAGTGTGTTAGACCCACGGTTATCACCAGGGTAGGGAAATGGTTGGTATCCTTGAGCTGTTGAGGGTGAGGGATGGAACTGTGTTCTACTGCTGCCTACAGCCAGGTATACATTTAGGTTCGGAGCAGTGTTTGAGCCACGTTCATCCCGACGGAACTTAAAGTTGGCATGTAGGTTATGGTGAGCGTGAGGGATGGGTCAGTGTTCGGGTTCTGCTTACAACCAGGTGTCCGTTTAAGTTCGGAACACTGTTAGGATCACTATTAGCTGGAGCGTATGGGAAAGAGTTGTATGCTGGATAGTGCGAGGATTAGGGAAGGGACCGGGTTCGGCTACTGCCTTCAGACACGTATACATTAAGGTTCGGGTGAGTGCTATCGCCGAGGTTAGCCCAAGGGCGAGACAGTGTTGGTGTGTGTTAAAGTGAGAGTGAGATTTCGGACAGGCCAGAGTTTCGTATTACAACCAAGTATACGTTTAGGGTGCAAAGAGTGTTAGAGCCTCGGTTACCGGGAGGGTAGGGAAAAGTTCATATGTTGGTTTAGTTGAGGGTGAGGAATGGAACCTTGTTCGGATGTTGCCTACAACCAGGTGTACATTTAGGTTCGGAGCAGTGTTTGAGCCGCAGTAACCGTGAGGGAACTTAAAGGTAAGTATGATGGTTAGGGTGGGGCAGAGATATGAATGGGCCAGGGTTCGCCTTTTATGTACAGCCTTGTGTACGTCTAGACTCGGAACACTGTTAGGGCCACGGTTACCTGGATGGTATGGGAAAGGATTGAATGTTGGTTAGTGTCAGTCTGAGGGATGGGAGTGTTCGGCTACTGCCTGTATCCAGGTACACGTTAATGTCTGGTTGAGGGTTAGGAACTCGGTTAACCCGAGGGTGAACAGAGTTAGTGTGTTAGTTAAAATGACGGTGAGTGTTTGGACAGTGTAGAGTTTCGGATAACAGCCAAGTAGTTTCGGAGCAGTATTTGAAACTTGGTCAGCGTTTGGTATGTTGGTTAGGGTGAGGGTGATGGGACAGTGTTCAGGTTCTGCTTAAAGCCAGGTGCATGTTTAGGCACGGAAGAATCTTAGGTCCACGGTTAGAGGGAGGTTATGGGAAAGGACTGCATTTTGGTTCGCGTGAGGCTGAGGGATGGAACATGTTTCAGCTGCTGCCTCCAGCCAGGTATACATTAAGGGTCGGGTCAGTGTTAGGGCCTCGGTTAGCCCCAGTGTGAGAGAGTGTTGGTATACTACTTACAGAGAGGGTGAGGGTTCAGACATTGTCGGGTTTGGAAAAAGCCAAGTATACATTCAGGATCGGAAGAGTGTTAGAGCCACGGTTATCGCCAGGGTAGGGAAACGGTTGGAATGCTTGATATGTTGAGGGTGAGGGATTGAACTGTATCGTGCTGCTGCCTACAGCCAGGTATACATTTAGGTTCGGAGCAGTGTTTGAGCCACGTTCACCCCGACGGAAGTTAAAGTTGGTATGTTGGTTAGGGTGAGGGTGAGGGATGGGTCAGTGTTCCGGTTCTGCTCACAACCAGTTGTTCGTTGAGGTTCGGAACACTGTTAGGATCACTGTTAGCTGGAGGGTATGGGAAAGGATTGTATGCTGGTTAGTGTGAGGTTTAGGGAAGGGACAGGGTTCGGCTACTGCCTTCAGACAGGTATACATTAAGGTTCGGGTCAGTGTTAGCGCCGAGGTTAGCCCAAGGGCGAGACAGTGTTGGTGTGTGTTAAAGTGAGAGTGAGGGTTTGGACAGGACAGAGTTTCGTATACCAGCCAAGTATACGTCTAGGGTGCGAAGGGTGTTAGAGCCTCGTTTACTGGGATGGTAGGGAAAGTTTCATATGTTGGTTTAGTTGAGGGTGAGGAATGCAACCTTGTTCGGATGTTGCCTACAACCAGGTATACATTGAGGTTCGGAACGGAGCTTGAGCCGCAGGAACCGTGAGGTAACTTAAAGGTTGTTATGATGGTGAGGCGGAGGGTGAGAAATGAGACAGGGTTCGCCTTTTACTTACAGCCTTGTGTACGTCTAGACTCGGAACACTGTTAAGGCCACGGTTACCTGGATGTATGGGAAAGGAGTGAATGTTGGTTAGTGTCACTTTGAGGGATGGGAGACTGTTCGGTTGCTGCCTTATCAAGATACACATAAAGGCTCGGTTGAGGGTTAGGAACTCGGTTAACCCGAGGGTGAACAGGCTTGGTGTGTTAGTTAAAATGACGGTGAGGGTGTCGACAGTGTTGAGTTTCGTATAACAGCCAAGTATACATCTAGGGTCCGCAGAGTGTTAGAGCCACGATGACCGACAGGGTAAGGAAAAGGTTGGTATGTTTGATATGTTGAGGGAGAGGGATGGAACTGTGTTCAGCTGCTGCCTACAGCCAGGTATACATTTAGGATCGGAGCAGTGTTTGAGCCACTTTCACCCCGACGGAAGTTAAAGTTGGTATGTTGGTTAGGGTGAGGGTGAGGGATGGGTCAGTGTTCGGGTTCTACTTACAACCAGTAGTCCGGTTTGTTTCGGAACACTGTTAAAATCACTCTTAGCTGGAAGGTATGGGAAAGGATTGAATCTTGGATAGTGTCAGTCTGAGGGATGCGAGAGTGTTCGGCTACTGCCTGTATCCAGGTATACATTAAAGTTCTGGTGAGGGTTAGGAACTCGGTTAACACGAGGACGAACAGGGTTGGTGTGATAAAATGGCGGAGAGGGTTTGGACAGTGTAGGGTTTCTAATAACAGCCCCGTAGGTTTGGAGCAGTATTTAAACCTTGGTCAGCGTGAAGGTAGTTAAAGGTTGTTATGTTGGTTAGGCTATGGGTGAGTGATGGGACAGTGTTCAGGTTCTGCTTACAGCCAGGTGCACTTTTAGGCTCGGAAGACTCTTAGGTCCACGGTTAGCGGGAGGTTATGGGAAAGGATTGAACGTTGGCTTGTGTGAGGCTGAGGGTTGGGACATGTTTCAGCTACTGTCTGCAGCCAGGTATACATTATGGTTCGGGTCAGTGTCAGTGCCTCGGTTAGCACGAGTGTGAGAGAGTGTTGGTGTGTTAGTTACCGTGAGGGTGAGGGTTCAGACATTGTACGGGTTCCGAAAACAGCCATGTATACGTTTAGGAGCGGAAGTGTGTTAGACCCACGGTTATCACCAGGGTAGGGAAATGGTTGGTATCCTTGAGCTGTTGAGGGTGAGGGATGGAACTGTGTTCTACTGCTGCCTACAGCCAGGTATACATTTAGGTTCGGAGCAGTGTTTGAGCCACGTTCATCCCGACGGAACTTAAAGTTGGCATGTAGGTTATGGTGAGCGTGAGGGATGGGTCAGTGTTCGGGTTCTGCTTACAACCAGGTGTCCGTTTAAGTTCGGAACACTGTTAGGATCACTATTAGCTGGAGCGTATGGGAAAGAGTTGTATGCTGGATAGTGCGAGGATTAGGGAAGGGACCGGGTTCGGCTACTGCCTTCAGACACGTATACATTAAGGTTCGGGTGAGTGCTATCGCCGAGGTAAGCCCAAGGGCGAGACAGCGTTGGTGTGTGTTAAAGTGAGAGTGAGATTTCGGACAGGCCAGAGTTTCGTATTACAACCAAGTATACGTTTAGGGTGCAAAGAGTGTTAGAGCCTCGGTTACCGGGAGGGTAGGGAAAAGTTCATATGTTGGTTTAGTTGAGGGTGAGGAATGGAACCTTGTTCGGATGTTGCCTACAACCAGGTGTACATTTAGGTTCGGAGCAGTGTTTGAGCCGCAGTAACCGTGAGGGAACTTAAAGGTAAGTATGATGGTTAGGGTGGGGCAGAGATATGAATGGGCCAGGGTTCGCCTTTTATGTACAGCCTTGTGTACGTCTAGACTCGGAACACTGTTAGGGCCACGGTTCCCTGGATGGTATGGGAAAGGATTGAATGTTGGTTAGTGTCAGTCTGAGGGATGGGAGTGTTCGGCTACTGCCTGTATCCAGGTACACGTTAATGTCTGGTTGAGGGTTAGGAACTCGGTTAACCCGAGGGTGAACAGGGTTAGTGTGTTAGTTAAAATGACGGTGAGTGTTTGGACAGTGTAGAGTTTCGGATAACAGCCAAGTAGTTTCGGAGCAGTATTTGAAACTTGGTCAGCGTTTGGTATGTTGGTTAGGGTGAGGGTGATGGGACAGTGTTCAGGTTCTGCTTAAAGCCAGGTGCATGTTTAGGCACGGAAGAATCCTAGGTCCACGGTTAGAGGGAGGTTATGGGAAAGGACTGCATTTTGGTTCGCGTGAGGCTGAGGGATGGAACATGTTTCAGCTGCTGCCTCCAGCCAGGTATACATTAAGGGTCGGGTCAGTGTTAGGGCCTCGGTTAGCCCCAGTGTGAGAGAGTGTTGGTATGCTACTTACAGAGAGGGTGAGGGTTCAGACATTGTCGGGTTTGGAAAAAGCCAAGTATACATTCAGGATCGGAAGAGTGTTAGAGCCACGGTTATCGCCAGGGTAGGGAAACGGTTGGAATGCTTGATATGTTGAGGGTGAGGGATTGAACTGTATCGTGCTGCTGCCTACAGCCAGGTATACATTTAGGTTCGGAGCAGTGTTTGAGCCACGTTCACCCCGACGGAAGTTAAAGTTGGTATGTTGGTTAGGGTGAGGGTGAGGGATGGGTCAGTGTTCCGGTTCTGCTCACAACCAGTTGTTCGTTGAGGTTCGGAACACTGTTAGGATCACTGTTAGCTGGAGGGTATGGGAAAGGATTGTATGCTGGTTAGTGTGAGGTTTAGGGAAGGGACAGGGTTCGGCTACTGCCTTCAGACAGGTATACATTAAGGTTCGGGTCAGTGTTAGCGCCGAGGTTAGCCCAAGGGCGAGACAGTGTTGGTGTGTGTTAAAGTGAGAGTGAGGGTTTGGACAGGACAGAGTTTCGTATACCAGCCAAGTATACGTCTAGGGTGCGAAGGGTGTTAGAGCCTCGTTTACTGGGACGGTAGGGAAAGTTTCATATGTTGGTTTAGTTGAGGGTGAGGAATGCAACCTTGTTCGGATGTTGCCTACAACCAGGTATACATTGAGGTTCGGAACGGAGCTTGAGCCGCAGGTACCGTGAGGTAACTTAAAGGTTGTTATGATGGTGAGGCGGAGGGTGAGAAATGAGACAGGGTTCGCCTTTCACTTACAGCCTTGTGTACGTCTAGACTCGGAACACTTTTAAGGCCACGGTTACCTGGATGTATGGGAAAGGAGTGAATGTGGTTAGTGTCAGTTTGAGGGATGGGAGACTGTTCGGTTGCTGCCTTATCAAGATACACATAAAGGCTCGGTTGAGGGTTAGGAACTCGGTTAACCCGAGGGTGAACAGGCTTGGTGTGTTAGTTAAAATGACGGTGAGGGTGTCGACAGTGTTGAGTTTCGTATAACAGCCAAGTATACATCTAGGGTCCGCAGAGTGTTAGAGCCACGATGACCGACAGGGTAAGGAAAAGGTTGGTATGTTTGATATGTTGAGGGAGAGGGATGGAACTGTGTTCAGCTGCTGCCTACAGCCAGGTATACATTTAGGATCGGAGCAGTGTTTGAGCCACTTTCACCCCGACGGAAGTTAAAGTTGGTATGTTGGTTAGGGTGAGGGTGAGGGATGGGTCAGTGTTCGGGTTCTACTTACAACCAGTAGTCCGGTTTGTTTCGGAACACTGTTAAAATCACTCTTAGCTGGAAGGTATGGGAAAGGATTGAATCTTGGATAGTGTCAGTCTGAGGGATGCGAGAGTGTTCGGCTACTGCCTGTATCCAGGTATACATTAAAGTTCTGGTGAGGGTTAGGAACTCGGTTAACACGAGGACGAACAGGGTTGGTGTGATAAAATGGCGGAGAGGGTTTGGACAGTGTAAGGTTTCTAATAACAGCCCCGTAGGTTTGGAGCAGTATTTAAACCTTGGTCAGCGTGAAGGTAGTTAAAGGTTGTTATGTTGGTTAGGCTATGGGTGAGTGATGGGACAGTGTTCAGGTTCTGCTTACAGCCAGGTGCACTTTTAGGCTCGGAAGACTCTTAGGTCCACGGTTAGCGGGAGGTTATGGGAAAGGATTGAACGTTGGCTTGTGTGAGGCTGAGGGTTGGGACATGTTTCAGCTATTGTCTGCAGCCAGGTATACATTATGGTTCGGGTCAGTGTCAGTGCCTCGGTTAGCACGAGTGTGAGAGAGTGTTGGTGTGTTAGTTACCGTGAGGGTGAGGGTTCAGACATTGTACGGGTTCCGAAAACAGCCATGTATACGTTTAGGAGCGGAAGTGTGTTAGACCCACGGTTATCACCAGGGTAGGGAAATGGTTGGTATCCTTGAGCTGTTGAGGGTGAGGGATGGAACTGTGTTCTACTGCTGCCTACAGCCAGGTATACATTTAGGTTCGGAGCAGTGTTTGAGCCACGTTCATCCCGACGGAACTTAAAGTTGGCATGTAGGTTATGGTGAGCGTGAGGGATGGGTCAGTGTTCGGGTTCTGCTTACAACCAGGTGTCCGTTTAAGTTCGGAACACTGTTAGGATCACTATTAGCTGGAGCGTATGGGAAAGAGTTGTATGCTGGATAGTGCGAGGATTAGGGAAGGGACCGGGTTCGGCTACTGCCTTCAGACACGTATACATTAAGGTTCGGGTGAGTGCTATCGCCGAGGTAAGCCCAAGGGCGAGACAGCGTTGGTGTGTGTTAAAGTGAGAGTGAGATTTCGGACAGGCCAGAGTTTCGTATTACAACCAAGTATACGTTTAGGGTGCAAAGAGTGTTAGAGCCTCGGTTACCGGGAGGGTAGGGAAAAGTTCATATGTTGGTTTAGTTGAGGGTGAGGAATGGAACCTTGTTCGGATGTTGCCTACAACCAGGTGTACATTTAGGTTCGGAGCAGTGTTTGAGCCGCAGTAACCGTGAGGGAACTTAAAGGTAAGTATGATGGTTAGGGTGGGGCAGAGATATGAATGGGCCAGGGTTCGCCTTTTATGTACAGCCTTGTGTACGTCTAGACTCGGAACACTGTTAGGGCCACGGTTCCCTGGATGGTATGGGAAAGGATTGAATGTTGGTTAGTGTCAGTCTGAGGGATGGGAGTGTTCGGCTACTGCCTGTATCCAGGTACACGTTAATGTCTGGTTGAGGGTTAGGAACTCGGTTAACCCGAGGGTGAACAGGGTTAGTGTGTTAGTTAAAATGACGGTGAGTGTTTGGACAGTGTAGAGTTTCGGATAACAGCCAAGTAGTTTCGGAGCAGTATTTGAAACTTGGTCAGCGTTTGGTATGTTGGTTAGGGTGAGGGTGATGGGACAGTGTTCAGGTTCTGCTTAAAGCCAGGTGCATGTTTAGGCACGGAAGAATCCTAGGTCCACGGTTAGAGGGAGGTTATGGGAAAGGACTGCATTTTGGTTCGCGTGAGGCTGAGGGATGGAACATGTTTCAGCTGCTGCCTCCAGCCAGGTATACATTAAGGGTCGGGTCAGTGTTAGGGCCTCGGTTAGCCCCAGTGTGAGAGAGTGTTGGTATGCTCCTTACAGAGAGGGTGAGGGTTCAGACATTGTCGGGTTTGGAAAAAGCCAAGTATACATTCAGGATCGGAAGAGTGTTAGAGCCACGGTTATCGCCAGGGTAGGGAAACGGTTGGAATGCTTGATATGTTGAGGGTGAGGGATTGAACTGTATCGTGCTACTGCCTACAGCCAGGTATACATTTAGGTTCGGAGCAGTGTTTGAGCCACGTTCACCCCGACGGAAGTTAAAGTTGGTATGTTGGTTAGGGTGAGGGTGAGGGATGGGTCAGTGTTCCGGTTCTGCTCACAACCAGTTGTTCGTTGAGGTTCGGAACACTGTTAGGATCACTGTTAGCTGGAGGGTATGGGAAAGGATTGTATGCTGGTTAGTGTGAGGTTTAGGGAAGGGACAGGGTTCGGCTACTGCCTTCAGACAGGTATACATTAAGGTTCGGGTCAGTGTTAGCGCCGAGGTTAGCCCAAGGGCGAGACAGTGTTGGTGTGTGTTAAAGTGAGAGTGAGGGTTTGGACAGGACAGAGTTTCGTATACCAGCCAAGTATACGTCTAGGGTGCGAAGGGTGTTAGAGCCTCGTTTACTGGGACGGTAGGGAAAGTTTCATATGTTGGTTTAGTTGAGGGTGGGGAATGCAACCTTGTTCGGATGTTGCCTACAACCAGGTATACATTGAGGTTCGGAACGGAGCTTGAGCCGCAGGAACCGTGAGGTAACTTAAAGGTTGGTATGATGGTGAGGCGGAGGGTGAGAAATGAGACAGGGTTCGCCTTTTACTTACAGCCTTGTGTACGTCTAGACTCGGAACACTGTTAAGGCCACGGTTACCTGGATGTATGGGAAAGGAGTGAATGTTGGTTAGTGTCAGTTTGAGGGATGGGAGACTGTTCGGTTGCTGCCTTATCAAGATACACATTAAGGCTCGGTTGAGGGTTAGGAACTCGGTTAACCCGAGGGTGAACAGGCTTGGTGTGTTAGTTAAAATGACGGTGAGGGTGTCGACAGTGTTGAGTTTCGTATAACAGTCAAGTATACATCTAGGGTCCGCAGAGTGTTAGAGCCACGATGACCGACAGGGTAGGGAAAAGGTTGGTATGTTTGATATGTTGAGGGAGAGGGATGGAACTGTGTTCAGCTGCTGCCTACAGCCAGGTATACATTTAGGATCGGAGCAGTGTTTGAGCCACTTTCACCCCGACGGAAGTTAAAGTTGGTATGTTGGTTAGGGTGAGGGTGAGGGATGGGTCAGTGTTCGGGTTCTACTTACAACCAGTAGTCCGGTTTGTTTCGGAACACTGTTAAAATCACTCTTAGCTGGAAGGTATGGGAAAGGATTGAATCTTGGATAGTGTCAGTCTGAGGGATGCGAGAGTGTTCGGCTACTGCCTGTATCCAGGTATACATTAAAGTTCTGGTGAGGGTTAGGAACTCGGTTAACACGAGGACGAACAGGGTTGGTGTGATAAAATGGCGGAGAGGGTTTGGACAGTGTAGGGTTTCTAATAACAGCCCCGTAGGTTTGGAGCAGTATTTAAACCTTGGTCAGCGTGAAGGTAGTTAAAGGTTGTTATGTTGGTTAGGCTATGGGTGAGTGATGGGACAGTGTTCAGGTTCTGCTTACAGCCAGGTGCACTTTTAGGCTCGGAAGACTCTTAGGTCCACGGTTAGCGGGAGGTTATGGGAAAGGATTGAACGTTGGCTTGTGTGAGGCTGAGGGTTGGGACATGTTTCAGCTACTGTCTGCAGCCAGGTATACATTATGGTTCGGGGCAGTGTCAGTGCCTCGGTTAGCACGAGTGTGAGAGAGTGTTGGTGTGTTAGTTACCGTGAGGGTGAGGGTTCAGACATTGTACGGGTTCCGAAAACAGCCATGTATACGTTTAGGAGCGGAAGTGTGTTAGACCCACGGTTATCACCAGGGTAGGGAAATGGTTGGTATCCTTGAGCTGTTGAGGGTGAGGGATGGAACTGTGTTCTACTGCTGCCTACAGCCAGGTATACATTTAGGTTCGGAGCAGTGTTTGAGCCACGTTCATCCCGACGGAACTTAAAGTTGGCATGTAGGTTATGGTGAGCGTGAGGGATGGGTCAGTGTTCGGGTTCTGCTTACAACCGGGTGTCCGTTTAAGTTCGGAACACTGTTAGGATCACTATTAGCTGGAGCGTATGAGAAAGAGTTGTATGCTGGATAGTGCGAGGATTAGGGAAGGGACCGGGTTCGGCTACTGCCTTCAGACACGTATACATTAAGGTTCGGGTGAGTGCTATCGCCGAGGTTAGCCCAAGGGCGAGACAGTGTTGGTGTGTGTTAAAGTGAGAGTGAGATTTCGGACAGGCCAGAGTTTCGTATTACAACCAAGTATACGTTTAGGGTGCAAAGAGTGTTAGAGCCTCGGTTACCGGGAGGGTAGGGAAAAGTTCATATGTTGGTTTAGTTGAGGGTGAGGAATGGAACCTTGTTCGGATGTTGCCTACAACCAGGTGTACATTTAGGTTCGGAGCAGTGTTTGAGCCGCAGTAACCGTGAGGGAACTTAAAGGTAAGTATGATGGTTAGGGTGGGGCAGAGATATGAATGGGCCAGGGTTCGCCTTTTATGTACAGCCTTGTGTACGTCTAGACTCGGAACACTGTTAGGGCCACGGTTACCTGGATGGTATGGGAAAGGATTGAATGTTGGTTAGTGTCAGTCTGAGGGATGGGAGTGTTCGGCTACTGCCTGTATCCAGGTACACGTTAATGTCTGGTTGAGGGTTAGGAACTCGGTTAACCCGAGGGTGAACAGGGTTAGTGTGTTAGTTAAAATGACGGTGAGTGTTTGGACAGTGTAGAGTTTCGGATAACAGCCAAGTAGTTTCGGAGCAGTATTTGAAACTTGGTCAGCGTTTGGTATGTTGGTTAGGGTGAGGGTGATGGGACAGTGTTCAGGTTCTGCTTAAAGCCAGGTGCATGTTTAGGCACGGAAGAATCTTAGGTCCACGGTTAGAGGGAGGTTATGGGAAAGGACTGCATTTTGGTTCGCGTGAGGCTGAGGGATGGAACATGTTTCAGCTGCTGCCTCCAGCCAGGTATACATTAAGGGTCGGGTCAGTGTTAGGGCCTCGGTTAGCCCCAGTGTGAGAGAGTGTTGGTATACTACTTACAGAGAGGGTGAGGGTTCAGACATTGTCGGGTTTGGAAAAAGCCAAGTATACATTCAGGATCGGAAGAGTGTTAGAGCCACG
Organism: Rhinolophus sinicus; assembly: GCF_057876585.1. NCBI lineage: Eukaryota > Metazoa > Chordata > Mammalia > Chiroptera > Rhinolophidae > Rhinolophus > Rhinolophus sinicus. Next base: position 42,079,499 of record NC_142506.1, read on the forward strand.
GTTATCGCCAGGGTAGGGAAACGGTTGGAATGCTTGATATGTTGAGGGTGAGGGATTGAACTGTATCGTGCTACTGCCTACAGCCAGGTATACATTTAGGTTCGGAGCAGTGTTTGAGCCACGTTCACCCCGACGGAAGTTAAAGTTGGTATGTTGGTTAGGGTGAGGGTGAGGGATGGGTCAGTGTTCCGGTTCTGCTCACAACCAGTTGTTCGTTGAGGTTCGGAACACTGTTAGGATCACTGTTAGCTGGAGGGTATGGGAAAGGATTGTATGCTGGTTAGTGTGAGGTTTAGGGAAGGGACAGGGTTCGGCTACTGCCTTCAGACAGGTATACATTAAGGTTCGGGTCAGTGTTAGCGCCGAGGTTAGCCCAAGGGCGAGACAGTGTTGGTGTGTGTTAAAGTGAGAGTGAGGGTTTGGACAGGACAGAGTTTCGTATACCAGCCAAGTATACGTCTAGGGTGCGAAGGGTGTTAGAGCCTCGTTTACTGGGATGGTAGGGAAAGTTTCATATGTTGGTTTAGTTGAGGGTGAGGAATGCAACCTTGTTCGGATGTTGCCTACAACCAGGTATACATTGAGGTTCGGAACGGAGCTTGAGCCGCAGGAACCGTGAGGTAACTTAAAGGTTGTTATGATGGTGAGGCGGAGGGTGAGAAATGAGACAGGGTTCGCCTTTTACTTACAGCCTTGTGTACGTCTAGACTCGGAACACTGTTAAGGCCACGGTTACCTGGATGTATGGGAAAGGAGTGAATGTTGGTTAGTGTCAGTTTGAGGGATGGGAGACTGTTCGGTTGCTGCCTAATCAAGATACACATAAAGGCTCGGTTGAGGGTTAGGAACTCGGTTAACCCGAGGGTGAACAGGCTTGGTGTGTTAGTTAAAATGACGGTGAGGGTGTCGACAGTGTTGAGTTTCGTATAACAGCCAAGTATAAATCTAGGGTCCGCAGAGTGTTAGAGCCACGAAGACCGACAGGGTAAGGAAAAGGTTGGTATGTTTGATATGTTGAGGGAGAGGGATGGAACTGTGTTCAGCTGCTGCCTACAGCCAGGTATACATTTAGGATCGGAGCAGTGTTTGAGCCACTTTCACCCCGACGGAAGTTAAAGTTGGTATGTTGGTTAGGGTGAGGGTGAGGGATGGGTCAGTGTTCGGGTTCTACTTACAACCAGTAGTCCGGTTTGTTTCGGAACACTGTTAAAATCACTCTTAGCTGGAAGGTATGGGAAAGGATTGAATCTTGGATAGTGTCAGTCTGAGGGATGCGAGAGTGTTCGGCTACTGCCTGTATCCAGGTATACATTAAAGTTCTGGTGAGGGTTAGGAACTCGGTTAACACGAGGACGAACAGGGTTGGTGTGATAAAATGGCGGAGAGGGTTTGGACAGTGTAGGGTTTCTAATAACAGCCCCGTAGGTTTGGAGCAGTATTTAAACCTTGGTCAGCGTGAAGGTAGTTAAAGGTTGTTATGTTGGTTAGGCTATGGGTGAGTGATGGGACAGTGTTCAGGTTCTGCTTACAGCCAGGTGCACTTTTAGGCTCGGAAGACTCTTAGGTCCACGGTTAGCGGGAGGTTATGGGAAAGGATTGAACGTTGGCTTGTGTGAGGCTGAGGGTTGGGACATGTTTCAGCTACTGTCTGCAGCCAGGTATACATTATGGTTCGGGTCAGTGTCAGTGCCTCGGTTAGCACGAGTGTGAGAGAGTGTTGGTGTGTTAGTTACCGTGAGGGTGAGGGTTCAGACATTGTACGGGTTCCGAAAACAGCCATGTATACGTTTAGGAGCGGAAGTGTGTTAGACCCACGGTTATCACCAGGGTAGGGAAATGGTTGGTATCCTTGAGCTGTTGAGGGTGAGGGATGGAACTGTGTTCTACTGCTGCCTACAGCCAGGTATACATTTAGGTTCGGAGCAGTGTTTGAGCCACGTTCATCCCGACGGAACTTAAAGTTGGCATGTAGGTTATGGTGAGCGTGAGGGATGGGTCAGTGTTCGGGTTCTGCTTACAACCAGGTGTCCGTTTAAGTTCGGAACACTGTTAGGATCACTATTAGCTGGAGCGTATGGGAAAGAGTTGTATGCTGGATAGTGCGAGGATTAGGGAAGGGACCGGGTTCGGCTACTGCCTTCAGACACGTATACATTAAGGTTCGGGTGAGTGCTATCGCCGAGGTAAGCCCAAGGGCGAGACAGCGTTGGTGTGTGTTAAAGTGAGAGTGAGATTTCGGACAGGCCAGAGTTTCGTATTACAACCAAGTATACGTTTAGGGTGCAAAGAGTGTTAGAGCCTCGGTTACCGGGAGGGTAGGGAAAAGTTCATATGTTGGTTTAGTTGAGGGTGAGGAATGGAACCTTGTTCGGATGTTGCCTACAACCAGGTGTACATTTAGGTTCGGAGCAGTGTTTGAGCCGCAGTAACCGTGAGGGAACTTAAAGGTAAGTATGATGGTTAGGGTGGGGCAGAGATATGAATGGGCCAGGGTTCGCCTTTTATGTACAGCCTTGTGTACGTCTAGACTCGGAACACTGTTAGGGCCACGGTTACCTGGATGGTATGGGAAAGGATTGAATGTTGGTTAGTGTCAGTCTGAGGGATGGGAGTGTTCGGCTACTGCCTGTATCCAGGTACACGTTAATGTCTGGTTGAGGGTTAGGAACTCGGTTAACCCGAGGGTGAACAGGGTTAGTGTGTTAGTTAAAATGACGGTGAGTGTTTGGACAGTGTAGAGTTTCGGATAACAGCCAAGTAGTTTCGGAGCAGTATTTGAAACTTGGTCAGCGTTTGGTATGTTGGTTAGGGTGAGGGTGATGGGACAGTGTTCAGGTTCTGCTTAAAGCCAGGTGCATGTTTAGGCACGGAAGAATCCTAGGTCCACGGTTAGAGGGAGGTTATGGGAAAGGACTGCATTTTGGTTCGCGTGAGGCTGAGGGATGGAACATGTTTCAGCTGCTGCCTCCAGCCAGGTATACATTAAGGGTCGGGTCAGTGTTAGGGCCTCGGTTAGCCCCAGTGTGAGAGAGTGTTGGTATGCTACTTACAGAGAGGGTGAGGGTTCAGACATTGTCGGGTTTGGAAAAAGCCAAGTATACATTCAGGATCGGAAGAGTGTTAGAGCCACGGTTATCGCCAGGGTAGGGAAACGGTTGGAATGCTTGATATGTTGAGGGTGAGGGATTGAACTGTATCGTGCTGCTGCCTACAGCCAGGTATACATTTAGGTTCGGAGCAGTGTTTGAGCCACGTTCACCCCGACGGAAGTTAAAGTTGGTATGTTGGTTAGGGTGAGGGTGAGGGATGGGTCAGTGTTCCGGTTCTGCTCACAACCAGTTGTTCGTTGAGGTTCGGAACACTGTTAGGATCACTGTTAGCTGGAGGGTATGGGAAAGGATTGTATGCTGGTTAGTGTGAGGTTTAGGGAAGGGACAGGGTTCGGCTACTGCCTTCAGACAGGTATACATTAAGGTTCGGGTCAGTGTTAGCGCCGAGGTTAGCCCAAGGGCGAGACAGTGTTGGTGTGTGTTAAAGTGAGAGTGAGGGTTTGGACAGGACAGAGTTTCGTATACCAGCCAAGTATACGTCTAGGGTGCGAAGGGTGTTAGAGCCTCGTTTACTGGGACGGTAGGGAAAGTTTCATATGTTGGTTTAGTTGAGGGTGGGGAATGCAACCTTGTTCGGATGTTGCCTACAACCAGGTATACATTGAGGTTCGGAACGGAGCTTGAGCCGCAGGAACCGTGAGGTAACTTAAAGGTTGGTATGATGGTGAGGCGGAGGGTGAGAAATGAGACAGGGTTCGCCTTTTACTTACAGCCTTGTGTACGTCTAGACTCGGAACACTGTTAAGGCCACGGTTACCTGGATGTATGGGAAAGGAGTGAATGTTGGTTAGTGTCAGTTTGAGGGATGGGAGACTGTTCGGTTGCTGCCTTATCAAGATACACATTAAGGCTCGGTTGAGGGTTAGGAACTCGGTTAACCCGAGGGTGAACAGGCTTGGTGTGTTAGTTAAAATGACGGTGAGGGTGTCGACAGTGTTGAGTTTCGTATAACAGTCAAGTATACATCTAGGGTCCGCAGAGTGTTAGAGCCACGATGACCGACAGGGTAGGGAAAAGGTTGGTATGTTTGATATGTTGAGGGAGAGGGATGGAACTGTGTTCAGCTGCTGCCTACAGCCAGGTATACATTTAGGATCGGAGCAGTGTTTGAGCCACTTTCACCCCGACGGAAGTTAAAGTTGGTATGTTGGTTAGGGTGAGGGTGAGGGATGGGTCAGTGTTCGGGTTCTACTTACAACCAGTAGTCCGGTTTGTTTCGGAACACTGTTAAAATCACTCTTAGCTGGAAGGTATGGGAAAGGATTGAATCTTGGATAGTGTCAGTCTGAGGGATGCGAGAGTGTTCGGCTACTGCCTGTATCCAGGTATACATTAAAGTTCTGGTGAGGGTTAGGAACTCGGTTAACACGAGGACGAACAGGGTTGGTGTGATAAAATGGCGGAGAGGGTTTGGACAGTGTAGGGTTTCTAATAACAGCCCCGTAGGTTTGGAGCAGTATTTAAACCTTGGTCAGCGTGAAGGTAGTTAAAGGTTGTTATGTTGGTTAGGCTATGGGTGAGTGATGGGACAGTGTTCAGGTTCTGCTTACAGCCAGGTGCACTTTTAGGCTCGGAAGACTCTTAGGTCCACGGTTAGCGGGAGGTTATGGGAAAGGATTGAACGTTGGCTTGTGTGAGGCTGAGGGTTGGGACATGTTTCAGCTACTGTCTGCAGCCAGGTATACATTATGGTTCGGGGCAGTGTCAGTGCCTCGGTTAGCACGAGTGTGAGAGAGTGTTGGTGTGTTAGTTACCGTGAGGGTGAGGGTTCAGACATTGTACGGGTTCCGAAAACAGCCATGTATACGTTTAGGAGCGGAAGTGTGTTATACCCACGGTTATCACCAGGGTAGGGAAATGGTTGGTATCCTTGAGCTGTTGAGGGTGAGGGATGGAACTGTGTTCTACTGCTGCCTACAGCCAGGTATACATTTAGGTTCGGAGCAGTGTTTGAGCCACGTTCATCCCGACGGAACTTAAAGTTGGCATGTAGGTTATGGTGAGCGTGAGGGATGGGTCAGTGTTCGGGTTCTGCTTACAACCGGGTGTCCGTTTAAGTTCGGAACACTGTTAGGATCACTATTAGCTGGAGCGTATGGGAAAGAGTTGTATGCTGGATAGTGCGAGGATTAGGGAAGGGACCCGGTTCGGCTACTGCCTTCAGACAGGTATACATTAAGGTTCGGGTGAGTGCTATCGCCGAGGTTAGCCCAAGGGCAAGACAGCGTTGGTGTGTGTTAAAGTGAGAGTGAAATTTCGGACAGGCCAGAGTTTCGTATTACAACCAAGTATACGTTTAGGGTGCAAAGAGTGTTAGAGCCTCGGTTACCGGGAGGGTAGGGAAAAGTTCATATGTTGGTTTAGTTGAGGGTGAGGAATGGAACCTTGTTCGGATGTTGCCTACAACCAGGTGTACATTTAGGTTCGGAGCAGTGTTTGAGCCGCAGTAACCGTGAGGGAACTTAAAGGTAAGTATGATGGTTAGGGTGGGGCAGAGATATGAATGGGCCAGGGTTCGCCTTTTATGTACAGCCTTGTGTACGTCTAGACTCGGAACACTGTTAGGGCCACGGTTACCTGGATGGTATGGGAAAGGATTGAATGTTGGTTAGTGTCAGTCTGAGGGATGGGAGTGTTCGGCTACTGCCTGTATCCAGGTACACGTTAATGTCTGGTTGAGGGTTAGGAACTCGGTTAACCCGAGGGTGAACAGGGTTAGTGTGTTAGTTAAAATGACGGTGAGTGTTTGGACAGTGTAGAGTTTCGGATAACAGCCAAGTAGTTTCGGAGCAGTATTTGAAACTTGGTCAGCGTTTGGTATGTTGGTTAGGGTGAGGGTGATGGGACAGTGTTCAGGTTCTGCTTAAAGCCAGGTGCATGTTTAGGCACGGAAGAATCCTAGGTCCACGGTTAGAGGGAGGTTATGGGAAAGGACTGCATTTTGGTTCGCGTGAGGCTGAGGGATGGAACATGTTTCAGCTGCTGCCTCCAGCCAGGTATACATTAAGGGTCGGGTCAGTGTTAGGGCCTCGGTTAGCCCGAGTGTGAGAGAGTGTTGGTATGCTACTTACAGAGAGGGTGAGGGTTCAGACATTGTCGGGTTTGGAAAAAGCCAAGTATACATTCAGGATCGGAAGAGTGTTAGAGCCACGGTTATCGCCAGGGTAGGGAAACGGTTGGAATGCTTGATATGTTGAGGGTGAGGGATTGAACTGTATCGTGCTGCTGCCTACAGCCAGGTATACATTTAGGTTCGGAGCAGTGTTTGAGCCACGTTCACCCCGACGGAAGTTAAAGTTGGTATGTTGGTTAGGGTGAGGGTGAGGGATGGGTCAGTGTTCCGGTTCTGCTCACAACCAGTTGTTCGTTGAGGTTCGGAACACTGTTAGGATCACTGTTAGCTGGAGGGTATGGGAAAGGATTGTATGCTGGTTAGTGTGAGGTTTAGGGAAGGGACAGGGTTCGGCTACTGCCTTCAGACAGGTATACATTAAGGTTCGGGTCAGTGTTAGCGCCGAGGTTAGCCCAAGGGCGAGACAGTGTTGGTGTGTGTTAAAGTGAGAGTGAGGGTTTGGACAGGACAGAGTTTCGTATACCAGCCAAGTATACGTCTAGGGTGCGAAGGGTGTTAGAGCCTCGTTTACTGGGACGGTAGGGAAAGTTTCATATGTTGGTTTAGTTGAGGGTGAGGAATGCAACCTTGTTCGGATGTTGCCTACAACCAGGTATACATTGAGGTTCGGAACGGAGCTTGAGCCGCAGGTACCGTGAGGTAACTTAAAGGTTGTTATGATGGTGAGGCGGAGGGTGAGAAATGAGACAGGGTTCGCCTTTTACTTACAGCCTTGTGTACGTCTAGACTCGGAACACTGTTAAGGCCACGGTTACCTGGATGTATGGGAAAGGAGTGAATGTTGGTTAGTGTCAGTTTGAGGGATGGGAGACTGTTCGGTTGCTGCCTTATCAAGATACACATAAAGGCTCGGTTGAGGGTTAGGAACTCGGTTAACCCGAGGGTGAGCAGGCTTGGTGTGTTAGTTAAAATGACGGTGAGGGTGTCGACAGTGTTGAGTTTCGTATAACAGTCAAGTATACATCTAGGGTCCGCAGAGTGTTAGAGCCACGATGACCGACAGGGTAGGGAAAAGGTTGGTATGTTTGATATGTTGAGGGAGAGGGATGGAACTGTGTTCAGCTGCTGCCTACAGCCAGGTATACATTTAGGATCGGAGCAGTGTTTGAGCCACTTTCACCCCGACGGAAGTTAAAGTTGGTATGTTGGTTAGGGTGAGGGTGAGGGATGGGTCAGTGTTCGGGTTCTACTTACAACCAGTAGTCCGGTTTGTTTCGGAACACTGTTAAAATCACTCTTAGCTGGAAGGTATGGGAAAGGATTGAATCTTGGATAGTGTCAGTCTGAGGGATGCGAGAGTGTTCGGCTACTGCCTGTATCCAGGTATACATTAAAGTTCTGGTGAGGGTTAGGAACTCGGTTAACACGAGGACGAACAGGGTTGGTGTGATAAAATGGCGGAGAGGGTTTGGACAGTGTAGGGTTTCTAATAACAGCCCCGTAGGTTTGGAGCAGTATTTAAACCTTGGTCAGCGTGAAGGTAGTTAAAGGTTGTTATGTTGGTTAGGCTATGGGTGAGTGATGGGACAGTGTTCAGGTTCTGCTTACAGCCAGGTGCACTTTTAGGCTCGGAAGACTCTTAGGTCCACGGTTAGCGGGAGGTTATGGGAAAGGATTGAACGTTGGCTTGTGTGAGGCTGAGGGTTGGGACATGTTTCAGCTACTGTCTGCAGCCAGGTATACATTATGGTTCGGGGCAGTGTCAGTGCCTCGGTTAGCACGAGTGTGAGAGAGTGTTGGTGTGTTAGTTACCGTGAGGGTGAGGGTTCAGACATTGTACGGGTTCCGAAAACAGCCATGTATACGTTTAGGAGCGGAAGTGTGTTAGACCCACGGTTATCACCAGGGTAGGGAAATGGTTGGTATCCTTGAGCTGTTGAGGGTGAGGGATGGAACTGTGTTCTACTGCTGCCTACAGCCAGGTATACATTTAGGTTCGGAGCAGTGTTTGAGCCACGTTCATCCCGACGGAACTTAAAGTTGGCATGTAGGTTATGGTGAGCGTGAGGGATGGGTCAGTGTTCGGGTTCTGCTTACAACCAGGTGTCCGTTTAAGTTCGGAACACTGTTAGGATCACTATTAGCTGGAGCGTATGGGAAAGAGTTGTATGCTGGATAGTGCGAGGATTAGGGAAGGGACCGGGTTCGGCTACTGCCTTCAGACACGTATACATTAAGGTTCGGGTGAGTGCTATCGCCGAGGTAAGCCCAAGGGCGAGACAGCGTTGGTGTGTGTTAAAGTGAGAGTGAGATTTCGGACAGGCCAGAGTTTCGTATTACAACCAAGTATACGTTTAGGGTGCAAAGAGTGTTAGAGCCTCGGTTACCGGGAGGGTAGGGAAAAGTTCATATGTTGGTTTAGTTGAGGGTGAGGAATGGAACCTTGTTCGGATGTTGCCTACAACCAGGTGTACATTTAGGTTCGGAGCAGTGTTTGAGCCGCAGTAACCGTGAGGGAACTTAAAGGTAAGTATGATGGTTAGGGTGGGGCAGAGAAATGGGCCAGGGTTCGCCTTTTATGTACAGCCTTGTGTACGTCTAGACTCGGAACACTGTTAGAGCCACGGTTACCTGGATGGTATGGGAAAGGATTGAATGTTGGTTAGTGTCAGTCTGAGGGATGGGAGTGTTCGGCTACTGCCTGTATCCAGGTACACGTTAATGTCTGGTTGAGGGTTAGGAACTCGGTTAACCCGAGGGTGAACAGGGTTAGTGTGTTAGTTAAAATGACGGTGAGTGTTTGGACAGTGTAGAGTTTCGGATAACAGCCAAGTAGTTTCGGAGCAGTATTTGAAACTTGGTCAGCGTTTGGTATGTTGGTTAGGGTGAGGGTGATGGGACAGTGTTCAGGTTCTGCTTAAAGCCAGGTGCATGTTTAGGCACGGAAGAATCCTAGGTCCACGGTTAGAGGGAGGTTATGGGAAAGGACTGCATTTTGGTTCGCGTGAGGCTGAGGGATGGAACATGTTTCAGCTGCTGCCTCCAGCCAGGTATACATTAAGGGTCGGGTCAGTGTTAGGGCCTCGGTTAGCCCCAGTGTGAGAGAGTGTTGGTATGCTACTTACAGAGAGGGTGAGGGTTCAGACATTGTCGGGTTTGGAAAAAGCCAAGTATACATTCAGGATCGGAAGAGTGTTAGAGCCACGGTTATCGCCAGGGTAGGGAAACGGTTGGAATGCTTGATATGTTGAGGGTGAGGGATTGAACTGTATCGTGCTGCTGCCTACAGCCAGGTATACATTTAGGTTCGGAGCAGTGTTTGAGCCACGTTCACCCCGACGGAAGTTAAAGTTGGTATGTTGGTTAGGGTGAGGGTGAGGGATGGGTCAGTGTTCCGGTTCTGCTCACAACCAGTTGTTCGTTGAGGTTCGGAACACTGTTAGGATCACTGTTAGCTGGAGGGTATGGGAAAGGATTGTATGCTGGTTAGTGTGAGGTTTAGGGAAGGGACAGGGTTCGGCTACTGCCTTCAGACCTTAAGGTTCGGGTCAGTGTTAGCGCCGAGGTTAGCCCAAGGGCGAGACAGTGTTGGTGTGTGTTAAAGTGAGAGTGAGGGTTTGGACAGGACAGAGTTTCGTATACCAGCCAAGTATACGTCTAGGGTGCGAAGGGTGTTAGAGCCTCGTTTACTGGGATGGTAGGGAAAGTTTCATATGTTGGTTTAGTTGAGGGTGAGGAATGCAACCTTGTTCGGATGTTGCCTACAACCAGGTATACATTGAGGTGCGGAACGGAGCTTGAGCCGCAGGAACCGTGAGGTAACTTAAAGGTTGGTATGATGGTGAGGCGGAGGGTGAGAAATGAGACAGGGTTCGCCTTTTACTTACAGCCTTGTGTACGTCTAGACTCGGAACACTGTTAAGGCCACGGTTACCTGGATGTATGGGAAAGGAGTGAATGTTGGTTAGTGTCAGTTTGAGGGATGGGAGACTGTTCGGTTGCTGCCTTATCAAGATACACATTAAGGCTCGGTTGAGGGTTAGGAACTCGGTTAACCCGAGGGTGAACAGGCTTGGTGTGTTAGTTAAAATGACGGTGAGGGTGTCGACAGCGTTGAGTTTCGTATAAGAGTCAAGTATACATCTAGGGTCCGCAGAGTGTTAGAGCCACGATGACCGACAGGGTAGGGAAAAGGTTGGTATGTTTGATATGTTGAGGGAGAGGGATGGAACTGTGTTCAGCTGCTGCCTACAGCCAGGTATACATTTAGGATCGGAGCAGTGTTTGAGCCACTTTCACCCCGACGGAAGTTAAAGTTGGTATGTTGGTTAGGGTGAGGGTGAGGGATGGGTCAGTGTTCGGGTTCTACTTACAACCAGTAGTCCGGTTTGTTTCGGAACACTGTTAAAATCACTCTTAGCTGGAAGGTATGGGAAAGGATTGAATCTTGGATAGTGTCAGTCTGAGGGATGCGAGAGTGTTCGGCTACTGCCTGTATCCAGGTATACATTAAAGTTCTGGTGAGGGTTAGGAACTCGGTTAACACGAGGACGAACAGGGTTGGTGTGATAAAATGGCGGAGAGGGTTTGGACAGTGTAGGGTTTCTAATAACAGCCCCGTAGGTTTGGAGCAGTATTTAAACCTTGGTCAGCGTGAAGGTAGTTAAAGGTTGTTATGTTGGTTAGGCTATGGGTGAGTGATGGGACAGTGTTCAGGTTCTGCTTACAGCCAGGTGCACTTTTAGGCTCGGAAGACTCTTAGGTCCACGGTTAGCGGGAGGTTATGGGAAAGGATTGAACGTTGGCTTGTGTGAGGCTGAGGGTTGGGACATGTTTCAGCTACTGTCTGCAGCCAGGTATAAATTATGGTTCGGGGCAGTGTCAGTGCCTCGGTTAGCACGAGTGTGAGAGAGTGTTGGTGTGTTAGTTACCGTGAGGGTGAGGGTTCAGACATTGTACGGGTTCCGAAAACAGCCATGTATACGTTTAGGAGCGGAAGTGTGTTAGACCCACGGTTATCACCAGGGTAGGGAAATGTTTGGTATCCTTGAGCTGTTGAGGGTGAGGGATGGAACTGTGTTCTACTGCTGCCTACAGCCAGGTATACATTTAGGTTCGGAGCAGTGTTTGAGCCACGTTCATCCCGACGGAACTTAAAGTTGGCATGTAGGTTATGGTGAGCGTGAGGGATGGGTCAGTGTTCGGGTTCTGCTTACAACCAGGTGTCCGTTTAAGTTCGGAACACTGTTAGGATCACTATTAGCTGGAGCGTATGGAAAAGAGTTGTATGCTGGATAGTGCGAGGATTAGGGAAGGGACCGGGTTCGGCTACTGCCTTCAGACACGTATACATTAAGGTTCGGGTGAGTGCTATCGCCGAGGTTAGCCCAAGGGCGAGACAGCGTTGGTGTGTGTTAAAGTGAGAGTGAGATTTCGGACAGGCCAGAGTTTCGTATTACAACCAAGTATACGTTTAGGGTGCAAAGAGTGTTAGAGCCTCGGTTACCGGGAGGGTAGGGAAAGTTTCATATGTTGGTTTAGTTGAGGGTGAGGAATGGAACCTTGTTCGGATGTTGCCTACAACCAGGTGTACGTTTAGGTTCGGAGCAGTGTTTGAGCCGCAGTAACCGTGAGGGAACTTAAAGGTAAGTATGATGGTTAGGGTGGGGCAGAGAAATGGGCCAGGGTTCGCCTTTCATGTACAGCCTTGTGTACGTCTAGACTCGGAACACTGTTAGGGCCACGGTTACCTGGATGGTATGGGAAAGGATTGAATGTTGGTTAGTGTCAGTCTGAGGGATGGGAGTGTTCGGCTACTGCCTGTATCCAGGTACACGTTAATGTCTGGTTGAGGGTTAGGAACTCGGTTAACCCGAGGGTGAACAGGGTTTGTGTGTTAGTTAAAATGACGGTGAGTGTTTGGACAGTGTAGAGTTTCGGATATCAGCCAAGTAGTTTCGGAGCAGTATTTGAAACTTGGTCAGCGTTTGGTATGTTGGTTAGGGTGAGGGTGATGGGACAGTGTTCAGGTTCTGCTTAAAGCCAGGTGCATGTTTAGGCACGGAAGAATCCTAGGTCCACGGTTAGAGGGAGGTTATGGGAAAGGACTGCATTTTGGTTAGTGTGAGGCTGAGGGATGGAACATGTTTCAGCTGCTGCCTCCAGCCAGGTATACATTAAGGGTCGGGTCAGTGTTAGGGCCTCGGTTAGCCCCAGTGTGAGAGAGTGTTGGTATGCTACTTACAGAGAGGGTGAGGGTTCAGACATTGTCGGGTTTGGAAAAAGCCAAGTATACATTCAGGATCGGAAGAGTGTTAGAGCCACGGTTATCGCCAGGGTAGGGAAACGGTTGGAATGCTTGATATGTTGAGGGTGAGGGATTGAACTGTATCGTGCTGCTGCCTACAGCCAGGTATACATTTAGGTTCGGAGCAGTGTTTGAGCCACGTTCACCCCGACGGAAGTTAAAGTTGGTATGTTGGTTAGGGTGAGGGTGAGGGATGGGTCAGTGTTCCGGTTCTGCTCACAACCAGTTGTTCGTTGAGGTTTGGAACACTGTTAGGATCACTGTTAGCTGGAGGGTATGGGAAAGGATTGTATGCTGGTTAGTGTGAGGTTTAGGGAAGGGACAGGGTTCGGCTACTGCCTTCAGACAGGTATACATTAAGGTTCCGGTCAGTGTTAGCACCGAGGTTAGCCCAAGGGCGAGACAGTGTTGGTGTGTGTTAAAGTGAGAGTGAGGGTTTGGACAGGACAGAGATTCGTATACCAGCCAAGTATACGTCTAGGGTGCGAAGGGTGTTAGAGCCTCGTTTACTGGGATGGTAGGGAAAGTTTCATATGTTGGTTTAGTTGAGGGTGAGGAATGCAACCTTGTTCGGATGTTGCCTACAACCAGGTATACATTGAGGTTCGGAACGGAGCTTGAGCCGCAGGAACCGTGAGGTAACTTAAAGGTTGGTATGATGGTGAGGCGGAGGGTGAGAAATGAGACAGGGTTCGCCTTTTACTTACAGCCTTGTGTACGTCTAGACTCGGAACACTGTTAAGGCCACGGTTACCTGGATGTATGGGAAAGGAGTGAATGTTGGTTAGTGTCAGTTTGAGGGATGGGAGACTGTTCGGTTGCTGCCTTATCAAGATACACATAAAGGCTCGGTTGAGGGTTAGGAACTCGGTTAACCCGAGGGTGAACAGGCTTGGTGTGTTAGTTAAAATGACGGTGAGGGTGTCGACAGCGTTGAGTTTCGTATAAGAGTCAAGTATACATCTAGGGTCCGCAGAGTGTTAGAGCCACGATGACCGACAGGGTAGGGAAAAGGTTGGTGTGTTTGATATGTTGAGGGAGAGGGATGGAACTGTGTTCAGCTGCTGCCTACAGCCAGGTATACATTTAGGATCGGAGCAGTGTTTGAGCCACTTTCACCCCGACGGAAGTTAAAGTTGGTATGTTGGTTAGGGTGAGGGTGAGGGATGGGTCAGTGTTCGGGTTCTACTTACAACCAGTAGTCCGGTTTGTTTCGGAACACTGTTAAAATCAGTCTTAGCTGGAAGGTATGGGAAAGGATTGAATCTTGGATAGTGTCAGTCTGAGGGATGCGAGAGTGTTCGGCTACTGCCTGTATCCAGGTATACATTAAAGTTCTGGTGAGGGTTAGGAACTCGGTTAACACGAGGACGAACAGGGTTGGTGTGATAAAATGGCGGAGAGGGTTTGGACAGTGTAGGGTTTCTAATAACAGCCCCGTAGGTTTGGAGCAGTATTTAAACCTTGGTCAGCGTGAAGGTAGTTGAAGGTTGTTATGTTGGTTAGGCTATGGGTGAGTGATGGGACAGTGTTCAGGTTCTGCTTACAGCCAGGTGCACTTTTAGGCTCGGAAGACTCTTAGGTCCACGGTTAGCGGGAGGTTATGGGAAAGGATTGAATGTTGGCTTGTGTGAGGCTGAGGGTTGGGACATGTTTCAGCTACTGTCTGCAGCCAGGTATACATTATGGTTCGGGTCAGTGTCAGTGCCTCGGTTAGCACGAGTGTGAGAGAGTGTTGGTGTGTTAGTTACCGTGAGGGTGAGGGTTCAGACATTGTACGGGTTCCGAAAACAGCCATGTATACGTTTAGGAGCGGAAGTGTGTTAGACCCACGGTTATCACCAGGGTAGGGAAATGTTTGGTATCCTTGAGCTGTTGAGGGTGAGGGATGGAACTGTGTTCTACTGCTGCCTACAGCCAGGTATACATTTAGGTTCGGAGCAGTGTTTGAGCCACGTTCATCCCGACGGAACTTAAAGTTGGCATGTAGGTTATGGTGAGCGTGAGGGATGGGTCAGTGTTCGGGTTCTGCTTACAACCAGGTGTCCGTTTAAGTTCGGAACACTGTTAGGATCACTATTAGCTGGAGCGTATGGAAAAGAGTTGTATGCTGGATAGTGCGAGGATTAGGGAAGGGACCGGGTTCGGCTACTGCCTTCAGACACGTATACATTAAGGTTCGGGTGAGTGCTATCGCCGAGGTAAGCCCAAGGGCGAGACAGCGTTGGTGTGTGTTAAAGTGAGCGTGAGATTTCGGACAGGCCAGAGTTTCGTATTACAACCAAGTATACGTTTAGGGTGCAAAGAGTGTTAGAGCCTCGGTTACCGGGAGGGTAGGGAAAAGTTCATATGTTGGTTTAGTTGAGGGTGAGGAATGGAACCTTGTTCGGATGTTGCCTACAACCAGGTGTACATTTAGGTTCGGAGCAGTGTTTGAGCCGCAGTAACCGTGAGGGAACTTAAAGGTAAGTATGATGGTTAGGGTGGGGCAGAGAAATGGGCCAGGGTTCGCCTTTTATGTACAGCCTTGTGTACGTCTAGACTCGGAACACTGTTAGGGCCACGGTTACCTGGATGGTATGGGAAAGGATTGAATGTTGGTTAGTGTCAGTCTGAGGGATGGGAGTGTTCGGCTACTGCCTGTATCCAGGTACACGTTAATGTCTGGTTGAGGGTTAGGAACTCGGTTAACCCGAGGGTGAACAGGGTTAGTGTGTTAGTTAAAATGACGGTGAGTGTTTGGACAGTGTAGAGTTTCGGATAACAGCCAAGTAGTTTCGGAGCAGTATTTGAAACTTGGTCAGCGTTTGGTATGTTGGTTAGGGTGAGGGTGATGGGACAGTGTTCAGGTTCTGCTTAAAGCCAGGTGCATGTTTAGGCACGGAAGAATCCTAGGTCCACGGTTAGAGGGAGGTTATGGGAAAGGACTGCATTTTGGTTCGCGTGAGGCTGAGGGATGGAACATGTTTCAGCTGCTGCCTCCAGCCAGGTATACATTAAGGGTCGGGTCAGTGTTAGGGCCTCGGTTAGCCCCAGTGTGAGAGAGTGTTGGTATGCTACTTACAGAGAGGGTGAGGGTTCAGACATTGTCGGGTTTGGAAAAAGCCAAGTATACATTCAGGATCGGAAGAGTGTTAGAGCCACGGTTATCGCCAGGGTAGGGAAACGGTTGGAATGCTTGATATGTTGAGGGTGAGGGATTGAACTGTATCGTGCTGCTGCCTACAGCCAGGTATACATTTAGGTTCGGAGCAGTGTTTGAGCCACGTTCACCCCGACGGAAGTTAAAGTTGGTATGTTGGTTAGGGTGAGGGTGAGGGATGGGTCAGTGTTCCGGTTCTGCTCACAACCAGTTGTTCGTTGAGGTTCGGAACACTGTTAGGATCACTGTTAGCTGGAGGGTATGGGAAAGGATTGTATGCTGGTTAGTGTGAGGTTTAGGGAAGGGACAGGGTTCGGCTACTGCCTTCAGACAGGTATACATTAAGGTTCGGGTCAGTGTTAGCGCCGAGGTTAGCCCAAGGGCGAGACAGTGTTGGTGTGTGTTACAGTGAGAGTGAGGGTTTGGACAGGACAGAGTTTCGTATACCAGCCAAGTATACGTCTAGGGTGCGAAGGGTGTTAGAGCCTCGTTTACTGGGATGGTAGGGAAAGTTTCATATGTTGGTTTAGTTGAGGGTGAGGAATGCAACCTTGTTCGGATGTTGCCTACAACCAGGTATACATTGAGGTTCGGAACGGAGCTTGAGCCGCAGGAACCGTGAGGTAACTTAAAGGTTGGTATGATGGTGAGGCGGAGGGTGAGAAATGAGACAGGGTTCGCCTTTTACTTACAGCCTTGTTTACGTCTAGACTCGGAACACTGTTAAGGCCACGGTTACCTGGATGTATGGGAAAGGAGTGAATGTTGGTGTCAGTTTGAGGGATGGGAGACTGTTCGGTTGCTGCCTTATCAAGATACACATTAAGGCTCGGTTGAGGGTTAGGAACTCGGTTAACCCGAGGGTGAACAGGCTTGGTGTGTTAGTTAAAATGACGGTGAGGGTGTCGACAGCGTTGAGTTTCGTATAACAGTCAAGTATACATCTAGGGTCCGCAGAGTGTTAGAGCCACGATGACCGACAGGGTAGGGAAAAGGTTGGTATGTTTGATATGTTGAGGGAGAGGGATGGAACTGTGTTCAGCTGCTGCCTACAGCCAGGTATACATTTAGGATCGGAGCAGTGTTTGAGCCACTTTCACCCCGACGGAAGTTAAAGTTGGTATGTTGGTTAGGGTGAGGGTGAGGGATGGGTCAGTGTTCGGGTTCTACTTACAACCAGTAGTCCGGTTTGTTTCGGAACACTGTTAAAATCACTCTTAGCTGGAAGGTATGGGAAAGGATTGAATCTTGGATAGTGTCAGTCTGAGGGATGCGAGAGTGTTCGGCTACTGCCTGTATCCAGGTATACATTAAAGTTCTGGTGAGGGTTAGGAACTCGGTTAACACGAGGACGAACAGGGTTGGTGTGATAAAATGGCGGAGAGGGTTTGGACAGTGTAGGGTTTCTAATAACAGCCCCGTAGGTTTGGAGCAGTATTTAAACCTTGGTCAGCGTGAAGGTAGTTAAAGGTTGTTATGTTGGTTAGGCTATGGGTGAGTGATGGGACAGTGTTCAGGTTCTGCTTACAGCCAGGTGCACTTTTAGGCTCGGAAGACTCTTAGGTCCACGGTTAGCGGGAGGTTATGGGAAAGGATTGAACGTTGGCTTGTGTGAGGCTGAGGGTTGGGACATGTTTCAGCTACTGTCTGCAGCCAGGTATAAATTATGGTTCGGGGCAGTGTCAGTGCCTCGGTTAGCACGAGTGTGAGAGAGTGTTGGTGTGTTAGTTACCGTGAGGGTGAGGGTTCAGACATTGTACGGGTTCCGAAAACAGCCATGTATACGTTTAGGAGCGGAAGTGTGTTAGACCCACGGTTATCACCAGGGTAGGGAAATGGTTGGTATCCTTGAGCTGTTGAGGGTGAGGGATGGAACTGTGTTCTACTGCTGCCTACAGCCAGGTATACATTTAGGTTCGGAGCAGTGTTTGAGCCACGTTCATCCCGACGGAACTTAAAGTTGGCATGTAGGTTATGGTGAGCGTGAGGGATGGGTCAGTGTTCGGGTTCTGCTTACAACCAGGTGTCCGTTTAAGTTCGGAACACTGTTAGGATCACTATTAGCTGGAGCGTATGGAAAAGAGTTGTATGCTGGATAGTGCGAGGATTAGGGAAGGGACCGGGTTCGGCTACTGCCTTCAGACACGTATACATTAAGGTTCGGGTGAGTGCTATCGCCGAGGTTAGCCCAAGGGCGAGACAGCGTTGGTGTGTGTTAAAGTGAGAGTGAGATTTCGGACAGGCCAGAGTTTCGTATTACAACCAAGTATACGTTTAGGGTGCAAAGAGTGTTAGAGCCTCGGTTACCGGGAGGGTAGGGAAAGTTTCATATGTTGGTTTAGTTGAGGGTGAGGAATGGAACCTTGTTCGGATGTTGCCTACAACCAGGTGTACGTTTAGGTTCGGAGCAGTGTTTGAGCCGCAGTAACCGTGAGGGAACTTAAAGGTAAGTATGATGGTTAGGGTGGGGCAGAGAAATGGGCCAGGGTTCGCCTTTTATGTACAGCCTTGTGTACGTCTAGACTCGGAACACTGTTAGGGCCACGGTTACCTGGATGGTATGGGAAAGGATTGAATGTTGGTTAGTGTCAGTCTGAGGGATGGGAGTGTTCGGCTACTGCCTGTATCCAGGTACACGTTAATGTCTGGTTGAGGGTTAGGAACTCGGTTAACCCGAGGGTGAACAGGGTTTGTGTGTTAGTTAAAATGACGGTGAGTGTTTGGACAGTGTAGAGTTTCGGATATCAGCCAAGTAGTTTCGGAGCAGTATTTGAAACTTGGTCAGCGTTTGGTATGTTGGTTAGGGTGAGGGTGATGGGACAGTGTTCAGGTTCTGCTTAAAGCCAGGTGCATGTTTAGGCACGGAAGAATCCTAGGTCCACGGTTAGAGGGAGGTTATGGGAAAGGACTGCATTTTGGTTAGTGTGAGGCTGAGGGATGGAACATGTTTCAGCTGCTGCCTCCAGCCAGGTATACATTAAGGGTCGGGTCAGTGTTAGGGCCTCGGTTAGCCCCAGTGTGAGAGAGTGTTGGTATGCTACTTACAGAGAGGGTGAGGGTTCAGACATTGTCGGGTTTGGAAAAAGCCAAGTATACATTCAGGATCGGAAGAGTGTTAGAGCCACGGTTATCGCCAGGGTAGGGAAACGGTTGGAATGCTTGATATGTTGAGGGTGAGGGATTGAACTGTATCGTGCTGCTGCCTACAGCCAGGTATACATTTAGGTTCGGAGCAGTGTTTGAGCCACGTTCACCCCGACGGAAGTTAAAGTTGGTATGTTGGTTAGGGTGAGGGTGAGGGATGGGTCAGTGTTCCGGTTCTGCTCACAACCAGTTGTTCGTTGAGGTTTGGAACACTGTTAGGATCACTGTTAACTGGAGGGTATGGGAAAGGATTGTATGCTGGTTAGTGTGAGGTTTAGGGAAGGGACAGGGTTCGGCTACTGCCTTCAGACAGGTATACATTAAGGTTCCGGTCAGTGTTAGCACCGAGGTTAGCCCAAGGGCGAGACAGTGTTGGTGTGTGTTAAAGTGAGAGTGAGGGTTTGGACAGGACAGAGATTCGTATACCAGCCAAGTATACGTCTAGGGTGCGAAGGGTGTTAGAGCCTCGTTTACTGGGATGGTAGGGAAAGTTTCATATGTTGGTTTAGTTGAGGGTGAGGAATGCAACCTTGTTCGGATGTTGCCTACAACCAGGTATACATTGAGGTTCGGAACGGAGCTTGAGCCGCAGGAACCGTGAGGTAACTTAAAGGTTGGTATGATGGTGAGGCGGAGGGTGAGAAATGAGACAGGGTTCGCCTTTTACTTACAGCCTTGTGTACGTCTAGACTCGGAACACTGTTAAGGCCACGGTTACCTGGATGTATGGGAAAGGAGTGAATGTTGGTTAGTGTCAGTTTGAGGGATGGGAGACTGTTCGGTTGCTGCCTTATCAAGATACACATAAAGGCTCGGTTGAGGGTTAGGAACTCGGTTAACCCGAGGGTGAACAGGCTTGGTGTGTTAGTTAAAATGACGGTGAGGGTGTCGACAGCGTTGAGTTTCGTATAAGAGTCAAGTATACATCTAGGGTCCGCAGAGTGTTAGAGCCACGATGACCGACAGGGTAGGGAAAAGGTTGGTGTGTTTGATATGTTGAGGGAGAGGGATGGAACTGTGTTCAGCTGCTGCCTACAGCCAGGTATACATTTAGGATCGGAGCAGTGTTTGAGCCACTTTCACCCCGACGGAAGTTAAAGTTGGTATGTTGGTTAGGGTGAGGGTGAGGGATGGGTCAGTGTTCGGGTTCTACTTACAACCAGTAGTCCGGTTTGTTTCGGAACACTGTTAAAATCACTCTTAGCTGGAAGGTATGGGAAAGGATTGAATCTTGGATAGTGTCAGTCTGAGGGATGCGAGAGTGTTCGGCTACTGCCTGTATCCAGGTATACATTAAAGTTCTGGTGAGGGTTAGGAACTCGGTTAACACGAGGACGAACAGGGTTGGTGTGATAAAATGGCGGAGAGGGTTTGGACAGTGTAGGGTTTCTAATAACAGCCCCGTAGGTTTGGAGCAGTATTTAAACCTTGGTCAGCGTGAAGGTAGTTGAAGGTTGTTATGTTGGTTAGGCTATGGGTGAGTGATGGGACAGTGTTCAGGTTCTGCTTACAGCCAGGTGCACTTTTAGGCTCGGAAGACTCTTAGGTCCACGGTTAGCGGGAGGTTATGGGAAAGGATTGAATGTTCGCTTGTGTGAGGCTGAGGGTTGGGACATGTTTCAGCTACTGTCTGCAGCCAGGTATACATTATGGTTCGGGTCAGTGTCAGTGCCTCGGTTAGCACGAGTGTGAGAGAGTGTTGGTGTGTTAGTTACCGTGAGGGTGAGGGTTCAGACATTGTACGGGTTCCGAAAACAGCCATGTATACGTTTAGGAGCGGAAGTGTGTTAGACCCACGGTTATCACCAGGGTAGGGAAATGTTTGGTATCCTTGAGCTGTTGAGGGTGAGGGATGGAACTGTGTTCTACTGCTGCCTACAGCCAGGTATACATTTAGGTTCGGAGCAGTGTTTGAGCCACGTTCATCCCGACGGAACTTAAAGTTGGCATGTAGGTTATGGTGAGCGTGAGGGATGGGTCAGTGTTCGGGTTCTGCTTACAACCAGGTGTCCGTTTAAGTTCGGAACACTGTTAGGATCACTATTAGCTGGAGCGTATGGAAAAGAGTTGTATGCTGGATAGTGCGAGGATTAGGGAAGGGACCGGGTTCGGCTACTGCCTTCAGACACGTATACATTAAGGTTCGGGTGAGTGCTATCGCCGAGGTAAGCCCAAGGGCGAGACAGCGTTGGTGTGTGTTAAAGTGAGCGTGAGATTTCGGACAGGCCAGAGTTTCGTATTACAACCAAGTATACGTTTAGGGTGCAAAGAGTGTTAGAGCCTCGGTTACCGGGAGGGTAGGGAAAAGTTCATATGTTGGTTTAGTTGAGGGTGAGGAATGGAACCTTGTTCGGATGTTGCCTACAACCAGGTGTACATTTAGGTTCGGAGCAGTGTTTGAGCCGCAGTAACCGTGAGGGAACTTAAAGGTAAGTATGATGGTTAGGGTGGGGCAGAGAAATGGGCCAGGGTTCGCCTTTTATGTACAGCCTTGTGTACGTCTAGACTCGGAACACTGTTAGGGCCACGGTTACCTGGATGGTATGGGAAAGGATTGAATGTTGGTTAGTGTCAGTCTGAGGGATGGGAGTGTTCGGCTACTGCCTGTATCCAGGTACACGTTAATGTCTGGTTGAGGGTTAGGAACTCGGTTAACCCGAGGGTGAACAGGGTTAGTGTGTTAGTTAAAATGACGGTGAGTGTTTGGACAGTGTAGAGTTTCGGATAACAGCCAAGTAGTTTCGGATCAGTATTTGAAACTTGCTCAGCGTTTGGTATGTTGGTTAGGGTGAGGGTGATGGGACAGTGTTCAGGTTCTGCTTAAAGCCAGGTGCATGTTTAGGCACGGAAGAATCCTAGGTCCACGGTTAGAGGGAGGTTATGGGAAAGGACTGCATTTTGGTTCGTGTGAGGCTGAGGGATGGAACATGTTTCAGCTGCTGCCTCCAGCCAGGTATACATTAAGGGTCGGGTTGTGTTAGGGCCTCGGTTAGCCCGAGTGTGAGAGAGTGTTGGTATGCTACTTACAGAGAGGGTGAGGGTTCAGACGTTGTCGGGTTTGGAAAAAGCCAAGTATACATTCAGGATCGGAAGAGTGTTAGAGCCACGGTTATCGCCAGGGTAGGGAAACGGTTGGAATGCTTGATATGTTGAGGGTGAGGGATTGAACTGTATCGTGCTGCTGCCTACAGCCAGGTATACATTTAGGTTCGGAGCAGTGTTTGAGCCACGTTCACCCCGACGGAAGTTAAAGTTGGTATGTTGGTTAGGGTGAGGGTGAGGGATGGGTCAGTGTTCCGGTTCTGCTCACAACCAGTTGTTCGTTGAGGTTCGGAACACTGGTAGGATCACTGTTAGCTGGAGGGTATGGGAAAGGATTGTATGCTGGTTAGTGTGAGGTTTAGGGAAGGGACAGGGTTCGGCTACTGCCTTCAGACCTTAAGGTTCGGGTCAGTGTTAGCGCCGAGGTTAGCCCAAGGGCGAGACAGTGTTGGTGTGTGTTAAAGTGAGAGTGAGGGTTTGGACAGGACAGAGTTTCGTATACCAGCCAAGTATACGTCTAGGGTGCGAAGGGTGTTAGAGCCTCGTTTACTGGGATGGTAGGGAAAGTTTCATATGTTGGTTTAGTTGAGGGTGAGGAATGCAACCTTGTTCGGATGTTGCCTACAACCAGGTATACATTGAGGTTCGGAACGGAGCTTGAGCCGCAGGAACCGTGAGGTAACTTAAAGGTTGGTATGATGGTGAGGCGGAGGGTGAGAAATGAGACAGGGTTCGCCTTTTACTTACAGCCTTGTGTACGTCTAGACTCGGAACACTGTTAAGGCCACGGTTACCTGGATGTATGGGAAAGGAGTGAATGTTGGTAAGTGTCAGTTTGAGGGATGGGAGACTGTTCGGTTGCTGCCTTATCAAGATACACATTAAGGCTCGGTTGAGGGTTAGGAACTCGGTTAACCCGAGGGTGAACAGGCTTGGTGTGTTAGTTAAAATGACGGTGAGGGTGTCGACAGCGTTGAGTTTCGTATAACAGTCAAGTATACATCTAGGGTCCGCAGAGTGTTAGAGCCACGATGACCGACAGGGTAGGGAAAAGGTTGGTATGTTTGATATGTTGAGGGAGAGGGATGGAACTGTGTTCAGCTGCTGCCTACAGCCAGGTATACATTTAGGATCGGAGCAGTGTTTGAGCCACTTTCACCCCGACGGAAGTTAAAGTTGGTATGTTGGTTAGGGTGAGGGTGAGGGATGGGTCAGTGTTCGGGTTCTACTTACAACCAGTAGTCCGGTTTGTTTCGGAACACTGTTAAAATCACTCTTAGCTGGAAGGTATGGGAAAGGATTGAATCTTGGATAGTGTCAGTCTGAGGGATGCGAGAGTGTTCGGCTACTGCCTGTATCCAGGTATACATTAAAGTTCTGGTGAGGGTTAGGAACTCGGTTAACACGAGGACGAACAGGGTTGGTGTGATAAAATGGCGGAGAGGGTTTGGACAGTGTAGGGTTTCTAATAACAGCCCCGTAGGTTTGGAGCAGTATTTAAACCTTGGTCAGCGTGAAGGTAGTTGAAGGTTGTTATGTTGGTTAGGCTATGGGTGAGTGATGGGACAGTGTTCAGGTTCTGCTTACAGCCAGGTGCACTTTTAGGCTCGGAAGACTCTTAGGTCCACGGTTAGCGGGAGGTTATGGGAAAGGATTGAACGTTGGCTTGTGTGAGGCTGAGGGTTGGGACATGTTTCAGCTACTGTCTGCAGCCAGGTATACATTATGGTTCGGGGCAGTGTCAGTGCCTCGGTTAGCACGAGTGTGAGAGAGTGTTGGTGTGTTAGTTACCGTGAGGGTGAGGGTTCAGACATTGTACGGGTTCCGAAAACAGCCATGTATACGTTTAGGAGCGGAAGTGTGTTAGACCCACGGTTATCACCAGGGTAGGGAAATGGTTGGTATCCTTGAGCTGTTGAGGGTGAGGGATGGAACTGTGTTCTACTGCTGCCTACAGCCAGGTATACATTTAGGTTCGGAGCAGTGTTTGAGCCACGTTCATCCCGACGGAACTTAAAGTTGGCATGTAGGTTATGGTGAGCGTGAGGGATGGGTCAGTGTTCGGGTTCTGCTTACAACCAGGTGTCCGTTTAAGTTCGGAACACTGTTAGGATCACTATTAGCTGGAGCGTATGGGAAAGAGTTGTATGCTGGATAGTGCGAGGATTAGGGAAGGGACCGGGTTCGGCTACTGCCTTCAGACACGTATACATTAAGGTTCGGGTGAGTGCTATCGCCGAGGTTAGCCCAAGGGCGAGACAGCGTTGGTGTGTGTTAAAGTGAGAGTGAGATTTCGGACAGGCCAGAGTTTCGTATTACAACCAAGTATACGTTTAGGGTGCAAAGAGTGTTAGAGCCTCGGTTACCGGGAGGGTAGGGAAAGTTTCATATGTTGGTTTAGTTGAGGGTGAGGAATGGAACCTTGTTCGGATGTTGCCTACAACCAGGTGTACGTTTAGGTTCGGAGCAGTGTTTGAGCCGCAGTAACCGTGAGGGAACTTAAAGGTAAGTATGATGGTTAGGGTGGGGCAGAGAAATGGGCCAGGGTTCGCCTTTTATGTACAGCCTTGTGTACGTCTAGACTCGGAACACTGTTAGGGCCACGGTTACATGGATGGTATGGGAAAGGATTGAATGTTGGTTAGTGTCAGTCTGAGGGATGGGAGTGTTCGGCTACTGCCTGTATCCAGGTACACGTTAATGTCTGGTTGAGGGTTAGGAACTCGGTTAACCCGAGGGTGAACAGGGTTTGTGTGTTAGTTAAAATGACGGTGAGTGTTTGGACAGTGTAGAGTTTCGGATAACAGCCAAGTAGTTTCGGAGCAGTATTTGAAACTTGGTCAGCGTTTGGTATGTTGGTTAGGGTGAGGGTGATGGGACAGTGTTCAGGTTCTGCTTAAAGCCAGGTGCATGTTTAGGCACGGAAGAATCCTAGGTCCACGGTTAGAGGGAGGTTATGGGAAAGGACTGCATTTTGGTTCGTGTGAGGCTGAGGGATGGAACATGTTTCAGCTGCTGCCTCCAGCCAGGTATACATTAAGGGTCGGGTTGTGTTAGGGCCTCGGTTAGCCCCAGTGTGAGAGAGTGTTGGTATGCTACTTACAGAGAGGGTGAGGGTTCAGACGTTGTCGGGTTTGGAAAAAGCCAAGTATACATTCAGGATCGGAAGAGTGTTAGAGCCACGGTTATCGCCAGGGTAGGGAAACGGTTGGAATGCTTGATATGTTGACGGTGAGGGATTGAACTGTATCGTGCTGCTGCCTACAGCCAGGTATACATTTAGGTTCGGAGCAGTGTTTGAGCCACGTTCACCCCGACGGAAGTTAAAGTTGGTATGTTGGTTAGGGTGAGGGTGAGGGATGGGTCAGTGTTCCGGTTCTGCTCACAACCAGTTGTTCGTTGAGGTTCGGAACACTGTTAGGATCACTGTTAGCTGGAGGGTATGGGAAAGGATTGTATGCTGGTTAGTGTGAGGTTTAGGGAAGGGACAGGGTTCGGCTACTGCCTTCAGACAGGTATACATTAAGGTTCCGGTCAGTGTTAGCACCGAGGTTAGCCCAAGGGCGAGACAGTGTTGGTGTGTGTTAAAGTGAGAGTGAGGGTTTGGACAGGACAGAGATTCGTATACCAGCCAAGTATACGTCTAGGGTGCGAAGGGTGTTAGAGCCTCGTTTACTGGGATGGTAGGGAAAGTTTCATATGTTGGTTTAGTTGAGGGTGAGGAATGCAACCTTGTTCGGATGTTGCCTACAACCAGGTATACATTGAGGTTCGGAACGGAGCTTGAGCCGCAGGAACCGTGAGGTAACTTAAAGGTTGGTATGATGGTGAGGCGGAGGGTGAGAAATGAGACAGGGTTCGCCTTTTACTTACAGCCTTGTGTACGTCTAGACTCGGAACACTGTTAAGGCCACGGTTACCTGGATGTATGGGAAAGGAGTGAATGTTGGTTAGTGTCAGTTTGAGGGATGGGAGACTGTTCGGTTGCTGCCTTATCAAGATACACATAAAGGCTCGGTTGAGGGTTAGGAACTCGGTTAACCCGAGGGTGAACAGGCTTGGTGTGTTAGTTAAAATGACGGTGAGGGTGTCGACAGCGTTGAGTTTCGTATAAGAGTCAAGTATACATCTAGGGTCCGCAGAGTGTTAGAGCCACGATGACCGACAGGGTAGGGAAAAGGTTGGTGTGTTTGATATGTTGAGGGAGAGGGATGGAACTGTGTTCAGCTGCTGCCTACAGCCAGGTATACATTTAGGATCGGAGCAGTGTTTGAGCCACTTTCACCCCGACGGAAGTTAAAGTTGGTATGTTGGTTAGGGTGAGGGTGAGGGATGGGTCAGTGTTCGGGTTCTACTTACAACCAGTAGTCCGGTTTGTTTCGGAACACTGTTAAAATCAGTCTTAGCTGGAAGGTATGGGAAAGGATTGAATCTTGGATAGTGTCAGTCTGAGGGATGCGAGAGTGTTCGGCTACTGCCTGTATCCAGGTATACATTAAAGTTCTGGTGAGGGTTAGGAACTCGGTTAACACGAGGACGAACAGGGTTGGTGTGATAAAATGGCGGAGAGGGTTTGGACAGTGTAGGGTTTCTAATAACAGCCCCGTAGGTTTGGAGCAGTATTTAAACCTTGGTCAGCGTGAAGGTAGTTGAAGGTTGTTATGTTGGTTAGGCTATGGGTGAGTGATGGGACAGTGTTCAGGTTCTGCTTACAGCCAGGTGCACTTTTAGGCTCGGAAGACTCTTAGGTCCACGGTTAGCGGGAGGTTATGGGAAAGGATTGAATGTTGGCTTGTGTGAGGCTGAGGGTTGGGACATGTTTCAGCTACTGTCTGCAGCCAGGTATACATTATGGTTCGGGTCAGTGTCAGTGCCTCGGTTAGCACGAGTGTGAGAGAGTGTTGGTGTGTTAGTTACCGTGAGGGTGAGGGTTCAGACATTGTACGGGTTCCGAAAACAGCCATGTATACGTTTAGGAGCGGAAGTGTGTTAGACCCACGGTTATCACCAGGGTAGGGAAATGTTTGGTATCCTTGAGCTGTTGAGGGTGAGGGATGGAACTGTGTTCTACTGCTGCCTACAGCCAGGTATACATTTAGGTTCGGAGCAGTGTTTGAGCCACGTTCATCCCGACGGAACTTAAAGTTGGCATGTAGGTTATGGTGAGCGTGAGGGATGGGTCAGTGTTCGGGTTCTGCTTACAACCAGGTGTCCGTTTAAGTTCGGAACACTGTTAGGATCACTATTAGCTGGAGCGTATGGGAAAGAGTTGTATGCTGGATAGTGCGAGGATTAGGGAAGGGACCGGGTTCGGCTACTGCCTTCAGACACGTATACATTAAGGTTCGGGTGAGTGCTATCGCCGAGGTAAGCCCAAGGGCGAGACAGCGTTGGTGTGTGTTAAAGTGAGCGTGAGATTTCGGACAGGCCAGAGTTTCGTATTACAACCAAGTATACGTTTAGGGTGCAAAGAGTGTTAGAGCCTCGGTTACCGGGAGGGTAGGGAAAAGTTCATATGTTGGTTTAGTTGAGGGTGAGGAATGGAACCTTGTTCGGATGTTGCCTACATCCAGGTGTACGTTTAGGTTCGGAGCAGTGTTTGAGCCGCAGTAACCGTGAGGGAACTTAAAGGTAAGTATGATGGTTAGGGTGGGGCAGAGAAATGGGCCAGGGTTCGCCTTTTATGTACAGCCTTGTGTACGTCTAGACTCGGAACACTGTTAGGGCCACGGTTACCTGGATGGTATGGGAAAGGATTGAATGTTGGTTAGTGTCAGTCTGAGGGATGGGAGTGTTCGGCTACTGCCTGTATCCAGGTACACGTTAATGTCTGGTTGAGGGTTAGGAACTCGGTTAACCCGAGGGTGAACAGGGTTAGTGTGTTAGTTAAAATGACGGTGAGTGTTTGGACAGTGTAGAGTTTCGGATAACAGCCAAGTAGTTTCGGATCAGTATTTGAAACTTGCTCAGCGTTTGGTATGTTGGTTAGGGTGAGGGTGATGGGACAGTGTTCAGGTTCTGCTTAAAGCCAGGTGCATGTTTAGGCACGGAAGAATCCTAGGTCCACGGTTAGAGGGAGGTTATGGGAAAGGACTGCATTTTGGTTCGTGTGAGGCTGAGGGATGGAACATGTTTCAGCTGCTGCCTCCAGCCAGGTATACATTAAGGGTCGGGTTGTGTTAGGGCCTCGGTTAGCCCCAGTGTGAGAGAGTGTTGGTATGCTACTTACAGAGAGGGTGAGGGTTCAGACGTTGTCGGGTTTGGAAAAAGCCAAGTATACATTCAGGATCGGAAGAGTGTTAGAGCCACGGTTATCGCCAGGGTAGGGAAACGGTTGGAATGCTTGATATGTTGACGGTGAGGGATTGAACTGTATCGTGCTGCTGCCTACAGCCAGGTATACATTTAGGTTCGGAGCAGTGTTTGAGCCACGTTCACCCCGACGGAAGTTAAAGTTGGTATGTTGGTTAGGGTGAGGGTGAGGGATGGGTCAGTGTTCCGGTTCTGCTCACAACCAGTTGTTCGTTGAGGTTCGGAACACTGTTAGGATCACTGTTAGCTGGAGGGTATGGGAAAGGATTGTATGCTGGTTAGTGTGAGGTTTAGGGAAGGGACAGGGTTCGGCTACTGCCTTCAGACAGGTATACATTAAGGTTCCGGTCAGTGTTAGCACCGAGGTTAGCCCAAGGGCGAGACAGTGTTGGTGTGTGTTAAAGTGAGAGTGAGGGTTTGGACAGGACAGAGATTCGTATACCAGCCAAGTATACGTCTAGGGTGCGAAGGGTGTTAGAGCCTCGTTTACTGGGATGGTAGGGAAAGTTTCATATGTTGGTTTAGTTGAGGGTGAGGAATGCAACCTTGTTCGGATGTTGCCTACAACCAGGTATACATTGAGGTTCGGAACGGAGCTTGAGCCGCAGGAACCGTGAGGTAACTTAAAGGTTGGTATGATGGTGAGGCGGAGGGTGAGAAATGAGACAGGGTTCGCCTTTTACTTACAGCCTTGTGTACGTCTAGACTCGGAACACTGTTAAGGCCACGGTTACCTGGATGTATGGGAAAGGAGTGAATGTTGGTTAGTGTCAGTTTGAGGGATGGGAGACTGTTCGGTTGCTGCCTTATCAAGATACACATAAAGGCTCGGTTGAGGGTTAGGAACTCGGTTAACCCGAGGGTGAACAGGCTTGGTGTGTTAGTTAAAATGACGGTGAGGGTGTCGACAGCGTTGAGTTTCGTATAAGAGTCAAGTATACATCTAGGGTCCGCAGAGTGTTAGAGCCACGATGACCGACAGGGTAGGGAAAAGGTTGGTGTGTTTGATATGTTGAGGGAGAGGGATGGAACTGTGTTCAGCTGCTGCCTACAGCCAGGTATACATTTAGGATCGGAGCAGTGTTTGAGCCACTTTCACCCCGACGGAAGTTAAAGTTGGTATGTTGGTTAGGGTGAGGGTGAGGGATGGGTCAGTGTTCGGGTTCTACTTACAACCAGTAGTCCGGTTTGTTTCGGAACACTGTTAAAATCAGTCTTAGCTGGAAGGTATGGGAAAGGATTGAATCTTGGATAGTGTCAGTCTGAGGGATGCGAGAGTGTTCGGCTACTGCCTGTATCCAGGTATACATTAAAGTTCTGGTGAGGGTTAGGAACTCGGTTAACACGAGGACGAACAGGGTTGGTGTGATAAAATGGCGGAGAGGGTTTGGACAGTGTAGGGTTTCTAATAACAGCCCCGTAGGTTTGGAGCAGTATTTAAACCTTGGTCAGCGTGAAGGTAGTTGAAGGTTGTTATGTTGGTTAGGCTATGGGTGAGTGATGGGACAGTGTTCAGGTTCTGCTTACAGCCAGGTGCACTTTTAGGCTCGGAAGACTCTTAGGTCCACGGTTAGCGGGAGGTTATGGGAAAGGATTGAATGTTGGCTTGTGTGAGGCTGAGGGTTGGGACATGTTTCAGCTACTGTCTGCAGCCAGGTATACATTATGGTTCGGGTCAGTGTCAGTGCCTCGGTTAGCACGAGTGTGAGAGAGTGTTGGTGTGTTAGTTACCGTGAGGGTGAGGGTTCAGACATTGTACGGGTTCCGAAAACAGCCATGTATACGTTTAGGAGCGGAAGTGTGTTAGACCCACGGTTATCACCAGGGTAGGGAAATGTTTGGTATCCTTGAGCTGTTGAGGGTGAGGGATGGAACTGTGTTCTACTGCTGCCTACAGCCAGGTATACATTTAGGTTCGGAGCAGTGTTTGAGCCACGTTCATCCCGACGGAACTTAAAGTTGGCATGTAGGTTATGGTGAGCGTGAGGGATGGGTCAGTGTTCGGGTTCTGCTTACAACCAGGTGTCCGTTTAAGTTCGGAACACTGTTAGGATCACTATTAGCTGGAGCGTATGGGAAAGAGTTGTATGCTGGATAGTGCGAGGATTAGGGAAGGGACCGGGTTCGGCTACTGCCTTCAGACACGTATACATTAAGGTTCGGGTGAGTGCTATCGCCGAGGTAAGCCCAAGGGCGAGACAGCGTTGGTGTGTGTTAAAGTGAGCGTGAGATTTCGGACAGGCCAGAGTTTCGTATTACAACCAAGTATACGTTTAGGGTGCAAAGAGTGTTAGAGCCTCGGTTACCGGGAGGGTAGGGAAAAGTTCATATGTTGGTTTAGTTGAGGGTGAGGAATGGAACCTTGTTCGGATGTTGCCTACAACCAGGTGTACATTTAGGTTCGGAGCAGTGTTTGAGCCGCAGTAACCGTGAGGGAACTTAAAGGTAAGTATGATGGTTAGGGTGGGGCAGAGAAATGGGCCAGGGTTCGCCTTTTATGTACAGCCTTGTGTACGTCTAGACTCGGAACACTGTTAGGGCCACGGTTACCTGGATGGTATGGGAAATGATTGAATGTTGGTTAGTGTCAGTCTGAGGGATGGGAGTGTTCGGCTACTGCCTGTATCCAGGTACACGTTAATGTCTGGTTGAGGGTTAGGAACTCGGTTAACCCGAGGGTGAACAGGGTTAGTGTGTTAGTTAAAATGACGGTGAGTGTTTGGACAGTGTAGAGTTTCGGATAACAGCCAAGTAGTTTCGGATCAGTATTTGAAACTTGCTCAGCGTTTGGTATGTTGGTTAGGGTGAGGGTGATGGGACAGTGTTCAGGTTCTGCTTAAAGCCAGGTGCATGTTTAGGCACGGAAGAATCCTAGGTCCACGGTTAGAGGGAGGTTATGGGAAAGGACTGCATTTTGGTTCGTGTGAGGCTGAGGGATGGAACATGTTTCAGCTGCTGCCTCCAGCCAGGTATACATTAAGGGTCGGGTTGTGTTAGGGCCTCGGTTAGCCCCAGTGTGAGAGAGTGTTGGTATGCTACTTACAGAGAGGGTGAGGGTTCAGACGTTGTCGGGTTTGGAAAAAGCCAAGTATACATTCAGGATCGGAAGAGTGTTAGAGCCACGGTTATCGCCAGGGTAGGGAAACGGTTGGAATGCTTGATATGTTGACGGTGAGGGATTGAACTGTATCGTGCTGCTGCCTACAGCCAGGTATACATTTAGGTTCGGAGCAGTGTTTGAGCCACGTTCACCCCGACGGAAGTTAAAGTTGGTATGTTGGTTAGGGTGAGGGTGAGGGATGGGTCAGTGTTCCGGTTCTGCTCACAACCAGTTGTTCGTTGAGGTTCGGAACACTGTTAGGATCACTGTTAGCTGGAGGGTATGGGAAAGGATTGTATGCTGGTTAGTGTGAGGTTTAGGGAAGGGACAGGGTTCGGCTACTGCCTTCAGACAGGTATACATTAAGGTTCCGGTCAGTGTTAGCGCCGAGGTTAGCCCAAGGGCGAGACAGTGTTGGTGTGTGTTAAAGTGAGAGTGAGGGTTTGGACAGGACAGAGATTCGTATACCAGCCAAGTATACGTCTAGGGTGCGAAGGGTGTTAGAGCCTCGTTTACTGGGATGGTAGGGAAAGTTTCATATGTTGGTTTAGTTGAGGGTGAGGAATGCAACCTTGTTCGGATGTTGCCTACAACCAGGTATACATTGAGGTTCGGAACGGAGCTTGAGCCGCAGGAACCGTGAGGTAACTTAAAGGTTGGTATGATGGTGAGGCGGAGGGTGAGAAATGAGACAGGGTTCGCCTTTTACTTACAGCCTTGTGTACGTCTAGACTCGGAACACTGTTAAGGCCACGGTTACCTGGATGTATGGGAAAGGAGTGAATGTTGGTTAGTGTCAGTTTGAGGGATGGGAGACTGTTCGGTTGCTGCCTTATCAAGATACACATAAAGGCTCGGTTGAGGGTTAGGAACTCGGTTAACCCGAGGGTGAACAGGCTTGGTGTGTTAGTTAAAATGACGGTGAGGGTGTCGACAGCGTTGAGTTTCGTATAAGAGTCAAGTATACATCTAGGGTCCGCAGAGTGTTAGAGCCACGATGACCGACAGGGTAGGGAAAAGGTTGGTGTGTTTGATATGTTGAGGGAGAGGGATGGAACTGTGTTCAGCTGCTGCCTACAGCCAGGTATACATTTAGGATCGGAGCAGTGTTTGAGCCACTTTCACCCCGACGGAAGTTAAAGTTGGTATGTTGGTTAGGGTGAGGGTGAGGGATGGGTCAGTGTTCGGGTTCTACTTACAACCAGTAGTCCGGTTTGTTTCGGAACACTGTTAAAATCAGTCTTAGCTGGAAGGTATGGGAAAGGATTGAATCTTGGATAGTGTCAGTCTGAGGGATGCGAGAGTGTTCGGCTACTGCCTGTATCCAGGTATACATTAAAGTTCTGGTGAGGGTTAGGAACTCGGTTAACACGAGGACGAACAGGGTTGGTGTGATAAAATGGCGGAGAGGGTTTGGACAGTGTAGGGTTTCTAATAACAGCCCCGTAGGTTTGGAGCAGTATTTAAACCTTGGTCAGCGTGAAGGTAGTTAAAGGTTGTTATGTTGGTTAGGCTATGGGTGAGTGATGGGACAGTGTTCAGGTTCTGCTTACAGCCAGGTGCACTTTTAGGCTCGGAAGACTCTTAGGTCCACGGTTAGCGGGAGGTTATGGGAAAGGATTGAACGTTGGCTTGTGTGAGGCTGAGGGTTGGGACATGTTTCAGCTACTGTCTGCAGCCAGGTATACATTATGGTTCGGGGCAGTGTCAGTGCCTCGGTTAGCACGAGTGTGAGAGAGTGTTGGTGTGTTAGTTACCGTGAGGGTGAGGGTTCAGACATTGTACGGGTTCCGAAAACAGCCATGTATACGTTTAGGAGCGGAAGTGTGTTAGACCCACGGTTATCACCAGGGTAGGGAAATGGTTGGTATCCTTGAGCTGTTGAGGGTGAGGGATGGAACTGTGTTCTACTGCTGCCTACAGCCAGGTATACATTTAGGTTCGGAGCAGTGTTTGAGCCACGTTCATCCCGACGGAACTTAAAGTTGGCATGTAGGTTATGGTGAGCGTGAGGGATGGGTCAGTGTTCGGGTTCTGCTTACAACCAGGTGTCCGTTTAAGTTCGGAACACTGTTAGGATCACTATTAGCTGGAGCGTATGGGAAAGAGTTGTATGCTGGATAGTGCGAGGATTAGGGAAGGGACCGGGTTCGGCTACTGCCTTCAGACACGTATACATTAAGGTTCGGGTGAGTGCTATCGCCGAGGTTAGCCCAAGGGCGAGACAGCGTTGGTGTGTGTTAAAGTGAGAGTGAGATTTCGGACAGGCCAGAGTTTCGTATTACAACCAAGTATACGTTTAGGGTGCAAAGAGTGTTAGAGCCTCGGTTACCGGGAGGGTAGGGAAAGTTTCATATGTTGGTTTAGTTGAGGGTGAGGAATGGAACCTTGTTCGGATGTTGCCTACAACCAGGTGTACGTTTAGGTTCGGAGCAGTGTTTGAGCCGCAGTAACCGTGAGGGAACTTAAAGGTAAGTATGATGGTTAGGGTGGGGCAGAGAAATGGGCCAGGGTTCGCCTTTTATGTACAGCCTTGTGTACGTCTAGACTCGGAACACTGTTAGGACCACGGTTACATGGATGGTATGGGAAAGGATTGAATGTTGGTTAGTGTCAGTCTGAGGGATGGGAGTGTTCGGCTACTGCCTGTATCCAGGTACACGTTAATGTCTGGTTGAGGGTTAGGAACTCGGTTAACCCGAGGGTGAACAGGGTTTGTGTGTTAGTTAAAATGACGGTGAGTGTTTGGACAGTGTAGAGTTTCGGATAACAGCCAAGTAGTTTCGGAGCAGTATTTGAAACTTGGTCAGCGTTTGGTATGTTGGTTAGGGTGAGGGTGATGGGACAGTGTTCAGGTTCTGCTTAAAGCCAGGTGCATGTTTAGGCACGGAAGAATCCTAGGTCCACGGTTAGAGGGAGGTTATGGGAAAGGACTGCATTTTGGTTAGTGTGAGGCTGAGGGATGGAACATGTTTCAGCTGCTGCCTCCAGCCAGGTATACATTAAGGGTCGGGTTGTGTTAGGGCCTCGGTTAGCCCCAGTGTGAGAGAGTGTTGGTATGCTACTTACAGAGAGGGTGAGGGTTCAGACGTTGTCGGGTTTGGAAAAAGCCAAGTATACATTCAGGATCGGAAGAGTGTTAGAGCCACGGTTATCGCCAGGGTAGGGAAACGGTTGGAATGCTTGATATGTTGACGGTGAGGGATTGAACTGTATCGTGCTGCTGCCTACAGCCAGGTATACATTTAGGTTCGGAGCAGTGTTTGAGCCACGTTCACCCCGACGGAAGTTAAAGTTGGTATGTTGGTTAGGGTGAGGGTGAGGGATGGGTCAGTGTTCCGGTTCTGCTCACAACCAGTTGTTCGTTGAGGTTCGGAACACTGTTAGGATCACTGTTAGCTGGAGGGTATGGGAAAGGATTGTATGCTGGTTAGTGTGAGGTTTAGGGAAGGGACAGGGTTCGGCTACTGCCTTCAGACAGGTATACATTAAGGTTCCGGTCAGTGTTAGCACCGAGGTTAGCCCAAGGGCGAGACAGTGTTGGTGTGTGTTAAAGTGAGAGTGAGGGTTTGGACAGGACAGAGATTCGTATACCAGCCAAGTATACGTCTAGGGTGCGAAGGGTGTTAGAGCCTCGTTTACTGGGATGGTAGGGAAAGTTTCATATGTTGGTTTAGTTGAGGGTGAGGAATGCAACCTTGTTCGGATGTTGCCTACAACCAGGTATACATTGAGGTTCGGAACGGAGCTTGAGCCGCAGGAACCGTGAGGTAACTTAAAGGTTGGTATGATGGTGAGGCGGAGGGTGAGAAATGAGACAGGGTTCGCCTTTTACTTACAGCCTTGTGTACGTCTAGACTCGGAACACTGTTAAGGCCACGGTTACCTGGATGTATGGGAAAGGAGTGAATGTTGGTAAGTGTCAGTTTGAGGGATGGGAGACTGTTCGGTTGCTGCCTTATCAAGATACACATTAAGGCTCGGTTGAGGGTTAGGAACTCGGTTAACCCGAGGGTGAACAGGCTTGGTGTGTTAGTTAAAATGACGGTGAGGGTGTCGACAGCGTTGAGTTTCGTATAACAGTCAAGTATACATCTAGGGTCCGCAGAGTGTTAGAGCCACGATGACCGACAGGGTAGGGAAAAGGTTGGTATGTTTGATATGTTGAGGGAGAGGGATGGAACTGTGTTCAGCTGCTGCCTACAGCCAGGTATACATTTAGGATCGGAGCAGTGTTTGAGCCACTTTCACCCCGACGGAAGTTAAAGTTGGTATGTTGGTTAGGGTGAGGGTGAGGGATGGGTCAGTGTTCGGGTTCTACTTACAACCAGTAGTCCGGTTTGTTTCGGAACACTGTTAAAATCAGTCTTAGCTGGAAGGTATGGGAAAGGATTGAATCTTGGATAGTGTCAGTCTGAGGGATGCGAGAGTGTTCGGCTACTGCCTGTATCCAGGTATACATTAAAGTTCTGGTGAGGGTTAGGAACTCGGTTAACACGAGGACGAACAGGGTTGGTGTGATAAAATGGCGGAGAGGGTTTGGACAGTGTAGGGTTTCTAATAACAGCCCCGTAGGTTTGGAGCAGTATTTAAACCTTGGTCAGCGTGAAGGTAGTTGAAGGTTGTTATGTTGGTTAGGCTATGGGTGAGTGATGGGACAGTGTTCAGGTTCTGCTTACAGCCAGGTGCACTTTTAGGCTCGGAAGACTCTTAGGTCCACGGTTAGCGGGAGGTTATGGGAAAGGATTGAATGTTGGCTTGTGTGAGGCTGAGGGTTGGGACATGTTTCAGCTACTGTCTGCAGCCAGGTATACATTATGGTTCGGGTCAGTGTCAGTGCCTCGGTTAGCACGAGTGTGAGAGAGTGTTGGTGTGTTAGTTACCGTGAGGGTGAGGGTTCAGACATTGTACGGGTTCCGAAAACAGCCATGTATACGTTTAGGAGCGGAAGTGTGTTAGACCCACGGTTATCACCAGGGTAGGGAAATGTTTGGTATCCTTGAGCTGTTGAGGGTGAGGGATGGAACTGTGTTCTACTGCTGCCTACAGCCAGGTATACATTTAGGTTCGGAGCAGTGTTTGAGCCACGTTCATCCCGACGGAACTTAAAGTTGGCATGTAGGTTATGGTGAGCGTGAGGGATGGGTCAGTGTTCGGGTTCTGCTTACAACCAGGTGTCCGTTTAAGTTCGGAACACTGTTAGGATCACTATTAGCTGGAGCGTATGGGAAAGAGTTGTATGCTGGATAGTGCGAGGATTAGGGAAGGGACCGGGTTCGGCTACTGCCTTCAGACACGTATACATTAAGGTTCGGGTGAGTGCTATCGCCGAGGTTAGCCCAAGGGCGAGACAGCGTTGGTGTGTGTTAAAGTGAGAGTGAGATTTCGGACAGGCCAGAGTTTCGTATTACAACCAAGTATACGTTTAGGGTGCAAAGAGTGTTAGAGCCTCGGTTACCGGGAGGGTAGGGAAAGTTTCATATGTTGGTTTAGTTGAGGGTGAGGAATGGAACCTTGTTCGGATGTTGCCTACAACCAGGTGTACGTTTAGGTTCGGAGCAGTGTTTGAGCCGCAGTAACCGTGAGGGAACTTAAAGGTAAGTATGATGGTTAGGGTGGGGCAGAGAAATGGGCCAGGGTTCGCCTTTTATGTACAGCCTTGTGTACGTCTAGACTCGGAACACTGTTAGGGCCACGGTTACCTGGATGGTATGGGAAAGGATTGAATGTTGGTTAGTGTCAGTCTGAGGGATGGGAGTGTTCGGCTACTGCCTGTATCCAGGTACACGTTAATGTCTGGTTGAGGGTTAGGAACTCGGTTAACCCGAGGGTGAACAGGGTTTGTGTGTTAGTTAAAATGACGGTGAGTGTTTGGACAGTGTAGAGTTTCGGATAACAGCCAAGTAGTTTCGGAGCAGTATTTGAAACTTGGTCAGCGTTTGGTATGTTGGTTAGGGTGAGGGTGATGGGACAGTGTTCAGGTTCTGCTTAAAGCCAGGTGCATGTTTAGGCACGGAAGAATCCTAGGTCCACGGTTAGAGGGAGGTTATGGGAAAGGACTGCATTTTGGTTAGTGTGAGGCTGAGGGATGGAACATGTTTCAGCTGCTGCCTCCAGCCAGGTATACATTAAGGGTCGGGTTGTGTTAGGGCCTCGGTTAGCCCCAGTGTGAGAGAGTGTTGGTATGCTACTTACAGAGAGGGTGAGGGTTCAGACATTGTCGGGTTTGGAAAAAGCCAAGTATACATTCAGGATCGGAAGAGTGTTAGAGCCACGGTTATCGCCAGGGTAGGGAAACGGTTGGAATGCTTGATATGTTGAGGGTGAGGGATTGAACTGTATCGTGCTGCTGCCTACAGCCAGGTATACATTTAGGTTCGGAGCAGTGTTTGAGCCACGTTCACCCCGACGGAAGTTAAAGTTGGTATGTTGGTTAGGGTGAGGGTGAGGGATGGGTCAGTGTTCCGGTTCTGCTCACAACCAGTTGTTCGTTGAGGTTCGGAACACTGTTAGGATCACTGTTAGCTGGAGGGTATGGGAAAGGATTGTATGCTGGTTAGTGTGAGGTTTAGGGAAGGGACAGGGTTCGGCTACTGCCTTCAGACAGGTATACATTAAGGTTCGGGTCAGTGTTAGCGCCGAGGTTAGCCCAAGGGCGAGACAGTGTTGGTGTGTGTTAAAGTGAGAGTGAGGGTTTGGACAGGACAGAGTTTCGTATACCAGCCAAGTATACGTCTAGGGTGCGAAGGGTGTTAGAGCCTCGTTTACTAGGATGGTAGGGAAAGTTTCATATGTTGGTTTAGTTGAGGGTGAGGAATGCAACCTTGTTCGGATGTTGCCTACCACCAGGTATACATTGAGTTTCGGAACGGAGCTTGAGCCGCAGGAACCGTGAGGTAACTTAAAGGTTGGTATGATGGTGAGGCGGAGGGTGAGAAATGAGACAGGGTTCGCCTTTTACTTACAGCCTTGTGTACGTCTAGACTCGGAACACTGTTAAGGCCACGGTTACCTGGATGTATGGGAAAGGAGTGAATGTTGGTTAGTGTCAGTTTGAGGGATGGGAGACTGTTCGGTTGCTGCCTTATCAAGATACACATAAAGGCTCGGTTGAGGGTTAGGAACTCGGTTAACCCGAGGGTGAACAGGCTTGGTGTGTTAGTTAAAATGACGGTGAGGGTGTCGACAGCGTTGAGTTTCGTATAAGAGTCAAGTATACATCTAGGGTCCGCAGAGTGTTAGAGCCACGATGACCGACAGGGTAGGGAAAAGGTTGGTGTGTTTGATATGTTGAGGGAGAGGGATGGAACTGTGTTCAGCTGCTGCCTACAGCCAGGTATACATTTAGGATCGGAGCAGTGTTTGAGCCACTTTCACCCCGACGGAAGTTAAAGTTGGTATGTTGGTTAGGGTGAGGGTGAGGGATGGGTCAGTGTTCGGGTTCTACTTACAACCAGTAGTCCGGTTTGTTTCGGAACACTGTTAAAATCAGTCTTAGCTGGAAGGTATGGGAAAGGATTGAATCTTGGATAGTGTCAGTCTGAGGGATGCGAGAGTGTTCGGCTACTGCCTGTATCCAGGTATACATTAAAGTTCTGGTGAGGGTTAGGAACTCGGTTAACACGAGGACGAACAGGGTTGGTGTGATAAAATGGCGGAGAGGGTTTGGACAGTGTAGGGTTTCTAATAACAGCCCCGTAGGTTTGGAGCAGTATTTAAACCTTGGTCAGCGTGAAGGTAGTTGAAGGTTGTTATGTTGGTTAGGCTATGGGTGAGTGATGGGACAGTGTTCAGGTTCTGCTTACAGCCAGGTGCACTTTTAGGCTCGGAAGACTCTTAGGTCCACGGTTAGCGGGAGGTTATGGGAAAGGATTGAATGTTGGCTTGTGTGAGGCTGAGGGTTGGGACATGTTTCAGCTACTGTCTGCAGCCAGGTATACATTATGGTTCGGGTCAGTGTCAGTGCCTCGGTTAGCACGAGTGTGAGAGAGTGTTGGTGTGTTAGTTACCGTGAGGGTGAGGGTTCAGACATTGTACGGGTTCCGAAAACAGCCATGTATACGTTTAGGAGCGGAAGTGTGTTAGACCCACGGTTATCACCAGGGTAGGGAAATGTTTGGTATCCTTGAGCTGTTGAGGGTGAGGGAACTGTGTTCTACTGCTGCCTACAGCCAGGTATACATTTAGGTTCGGAGCAGTGTTTGAGCCACGTTCATCCCGACGGAACTTAAAGTTGGCATGTAGGTTATGGTGAGCGTGAGGGATGGGTCAGTGTTCGGGTTCTGCTTACAACCAGGTGTCCGTTTAAGTTCGGAACACTGTTAGGATCACTATTAGCTGGAGCGTATGGGAAAGAGTTGTATGCTGGATAGTGCGAGGATTAGGGAAGGGACCGGGTTCGGCTACTGCCTTCAGACACGTATACATTAAGGTTCGGGTGAGTGCTATCGCCGAGGTTAGCCCAAGGGCGAGACAGCGTTGGTGTGTGTTAAAGTGAGAGTGAGATTTCGGACAGGCCAGAGTTTCGTATTACAACCAAGTATACGTTTAGGGTGCAAAGAGTGTTAGAGCCTCGGTTACCGGGAGGGTAGGGAAAGTTTCATATGTTGGTTTAGTTGAGGGTGAGGAATGGAACCTTGTTCGGATGTTGCCTACAACCAGGTGTACGTTTAGGTTCGGAGCAGTGTTTGAGCCGCAGTAACCGTGAGGGAACTTAAAGGTAAGTATGATGGTTAGGGTGGGGCAGAGAAATGGGCCAGGGTTCGCCTTTTATGTACAGCCTTGTGTACGTCTAGACTCGGAACACTGTTAGGGCCACGGTTACCTGGATGGTATGGGAAAGGATTGAATGTTGGTTAGTGTCAGTCTGAGGGATGGGAGTGTTCGGCTACTGCCTGTATCCAGGTACACGTTAATGTCTGGTTGAGGGTTAGGAACTCGGTTAACCCGAGGGTGAACAGGGTTTGTGTGTTAGTTAAAATGACGGTGAGTGTTTGGACAGTGTAGAGTTTCGGATAACAGCCAAGTAGTTTCGGAGCAGTATTTGAAACTTGGTCAGCGTTTGGTATGTTGGTTAGGGTGAGGGTGATGGGACAGTGTTCAGGTTCTGCTTAAAGCCAGGTGCATGTTTAGGCACGGAAGAATCCTAGGTCCACGGTTAGAGGGAGGTTATGGGAAAGGACTGCATTTTGGTTAGTGTGAGGCTGAGGGATGGAACATGTTTCAGCTGCTGCCTCCAGCCAGGTATACATTAAGGGTCGGGTTGTGTTAGGGCCTCGGTTAGCCCCAGTGTGAGAGAGTGTTGGTATGCTACTTACAGAGAGGGTGAGGGTTCAGACATTGTCGGGTTTGGAAAAAGCCAAGTATACATTCAGGATCGGAAGAGTGTTAGAGCCACGGTTATCGCCAGGGTAGGGAAACGGTTGGAATGCTTGATATGTTGAGGGTGAGGGATTGAACTGTATCGTGCTGCTGCCTACAGCCAGGTATACATTTAGGTTCGGAGCAGTGTTTGAGCCACGTTCACCCCGACGGAAGTTAAAGTTGGTATGTTGGTTAGGGTGAGGGTGAGGGATGGGTCAGTGTTCCGGTTCTGCTCACAACCAGTTGTTCGTTGAGGTTCGGAACACTGTTAGGATCACTGTTAGCTGGAGGGTATGGGAAAGGATTGTATGCTGGTTAGTGTGAGGTTTAGGGAAGGGACAGGGTTCGGCTACTGCCTTCAGACAGGTATACATTAAGGTTCGGGTCAGTGTTAGCGCCGAGGTTAGCCCAAGGGCGAGACAGTGTTGGTGTGTGTTAAAGTGAGAGTGAGGGTTTGGACAGGACAGAGTTTCGTATACCAGCCAAGTATACGTCTAGGGTGCGAAGGGTGTTAGAGCCTCGTTTACTAGGATGGTAGGGAAAGTTTCATATGTTGGTTTAGTTGAGGGTGAGGAATGCAACCTTGTTCGGATGTTGCCTACCACCAGGTATACATTGAGTTTCGGAACGGAGCTTGAGCCGCAGGAACCGTGAGGTAACTTAAAGGTTGGTATGATGGTGAGGCGGAGGGTGAGAAATGAGACAGGGTTCGCCTTTTACTTACAGCCTTGTGTACGTCTAGACTCGGAACACTGTTAAGGCCACGGTTACCTGGATGTATGGGAAAGGAGTGAATGTTGGTTAGTGTCAGTTTGAGGGATGGGAGACTGTTCGGTTGCTGCCTTATCAAGATACACATAAAGGCTCGGTTGAGGGTTAGGAACTCGGTTAACCCGAGGGTGAACAGGCTTGGTGTGTTAGTTAAAATGACGGTGAGGGTGTCGACAGCGTTGAGTTTCGTATAAGAGTCAAGTATACATCTAGGGTCCGCAGAGTGTTAGAGCCACGATGACCGACAGGGTAGGGAAAAGGTTGGTGTGTTTGATATGTTGAGGGAGAGGGATGGAACTGTGTTCAGCTGCTGCCTACAGCCAGGTATACATTTAGGATCGGAGCAGTGTTTGAGCCACTTTCACCCCGACGGAAGTTAAAGTTGGTATGTTGGTTAGGGTGAGGGTGAGGGATGGGTCAGTGTTCGGGTTCTACTTACAACCAGTAGTCCGGTTTGTTTCGGAACACTGTTAAAATCACTCTTAGCTGGAAGGTATGGGAAAGGATTGAATCTTGGATAGTGTCAGTCTGAGGGATGCGAGAGTGTTCGGCTACTGCCTGTATCCAGGTATACATTAAAGTTCTGGTGAGGGTTAGGAACTCGGTTAACACGAGGACGAACAGGGTTGGTGTGATAAAATGGCGGAGAGGGTTTGGACAGTGTAGGGTTTCTAATAACAGCCCCGTAGGTTTGGAGCAGTATTTAAACCTTGGTCAGCGTGAAGGTAGTTGAAGGTTGTTATGTTGGTTAGGCTATGGGTGAGTGATGGGACAGTGTTCAGGTTCTGCTTACAGCCAGGTGCACTTTTAGGCTCGGAAGACTCTTAGGTCCACGGTTAGCGGGAGGTTATGGGAAAGGATTGAATGTTGGCTTGTGTGAGGCTGAGGGTTGGGACATGTTTCAGCTACTGTCTGCAGCCAGGTATACATTATGGTTCGGGTCAGTGTCAGTGCCTCGGTTAGCACGAGTGTGAGAGAGTGTTGGTGTGTTAGTTACCGTGAGGGTGAGGGTTCAGACATTGTACGGGTTCCGAAAACAGCCATGTATACGTTTAGGAGCGGAAGTGTGTTAGACCCACGGTTATCACCAGGGTAGGGAAATGTTTGGTATCCTTGAGCTGTTGAGGGTGAGGGATGGAACTGTGTTCTACTGCTGCCTACAGCCAGGTATACATTTAGGTTCGGAGCAGTGTTTGAGCCACGTTCATCCCGACGGAACTTAAAGTTGGCATGTAGGTTATGGTGAGCGTGAGGGATGGGTCAGTGTTCGGGTTCTGCTTACAACCAGGTGTCCGTTTAAGTTCGGAACACTGTTAGGATCACTATTAGCTGGAGCGTATGGGAAAGAGTTGTATGCTGGATAGTGCGAGGATTAGGGAAGGGACCGGGTTCGGCTACTGCCTTCAGACACGTATACATTAAGGTTCGGGTGAGTGCTATCGCCGAGGTTAGCCCAAGGGCGAGACAGCGTTGGTGTGTGTTAAAGTGAGAGTGAGATTTCGGACAGGCCAGAGTTTCGTATTACAACCAAGTATACGTTTAGGGTGCAAAGAGTGTTAGAGCCTCGGTTACCGGGAGGGTAGGGAAAGTTTCATATGTTGGTTTAGTTGAGGGTGAGGAATGGAACCTTGTTCGGATGTTGCCTACAACCAGGTGTACGTTTAGGTTCGGAGCAGTGTTTGAGCCGCAGTAACCGTGAGGGAACTTAAAGGTAAGTATGATGGTTAGGGTGGGGCAGAGAAATGGGCCAGGGTTCGCCTTTTATGTACAGCCTTGTGTACGTCTAGACTCGGAACACTGTTAGGGCCACGGTTACCTGGATGGTATGGGAAAGGATTGAATGTTGGTTAGTGTCAGTCTGAGGGATGGGAGTGTTCGGCTACTGCCTGTATCCAGGTACACGTTAATGTCTGGTTGAGGGTTAGGAACTCGGTTAACCCGAGGGTGAACAGGGTTTGTGTGTTAGTTAAAATGACGGTGAGTGTTTGGACAGTGTAGAGTTTCGGATAACAGCCAAGTAGTTTCGGAGCAGTATTTGAAACTTGGTCAGCGTTTGGTATGTTGGTTAGGGTGAGGGTGATGGGACAGTGTTCAGGTTCTGCTTAAAGCCAGGTGCATGTTTAGGCACGGAAGAATCCTAGGTCCAAGGTTAGAGGGAGGTTATGGGAAAGGACTGCATTTTGGTTCGTGTGAGGCTGAGGGATGGAACATGTTTCAGCTGCTGCCTCCAGCCAGGTATACATTAAGGGTCGGGTTGTGTTAGGGCCTCGGTTAGCCCCAGTGTGAGAGAGTGTTGGTATGCTACTTACAGAGAGGGTGAGGGTTCAGACATTGTCGGGTTTGGAAAAAGCCAAGTATACATTCAGGATCGGAAGAGTGTTAGAGCCACGGTTATCGCCAGGGTAGGGAAACGGTTGGAATGCTTGATATGTTGAGGGTGAGGGATTGAACTGTATCGTGCTGCTGCCTACAGCCAGGTATACATTTAGGTTCGGAGCAGTGTTTGAGCCACGTTCACCCCGACGGAAGTTAAAGTTGGTATGTTGGTTAGGGTGAGGGTGAGGGATGGGTCAGTGTTCCGGTTCTGCTCACAACCAGTTGTTCGTTGAGGTTCGGAACACTGTTAGGATCACTGTTAGCTGGAGGGTATGGGAAAGGATTGTATGCTGGTTAGTGTGAGGTTTAGGGAAGGGACAGGGTTCGGCTACTGCCTTCAGACAGGTATACATTAAGGTTCGGGTCAGTGTTAGCGCCGAGGTTAGCCCAAGGGCGAGACAGTGTTGGTGTGTGTTAAAGTGAGAGTGAGGGTTTGGACAGGACAGAGTTTCGTATACCAGCCAAGTATACGTCTAGGGTGCGAAGGGTGTTAGAGCCTCGTTTACTAGGATGGTAGGGAAAGTTTCATATGTTGGTTTAGTTGAGGGTGAGGAATGCAACCTTGTTCGGATGTTGCCTACCACCAGGTATACATTGAGTTTCGGAACGGAGCTTGAGCCGCAGGAACCGTGAGGTAACTTAAAGGTTGGTATGATGGTGAGGCGGAGGGTGAGAAATGAGACAGGGTTCGCCTTTTACTTACAGCCTTGTGTACGTCTAGACTCGGAACACTGTTAAGGCCACGGTTACCTGGATGTATGGGAAAGGAGTGAATGTTGGTTAGTGTCAGTTTGAGGGATGGGAGACTGTTCGGTTGCTGCCTTATCAAGATACACATAAAGGCTCGGTTGAGGGTTAGGAACTCGGTTAACCCGAGGGTGAACAGGCTTGGTGTGTTAGTTAAAATGACGGTGAGGGTGTCGACAGCGTTGAGTTTCGTATAAGAGTCAAGTATACATCTAGGGTCCGCAGAGTGTTAGAGCCACGATGACCGACAGGGTAGGGAAAAGGTTGGT
Organism: Rhinolophus sinicus; assembly: GCF_057876585.1. Taxonomy (NCBI): domain Eukaryota; kingdom Metazoa; phylum Chordata; class Mammalia; order Chiroptera; family Rhinolophidae; genus Rhinolophus; species Rhinolophus sinicus. The sequence goes on from NC_142506.1 coordinate 42,124,255, forward strand.
GTGTTTGATATGTTGAGGGAGAGGGATGGAACTGTGTTCAGCTGCTGCCTACAGCCAGGTATACATTTAGGATCGGAGCAGTGTTTGAGCCACTTTCACCCCGACGGAAGTTAAAGTTGGTATGTTGGTTAGGGTGAGGGTGAGGGATGGGTCAGTGTTCGGGTTCTACTTACAACCAGTAGTCCGGTTTGTTTCGGAACACTGTTAAAATCAGTCTTAGCTGGAAGGTATGGGAAAGGATTGAATCTTGGATAGTGTCAGTCTGAGGGATGCGAGAGTGTTCGGCTACTGCCTGTATCCAGGTATACATTAAAGTTCTGGTGAGGGTTAGGAACTCGGTTAACACGAGGACGAACAGGGTTGGTGTGATAAAATGGCGGAGAGGGTTTGGACAGTGTAGGGTTTCTAATAACAGCCCCGTAGGTTTGGAGCAGTATTTAAACCTTGGTCAGCGTGAAGGTAGTTGAAGGTTGTTATGTTGGTTAGGCTATGGGTGAGTGATGGGACAGTGTTCAGGTTCTGCTTACAGCCAGGTGCACTTTTAGGCTCGGAAGACTCTTAGGTCCACGGTTAGCGGGAGGTTATGGGAAAGGATTGAACGTTGGCTTGTGTGAGGCTGAGGGTTGGGACATGTTTCAGCTACTGTCTGCAGCCAGGTATACATTATGGTTCGGGTCAGTGTCAGTGCCTCGGTTAGCACGAGTGTGAGAGAGTGTTGGTGTGTTAGTTACCGTGAGGGTGAGGGTTCAGACATTGTACGGGTTCCGAAAACAGCCATGTATACGTTTAGGAGCGGAAGTGTGTTAGACCCACGGTTATCACCAGGGTAGGGAAATGTTTGGTATCCTTGAGCTGTTGAGGGTGAGGGATGGAACTGTGTTCTACTGCTGCCTACAGCCAGGTATACATTTAGGTTCGGAGCAGTGTTTGAGCCACGTTCATCCCGACGGAACTTAAAGTTGGCATGTAGGTTATGGTGAGCGTGAGGGATGGGTCAGTGTTCGGGTTCTGCTTACAACCAGGTGTCCGTTTAAGTTCGGAACACTGTTAGGATCACTATTAGCTGGAGCGTATGGGAAAGAGTTGTATGCTGGATAGTGCGAGGATTAGGGAAGGGACCGGGTTCGGCTACTGCCTTCAGACACGTATACATTAAGGTTCGGGTGAGTGCTATCGCCGAGGTTAGCCCAAGGGCGAGACAGCGTTGGTGTGTGTTAAAGTGAGAGTGAGATTTCGGACAGGCCAGAGTTTCGTATTACAACCAAGTATACGTTTAGGGTGCAAAGAGTGTTAGAGCCTCGGTTACCGGGAGGGTAGGGAAAGTTTCATATGTTGGTTTAGTTGAGGGTGAGGAATGGAACCTTGTTCGGATGTTGCCTACAACCAGGTGTACGTTTAGGTTCGGAGCAGTGTTTGAGCCGCAGTAACCGTGAGGGAACTTAAAGGTAAGTATGATGGTTAGGGTGGGGCAGAGAAATGGGCCAGGGTTCGCCTTTTATGTACAGCCTTGTGTACGTCTAGACTCGGAACACTGTTAGGGCCACGGTTCCCTGGATGGTATGGGAAAGGATTGAATGTTGGTTAGTGTCAGTCTGAGGGATGGGAGTGTTCGGCTACTGCCTGTATCCAGGTACACGTTAATGTCTGGTTGAGGGTTAGGAACTCGGTTAACCCGAGGGTGAACAGGGTTTGTGTGTTAGTTAAAATGACGGTGAGTGTTTGGACAGTGTAGAGTTTCGGATAACAGCCAAGTAGTTTCGGAGCAGTATTTGAAACTTGGTCAGCGTTTGGTATGTTGGTTAGGGTGAGGGTGATGGGACAGTGTTCAGGTTCTGCTTAAAGCCAGGTGCATGTTTAGGCACGGAAGAATCCTAGGTCCACGGTTAGAGGGAGGTTATGGGAAAGGACTGCATTTTGGTTCGTGTGAGGCTGAGGGATGGAACATGTTTCAGCTGCTGCCTCCAGCCAGGTATACATTAAGGGTCGGGTTGTGTTAGGGCCTCGGTTAGCCCCAGTGTGAGAGAGTGTTGGTATGCTACTTACAGAGAGGGTGAGGGTTCAGACATTGTCGGGTTTGGAAAAAGCCAAGTATACATTCAGGATCGGAAGAGTGTTAGAGCCACGGTTATCGCCAGGGTAGGGAAACGGTTGGAATGCTTGATATGTTGAGGGTGAGGGATTGAACTGTATCGTGCTGCTGCCTACAGCCAGGTATACATTTAGGTTCGGAGCAGTGTTTGAGCCACGTTCACCCCGACGGAAGTTAAAGTTGGTATGTTGGTTAGGGTGAGGGTGAGGGATGGGTCAGTGTTCCGGTTCTGCTCACAACCAGTTGTTCGTTGAGGTTCGGAACACTGTTAGGATCACTGTTAGCTGGAGGGTATGGGAAAGGATTGTATGCTGGTTAGTGTGAGGTTTAGGGAAGGGACAGGGTTCGGCTACTGCCTTCAGACAGGTATACATTAAGGTTCGGGTCAGTGTTAGCGCCGAGGTTAGCCCAAGGGCGAGACAGTGTTGGTGTGTGTTAAAGTGAGAGTGAGGGTTTGGACAGGACAGAGTTTCGTATACCAGCCAAGTATACGTCTAGGGTGCGAAGGGTGTTAGAGCCTCGTTTACTAGGATGGTAGGGAAAGTTTCATATGTTGGTTTAGTTGAGGGTGAGGAATGCAACCTTGTTCGGATGTTGCCTACCACCAGGTATACATTGAGTTTCGGAACGGAGCTTGAGCCGCAGGAACCGTGAGGTAACTTAAAGGTTGGTATGATGGTGAGGCGGAGGGTGAGAAATGAGACAGGGTTCGCCTTTTACTTACAGCCTTGTGTACGTCTAGACTCGGAACACTGTTAAGGCCACGGTTACCTGGATGTATGGGAAAGGAGTGAATGTTGGTTAGTGTCAGTTTGAGGGATGGGAGACTGTTCGGTTGCTGCCTTATCAAGATACACATTAAGGCTCGGTTGAGGGTTAGGAACTCGGTTAACCCGAGGGTGAACAGGCTTGGTGTGTTAGTTAAAATGACGGTGAGGGTGTCGACAGCGTTGAGTTTCGTATAAGAGTCAAGTATACATCTAGGGTCCGCAGAGTGTTAGAGCCACGATGACCGACAGGGTAGGGAAAAGGTTGGTGTGTTTGATATGTTGAGGGAGAGGGATGGAACTGTGTTCAGCTGCTGCCTACAGCCAGGTATACATTTAGGATCGGAGCAGTGTTTGAGCCACTTTCACCCCGACGGAAGTTAAAGTTGGTATGTTGGTTAGGGTGAGGGTGAGGGATGGGTCAGTGTTCGGGTTCTACTTACAACCAGTAGTCCGGTTTGTTTCGGAACACTGTTAAAATCACTCTTAGCTGGAAGGTATGGGAAAGGATTGAATCTTGGATAGTGTCAGTCTGAGGGATGCGAGAGTGTTCGGCTACTGCCTGTATCCAGGTATACATTAAAGTTCTGGTGAGGGTTAGGAACTCGGTTAACACGAGGACGAACAGGGTTGGTGTGATAAAATGGCGGAGAGGGTTTGGACAGTGTAGGGTTTCTAATAACAGCCCCGTAGGTTTGGAGCAGTATTTAAACCTTGGTCAGCGTGAAGGTAGTTGAAGGTTGTTATGTTGGTTAGGCTATGGGTGAGTGATGGGACAGTGTTCAGGTTCTGCTTACAGCCAGGTGCACTTTTAGGCTCGGAAGACTCTTAGGTCCACGGTTAGCGGGAGGTTATGGGAAAGGATTGAACGTTGGCTTGTGTGAGGCTGAGGGTTGGGACATGTTTCAGCTACTGTCTGCAGCCAGGTATACATTATGGTTCGGGTCAGTGTCAGTGCCTCGGTTAGCACGAGTGTGAGAGAGTGTTGGTGTGTTAGTTACCGTGAGGGTGAGGGTTCAGACATTGTACGGGTTCCGAAAACAGCCATGTATACGTTTAGGAGCGGAAGTGTGTTAGACCCACGGTTATCACCAGGGTAGGGAAATGTTTGGTATCCTTGAGCTGTTGAGGGTGAGGGATGGAACTGTGTTCTACTGCTGCCTACAGCCAGGTATACATTTAGGTTCGGAGCAGTGTTTGAGCCACGTTCATCCCGACGGAACTTAAAGTTGGCATGTAGGTTATGGTGAGCGTGAGGGATGGGTCAGTGTTCGGGTTCTGCTTACAACCAGGTGTCCGTTTAAGTTCGGAACACTGTTAGGATCACTATTAGCTGGAGCGTATGGGAAAGAGTTGTATGCTGGATAGTGCGAGGATTAGGGAAGGGACCGGGTTCGGCTACTGCCTTCAGACACGTATACATTAAGGTTCGGGTGAGTGCTATCGCCGAGGTTAGCCCAAGGGCGAGACAGCGTTGGTGTGTGTTAAAGTGAGAGTGAGATTTCGGACAGGCCAGAGTTTCGTATTACAACCAAGTATACGTTTAGGGTGCAAAGAGTGTTAGAGCCTCGGTTACCGGGAGGGTAGGGAAAGTTTCATATGTTGGTTTAGTTGAGGGTGAGGAATGGAACCTTGTTCGGATGTTGCCTACAACCAGGTGTACGTTTAGGTTCGGAGCAGTGTTTGAGCCGCAGTAACCGTGAGGGAACTTAAAGGTAAGTATGATGGTTAGGGTGGGGCAGAGAAATGGGCCAGGGTTCGCCTTTTATGTACAGCCTTGTGTACGTCTAGACTCGGAACACTGTTAGGGCCACGGTTCCCTGGATGGTATGGGAAAGGATTGAATGTTGGTTAGTGTCAGTCTGAGGGATGGGAGTGTTCGGCTACTGCCTGTATCCAGGTACACGTTAATGTCTGGTTGAGGGTTAGGAACTCGGTTAACCCGAGGGTGAACAGGGTTTGTGTGTTAGTTAAAATGACGGTGAGTGTTTGGACAGTGTAGAGTTTCGGATAACAGCCAAGTAGTTTCGGAGCAGTATTTGAAACTTGGTCAGCGTTTGGTATGTTGGTTAGGGTGAGGGTGATGGGACAGTGTTCAGGTTCTGCTTAAAGCCAGGTGCATGTTTAGGCACGGAAGAATCCTAGGTCCACGGTTAGAGGGAGGTTATGGGAAAGGACTGCATTTTGGTTCGTGTGAGGCTGAGGGATGGAACATGTTTCAGCTGCTGCCTCCAGCCAGGTATACATTAAGGGTCGGGTTGTGTTAGGGCCTCGGTTAGCCCCAGTGTGAGAGAGTGTTGGTATGCTACTTACAGAGAGGGTGAGGGTTCAGACATTGTCGGGTTTGGAAAAAGCCAAGTATACATTCAGGATCGGAAGAGTGTTAGAGCCACGGTTATCGCCAGGGTAGGGAAACGGTTGGAATGCTTGATATGTTGAGGGTGAGGGATTGAACTGTATCGTGCTGCTGCCTACAGCCAGGTATACATTTAGGTTCGGAGCAGTGTTTGAGCCACGTTCACCCCGACGGAAGTTAAAGTTGGTATGTTGGTTAGGGTGAGGGTGAGGGATGGGTCAGTGTTCCGGTTCTGCTCACAACCAGTTGTTCGTTGAGGTTCGGAACACTGTTAGGATCACTGTTAGCTGGAGGGTATGGGAAAGGATTGTATGCTGGTTAGTGTGAGGTTTAGGGAAGGGACAGGGTTCGGCTACTGCCTTCAGACAGGTATACATTAAGGTTCGGGTCAGTGTTAGCGCCGAGGTTAGCCCAAGGGCGAGACAGTGTTGGTGTGTGTTAAAGTGAGAGTGAGGGTTTGGACAGGACAGAGTTTCGTATACCAGCCAAGTATACGTCTAGGGTGCGAAGGGTGTTAGAGCCTCGTTTACTAGGATGGTAGGGAAAGTTTCATATGTTGGTTTAGTTGAGGGTGAGGAATGCAACCTTGTTCGGATGTTGCCTACCACCAGGTATACATTGAGTTTCGGAACGGAGCTTGAGCCGCAGGAACCGTGAGGTAACTTAAAGGTTGGTATGATGGTGAGGCGGAGGGTGAGAAATGAGACAGGGTTCGCCTTTTACTTACAGCCTTGTGTACGTCTAGACTCGGAACACTGTTAAGGCCACGGTTACCTGGATGTATGGGAAAGGAGTGAATGTTGGTTAGTGTCAGTTTGAGGGATGGGAGACTGTTCGGTTGCTGCCTTATCAAGATACACATTAAGGCTCGGTTGAGGGTTAGGAACTCGGTTAACCCGAGGGTGAACAGGCTTGGTGTGTTAGTTAAAATGACGGTGAGGGTGTCGACAGCGTTGAGTTTCGTATAAGAGTCAAGTATACATCTAGGGTCCGCAGAGTGTTAGAGCCACGATGACCGACAGGGTAGGGAAAAGGTTGGTGTGTTTGATATGTTGAGGGAGAGGGATGGAACTGTGTTCAGCTGCTGCCTACAGCCAGGTATACATTTAGGATCGGAGCAGTGTTTGAGCCACTTTCACCCCGACGGAAGTTAAAGTTGGTATGTTGGTTAGGGTGAGGGTGAGGGATGGGTCAGTGTTCGGGTTCTACTTACAACCAGTAGTCCGGTTTGTTTCGGAACACTGTTAAAATCACTCTTAGCTGGAAGGTATGGGAAAGGATTGAATCTTGGATAGTGTCAGTCTGAGGGATGCGAGAGTGTTCGGCTACTGCCTGTATCCAGGTATACATTAAAGTTCTGGTGAGGGTTAGGAACTCGGTTAACACGAGGACGAACAGGGTTGGTGTGATAAAATGGCGGAGAGGGTTTGGACAGTGTAGGGTTTCTAATAACAGCCCCGTAGGTTTGGAGCAGTATTTAAACCTTGGTCAGCGTGAAGGTAGTTGAAGGTTGTTATGTTGGTTAGGCTATGGGTGAGTGATGGGACAGTGTTCAGGTTCTGCTTACAGCCAGGTGCACTTTTAGGCTCGGAAGACTCTTAGGTCCACGGTTAGCGGGAGGTTATGGGAAAGGATTGAACGTTGGCTTGTGTGAGGCTGAGGGTTGGGACATGTTTCAGCTACTGTCTGCAGCCAGGTATACATTATGGTTCGGGTCAGTGTCAGTGCCTCGGTTAGCACGAGTGTGAGAGAGTGTTGGTGTGTTAGTTACCGTGAGGGTGAGGGTTCAGACATTGTACGGGTTCCGAAAACAGCCATGTATACGTTTAGGAGCGGAAGTGTGTTAGACCCACGGTTATCACCAGGGTAGGGAAATGTTTGGTATCCTTGAGCTGTTGAGGGTGAGGGATGGAACTGTGTTCTACTGCTGCCTACAGCCAGGTATACATTTAGGTTCGGAGCAGTGTTTGAGCCACGTTCATCCCGACGGAACTTAAAGTTGGCATGTAGGTTATGGTGAGCGTGAGGGATGGGTCAGTGTTCGGGTTCTGCTTACAACCAGGTGTCCGTTTAAGTTCGGAACACTGTTAGGATCACTATTAGCTGGAGCGTATGGGAAAGAGTTGTATGCTGGATAGTGCGAGGATTAGGGAAGGGACCGGGTTCGGCTACTGCCTTCAGACACGTATACATTAAGGTTCGGGTGAGTGCTATCGCCGAGGTTAGCCCAAGGGCGAGACAGCGTTGGTGTGTGTTAAAGTGAGAGTGAGATTTCGGACAGGCCAGAGTTTCGTATTACAACCAAGTATACGTTTAGGGTGCAAAGAGTGTTAGAGCCTCGGTTACCGGGAGGGTAGGGAAAGTTTCATATGTTGGTTTAGTTGAGGGTGAGGAATGGAACCTTGTTCGGATGTTGCCTACAACCAGGTGTACGTTTAGGTTCGGAGCAGTGTTTGAGCCGCAGTAACCGTGAGGGAACTTAAAGGTAAGTATGATGGTTAGGGTGGGGCAGAGAAATGGGCCAGGGTTCGCCTTTTATGTACAGCCTTGTGTACGTCTAGACTCGGAACACTGTTAGGGCCACGGTTCCCTGGATGGTATGGGAAAGGATTGAATGTTGGTTAGTGTCAGTCTGAGGGATGGGAGTGTTCGGCTACTGCCTGTATCCAGGTACACGTTAATGTCTGGTTGAGGGTTAGGAACTCGGTTAACCCGAGGGTGAACAGGGTTTGTGTGTTAGTTAAAATGACGGTGAGTGTTTGGACAGTGTAGAGTTTCGGATAACAGCCAAGTAGTTTCGGAGCAGTATTTGAAACTTGGTCAGCGTTTGGTATGTTGGTTAGGGTGAGGGTGATGGGACAGTGTTCAGGTTCTGCTTAAAGCCAGGTGCATGTTTAGGCACGGAAGAATCCTAGGTCCACGGTTAGAGGGAGGTTATGGGAAAGGACTGCATTTTGGTTCGTGTGAGGCTGAGGGATGGAACATGTTTCAGCTGCTGCCTCCAGCCAGGTATACATTAAGGGTCGGGTTGTGTTAGGGCCTCGGTTAGCCCCAGTGTGAGAGAGTGTTGGTATGCTACTTACAGAGAGGGTGAGGGTTCAGACATTGTCGGGTTTGGAAAAAGCCAAGTATACATTCAGGATCGGAAGAGTGTTAGAGCCACGGTTATCGCCAGGGTAGGGAAACGGTTGGAATGCTTGATATGTTGAGGGTGAGGGATTGAACTGTATCGTGCTGCTGCCTACAGCCAGGTATACATTTAGGTTCGGAGCAGTGTTTGAGCCACGTTCACCCCGACGGAAGTTAAAGTTGGTATGTTGGTTAGGGTGAGGGTGAGGGATGGGTCAGTGTTCCGGTTCTGCTCACAACCAGTTGTTCGTTGAGGTTCGGAACACTGTTAGGATCACTGTTAGCTGGAGGGTATGGGAAAGGATTGTATGCTGGTTAGTGTGAGGTTTAGGGAAGGGACAGGGTTCGGCTACTGCCTTCAGACAGGTATACATTAAGGTTCGGGTCAGTGTTAGCGCCGAGGTTAGCCCAAGGGCGAGACAGTGTTGGTGTGTGTTAAAGTGAGAGTGAGGGTTTGGACAGGACAGAGTTTCGTATACCAGCCAAGTATACGTCTAGGGTGCGAAGGGTGTTAGAGCCTCGTTTACTAGGATGGTAGGGAAAGTTTCATATGTTGGTTTAGTTGAGGGTGAGGAATGCAACCTTGTTCGGATGTTGCCTACCACCAGGTATACATTGAGTTTCGGAACGGAGCTTGAGCCGCAGGAACCGTGAGGTAACTTAAAGGTTGGTATGATGGTGAGGCGGAGGGTGAGAAATGAGACAGGGTTCGCCTTTTACTTACAGCCTTGTGTACGTCTAGACTCGGAACACTGTTAAGGCCACGGTTACCTGGATGTATGGGAAAGGAGTGAATGTTGGTTAGTGTCAGTTTGAGGGATGGGAGACTGTTCGGTTGCTGCCTTATCAAGATACACATTAAGGCTCGGTTGAGGGTTAGGAACTCGGTTAACCCGAGGGTGAACAGGCTTGGTGTGTTAGTTAAAATGACGGTGAGGGTGTCGACAGCGTTGAGTTTCGTATAAGAGTCAAGTATACATCTAGGGTCCGCAGAGTGTTAGAGCCACGATGACCGACAGGGTAGGGAAAAGGTTGGTGTGTTTGATATGTTGAGGGAGAGGGATGGAACTGTGTTCAGCTGCTGCCTACAGCCAGGTATACATTTAGGATCGGAGCAGTGTTTGAGCCACTTTCACCCCGACGGAAGTTAAAGTTGGTATGTTGGTTAGGGTGAGGGTGAGGGATGGGTCAGTGTTCGGGTTCTACTTACAACCAGTAGTCCGGTTTGTTTCGGAACACTGTTAAAATCACTCTTAGCTGGAAGGTATGGGAAAGGATTGAATCTTGGATAGTGTCAGTCTGAGGGATGCGAGAGTGTTCGGCTACTGCCTGTATCCAGGTATACATTAAAGTTCTGGTGAGGGTTAGGAACTCGGTTAACACGAGGACGAACAGGGTTGGTGTGATAAAATGGCGGAGAGGGTTTGGACAGTGTAGGGTTTCTAATAACAGCCCCGTAGGTTTGGAGCAGTATTTAAACCTTGGTCAGCGTGAAGGTAGTTGAAGGTTGTTATGTTGGTTAGGCTATGGGTGAGTGATGGGACAGTGTTCAGGTTCTGCTTACAGCCAGGTGCACTTTTAGGCTCGGAAGACTCTTAGGTCCACGGTTAGCGGGAGGTTATGGGAAAGGATTGAACGTTGGCTTGTGTGAGGCTGAGGGTTGGGACATGTTTCAGCTACTGTCTGCAGCCAGGTATACATTATGGTTCGGGTCAGTGTCAGTGCCTCGGTTAGCACGAGTGTGAGAGAGTGTTGGTGTGTTAGTTACCGTGAGGGTGAGGGTTCAGACATTGTACGGGTTCCGAAAACAGCCATGTATACGTTTAGGAGCGGAAGTGTGTTAGACCCACGGTTATCACCAGGGTAGGGAAATGTTTGGTATCCTTGAGCTGTTGAGGGTGAGGGATGGAACTGTGTTCTACTGCTGCCTACAGCCAGGTATACATTTAGGTTCGGAGCAGTGTTTGAGCCACGTTCATCCCGACGGAACTTAAAGTTGGCATGTAGGTTATGGTGAGCGTGAGGGATGGGTCAGTGTTCGGGTTCTGCTTACAACCAGGTGTCCGTTTAAGTTCGGAACACTGTTAGGATCACTATTAGCTGGAGCGTATGGGAAAGAGTTGTATGCTGGATAGTGCGAGGATTAGGGAAGGGACCGGGTTCGGCTACTGCCTTCAGACACGTATACATTAAGGTTCGGGTGAGTGCTATCGCCGAGGTTAGCCCAAGGGCGAGACAGCGTTGGTGTGTGTTAAAGTGAGAGTGAGATTTCGGACAGGCCAGAGTTTCGTATTACAACCAAGTATACGTTTAGGGTGCAAAGAGTGTTAGAGCCTCGGTTACCGGGAGGGTAGGGAAAGTTTCATATGTTGGTTTAGTTGAGGGTGAGGAATGGAACCTTGTTCGGATGTTGCCTACAACCAGGTGTACGTTTAGGTTCGGAGCAGTGTTTGAGCCGCAGTAACCGTGAGGGAACTTAAAGGTAAGTATGATGGTTAGGGTGGGGCAGAGAAATGGGCCAGGGTTCGCCTTTTATGTACAGCCTTGTGTACGTCTAGACTCGGAACACTGTTAGGGCCACGGTTCCCTGGATGGTATGGGAAAGGATTGAATGTTGGTTAGTGTCAGTCTGAGGGATGGGAGTGTTCGGCTACTGCCTGTATCCAGGTACACGTTAATGTCTGGTTGAGGGTTAGGAACTCGGTTAACCCGAGGGTGAACAGGGTTTGTGTGTTAGTTAAAATGACGGTGAGTGTTTGGACAGTGTAGAGTTTCGGATAACAGCCAAGTAGTTTCGGAGCAGTATTTGAAACTTGGTCAGCGTTTGGTATGTTGGTTAGGGTGAGGGTGATGGGACAGTGTTCAGGTTCTGCTTAAAGCCAGGTGCATGTTTAGGCACGGAAGAATCCTAGGTCCACGGTTAGAGGGAGGTTATGGGAAAGGACTGCATTTTGGTTCGTGTGAGGCTGAGGGATGGAACATGTTTCAGCTGCTGCCTCCAGCCAGGTATACATTAAGGGTCGGGTTGTGTTAGGGCCTCGGTTAGCCCCAGTGTGAGAGAGTGTTGGTATGCTACTTACAGAGAGGGTGAGGGTTCAGACATTGTCGGGTTTGGAAAAAGCCAAGTATACATTCAGGATCGGAAGAGTGTTAGAGCCACGGTTATCGCCAGGGTAGGGAAACGGTTGGAATGCTTGATATGTTGAGGGTGAGGGATTGAACTGTATCGTGCTGCTGCCTACAGCCAGGTATACATTTAGGTTCGGAGCAGTGTTTGAGCCACGTTCACCCCGACGGAAGTTAAAGTTGGTATGTTGGTTAGGGTGAGGGTGAGGGATGGGTCAGTGTTCCGGTTCTGCTCACAACCAGTTGTTCGTTGAGGTTCGGAACACTGTTAGGATCACTGTTAGCTGGAGGGTATGGGAAAGGATTGTATGCTGGTTAGTGTGAGGTTTAGGGAAGGGACAGGGTTCGGCTACTGCCTTCAGACAGGTATACATTAAGGTTCGGGTCAGTGTTAGCGCCGAGGTTAGCCCAAGGGCGAGACAGTGTTGGTGTGTGTTAAAGTGAGAGTGAGGGTTTGGACAGGACAGAGTTTCGTATACCAGCCAAGTATACGTCTAGGGTGCGAAGGGTGTTAGAGCCTCGTTTACTAGGATGGTAGGGAAAGTTTCATATGTTGGTTTAGTTGAGGGTGAGGAATGCAACCTTGTTCGGATGTTGCCTACCACCAGGTATACATTGAGTTTCGGAACGGAGCTTGAGCCGCAGGAACCGTGAGGTAACTTAAAGGTTGGTATGATGGTGAGGCGGAGGGTGAGAAATGAGACAGGGTTCGCCTTTTACTTACAGCCTTGTGTACGTCTAGACTCGGAACACTGTTAAGGCCACGGTTACCTGGATGTATGGGAAAGGAGTGAATGTTGGTTAGTGTCAGTTTGAGGGATGGGAGACTGTTCGGTTGCTGCCTTATCAAGATACACATAAAGGCTCGGTTGAGGGTTAGGAACTCGGTTAACCCGAGGGTGAACAGGCTTGGTGTGTTAGTTAAAATGACGGTGAGGGTGTCGACAGCGTTGAGTTTCGTATAAGAGTCAAGTATACATCTAGGGTCCGCAGAGTGTTAGAGCCACGATGACCGACAGGGTAGGGAAAAGGTTGGTGTGTTTGATATGTTGAGGGAGAGGGATGGAACTGTGTTCAGCTGCTGCCTACAGCCAGGTATACATTTAGGATCGGAGCAGTGTTTGAGCCACTTTCACCCCGACGGAAGTTAAAGTTGGTATGTTGGTTAGGGTGAGGGTGAGGGATGGGTCAGTGTTCGGGTTCTACTTACAACCAGTAGTCCGGTTTGTTTCGGAACACTGTTAAAATCAGTCTTAGCTGGAAGGTATGGGAAAGGATTGAATCTTGGATAGTGTCAGTCTGAGGGATGCGAGAGTGTTCGGCTACTGCCTGTATCCAGGTATACATTAAAGTTCTGGTGAGGGTTAGGAACTCGGTTAACACGAGGACGAACAGGGTTGGTGTGATAAAATGGCGGAGAGGGTTTGGACAGTGTAGGGTTTCTAATAACAGCCCCGTAGGTTTGGAGCAGTATTTAAACCTTGGTCAGCGTGAAGGTAGTTGAAGGTTGTTATGTTGGTTAGGCTATGGGTGAGTGATGGGACAGTGTTCAGGTTCTGCTTACAGCCAGGTGCACTTTTAGGCTCGGAAGACTCTTAGGTCCACGGTTAGCGGGAGGTTATGGGAAAGGATTGAACGTTGGCTTGTGTGAGGCTGAGGGTTGGGACATGTTTCAGCTACTGTCTGCAGCCAGGTATACATTATGGTTCGGGTCAGTGTCAGTGCCTCGGTTAGCACGAGTGTGAGAGAGTGTTGGTGTGTTAGTTACCGTGAGGGTGAGGGTTCAGACATTGTACGGGTTCCGAAAACAGCCATGTATACGTTTAGGAGCGGAAGTGTGTTAGACCCACGGTTATCACCAGGGTAGGGAAATGTTTGGTATCCTTGAGCTGTTGAGGGTGAGGGATGGAACTGTGTTCTACTGCTGCCTACAGCCAGGTATACATTTAGGTTCGGAGCAGTGTTTGAGCCACGTTCATCCCGACGGAACTTAAAGTTGGCATGTAGGTTATGGTGAGCGTGAGGGATGGGTCAGTGTTCGGGTTCTGCTTACAACCAGGTGTCCGTTTAAGTTCGGAACACTGTTAGGATCACTATTAGCTGGAGCGTATGGGAAAGAGTTGTATGCTGGATAGTGCGAGGATTAGGGAAGGGACCGGGTTCGGCTACTGCCTTCAGACACGTATACATTAAGGTTCGGGTGAGTGCTATCGCCGAGGTTAGCCCAAGGGCGAGACAGCGTTGGTGTGTGTTAAAGTGAGAGTGAGATTTCGGACAGGCCAGAGTTTCGTATTACAACCAAGTATACGTTTAGGGTGCAAAGAGTGTTAGAGCCTCGGTTACCGGGAGGGTAGGGAAAGTTTCATATGTTGGTTTAGTTGAGGGTGAGGAATGGAACCTTGTTCGGATGTTGCCTACAACCAGGTGTACGTTTAGGTTCGGAGCAGTGTTTGAGCCGCAGTAACCGTGAGGGAACTTAAAGGTAAGTATGATGGTTAGGGTGGGGCAGAGAAATGGGCCAGGGTTCGCCTTTTATGTACAGCCTTGTGTACGTCTAGACTCGGAACACTGTTAGGGCCACGGTTCCCTGGATGGTATGGGAAAGGATTGAATGTTGGTTAGTGTCAGTCTGAGGGATGGGAGTGTTCGGCTACTGCCTGTATCCAGGTACACGTTAATGTCTGGTTGAGGGTTAGGAACTCGGTTAACCCGAGGGTGAACAGGGTTTGTGTGTTAGTTAAAATGACGGTGAGTGTTTGGACAGTGTAGAGTTTCGGATAACAGCCAAGTAGTTTCGGAGCAGTATTTGAAACTTGGTCAGCGTTTGGTATGTTGGTTAGGGTGAGGGTGATGGGACAGTGTTCAGGTTCTGCTTAAAGCCAGGTGCATGTTTAGGCACGGAAGAATCCTAGGTCCACGGTTAGAGGGAGGTTATGGGAAAGGACTGCATTTTGGTTCGTGTGAGGCTGAGGGATGGAACATGTTTCAGCTGCTGCCTCCAGCCAGGTATACATTAAGGGTCGGGTTGTGTTAGGGCCTCGGTTAGCCCCAGTGTGAGAGAGTGTTGGTATGCTACTTACAGAGAGGGTGAGGGTTCAGACATTGTCGGGTTTGGAAAAAGCCAAGTATACATTCAGGATCGGAAGAGTGTTAGAGCCACGGTTATCGCCAGGGTAGGGAAACGGTTGGAATGCTTGATATGTTGAGGGTGAGGGATTGAACTGTATCGTGCTGCTGCCTACAGCCAGGTATACATTTAGGTTCGGAGCAGTGTTTGAGCCACGTTCACCCCGACGGAAGTTAAAGTTGGTATGTTGGTTAGGGTGAGGGTGAGGGATGGGTCAGTGTTCCGGTTCTGCTCACAACCAGTTGTTCGTTGAGGTTCGGAACACTGTTAGGATCACTGTTAGCTGGAGGGTATGGGAAAGGATTGTATGCTGGTTAGTGTGAGGTTTAGGGAAGGGACAGGGTTCGGCTACTGCCTTCAGACAGGTATACATTAAGGTTCGGGTCAGTGTTAGCGCCGAGGTTAGCCCAAGGGCGAGACAGTGTTGGTGTGTGTTAAAGTGAGAGTGAGGGTTTGGACAGGACAGAGTTTCGTATACCAGCCAAGTATACGTCTAGGGTGCGAAGGGTGTTAGAGCCTCGTTTACTAGGATGGTAGGGAAAGTTTCATATGTTGGTTTAGTTGAGGGTGAGGAATGCAACCTTGTTCGGATGTTGCCTACCACCAGGTATACATTGAGTTTCGGAACGGAGCTTGAGCCGCAGGAACCGTGAGGTAACTTAAAGGTTGGTATGATGGTGAGGCGGAGGGTGAGAAATGAGACAGGGTTCGCCTTTTACTTACAGCCTTGTGTACGTCTAGACTCGGAACACTGTTAAGGCCACGGTTACCTGGATGTATGGGAAAGGAGTGAATGTTGGTTAGTGTCAGTTTGAGGGATGGGAGACTGTTCGGTTGCTGCCTTATCAAGATACACATTAAGGCTCGGTTGAGGGTTAGGAACTCGGTTAACCCGAGGGTGAACAGGCTTGGTGTGTTAGTTAAAATGACGGTGAGGGTGTCGACAGCGTTGAGTTTCGTATAAGAGTCAAGTATACATCTAGGGTCCGCAGAGTGTTAGAGCCACGATGACCGACAGGGTAGGGAAAAGGTTGGTGTGTTTGATATGTTGAGGGAGAGGGATGGAACTGTGTTCAGCTGCTGCCTACAGCCAGGTATACATTTAGGATCGGAGCAGTGTTTGAGCCACTTTCACCCCGACGGAAGTTAAAGTTGGTATGTTGGTTAGGGTGAGGGTGAGGGATGGGTCAGTGTTCGGGTTCTACTTACAACCAGTAGTCCGGTTTGTTTCGGAACACTGTTAAAATCACTCTTAGCTGGAAGGTATGGGAAAGGATTGAATCTTGGATAGTGTCAGTCTGAGGGATGCGAGAGTGTTCGGCTACTGCCTGTATCCAGGTATACATTAAAGTTCTGGTGAGGGTTAGGAACTCGGTTAACACGAGGACGAACAGGGTTGGTGTGATAAAATGGCGGAGAGGGTTTGGACAGTGTAGGGTTTCTAATAACAGCCCCGTAGGTTTGGAGCAGTATTTAAACCTTGGTCAGCGTGAAGGTAGTTGAAGGTTGTTATGTTGGTTAGGCTATGGGTGAGTGATGGGACAGTGTTCAGGTTCTGCTTACAGCCAGGTGCACTTTTAGGCTCGGAAGACTCTTAGGTCCACGGTTAGCGGGAGGTTATGGGAAAGGATTGAACGTTGGCTTGTGTGAGGCTGAGGGTTGGGACATGTTTCAGCTACTGTCTGCAGCCAGGTATACATTATGGTTCGGGTCAGTGTCAGTGCCTCGGTTAGCACGAGTGTGAGAGAGTGTTGGTGTGTTAGTTACCGTGAGGGTGAGGGTTCAGACATTGTACGGGTTCCGAAAACAGCCATGTATACGTTTAGGAGCGGAAGTGTGTTAGACCCACGGTTATCACCAGGGTAGGGAAATGTTTGGTATCCTTGAGCTGTTGAGGGTGAGGGATGGAACTGTGTTCTACTGCTGCCTACAGCCAGGTATACATTTAGGTTCGGAGCAGTGTTTGAGCCACGTTCATCCCGACGGAACTTAAAGTTGGCATGTAGGTTATGGTGAGCGTGAGGGATGGGTCAGTGTTCGGGTTCTGCTTACAACCAGGTGTCCGTTTAAGTTCGGAACACTGTTAGGATCACTATTAGCTGGAGCGTATGGGAAAGAGTTGTATGCTGGATAGTGCGAGGATTAGGGAAGGGACCGGGTTCGGCTACTGCCTTCAGACACGTATACATTAAGGTTCGGGTGAGTGCTATCGCCGAGGTTAGCCCAAGGGCGAGACAGCGTTGGTGTGTGTTAAAGTGAGAGTGAGATTTCGGACAGGCCAGAGTTTCGTATTACAACCAAGTATACGTTTAGGGTGCAAAGAGTGTTAGAGCCTCGGTTACCGGGAGGGTAGGGAAAGTTTCATATGTTGGTTTAGTTGAGGGTGAGGAATGGAACCTTGTTCGGATGTTGCCTACAACCAGGTGTACGTTTAGGTTCGGAGCAGTGTTTGAGCCGCAGTAACCGTGAGGGAACTTAAAGGTAAGTATGATGGTTAGGGTGGGGCAGAGAAATGGGCCAGGGTTCGCCTTTTATGTACAGCCTTGTGTACGTCTAGACTCGGAACACTGTTAGGGCCACGGTTCCCTGGATGGTATGGGAAAGGATTGAATGTTGGTTAGTGTCAGTCTGAGGGATGGGAGTGTTCGGCTACTGCCTGTATCCAGGTACACGTTAATGTCTGGTTGAGGGTTAGGAACTCGGTTAACCCGAGGGTGAACAGGGTTTGTGTGTTAGTTAAAATGACGGTGAGTGTTTGGACAGTGTAGAGTTTCGGATAACAGCCAAGTAGTTTCGGAGCAGTATTTGAAACTTGGTCAGCGTTTGGTATGTTGGTTAGGGTGAGGGTGATGGGACAGTGTTCAGGTTCTGCTTAAAGCCAGGTGCATGTTTAGGCACGGAAGAATCCTAGGTCCACGGTTAGAGGGAGGTTATGGGAAAGGACTGCATTTTGGTTCGTGTGAGGCTGAGGGATGGAACATGTTTCAGCTGCTGCCTCCAGCCAGGTATACATTAAGGGTCGGGTTGTGTTAGGGCCTCGGTTAGCCCCAGTGTGAGAGAGTGTTGGTATGCTACTTACAGAGAGGGTGAGGGTTCAGACATTGTCGGGTTTGGAAAAAGCCAAGTATACATTCAGGATCGGAAGAGTGTTAGAGCCACGGTTATCGCCAGGGTAGGGAAACGGTTGGAATGCTTGATATGTTGAGGGTGAGGGATTGAACTGTATCGTGCTGCTGCCTACAGCCAGGTATACATTTAGGTTCGGAGCAGTGTTTGAGCCACGTTCACCCCGACGGAAGTTAAAGTTGGTATGTTGGTTAGGGTGAGGGTGAGGGATGGGTCAGTGTTCCGGTTCTGCTCACAACCAGTTGTTCGTTGAGGTTCGGAACACTGTTAGGATCACTGTTAGCTGGAGGGTATGGGAAAGGATTGTATGCTGGTTAGTGTGAGGTTTAGGGAAGGGACAGGGTTCGGCTACTGCCTTCAGACAGGTATACATTAAGGTTCGGGTCAGTGTTAGCGCCGAGGTTAGCCCAAGGGCGAGACAGTGTTGGTGTGTGTTAAAGTGAGAGTGAGGGTTTGGACAGGACAGAGTTTCGTATACCAGCCAAGTATACGTCTAGGGTGCGAAGGGTGTTAGAGCCTCGTTTACTAGGATGGTAGGGAAAGTTTCATATGTTGGTTTAGTTGAGGGTGAGGAATGCAACCTTGTTCGGATGTTGCCTACCACCAGGTATACATTGAGTTTCGGAACGGAGCTTGAGCCGCAGGAACCGTGAGGTAACTTAAAGGTTGGTATGATGGTGAGGCGGAGGGTGAGAAATGAGACAGGGTTCGCCTTTTACTTACAGCCTTGTGTACGTCTAGACTCGGAACACTGTTAAGGCCACGGTTACCTGGATGTATGGGAAAGGAGTGAATGTTGGTTAGTGTCAGTTTGAGGGATGGGAGACTGTTCGGTTGCTGCCTTATCAAGATACACATTAAGGCTCGGTTGAGGGTTAGGAACTCGGTTAACCCGAGGGTGAACAGGCTTGGTGTGTTAGTTAAAATGACGGTGAGGGTGTCGACAGCGTTGAGTTTCGTATAAGAGTCAAGTATACATCTAGGGTCCGCAGAGTGTTAGAGCCACGATGACCGACAGGGTAGGGAAAAGGTTGGTGTGTTTGATATGTTGAGGGAGAGGGATGGAACTGTGTTCAGCTGCTGCCTACAGCCAGGTATACATTTAGGATCGGAGCAGTGTTTGAGCCACTTTCACCCCGACGGAAGTTAAAGTTGGTATGTTGGTTAGGGTGAGGGTGAGGGATGGGTCAGTGTTCGGGTTCTACTTACAACCAGTAGTCCGGTTTGTTTCGGAACACTGTTAAAATCACTCTTAGCTGGAAGGTATGGGAAAGGATTGAATCTTGGATAGTGTCAGTCTGAGGGATGCGAGAGTGTTCGGCTACTGCCTGTATCCAGGTATACATTAAAGTTCTGGTGAGGGTTAGGAACTCGGTTAACACGAGGACGAACAGGGTTGGTGTGATAAAATGGCGGAGAGGGTTTGGACAGTGTAGGGTTTCTAATAACAGCCCCGTAGGTTTGGAGCAGTATTTAAACCTTGGTCAGCGTGAAGGTAGTTGAAGGTTGTTATGTTGGTTAGGCTATGGGTGAGTGATGGGACAGTGTTCAGGTTCTGCTTACAGCCAGGTGCACTTTTAGGCTCGGAAGACTCTTAGGTCCACGGTTAGCGGGAGGTTATGGGAAAGGATTGAACGTTGGCTTGTGTGAGGCTGAGGGTTGGGACATGTTTCAGCTACTGTCTGCAGCCAGGTATACATTATGGTTCGGGTCAGTGTCAGTGCCTCGGTTAGCACGAGTGTGAGAGAGTGTTGGTGTGTTAGTTACCGTGAGGGTGAGGGTTCAGACATTGTACGGGTTCCGAAAACAGCCATGTATACGTTTAGGAGCGGAAGTGTGTTAGACCCACGGTTATCACCAGGGTAGGGAAATGTTTGGTATCCTTGAGCTGTTGAGGGTGAGGGATGGAACTGTGTTCTACTGCTGCCTACAGCCAGGTATACATTTAGGTTCGGAGCAGTGTTTGAGCCACGTTCATCCCGACGGAACTTAAAGTTGGCATGTAGGTTATGGTGAGCGTGAGGGATGGGTCAGTGTTCGGGTTCTGCTTACAACCAGGTGTCCGTTTAAGTTCGGAACACTGTTAGGATCACTATTAGCTGGAGCGTATGGGAAAGAGTTGTATGCTGGATAGTGCGAGGATTAGGGAAGGGACCGGGTTCGGCTACTGCCTTCAGACACGTATACATTAAGGTTCGGGTGAGTGCTATCGCCGAGGTTAGCCCAAGGGCGAGACAGCGTTGGTGTGTGTTAAAGTGAGAGTGAGATTTCGGACAGGCCAGAGTTTCGTATTACAACCAAGTATACGTTTAGGGTGCAAAGAGTGTTAGAGCCTCGGTTACCGGGAGGGTAGGGAAAGTTTCATATGTTGGTTTAGTTGAGGGTGAGGAATGGAACCTTGTTCGGATGTTGCCTACAACCAGGTGTACGTTTAGGTTCGGAGCAGTGTTTGAGCCGCAGTAACCGTGAGGGAACTTAAAGGTAAGTATGATGGTTAGGGTGGGGCAGAGAAATGGGCCAGGGTTCGCCTTTTATGTACAGCCTTGTGTACGTCTAGACTCGGAACACTGTTAGGGCCACGGTTCCCTGGATGGTATGGGAAAGGATTGAATGTTGGTTAGTGTCAGTCTGAGGGATGGGAGTGTTCGGCTACTGCCTGTATCCAGGTACACGTTAATGTCTGGTTGAGGGTTAGGAACTCGGTTAACCCGAGGGTGAACAGGGTTTGTGTGTTAGTTAAAATGACGGTGAGTGTTTGGACAGTGTAGAGTTTCGGATAACAGCCAAGTAGTTTCGGAGCAGTATTTGAAACTTGGTCAGCGTTTGGTATGTTGGTTAGGGTGAGGGTGATGGGACAGTGTTCAGGTTCTGCTTAAAGCCAGGTGCATGTTTAGGCACGGAAGAATCCTAGGTCCACGGTTAGAGGGAGGTTATGGGAAAGGACTGCATTTTGGTTCGTGTGAGGCTGAGGGATGGAACATGTTTCAGCTGCTGCCTCCAGCCAGGTATACATTAAGGGTCGGGTTGTGTTAGGGCCTCGGTTAGCCCCAGTGTGAGAGAGTGTTGGTATGCTACTTACAGAGAGGGTGAGGGTTCAGACATTGTCGGGTTTGGAAAAAGCCAAGTATACATTCAGGATCGGAAGAGTGTTAGAGCCACGGTTATCGCCAGGGTAGGGAAACGGTTGGAATGCTTGATATGTTGAGGGTGAGGGATTGAACTGTATCGTGCTGCTGCCTACAGCCAGGTATACATTTAGGTTCGGAGCAGTGTTTGAGCCACGTTCACCCCGACGGAAGTTAAAGTTGGTATGTTGGTTAGGGTGAGGGTGAGGGATGGGTCAGTGTTCCGGTTCTGCTCACAACCAGTTGTTCGTTGAGGTTCGGAACACTGTTAGGATCACTGTTAGCTGGAGGGTATGGGAAAGGATTGTATGCTGGTTAGTGTGAGGTTTAGGGAAGGGACAGGGTTCGGCTACTGCCTTCAGACAGGTATACATTAAGGTTCGGGTCAGTGTTAGCGCCGAGGTTAGCCCAAGGGCGAGACAGTGTTGGTGTGTGTTAAAGTGAGAGTGAGGGTTTGGACAGGACAGAGTTTCGTATACCAGCCAAGTATACGTCTAGGGTGCGAAGGGTGTTAGAGCCTCGTTTACTAGGATGGTAGGGAAAGTTTCATATGTTGGTTTAGTTGAGGGTGAGGAATGCAACCTTGTTCGGATGTTGCCTACCACCAGGTATACATTGAGTTTCGGAACGGAGCTTGAGCCGCAGGAACCGTGAGGTAACTTAAAGGTTGGTATGATGGTGAGGCGGAGGGTGAGAAATGAGACAGGGTTCGCCTTTTACTTACAGCCTTGTGTACGTCTAGACTCGGAACACTGTTAAGGCCACGGTTACCTGGATGTATGGGAAAGGAGTGAATGTTGGTTAGTGTCAGTTTGAGGGATGGGAGACTGTTCGGTTGCTGCCTTATCAAGATACACATAAAGGCTCGGTTGAGGGTTAGGAACTCGGTTAACCCGAGGGTGAACAGGCTTGGTGTGTTAGTTAAAATGACGGTGAGGGTGTCGACAGCGTTGAGTTTCGTATAAGAGTCAAGTATACATCTAGGGTCCGCAGAGTGTTAGAGCCACGATGACCGACAGGGTAGGGAAAAGGTTGGTGTGTTTGATATGTTGAGGGAGAGGGATGGAACTGTGTTCAGCTGCTGCCTACAGCCAGGTATACATTTAGGATCGGAGCAGTGTTTGAGCCACTTTCACCCCGACGGAAGTTAAAGTTGGTATGTTGGTTAGGGTGAGGGTGAGGGATGGGTCAGTGTTCGGGTTCTACTTACAACCAGTAGTCCGGTTTGTTTCGGAACACTGTTAAAATCAGTCTTAGCTGGAAGGTATGGGAAAGGATTGAATCTTGGATAGTGTCAGTCTGAGGGATGCGAGAGTGTTCGGCTACTGCCTGTATCCAGGTATACATTAAAGTTCTGGTGAGGGTTAGGAACTCGGTTAACACGAGGACGAACAGGGTTGGTGTGATAAAATGGCGGAGAGGGTTTGGACAGTGTAGGGTTTCTAATAACAGCCCCGTAGGTTTGGAGCAGTATTTAAACCTTGGTCAGCGTGAAGGTAGTTGAAGGTTGTTATGTTGGTTAGGCTATGGGTGAGTGATGGGACAGTGTTCAGGTTCTGCTTACAGCCAGGTGCACTTTTAGGCTCGGAAGACTCTTAGGTCCACGGTTAGCGGGAGGTTATGGGAAAGGATTGAACGTTGGCTTGTGTGAGGCTGAGGGTTGGGACATGTTTCAGCTACTGTCTGCAGCCAGGTATACATTATGGTTCGGGTCAGTGTCAGTGCCTCGGTTAGCACGAGTGTGAGAGAGTGTTGGTGTGTTAGTTACCGTGAGGGTGAGGGTTCAGACATTGTACGGGTTCCGAAAACAGCCATGTATACGTTTAGGAGCGGAAGTGTGTTAGACCCACGGTTATCACCAGGGTAGGGAAATGTTTGGTATCCTTGAGCTGTTGAGGGTGAGGGATGGAACTGTGTTCTACTGCTGCCTACAGCCAGGTATACATTTAGGTTCGGAGCAGTGTTTGAGCCACGTTCATCCCGACGGAACTTAAAGTTGGCATGTAGGTTATGGTGAGCGTGAGGGATGGGTCAGTGTTCGGGTTCTGCTTACAACCAGGTGTCCGTTTAAGTTCGGAACACTGTTAGGATCACTATTAGCTGGAGCGTATGGGAAAGAGTTGTATGCTGGATAGTGCGAGGATTAGGGAAGGGACCGGGTTCGGCTACTGCCTTCAGACACGTATACATTAAGGTTCGGGTGAGTGCTATCGCCGAGGTTAGCCCAAGGGCGAGACAGCGTTGGTGTGTGTTAAAGTGAGAGTGAGATTTCGGACAGGCCAGAGTTTCGTATTACAACCAAGTATACGTTTAGGGTGCAAAGAGTGTTAGAGCCTCGGTTACCGGGAGGGTAGGGAAAGTTTCATATGTTGGTTTAGTTGAGGGTGAGGAATGGAACCTTGTTCGGATGTTGCCTACAACCAGGTGTACGTTTAGGTTCGGAGCAGTGTTTGAGCCGCAGTAACCGTGAGGGAACTTAAAGGTAAGTATGATGGTTAGGGTGGGGCAGAGAAATGGGCCAGGGTTCGCCTTTTATGTACAGCCTTGTGTACGTCTAGACTCGGAACACTGTTAGGGCCACGGTTCCCTGGATGGTATGGGAAAGGATTGAATGTTGGTTAGTGTCAGTCTGAGGGATGGGAGTGTTCGGCTACTGCCTGTATCCAGGTACACGTTAATGTCTGGTTGAGGGTTAGGAACTCGGTTAACCCGAGGGTGAACAGGGTTTGTGTGTTAGTTAAAATGACGGTGAGTGTTTGGACAGTGTAGAGTTTCGGATAACAGCCAAGTAGTTTCGGAGCAGTATTTGAAACTTGGTCAGCGTTTGGTATGTTGGTTAGGGTGAGGGTGATGGGACAGTGTTCAGGTTCTGCTTAAAGCCAGGTGCATGTTTAGGCACGGAAGAATCCTAGGTCCACGGTTAGAGGGAGGTTATGGGAAAGGACTGCATTTTGGTTCGTGTGAGGCTGAGGGATGGAACATGTTTCAGCTGCTGCCTCCAGCCAGGTATACATTAAGGGTCGGGTTGTGTTAGGGCCTCGGTTAGCCCCAGTGTGAGAGAGTGTTGGTATGCTACTTACAGAGAGGGTGAGGGTTCAGACATTGTCGGGTTTGGAAAAAGCCAAGTATACATTCAGGATCGGAAGAGTGTTAGAGCCACGGTTATCGCCAGGGTAGGGAAACGGTTGGAATGCTTGATATGTTGAGGGTGAGGGATTGAACTGTATCGTGCTGCTGCCTACAGCCAGGTATACATTTAGGTTCGGAGCAGTGTTTGAGCCACGTTCACCCCGACGGAAGTTAAAGTTGGTATGTTGGTTAGGGTGAGGGTGAGGGATGGGTCAGTGTTCCGGTTCTGCTCACAACCAGTTGTTCGTTGAGGTTCGGAACACTGTTAGGATCACTGTTAGCTGGAGGGTATGGGAAAGGATTGTATGCTGGTTAGTGTGAGGTTTAGGGAAGGGACAGGGTTCGGCTACTGCCTTCAGACAGGTATACATTAAGGTTCGGGTCAGTGTTAGCGCCGAGGTTAGCCCAAGGGCGAGACAGTGTTGGTGTGTGTTAAAGTGAGAGTGAGGGTTTGGACAGGACAGAGTTTCGTATACCAGCCAAGTATACGTCTAGGGTGCGAAGGGTGTTAGAGCCTCGTTTACTAGGATGGTAGGGAAAGTTTCATATGTTGGTTTAGTTGAGGGTGAGGAATGCAACCTTGTTCGGATGTTGCCTACCACCAGGTATACATTGAGTTTCGGAACGGAGCTTGAGCCGCAGGAACCGTGAGGTAACTTAAAGGTTGGTATGATGGTGAGGCGGAGGGTGAGAAATGAGACAGGGTTCGCCTTTTACTTACAGCCTTGTGTACGTCTAGACTCGGAACACTGTTAAGGCCACGGTTACCTGGATGTATGGGAAAGGAGTGAATGTTGGTTAGTGTCAGTTTGAGGGATGGGAGACTGTTCGGTTGCTGCCTTATCAAGATACACATAAAGGCTCGGTTGAGGGTTAGGAACTCGGTTAACCCGAGGGTGAACAGGCTTGGTGTGTTAGTTAAAATGACGGTGAGGGTGTCGACAGCGTTGAGTTTCGTATAAGAGTCAAGTATACATCTAGGGTCCGCAGAGTGTTAGAGCCACGATGACCGACAGGGTAGGGAAAAGGTTGGTGTGTTTGATATGTTGAGGGAGAGGGATGGAACTGTGTTCAGCTGCTGCCTACAGCCAGGTATACATTTAGGATCGGAGCAGTGTTTGAGCCACTTTCACCCCGACGGAAGTTAAAGTTGGTATGTTGGTTAGGGTGAGGGTGAGGGATGGGTCAGTGTTCGGGTTCTACTTACAACCAGTAGTCCGGTTTGTTTCGGAACACTGTTAAAATCAGTCTTAGCTGGAAGGTATGGGAAAGGATTGAATCTTGGATAGTGTCAGTCTGAGGGATGCGAGAGTGTTCGGCTACTGCCTGTATCCAGGTATACATTAAAGTTCTGGTGAGGGTTAGGAACTCGGTTAACACGAGGACGAACAGGGTTGGTGTGATAAAATGGCGGAGAGGGTTTGGACAGTGTAGGGTTTCTAATAACAGCCCCGTAGGTTTGGAGCAGTATTTAAACCTTGGTCAGCGTGAAGGTAGTTGAAGGTTGTTATGTTGGTTAGGCTATGGGTGAGTGATGGGACAGTGTTCAGGTTCTGCTTACAGCCAGGTGCACTTTTAGGCTCGGAAGACTCTTAGGTCCACGGTTAGCGGGAGGTTATGGGAAAGGATTGAACGTTGGCTTGTGTGAGGCTGAGGGTTGGGACATGTTTCAGCTACTGTCTGCAGCCAGGTATACATTATGGTTCGGGTCAGTGTCAGTGCCTCGGTTAGCACGAGTGTGAGAGAGTGTTGGTGTGTTAGTTACCGTGAGGGTGAGGG
The DNA here is from genome assembly GCF_057876585.1 of Rhinolophus sinicus. NCBI lineage: Eukaryota > Metazoa > Chordata > Mammalia > Chiroptera > Rhinolophidae > Rhinolophus > Rhinolophus sinicus. Next base: position 42,150,008 of record NC_142506.1, read on the forward strand.
TTCAGACATTGTACGGGTTCCGAAAACAGCCATGTATACGTTTAGGAGCGGAAGTGTGTTAGACCCACGGTTATCACCAGGGTAGGGAAATGTTTGGTATCCTTGAGCTGTTGAGGGTGAGGGATGGAACTGTGTTCTACTGCTGCCTACAGCCAGGTATACATTTAGGTTCGGAGCAGTGTTTGAGCCACGTTCATCCCGACGGAACTTAAAGTTGGCATGTAGGTTATGGTGAGCGTGAGGGATGGGTCAGTGTTCGGGTTCTGCTTACAACCAGGTGTCCGTTTAAGTTCGGAACACTGTTAGGATCACTATTAGCTGGAGCGTATGGGAAAGAGTTGTATGCTGGATAGTGCGAGGATTAGGGAAGGGACCGGGTTCGGCTACTGCCTTCAGACACGTATACATTAAGGTTCGGGTGAGTGCTATCGCCGAGGTTAGCCCAAGGGCGAGACAGCGTTGGTGTGTGTTAAAGTGAGAGTGAGATTTCGGACAGGCCAGAGTTTCGTATTACAACCAAGTATACGTTTAGGGTGCAAAGAGTGTTAGAGCCTCGGTTACCGGGAGGGTAGGGAAAGTTTCATATGTTGGTTTAGTTGAGGGTGAGGAATGGAACCTTGTTCGGATGTTGCCTACAACCAGGTGTACGTTTAGGTTCGGAGCAGTGTTTGAGCCGCAGTAACCGTGAGGGAACTTAAAGGTAAGTATGATGGTTAGGGTGGGGCAGAGAAATGGGCCAGGGTTCGCCTTTTATGTACAGCCTTGTGTACGTCTAGACTCGGAACACTGTTAGGGCCACGGTTCCCTGGATGGTATGGGAAAGGATTGAATGTTGGTTAGTGTCAGTCTGAGGGATGGGAGTGTTCGGCTACTGCCTGTATCCAGGTACACGTTAATGTCTGGTTGAGGGTTAGGAACTCGGTTAACCCGAGGGTGAACAGGGTTTGTGTGTTAGTTAAAATGACGGTGAGTGTTTGGACAGTGTAGAGTTTCGGATAACAGCCAAGTAGTTTCGGAGCAGTATTTGAAACTTGGTCAGCGTTTGGTATGTTGGTTAGGGTGAGGGTGATGGGACAGTGTTCAGGTTCTGCTTAAAGCCAGGTGCATGTTTAGGCACGGAAGAATCCTAGGTCCACGGTTAGAGGGAGGTTATGGGAAAGGACTGCATTTTGGTTCGTGTGAGGCTGAGGGATGGAACATGTTTCAGCTGCTGCCTCCAGCCAGGTATACATTAAGGGTCGGGTTGTGTTAGGGCCTCGGTTAGCCCCAGTGTGAGAGAGTGTTGGTATGCTACTTACAGAGAGGGTGAGGGTTCAGACATTGTCGGGTTTGGAAAAAGCCAAGTATACATTCAGGATCGGAAGAGTGTTAGAGCCACGGTTATCGCCAGGGTAGGGAAACGGTTGGAATGCTTGATATGTTGAGGGTGAGGGATTGAACTGTATCGTGCTGCTGCCTACAGCCAGGTATACATTTAGGTTCGGAGCAGTGTTTGAGCCACGTTCACCCCGACGGAAGTTAAAGTTGGTATGTTGGTTAGGGTGAGGGTGAGGGATGGGTCAGTGTTCCGGTTCTGCTCACAACCAGTTGTTCGTTGAGGTTCGGAACACTGTTAGGATCACTGTTAGCTGGAGGGTATGGGAAAGGATTGTATGCTGGTTAGTGTGAGGTTTAGGGAAGGGACAGGGTTCGGCTACTGCCTTCAGACAGGTATACATTAAGGTTCGGGTCAGTGTTAGCGCCGAGGTTAGCCCAAGGGCGAGACAGTGTTGGTGTGTGTTAAAGTGAGAGTGAGGGTTTGGACAGGACAGAGTTTCGTATACCAGCCAAGTATACGTCTAGGGTGCGAAGGGTGTTAGAGCCTCGTTTACTAGGATGGTAGGGAAAGTTTCATATGTTGGTTTAGTTGAGGGTGAGGAATGCAACCTTGTTCGGATGTTGCCTACCACCAGGTATACATTGAGTTTCGGAACGGAGCTTGAGCCGCAGGAACCGTGAGGTAACTTAAAGGTTGGTATGATGGTGAGGCGGAGGGTGAGAAATGAGACAGGGTTCGCCTTTTACTTACAGCCTTGTGTACGTCTAGACTCGGAACACTGTTAAGGCCACGGTTACCTGGATGTATGGGAAAGGAGTGAATGTTGGTTAGTGTCAGTTTGAGGGATGGGAGACTGTTCGGTTGCTGCCTTATCAAGATACACATAAAGGCTCGGTTGAGGGTTAGGAACTCGGTTAACCCGAGGGTGAACAGGCTTGGTGTGTTAGTTAAAATGACGGTGAGGGTGTCGACAGCGTTGAGTTTCGTATAAGAGTCAAGTATACATCTAGGGTCCGCAGAGTGTTAGAGCCACGATGACCGACAGGGTAGGGAAAAGGTTGGTGTGTTTGATATGTTGAGGGAGAGGGATGGAACTGTGTTCAGCTGCTGCCTACAGCCAGGTATACATTTAGGATCGGAGCAGTGTTTGAGCCACTTTCACCCCGACGGAAGTTAAAGTTGGTATGTTGGTTAGGGTGAGGGTGAGGGATGGGTCAGTGTTCGGGTTCTACTTACAACCAGTAGTCCGGTTTGTTTCGGAACACTGTTAAAATCAGTCTTAGCTGGAAGGTATGGGAAAGGATTGAATCTTGGATAGTGTCAGTCTGAGGGATGCGAGAGTGTTCGGCTACTGCCTGTATCCAGGTATACATTAAAGTTCTGGTGAGGGTTAGGAACTCGGTTAACACGAGGACGAACAGGGTTGGTGTGATAAAATGGCGGAGAGGGTTTGGACAGTGTAGGGTTTCTAATAACAGCCCCGTAGGTTTGGAGCAGTATTTAAACCTTGGTCAGCGTGAAGGTAGTTGAAGGTTGTTATGTTGGTTAGGCTATGGGTGAGTGATGGGACAGTGTTCAGGTTCTGCTTACAGCCAGGTGCACTTTTAGGCTCGGAAGACTCTTAGGTCCACGGTTAGCGGGAGGTTATGGGAAAGGATTGAACGTTGGCTTGTGTGAGGCTGAGGGTTGGGACATGTTTCAGCTACTGTCTGCAGCCAGGTATACATTATGGTTCGGGTCAGTGTCAGTGCCTCGGTTAGCACGAGTGTGAGAGAGTGTTGGTGTGTTAGTTACCGTGAGGGTGAGGGTTCAGACATTGTACGGGTTCCGAAAACAGCCATGTATACGTTTAGGAGCGGAAGTGTGTTAGACCCACGGTTATCACCAGGGTAGGGAAATGTTTGGTATCCTTGAGCTGTTGAGGGTGAGGGATGGAACTGTGTTCTACTGCTGCCTACAGCCAGGTATACATTTAGGTTCGGAGCAGTGTTTGAGCCACGTTCATCCCGACGGAACTTAAAGTTGGCATGTAGGTTATGGTGAGCGTGAGGGATGGGTCAGTGTTCGGGTTCTGCTTACAACCAGGTGTCCGTTTAAGTTCGGAACACTGTTAGGATCACTATTAGCTGGAGCGTATGGGAAAGAGTTGTATGCTGGATAGTGCGAGGATTAGGGAAGGGACCGGGTTCGGCTACTGCCTTCAGACACGTATACATTAAGGTTCGGGTGAGTGCTATCGCCGAGGTTAGCCCAAGGGCGAGACAGCGTTGGTGTGTGTTAAAGTGAGAGTGAGATTTCGGACAGGCCAGAGTTTCGTATTACAACCAAGTATACGTTTAGGGTGCAAAGAGTGTTAGAGCCTCGGTTACCGGGAGGGTAGGGAAAGTTTCATATGTTGGTTTAGTTGAGGGTGAGGAATGGAACCTTGTTCGGATGTTGCCTACAACCAGGTGTACGTTTAGGTTCGGAGCAGTGTTTGAGCCGCAGTAACCGTGAGGGAACTTAAAGGTAAGTATGATGGTTAGGGTGGGGCAGAGAAATGGGCCAGGGTTCGCCTTTTATGTACAGCCTTGTGTACGTCTAGACTCGGAACACTGTTAGGGCCACGGTTCCCTGGATGGTATGGGAAAGGATTGAATGTTGGTTAGTGTCAGTCTGAGGGATGGGAGTGTTCGGCTACTGCCTGTATCCAGGTACACGTTAATGTCTGGTTGAGGGTTAGGAACTCGGTTAACCCGAGGGTGAACAGGGTTTGTGTGTTAGTTAAAATGACGGTGAGTGTTTGGACAGTGTAGAGTTTCGGATAACAGCCAAGTAGTTTCGGAGCAGTATTTGAAACTTGGTCAGCGTTTGGTATGTTGGTTAGGGTGAGGGTGATGGGACAGTGTTCAGGTTCTGCTTAAAGCCAGGTGCATGTTTAGGCACGGAAGAATCCTAGGTCCACGGTTAGAGGGAGGTTATGGGAAAGGACTGCATTTTGGTTCGTGTGAGGCTGAGGGATGGAACATGTTTCAGCTGCTGCCTCCAGCCAGGTATACATTAAGGGTCGGGTTGTGTTAGGGCCTCGGTTAGCCCCAGTGTGAGAGAGTGTTGGTATGCTACTTACAGAGAGGGTGAGGGTTCAGACATTGTCGGGTTTGGAAAAAGCCAAGTATACATTCAGGATCGGAAGAGTGTTAGAGCCACGGTTATCGCCAGGGTAGGGAAACGGTTGGAATGCTTGATATGTTGAGGGTGAGGGATTGAACTGTATCGTGCTGCTGCCTACAGCCAGGTATACATTTAGGTTCGGAGCAGTGTTTGAGCCACGTTCACCCCGACGGAAGTTAAAGTTGGTATGTTGGTTAGGGTGAGGGTGAGGGATGGGTCAGTGTTCCGGTTCTGCTCACAACCAGTTGTTCGTTGAGGTTCGGAACACTGTTAGGATCACTGTTAGCTGGAGGGTATGGGAAAGGATTGTATGCTGGTTAGTGTGAGGTTTAGGGAAGGGACAGGGTTCGGCTACTGCCTTCAGACAGGTATACATTAAGGTTCGGGTCAGTGTTAGCGCCGAGGTTAGCCCAAGGGCGAGACAGTGTTGGTGTGTGTTAAAGTGAGAGTGAGGGTTTGGACAGGACAGAGTTTCGTATACCAGCCAAGTATACGTCTAGGGTGCGAAGGGTGTTAGAGCCTCGTTTACTAGGATGGTAGGGAAAGTTTCATATGTTGGTTTAGTTGAGGGTGAGGAATGCAACCTTGTTCGGATGTTGCCTACCACCAGGTATACATTGAGTTTCGGAACGGAGCTTGAGCCGCAGGAACCGTGAGGTAACTTAAAGGTTGGTATGATGGTGAGGCGGAGGGTGAGAAATGAGACAGGGTTCGCCTTTTACTTACAGCCTTGTGTACGTCTAGACTCGGAACACTGTTAAGGCCACGGTTACCTGGATGTATGGGAAAGGAGTGAATGTTGGTTAGTGTCAGTTTGAGGGATGGGAGACTGTTCGGTTGCTGCCTTATCAAGATACACATAAAGGCTCGGTTGAGGGTTAGGAACTCGGTTAACCCGAGGGTGAACAGGCTTGGTGTGTTAGTTAAAATGACGGTGAGGGTGTCGACAGCGTTGAGTTTCGTATAAGAGTCAAGTATACATCTAGGGTCCGCAGAGTGTTAGAGCCACGATGACCGACAGGGTAGGGAAAAGGTTGGTGTGTTTGATATGTTGAGGGAGAGGGATGGAACTGTGTTCAGCTGCTGCCTACAGCCAGGTATACATTTAGGATCGGAGCAGTGTTTGAGCCACTTTCACCCCGACGGAAGTTAAAGTTGGTATGTTGGTTAGGGTGAGGGTGAGGGATGGGTCAGTGTTCGGGTTCTACTTACAACCAGTAGTCCGGTTTGTTTCGGAACACTGTTAAAATCACTCTTAGCTGGAAGGTATGGGAAAGGATTGAATCTTGGATAGTGTCAGTCTGAGGGATGCGAGAGTGTTCGGCTACTGCCTGTATCCAGGTATACATTAAAGTTCTGGTGAGGGTTAGGAACTCGGTTAACACGAGGACGAACAGGGTTGGTGTGATAAAATGGCGGAGAGGGTTTGGACAGTGTAGGGTTTCTAATAACAGCCCCGTAGGTTTGGAGCAGTATTTAAACCTTGGTCAGCGTGAAGGTAGTTAAAGGTTGTTATGTTGGTTAGGCTATGGGTGAGTGATGGGACAGTGTTCAGGTTCTGCTTACAGCCAGGTGCACTTTTAGGCTCGGAAGACTCTTAGGTCCACGGTTAGCGGGAGGTTATGGGAAAGGATTGAACGTTGGCTTGTGTGAGGCTGAGGGTTGGGACATGTTTCAGCTACTGTCTGCAGCCAGGTATACATTATGGTTCGGGGCAGTGTCAGTGCCTCGGTTAGCACGAGTGTGAGAGAGTGTTGGTGTGTTAGTTACCGTGAGGGTGAGGGTTCAGACATTGTACGGGTTCCGAAAACAGCCATGTATACATTTAGGAGCGGAAGTGTGTTAGACCCACGGTTATCACCAGGGTAGGGAAATGGTTGGTATCCTTGAGCTGTTGAGGGTGAGGGATGGAACTGTGTTCTACTGCTGCCTACAGCCAGGTATACATTTAGGTTCGGAGCAGTGTTTGAGCCACGTTCATCCCGACGGAACTTAAAGTTGGCATGTAGGTTATGGTGAGCGTGAGGGATGGGTCAGTGTTCGGGTTCTGCTTACAACCAGGTGTCCGTTTAAGTTCGGAACACTGTTAGGATCACTATTAGCTGGAGCGTATGGGAAAGAGTTGTATGCTGGATAGTGCGAGGATTAGGGAAGGGACCGGGTTCGGCTACTGCCTTCAGACAGGTATACATTAAGGTTCGGGTGAGTGCTATCGCCGAGGTTAGCCCAAGGGCGAGACAGTGTTGGTGTGTGTTAAAGTGAGAGTGAGATTTCGGACAGGCCAGAGTTTCGTAGGGAAATGTTTGGTATATTGGTTAATTTGAGGGTGATGGATGGAAAACTGTTCGGCTGTTGCCTGCAGCCAGGTATACATTTAGGTTCGGAAGAGTTTTCGAACCTTAGCCAGTGCGAGGGTCGTTAAATGTTGGTATTTTGGGTAGGCTGAGGGTGAGGGATGGGACAGGTTCGGCTTCTGCTTACAGCCAGGTGTACGTTTAGGCTCGGAACACTGTTAGGGCTACGGTTACCGCGAGGGTATGGGACAGGTTTTTATGTTGGTTAGTGTGAGGTTGAGGGATGGGACAGGGTTCGGCTACTACATGCAAGCTGGTATACATTAATGTTCGGGTCAGTGTTAGGGCCTCGGTTAGCCCGAGAGTGAGAGAGGGTTTGTGTGTTTGTTAAAGTGAGGGTGAGATTTCAGACATGGTTCGGATAACAGCCAAGTATACGTTTAGGATCGGAAGAGTGTTAGAGCAACGGTTATCGCCAGGGTAGGGAAAAGGTTGGTATGTTTGATATGTTGAGGGTGAGGAATGGAACTGTGTTCGGCTGCTGCCTACAGCCATGAATACATTTAGGTTCGGAATAGTGTTTGAGCCTCGGTTACCGCGATGGAATTTAAAGGTTGGTATGTTGGTGAGGGTGAGGGTGAGGGATGGGACAGTGTTCGGGTTCTGCTTACAGCCAGGTGTACGTCTAGGCTCGGAAGACTTTTAGGGCTACGGGTAGCGGGAGGTTATGAGAAAGGATTGTATGTTGGTTAGTATGAGGTTGAGGGATGGGACAGGGTTCGGCTACTGAATGCATCCAGGTGTAGATTAATTTTCGGTTCCGTGTAGGGCCTCGGTTAGCCCGAAGTTGGGGACAGTGTTGACGTCTGAGTTAAAGTGAGGATGAGTGTTCAGACAGGGTACGGTTCGGATAACAGCCAAGTATACGTTTAGGGTCGGAACTGTTTTAAAACCTCGGTTACCGCGACGGTAGAATAACGTTCATATGTAGGTTAAGTTGAGGATGAGGAATGGAACCTTGTTCGGATGTTGCCTACAACCAGGTATACATTTAGGTTCGGAACAGTGTTTGAGCCATGGTAACCGTGAGGGATGTAAAAGGTTGGTATGATGGTTAGGATGAGCGTGAGAAATGGGACAGGGTCCGCCTTTTCCTTACAGCCTTGTGTACGTCTAGGCTCGGAACACTGTTAAGGCCACGGTTAGCTGGAGGGTATGGGAAAGGATTGCATGTTGGTTAGTGTCAGTCTGAGGGATGGGAGAGTGTTTGGCTACTGCCTGTATCCAGGTATACATTAAGGTTCGGGTGAGGGATAGGTTCTCCGTTAACCCAAGGGTAAACTGGGTTGGTGTGTTAGTTAAAGTGACGGAGAAGGTTTGGACAGTGTAGAGTTTCGGATAACAGCCAAGTAGGTTTGGAACAGTATTTGAACCTTGGTCAGCGTGAGGGATGTTAAAGGTTGGTATGTTGGTTAGGGTGAGGGTGAGTGACGGGACAGTGTTCAGGTTCTGCTTACAGCCAGGTGCACGTTTAGGCTCGGAAGACTCTTAGGGCCACGGTTAGCGGGAGGTTATGGGAAAGGATTGTATGTTGGTCAGTGAGAGGCTGAGGGATGGGGCTGGTTTCAGCTACTGCCTGTAGCCTCGTATACATTAAGGGTCGGGTCAGCGTTAGGGCCTCAGTTAACCCGAGGGTGAGAGAGGGTTGGTGTGTTAGTTAAAGTGAGTGTGATTGTTCAGACAGGGTACGGGTTCGGATAACAGCCAAGTATACGTTTACGGTCTGAAAGTGGTAGAACCATGGATACCCCGAGGGTAGGGAAAAGTTTGGTATATTGGTTAATTTGAGGGTGATTGATGGAAACGTGTTTGGCTGTTGCCTGTGGCCAGTTATAAATTTAGGTTCAGAACACTGTTCGAACCTTGGCCAGCGCGAGGGTCGTTAAAGGTTGGTATGTTGGTTAGGGTGAGGGTGAGGGATGGGACAGGTTCGGCTTCTGCTTACAGCCAGGTGTACGTTTAGGCTCGGAACACTGTTAGGGCCACGGTTACCGGGAGGGTATGGGATAGGTTTTTATGTTGGTTAGTGTGAGGTTGAGGGATGGGACAGGGTTCGGCTACTACATGCAAGCTGGTATACATTAATGTTCGGGTCAGTGTTAGGGCCTTGGTTAGCCCGAGAGTGAGAGAGGGTTTGTGTCTTTGTTACAGTGAGGGTGAGAGTTCAGACAGGGTACAGGTTCTGATAACAGCCAAGTATACGTTTTGGGTCGTAAAGTGTTAGAACCACGGATACCCCGAGGGTAGGGAAAAGTTTGGTATATTGGTTAATTTGAGGGTGATTGATGGAAACGTGTTCGGCTGTTGCCTGCAGCCAGGTATACATTTAGGTTCGGAACAGTGTTTGAGTTCGGTAACCGCGAGTGAAGTAAAACTATGGTAGGATGGTTAGGGTGAAGGTGAGGAATGGGACAGAGTTCACCTTTGCTTACAGCGAGGTGTACGTCTGGTTCGGAACACTGTTAAAATCACTGTTAGCTGGAGTGTATGGGAAAGGATTGTATGTTGGTCAGTGAGAGGCTGAGGGATGGGGCTGGTTTTAGCTACTGCCTGTAGCCAGTTGTACATTAAAGTTTGGGTCAGTGTTAGGGCCTCGGTTAACCCGAGGTTGAGAGAGGGTTGGTATGTTAGTTAAGTGAGTGTGATTGTTCAAACAGGGTACGGGTTCGGATAACAGCCAAGTGTACGTTTACGGTCTGAAAGTGTTAGAACCATGAATAGCCTGAGTGTAGGGAAAAGTTTGGTATATTGGTTAATTTGAGGGTGATTGATTGAAACGTGTTTGGCTGTTGCCTACAGCCAGGGATACATTAAGGTTCGGAACAGTGTTTGAACCTTGGCCAGCGCGAGGGTCGTTAAAGGTTGGTATGTTGGTTAGGCTGAGGGTGAGGGATGGGACAGGTTCGGCTTCTGCTTACAACCAGGTGTACGTTTAGGCTCGGAACACTGTTATGGCCATGGTTACCGGGAGGGTATGGGACAGGTTTTTATGTTGGTTAGTGTGAGGTTGAGGGATGGGACAGGGTTCGGCTACTACATGCAGGATGGTATAGATTAAGGTTCGGGTCAGTGTTAGGGCCGCGGTTAGCCCGAAAGTGAGAGAGGGTTTGTGTGTTTGTTAAAGAGAAGGTGAATGTTCAGACAGAGTACGGGTTCGGATAACAGCCAAGTATACGATTAGGGTCGGAAGAGTGTTGGAGCCACGGTTATCACAGGGTAGGCAAAAGGTTGGTATGTTGGTTAAGTTGAGGGTGAGGAATGGAACTGTGTTCGGCTGCTGCCTACAGCCATGAATACATTTAGGTTCGGAACACTGTTTGAGCCTCGGTTACCGCGACAGAAGTTAAAGGTTGGTATGTCGGTTAGGGTGTGGGTGAGGGATGGGACAGTGTTCGGGTTCTGCTTACAGCCAGGTGTACGTTTATGCTCGGAAGACTGTTAGGGCCACGGTTAGCGGGAGGTTATGAGAAAGGATTGTGTGTTGGTTAGTATGAGGCTGAGGGATGGGACATGGTTCGGCTACTGCCCTCAGCCAGGTGTAGTATAATCTTCGGTTCAGTGTTAGGGCCTCGGTTAGCCTGAAGTTGGGGACAGTGTTGACGTGTTAGTTAAAGTGAGGATGAGTGTTCAGACAAGGTACGGTTCGGATAACAGCCAAGTATACGTTTAGGGTCGGAACTGTTTTAGAGCCTCGGTTACCGCGACGGTAGGGTAAGGTTCATATGTTGGTTTAGGTGAGGGTGAGGAATGGAACCTTGTTTGGATGTTGCCTACAACCAGGTATACATTTAGGTTCGGAACAGTGTTTGAGCCACGGTAACCGTGAGGGAAGTAAAATGTTGGTATGATGGTTAGGGTGAGGGTGAGAAATGGGACAGGGTTCGCCTTTTCCTTATAACCTTGTGTACGTTTGGACTCGGAACACTGTTAGGGCCACGGTTACCTGGATCATATGGGAAAGGATTGAATGTTGGTTAATGTCAGTTTGAGGTTTGGGAGAGTTTTCGGCTACTGCCTGTATCAAGATACACATTAAGGTTCGGTTGAGGGTTAGGAACTCGGTTAACCCGAGGGTGAACAGGCTTGGTGTGTTAGTTAAAATGACGGTGAGGGTTTGGACAGTGTAGACTTTCGGATAACAGCCAAGTAGGTTCGGAGCAGTATTTGAAACTTGGTCAGCGTGAGGGAAGTTAAAGGCTGGTATGTTGGTTAGGGTGAGGGTGAGTGATGGGACAGTGTTCAGGTTCTCCTTACAGCTAGGTGCATGTTTAGGCTCGGAAGACTCTTAGGGCCACAGTTAGCGGGAGGTTATGGGAAAGGATTGAATGTTGGTTAGTGTGAGGCTGAGGGATGGGACATGTTTCAGCTACTGCCTGAATCCAGGTATACATTAAAGTTCGGGTCAGGGTTAGGAATTCGGTTAGCCAGAGGGTGAGACAGGGTTGGTGTGTGGGTTAAAGTGAGTGTGATTGTTCAGACAGGGTAGGGGTTCGAATAACAGCCAAGTATACATTTAGTGTCAGAAGAGTTTTAGAGCCAGGGTTACCGTGAGGGAAGGGAAAAGGTTGTTATATTGGTTAAGTTGAAGGTGAGTGATGGAAACGTCCACGGCAGTTGCCTACCGCCAGGTATACATTTAGGTTCGGAACAGTGTTTGAGCCACGAAAACCGTGAGGGAATTTAAAGGTTGGTATGATGGTTAGGGTGAGGGTGAGGAATGGGACAGGGTTCGGGTTCTGCTTTCAGCCATGTGTACATTTAAGCTCGGAAGACAGTTAGGGCCACGGTTAGCGGGAGGTTATGGGAAAGGTTTGTATGTTGGTTAGTGTGAGTCTGAGGCATGGGTCATGGTTCGGCTACTGCCTGCAGCCGTGGATATATTAAGTTTCGGTTCAGTGATAGGATCTCGGTTAGCCCTAATTTGGGCTCAGTGTTGACTTGTTAAAGTGAGCGTGATGGTTTTGACAGGGTATGGATTCAGAAATCAACCAAGTATAACTTTAGGGTTGGAAGTGTGTTAGAGCCACGGTTACCGCGAGGGTAGGGAAAAGGTTCGTATGTTTGTTAAGTTGAGGGTGAGGGATGGAACCGTGTTCGGCTTTTGCCTACAACCAGATACACATTTAGGTTCGGAACAGTGTTTGAGCCACGGTAACCGCGAGGGAAGCAAAAGGTTGGTATGATGGTTAGGGTGCGGGTGAGGAAAGGGACAGTGTTCCCCAGTGGCAGCATGCCGCCCACGCCAGAGACGTGCGGAGGAGGCGGGGAGCAGGCGGGAGGCGCGGCGCTGCCGGCCAGCAGGGAGATGCTCGCCTCCGGAGCAGATCACCTGCAGGGTGTGCGCTCATGAGGCAGGCCGGGAGCAGGCTTTTGGGGCGCCTGGAGACGGGTCCCAGCGTCTACGGCCATACCACCCTGAACACGCCAGATCTCGTCTGATCTCGGAAGCTAAGTAGGGTCGGGCCTGGTTAGTACTTGAATGGGAGATCGCCTGGCAATACCGGGTGCTGTAGGCGTTTGCTCGACTCTCCTTTTGCGCCGCCACTGCAGCTTGGCTCCCTGCGAACACCTGCCGCCCCTTGCCCCTCTGCTCGACCCAGCCAACCGAAAGTCCCCCTGGCCAGCGGCAGGTCAGCAGCCCTGTACTACAAGCTCACACCCAGGCTCGCACGCCAGGCCTGTCGGCCCCCTCTCCCGCCAAACCCTCTCCTCAGTCCTCTTCGCTACCGCCATCCGACAGCCCGCAGCCCTTCGCCATACCTCGGTCGCCGCCGCCGCAGGATCACCGCCCTCCCCACACCCGCCGCCAGCGCTGCCCTCGCCCCCTCCCCCGCGGCCGTCATCGCTGCACTCCCTTATTCTCCAGCCTCTGCTCTCCCCGCCTCCGCCGCCAACGCCGCCCTCTTCCCCGATACCGCCGCCGCTGGCGCCATCGCCGCCCCGCGCCCAGCGCCAACCGACACAGCCCCCAACGCCGCCGCCGCCATCGCCGACGTCGCAACCTTCCCGCCGCCGCCATCGCTGCTCTCGATCTGCCCCCGCTTCTGCCGCCGCTGCCGCCATCGCCACCCGCGCTCCAGCGCCCACCGTCAAAGCAACTAGCCTCTTGGTATGTTGTTTGCTCACGGTACAAGGAGCTTGTGTGTTCACCGCAGTGGGGACCAGGCTGTTCTGAAACGTGTGGACGGACACCCCCGCCCTCTCCGCAGCTCAGGGTTCCTGGGAAGGTGTCCCAGAGGCCTTGGTGCGAGGGATCCCGATGTGGCTGGTCGGCTTCAGGCCCCAAGGCCCACTCACTGCCCACAGCGCTCTGCCTTAAATGCCATCTCCACCCCCCAACCCCCAATCATGCTGGAGGTGCCCTGGGTCAGCTTTCAGCAGTGTCATGGCGCCCCTGGGTGGCCAGTGGCATGGGGGAAGGGGCTGCTCCCTGCATGTTAGAGCCCAGGGTCAGGATTGGGGACCTTCAAAGATTGTTCCAGCACCAAAGCCCTTTAAGTGGAACGTGTCATGGGATCTTCACCCTTGTCTGGTGAGGTTCAGGGTCAGAACTCTGGCCTTGGGCAGATGCCCAGCACCTTTGAGCATGTCCAGGTGTACCCTTCCCATCAAAGGGTCCCTAGTGGCTCCTTGCCAGCCAAATGCAGAGCCTTGGAGACCCCAAGGGGACATTTAGCCAAGCACAGGATGTGTGCTTTGTAGGATGGGCGGATCTGTAGGGATGGGGGTGGACCCAGAAAGTGTGTCTGGACGGGGCTGCAACCAGATCTGAGGGAGACACATGGATGCGAGTTAGGGGTGTTGGTCGAGGTCCCCCTCATGGGGGCTCCTGGTTTCTGTGCAGAGGCACAGGTGGCAGCGCTCTGGGCTTGAGCTGGCCATTCTCATATCTGTGGACCTTCCGCAGGTCACTTCCAGCCTGGGTGCCTCAGTTTCCTTCTCTAAAAAGGGTCCACAGCACATGCTAATGAAGGAGGGAGGGGGAACCCAGACCCCACGTCACGTACCCTCCCTGACACTCTGGGAGCATCCTGGAACCTGCTTCCCCTCCCTTGCACCTCCCTACTTGTACTACCCATCATGCCTGGTTCTGAGACTTCTACTACCTACCATGCCTGCTCCTGGCGGGTCACCAGCCACCTGATGTCTGACTCAGCTGCTATTGTGTTTCCCCGAAAATAAGACCTAACTGGAAAATAAGCCCCATCATGATTTTTCAGGATGACATCCCCTGAACATAAGCCCTAATGCGTCTTTTGGAGCAAAAATTAATATAAGACCCGGTCTTATTTTCAGGGAAACACGGTAGCTGAGCCCTGGGTTTGGAGGTGCCACCCAGGGCCCTCCTGTCTGCATCCAAGTCTAGCTGCCACCCACCTGGTGCCCACAGAATGCGTATTTCTGCTACTGCCACCTCCCCTAGTGACTGGTCTGGTCCACTAATGCTATAGCCAGAAGTTCCGGGGTTTGCTCTTCCCTGATGGGCCCCACTTCTCCGAGGCTGCTACCCTCTCCTGTTCTTCCGTCAAGCTTTTCCTCTTGTAAGTCACAAGAGACAGTGAGGGGTAGCTGAGCGGCTGGCTAAGGGAGACGGGACCCTTGAACTGTGGGATCTACATGCTCAGAAATGTGGTGTCAGCTACTCAGGGCTTTTCCACCCCAGGTGTCCTGTGGACAGACCTCTGGACCCTAGTATGACTCCACTTCTTTGTAAGGGCCCTGTATTAGGGTTCTGCAGAGAAATAGAATCAGTAGATGATTGATGATAGAAATAGGGAGGTAGATAGATAGATGATAGATAGATAGATAGATAGATAGATAGATAGATAGATAGATAGATGATAGCTAGCTAGCTGTACTTTCACGAGCTGGCTTGTGTGACTGTGGGTCCTCGGTCTGAAATTGGCAGGGCAGACTGGGGACCTAGTAAGGTTCATGCTGTAGGGACATCTGAAGGCAGAATCTGCCCCCCCCACACACACACATTATGGAGGATAATTTTCTTTACTCAAAGTTGACCGATTTAAATGTTAATTATGTGTAAAAACACGCTCATAGCAACCTTGTCACTGCTGTTGCCTTAACATCTGGGCGCCTTGGCCTGACCAACTGGATGTGTGAAATTAACCATTGGGCCCTTCTGTTCCTGTGTGTTGCTCACTTCTTACTCAGGTGGTTTGTTCTAAGTTGAGGAATTGTTTGCATCAATCCCTTCCCAACCTCTTTATAAGACTGTAGCTGAGTTCAACAGTATTTCCAACCCAATGTCAAACTGCTGTCACCAGGGCAGTACAAAGAGCAGGGCCGCTCTGATACCCACATCTGAACACTTGTGAATTCCCTCTGGGGTACAAATGCCTTAAATGAGGATGAGGTATCTGTTCCCTTTCCAGAGGACCTGGGTTGGACCTGCGACACCGCAGCTGAGCTGTGGCGACGCTGGGCCCCCGAGGCGGATGCTTCCTGGCTAATTTTATGCTTGTCAGAGGCAGGAGAGAGGGCCCGGTATCAGGCCACCCATTGGGGACCCACCAGCCAGCTCCTGGCCAAATGGTGTTTGGTGGGCCTGTGGGCAAGGAAGCCCAGGACACTAACAGTGGGTGTGAGACTGTCCATCCACTGGAGATGTCAGTGTGAGAGGGGCTGCCCAGGGACTGCTGTCCACGCACCCTCCATGTCCTCTGCGTCAGGGACTGAGGGTGGCTTTGGCAGCACCTCCTGCCTGACATGGGAGCAGAGACCCCCCCATCATGCAACATCTAATAAGGAGACAAAGAAAGTAGTTTTGTACAGCTGTACAATGTGTTGCAAGCTAAGTGTTATTACCAAAAAGCCAAAAAGTTAAAAAAATTAAAAAGTTTATACAGTAAAAAAGTTAAAAGTAAGCTCAGGTCACGTTATTGTTGAAATTTTTTTTTATAACTGGAGTGCAGCCTAAGTGCACAGTGTCATAAAGTCTACAGAGGTACCTGGTGGTGGACCAGGGTCACGTTCCCTCACCCCACCCACTGACCCACCCAGGGCAGCTCCAGGGCTGCAGCCTCCGGTCATGTGAGGCCCTGTGCAGGTGAGCCGTTTTAACCTTGTATAAATGCTATTCCCGTGCCCCTTCTGTGCTGAGGGGGGTTTGGTTGCCCGCACTTACCACTGTGCTACAATTGCTACAGACCAGCACAGGAGCCCGCTGTGCACATTGCAGTGTGTTTGTTCACTGGAACTGAGGTCAGTGTCAGTTCTGGGTCAGTTTCACTTGACTGATTTTTCTCCTCATTATGAGTAGGAGTTTCATCCTTCTTTGTATGTCTGACAATTTTAGATCGGATGCCAGACACTGAATTCTATCTTGTTGAGTGCCGAAAATTTTGTATTCTTATAAATATTCTTGGGCTTTGTTCTGGGACACAGTTACTAGGAACAGTTTGATCCTTTCACGTCTGTCTTTGATTTGTTAGGTGGGGTTTGAGCAGTGACCAGTGTGGGGCTAATTATTTATTCCTGACGCCTGGGAAAGACCCTCTGTGTCCTCTGCACTGTCAGGTTTCCCAGTCTGGCTGGTGGGAAGCGGCACCACACTTCTGCCTGTGCGACTGCAATCAGTCCATCATTTCCGGTGGTTATTCCTGGGCCTGGGTGTCCCCTCTCACGCATGTGCTGATGAGTGCTCTGCTGAGTACCTGCTGCAGTCTCCAAGCTGTTTCACACCAGCACGCTGCTCTGTGACTGCTGGCTGCTGTGACCTCATTCTGTTTGGTTTCCTCAACTCAGGGAGTTCTCCAGGTTCTGCTGGGTTTCCTGTCTGCACTGTACCTGGAAAATCCCACAGCAGTAAGATGGGGCAACCCATTGGATTCTCATTACACAGGGGTCACTGAGCTTTGCTACATAATATCCATTGTTCTATGACATATTTTGTCCATTTCTTGGTTGTTTCAGGCATGAGAGCAAGTCCATCACCAGTCCCTCCGTCTTGGTCAGTTGCAGAGGTTCTTGGTACAGTTTTAGTTTCGGATGATGAAAAAAACTTCTGGAGATTGATGGTGGTGATAGTTGCACAACCATGAGAACGTACTTAATGCCACTGAACTGTAAAATTCATAATGATTAAAATGGTAAATTTTGTCACCTATGTATTACCACAATAAAGAGAAACTTAAAAAAAGGGTTACCCGAACCAAAGGAAGTCTTAGTGCTGTACTCTGAAAACACCACCACCCAGAATGATGTCCCACAGAGGTACCTCAACTGTCACGTGCCCACAGAGGTACCTCAACTGTCACGTGTGAGGGCCCATCAGGCAGCCTATGAAGGGTCCTGCCTGGTCAGGAGCGTCCCAAAGCCTGATGCTGTCCGACAATTTCCCTACCCTGAGATCAAGTCTCTGGTCAACAGTCAAGGCTCGGCCTGCCAAGGGGTGTCCCACAGGGCACCAAAGCTTAGGCTGGCCGGCTTCACCAGGGCGCCCTGACGCACCTGGAGATGAACCAAGTGGGCATGCCTTACGCGGGACCTTCTGTGTGGGACGTGCGCATGCACGTGCGCATACCCCCGCCCCTCTGGCTGTCTTCTAACCCACTGCCACCCAGAGGCCACGCTGCAGCCAGCTTCCTTTTCCTTCCTCCTGTGCAGCTAGGGGCTCACATACGCACATCACTCCTTTGCATATCACTGAAAAAGTATGACCCAAATAAATTTGACCAGTTTACCCCCTTGCAAACCCCACCATGCCCCATGTCAAAATTAATGAGACTTCAGCTCAGACCGGTTGGGAGGGTCGGCAGGAGGAGCTCTCAGCCGCGTGAGTAGCGAAAGCCCTACAAGAAGTTCTCCCCGACTGTAACTGCGCCCCCCATTTCCTCTCCTTTGTTCCCCCAGATTGCAGATAACTCACTGTGGCGGCACGTACTGAATTGCAGCCGCCCCCCCCCCCCCAGAAGTCCTTTTGTTTGCAGTCAATATCTAGGAACCAAACCTTTACAGCAGTGCCTCTCGTTTCTTCAGATTACACTGAGCTGGGACTCGGTGTCATTTGACGTCTTCACTGTCCGTTCTGGACAAAGCAGCTGCACAATAATGTTCTGGCTCACAGCTCACTGTGCGTGAGGGAGTTTGCCGGGCCTGTCCCAAGTGCGTCTTCTGGGGCCCAGAAAAGAGGTGAGAGGTGTGCGAGACGCAGGTGTGGGAGGTGGCGGTCAGCGGAGGTGGTGGTCAGCGGAGGCCCAGGGACAGCAGGTGGGCCGGTCCGGGCGGGCAGGGGCCTGTCCCCAGCGTCCCTCCGGTGCCGCCCAAGCCACATCAGCCACCGCCGCGTGACTGTGCATCACGCTGTGTTTTAATTTCTTCTCACCTGCCGGCCCCTCCCTGGCGCGTCTCTTAAACAGGGGCAGGCCCTGCTTAGCGTGCTCTCCGAGGGGTCGTGGCTCGTGGTGGGGCGAGGAAGTGATGCTCCTCCCCTCGGCTGCCCTTTGACCTCCAAATCCCCGCCGAGTGCAGGGCACGTGCCTCTCCTCTCTCCGAGGCGCCTGGCTGTCAGTCGACCGGCCGAGATCGGACCCAGGAAAGGGCCAGGCACGCGGCGCGGCGGTCGGGGCCCACCGGAAAACAGGCCGTTGCCCCTTTAAGCGCCGGGCGCAGGCGCAGTGGGGGCGTCGCGCGCGCAGACGAGGTGAGGCGGCGGTTTATGGCGGCGCCGACGGACCGCGCGGGAGAGGGGCGCCGAGGGGCTCAGGGGGCGCGCGGGCCGAACCCGGAAGGGGGGGACCCGCGGCCGCCCTCGGCGCTTCGCTCCTG
Organism: Rhinolophus sinicus; assembly: GCF_057876585.1. Taxonomy (NCBI): domain Eukaryota; kingdom Metazoa; phylum Chordata; class Mammalia; order Chiroptera; family Rhinolophidae; genus Rhinolophus; species Rhinolophus sinicus. Next base: position 42,168,617 of record NC_142506.1, read on the forward strand.
TCCGCCTCCCTCCCTTCCCCGCGTGTCGGGCCGGGCCCGGTGGGTCCCCCGCGGCGCTCGCTGCCCGCGCCGGTTGCCGACGGCCTCGGGCCCGTCTCCCTCCTGACGCGCCGCGCCCGCCGCCAGCCGAGTTGGAGACGCTTGCGGTTCCTGGGCAGGCGCGCCGAGCGCTGGCGAGGTGAGGGCGTCCCCGGCCCGGCGGGAGGTGGCCACGGCGCAGGACGGCGGCCGGCGCGCCTTGGGGACGCTGAGGGGCCGCGGGGCGAGGCGTCCGCCGGGGGCAGAGGGCGCGCCCGGGTCCTGTGTGTCCTGCGGGCGAGTGGGGGTCGCCTGCGGCCAGTCCTCCCGTTAGTCACGTCCTGTCGTCGTTGCCTTCGCGCGTTTCGGCGAAGTGGCGGCTCCAGTAAACGGTTCCGTTCTGGGTGTTGAGTTCGTTGCCACCGGAAAACCAGCGGAGTCCGTGTCGTGCGAACAACTGCGAACTCGTGGCCGAGCTCGGACCGGAGCCAGGCCGTCGGTGACCGGGACTTGGGCGGTGCCGGCTTCCGCTCCCGAGGCCGCTGGTGCCGGGCACGTCCCTGGGGCGAGACTCCGGCCGAGAACGTTCAGTGTTTGCGGTTCCAGGCGTCAGACGGCTTTTCTGTGTGTCGGGTACAAACGTCTCCAGCGCACCGGTCCCACGGGCCGGGCTTTTGTCGAGCCCAGGAATGTGTGTACGTGGCAGCCTTTGAAGTGCTTGAAAAAGACTCCTCTGCGTGTCTTGTAAGAACTCAGGTCATCACGGCGAGAAGTCGTTTCTTCCTCCAGCAGCGGTGTGGTGTGGGGTCCTTTCCCAGTTCATCTTGCACGTGAATTACTGTCCCCTGTAGAAAGGACATTCCCCTTGGCACGTGGCCCTAGCTGCGGAGTCTGACAAACCACAGGACGCAGTTGTCACCCCGTGGTCGTGGCTTCCTGCTCTGCTGACCCCCGTATGCCAATGGTGATACCTGGGCTGGCTGCTCCCGGTTGGTCTGGTGCGGGTTTGGGAAGGAGCAGTGTCAAGTGGCATTGTGACTGGTCACGTCCGTGGTCAGTAATGGGCAGTGATTGTGTCCAGTGTGAAGGGAGTGTTAGGCTTCCCGGCAAAATTAACAGTGAACATTAGGCCTTACAGATGGTTACGTGCATCCCACCAGTGGCAACAGGCAGGGTTACCCCACAGTTAGTTGTTATGTCATTTGGGGCAAAGGTTACTTACCAACGTGTTACGTGCTAAAGAATATTGCTCCCTTGAGAACTTTTAGAGCTGTATTTGTTGTGGAGTAAAGAACGTAGGACTTTGGCCGTGCAGTCCTGCTTTGAATCCTAGCTGTCTCCTCACACATTGATAAGCGATTTGGAACAAAATAACTGCTCAGTCCCAATTTGCCATAAAATGTGGTGAAGCCAAACTGAGGTTGTGACTGGCCAGTGATGCCTGTAAAAAGGTTGTAGCTATTTTTACTAAAACAAAAAACAAAAAACGACCCTTTGCATACGGAATACATTTTCAAAATGAGGCAAAGTTAAAAATAAGTGATCGTACTTAGTAGAACATAAAACATACCCTATGTATAGTCCGAGTTTGCCTTCTGGAGATAGAATGATGGTATTGACATAGTGATGAAATGTCACTCTGGCTCCTGGGTGGAAGGTGGCTTTCAGATCCACGCGGAGGATGTGTGGTTCCAGGCCTTCTCGTAAGCAGACGTCGAAGCACCCAAACACAACTCCATTTTTAGCCAGTGACCCAAAGTTTCAGGTACTTGGCCTAGACTAGGGGTGTAGACTTTAGCTTCAGAACCAAGTGGCTTATTCAGGATTAAATTCTACCTCATTAGCACATCGCCCCTCTGGCTAAGTTAACTGGCTGTGGACCAAAACCTAACAAAGACTCTGAAATCGAATGGTGGTAAAAATCTAATAATTGGACTGTCCTAGTGATGGAACATTCAGCTCCAAAATCCTGGTGGTGAAGATGAGGTGTCCTCACCATAAAGTGGACAAGCGTTTGTATAAAGCCCCACCTTTCACACATTTTGTGTAAGAAGCTGAGATTCATTTGTGGTCATTTGTTTTCATTCCTGGGAAAACCTCTCCCAGCTAAATTGCCAGTTGTGTGAGTGGGGTATGTTAGAAATCCAGAGGATTGTGAGGGGAAAACAAGTATAAACTTTGTGATAACAAAATTATGTTATTATGGAAATTGCCCTGTTTCAGTCTTTGTGTCAGTCTCTGTGAGCTCATGTGTTTATCTTTTTTTCCCAACGATTTATGAGGTGTTTTGTAAAACGTTACCATTTTATGTGAGGTAAACCATTATTTAGAAAAAATTACATGGAGTAAGTATAAAATTGCAAAAGATGTTTGTGTAGTTCTAGGAAGAGTAAGACCTCTACAAAGTATTTTCCCCATGGTGAGGTGAAGGTACATTGTACTTTATTGATTGGCCCAGAGGGTATTTCTCTTTATTCCTGAAGGCAGTTGGGAAGCAGGTAAGACGTGTACTTTTTACTGCTGAAGGTCTGGAAAGGTGGCACAGCCGATAAGTTCAAAAGTGGGTATTGGGGTGGCCGCTCCTCCCACTCCCAACTGTAGGCTGAATCAGATTCTGTATTTGTTACAATAACGTGTTTGTCACGATGTGTTCTGTTGGGTGAGACAGTTTTGCTGATACTGTCTTTGCCTGAAATCTACATCAGAAGATCCAGAGCAGCAGACGGATGGGTGGCCGCCTGGCATTTTTGTGTGTGGTGGGTGTGGGGTTGCCAGATAAAATATAGAACACCACTCACATTTGAATTTCAAATAAATATTGAGTAATTTCTTAGTATTTATTTACCTCAATTTCAATTTTTTTTTTTTTGCTTTAAAGATTGAAAAAAAAGACATGCAGCACTTAAAATATTCAAAGAGAGGTTGATATTAGAATGATTTTTTAGACATGCCTGCTCTCTTACCATATTTACGTTCAATGATTTTGCCATATGTGGACATAGCCCTGTTAAGGCAGACCTATATTCAAGATCATTTTAATCCTAAAATCTTGACTTTCTAGGTTGACAACATTTACTAGTATTGAATTCATACTTTAATGGTGTTTAAGTTCTAGGTATCTCAAGTTCATTTGAATGTAGTGCTGCTATAAATTACAAACTTCTGGATGGATATAATTGAATTTCAAATTTAACTGCATTTTTTTTTTTCCTTCTGAACCTGGCATCCTTGTGGGTGTGGTGGGTGTTGACAAAACATTCCAGCTACATTATTTTCACAATTCATAATTTGAAACATGTAGGTGTTATGAAATTTTGTTGTTCTGTTCTTACCTGTGATACGAATCGCTCTTAAAAATCATTGCTCGCAGTGCTGCCTGAGCGAGGTCTTGGAGGTGGGCTCTGCACTGAGTGCTGTGGAGGCAGCGATGGGCTGTTAGAGGATCTGAAGGAAGCGCAGTACATCCGGACCCCACTGCTGGAGCAGGCTTCCCAGCCTTCCACCCCGCAGATTAGTGTCTTGAAGAATTCAAAGAAAAGTGTACAAGGACTTGGCGTGGAAGCTCGGCAACATCCTCGTTTCGGCTCCCTGCATCTACTCGGAAGTGATGGAGGCCCTAGACCTGCAGCCGGTCTGTCATTCCTAAATCTGCGCTGTGGCACTGGCTCCCTCAGCAACATGGTGGGGCTCATTCCAGGTAACTGCAGAGAGCCCGGGGAGCACTAGGTCTGGGGACAGACAGGAGTCTGCGGGCACTTTCCTTTGCAGGGACCGGGGCCCCTTGCCCTTGGCCTTCCCAGCAGTTGTCCCGGCTTGTTTACTTCTAGTCGGTGGGTGGGCTGGTGAAGGGAGGGCTCTGGGCTTTCCAGACCACCCTCCTGTCCCCTGTCCCTTCCCACCTGTACCTCTGGAGAACAGGACCTAGGGAGTTCAAGCAGTCCGGACCTCACCAAGCTTTCTGATTCATCCTGTCACTTGGCCTGCCCTGTCACTCTGTCCTTAAACTGAGAATAATTAAAGTCCCCTGAGAGTTAAAGTTCTCTTAGGTTTTGATGGCTTTTTTTAATACTGAGATAATGCCTGTAAATTGTTTACTTTTAGATAAACTCCAGGGAGGAGAGGGCTTTCACAGGTTATCTTATTTTAAGTCATTTAGCCTGTTTTCCTCAACAAATAAGTTGTGAGACTGTATAAATATAAATATTTTTAATATTTGAGCAACACTATCAGACAGATCACGGGATTAATGTAATTCCTGCCTGTGTAAAAGGTGATCATGGGGGAAAGGCGTGTTCATCACTTTCATGGCCGGAAGCTTTCCTGGGGATTAAAAAAAGGGTTTATTGAGCCATATGCTGGCCAGAAAAAGGACCAGGTCCCGGGGTCCTTTTATTACAGAGAGTTTGGAGAAGTAAAAGGACATCAGTTGTTTTGAAAGAATTTGCATTGCTGTTGGTCACAGGGAGGGAGGAGGTGAAGGGGCTAGCGGGCAGAGTCCCTGGGAAGAAGGCTTACAATTGTGGGCGACATTCTGGAAATTCATGTGTCAGCCAGAAGAGGGGAGTGGTGGTCAGCCGGCCCTCTAGATGGGAGCTGAGTGGCCCCCTGGAAGTCGAGGAGTGGTATCGACACTCAGGACCCTGAGCAGTCTTCTGCCTTCAGCTATTAACAGCTGGACTCTGCAGCTGCTGTCGTCTTGCCAGAGGCGTGCTGGGAGCTGGTCTGGGCTTTCAAAGGCTGCTCTGAGGAAGGAGCAGGGCTGGACCCCAGGTGCCGGTGCTGGGGGTTGTGTACACTTGTATGTCAGGATTTGCTCAACGTGGAAATTGTCCACAGAGTGTTTGCATGAAGTATCTTAAGGCTATAAGATTCTGAATGTGGGAGATGTCAAGTGATAACAGTGACAAATCACTTAAATTACAACATGTTTCTTTGCAGTTTTAGATCCATTTTAGAAAATCTTACCAGTAACACTTGAGTTTTGTGTATATGGAATTAAATTTTTGTTTTTTTCACAAGTTCATATACTTTGGAATCTGATGAAATTTTGAGACTGTAGCTAATTTGGTGGGGGGAACACTCAAAATGTATATGCAGATTTTCAACGGCGGGGGGGGGGGTGGGGGTGTGTGGACACCCCTAAGCTGGGCTTTGTTCCACCCCTAAGCTGGGCGTTGTTCGAGGGTCAGCTGTCCTGGGAATCTCAGCGGTCTGGAGACAGGCAGCTCTGTTTCGGCTGCAGTGGACAGTGTGTATGTACCGCTTTGCTGTGTGCCATGGCGGTACCCCGGAGAGTTTGCTCTCATGGCGGGCGTTTTGCAGCTGTGGGGAGAAGGCTGCACTGGCTGGACTGCATGTCGCTGGGCCTCCGCCTGCACTTCCTTCAGCCTTAACCCGTGTCCCGCAAATCGCTCCGGAGGTGAGAACCTCCTTGGCCTCCCAGTGCCTGCCCATGTGAGCTCTGACTCCTGCATCTGACACACAGGCCCTCACTCTTTCTGGCCCCGGCGCCATTGTGCAGCGGCCCAAACTGTACCCTTTTCCCACCGCATCCCAGCCTGTGCTCGTCCTGTGGTTCCCAGTGACAAGGGGAGGATACAACACCTACTGCAGAGACAGCGACCCTGCTCTTCACTTACCTGAAAGTGCTGTTGCTGTGGGAGCCACTCTATGGGGGACCTCGTGGGTCTGGCTGTGTCCTCTGCCCCCCTGTCCTCCGTGTGGTAGTCCTCGTGTTATTAGGGTGGGTAAGGGGATCGGCACTGTTCCTCTGTTGGGTGTTCTGCTTCTTGGGAATAGGAACTATGCTCTGTATCTGTTCCTACCGTGTTTCCCTGAAAATAAGACCTAGCCGGACAATCAGCTCTAATGCATCTTTTGGAGCAAAAATAAATGTAAGACCCGGTCTTATTTTACTATAATATAAGACCGGGTCTTTAATGTAATACATAATATAATATAATGTATAATATAAAATAAAATATAATACAATAATGTGTAAAATATAATATATAATATAATGATACAATGCTGGGTCTTATATTAATTTTTGCTCCAAAAGACACATTAGAGCTGATTGTCCAGCTAGGTCTTATTTTCGGGGAAACACGTACAACTCACTCCTGAAGGGTTTTGATTAAAGATGAGAGACTGACGAAAATGAGAGGCAGGTCTTCCTGGTCCCCGGCACAGTGCTGCGGTCGGTGCCCCAGCAGTGACTTGGCAGAGAGGCTTGAAGGTGGAATAATTTGGACTTGATACTGTGTTTCCCCGAAAATAAGACCTAGCTGGACAATCAGCTGTAATGCGTCCTTTGGAGCAAAAATTAATGTAAGACTCAGTATTATATTGTATTGTATATATAAGACCAGATCTTAGATTAATTTTTGCTCCAAAAGATGCATTAGAACTGATTGTCTGGCTAGGTCTTATATTTGGGGAAACACGGTATAATAGTAAAAATGTGACTTCTCAGGTAGGTTGTTTTGATGAGACAGTGTTTTAGCAGTGGCTCCTGCTGGCTCCATGTGACAGATGTTGGCAGAAGAGAGCAGCAGGTGAGCTGTCCAAGTTAGGGCGGGGCCTTCGCCTGGCATACTGGCTGTGCCAAGAGGGGAGCGGGAAACCCAAGACGGAGGCTAGGTGGTCGCTCATTTACCAGTCTTGCCCTGTGACTTCAGCACGTGTGCCCATGTGCTCTGCAGATTGTCAGAAATCAGCTGTAACTCACCAAGCTTGCAGCTTGGCAAATTTGTATGTGGGTGTCCATCCCCCCTCACCCCCCAAGCACACCCAGAACAAGCTGCAGTGGAGTCGGCCCCAGGGCCTGTCATGCCCCCTTCTGTAAGTGGGACCCAGCCTTGCGGGAGGGTGAGCACTGGTCCATCCCCCCTCAACACACACGTGTATTGTCTGTTTATAAGCTTCATGTAACCGGATTCCCACAACACAGATTCACCTAAGCTGTTTGCATTGGTAGTTCTCCCCAAGATTTCACCTGGAGGGAATGTGTGCATTAGTAACTGAGCTCCCACCTTTTCTCACAGCTTTATTTCCGATTACTGGTAAGTTTCTTTTATATAAAAACGTATCACTATGATTTGTTTTAACGATTAAAACCTACTTTGTGAGGATTATTAAAATACCCACATCTGAGTGTTTGGGGGGACCTCTTACAGAAAACAGTCCTGTGTGATGTTTTATTTGCAAATACAGGCTGCTTCTTAAATTCATTCATTAGTAAGACCTTGAATGCTTGGTTTCAGACTTTGCCTTTTTACATTTTCAAATAATTCTTTAAAAGTGAGACAGCAGGCAGGCTCAGGCTTTGGAAAGCTGTGGAGTCAGTAATTCAGAGAAAGGAGGTGGGGAACCCTGCGTATTTTGAGATTAGTTCGGATAACATGGTAAAACTTCAAAACTGTGGGAGTTTCTGTAATTCCACATGCTAAATCAAAGTGTTGCAGGTGGTAAATAAAGAGTAAGGGTTGTGCTCTAGTTCCAAGTTCTCTTGTTCTGGATCCTGCAGGCCCTCTCGGCGTGAGCCACGGCGTGGAGCCCCATCCAGATGTCACAGAGGATACGGAGCAGAAGCTCAGCTTCTTAGGATGAGCAGTAGCTCTGACAACGAAGCGTGAGTCCTGTGCACTGGATGCAGGCGTGGGTGTGGCTGCGACTCTTGACAGGGAAAGAGGTCGCTCGTGGGTGCTCCTAGCAGCAAGCACGCTTGGAGGTGGCGGGGAGTCAGGGATGGAGGTGTGTTGTGATCACTTAGACAGATTCTGTGGTTTTCAGGGCTCGAAGTCTGTGAACTGATATGTAGGTGAAGGTAATTTTTCACCAGCATAATAACGGAAGGACATAGAATGTTTTTGTTAAATTTTCTTTTTTCTAATATAGACATTCATCATCTAATAGTTTATAAAATAGAATTGTTGTGTTTGTCTTTAAACAGTATTTATAACTAGCACTTGGCATTTTTATACAAGCACTAAAGTTATTTTATGGATTACAGTTTTTAGAAAAACCAAGTGTAATATCCCCCCACTTCATTGTGACATACTAAAGTCGCTGACATTTCTGCACACTTAACTGCCAAGGTCTCTTCCAGGAAGTTCACATATATTTTTCCTTGTATCCCTTGTAACAACTCCATCCATGTAACACATGAGGAAACAGCAGCAGGGGGTAAGGACGCGTAGGCAGGGCCAGGACCTGGCTCAGGTGGGCATGCCACTGCCTCACTTAGAAGCCTGTCCCCTCCCCCCATTCTTCTCCCCCCTCCCCTACAGCTGTTCTGTTATGCTTGCTTCACTGTTACGATTATTATGTGTAAAAAGTATCAGTAATTCTTCTGCTTTTTAGTATAACTGGGAAAAACCATGATGTTCTTTCACGGGGTCCCTGGCTTGGTAGGAGTCTTGTCCACATCAGCTGTTTGTTCATGTTACTGCATGGTTTCGATACTGTGTTTCAGGGGGAAAAATACAGTAGTATGTGAGCAGAGCAATCCAACATGAATTGGTCGTCAGAAAGAATGCCTCCAGTCTCAAAGACCTGGGAAAACATGACAGAAACTAGGATTTTTGTTTCTCTCTCTCTCTCTCTCTCTCTCTCTCTCTCTCTCTCTCTCTCTTTCTCTCTTTGTTGCATATGTTACATTTTAGCACTTTTTATTTGATTTGAAAAGTAATCATCCATTTTAGAAAACCCAGAACAAATGAACAGTAAGAAAAGCTGCTGACTCCAGTGGCCAGATGTGTGAGCCATGTCTGTGTCTCTAGATTGTTCTCTTTTTAAAATAGGTTACTGTAGGGGCCGGACCGGTGGCTCAGGCGGTTAGTGCTCCGTGCTCCTGACTCCGAAGGCTGCCAGTTCGCTTCCCACATGTGCCAGTGGGCTCTCAACCATAAGGTTTCCAGTTCAATTCCTCAAGTCCTGCAAGGGATGGTGGGCTCCGCCCCCTGCAACTAAGATTGAACACAACACCTTGAGCTGAGCTGCCGCTGAGCTCCCGGATGGCTCAGTTGGTTGGAGCGCATCCTGTCAAACCACAAGGTTACCAGTTCGACTTCTGCAAGGGATGGTGGGCTGTGCCCCCTGCAACTAGCAACAGCAACTGGACCTGGAGCTGAGCTGCGCCCTCCACAACTAAGACTGAAATGACAACAACTTGAAGCTGAACGGCACCCTTCACAACTAAGATTGACACACTGTTCCCCAATAAAGTCCTGTTCCCTTTCCCCAATAAAAATTTTAAAAATAAATAAATAAAATAAATAAAAAATAAAATAGGTTACTGTACATATGTTCTAGAAGTTACTGAGACAGGTTAGCTAGCATGTCTCTAGGGAGACAGGGAGGTCCCTGGTGGAATAAACAAAAGACAGCCATAGTCTAAAACTCCATGTTTTGACATCATTCCCAGCTCCAGGGCAAAACAAGGCCTTGAGGTTAATCATAAAATTCCCTTTGGCCTGACCAACGGAACAGATCTGATAGATAAGATGGGTTGCTTTGCTAATTCCTTTAGGATGGGAAGCAGAACATACCTGGTAGACGAATTTCATTAGAAGGTTGCAGTTCCCTTCTTCAAACAGTTCCCTTCTTCAAACAGCTCCCCTTCCCCAAGCAGGCAAGGGAAGGTATAAAAAGGTATAAAAGAGCTTTTGCCTCAATCACAGCGCACACCCACTTGGGACACCCTCCCGCTTGGGAGCTCTGACTCTTTGCTTTCAATAAACTATCCTCTTTTTAAAACTCTTTGCCTCTCCTGGGTCCGTGTTTCCATTCTTCAGTCTCACGAGACACCATCCGGCCCACACGAGAAACTGCCGGCAGATCCAACATCATCTACATCAATTGGGGAGTCACAGGAAAAGTATTCCTACATCATTACAATATTTTACTTTGGGGAGTTCACGAATATGATTTGTCATTTAGTGCATATATACTAGCCTGCTGAATCGCCGATCCCAGGTTATTATCTGCTTCCTATACATATAAGGCTGTGTGTAGTTTTTCACTTTCTATTCTAGAAAGACTTCAGTGAATGTGCCAAATTAAAAAATTATCCATAAATATTTCAGTATGTATCCGTAAAAGATAAGGGCTCTGTTTTTTGTTTGTTTTTTAGCATCACAAAACAATTATCAACCTAAAAAAATAATAGTAATTTATCAATGTGGATGGAAAACGGGGCACAGGTTAAACCTGACAAACTCAGGAGACTGAAAACCACATAAGATGGTGTGAACAGAAGAATTCCTATCTAAGGTGGGCCTTGGGGGGAAGTCACATCCTTGGCCTGTCGCTTCCTTGACAAAGGTCAATCTCTCCCTTAAGTGAGCCTGTCATCTTTTTTGCATCTAAGATAACACACCCTTTGGAATGTCAGAGTAATCCCTTTTTCTGGACCCCCCAGGCGGCACAAACAACCACGCCAGAGCAGGAAACTACAAAATCCCTCATTGTTCTCTTGTTCCCCAAATACCATCTCTATTTGCTGTAAAATGCTTTTAACTATCCTGTACCTCCCAATGTAAAAGAAGCGTGTCTCTCCATTTTGCTTTTTATCTAAACCCAGAGATTTCCCCGCTTTGCTTTCTCCCACCCCCTCAATCTATAACCAGTGGATTTCATGTAACATTCCTCCTTTGATTCTAATGTATAAAATAAGTTGCAAAACGGCCATTTTCCAGAGCATTTTCTCAATCCATTGAGACTGCTTCCTGGCAATTGTCAGTTTGGCTCAAACAAACTCATAAGCTTTCTGTTAGGCTGGATGTTTATTTGTTGATAATACCTTCAAATGTCCAACTAGTGTTCAAATTTTCCTGATCGTCTCAAAATTTGAACACTTTATTTAAATGATGTTCCACTTAAGGTTTATGTACTGAATTTGGCTGATGTATATCTTAAGTGGTTTTTATCTGTATGTTCTTTCCTTAAAATTTATTTGTTGAGGAAATCAGGTCATTTGTTTTACTGAGCCTGGATTTGAGATTACCTCTCTCTGTGCTTATGTTTTTATATTCTTTCTGTGCTTTATTCCCTGCAAATTGGTGGCTGGATTTTTTCACATCTTTCGTCTTATGTCAGTGTCACCTTTCTCTCATACTGAAAGTCCTGGTTCCCAGCCACCTGATTTATTGTTTTTCTAGAATACATGGTATCTGCATTATCACCAACAGTCTGATTTCCAAAACTACGTCAGGCTCCTCTGGCAGCTTTGCTGGAACAGGCTCCCCCCTGCACAGCTGTGGTAGCTGGACCTGCCCTGGGGGTTGGGTTAGAGCCCCTCAGCTTTTCCCTGGCATCAGGTGTCTTGTCCAAGGCTGGGTCCACCCTCAGGTCCAGAGTGCTGGCCTGGTGTGGGAACTCCAGGCTCTGGGGGGCCTAAGGGCATAAATGGAAGACCTGGGAAAACAGTGCAGAGTCAGCCAAGGACACCCCAGGAGATCCCAAACCCATAGGCCACGCACAAAGTCAGCAACCGTGGGCTGGTAGCAGCTCAGCACCCCACACCCCACATTGTTGATCTATTTCTGTCCCTGTCTGACCTTCTTCAGTCTCTGTCAACATCCGCCTTTGACTAGGCAGCTTCATTTCTAGCTCAGGATGTCTTATCTACCCACGTTCCCTTTCTATCTCCCTCCCTCTCCTGCAGTGGGGTCTCTCATTCTCTCCTGTGTGCGGGGTTCCCATATGTATGTATGAAATCTGTTTATTTTCTCTTCTAATCTGTCTCATGTCTATTTGATTACTAGAGCAGCCAGAAGAAGCTTGAGGGTCAAGTTTCTTTCTCCCCCAGCTAAGCAAGTAATCATTTATTCAATAAAAGGTGAGATTTGGAGTATAGATTCTCAGGACTGACCGATTAGATCAGTGAAATATGGAACAAGCTACCAATTTAACTTCTGGATGTGAAACTGTATTAAAATTTCAAAGGTGGGACTGAATCGGACCAAAATTTTTGCTTTTGGGCAAATTGACTTTAAGCTGTTAGGAAACAAAAGACTTAGAAACAGCCTTTGACTCTCCCCCTTTCCTGCCTAAGAGATTCAGATGGAAAGAACTGGTTTAGGGAGGGAAACTTGTCATAAACTCCTTAGCATAAGGCGGAAAGACGCCCAGTGGAGACTGCTGACCACCCTTCCCCCATGTCCCTTTATCTTCTGGGTTGACTACCAACAATTTACCACCTGTGAGTGTGCCCCTCTTCCTAAATTACCTGCAAAGCACCCAATCTGACCTCGCTGTCTTAGTAATTTTAACGTGTTTGTGAATTCCCCATGTGCATATGCTAAAATTCGATTTTATGTTAGTCTGATTGTTTAATTTTAGATTAGCTCAGCTAGAAGAAGTTGTTATTATCGGCAGAGAGCACAGGGCCAAGAGGAGAGGGGGGAGGAAAGGAAGGAAGGTGTGAGGGGAAACAAAAGAGGAGATCATTTGTAAGAAAAGGTGCAACTATAGCTAATTGTAATGGGTTATAACCCTATTAGCATTTCAGGCAGGGGAAAATCTCCACCCCTTGTGTCCCCTTGACAGTTCCTACAAGGGAATCCCTCCTCCAACGGGAAGGAGTGGGCTTCAACGACACACCTTGGGAACACACTGGGATCACCTGTGACTCCACCCCTGAGTGTTTCCCGCCCTCTTTCAAATGTAATCCTAAATTTTCTTTGTTCCAACACAGTCGGTCTTATTCCTGGGCTTGCCCAGTCTTGTGTTTTGTGGATATATTTTCTTTCTTTTAATACTTCCTTGGCCTGCTTGCCTTTTCATGAGGCGTTGTTCCTACATCCTGGAATGCCTTCCTGTGATGACTCCGACCTGCTCTCCGATAACACACTAGGTTAGAGCAAAATAAATAATTTTTAAAGCCCCCAGAGTATTGGGGGAGCCTGCGAGGAGAATTACTGGCCGGGGCACTGCTGGCTCCTGGAAACTGACGCAGCTGAGAGCTCAAGGATGTCTTCCAGGAGAGGTAAGCGGTGTTTTTGATCACTCTGTGAGCCTTCCCGCTCTATTTCTGAGGGGTGGGGAGAATCTAGAAGGGCTGCGTGTCCTTTCCCTCTGTTCTACATGTAGACTGGCAGGAAAATATATTTGTGAAGCTGGCTTCTCGGGAGTAGCTGCCCCGACCAGCGGGGCATTCAACAGAGACCGAAGAGAGACACCCTGAAAAGAGAAAATAGGAGGCGCGAAGAAATGGAGGCAAGACAAAGTTCTGATCAAGCCTCAAATTTTTTATTGCAGCTACAAGCTTATATAGATTAGGGTAAACTGGGCGGGGAGCGGAATGAGGAAGGAGCTTTACTTAGCAGAGACGTGACCTTTTAAGGGCAAACTGACTGTTCCAGGAATTAGGTCATGTGCTGCCGGATGGCATAGTTTTTCTGAGTCAGGCTCCTACATCTCCTCTCTCTTTATCTTTTTAAGAGAGTGAGCCTTAACCGAGACGGGAACTCAGAGGCCCAGATGGTCCCAATAGCGCGTAGCCCCCGGTGCCTTTTGTGGACCAGGGGTGGGGCCGTTATTTTTGTTGTAGGCACCAACCCCTATGCAGTCTGGGCATGAGTTCAGGGAGAACTGAGATTGGGTCAGTCGGGACCCTCCCTTGCAGTACCCAATCGCTGCAGCCGTCTGGTGCTCAGGCCTCTTGTTATAGGCCGACATGTCCTCAGCCACCATGTCAGTTATATGTCTATATAACTGGAGCCTGTTTGTGAGCGAGTATAGTCACCCTCTGGGTGATCCATTGTCGCCAGCCGTTGATAATGAATGTGGATGGGTTTGGCCAAAATGTTGTCTATTTGTTGTTTGATAAATCCTGTCAGTTTATTAAATGCCCAAGGTCCGAGGGAGACAAGTAATCCTAGAATGGGACCAAGGATGGGGAGGAGGACAGGCAAGAGACCATTAAAACTGGTTAGAAAGGGGTTGTCAAGAAGTTGTTTTTTGCGTTGAAGAAGATCTTCTTGGAGTCTCTTGACCTTGTCTCGCACTATGCCGGATTTGTTGGCATAGAAGCAGCATCGTTCCTGTAAAGCTAAACAGATCCCCCCTTGTTCCGCTGTTAGAAGATCAAGCCCTCGTCTGTTTTGGAGTACTACTTCTGCTAAGGAATCGACCTAGTCTTGAAGGTCATTAATAGTATCTGATAGTGTGGTAACATCATCAATAAGTTGGAGAGAAAGCCGTTGATAAGTGTCTATGGACACTCCTACCCCGGCAGCACCTGTGGCCATAGCGGCGGTTATACCTAGTCCTGCCATAAGGGGAATGAACGCGAGGGCCCGTTTTTGTCGCCCAGGGAAAAGATCAAGGGCTGGTATAGGAAGTGACTGATCTCCGGGTAGAATATATCTGGCAAGAGAAAAGCCAGTGCACAGAGGCCAGTCCAATTGGTGGGGAGGGCCGTGAAGGCCAGGCTGTTGCCGCAGATGAAAACATGATTAGGAGCGGGGCAGGCAGGAGCAGTGGAATTAACAATAGCCAGCCAAAACGCAAGAAGTTACCAGGAGTAGATATCCAACGAGAATGGTTGGGTGTAACATCTGTGGAAAAAAAGGAAATATCTCAGGGATTAAGTCCCTGGTGGTGGTGGATTAGTGATAGGGGGGTTAATGGGTTTGACCAGACGAGCGGGTAACCAACGGGGATTGTTTTCTTGGGTATCATATACGCAGGCAGATCCTCGCGCCCAGATGAGAACTGGGTCGGGCCCGTTCCATTTTGCCGTGAGGGGAGCTCTCCACATGACCATGGCGTATTGATGTTTTGTTTTTTGACGCCAAAGGTGGTCTGCAGCGGAGTTACCCTGGTCATCTAGTTGTAGAAAATTGAGGACGAACAGGGCGTGATTTAGAATATTACGAGGAGAACCTTTAGTGGGGTAGGAAGTGGATGTTTTGAGTTTATATAAGGTGTTTTTTAAGGTTTGATGAGCTCGTTCAACAATTCCTTGTCCCTGGGGATTGTACGGGATACCAGTGACATGTTGAATCTGAAATTGGCCGCAAAATTGTTTAAAGGCCTGGGAAGTGTACTCAGGGCCATCATCAGTTTTTATCTTTTGGGGCTTTCCGAGTACAGTTAGACACTGGAGGACATGGGCAATAACATTTTTTGTAGTTTCTCCTGTATGGAGGCTGGAGAAGATAAACCCACTGTAAGTATCGATGGTGACATGAGCATATTTGAGGGACCCAAACTCTGGGATATGGGTAACATCCATTTGCCAGATTTCATTGGCGAGAATTCCCCGAGGGTTGACCCCAAAGTGGGGTGTTGGGAGAAGAGTAACACATCCAGGGCAGCTCTTGACTATTTCTCTGGCCTGATCCCTAGTGATTTTGAACATGAGGCGGAGTGTGCGGGCATTTAAATGATGGAGGGCGTGACACTGTTGAGCTTTGGTTAGGGGGTCGGTGAGAACGGAGAGGACGAGTCGGGTGCCGGCATCCGCAAGGGCGTTACCCTGAGTTAGTGGGCCAGGAAGGTCGGAATGGGCCCGTAAATGGCCGACAAAGAAGGGGTGATGTCTTGAGGTAATGAGCCGTTGAAGGCGGCAGAAAAGAGGGACTGCATTACTGGAGGGTTTGATGTAGGGCACGGTTTCTAGAAGGGGAAGGGAGAAGGCGATATAAGCACTATCTGTATATAGGTTGAACGGAGTATCTGGGAGTTGAATAAAAACCTGTAGGATAGCAAACAGTTCAACTAGCTGTGCAGATTGATAGGGTGAGGGGACTGTAAAGGTTTGGCCATTGATAACATAGGCAGCCTGACTGTTGGAGGAGCCGTCAGTGAAGACTAAGGCAGCCGCTAATAGGGGCTTGGCACTGGTAAATTTTGGAAAAATGAATGGGTGTACTCGTGTAAATTGGAGCAACCTATTGGCAGGATAGTGGTTGTCTATAGTACCCGGAAAGGAAGAAAGTACTACTGTCCAGTTATCATCGTTTTGCATGAGCCAATTAATTTGATTTTTAGTATAAGGGAGGATGATCCGGTTAGGGTCCTTCCCAAAATATAGTCGACTTTTTTCTCTCCCTATTTGGATGATGTTGGCTGTTAATGTGGGATAGGGAGTAAGAAGCTTGGCGGGCGAGGAGGGTAAATGAATCCACAATAGGGGGGTCTCTTGCCATAGTACCGCCGTTAGAGAGTGAGGGGTGGCACATATGATAAGAGAAAAGGGTTGGTGGTAAGATATGTGTTTAATCTGTTGTTGTTCAATGGCTAATTGTATTATTTGAAGGGACTGGTGAGCTTCCGGAGTAAGCAAACGCGGAGAGAGAGGATTAGGATCTCCCTGTAAGATATCAAATAATGGTTTTAACTGTCCTGTAGTGAGCCTGAGATCTGGCCGGAGCCAGTTAATGTCCCCCAAGAATTTTTGAAAATCATTGAGCGTACGGAGATGGGATGTTTTTAGCACAATCTTTTGAGTGGTAATAAGATTGGAATTGAGTTCGAAGCCAAGATAATAGTAGGGATCTTGTATTTGAATCTTGTTAGGAGCGATTTGGAGACCAAATTGGGCAAGATTTTTAGTAAGTTTCAGGCAGCATTGGAGAACCTTTTCGGAGGATGGCCCGGCCAAAAGGATATCATCCATGTAATGGATGATGTAAATAGAGGGCCACCGAGTGCGAAGAGGGTCAACTGCTTGGGCCACAAATTTTTGGCAAAGTGTAGGGCTATTGGCCATGCCTTGTGGAAGGACCTTCCATTGATAACGAGGCATGGGTCCTTTGAAATTAATGACTGGGAGACTAAAGGCAAATCTCTCTTTGTCTTGGGGATGGAGGGGAATGGTGAAAAAGCAGTCTTTTAGATCAATAATAATTTTGGTGTGATTGGCTGGTATGGCAACAGGGGAAGGGAGGCCAGGTTGAAGGGCCCCCATGGCAAACATAGTTTTATTAATTTCACGGAGGTCTTGGAGAAGTCTCCAGGCTCCACTCTTTTTTTAAATAACAAATATAGGAGTGTTCCACGGGGAGGTGGTAGGCTCAAGATGGCCGGCCGCCAGTTGTTCCTGTACTAACTGTGTGGCGGCTGTGAGTTTTTCTGAATTAAGTGGCCATTGGTCTACCCATACAGGCTCATCCAATTTCCATCTTATTTTGTCTGCATGGGGTACAGGGAAGTCAATGGCCGCTAGGAGAAATTTTGGTCGGGATGTCCCAGACCTGTCCGATTATTGTTGGTTATAACAGTTATGGGATGTTTGATGCCTTGTCCCGTCTTTCCAAGCCCCTGTCCTGGGACAAAGCCTTGGTTGAGCATTTGTTGTGTGACTACTTCATTGGGGCTATACATGATAAGCTTTAACTGGGAAAGTATATCGCGTCCCCAGAGGTTAACGGGCAGCCCTGGGATGATATAAGGTTGGACGTGGCCGGTATTACCTTCACTGTCTGTCCAAGTGAGAAGTTTTGTACTTTGTCTAGGGTTAGTAGACTGACCGATGCCCTTTAGATGGGTGGAGGCAACAGTGGTAGGCCACGAGGCAGGCCAGAAATGAGAGGCGATGACCGTAGCGTCAGCCCCAGTGTCAATGAGTCCCTCAAAGGGTTTATTGTCTAATTTTAGGGTGAGTAGGGGTCTGTCAGGGGTAATTTGTTGTATCCAGTAGGTATCCGAGGCCCCAAAGGCAGAGTGTAGTCTGGGGTGAGGGCAGGTTAGACTTAGTGGAGGAATCTAAGGGAAGTAAAATAAGTTGAGCTATTCTCTGGCCTTGTTGAATAGTAACCGGCCCGTTAGGCGCTGAGGCCAGGAGAGTAATGATCCCCGTGTAATCTTGGTCAATTACTCCCGGGATAATATTAATCCCCGCTAGAGCTGAACTACCGCACCCAAGGACTAACCCGAAGGTATTGGGTGGTAGAGGCCCATGGGCATTGGTAGGGAGGAGTTGTATGCCTTGATCAGGGGTTAATAATGTTGGGGTGGGGGACAAGAGGTCCAATCCTGCACTGCCTGGGGTGGCTCTGCAGAGGGAGGTAATGGAGACTGGGACTGAGGAACAAACCATATTGCCCCTGGTTTGTTCTGAGGACTTGGGGCCAGGGGCTGGCCCCGTTGGGGGTTTCCCGACCTGGGGGGAATTGGGTTACCCATAGCATCTACCTTGGAGTGACAGTCTCTAGCCCAATGTTTGCCGCGTTTACAGCGAGGACAGATAGTGGAAGGTGGTTGACGGGGCTGTTTGTCTATAGGGCATTCCCGGACAAAATGACCAGGTTGTTTACAATTGTAACAGGATTTTTGATTGTCCTGTGTGAAGCTTTTTAGTGCGGCTCCAATGCCTAGACTGATGGCGTGAGACGTCCCGACACCAGAACAAAGTTTAATATAGTCTGAGGGGGAGCCATTGCGATGGGGGCGGATGGCGTTTTGGCAGGTGGCATTGGCATTTTCAAATGCAAGATGTTTAATAAAGGCGCTATCTGACTCTTCTTTTCCAATTAAGCACTCGGCAGCCTCAGTTAGGCGGCTGATGAAATCGCAATAGGATTCGTCAGGCCCTTGATGGATTTTGGCCAAGGAGGTGCTGGCGGGCCCTTTGGGTGGGAGTTTATGCCAGGCCTTGAGGCCGGCATTTTGGACCTGAGCTAACAAGCCTGGGGGGAAGGCGGCCTGAGTCTCATTGATGTTATAGGGCGGTCGGCCGAGAAGGCGATCTCTAGTCCAGGAGCGGGAGGACTGGCTCTGAGTATTTCGTTCAGCCATTTTTCGTGCGTTTTCCGCATACTCTGTGTGCCATAAAACAAAATCACCGCCAGACAGGGCGGCGTGAGCTAAAGTGAACCAATCATTTGGCGTTAGCCAACGGTCGGTGAGGCTTTCCAGCAAGGCTACCGTGAAGGGACCTACAGGGCCATAAGCGTGGACCGCAGCCTTTAAGTCTTTTAAATACTTAATGTTTAAAGGGCGGTAGCGCTGTCTGTCTCTTAGGGGCCCCGCCTCTTCCTCTGAGGGGGGGTTATCCTGTTCCTCAGCTTCATTATCGGACCCCTCCGCGGTATCCTCCTCTTGGGGGTCCTCAGGGGTCTGATTATCGGGACCTACCTCTGCAGCCTGTCTGCGAGTGACCGGAAAATCGAGGACAGGTCTTTGTTTGGGAGCTCGTTTTAGGGGTAGACGGGGGGAAAAGGGCAGCCCAGAGAGTGCAGCGAGTTCAGCCTCAAGGGCACGGAGTTCTTTGAGAAGACTAATGTGTTGGCATTTTTCCTGGAGGGCCTCTCGAAGAGAGGCAATCTGTTGTGTTAGGGAAGCGGTTGTTTGAGTAGGGGGATTGGAGTGAGGAATAGTAGAAGGGGGACCGTGGATGATGGGAGCGAGGAATGGAGGGTGTTGAGGGATGGTATAAGGAGGTGGCTGGAAGGGTGGAGGAGACGATACAGAGGGGTCCTCCTGATGGTAACGAGCGGCCGCATCCTCAAGGGTAGCCTGGTCCTTGGGAGGGAGGGTTGTGTCCGAATCTTGGGGAAGGTTTTTAAGGCAGGGATAAAGTCTTAATGAGGGATGACTAGGGGGTTTAGCCGAATTTTGGGTAGGGCCTTCCTCGAGACAGGGCTTGGGCTTAGGGTCAGTAATAGGGATATCTATAGACACGGAGTCATTTTCTGACAGGGGATGGGACGATTCCTTTAAGAGGCTCTCCCCCTTTTTAATAACTTCTATAACATCCGGGTCATGGGAGTGAACCCTGAGGACGTCATTTATGAGATTCCAGTAAGTAAAAGTAGAAACGGGGACCTTTTCAGGCCCAAAGGCTTTATAAAAGTCTTGGAACGCATCGCCGACGCGCTTTCAAATTTTAATATCAATTGTTCCCTCCTGGGGGAACCAGGGGCAAATGTCTGTCAGAAATTCGAAAAAGTTACGGAGATCTTTTTTTCTAGCCTTAATTCCTCGCACCTTGAGGGAAGTTTTTAACCCAGAAATGAAGAGTTCATGAGAACTCAATGTCTGACCCATTATCCCCTTTTCGGCCCTTCAGTCAACAAAGGAAACAGTCAGATGCCCGTCTGGCCGTGCCCCTCGCGGGACTAAATCTGTCTTGGCTAAGGCGCTTCGGTATAAGTGCCTGAACTGGTGGACCAGAGTCCAGTCGCCGTTATGCCGTATGACAGAAACGGAACCGCAGATTAGGGCCCAAGCAAGCTCCGTGACAAGAAGTCGTGGAACTATCACTCATTCACACATTCATTCGACCGAGGGGTAACATTAAATCTAATTTTATCCCAAAACATCTATTTTCGTATGTCTGCTTACCTCTGTCAGATCAGGCTCACGGATCGGCTTGTATCCGCAGAGATCAGGAAATGAGTCAGGCTCACGCGGTAAAATCGCGCGGAGACTCAGCAACGCGTCCGGCCGGACTTAAGGCAGACAGTTTTTCAAAGGGTCTGGGATCTTCGAGCCCCACGTTGGGCGCCAGAAATGCCCCGACCAGCGGGGCATTCAACAGAGACCGAAGAGAGACACCCTGAAAAGAGAAAATAGGAGGCGCGAAGAAATGGAGGCAAGACAAAGTTCTGATCAAGCCTCAAATTTTTTATTGCAGCTACAAGCTTATATAGATTAGGGTAAACTGGGCGGGGAGCGGAATGAGGAAGGAGCTTTACTTAGCAGAGACGTGACCTTTTAAGGGCAAACTGACTGTTCCAGGAATTAGGTCATGTGCTGCCAGATGGCATAGTTTTTCTGAGTCAGGCTCCTACAAGTAGCTACTCACAGGTTTTCTTCATTGACTTTTTCCTCCCACAGATGGTAATTTTTTGTGTCTATGTCAATAAGGAAATACCAAACAGACAGAAAGCTTTTGGCTTCCTTGGTTAAGCTGTGAAAAGGATTATTGGTTTGAGTAACTATGAAAATCCTACCATCAATGGCCAGAGTGTGGATCCTTTGAATTGGAAAAATTTCTAAATTGGAAAATGGGTTACAGAACTCTCATGACAAACCACTGTTTAATTGGACCCTAGAGAAAGACCACATTTTTAATGCAAAGGGATACAAGGAAATTTAACTATTCTTAATCTTTTCAATGAGTTTATTTAGCTTCTTGGGTCCTTATCAGATACTAATGTCAATAGTAGGTTTAAAAAAGGCAGAAGGGAAAATCAAGAGATGTGCAAATGTTAAAAATCTTTCTGGAGATTTAAGATTTTGAGAACTGGTGTGTTGAAACAGGTTTTAAAGGATTTAATAACCAATCACAAACTTGACAAAAATGGAAGCTGATTTTTCAGTCTGTTAGAAATGAGAAAGTCTCTTCATCTGCCCCAGGCCCTCAGTGGAGTACATCTGAAAAGTAAACACAGCCCACAACTGCCCCAAGCCCACTGAGCTAAACAACATATAAAAATTTCAAAAGGGGCCATTTTAACAATACAAGTGTCCCTCGTCCATCCTGGATCCCCTTTTCCTGTCTCCTTAAAGACTGAAGCAAAAATAAAACCCTGAGCACAATCCCTTTAGCAGTAGACAGGAAGACTCCATGCAGGAGCCTCAGAAATATTTACCTGCCACGTGTGTTCAGCTTTTCCTGATTTACCTGTAAATCTCCCATTTTTACATCTAAAATCTAAGAGCCCACTCTCACCCTTGTCTAAAATGTTATGTTTACCTGAGTTCTCCTCACTGTCTTTGGAAATGTCATGCTTATGTGAATTCTACGTGCACATGTATTACAATTCCTGGTCTCTGTCTGCAGTTGGGTAGAAGTTAGAAGGGGTGTGAGGCCTTTGTATCTTCTGATTTTAGATAGGCAGAAAAAATATCTGTGAACTTCTTGCACCTAGAAACTCTAGGGTTTTTATTATTTCCTCCCAGAGATGTTTGTTTTTTCCTGTGTCTGCGTCTTGCGTGTCATTTGTCCTATGAAGGAACTACCACGGGGACAGAACACAGGCACAGGCTCCCGTAAGCCTGTCATTGGAGCCAGCCCCACAGGTTGGGGAGTTAAGCGGTTCTCTCCAGACTGGCGTCTGCGGAGACAAACTTTGCTGTGGGTCCTTGTGTAGAAACCTCATGAGGTTTTTCTTTCCTTCTCGTTCTGTGTCCTGGGAGCTTGGCTTTGTGACCGAGGAAACTAATCCTCTCTGGTCCCCAACCATCGGCCAAGTGCACTTACTCCATTGCACCTGATGGCCAGTGGGAGAAGCTGGGGTTCCCAGTGCGCCTCTGCCTGGCTGTGCCAGCTCCCAGCGGAGTGTGTCCTGAGGGGCCTCTGCCCATAAGGGGCATCTGTCCCCCCAGCCTTCCTTACCCTTCAGTGCTGGACAGATCCCAGTCCAGTAGCACCTGCCCAGTGCCACAAATTAGTGGGTTTGGGGCTGGAGGTGCCTCACATTTTGTGGGAGACCTGAGACACCCTGTCCACCCCACCATCCTGACCAACCGCCTGTGTGACGAAGGTCTGTGCTTTCTCTGACTGTCTTTGGGCGTGACCCTTTGGCTCTGTGAGGGCTGCTTCCTCTGCACTTGGTGTGGAGGGGCCTCTGGCTTCCTGGCCTGAGCTGTAACGAGGCTGCTTGGTGTCTCACTATTTAGACCTCACTGTCCTTGTCCAGATGAGGATCCTGGAATGGGAAAGACTTCTAAATTTAAATTGTGTGGTAGAGCTCTTGTGACAACCAGCTGTTTTCTTTGTAAAACAGCTTGTGTGTTCTCTAGAGTTATTACTAATTTTGTTAATCTGTGATCTCCAAGTGAAACCAGTTTGTATTTGTCTGTGTATGGTAAGATGTTTTGTAGCTCTGGATAGTGTTACCAGTTTGTGATATCTGATTGGCTTGAACAATTTAAATGCTTGTATAAAGTAAGAAATAGAATACAAACTAACCCAAATACTTTATGATCTGGTGAAATATTTGATATTAAAGCTGGTTTTAGTTTGGTTTGATTACACTGTCATGTCTTTGAAAATTAGTAACATAAAATACATTTTTTTAACTTGGTTTATAAAAATTAATTATGTGTGTTAAAAAATATGTCAAGAAAATAGCTTTGGTAATTATTGACTTGAAATCTCAGTTTTAACTGCTACCTATATAAAATAGGAACAATGAAAATAAAAGATATTTAGGTAAACTTTTACTTGCATTGTACATATACATTGAAAACCTTTTCTAGGTGTCTTTGGTAATTTTAAATTGTAAAGTTATGTAAATTCAATGATGGCTAGTTATTGACTGTCTAGACCATTTCCAAATAGGAGAATGAAACAGTAATTACTGAACATCAATTTATCAACTTTTTGCTATTTATTGTAGATGAAATAAATATATTTGGGTGGATTAGCAAACATATCTTCTGCGACATTAAAATTTTTGTGCTAAGAGGAAACGTATTTCTAGAAATTATGAAATATGTTCATAATTGCATCAAGCTAAAGAATCCTGGTGTAGCTGCACAATTGGTCACTTAGTTTTCACTGCTGATTAAGATGGACGTTTGAATTGTTTATGTCTCTGCTATTGTGAACGGCGCTTCTGTGGATTCATGTATCAGCCTTTCACACCTGTTTTCAATTTTGGGGGTATGTTTCTAGAAGTAGATCTGTTGAGCCACATGGGCATTTTTTTGTGGGGTGGAAATTTCAAAGTGTATGCAGAGGCCACACCCTTTTGATTTTTCACGTTCAATGTTTAAGTGTTCTAATTTCTCTACATCGCTGCTGCCGTTTGTTAGTTTTAGT
The DNA here is from genome assembly GCF_057876585.1 of Rhinolophus sinicus. Lineage (NCBI taxonomy): Eukaryota > Metazoa > Chordata > Mammalia > Chiroptera > Rhinolophidae > Rhinolophus > Rhinolophus sinicus. Next base: position 42,192,363 of record NC_142506.1, read on the forward strand.
TTCTGGATTATAGCCCTTCTGGTACATGTGAGGGGGGATCACACTGTGGTTTTTATTTTGCATTTGCATCACGACTAATGATGTTTAACATCTTACTGTGCCTGTTGACTATTTGCATGTCTCATATGGAGAAGGTGCTATTCAAGTCTATTTTAAAATTTTAGTTGTTTGTCTTTTTTTGTTCTTGAGTTGTAAAAGTTCTTTGTCTCCTGGATAACAGACTATTATCAGATACATAATGTGTGCCTATTTGGTTCCATTTTATGGTGCGTCTTTTCACTTTCTGGGTTGCTTATTTTGATGCATGTATGTTTTTAATTTTGAGGAGTCCAGTTTATCTCTTTTTGTTGTATGTGGTGTCATATCTAAGAAACCATCGCTAATCCAAGGTCATGAAAATGTATCTCCATGTTTTGTTTGAGAGTTTATACTTTTACTGCCTATATTTAAGCTCTTCATGTATTTTGAGTTAATTTTTGTATGTGGTGTGAGCTTAGGGTCTAGTTTCATTTCTTTTCATGTGCCTGGCCAGTTGCCCAGCACTGTTTGTTGGAAAGACCCTTCTTTACCCAATGTCATGTTGTCCGCCCTTCATCAAAAAATGGACTTAGATGGCCCAGTGGTCACCCTCTGTGAGTGGGCACGTCCCGTCTGGGCCTGGCCCTGGCCATGAAGCTCTCCCCGGAGTAAGCCACCACCCTGCATGGGAGCCGTAAAACTGTGGCTGAGTTCTTATTTGACATCTACAACATGTTAGGATATAACACGCGTGTCATGTATCCACCTGAAACCTTTACTCCAATGCAGAAATGTGGGCGCACCCTTGCCTGTAACTACTCATCCTGAACTCATGAAATACCTAAATAACGTGGTGGAACAACTAAAACTTTGATTATACAAGAGCTCAATTCAGACACTGGTGGCAGTCCTCTCGAATATTGAAAGGGTTAGGGTTAGGGTTGGGTTTGGGGTTGGGTTAGGGTTAGGGTTGGGGTTGGGGTTGGGGTTGGGTTGGGGGTTGAGGGTTGGGGGTTGGGGTTTGGGGTTTGGGGATAGGGGTTTAGGGTTAGGGTTAGGGTTGTTAGGGTTGTTAGGGTTGTTAGGGTTAGGGTTAGGGTTGTTAGGGTTAGGGTTAGGGTTGTTAGGGTTAGGGTTAGGGTTAGGGTTAGGGTTAGGGTTAGGTTAGTGTTAGGTTAGGGTTAGGCTTAGGCTTAGGCTTAGGCTTAGTGTTAGGGTAGGGTGAGGGTGAGGGTGAGGGTGAGGGTGAGGGTGAGGGTGAGGGTGAGGGTTTGAGGGTGAGGGTGAGGGTTTGAGGCTGAGGGTTTGAGGCTGAGGCTGAGGCTGAGGCTGAGGCCTATGCTTAGGCCTCCGGGTTGAGGGGGGGAAATCTGGCCGGGATACCAGGGAGATCCGTCCCTAGCAGCTGTGATCCCTCAACTTTGTTTTGACAGGGAGGCTTGCTCTTAGGGGGAGCTTGCCAGGGATATCTCCAATAAGGGGGAGATTGAGCTCTTAGGGGGGGCCTGCCGGAAAAACCTCAACATAACTGTCATAAAAACTTCCTTTGTAGAGTCTGTGAATGCTTTCACCTTTTGTAAATTCCACGCCACGACACCTGTCTGTCCACATGGCTAACTTTGGAAATATGTGTATTTTTACAACATGTATATTCTCAGTTATCCTGTCTTATTTAGGTTGTATGTGTCATTACATCTGATATTCATGTAACTACAGCGCGATGAAAAAGATTTCTGTAACAACATCCCCTGAAAAAATTACCTTGCTGAGTGGGATGACTTTTATCTCACTTTAGTGGGCGTTCACTCAATTTATAGGACCTTTCAAACAAGTACACGTTTACTAAAGTAAGGTGCATAAAGGCCCAACTAGCATAAAAATAAGGATAAAGTTGAGATCAATACATTAAACATGAACCTGATCATTTATTCCTATCAAGTATTATGAACAGTATATAATTGCAGCTGTTGTACTTTTAGATGACTGGCATGTGTGAATTCCCCATGCGTGTGGGTTAAAATTTGATTTTATCTTACTAATCTGATTCTTAATTTCATGATTAGCTCAGCTAGAAGAAGTTGTTCTTATAGGCAGAGAGAATAGTGCCTCAGGGAGAGAAGGGAGGAAAGGAAGGAAGATGCGAGGTGAAACAAAGAAAAGAGAGATGAGATCACTCCTCAGAAATGCTACAGCTACAGCTAATTGTAATGGGTTATAACACTAATAGCATTGCAGGCTGGGAAAAATCTCCACCCCTGTGTCCTCAGGACATTTCCCACAAGGAAATCCTTCTTCCTGATGGGAGGGAGTGGTCAGCAGAGATGCACCCTGGGAACGCCCCGGAAACGCCCTGGTGCTCACCTGTGACTCCACTCCTGATTGTTTCGCACCCTCATTCAAATATAATCCTAAATTTTCTTTGTTTTAGCACAGTTGCTCTCCTCCTGAGGGTGTGTACTCCTGCATTTTGGGAATGTATTCTCTTTTTAAAAATAAATCCTCGGCCTGCTTGCCTTTGTTCACAATGAGTTGTTCCTACGTCCTGGAATGCCTTCCTGTGATGACTCTGACCTGCTCTCCGATAACTGCACTTACTAGGTTAGAGCAAAAGAAATAATTGTTAATTCTTCTGAATTAGTTCTTCAGCTTCTTGGGTCTTAATAGATGCTAATATCAACATTTGATTTAAAAAAGGCAGAAGAGAAAATCAAGAGATGTGCAAATGTTAAAAATCTTTATGGAGATTTAAGATTTTGAGAACTGGTATGTTGAAACCGGCTTTAAAGGATTTAATAGCCAATCAGAAACTTGAGAAAAATGGAAGCTGATTTTTCTGTCTGATAGAAGTGAGAAAGTCTCACCATCGCCCCAGGGCCCTCTGCCAGGTAGATCTGAAATGTAAACACAGCCCACAACTGCCCCAGGCCCACTGAAGTAAATAGAATAAAAACTCATAGACACAGACAATAGTTTCGTGGTTACCAGAGGGTAAGGGGGGTGGGGGTTGAGACATGAGGGTAAGGGGGATCAAATATATGGTGATGGAAGGAGAACTGACTCTGGGTGGTGAACACACAATAGGATTTATAGATGATGTAATACAGAATTGTACACCTGAAATCTATGTAATGTTACTAACAATTGTCACCACAATAAATTAAAAAAAAACATTTCAAAAGGGGCAGTTTTAACAAAACAAGCCTCCATCATCCAGCCTGGCTCCCCTTTTCCTGTTTCTTTAAAGACTGTGAAGCATAAATAAAACCCTGAGCACAATCCCTTTAGCAATAGACAGGAAGACTCCATGCAGGAGCCTCACAAAACTTTACCTGCCACGTGTGTTTAGCTTTTCCTGAATTACCTTTAATCTCCCATTTTTACATCTAAAGCCTAAGAGCCCACTGCCACCCTTGTCTAAAATGTCATATTTACCTGATTTTTCCTTGCTGTCTTTGGAAATTAATTTTTTGTGTGAATTCTAGGTGCTCATGTATTACAATTCTTGGTCTCTGTCAGCAGTTGGGCAGAAGTTAGAAGGGGTGCGAGGCCTTTGTCTGCTTTCTGAATTTAGATCAGCAGAAAAAAATATCTGTGCAGCAACTTCTTGCACCTAGAAACTCTAGGGTTTTCTTTATTCTTTCCTCCCAGAGATGTTCCTTTTTTCCTGTGTGTGTATTTTGTGTGTCCTTTGCCCTCAGAAGGAACTCCCACGGGGACAGAACACAGGCACAGGCTCCCATAAGCCTGTCCTTGGAGCCAGCCCCACGGGCTGGGGAGTTAAGCTCTTCTCTCCAGACTGGCGTCTGCGGAGAAAAACTTTGCTGTGGGTCCCTCTCTAAAAATCTTTTCAGGTTTTTCTTTCCTTCTCATTCTGTGTCCCGGGAGCTTGGCTTTGTGACCGAGGAAGCTAATCCTCTCTGGTCCCCACCATTGGCCAGGTGCACTTACTCCATTGGGCCTGGTGGCCAGTGGGAGAAGCTGGGGTTCCCAGTGCGCCTCTGCCTGGCTGTGCCAGCTCCCAGGGGAGTGTGTCCTGAGGGGCCTCTGCCTACAAGGGGCATCTGTCCCCCCTGCCTTCCTTACCCATTAGTGCTGGTCAGATCCCGGTCCAGTAGCACCTGCTGGGGCCACAGATTAGTGGGTTTGGGGCTGGAGGTGCCTCCCATTTTGTGGGAGACCTGAGAGACCCTGTCCACCCCACCATCCCTACTGCTTGTGTGACTAAGGTCTGTGCTTTCTCTGACTGTCTTTGGTGGTGACCCTTTGGCTGTGGGAGGGCTGCTTCCTCTGCATCCCTGTGTGCAGGGGCCTCTGGCTTCCTGGCCTGAGCTGTAAAGAGGCTGGTTGTTGTCTCACTATTTAGACCTCACTGTCCACATACAGATGATGGGTCCTTGGAATGGGAAAAACGTCTAAAACGTGTTGTAGAGCTCTTGTGACAACCAGCTGTTTTCTTGGTAAAACATCTTACTGTGTTCTCTATAGTTTTTAGTTATTACTAATTCTGTTAATTTGTGATCTTTGTCTGAAATGGTGTTTGATTGTGGTCAGATGTTTTCTAGCTCCGGATGGTGTTACTAGTTAGTGATATTTGATTGGCTTTAACAAATTAAATGCTTATATAAACTAAGAAATAAAATACAAACTAACCCAAACGCTTTTCAGGATCAGATGATCCGGTGAAATATTTGATATTAAAGCTGGTTTTAGCGTGGTTTGATTACACAGTCATGTCTTTGAAAATTAACCTAAAATACATTTTTTAACTGGGTTTATAAAAATAAGTTTGTTATCCATGTTATAAACTGTGTCAAGAAAATAGCTTCAGTAATAATTGACTTTGAAATTTGTAAGTTTTAACTAATATGTAAAATAGATACAATTAAAAAATATTTAGGTAAACTTTTTATATTGTATATATACATTGAAAAGATTTTCTAGGTATCTTTGGTAATTTGAAGCTTTAAATTTTGTTATCAAAATTCAGTGATGGATACTCATTGCATTTCTAGACCATTTTCAAAAAGGAGAATAATGAAACACTAATTACTGAACATAAATTTATCAACTTTTTGCTATTGTAGAGGAACTAAATATATTTGGGTGTATTAGTAAACATGTCTTCTGCCACATTTCAATTTTTTGTGTGCTATGGGGAAATATATTTCTAGAAATTATTAAATATGGTCATAATTATATCAATGTAAAGAATCCTGGTGAAACCGCACAATTGCTTGCTTAGTTTTCACTACAGACTAAGATGGACATTTGGGTTGTTTCCGTGTCTTTGCTGCTGTGGACAGCGTTGCTGCGGATTCAGGTATTAGCTTTTCACCCCTGTTTTCAATCTGTGTCTGGGGGGCATATTCCTAGAAGTGGATTTATTGCACCACATTGGGTGCTTTTTATTTGGCGCGGTGGAAATTTCAAAGTATTGTATGCAGAGGCCACACCATTTTAATTTTTTTTAAGCAATGCTTTAGGGTTCTAATCTCTCTACATTGTTGCTGCGCCTTGTTAGTTTTAGTTTTCTGGATTTATAGCGACAGTAGTGTGTGTGAGGGGGGATCACACTGTGGTTTTCCTTTCATTTGCATCAGGACTGAGGATGGGGAACATCTTACTGTGCTTGTTGACCACTTGTATGTCTCATCTGGAGAAGGTTCTATTCAAGTCTATTTTACAATTTTAGTCGCTTGTCTTTTTATTCATGAGTTGTACAAGTTCTTTATCTACTGTGGATAACAGACTTTTAGCAGATATATAATGTGTACCTATTTTCTTCCATTTTATGGGCTAATTTTTCACTTTCTGGGTAGCGCCTTTTGATGCACTTATGTTTTTAATTTTGAGGACAGCCAACTGGTCTATGTTTTTGTTGCTGCTTGTACGTCATGTGAATTCTAAGAAACCATTGCTAATCCAAGGTCATAAAAATGTATCTCCATGTTTTGTTCGATACTTTATACTTTTACCTCCTATATTGAAGCCCTTCATCTATTTTAAATTAATTTTTGTATGTGGTGAGAGGCTAGGGTCCAATTGTATTTCTCTTCATGTGGATGGCCAGTTGTCTAGCACCATTTGTTGGAAAGACCCTTCTTTACTCAACGTCATGTTGTCTGTCATGTATCAGAAATCAATGAGCTTAGATGGTGGGGAGCTGCTGTGAGCCCTGCGGGCGCCCTCCGTGAAAGGGCGTGCCCTGTCTGGCCCTGGCCCTGCAGCTCTCCCGGGAGTGAGGCACCACCCTGCACAGGAGCGGCAAAATTGTGATCAAGTTCCTATTTGATATCAACTTCAGACGGCTGACTATGGGGTACCCAATCTGCTGAGCTCTGTAATGCGCTAGATTATTTCTATCTATAACCCTATGAGGAACGTAGTATTCTGCCCCCTGTAGTTAAGGGAACTAGAGTTTGGAATTAAGTAATTTGCCCAATTTCACACAGCTGGTAATGGTGGAGCTTCAATTATAAAATAACTAGCAAGTGTGTCGCTGATCTCTATACGATAATGCCTGACACATGGCAGACGTCTTGTAAAATTAGCTCTTCTAATCTAAAAAGTAAATATGCCCGACCATTGTTATTCTCTCCAGAGACAAAATCACTCAGACCTCCTTTGAATATTGTCTTCTGTTTCCCTCCGTCATTGTGTTGATGTAATAACTCAAAATGACACAACTACTAAATTGAAATGAGAATTTCAATGGAAGACAGTAATTATGTGTCATGCAGGGCAGCCTGCGGGGTCTCTGCTCCCGCTCCCCACATAAGAACGCAGGATATGGTGAGGCCAAAAAGGAACACCCATGGAGCCACAAGTATGGGAGTCATATCACTATATTCTTTCTGGTGGCATCCACCTCTCTGCAATTTACTCTTGCTAGCTCAGCCACCATCTTCTTGCTAGCCCCCATTTTTCTGCTACAGCAGTTATATTAGTGGCCAATGGCTCACTGGTTACAGCTGATGGCCAACTAGCCTCAGCTGATGGCTATCCAATCGCAGTTGATGGCCATTTACTACCTGAGCCAGCAGCTTTCTATGTGAGGCTGAGAGCCTGGAAACTGCTTCCTGGGGCTCTGTCCCCACATTATGTTAAGAAAGTCATGTGGCTTGCCTGTTACATGCACCATCTCATTTACATTTCACAGTAAATCTGTTCATATGTATTAACTTCCTTCCACTTCATGAGCTCAAAGTGACCTGTCCCAGGTTGCACAATGAGAAGTAGAGGAGCCAGGGTTCAAACCCAGATCACTTTGGCTCCAGAATCCAGAGGCTGCACTATTTTCTGCAATTGCTTGCTTCCTCCACATCTGGCTGAGGATCTTGGCAGTTTCCTAAGAGGAATGGGAAAGCCCTGAGGAGTTAAAGTTCCCAGCATCACAGTCTCCAAAGCTAGAGGCTCCTGGGGAGTCAAAGATCTTCTTAACATTCACCCATTCATTAAGCACACACTGATTTAGTTAACTTTGTTCTTAGCTAAGTTGTAGACTATGTTGCTAGTGTCTCAGCAGCTGTACAGGAATCAGGTAAAAACAAAGCAGTGGTGTGTATAAGTAGCTATTGGTTGTGGTTGGCAGGTTTCTCCAAGAATGAGATGAATTTACGAGATGGATGGCAAGGGAATAGAAATTCCACAGATTTGGGGCTTCAATCGGTTTGAAAAGCCAACTGCTTTTGGCTCCATCTGTTAGGAATTACATTTTAGATAGTTTTAGTGAGAAAGTTCCCTCATCACACAGCCCCATGGAAAAGGATTAGATTTAGGGTGTATCACCTTACACATAAAGGAATTCTACCGTGACTGCCTGTTGTGTATTGAACTGTGCCCTCCCAAAACTCATCTTTGAAGTTATGTCCCCCAGGACCAGAATGTGGAATTTTTTGGAGAAAGGGTCTTTACAGAGGTCATCAAGTTAAAGTGAGGTCATTAGAGAGATCACCAATCCATATCGCTGCGGTCCTTATTTTTTCTTTACAGGGGGATTGTGGACACAGACACACATAAAGATGATGTGAAGACACAGATGGAAGACAGGCATACGAGTCAGGAGACAGGTCTGTGACACATCCTTCGCTCACAGCCCTCAGAAGGAACCAATGGTACCAGTACCTTGATTTTGGGCCTGTAGCTTCTACAACTGTGAGACAATAATTTGTTTTTCAAGCCCACACTTAAAGTGTAAACACACTGTAGTTGTTACAGCCAGTTTAAGAAACTAAGACTCTGCTCTGTTTAAACTGGGAGCTACTCCATTGGCATTGCCAATCCCCTTAATCTTGTTATTTTTATTTTTTCCGTAGTACTTGTCACCTTTAAAAAAATCAGTATCTATGTCATTTATTATGTGTTCCCCTGCCTCAGTGAATTAATCACAAGGAATCTCAGTTACCGATTATTCTCTGTGCCTAATAATGGTGGCTGGCTGATAATTGGCATTCGATAACTATTTCTCAAGTGTCGAAGCAATCGATGAAGAAATCAACATTCATCCAGTGAATATGTCACGGCGAGGTGTCATAAATTTACGGATAAGCAATAAGTAAACACATAGTGACCTTTCAGCAAAAAGGAAGGTGAGACGGTAGTTATTGGACAACAAAGACACATTTCTTGGCACATGGGCGATGGTGGGTGTGACATTTTGTGCCAGTGTGGTGGGTGGGACATATTTCCAGCCGGTGCGGCCAGTGGGACTTTTTCTCCCCTGGGTGCTGGGTGGGACTTATTTCGCGCCTGGGTGCTGCAGATTTTCCTCAATAAAATGACCAAGATTCTACCCAACGCTGCAAGGACTGTTTGGATTACTCTGTTTGTCCAGAACCCCATGTGTGCAAGCTTACTGGCCCATGTTGGCCCATTTGGGCCTCGGTTCTGGGCTCAGAACTGTGTTAGTTAGAAACAGTCTTCATTTTAACTATCTGTGAAATGGAGTTAGTAATGGTCTCTGCCGCATCTGGAAAATGGGAGCAGTGGGTGAGGTGAGGCCTGTGAAGGGCCTGGAACTATTTCTCAGTGAGCTTCGTCCCAGGGGCCTGGATTCTCACAATGAGCAAAGAAACAGTCTTTTCTGCTGCCATCTCCTGTGAGTTTTAATAATAGTACCTGTTTGCCAGTCACCTGGAAAAGGTATTGTCTGCTGCCATCTTGTGTCCATCTAGGGAATAACACCAGAGTGGAGGTCAGGAAAGGCTCATTTCAGTCTTCTGAGCCAAGGTGTCAGACCTGGGGCTGTGCCCCAGGTGCAGTAATCTGTGCCCTGGCAGCTGCCTGCAGGAATGTAGAGTCCTAGAGGTGAAACCTGGCACTGGGCTTTGCATACCTGAATTAACTACCTTCCCTTACCTGGCTCTTACCTATGCTGCCTTATGCCACACTCCTCTCTGGCTCCTGACCTTCCCCAGAGCCGTTTTTTAACTCCCAGTGTGCATAGAGAGCCTCTGTAAGTCACCACAACTGGGGGCAGTGGGGTGCAAACCAAAGATTTATTTTCATGTAAGAGAGGCAGCCCAGGAGGACCACTCAGAAGGAACCCAGGTCTGAGACCCGAAAGCCTGGGTATGGAAAGGCCACAGGGAGGCCTGCAGCGACAAGACTGTAGCCCCCAGGGAGAGCTGGGGAGGCAGGCTGTGGTGGGATCCCAGACTCTGGCCTGGGTGCTGGGGCTGAAGGGGCTTTGGGGCCTCCACTCCAGGTGCAGCATTTGCAGGGGGAGCTGAACACCAGGCTCTTCCGGCAGCTTTGCTGGAAGAGCCTCCCCCCAGCACAGCTGTGGTAGCTGGACCTGTTGGGTGGTTTGGGGTGGCATCCCTCAGCTTTTCCCTGGCATAAGGTGTCTTGTCCAAGTATGGGGCTACTCGGGTACACAGGACTGGCCTGGTGTGGGAACTTCAGTCCTGGGGGGCCTGAAGGCGTACATGGAAGACCTGGGAACACAGTGCGGAGTCAGCCGAGGTGTGGGGACAGAGCCAGGAGTGCAGTTTCCAGGCTCTCGGCCTCATGTAGAAAGGTGCTGACTCAGGTAGTAAATGGCCATCAACTGTGATTGGATGGCCATCAGCTGTGGCTAGTTGGCCGTCAGCTGTAACCAGTGAGCCATTGGCCACTAATATTACTGCCGTGGCTACACTAGCAGCAAATGGGGGCTAGCAAGAAGATGGTGGCTGAGCCTGCAAGGGATGCAGTGAGGGTTGCGAACAGTGTGGCTCCTGCTTCCTGTTTCTCCAAGCCAGCTGCCAGCGAGACTATAGTAGTGTCATGCAGGGCGGCCTGCGGGGTCTCAGCTCCCGCTCCCTGCACAAGAACACAGGTGTTGTGCAGGGCAGCCTGCGGGGTCTCAGCTCCCGCTCCCTGCACAAGAACACAGGTGTCGTGCGGGGCGGCCTGTGGGGTCTCTGGTCCCGCTCCCCACATAAGAATGCAGGATATGGCTAGGCCCAAAAGGAACACCCACGGAGCCATAGGTAGGGAAGTCATATCACTATGGTCTCACTGGAGGCTGGGTTCACAGGACGTGAGACCTCCTGTCCGCTTTTCTGCCAACCGACCGACGACTCTCCTCCACTCTCCTCGACTCTGCTCCTCTACTCTCCTCCGTAGCCGCAGCAGATATATTAGTGGCCAATGGCTCAATGGTTACAGCTGATGGCCAACCAGCCACAGCTGACAGTCATCTACTACCTGCGCCAGCACCTTTCCACGTGAGGCCGAGAGCCTGGAAACTGCTCTATGGGGCTCTGTCCCCACAAGTAGTATGACTCCCCTACCTATGGCTCCATGGGTGTTCCTTTTTGGCCTCACCATGTCCTGCGTTCTTATGTGGGGAGCGGGAGCTGAGACCCTATAGGCCGCACCGCCTGACACATGGCGCAGAGAGCAGGGTACAGTGCCAGTCAAAGCTCTCTGAAGGGCAGTGGAGTAGTTTGTGCGTATGAACGCTCAGTCACAGGAAGACTAGGAGGAGCAGCTGCTGGAGAGCTGGACCCCCTTGGAGGGGTGGGAAGATGTGAACGGCCTAGGCAGGAGAAAGCGAAGGTCATTGCGGCCCTGTGACCTGGGAAGTTCTTGCTGAGGCAGCCAGGTTGCAGGACTTGTAGTAACAGAAGGAAAGGCTTGCTGAGTCCTCCGTGAGAGATGAGGGTGAGGTCAAGATTGTCTCTCACCCCCAGGACAGCCCTGGCGAATGACTATGGCTATGGGGAATTGCCTTCCATCCCTAATTTAATGGACCACTTGACTGTTTGGGGACACACCACCATGTAGTGGAACTGGCGGATGTTTGCTTTTGTGTCTTGACCGGCCGCCATCGAGAATATGTAAGCACCTTGACTGTGAGCCGCTGTTGTTCCACCATGGTACCGAGAGGTCCAGAGAGAGTGGCAGTGCCCTGAGATCCCTGGCTGAGTCCAAGAGGTCTGGCTGTGACCAGAGAGAGTGGCAGTGCCCTGAGAGCCCTGGCTGAATCCAGGAAGTCTGGCTGTGCCCAGAGAGAGTGGCAGTGCCCTGAGGACCCTGGCTGAGCCCAGAAAGTCTGGCTGTGCCCAGAAAGAGTGGCAGTGCCCTGAGAGCCCTGGCTGTGCCTGGGGACTGGTGGTGCCCTAATAAACCCTGGCCGTGTCCAGGATATTGCATTCACCTCCAGGCTCCTCCCACAGGGCCCCTTGCAGAACACGCTTGTCGCATAGATTGTGAGGCCAGACCCTGTAGGGGTGGAGTGTGGGGACAGAGCCAGGAGTGCAGTTTCCAGGCTCTCGGCCTCACATGGAAAGGTGCTGACTAAGGCAGTAAATGGCCATCAACTGTGATTGGATGGCCATCAGCTGTGGCTAGTTGGCCGTCAGCTGTAACCACTGATCCACTGGCCACTAATATAACTGCCGTGGCTTTGCTAGCAGAAAATGGGGGCTAGCAAGAAGATGGTGGCTGAGCCTGCAAGGGGTGCAGGGAGTGTTGCGAACAGTGTGGCTCCTGCTTCCTGTTTCTCCAAGCCAGCCGCCATCGAGAATATAGTAGTATGACTCCCCTACCTATGGCTCCGTGGGTGTTCCTTTTTGGCCTCACCATGTCTTGCGTTCTTATGTGGGGAGCGGGAGCTGAGACCCTGCAGGCCGCCCCCCGCATGACACAAGGACACCCCAAGAGATCCCAAACCACAGGCCACGCACACAGTCGGCTACCTTGAGCTGGCAGCAGCTCAGCACCCCACACCTCACACCCCACATTCTCCATCTTTTTCAGTCCTTGTCTGACTTCCAGTCTCTGTCAACACCAGTCTTTGTCTGACTAGGGACCTTCCTTCATCTCTAGCTCAGGGTGTCTTATCTACCCACGTTCCCTTTCTATCTCTCTGCCTCTCCTGCATCTTGGGTCTCTGACTCCCTCCTGTGTGTGGGGTTCCCACATGTATATATGAAATCTGTTTATATTCTCTTCTAATCTGTCTCATGTCTGTTTGATTATTAGAGCAGCCAGAAGAACCTTGAGGGTAGAGGAATGATTCTTCCTCCCCCACATAAACAACTAATCGGATATTTAATAAAAGGTGAGATTTGGGAGTACAGATTCTCAGGACTGAACGATTAGATCAATGAAATATGGAACAATCTACCAATTTAACTGCTGTATGTGAAACTTTTATTAGTTTCAAAGGAGGGAGTGAATAGACCAAAAATTTTGCCTTGGGCAAACTGACTTTGAGCTGGTAGTTAGGAAACAAAAGACTCAGAAACAGCCTTTGACCCTCCCCTTTCCTCCCAAGGAGATTCATATAGAAAGACCTACTTTAGGAAGGGAGCCTTGGCATAAACTCCTTAGCATGAGGCGGGAAGACGCCCAATGGAGCTTGCTGACCATCCTTCCCCCATGTCCCTTTATGTTCTGGGTTGTCTAACAATTTACCCCCCACCCCGCATTCCCCGTGAGTGTGCCACTCTTCCTAAATTACCCGCAAAGCACCCAATCTTACTTACCTCACTGTCTTTGGAATTTTCACCTGTAAGTGAATTCTCCATGTGCATATGTTAAACTTCAATTTTATCTGTTAATCTGAATATGCTAATTTGATTAGTTCAGCCATAAGAAGTTGTTACCTTAGGCAAGAGAACAGGGCCACTGGGAGAGGGGGGAGGAAAGGAAGGAAGATGTGAGATGAAACAAAGAAAAGAGAGATCATTCCTAAGAAAAGGTGCAGCCATCGTTAATTGTAATGGATTACAAAACTATTAGCATTATAGGCAGGGAAAAATTCCTAAGAAACGCTACAGATACAGCTAATTGTAATGGGTTATAATCCTACTAGCATTGCAGTCAGGGAAAAATCTCCACCCCTTGTGTCCTGATGACAGTTCCTACCAGGGAATCCCTCCTCCAAGGGAGGGAGTTGTCAACAAAGACACACCCTGGGAACACCCTGGAAACACCCAGATGTGACCTGTGACTCCACCCTTGAATATTTGGCACCCTAATTCAAATATAATCCTAAATTTTCTTTGCTTAGGTGCAGTCCCTTTCTTCCTGCACTTATGTACTGCATTTTGGGACTATATTTTCTTGTAATAAATGCTTGGCCTGAATGGCTTTGTTCAGGAGGCTTTGTTCCTACATCCTGGAATGCCTACCCGCTCTCCGACAACACACTTAAAAAGTGAGAGCAAAATAATGAATGTTTTAAGCCCCCACAGGATTGGGGAGTCAGCGAGGAGAATGACTGGCTGGAGCACTGCTAGCTCCTGGAAACTGCTGTAGCTGAGAAATCAAGGACCTCTGCACTTAGAGGTAAGCGGTGTTTTTGTTCACCCTGCCAGCCTTCCTGGTCTATTTCTGCAGGGTTGTGGAGAATTTAAAAGTGCCGCGTGTCCTTTTCCTCTCTTGTACGTGTGGACTGTCAGGAAAAAATGTTTGTGAAGATAGCTTCTCGGGAGTAGCGACTCACAGGTTTTCTCTATTGAATCTTTCCTCCCAGAGGTGGTCATTTTTCTGGTGTCTATGTCTCTTGTATCATTTGTCCTGACAAGGAAATACCACAGAGACAGAAAGAAAGCCTTTGGCTTCCTTGGTTAAACTGTAAAAAGACTTTTTGGTTTGAGTAGCTATTAAAATCCTACCGTCAGTGGCCAGACTATGGATCCTTAGAATTCGAAAAACTTCCAACTCTGAAAATGTGTTGAAGAACGTTCAAGAGAAACAGCTGTTTTATTGGACCCTAGAGAAAGACCACATGTTTAATGCAAAGGGATACAAGGAAATTCAACTATTCTTAAGCTTTTGGTTTAGTTATTCAGCTTCCTGGGTCTTACAGAAGCTAATATCAATATTAGGTTTGAAAAAGGCAGAAGGGAAAATCAAGAGAAGTGCAAACATTAAAAAACTTTGGATATATAAGATTATGAGAATTGGTATGTTGAAACCAGCTTTAAAGGATTTAGTAACCTATCAGAAACGAGAAAAATGGAAGCTGATTTTTCAGTCTGATAGAAGTGAGAAAGTCTCACCATCACCCCAGGGCCCTCTGCCAGTAGATCTGAAATGTAAACACAGCCCACAACTGCCCTAGACCCGCTGAGCTAAACAACATAAAACTTTCAAAAGGGGCAGTTTTAACCATACAAGTGTCGTGCGGGAGACCCTGCTCGCTGCGCCATTTGTTGTGCAGGGCGGCCTGCGGGGTCTCAGCTCCCGCTCCCCACATAAGAACACAGGAAATGGTGAGGCCAAATAGGAAAACCCACGGAGCCATAGGTAGGGGAGTCATACCACTATGGTCTCACTGGAGGCTGGATTCACCGGACGTGCGACCTGCTGTCCGTTTTTCTGCCAACCGACCGACTACTCTCCTCTACTCACCTCAGCTCTCCTCGGCTCTCCTGCATAGCTGCAGCAGTTATATTAGCGGCCAATTGGCTAACTGGCCACAACCGACGGCCAACCAGCCTCAGCTGACGGCCATTCACTACCCAAGCCAGCACCCTTCCACGCGAGGCCCAGAGCCTGTAAACTACTCTCCAGGGCTCTGTCCCCATACTCCACCCCTACAGGGTCTCGCCTCACAATCTACGCGATAAGCGTCTTCTGTGAGGGTCCCTGTGCCATATTACCCTACTGACACCTACGGACGAAAAGCAACAGTAGTCTTAGGAACCAACAATGGCAAATCCCTCCCATCTGGGAGGATACATGCTAGCTTTTTGTCCTGGGAAAGGAGGGTCGCTGCCACTGGCACCTTTCCCGGTTTGTGGTACCAGACCTTTATGGCAGTGTTTATGTCCCTTGCATACTTTCAATATGTAACAGAACAGGGGACCCCATAATAGGCCATAGTGAGAGCACATAGTTTCCTCACAAAATCATCCCACTATCGGGACCTCCGTATACTACAGTCACTTGCGGTGGCCACTCAGCCACCACCCCTGGCGTCACTTGCAAATCATGAGTCAAACCGGCCCCCCATGGGGCTATCAGGCCCAACCATCGACAGTGGGGGCTTTTGACCTGCCAGGGCCAAGTCCATTGCTGCTGTTCCCCTGCTTTCAAGCATGTGGGTGCTGGCAGCAAAATGTTTCCATTTCTGCCGTAGCCTGGCTTTAACAGAGTCTCCCTGGTGGTAACTTGTAATTGAATGGGAGCGGCCGTTCGATGTAGCAGAGCTTCTACTGGTGCGGGCCCTCCCTTCCGTGGTCTCTCATTCAGGACTCTCAAGAAATCCCATAGACGAGAGGCCCAGTAACGCATCGTGGGAGGGTGTTTTGACACCCAGAGACCTTGCTTCAAAAGGCTATTATAGCGTTCAATCATGCCAGCTGCTTGTGGATTGTACGGGGTGTGAAACAACCATTGCACGTCCATCCTGGCAGCCCAGCGCTGCACTTCTTGTCCCGTAAAATGGGTACCCCTGTCACTTTCAATGACTTGGGTGCGCCCATAGAGGGCACACAGCCGTGTAAGGGCGACCACTGAATGCCGCTGATCTGCAGCCGGACAGGGCCAAGCAAACATCAACCCCGTAGCAGTGTCCACTGCTGTAAATGCATATATCGCATTGTGGGCCTTAGGCAGGGGTCCAATGTAATCCACTTGCCAGCAAGTGAGGGGCACCCTCCCTCGCGTAATCTGCTGTGTCTCCCAGGGGAGCCTCCGCCTTTGGGGGCTGTCCTGGGCACAGACGGCACAATCATAGCAGGCATCTGCTATCTCCTGCCATTTCAAAGGCAGGCACCAGCATCTGCTCACCTGCCACATGGTTCAGCTCCCAGCGTGCTGCAATTTCCTATGCAGCCAGTGGGCCACATCAGTGGCAGGAGCCCGCTCTAACCATCGTACCCGTGCTAGGGCGTCTGCTTCATCATTGCCTGGGGACACTAAGGGGGAGTGACCTGTGACATGCATTAAGGTCACCTCCTTTCTCTGCCCTAGGTCCCAGAGGTCCTGCCACATGGCTTGACCCCACAGTGGACGGTGTCTCACCAACCAGTTTTGGTGTTTCCATGTAGGGAGCCACAACGTTAGGCCCCGGAACACCGCCCAGCTGTCAGTGCAAATAAC
The DNA here is from genome assembly GCF_057876585.1 of Rhinolophus sinicus. Classification (NCBI taxonomy): domain Eukaryota; kingdom Metazoa; phylum Chordata; class Mammalia; order Chiroptera; family Rhinolophidae; genus Rhinolophus; species Rhinolophus sinicus. The sequence goes on from NC_142506.1 coordinate 42,208,929, forward strand.
TAGGGGCCCAGGCTCGTGGCTGATTACCATCCACACAGCCCGTAATTCAGCCCACTGGCTACTCTAGCCCGTCCCAGTATCAAACCAAATGGTGTCTGTTTTGGGCTAACACACCAATAGCCGTCCAAACGGCTGCAGCCCCTCAGCTAGAACCATCGGTAAACCAGGCATCCTCAGGTACTGGGGACTGTCCTTCTTTGTAGGGCGAGGGCTCCAAGTCCTCCCCTCTAGGCAGAGCACTTGGCTCAGCCTGGGCTACAAGAACCACAGGCCCCAGGACCTGTTGTAGCTCTGTGCTCAAAGGGCTTGAACTAAAGGTGCTACGTTGATCCAAGTAGGCACCTCACTTGGAAAGGGTGGTGGTCTGTGCCACCCCCGTTTTGTGTCCCTGGGTCCATGTATGGACCCACCCCTGGACAGGATAGGTTGTTCAAACCAACACGTGTGCCGTTCCTGTGATGGCTTCTGTGGCCACTAGGGCTGCATACACAGCAGCCAGCTGTTTCTCTATTAGAGAGTAGCGGACCTCCACTCCTTTGCATAATTGGGACCAAAATCCCACTGGCAACTGGAGACGCTCCTGCCGTTGCCAGAGGCCCCATCCATACCCCTCTTGCGTTACGTGAACATTAAGTTCAAATGGGCGGCCAGGGTCTACTACTTACAGAGCCTGTGCCTGCTGCACTGCCCGTTTCGTGGCAATGAAGTCTTGCTCTATAGCCTCAGTCCAATCCCATGAGGCCCCCTTTTTTATCATATTGTACAAGACCCTTGCCATTTGTGCTAAATGGGGTACAAACGCCCGCCAATATCCTAGCAGACCCAAATACGTCTGCAGTTGAGAGACCTTGGTCGGCCGGGGAAAGGCTTGTATCTTATCAATGATTGCCTCAGTGATTGACTTTAGTCTTACCCAACCACACAACACCCAAAAACTTGACGGATAAGCCAGGGCCTTGGACCTTTTCCTCATTCACCGCCCAACCGCGTGACTTCAGGTGGCGGAGAAGAGAGGGAGCTGCTTGCTCTAAATCCGAAAGAGAATCTGAGGTTAACAGAATGTCATCAACATAATGAAACAAGGCCACAGAGGATGGGTGATCCCACCGTGCCAAATCCTGGGCCACGAGCCCGTGGCAGATAGTGGGGCTGTGCAAGTATCCTTGCGGAAGGACTTGAAAAGTCCACTGCCACCTGTCCCAAGTAAAAGCAAATTGCTCTTGACACTCGGGTGCAATGTCAATGGAGAAAAAAGCATTGGCCAAGTCCTCTACATAGTGATATGTCCCCAGGCGGACAGTCAGACGATCCATTAAATCATGAATTGAAGACACTGCAGTGTGCAAGGGTGGCGTCACCTTATTTAACTCCCTATAGTCCACAGTCATTCGCCAGATCCCATCTGGCTTCTTGACAGGCCATACTGGGGAGTTAAAGGGACTCACAATATGTGCCTTCTCCAATCCATTATTGTACGACCAATCTCCTGTCCTCCTGGCAGGCGGTACTGTCGCACTGTAACCACGCGCCAGGGCTGTGGCAACACTTGAGGAGGGTGGTAAGCATGCCCGCGTGTCACCGCTGTCACCACCCGGATCCGGCGACGGAACTCTCCTACAGACGCCTGTAGGCTGAGGCCATGTAGCACGTCCATCCCTAGAATATATTCCGGAACAGGGGAGACATAAACCTTGTAGGTACGAGGAGGAAGCCTGCCTATACCCAGTGGTAAGGAAACGGCTTTCACAGTCACAGTTTTTTCCCCGTAGCCATCAATGCAGATTGCTGGTCCAGGGAACAGTTCTGGGTTCCCATAAACGAGACTGCAGCCTGCGCCAGTGTCAACTAGAGCCAAAACCCTCTGCACATTAGAAGGGGACCAATGTATGGACAGTTCCACGTGGGGCCTCCGGTCCCTGCTCGTCTGCTCTGACCGGGTACCTTGGCCCCACCCCTAATCAAGCTGAAAGGAGTCGGCCTCAAGTGGCTGCAGGAAGTCCTGGAGGGACACGGGTCGCACGTTCCCAGACTCCTCCTTTATGCTTCTCCAGAATTGTTGTTCGGGACGCAACTGTTTCCAAAGTTCAAGCAGGAGTGCATTGGGTTGTCAGTCTATTTTCTTCCTATCAACCCCTGCGGCCATGAGATCACGCCACATCTGTGCGCGTGTTACTCTCTGAGGCCCGCGACCTCGTCCCTTTACCTTTGGTTTGGGCTTCCAGGTCTCAACTGCGCGGACCTCCTGTCTTAACTTCCTTCGCCTCCGGCTTTCAACATCCCCTAGGGTGGCCATGGCAGTTGTAACTTCATGGATCCGTCGCCCTACATACGGTGTAAGAATAGCAACCAAGGATCCAAAAGCACTCGCAGGTGCAGTGTCCAAAACCAGATCTCTCATGCTGGCAGTAAAAAGCTCGTCATCTGGACCCTGCATGTTGAGGTTAAAAATAGCATGTCTCATACCCATTTCACGGATTATTTGCGTAAGTTCTGTATATGACTGCCATTGACTCACAGTGTCTGGCAGCTCGCCAGCCTGTTCCCATGCGGTGCGTACCGCAGCCGTGAGCCACGCCATTAGAGAATGGTTGCCTTGGTTGTTGGCCAACCTATGACAGTTTTGTAACCTTTGTTGCAGGGACAGATGCACTGTCACGAAGGCTAGCTTTTCCATCTCGCCTGGGGAGCAGAGAATGTTTTCTGCTCCCACTTCCCATAAACGTAATAGCCAAGCCGAGACTGGCTCTCCAGGGCGCTGTCTGTACCGCCTCCCCAGCTCCTGCAACTCAGTGGCAGTGTATGGGCTGTAGGTAGTGAACTCAGTCACAGCTGGGTTGCCAGCAGCAATGCCCCTGGGGCCCAAAGGTTGCTCACGTTTTACCCTTTGCTTCAAGATTGGCTGGGCTTGGGGGTTGGGAGCTACATTGTCTCCACTTGCTTCCTCCCCCTCTGCCTCAGAGTCTCCACTGTGGGGCCCCTGTTCTAACAGGCGGACCCGGGCTTCCAGCGCTTCCAACCGGGACACCTGGTCAGGCACCCGGGCTACTTCATTAAGCACATTTTCCGTGTTGAGACTCAAGGCCTTGAGGAACATCCAGCCCACACGGCTGGCTGTTGCCTTCTCCTCCTCTGGCAACTGCTCAGCCAGAGCCTGCAGGGCCCTCTCTACACTGGCCGGAGAGCCGTCCATGTCCTCCCACCCCTCCTTGGGGGTCCAACCCTTGAGAACAGTGGCCACCGGACACCACACACTGTGTGGGGGCCATACATCCTCCTGCCCAGAGTCAGACGCCATTCCTACCTGGTCGGAATCTTGCTGACCGTGCCAGGTGTCTGAGTGGGTGGAGGCCTCGATGTAAGATGTCCACAGCCCTTGGAGCCTACAGCAGCAGCCCACCAAAAAGCCGGTATTGCCTGCTATGGCCAACAGGGCGGCATGCCATCCGGAGGCTCGAGAGGACCACCAATTCACCGAGGGGTCACGTCTCTCCCAGGCAGACTGTGTTCCCCCTCTCTGGCGCGGCTCCTCATGGGCTTCCTGAGACTGCGTTTTCACACGCACAAACTGCTCTACCATCCTTCGGAGAGCCTTGGCCGGCGCCATACCCTGCTCGCTGCGCCATTTGTCGTGCGGGAGACCCTGCTCGCTGCGCCATTTGTCATGCGGGGTGTCCTGTGGGGTCTCTGGTCCCGCTCCCCACATAACGCAGGATATGGTGAGGCCAAAAAGGAACACCCACGGAGCCATAGGTAGGGGAGTCATACCACTACGGTCTCACTGGAGGCTGGGTTCACTGGACGTGCGACCTGCTGTCCGTTTTGTCTGCAACCCACCGACGACTCTTTTTTACTCTCCTCCACTCTCCTCGGCTCTCCTCCGTAGCCGCAGCAGTTATATTAGCGGCTAATTGGCTAACTGGCTACAGCTGATGGCCAATCAGCCACAGCTGACGGCCGTCTACTACCCGAGCCAGCACTCCTCCACGTGAGGCCGAGAGCCTGTAAACTGCTTTCTGGGGCTCTGTCCCCACACCCTCATACAGTTACATCTGAGTGGAGACTGTAGGACAGAAGGACCAAATGTCTAGGGAGGAGAATTCCCAGCAGGGAGCCTCATGTGCCAGGGAAAAGCTGGCAAGGAGAAGGCAAGGTCACAGAAAAAATGAGAAAAGGAAAAGGACTGTAGGCCACAGTAGAGACGGTATCACTTCTGTGTGATCATGGGAGCTGCTGGCATTGTACTGGGTAGTAGCACCATCTGACCCAGGCTCCCAGCATCCCTCAGGCAGCGGATGAAAAAGGAGTACAGGGAGACCAGCTGGAAGATGAAGTTTCCCAGACAGAGAGGGTGGGGACCTTGCCAGGAGTGGCAGAGGTGGTATTGGGAAGAAGTTCGGTTTTGGACATGCCTTAAAGGTGGAGTCAGCACAATCTACCTGGTGCACTGGGGCTTGGGTTTGGGGGTACACGAGGAGGCAAGACAATGCCAAGGATCCTGGCATGACAAGCCAAAATTTTCATTAATTGAGATTTTAAAAAATCCAAGGTTCAGGTCACAGGTTCAGGGAAAAATATTAGAATTTCAGTTTGTACATATGAAGTTTGAGTTTCTTATGAGATGTCCACGAGGAAATATTGGATAAACAGTTCAATATATAAGTCTGGCATTCAGAAAAATGTTCTGGTGAGAGATGTGAGTAGATTTTCATGAGCATGTGGATGGAGAATGAGACAGTGTTAGGTTACCAAGGAAGGAGTGTAGACTGAGAAGAGGAGAAACCCAGGGGCTGAACTCTGGGGCTCCGACATTAAATGAAAAGGACAAACATTTTAAAATCTAGAACCATTAAGTAAAGCCAAATATCAAAAGCCAGGAAGGCAGAAATGGAGAAGTATGTGCCAAGTGCACCACCTGTATGAGTAAGACCTGGCTTATCAAGTGCCCGCCACCTGACTGCACAGTTAACCATTTGGCCCCTTTTGAATTTGAAACAATCCTGTCTCCTTTGTTCATAAGGTGGCCAATAATAAACCCGATATGGCACTGTAGCTAGCCTACTTACAAACTGATTGCTTCATTGGTTTCTGGTGCCGGATTGGATTTCAGTAGTGGAGAGGATAGCCAAGGCAGAAACAAAAAAGTCTGGGCAGTCATGGGGGTGTGTCCTCAGCACACAGCCCCAAACCAGTCAGTTTCCTTTGTCCAGCACACACACTGGATCTGGACATTGATCTGGCTGTGTCAGTAAACAGACCTGCCTGGAGTTCATTTTGCCTGATAAACCCCATGAGTGTTCCAAGCTTACTAGAACTAAAGGGCTCTGCTTTGACTAATGAAATTCCAATCATCAATTTCCTTTTTAAAAGTACGTATTAAAATATCTTGTTTATGACAATTGTGTCTTAGGAAGAAAAATGCTTTCTTGGATCCTCTGAATTATGCGTCAAGCTCTTATAGTTACTGTTTTGAAAGCTAAGGTGACAATTAAGTTTTCACAGCCCATGGTGGGAGTCTGGAGGCCAGAGAAGACTTGGAGGCACCCGCGACCTGCTCTGCAAACCTGAAAAAGACTATGAAGAGGTAGGGGGAGAGCTAATGTATGAAGTGACTTCGTTAGAGGAAAATGTGATTTAATATTTAGTGTTTCCCTGGGGAATAGCTTGTTGGCAGTGAGGTCTGGGTGATTGCTTACTGGTCAGGTGAGCTCACATTTGAACCTGGTAGTGCTACATACTTGGGCAAGCCATTTCACCTCCAACCTCAAATCTCCTCATCTGTAAAATGAGTATATTGGTTTGCTGGGACTGTTATAGGAAAACACTGTAGGTGGGGGCTTATCAACAGAAATGTGTCTTCTCACAGCTCTGGGGGCTGGGAATCTGAGATCCAGGTGTCCCAGGGCTGGTCCCTCCTGAGGCCTCTCCTTGGTATGTTGATGGGTGTCTTCTCTCTGTGTACTCACATGGTCGTCCTTTGTGCTTGTCTGTGTCCTGATCTCCTCTTCTTGTAAGGACCCAGTCATGTGGGATTAGCACCCACTCTAACGAGTTTATTTTAACTTAGTTACCTCTTTAAGGACTCTATCTTCAAATACTGTCACATTCTGAGGTCCCAGGGGTTAGGGCTGTAGTGCATGAATTTTGGGAGACACAGTTTAGCCCGAATAATGTGGATAATGCTACTTGTAGACAGTATTGCATTACGCTTATATATTAAGTATGTGTTATATATACATGATAATATATCATCTATTGAGAATTGTATCTAATAATCCAGGTTCTGTTTTTAAATGTTCATTTGTGTACACAAAAACAAAAGTTCTGCTTAAGTGCCCATAGTCTAATTCTTATGATTACAATGTAAGACCAATATAGATGTTTACAGGAGGGTACTGATGTCTACTAAGGTATGAAGATATTGTCACGTAACTTTCTTTGGGGTTACTTCAGGTATGCTTAACAGCAGTTAAGAGTCTTATCAAAGGAAACAACAACCAATGAGAATCAGGGAGAGAGTTACTGAGTTATGTAAAAATTAAGAGAAATCGTTTTAGGAGCTGTGATCCTGAGGGCACTGGAGCACAGCCTGGAGAGCCCCACACTGAGAACTCAGACCTCCCCCGGATGAGCACGTGCTTTTGCCATCTCGAAGCCACTCCTTCAGAAGACGGCGGCGCCGCCACGGCCTTCAGTCCAGTCTCCCCACCTAAAACCACGCAGCTCAGCTCCTTCCTGATTCCTGTCCACGTAAACAGGGAGATAATAAATGTTTTAATTTGTTGGGTGGCAGGCAATATATAACTACTAATCCTCCCAAACTGCCCCAACCCTTAATAGTGGATTCCACCTGTCCTTGAAACATATTTGCTTCATCCTAACATCTTCCCCTCATGTCTAGAAGCAAATTTCTTACTCTGCCTGTTCCAAAGCTCTCTTTCCTCTGAGCCCATCCAGTCGAATCCAGTGGATGGATAAGTGAGGGAACTCAGGGGTCCTCTCTTCCACTCACTTCCCCAGATCCTCATGATGATTCGTAACATAAGTGTCCCCAAGGAAATGGTCTCCTAGAACCTATTTTTTCGTACCAAATGAGCGTCATGTATGTCCTACATTATATTCAGATCTCACATTCCCCATTAGTCAAATGCACTATTTAGGGGTGTGGAATTACCCTGATCCTTTCCTTGAATCTTCTTCTGATCCTGGATAAACTTTTTAAACGACTGGCTGGATTCAAGGGTGTCATATTTGGGCCAAGAACACAGAACTGGGTTATACTGAGAAGGGACTAAGACAGTGCTCTCACCAACTGAGATGTCTGGTCACCAATCAAGTATTGGCTCTGTTAAGATCATTTCATGAAAGTGGATTCTCAACATTTCCTGCAGCAAGGCGCATGAGCGCATGCCTCCAGCGCTTCTGTAAGAGGAGCTCACCCTGACAGTAGTTTTTCTCAATACTGACAGGGTGGTAAGTGGAAGACACGTCCTTCTCCCGTGCTACCTCCCGCCCCAACCACAGTAGGACTAAATACACTCTAGGGGGTGAGCAGTTCACAGGTGACTTGGATATTCTCCAGACATCTGAGAATCTGTACACTAACATGACACTAACGTGACACTAACGTGACACTAACATGACACTGGGGCCTAGAAGCAGAGGGAGGACATTTCAGTTCTGGGGATCCTGCTGCTTCTGAAGAGTCTGTGTTCTGAGACTTCCTGGCTCTGTCCCTGGAAAGTGCTCTGTACTTCTTGGCACCGAGCTGATTGATACACAGTGTTATCAGAGAAACACATGGAGCAATTCCAGGCACCCTTTCAAATAGATACATCAACAAGGTATTTTTAGATGGTTTTAAAGATTTGAATTTTCTTTTTCTTCTAAAACTCTCCTGGGAAAAACAATGCTTTAGTTTCCGTGGCAAGAAAAGGCTAACTCCTGACTTCAGTTCCCTCCAGCTCCGTCATCCACACCAAGAGCGTGACCTCAGCACGGCCCTCCTGACGGACCATAGGCCATCCATTCCAGGATGCCTGTAGGAGTGACAATTGGTTCCAGACTCTCTAATCCCTGGATGAAAAAATAAAAATGGACTCATTTATTAAAAGGTGAAAATGAGGAGAGCTGGGACATCGGCCTGGAGAGACAGTGAAGCACCCACCCCCCCAATCCATCTCTCTTGGCGGCTCCTCATGAAAGATTTCAGACTGTGAGTGGGTGAGGAAAATTGATGGTTAAACTGAAAATATAAATTGTGTGTGTGTAATTATGACTGTTTTCTACTCATCTGGAATACGCATATGAAATAAATATACACAGCTATGTAGGCTTGTTTAATACATGCTTATTGAATGCCAGCTCTAGGTGCTGGCTTCAAGTGCTGGAGTTCAACCATGAACGAAATGAACATGGCCTTTTTTCTCAGGAAGCTTACGGACAGACAACATTAAACTACAAATTGTGTTACATGTGAGGAGAGGAAAGTAAATGTTGACTGTGAGCTTCCTGAGGGTAGTTCCTGGTTTTCTTACTTACAACTGCTTCCCCAGTACCTGGAATCATGCCTGGCACATAGTAGGAACTTAACATGTATAGAATGATTTGATAAATTTATGTATTCATCATGAGAAATTATAATAGAGCAACAACTTAAATCCACATGAAGTAAATGGAGTGCACAAAAACATTACAGAAAGAAAGTGGGTTTTTTTAAAAAAAGTTGTTGTGGGGGGAAACCTGTGGGGTCTCTGGTCCTGCTCCCCACATAAGAATGCAGGACATGGTGAGGCTAAAAAGGAACACCCACGGAGCCATAGATAGGGGAGTCATACTAGTATATTCTCGCTGGTGGCACTATATTCTCACTGGAGGCTGGATCCACACTGTCCGCAACCAGCCATCCTAACTGCAGTCCGCGCTTGCCAGCCAAGCCACCATCTTCTTGCTAGCCCCCATTTTTCTGCTAGCGCAGCCACAGCAGTTATATTAGTGGCCAGTGGCTCACTGGTTACAGCTGACGGCCATCCAATCACAGTTGATGTCCATTTACTACCTGAGCCAGCACCTTTCTATGTGAGGCCGAGAGCCTGGAAATTGCTTTCTGGGGCTCTGTCCCCACACTCCACCCCTACAGGCTCTCGCCTCACAATCTACGCGACAAGCGTCTTCCGCGAGGGGCCCTGTGTGAGGAGCCCAGAGGTGAATGCAATATCCTGGACACAGCCAGTCTCCCTGGGCACAGCCAGGGTTTCTCAGGGTACCACCAGTGCTTCTGGGCACGGCCAGACTTCCTGGGCTTCTTAGGGTACAACTAGTTTCCCCGGCACAGCCAGGGTTTCTCAGGGCACTGCCACTCTCTCTCTGGGCACAGCAAGACTTCCTGGACTCAGCCAGGGCTCTCAGGGTACTGCCACTCTCTCTGGGCCTCTCAGGGTACCGTGCTGGAACAACAGCAACTCACAGTCAAGGTGCTTACATGTTCTCAATGGTGGCCAGTCAAGACACAAAAGCAAATATCCCCCAGTTCCACTACATGGTGGTGTGTTCCCAAGCAAACAGTCAAGCGGTTCATTAAATTAGGGATGGAAGGCAATTCCCCATAGTCCAGTCATTCGCCAGGGCTGTCCTGGGGGTGAGGGACGACCTTGACCTCACCCTCATTTCCCATGGAGGACTCAGCAAGTTTTTCCTCCTGGGACAAGTCCCGCATCTGGGCTGCCTGAGCAGGAACTTCCCGGCCCACAGGGCCGCCACAAACTTTGCTTTCTCTGGCCTCTGCTGGTTGGGGAACCGTCCACATCTTTCCACCTCTCCACGGGGCTCCATCTCTCCAGCAGCTGCATGGCTTTTCCTGTGCTGGTGGGAGAACCGTCCACGTCCTCCCACCCCTCCACGGGGGTCCAGCTCCCCGGCAGCTGCTCCTCCTGGTCTTCCAGAGACTGAATGTTCATACACACAACCTGCTCCACCGTCCTTTGGAGAGCTTTGGCCGGCACCATATCCTGCCGACTACGCCATGTGTCATGGGGGGAGGCCTGTGGGGTCTCTCGTCCCACTCCCCACATAAGAACACAGGACATGGTGAGGCCAAAAAGGAACACCCACGGAGCCATAAGTAGGGGAGTCATAGTAGTATATTCTCGCTGGCGGCACTATACTCTCACTGGAGGCTGGATCCACACTGTCTGCAACCAGCCATCCTAACTGCAGTCCGCGCTTGCCAGCCAAGCCACCATCTTCTTGCTAGCCCCCATTTTTCTGCTAGCGCAGCCACAGCAGTTATATTAGTGGCCAATGGCTCACTGGTTACAGCTGATGGCCAACTAGCCACAGCTGATGGCCATCCAATCACAGTTGATGGCCATTTACTACCTGAGCCAGCACCTTTCTATGTGAGGCCGAGAGCCTGGAAACTGCTTTCTGGGGCTCTGTCCCCACAAAAGTCTACACTTTTAAATCTAAAAGTCACAAATTACAACAAGTAGAATCTGCAAGCTCTCTTAACACAAGGCTGCAGCATTGCAGGGGAAATATCAAAACAAGATCACAATACTTATCCAAGACAAACTTAGAATTGTTTGGGTGCTATCCCCTCAAAATCATCTGCTCAAAAATAAACCATTTGTGAAAAAATAAGGAATTGACATCCTAAACAGAAGCCTGAAAAATGAAGCCCATAATGAAATATTCAACCACCAAAATTCCCACAGCAAGGATGAACAGGTCATCAGGCAAAGCCCCGGTAAAATCTTCCAGGTTGAGAAAATCCCAACAGAGGGCCGGAGAAGTTTGCCAGATGTACTTTATGCAGCTATGCTCTGGCTTTATCACAGAAAAGAAGGTCTGTTATTTTAGGAAAGAAAACACCAACAGACATTCACCAAAAACAGAACGTTCTCTTTCCCTGAGGACATACAATGATTTCCTTTTGCGGTTGGAGGTTATGAGATCTCTGTTGAAGATTTGGGAAAAAACAAAAGAAAAAAAGGTGTTATTCCATTTCTATGATTCGCGAATCTCCACAAGTGAAACAGGTGATAGTGTTGATGGTTAGCTGTTACTGGTAAACCTGAGTCCTATGAAAGACAAAGGCTTCCTGCTGCTGCTCTGTGGAGCTACGAAATGTGAAGACCCGTTGCCAGACCAGACCTTCTTTCTCCTTCACAAGGAGCCCTCGTCCTCCAAATATGTTTCATTTGAATCTTAGAGCAATCCTGTAGTGTTTATAGGAGTAAAGGATAACCATCTTGCTCTACTTAAATTAGGGGACCAAACTGGTCGTTCAAGTAGAGAGAATATCATATTTAAGCACTCTTAAACTTAATGTGATGGAAAGCTATAGACGCTGGGTGGGTAGCCCAAATAGCTACCACTAAAGAAGGGATGAGAAATTTTAAAAACAGAAATAGATAACATTTAAAGGAAATAGAGACTGCTCAGCATACTGTGGAATATTTTCCTTTTTATGTATAAAAATACTTTTTGTATATAAAAAAGTCACAAATTACAATGGAGCTTGTCACGTAGGATGGCTGACGGGGTCTCTGCTCCCGCTCCCCACATAAGAACGCAGGATGTGGCTAGGCCAAAAGGAACACCCACGGAGCCATAGGTAGGGGAGTCATACCACTATGGTCTCACTGGAGGCTGGGTTCGCGTGACGTGCAACCTGCTATGCTCTTTTCTGCCAACCAACGGACGACTCTCCTCGACTTCACACCCCAACACAGCCCTGGCAGTTATATCAGTGGCCAATGGCTCCAGGGTTACAGCTGATGGCACACTAGCCACAGCTGACAGCCATCTACTACCCAAGCCAGCACCTTTCCACGTGAGGCCAAGAACCTGGAAACTGCTCTCTGGGGCTCTGTCCCCACACTCCACCCCTACAGGGTCTCGCCTCACAATCTACGTGACAAGTGTCTCCCGCGAAGTTCCCTGTGCCATATTAGCCTACCGACACCTGACCACACAACACCCAAAAACTTGATGGATAAGCCAGGGCCTTGGACCTTTCCTTCATTCACCTCCCAGCTGCGTGACTTCAGGTGGCAGAGTAGAAAGGGAGCTGCTTGCTCTAAATCAGAAAGAGAATCTGATGTTAATAAAATATCATTGACATAATGAAACAAGGCCACATAGGATGGGTGATCCCACTGTGCCAAATCCTGGGCTACGAGCCTGTGGCAGATAATGGGGCTGTGCAATTATCCTTGCGGAAAGACTTGAAAAGTCCACTGCCGCCCATCCCAAGTAAAAGCAAACTGCTCCTGACACTCGGGTGAAATGTCAATGGAGAAAAAAGCATTGGCCAAGTCCACTACATAGTGTTATGTTCCCAGGCGGACAATCAGACGAGCCATCAAATCGTGAATTGAAGGCACTGCAGCTTGCAAGGGTGGTGTCACCTTATTTAACTCCCTATAGTCCACAGTCATTCGCCAGGTCCCATCTGGCTTCTTGACAGGCCATACTGGGGAGTTAAAGGGACTGTGCATTCGCCTCACAATATATGCCTTCTCCAATTCCAATATTGTACGACCAATCTCCTCCTGCCCTCCTGGCAGGCGGTACTGTCGCACTATAACCATGTGCCGGGGCTGTGGCAACACTTGAGGGTGGTGAGCATGCCTGCGTGTCACCGCTTTCACCACCCGGATCCGGAGATGGAACTCTCCTACCGACGTCTGTAAGCTGAGGCCATGTAGCACGTCTCCCCCATTCCAGAGTATATTCTAGGGTTAGAATATACTCTGGAATGGGGGAGACATAAACCTTGTAGGTACGAGGGGGAAAGCCTTCCTATACCCAGTGGAAAGGAAACGGCTTTCACAGTCACAGTCTTTCCCCCATAGCCATCAATGCAGATTGCTGGTCCAGGGAACAGTTCTGGGTTCCCATAAACAAGACTGCAGTCTGCACCAGTGTCAACTAGAGCCAAAACCCTCTGCACATTAGAAGGGGACCAATGTATGGACAGTTCCACGTGGGGGCCTCCAGTCCCTGCTCGTCCCCTCTGATCGGGAGCTACATTGTCTCCACTCGCTTCCTCCGCCTCTGCCTCAGAGTCTCCACTTTGGGGCCACTCTTCTAATAGGTGGACCCGAGCTTCCAGCACCTTCAACCGGGACACCTGGTCTGGCACCTGGGCCATTTCACGAAGTGCATTTTCCGTGTTGAGACTCAAGGCTGTGAGGACATCCAGCCCATGCGGCTGGCTGTAGCCTTCTCCTCCTCCAGCAACCACTCAGCCAGAGCCTGCCGGGCCCTCTCCATGCTGGCCAGAGAGACGTCCGTGTCCTCCCACCCCTCCTTGGGGGTCCAACTCCTGAGAACAGTGGCCACCGGGCACCACACCCTACGTGGGGATCACCTGTCCTCCTGCCCAGAGTCAGACTCCATTCCTACCTGGTCGGAATCTTGCTCGCCGTGCCAAGTGTCTGAGTGGGTGGAGGCCTCCTTGTAAGATGCCCACAACCCTCGGAGCCTAAGGCCACAGCAGATCACCAAAATGAAGGCAACACCGTCCATGGCCAAGAGGGTGGTGTGCCAGCTGGAGGCTTGAGTCTCCCAGGCAGACCGCGCCTCCCGTTCCCTGTGTCACTCCTCATGGGCCTCTCGAAGCTGAGCTCTAACACGCACATACTGCTCCACCATGCTTCAGTAGGTTTTGGCCGGCACCATACCCTGCTTATGAAACTGAGCTTTTATACGTATAAACTGCTCCAGTACATTCCGGAGAGTTTCGGCCGACACCACACCCTGCTCGCTGTGCCACGTGTCGTGTGGGGCAGCCTGCGGGGTCTCTGCTCCCGCTCCCCACATAAGAACGCAGGATGTTGCTAGGCCAAAAAGGAACACCCATGGAGCCATAGGTAGGGGAGTCATACCACTATATTCTCACTGGAAGCTGGGTTCACACGACATGCGACCTGCTGTGTGCTTTTCTGCCAACTGACCGATGACTCTGCAATGCAGCCCCGGCAGTTATATCAGTGGCCAATGGCTCCAGGGTTACAGCTGATGGCCAACTAGCCACAGCTGACAGCCATCTACTACTCGAGCCAGCACCTTTCCACATGAGGCCGAGAGCCTGGAAACTGCTCTCTGGGGCTCTGTCCCCACAGAGCTATTTCTATTATGAACATATACACATCAAATAATGCAACAAAATCCCACCCTTATAAAGCAATAATTATGAGATGTAAAGAGGCATAGATAAAGACGCACTAATAATGGGAGACTTGATCACGCCGCTCAGAACCAGACAGATCTAATGAAGCAAAATAAATGAAGATATAAAAGAGCTAAACAGCATAAGTAATAAGGCATAACTCATGGCTATATATTAAACTTTTCAGCCTGATAATGGAAAAATCCAACTCCTTCTCAAGGTATAAGTATCATTCACACAGTGAATCATGTATTCACAAATAAAATGTCAGTAAGTTCCTTAAAGTAGAAATAGTATGTGCTAAGCGAGATATGTCAGAGAAAGACAATACTGTATGATATCACTTATATGTGGAATCTAAAAACATCAAACCTATAACAAAACAGAGTAAAATGGTTACCAGGGGGTAGAGGGGCAAGATTGATAGTGCTTAAGGTTACAAACTTTTAATGAGTAATAAATAAACCATAGAAATCTAATACAAAGTATAAGGAATATAGAAAATACACTGTCCTATAATTACGTAATGTGATAAATATTGCTACAATAGCAATCATATTACAACATACAAATATACCAAAGTAACATGCTGTACACTTTAAATTTACACAATGTTACTTGTCAAATTTATTCAATTTTTAAAGAAATGAATCAGTTGTAGACTACAAGGGCAGTTTGAATGTTATTATATATAAGACCAGACTTAAGAAGAGCTGAAATAGGCCTAGATAGTGGGGGAGAAAGTATTATAACCCAGTGTGTCCAATCAGAAGACTTAATTAAAGAGGAACCTGGGGATCGTGAGTGGCTTACTGAGTGTCTAAGCAGTAACTGTAAAAACGAAGGAACTCGGGCCGGCCCGGTGGCTCAGGCGGTTAGAGCTCCGTGCTCTTAATTCCGAAGGCTGCCGGTTCGATTCCCACATGGGCCAGTGGGCTCTCAACCACAAGGTTGCCAGTTCAATTCCTCGACTCCCACAAGGGATGGTGGGCAGCGCCCCCTGCAACTAATAATTGAACAAGGCACCTTGAGCTGAGCTGCCGCTGAGCTCCCGGATGGCTCAGTTGGTTGGAGCATGTCCTCTCAACCACAAGGTTGCCGGTTCGACTCCTGCAAGAGATGGTGGGCTGTGCCCCCTGCGACTAGCAACGGCAACTGGACCTGGAGCTGAGCTGCGCCCTCCACAACTAAGACTGAAAGAACAACAACTTGAAGCTGAACAGAACCCTCCACAACTAAGATTGAAAGGACAACAACTTGACTTGGGGGGAAAAATAAATAAAAATAAAAATAAGGAACAACAACAAAAAAAGAAGGAACTCATGAAGTTGGTAAATGAGCAACAAACTTACACTAGTGAATAGAACAACCAACGTATCAACTAAACTCTGTACAGTGTCCAAGGTGTACTGAAAAAAATCGAAGATACTCAGACATTTGAAGACTGTAATGTAACAGGAAAGAGCCCTCAGAAACAGCATTTTTAAAGAAATCAAGCTGAAGACCAAGCAGTTTCATAATTAACTTTAATAGTATAAGAAGGATTGATATGGAATATTTGAGTGTAAATATTATTGTATTTAAAAATTTTTAATTATGAACTAAAAAGAAGAAATATTACAAATAACAATTTCTGTTCACAATGTAATAAAATTAGAAATTATTAACAACAAAAAAGTCTGTCCCAGCTGGAAATGTATAGGATTTTACTAGGGACTCTGGATGAAAGGAGAAATATAAACTAAAATTACAAAAATTTTAAAACATAATGATAATAAAAGCACACCATATCAGAATACCTGAGACATATGTAAAGCAGTGATCATAGGACAATTCATAGTTTTAAACACTTTCATCAACAAAAATAAAAGATTTTAAGTAAATTAATAAATTCAAGCTCAAAAAGCTAGAAAAAGGACAAAAAAGTAAACTAAAGGAAAACACAAGGAAGGAAAAATTAAAGGGAAAAGCAAAAACTAGTGAGGTGGATAAATAAACAGTGGTTCTGACTAGTAAATCAAATTCCTGGTTTTTAAAAATAATTAAGAAAATAGACAAGCCACTAGATAACTTAATCAAGAGAAAAAGAAGGAGAAAACACAAGCATACAAAATAAGAAATGACAAGGGGGAAATGACTATTGAAACAGGATAACTTAACAAATCTTAAGAGACTATTTTGTAGACCTCTATGCAAATTAATTTGAAAATTAGGTTAAATGGATAACTTCCTAGAGAAATCCAGTTAAACAAAATTGACCTCTTTAGACTTAGAAAGCTCAAACACAACAATACCTGAATATGTGGAAAAAGTTATCAAGGAAGTATACCCCAAATTGTACCAGGCCTAAATAGTTTCAGAGGGAGATTTTACCAAACCTTTGAAAATAAGGTAATCTCTAAATTGTTCCAGAGCATTGAAAAGGGACATTTTCCTAATTCTTTTTATAAAGCAGATATAACTTTGACACCTGAACTTTATGCAATCCATATCAAACTACCAATGGTATTTTTCACAGAACTAGAATAAATAATCCTAAAATTTATATGGAACCACAAAAAAAAAACTTGAATAGCCACAGCAATCTTGAGAAAGAAGAACAAAGTTGGAGGTATCATGCTACCTGATATCAAACTATATTCCAAGGCTATCGTAGTCAAAACAGCAGGATTACTGGCATAAAAACAGACACATAGATCAATGGAATAGAATAGAAAGTCCAGAATTAAAGTCATGCAATAGAAATTGTGGTTTTGGACCATGAATTTTAAATCATTGTAATAGGTTCAAACACCTTTATTAATCAAAATAGAAACCATTACAATCAACACATTTTTGTCAATGAGAAATAAGTTTGTTTATTTCTATAGCATAAAAATCCGTGCTTTGGGTTTCAACAAACTCTTGGAAAGCATTTTCTGCATCCTACTGGTTGTGGAAGTGTTTTCCCTGCAAAAAGTTGTTGAGATGCTTGAAGAAGTGGTAGTCAGTTGGTGAGAGGTCAGGTGAATATGGCGGATGAGGCAAAACTTCGGAGCCCAATTCATTCAACTTTTGAAGTGTTGGTTGTGTGACATGCAGTTGGGCATTGTCATGGAGAATGGGGCCCTTTCTGTTGACCAACGCCAGCTGCAGGCGCTGCAGTTTTCGGTGCATCTCATCGATTTGCTGAGCATACTTCTCAGATGTAATGTTTTCGCTGGGATTCAGAAAGCTGTAGTGGATCAGACCGACAGCAGACCACCAAACAGAGACCATGACCTTTTTTGGGTGCAAGTTTGGCTTTGGGAAGTGCTTTGGAGCTTCTTCTCAGTCCAACCACTGAGCGGGTCATCACCGGTTGTCATATAAAATCCACTTTTCATTGCACGTCACAATCCGATTGAGAAATGGTTCATTGTTGTGTTGAATAAGAGAAGATGACATTTCAAAACAATGTTTTTGATTTGCCGTCAGGTCATGAGGCACCCACCTATCAAGCTTTTTCACCTTTTCAATTTGCTTCAAATGCCAAATGACCGTAGAATGGTCGATGTTGAGTTCTTTGGCAACTTCTCGTGCAGTTGTAAGAGGATCAGCTTCGATAACTGCTCTCAATTGGTCGTTGTCAACTTCCCATGGCAGCCACCACGCTCCTCATCCTCAAGGCTCTCATCTCCTTTGCCAAACTTCTTGAACCACTAGTGCACTGTACGTTCGTTAGCGGTTCCTGGGCCAAATGCGTTGTTGATGTTGTGAGTTGTCTCCGCTGCTTTATGACCCATTTTGAACTTGAATAAGAAAATTGCTCAAATTTGCTTTCTGTCTAACATCATTTCCACAGTCTAAAATAAATATAAAATAAACAGCAATAAGTTATTAGCAAAAAAGCATAAAGCAAGAAATGTGCTTTAAAGTGATGTATGACATAACCACATGTATTTAAGAATGTAATCCAATATTAAATGGCAAATTTCAACAATGTGAAATCCACAATTACTTTTGTATCAACCTAATATATGGTCAATTAATCTATGACAAAGTCTATTCAATAAATGGTTTGGGGAAAACCGGACAGATACATGCAAAACAATGAAACTAGACCACTTTCTTATACCACATACAGGAATAAACTCAAAATGAATTAAAGACTTAAATGTAAGACTTGAAACCATAAAACTCCTAGAAGAAAATATAGGCAGTAAACTCTTTGACATCAATATTAGCAATATATTTTTTGATATGTCTCCATGGGCAAAAGAAACAAAAGGAAAAAAAAAAAACAAACAAATGGGACTATATCAAATGAAAAGGTTTTTACACAGTGAAGGAAACCATCAACAAAATGCAAAGAGAGCCTACTGAATGGGAGAAGATGTTCACTAATGATACATCTGATAAGGGGTTAATCTTCAAAGTTTATAAATAACTCATATAGCTCAACACCAAGAAGACAAGAATCCAATAAAAAAATGGACAAAGGACCTGAATAGACATTTCTGCAAAGAGGACATACAGGTGGCTAACAAATATATGAAAAGATGCTCAACATCACTAATCATCAGAGAAATGCAAATTAAAACCACAATGAGATATCACCTATCAGAATGGCTATCATCAATAAATCAACGGAGAACAGTGTTGGCAAGGTTGTGGAGAAAAGGGAATCCTTGTGCACTGTTGGTGGGATTGCAAATTGGTGCAGCCACTATGGAAAGCAGAATGGAGGTTCCTCAAAAAATTAAACATAGAACTACCTTATGACCCAGCAATTCCACTTCTGGTAATTTATCTGAAGAAATCCAAAACACTAATTCAAAAAGACATATTCACCCCTATGTTTGCTGTCGCATTACTTAAAATAGCCAAGATATGGAAGCAACTTGAGTGGCCATTGATGGATGAATGGATAAAAAAGTGGTACATATATACAGTGAAATATAATTCTTCCATAAAAAGAATGAAATCTTACCATTTTGACAACATGGATGGACCTAGAAGGTATTATGCTAAGTGAAAAAGTCAGACAGAAAAAGACAAATACCATATGATCTCACTTATATGTTAAATCTAAAAAAACAAAATCAAAGAAGAAACGAAACAGAAACAAACTCATAGATACAGAGAACAAATTGATGGTCACCAGACAGGAAGGGGTTGGTGGGCTGAGTTAAAATGGGGACAAGATTAAGAAGTACAAATTGGTAGTTATAAAATAGTCATAGGCATGTAAAGTATAGCATAGAGAATGTAGTACAATATAGCCAATAACATTATAGAATTATGTGTGGTGTCAGGCGGGTACTGGACCTGTAAAGGTGATCACTTTGTGAGGTATATAAATGTCAAATCACTAATACTGTATGTCAACTGTAATTGGAAAATAAGTTAACTTTTAAAAAATTTAATGTTCAAATACCTAAAAATAAATCTAATAAAAATGTACAAGTCTTCTACACAAAAAAAAGTATTAAAAATATATTTAGAGGAATTAAAGAAAACATAATAGGTGAGGAAGAGGGATAATGTGTTAAGCCCAAGGTTTGAAAGAGTCAATATGGTTACCAGAGGGTAAGGGGGGGAGTGGGGTGGTAGATGAGGGTAAAGGGGATCAAATATATGGTGATGGAAGGAGAACTGACTCTGGGTGGTGAACACACAATGGGATTTATAGATGATGTAATATAGAATTTTACACCTGAAATCTATGTAACTTTATTAATAATTGTCACCCCAATAAACTTAAATTTAAAAAAAAAGAGAGTCAATATGGTAAAGACCAAATTTATCTAGAGTCAATGCAATTTCAATTAAAATCCCAATAGTTTGTATGTGTGTTTTTATACGAGATATGACAATTAAGTTCGCAAACTTGTTGTAATTTGAACTTGTCGCGAACTGTTGCTAACCTTTTTTGATATCAGAGGCATTATTCATTATGAATTTGTAACAACTGAACAAACAGTTCACCAAGTTTACTATCTGGAAGTGCTGAAAAGGCTGTGTGAAAAAGTTAGACGACCTGAACTTTTCACCAGCAATTCATGGCTCTTGCATCACAACAATGCACCAGCTCACACGGCACTGTCTGTGAGGGAGTCTTTAGCCAGTAAGCAAATAACTGTATTCGAACACCCTCCCTACTCACCTGATCTGGCCCCCAGTGACTGCTCTTTACCTGAAGATAAAAGAAATATTGAAAGGAAGACATTTTGATGACATTCAGGACAGCAAGGGTAATATGATGACAGCTCTGATGGCCATTCCAGAAAAAGAGTTCCAAAATTGCTTTGAAGGGTGGACTAGGCACTGGCGTTGGTGCATAGCTTCCCAAGGGGAGTACTTCAAAGGTGACTGTCATGATATTCAGCAATGACGTATGTAGCACTTTTTCTAGGATGAGTTTGTCAGATGTGTGTGTGTGTGTGTGTGTGTGTGTGTGTGTGTGTGTGTGTGAGTGTCTGTAGATTTAAAAGTTAATTGTAAAACTTATGGAAATATGAAATACAAAGATAATTGAAAACATGGAAAGAGGAGAAGGAGACAGCTGGAGTATTTATACTATCTAGGTAGAAATTTATTATAAAGACACAGCAAATATGACTGGAACCAGTACAAGGGTAGACAAATAAGATGATGGAAAAGACTAGAAATTCCTAATTTGGGCTAAAGAAAGCAGTCAGAAAAGAGTGCATGCTGTGTGGTTCCCTTTAAACAAAGTTACAGAACAGACTAAACTAATCGGAGGTTTCTAAACTCAGATTAGTGGTGTCCTGGGTGACCAGGAGGGGGCTTCCGGAGAATTAATAATGTGCTATTTCTTTCAAGTGGTCAGTACAGGGTGCGGATTTGTGCCAACTTGTTATGCTGTACACTTGAAATTTTTGCATTTTTGGCATGTGTATTTCAACAAGAATTTTTTTAATCATGTAAAAATTAAATTGGAAGTTGAAACTGCACTGGCCATTTGGGGGTTTTGTGCCACTAAACAAAAGGTGGAGAATAAGTGGTAGTGACTGGTCATGAGTCCGGGGTGGAAACTGTGCTGCCACTACCCACTGGCAGTAGGCACTGTGGGCAAAGCCAGTCGGTTCACTGGGTGTCCTTTACAAGCCCTGGCACACAGTACTGGTCACTGGGAAACTGCAGCACCCAAGTTAAAGCCAGACCACTAAAAAAGGCTTGGGTAGCATGGGAATGAAAGTTTGGCTTATACCACCTGCTAAAAACTCTGACCTCCTGAGGTGATAGCACAGGTGATTTATGAAAATCATGTTTCCAGGTGGATTAGTTACTTTTCTTCCTGTGGTTGCATCACAAAGCTCGCGTATGTGCATCCTCTTCCTTCAGGGTGTACATCTTATTCTCATATTTTTATTGACAGCTTTTGACTTAGCTGGAGAGGTCAATCTGACCCAGCCTCATGACAGACCCTGGTGCTTCCTTGTGTGGCTCCCATGATGTGGAATGCCCCTTCCTCTTGGGACTTGAGTAACAAACTCTCTTTTCAATGTCAGTCGTCGCCTGATCTCATGGCCTCACTATACCTGAATAATAAAACCTACATTTTAACACACACACCCTATGATGCCTCTGTGTAGTTGAATATTTGCTCATTGAAAATCCCACTTGGAATTCACCAATTCACACTAATTTATTATTAGCTCAGACAAATTTTTTGAATTATTTTTTTTTGTTACAGTTGACATTCAATATTGTTTTATATTAGTTTCAGGTGTACAGCATAGTGGTTAGACGTTTACATGGTCTATGAAGTGATCCCTTGATCAGTTTAGTCCCCACCTGGCACTATACATAATTATTACCATATTACTGACTATATCCCTGTGCTTTACTTTACATCCCTGTCACCATTTCATAACTAATCCTGGACCATATTTTTAAAGGATTGTTCATCTGATTTCCTAGACCAAAGTAGCGATAAATGGCAGCTAAAAGATTGGTAAGATAATAGGAAATCAGAGAAGGAGCCAAGCAACTCCAAGAATTAAAGAAAACAAGACAAAAACACCAGGCAGCATGCTGGGATCGTGGGGATGGGCCTGAAGGAAATGATGCGCACCTGTGCTCCTGAGCACCTGTGCATTTTGGCAGTGAGCAGTTCTGAATATTTACAAAACAGAGTCTGCATCTTTAAGAAAAGAATGGATTATGGGTATGTTTTCTAAGATGAAATGGCATATAGGACATACTTTAGAAAAATCACCGTTGAAGATAGATAACACAAAAATATTTCAGTGAACAGAGAGGAAATATGGAAAATTCACTTGATGGACACACCCTGTTCTGACAGATTCAAATGAATGACTTTTTTGTAGATGTGCCTTTATTGGTTTGTTGCCTCTCAGCTCCGAATTCATATTTTTGTCTGCTCTATGAAAATGAATCTGAGCCCTTTATGCTTTGTCCCCTGGCATGATGTTAGGGTGTCCGCAGAGGGCGCCTTGACAGAAGGGTTTTGCTTCCACGTATTCCTGCGGGTTCCCCAGCGCCCGCCTCCCACAGTGCCCGGCGGCAACAGTGGCCAGTCGCTCCCCTGGCACCTCCCTCGGGTGCATCACCCAGAAGCAGCTCTCCAAGAAGTTCTCCCAGCACCCTGGAAGGCAGGAAAAGTTACAGAAGATGGATTTCCAGAAAGTTCCTCCAGCGGGCACCAGAGTGCCCACTCTGCAGACAGTGAGGCATCTGCTGTGCCCTCCCTAACAAGGTCTGGGCAGGCAGGCCTTCCTTGGTGTGGCAACTGCCCCTTATACTATATGCTACTTCTGTGTTCTCTAGAGTTCTCTTTACTTCTGACTGGTCAATCCCTTGTTACTCCAACTGCTGTAATTGTTAATAATTCTTTATATTAAACCTTCCCTGTTCAAATTAGTGTGTGGCTCCTCTCTCCTGATGGGTTTGTACAGTATAAATAGTCTCTGTTTTGTGGAAAAGAATGAGAAAAGAAGAAGAAAAAGATGAGAAGAGAGGAAAAAGGTGGTGGGTTTAGGAAAAAACAAGAGACAATAAAGTAGCAAGAAGAAAATAAAAGAAGGAACCAGAGGAAATGAAAGGGGGGGAAGGAAGGGGAGTATGGATGAGGGAGGAAAGGCCAAGCTCCCATTTCCTGATTTTGCAGGCTCTGAATCCAGCAGGCCCCACTTCCCATTGCGCTGACACCCCATCCCTGTCCCCTCACTGTAGTGGGGGGCCCTGTAGAAACAATGAAGGGTGTTAATTCAGGTTGCTGGGCTCTACCCACAGAGCTTCTTATTCAGGAGCTTTGGAGTGGGACCCAAAAAGCATGAATCTAGAAAGTTCCCAGGTGGCACTGCCCCCATTTTAAGAAGCCCTGACCTATCCTAATGAGCCCCATCAGCAGAGGGCAGAGGTCAGGGCTGTGATGGCTTGTGGGACTCCTGCCAGACAGTGTGAGTGCACTTACAGGTGGACCCATCTTAGGGAAGTACGTAGCTCACATTTCTGTACCTTAGTGTCCTCATCTGTAAAATGGGGGTGATAATAGTGGCACCTAAATCCCGGGATTGTTGTCAGAGTAAAGGAGTTACAACAGGCACAGTGCTTATACCATGACTGGCACACAGAAAGCACTTTATAATCATTTACTTAAATGAAAATGCAAGTCCTACAGTGACACAAATGGCATGCACTTACTAGCTATGTGACCTTAAAAATGTCACTTAACCACTCTGACCTTCAGTTTTCTTATTTGTAAAATAAGGATAAAAATAGTACTCACAGTGTAGTGTTTTCAAGAAGATGAAACAAGCTATTACATTGGATACTGAATCTTGCAAATGAACACACCCACGTTTCAGACCCTTCCCGCCCCGGCCTGCCTGTGAAGGTTTGGGCTCCGTGGGGTCCTGCTGCCCTCTACTGGACAATTGTGCGTGTTTTTCTTCAATTGACTTGCTTCTGAAAGTAAAGGGCCTTCCTCACTTGACGTGCAAATGAGCCACTTGGCAACTTACTTTGGTTGCTGCCTCATTTCCAAGTTTCATTTTTATGAAGAAATTCGGCTATGTTGAACTATTCCTGTTTACATGTTCTAGTTTTCCTTGTCGTTGCTTTCCTGTGAGTTGAGAAGACTCGGGTGATGTGCACATGCATTGTATTCTTTCTTGTATTCTTTTGGCACAGCTGTCCTGGCAGTGATAAGCAACATTGTAACAGGTCAATGTGATTTGTGGTGCCAAAGGCCGGATGATACATAAGGAGTGAGCGCCACTATGTTCTGATGAAGCTTTTTTCATAAACGTTGGAATTTGAATTTCACGTAATTTTCACGTTACAAGATACTGTTCTTTTGATTTTTCTCAGTCACTTATAAAAGTAAAAAAAAAAACCAAATACAGAAACAGGTGTTTCCCAGTTTGCGCCTTCAATCCATAGTTTGTGGACCCTCGTCTAGAATTAAACACCAGGATCCATCCCTGTGCTGAGGGGACCAGACCGGTGAGTCATACAGAGATATGAAGGGGACGCGTCCCCCACAGCGTCGCCTCTCGTGCATCCTTTGGTCAGAGGTATGCTTTCAGGCTTCCAGTTGGCTTTCCTTTCTATGGTAAATTTCACCCTCCAGGTCAAGGAACCTGTTGGGGACTTTTGCATCAATGTTCACAAGGGAAATTATTCTGTACTTTCTTTTCGTGTAGTGTTTTTGTTTGGCTTTGGTATCAGGACAATGAGGGACTCATAGAATGAGTTAAGAAGTGTTCCCTCTTCAGTTTTTGGGAAGAGTTTGAGAAGGATTGGTGTCAGTTTTCTAAAAGTTTGGTAGAATTCCCCAGTGAAGTCATGAGACTCAGAGCTTCTGTCAGGAAGTTTTTGATTACTGGTCCAATCTCCTTACTAGTTATAGTCAGTTGAGATTTTCTTTGTCATTCAGAATTGGTAGCATTTCTATTTCTGGGAACTTGTCTATTTCATCTAGGTTATCCAATTTGTTGGCATACAATTGTTCAGTTGTTCATAGGATTCTCTTACAATTCTTTTCACTTCTGTATGATCAATACATAGTAATGTCCCCTCTTCCACTTCCGATTTTAGTACTTTGAGTGTCTTCTTTTTCTTAATCAATCTAGCTAAAGGTTCGTCAATTTTGTTAATCTTTTGAAGAACCAACTTTGGGTTTTGTTGATTTTCTCTATTGTTTACCTATCCTCTATTTTATTTATCTCACCTCTGATCTTCATTGTTTTCTTTTTTAGGCTAGCTTTGGGTTTAATTCATCCTTTTCTCTTCTTCATTTTCTTCTTTGTAAGATGTAAAGTTAGGCTGCTTATTTGAGATCTTTTGAGATCTTTTGTAATGTAAGCATTTAAGACTACAATTTTTCCTCTTAGCACTGTTTTCACTGCATCCCATAAGTTTGGTTTGTTGTGTTTTCATTTTCATTCACCTCTAAGTATTTTCTGATTTCCCCTGTGATGTTCTTTCTTTGACCCACTGGTTGTTTAAGAATGTAGTTATTTAATTCCCAGAATTTTGTGAATTTTCCAGTTTTATTTATGCGATTGATTTCTAACTTCATCCCATTGTGGTCAGAGAAGATACTTTGTATGATATCTGCCTTTGTAAGTCTATTGAGGGGACTTAATTTGTGACCTAACTTATGGTCTATCGAGGAGAATGTCCTATGTCCACTTGAGCATATGTATGCTGTTGTTGTTGGGTGGAGTGTTCTGTATATGTACATTAGTTCCAGTTGGTATATTGTGTTGTTTAAGCCCTCTGTCCTAGCTCCTCACTTATCTTCTGTCTGGTTGATATGTCCATTATTGAGAGTGCAGTATTGAAATCTTCACTGTTACTATAGAATTGGCTGTTTGTCCTCTCAGTTCTCTCAATTTTTGTTTCACCTATTTTGATGTTCTGTTATTAGGTGTATAATGTTTATAATTGTTGTATCTTCTTGTATTGAATCTTCTATTAAAATATAATGTCATGGCATGGCCAGTTAACTCAGTTGGTTAGAGTGCAGTGCTTTTAACAACAAGATTGCCTGTTCGATCTCCACATGGGCCACTGTGAGCTGTGCCCTCTATAACTAGATTGAAACAACTCCTTGAGTTGGAGCTGATGGGTCCTGGAAAAACACAAATAAACAAAAGTTTAAAAATATATATATAATGTTTTTCTTTGTTTAGTGTAACTTTTTCATTTAACATCTATTTTACTTGATATTAATATAGGCACTCTGCATTCTTTTTACTATTTACACAGAATGTCTTTTTCCATTCTTTTACCTTCAACTTATTTGTGTCTTTGTATCAAAAGTGAGTTTCTTGTAGAAAGCATGGATTTGGATCCTAATTTATCCCATTCTGCCAATCTGTCATTTTTTGTTGAGGTTACATTGATCTAAATGTTATATAAGGTTCAGGTGTACAATATTGTGATGTGACATCTGTATACACTACAGTGTGCTCACTACCAAAAGACTAGTTTTCATTTGTCACCAAACAATTGACCCCCTTTACCCTTTATCCCTTCTTCCACCCCCTTCCCCTCTACTAACCACCATTATGTTGTCTGAAGACTTTTTGTTTTTTGTTGTTTTGTTAATTTTTTAAATTCCACATATGAGTGAAATTTTGGTTTGTTAATTTTTTTTATTCCAAATGAGTGAAATCACATGTTATTTGTCTTTCTCTGACTGACTTATTTTACTTAGCATAATATCCTCAAGGTCCATCCATGTTGCCCCAAATGGGAAGATTTCAAATGTATATATATATTTGAATATATATATATATATATATATATATATATATATATATATATATTCTCCAAGAAAATGTATAAACATTTTAAGAAAGGAAAAAACTATTAAAATTGTAATAATATATACCGATAACAAAAGATGAGTACAAGTCATGTTTGACTTCTGCAATTGCAAGAGGGGTTCAAAGTGGTTACCATCAGAATCCAGACACTTCTGATTATGGTGAACTACTGCTTGAACAATTTTGACCAAAGTGCCCACTTGTATAGATTTTTTTGGCACCCCCGTATACATACCCCCCCACACACACACACACGCACACACAAAATCTTCTTTATCCATTCATCTGTTGATAGACACTTAGGTTATTTCCAGATCTTGGCTATTGTAAATAATGCTGCAATGAACATAGGCGTGTATATACCATGTTTCCCTGAAAATAAGACCTAACTAGAAAATAAGCCCTAGCATGATTTTTCAGGATGATATCCCCTGAACATAAGCCCTAATGCATCTTTTGGAGCAAAACTTTAATATAAGACCGGGTCTTATTTTCGGGGAAACACGGTATCTTCTCAAATTAGTGTTTTTGTTCTTCAGATAAATACCCAGAAGTGAAATACCTGGGTCACAGGTAGTTCTTAATTTTTTTGAGAAATCTCCATGCTCTTGTCCATGGTGGCTGCACCAATTTACAATCCCATGAATAGTGTACGAGGTTTCCCTTTTCTCTACATCCTCACCAACACTTCTTATTTCTTGTCTTCTTGATTATGGCCATTCTGACAGGTGTGAGGTAATATCTCACTGTGGTTTTGATTTGCATTTCCCTAATAATTAGTGATATTGAATGTCTGCTTATGTGCTTGTTGGCCATCTGTATGTTTTTCTTGGGGAAAAAATGTCCATTCAGATCTTCTGCCCATTTTTAAATTGAGTTGCTTTTTGTTGTTGTTGAATTGTATGAGTTCCTTTTATGTTTTGGATATTAACCTCTTTTTGGAAATATCATCTGTAAATATCTTCTCCCACGTGGTGGTTACCTTTTCATTTTGTTGCTGGTTTCCTTTGCTGTGCAGAAGCTTTTTAGTTTGATGTGTCCCATTAGTTTGTTTTTGTTTTTGTTCCCCTTGCCATTGAAGTTGAATCCACGAAAACATCACAAAGATCAATGTCTTTTCTACTGTCTTTTTAGTCTCTATTTATTTCTGCTCTGATTTATATTATTTCCTTCCTTTTGATGACTTTGTTTTCTAGCTTCTTCGTTTTCTAGTTTCTTTAGATATAAGGTTAGATTATTTGTGCTTTTTCTTGTTTCTTGAGGTAGGCCTGTATTGCTATAAACTTCCCTTTCCACACAGCTTTTGTTGTATCCAATAGATTTTGGTATGCTGTATTTTTATTTTCGTTTGTCTCCACATGTTTTTTAATTTCCCCTTTGATTTTTTCATTGACCCAATATTTGTTCAGTAGCATGTTGTTTAATCTCTAAATATTTGTGCTTTTTCCAGCTTTCTTCATGTAGTTGATTTCAAGTTTTATACTGTTGTGGTTTGGAAAAGATGCTTGATATTATTTCAATCTTATTAAATTTATTGAGACTTGCTTTGTGCCCTGACATATGGTCTACCTTGAGAATGTTCCATGTGCACTTGAGAAAAATGTATATTCTGCTGCTTTGGGGGTGGAATGTTCTATGTATATCTATTAAGTCCATCTGTTCTAATGTGTCATTTAAGACTGATGTTTTCTTGTTGACTTTTTGTCCGGATGATCAGTCCATTGGTATAAGCGGGGAGTTAATGTCGCCTATTATTATTATGTGTTATCAAGTTCTCCCTTTAGGTTTGTTAACTTTATATATTTTGGTGCGCCTATATGGGGTGCACATATATTAATAATTGTTACATCATCTTGATGTATTGTCCCTTTCATCATTATGTAATGTACATCTTTGTCTCTTGTTACATTTTTGGCTTATGGTCTTTTTTGGTCTGGTAGAAGTGTGGCTACACCTGCTTTCATCTGGATGCCATTTGCTTAGAGTATAATTTCCACCCCTTCACTCTGAACCCATGTTTGTCTTTAGAGCTGAGACGAGTCTTCTGAAGGCAGCATATGGTTGTGTCTGTTTTTTAATCCATCCAGCCACTCTGTGCCTTTTGATTGGTGAGTTAAATTCGTTTGCATTTAGGGTGATTATTGATATGTAAGTGTTTACTACTGCCATTTTATCTTTTGTTTTCTGATCACTCCATTGTTTCTTTTGCCATTGTTTCTTTTCCCTCATATTTCTGCCATTTTAGGTTGATGATTTTTTATGATTTTTTCTGTTTCCTCTTTTTCTGTGTTTTTTGTCTCTGCTCTGGAGTTTTATTTTGTGGTTACCATGAGGTTTATGTAAAAAGTCTCGTAGACAAAATAGTCCTTTTTCTGCTGATAGCAATCTATCTTCATTTGCCTATATAGATTCCATTCTTTCCTTCCTCCTCTTTTATGTTTTAGTCATAGCAAATTTTCTTTTTCTACATTGTGAGTTTGTTACCAAATTAAAGTAGCTATAGTTATTTTTAATGCTTTGCTTTCTTTGATCTTTATGCTACAATTAAGTGTTTAGCACCCTGTTCTGAAGTAGAGTTGCAATTTCCTTCTTCCGTCTGTCACCCAACTCAAGGTTTTGTGTGCCTTTGCTTTTTTGTTTCAGGTAGAAGAGGTCCTTTCAACATTGTGTGTGTGTGTGTGTGTGTGTGTGTGTGTGTGTGTGTGTGGTGAACTCTCTCAGCTTTGTTTGTCTGGGAAAGCTTTTATCTCTCCTTCACATCTAAAGAATAACTTTGCTGGAAAGAGTATTCTTGGCTGGCAGTTTTATCTTTCAGTATTTTGAATAGGTCAATCCACTGTCTCCTGGCCTGTGAGTTTCTATCATCAAATCTGATGATAGCCTAATGGGTGTTCCTTTGCAGGTTACTGTCTTTCCCCTCTTTCCTCCCCCACTGCCTTTAAAATTCTTTCCTTATCATTGACTTTTGACAGTTTTAATATAATATGTCTTGGAGAAGGTCTTTTTGTATTGCGATAATTAAGTGTTCTATTAGCTTTGTAGACCTGTATATCCAGTTTTTCCCCAGGTCAGCTATTATTTATTGAAATATGCTCTTTGTTGCCTTCTCCCTCTTTTCTCCTTCTGGGATACCCATTGTCCTTATGTCACCTTTTCTAATGAAGTCAGAGTGTTCTCATAGAGTTTCTTCATTTTTAAAAAATCTTAGTTTTCTCTTCTTTTCCACCTGAATCATTTCTAGATTTCTATCTTTAAGCTCACTATTGCTTTTTCATATGATCTGCTCTATTTACAAGCTTTTTAGTGCATTCTTCATTTCATTTATTGAGTTCTTCAGCTGCAGAATTTCTGTTTGGTTCATTTTTAGACTTCCAATCTATTTGGTAAAGTACTCCTACTGTTCTTTATTTCTGAGAGCATTGAACTGCCTTTCTGAGTTTTCTTGTAGCTCTTTGAGTTTCTTCATGACAGCTATTTTGAATTTTGTCAGTTAGATCACAATCTTCCATGACTTTAAGTTTGGTTTCAGGAGAATTGTCACTTTCTTTTTGTGGTACCATGTTACCATGGTTTTTCATGGTGCTTAATGAGTTGTTCCTCTGCGGGTGCCTTTGGAGTAGCAAACACTTCTCTTATTAGGTAAAGGTTTGTTTACTTTGATTCTAAGTTTAACAAGTTGGCAATTACAGGTGATTCTTTTGCTTCCCAGTAGGTAGTGCTATAGCACAAGATTTTGGTTTCTCCTACCTGTGCTGCCTCTGGCTATATTTGAAAGCCAGCACTTTCCACACTGCACTGTCCTCACCATTGGTGCCACTGGTGCCCTCATGGTCACTGCTTGTGCCTCTAGGGTTGCTGGTGCCTTGCTGACATCCCTTTTCCATATTAATGTCCCAAAATTACATGTGTCCAAAAGCATAGACTAATAAATTTTTATGCACGAATTTCTTAAATCATGTAGAAAACAAAAAATGGAATTACTGGGCCGGCCCAGTGGCTCAGGCGGTTAGAGCTCCATGCTCCTACTCCAAAGGCTGCTGGTTCAATTCCCACATGGGCCAGTAGGCTCTCAATCACAAGATTGCCAGTTCAATTCCTTGAGTCCCTCAAGGGATGGTGGGCTGTGCCCCCTGCAACTAGCAACGGCAACTGGACCTGGAGCTGAGCTGCACCCTCCTCAACAAAGATTGAAAGGACAACAACTTGACTTGGAAAAAAGTCCTGGAAGTACATACTGTTCCCCAATAAAGTCCTGTTCCCCTTCCCCAATAATTTTTTTTTTAAAAAGTGGAATTACTAATCAAAGTAACAATTATACAAGTTTTTTATAATTTCCCATGTATTTACTGTTGTCAAACTGAACAATGGTCCAGCCATTTGGTACATGTCATTGAAAAGAACACTCAAACTTGATTTGTTAGTAGGCACTTTATTGCAAGCCAGCAAGAAAAGAGGGCTTTTGGGATGGTTGCCACAGCAATGTCTTCCCGAGAACAAAAGATCACCTGGGAAAACATCTCGGACAAGCACTGTTACAGTTCCATCAATCAAAATATACTACAGGTTTAAGTAATTAGCTAGGCATTCTCCAAGTTCTTGACCCTTCTGTACAAGTTAGGTAGGCTACGTAATATTTACCAGAGAACTTTACCTCTTCGTGTGTCTTCAGTTACTAGTGTCTAGTTACTAATTACTAGTGTATAGTGTCTTTTCATTTCAACCCAAAGGAATTCCTCCAGCATTTCTTCCAAGGAGGGTCTAATGGTAAGAAACTCCCTCAGCCTTTGTGTATCTGGAAATGCCTTCATTTCTCCTTTATTTTTTAGGGACAGTTTGCTGAATACAGGTTACTTGGTTAACAGTTTGTTTGTTTTTTCCCCTTGGACACATTGAGTATATCAACACTGTTTTCTTACCTCCAAGGTTTCTGATGAGAAATCTGCTGATTATCTTACTGGGAAAGATAAAATTAAAGCTTTCTTCCTTTCAGATTTACACAATTTAAAAATGTGTTATCTGGGGCCAGCCTGGTGGCACAGGCAGTTAGAGCTCCATGCTCCTAACTCTGAAGGCCGCCGGTTCGATTCCCACATGGGCCAGTGGGCTCTCAACCACAAGATTGCCAGTTCAATTCCTCGAGGCCTGCAAGGGATGGTGTGTTGCGCCCCCTGCAACTAGCAATGGCAACTGTACCTGGAGCTGAGCTGTGCCCTCCACAACTAAGATTGAAAGGACAACAACTTGACTTGGAAAAAAGTCTCGAAGTACACACTATTCCCCAATAAAGTCCTGTTCCCCTTCCCCAATAAAACCTTAAAAGAAAATGTATTATCTGATTGTGTCTTACCCAACACACATTTTTTATACTATTATAATACCAGTTGTTTGGTAACATCATTTGTAAAGAAAACATAAACAATTTTGAAAGCAGTTATTGAGTATTAAAACTATAGACATTTTGAACTGTTTAAGAGTATAAAACATTAGATTAACAAACAAGAAATGATAAGACCACTGGAAAAAACTACAGGTTTTTATTTCCGGTAAGTTAATATAAATTGCTAAAAACCATATAAGGCTATTTGGGGTACTTGTTCCACTTCTACAGACCAAAGAGTGACAAAAACAATGAAAATTGTCACCATGCACATGTCATGTGCCCTCCAACTTCAGGACAGACAACAACAAACAGTAAAATACGAAAACAAGTACAAGAGGACACAAACACACACACAAACACACAAACAAACACAAACACAGGACACACAACAAACACACAAAGAAAAACACACCACACACACAGGCACACAACCCACACAACAAGCATGCCTACCACTGTGACTTTCCTCCAGTGGGTGGGGCCATGGGCAGGGCTAGGAGCCCACCCGCACTCCTGCGACCCTGGCGGCCTGCCCTGGGGCTCCACGGTGACAGCCAACTCCAGAGCACTGCCTTCTTAGCTGAGCCCAGCCCCTGTCACCACCACCCTTCGGTGTAGAAGCTGCCACTTCAGCACAGACTCAGTGTGTATGTCCCAGTCTGTGTGCCCATCTCCCGGTGTGTCTCACTCTGTGTCTTGCCTGCTCGGGGGTCTCGCTAGTGCCCACTCTGTCCGTCAATCTCTCTCTCTTGCTCTCTCTCTGTCTATCTCTGTCTCTCCCTCTCTCTGTCTCCACCTCTGTCTCTCTCTCCCTCTCTTTGTCTCTCTTTTTCTCCCTCTCCCTCTCCTTTTCTCCTCTCATTGTGTCTGTCGTTTGCTCGCTGTCTCTCTCCGTCTCTCTGTTTCCATCTCTCTCTGTCTCTCCCCACCCTCTCTGTCTCTCCCCCTCTGTGTCTCTCCCTGTCTCCACATTTATAGAACATATAAAATATATTATATATGTGGATTGAGGTTTGCAAAACAAGTTATTTACTGGTAGGGATAAGACTATGGCCACACATGTGTGAGACTGATAAGAGTGAAGTATAAAACATGTTTTTGTGTGAAACTGAGCATAACAAAATTGAGTAATAAACATGTTCACCAAAACAACTTCTGGTTATCACCTAAGAGGTAAACAACTCCTGGCAAATAACTTCTGGTTATTACCTAAGAGGTAAATAACTCCTGGCAAATAACTTCTGGTTATCATCTAAGAAGTAAACAAGTCAAAGGAAAAGAGGATAAAAGCAGAACTCCAGAGCAATGCCATGAGTGGTCCGAGTGGGCACTGCTCTGACTAAGACCCTCTGTGAGGGAGGACATTAGTCTGGGTGATCAGACAGAGTCCTCTGCGAGGTGCAAACTGGGATACTCCGGGCCCCTCCGAAGTTCTTCCTTGTAAGACCAGTTCGCCTCAGACCCTTCGTGGACCCAGTCATCTCTCCTGGACCAGGGACCTTCTCCATCTCTATTGACTCTGGGACTTACTTGGTTCGTTATTAAATTCTATTCTATTCTGTATAAGCTTCAGTGCTTACCAGAGCATTGGCCTCTGGAGGGACATTGGCTCCCAAATAAAACTGTGTTACTCACTCTATCTGACCCTGTGTGCCAGGGACTTTGTTCCCCACTCGCAGTCACGAATAGCACGCAGGGACACGTAGGGCCCTGCCGAGGGGTTAATGTCCCCTTGACTTTCAGGAAGAGACTGAAAATGTGGCCACTGCCCTTTCAGGGGCTCACAACACCATGCGCCTCTCTCTCTCTCTCTCTCTCTCTCTCTCTCTCTCTCTCTCTCTTCCTCCCACCCCACCCTCTCACTCTCTCTGGCTTTCTCTCATTCTCTCTTCCAGCTCCCCAGGTCAGGAGAGGCATGTGTAGTGGAGAGACGTGAGATTGGGCAGGGTGCTGGTCTCGGTGAGGGGCGAGGAGGAAGGTTGTCTAAGGAAGGATGGATGGCAGCAGCATGGAGCTGATGCACCCTGGTGGCTCCCCGTGGCTCTGGGCCAGTCCCGCCTGCCAGGAGGGTCGGCCAGGTCCAGGGCCAGAGCCAGGAAGGTCGGCCAGGGCTAGGGTCGTGCTGCGCGTGCCTAGGACCAAAGGGGGCTGAGAGGACCGCGAGCCTCAGTTTCCCTGACCAGGGGACCGCAGAGCAGCCAGGCGGGTCTGCGGAGGTAAGCCGGTCAGGACCTGGGGATTCCCGGAAGGCCAGAGAACCGAGACTTCGGTCACCCCCAGGCAAGTGGCGGAAGCCCGAGGTGCCTCTGGCCCGGTGCAGCGCAGGGCGTTGGGAGCTGGCCAGGACTCGCCCCCGCCCGCGCCCGCGGTGTCCGGAGGAGGTGAGGGGCAGGCTGGAGACCGGGTGAGGACGGATCTGGCGAGATGGGAGTTCTGGTGCGCAGTCCAGTCGGCCCACGGGTGTGGTGCTCGCTGGTGAGGCTGGCCTGGCGGTGGCTCCTGGGGTGCCCTGCGCCAGGTCCTTATGTCTAAGGTCACATTCCCCTGAATGTGATGGATCTCGTCTGATCTCGGAAGTTAAGGAGGGTTAGTACTTGCGTGGGATTCCGCCTGGGAATACCGGGTGCTGTGAGCTTTTGCCGACCGGCAGGGGGCTCCCTCTGCAACCTCCTGCCCCTTGACCCTCTGCAGCAGCCCACCCCCGCTGCAGGTCTCCCTGGCCAGCGGCGGGTCTGCCGCCTGGCTGTACAACCTCCCAGCCCCTGCGGCAAGCCAGGCCAGCCGGCCCCGGCTTCCTCCGTCCTCGTTCTCTTCCTGCTGGCGAGCCGGCAGCCCACAGCCATTCGCTGCGCCGCCACCGCCCCCAACGCCCAGCCCAGGGCTGCCTGCCCTCGAACGCCTCCACCTTCGCTCCACCAGCCTCCGGCTGTTTTCTCCAGCCAAGGACATGCCCGTCTTCTTGCACCTGGGCCCCGAGACACATACTCCGATCCCTGGCAAACAGGAAGCCCACCCGCCCCACCCACCCGAGGCCTCGTCTCCCCCAAGGTCCAGGTGCCCTCCGTCCGGCCACAGTCGCTCTGCACGTACCAGAAAAGACCCGGAGCAAACCAGCAGAGGGAAAAACCGAGCCACACACCTGCGCGTGGCGCGCCCTCCGACTCCTGGATAGACGACCGCAAGGGGAAAAGCACGCAGGCACACAACCCACACCCCACGCAAGGAGGGTGCCAGCCACCGCGACTTTCCTCCCGCGGGCGGGACCCTGGGCGGGGCTCGGAGCCCACGCACTCCTGAGACCCTGGAGGCCTGCTCAAAGGCGTCCTTTTTCCTAATTTTCTTCTACATTAAAAAAATGCTAATAATTTGCTTTTTTTTCTATTTTCCTTTAAAAAAATTAGTCGTAGGCACAATTTGCCTGTGGCTTCTGAACAACAAGCCAGTTTTGCAGTGTTTCTCTCCAGCGGGTGATATGCTTAGTGTTCCATATTTATACTTAAGGATTTTTTTTTTTACGAAGTGTATGTTTCTTGCTTGCTTTCTGGTTTTTAACAACAACAACAACAACAACAACAACAAAAGTAAATGCTCCTTCCAGCAGGGTCTTGGGCGGCAGGATCAACGTGCAGTTTCAGGGTGTCACAGGGCTTGGGAGTGGCTGAGAGTTTTCACAAGTGACCAAAGGGGTTGTGGGCGTCCAGGCCCAGGTGGGCAGCAGAAAGTACTGTCTGGGGGTTTCCGACCACACCTGACAGCTTCTCATTGTTTCGAGGAGGCCACTTTGGGGTTCAGGTTAGCTAGGCTCTCACACCTGCTGCTCCAGGTTCCGGATGACCCGCACGACCTGGTGCACAACCAGCACTGTGGTTGAGGGCTTCTGACTACTGAGGGGCAGCTGGCACATGTGCCATATCTCCTTGAAAGCCTCATTGATGTCTCCAAGGCAGCGGCTCCTGCTGGTTACTGCCACCCACACTTCTTCTGCTCAGCCTTCTGCTCTGGAGGGGGGAGAAAGCCTTACTCGTTGCTGTCCAGGCTGGTCCGGGTCTGGGTCTGCAGGTCCTTCTCCCCTCCCCCTCCTGGTTGTCAGCCACTGACGCATTCTCCTCATTCTTCTCAGCTGGCTTGATCTTACAGCACCCTGAGGCCAGGTGGTGCCTGAGCACTCAGGCACTATGGGAGTCGGCAGAGAGAACTCAGAGAAGGCTTTGGGCCGGCCCCAGAGGGCCACCTGTGATTTCAGTGACTGGAACTTACACCATTAGTAATGCGCATAGTTACATCTTTAGCAAGTGATGACAAAGAGAGGGAAACATGCAATAAAGTGTTTGAACAGGCTGGTGTTGTCAGGCACAGAAAGGGATTTTCTGAAGCTACATTCGACACAGTGCACAATTATCAAATGGAACTGCGTCCTCATTGTGACATGTATGTGTGAAGCTTCTGGCCAGCTGTTATTGCTAGGGTAGGTAGACAGACAGAAATGAGCAGGAGGAGAGACCTACCTGCTTAGAAAGCCCCCTGCTGCAGCTCCTACTTGGGTCCAGACCCCTTGAAGCTATCCTCAGTCAGGACACCAATGTCTTACTAGCCCAGCAGGACTCCAGGCTCACACATACCCCTAAATCAAAGGGATGTATTGTTAGAAGCTTAGAGAGAGAGAAACCACGCTACTTATCAGAATATACATCCTGCTTCTCAGGGCCATTTTTAATGAGCTTCTGAAATAGATCATGGGAAATTTACAGGTTCACACTAA
Organism: Rhinolophus sinicus; assembly: GCF_057876585.1. Lineage (NCBI taxonomy): Eukaryota > Metazoa > Chordata > Mammalia > Chiroptera > Rhinolophidae > Rhinolophus > Rhinolophus sinicus. The sequence goes on from NC_142506.1 coordinate 42,246,035, forward strand.
TTCTCTGAGAGGCAACATTGAGAACCAGGGGGTAGGACAGGACACCTGTGGGGACAGAGCCCCAGAAAGTAGTTTACAGGCTCTCGGCCTCGCATGGAAGGGTGGTGGCTCAGGTGGAAGATGGCCGTCAGCTGTGGCTGATTGGCTGTCGGCTGTGGCCAGTTAGCCAATTGGCCGCTGATATAACTGCCGTGGCTATGGAGGAGAGCCGAGGAGAGCTGAGGAGCAGAGTCGAAGATTGCCAAGGAGAGACGAGGAGAGCCGAGGAGAGCTGAGGAGAGCAGAGGAGCAGAGTCGAGGAGAGTGGAGGAGAGTCGTCGGTTGGTTGGCAGAAAAACGGACAGCAGGTCGCACGTCCGGTGAACCCAGCCTCCAGTGAGACCATAGTGGTATGACTCCTCTACTATGGTTCCGTGGGTGTTCCTTTTTGGCCTCACCATATCCTGCATTCTTATGTGGGGAGTGGGACCAGAGACCCTGCCGGACGCCCCACACGACAAATGGCACAGCGAGCAGGGTCTCCCGCACAACAACACCTCAGCAGGAAAAGAGAAAGATGACAGGGAGGGAGAGGGGGAGACATTTCTACCCATAGAGATAAAAGCCCTCCCACAATGTAAGGAGAGGTGCTTCCCTCTCTTGGGTCGGCCCGCTCCATGCTCTAAGGGTACTCGCTTTTACTCATGCCCTTCGTGCTGCTCTATGCTGTACAAACTGTCTCTGGACTGAATTCTTTCTCCAAGAAGACAAAGAGCCACGGTACAACGTCATTCCCAGTAACATTATCAATCTGCATTATATGAAGCGCTGCTTGCAAAGGCTTCAGACAGGTGTTATACTTCAGTGACTGGAACTTACATTGTTAGTTATATATGTGGTGACTGGTCTGACTAGGGATGTGAGATTGAGGGAAACACAGAGCAAAGTGTTTGAACCTGCTTATGTAACCCCCGATGAAAGGGTGATGGCGTATGGCTCCCACCACTGTGTATAATGAGCAAATGAAACACATCCTCAATTTGTAATGCATGAGCCAAACTTACAGCTTCAGGTGTTATCAATAACCTTTATCTCGAAAGCTACTGGCAGACATCTCAGCCGAGTGTTTTATCAGTGAATAGAACTTATACCTTTTGTAATTCACATAGTATATTATTTCCAGGAATTGTTTTATAACAATTATAACAAATATTTTTATCAATATTTCTTAGATGCTACCTGCACTGCAGCCCACTAAATTCAGGATAAGGTTCTTTCAGGAGAAGCAACAGAGACATTCTCTAACGCCTGTAGGAAACGCAGCGACCCACTACAATAAAAATGGGAGCATTGCCACCACACTGATTTCAATATTGTTCCTTCAGGGAAAGCTGGCCCAATGCTTCCGATATCAGTTTTCAACACATTTCACTAGAGCTGTGGTCTGCATGTTTGCAGTGCACTACACGGAAGAATCTCTGTGCCTCCCAGTGCTGTCAGTGAACTGAATGCTACCTGTCGTGCGGGAGACCCTGCTCGCTGCGCCATTTGTCGTGCGGGGCGGCCTGCGGGGTCTCTGCTCCTGCTCCCCATACAAGAACGCAGGATATGGTGAGGCCAAAAAGGAACACCCACGGAGCCATAGGTAGGGGAGTCGTACCACTACGGTCTCACTGGAGGCTGGGTTCACCGGACGTGCGACCTGCTGTCCGTTTTGTCTGCAACCCACCGACGACTCTCTTTCACTCTCCTCCACTCTCCTCTCTCTCTCTTTCCTAGCATAGCCACAGCAGTTATATTAGTGGCCAATGGCTCACTGGTTACAGCTGACGGCCAACTAGCCACAGCTGATGGCCATCCAATCACATTGATGGCCATTTACTACCTGAGCCAGCACCTGTCTATGTGAGGCCGAGAGCCTGGAAACTACTTTCTGGGGCTCTGCCCCCACACTACCCATTCCACAAAGCACATAGTGAAGTGAGGGCCGACTCCTGTAACCAGCAGGCCTGCAGAAAGCTACAGGCCTGCTGAGCATGATGTTCTCTCAGTGAATAAGACTTACTCCCAGTGCACACTCAATGAATAGAACTCATGCATATAGAAAAATGTGTGTAGTCATGTGGACTTGTGAAAACATGGTTTCAACAAGTTTCCAGTGCTCTATTAACTGCAAACTGTTTCTTTAGAGAAAGAAACTGAAACAATGCTCTAATGCAGCTTCTGAGGTCTCTTCACAAACATGCTCTCAAACCTTCCCAATGGAAACTTACCATTTTACATGTTTCTATGAAAGCAGTCAAATGTGGACATGGACAATTTTCTAAACAGATCCATGTGAGTTGCATTCTACAGAGTTTGGAACCCAGAACGAACACATGTTCAGTGAGGCATATAGGAAATCATTTAACTTCCAAGATTTCTCATAAAATTTCAGAGAAGCTACTAGCATACCTGCACACTATATTCAGCAGAGTTTTCTTTCATTGAGTGGAATTTTTCTTCTTTTGGTAAAGAATGTGATTTCAGACGTAACTATTTTTAATACCATTTTAACAAGCTACTTGCAAACTCTGTTCACTGTAATGTTTTTTTCAGTGATCACACTGCTACAAACTGAGGAAAACATGTAGGAATATGTTTGAACAGCTGTGGAGACAGAGCCCCAGAAAGTATTTTACAGGCTCTCGGCCTCACGTGGAAGGGTGCTGGCTCGGGTGCTGTGGCTGATTGGCCATCGGCTGTGGCCGGTTAGCCGATTGGCCGCTAGTATAACTGCTACGGCTACCGAGGAGAGCCGAGGACTGCCGAGGACTGCCTAGGATTGCCGAGGACTGCCGAGGAGCCGAGGAGAGCGGAAGAGAGGAGAGGAACAGGGTCGAGAGAGTGGAGGAGAGTCGTTGGTCGGTTGGAGGAAAGGCGGACGGCAGATCGCGCGTCCGGTGGGCCCAGCCTCCAGTGAGACCATAGTGGTATGACTCCCCTACCTATGGCTCCGTGGGTGTTCCTTTTTGGCCTCACCATATCCTGCGTTCTTATGTGGGGAGCGGGAGCAGAGACCCCGCAGGCCGCCCCGCCTGAAAAATGGCACAGCGAGCAGGGTATGGTGTCGGCTGAAACCCTCCGGAATATACTGGAGCAGTTTACACGTATATAAGCTCGGCTTCATAAGCAGAGTACGGTGCTGGCCAACACCTATGGTAGCATGGTGGAGCGGTTTGTTCGTGTGAGAGCCCAGCTTCGGAACACCCATGAGGAGCGACACCAGGAACGGGAGGCACGGTCTGCCCGGGAGACTCAAGCCTCCAGCTGGCACATCAGCCTCTTGGCCATGGAAGGTACTGCCTTCATTTTGGTGATCTGCTGCGGCCTTAAGCTCCGAGAGTGGTGGACATCTTACAAGGAGGCCTCCACCCACTCAGACACCTGGCACGGCGAGCAAGATTCTGACCAAGTAGGAATGGAGTCTGACTCTGGGCAGGAGGACATGGGCCCCCACATAGTATATGGTGTTTGGTGGCCACTGTTCTCAGGAGTTGGACCCCCAAGGAGGGGTGGGAGGACATGGACGGCTCTCCAGCCAGTGTAGAGAGGGCCCTGCAGGCTCTGCCTGAGCGGTTGCCGGAGGAGGAGAAGGCTACAGCCGGCCGCATGGGCTGGATGTTCCTCACGGCCTTGAGCCTCAACTCGGAAAATGCGGTTAATGAAGTGGCCCGGGTGCCGGACCAGGTGTCCCGGTTGGAAGCGCTGGAAGCCCGGGTCCGCCTGTTAGAACAGGGGCCCCAAGGTGGAGGCTCTGAGGCAGAGGCGGAGGAAGCGAGTGGAGACAATGTAGCTCCCAACCCCCAAGCCTGGCCAATCTTGAAGCAAAGGGTAAAACGTGAGCAACCTTTGGGCCCCAGGGGCGTTGCTGCCGGCAACCCAGCTGTGACTGAGTTCACGACCTACACCCCATACACTCCCACTGAGCTGCGGGAGCTGGGGAGGCGGTACAGACAGCGCCCTGGAGAACCAGTCTCAGCTTGGCTATTACATGTATGGGATGAGGGAGCAGACAGCATTCTCTGCTCCCCAGGCGAGATGGAAAAGCTAGCCTTCGTAACAGTGCATCCGTCCCTGAGACAAAGGTTACAGAACTGCCATAGGTTGGCCAACAACCAGGGCAACCATTCTCTAATGCAGTGGCTCACTGCTGTGGTACGCACAGTATGGGGACAGGCTGGCGAGCTGCCAGACACAGTGAGTCACTGGCAGTCATATACAGAACTTATTCAAATCATCCGTGAAATGGGTATGAGACATGCTATTTTTAACCTCAACATGCAGGGCCCAGATGACGAGCTGTTTACTTCCAGCATGAGAGATCTGGTGTTGGATACTGCACCTGTGAATGCTGTTGGATCCTTGGTTGCTATTCTTACACCGTATGTAGGGCGACGGATCCATGAAGTTACAATTGCCATGGCCACCCTAGGGGATGTTGAAAGCCAGAGGTGAAGGAAGTTAAGACAGGAGGTCCGCACAGTTGAGACCTGGAAGCCCAAACCAAAGGTAAAGGGACGAGGTCGCGGGCCTCAGAGAGTAACACGCGTACAGATGTGGCGTGATCTCGTGGCAGCAGGGGTCGATAGGAAGAAAATAGACCGACAACCCAATGCACTCCTGCTTGAACTTTGGAAACAGTTGCGTCCGGAACAACAATTCCAGAGAAGCATAAAGGAGGAGTCTGGGAATGTGCGACCCGTGTCCCTCCAGGACTTCATGCAGCTGCTTGAGGCCGACTCCTTTCAGCTTGATTAGGGGTGGGGCCAAGGTACCCGGTCAGAGGGACGAGCAGGGACCGGAGGCCCCACATGGAACTGTCCATACATTGGTCCCCTTCGCATGTACAGAGGGTTTTGGCTCTAGTTGACACTGGCACAGACTGCAGTCTTGTTTATGGGAACCCAGAACTGTTCCCCAGACCAGCAATCTGCATTGATGGCTACGGGGAAAAAACTGACTGTGAAAGCCGTTTCCTTACCACTGGGTATAGGAAAGCTTCCTCCTCATACCTACAAGGTTTATGTCTCCCCCGTTCCGGAGTATATTCTAGGGGTGGACGTGCTACATGGCCTCAGCTTACAGACGTCGGTAGGAGAGTTCCGTCTCCGGATCCAGGTGGTGAAAGCGGTGACATGCGGGCATGCTCACCACCCTCCTCAAGTGTTGCCACAGCCCTGGCGCATGGTTACAGTGGGGCAGTACCACCTGCCAGGAGGACAGGAGGAGATTGGTCGTACAATATTGGAATTGTAGAAGGCACATATTGTGAGGCCAACGCACAGTCCCTTTAACGCCCCAGTATGGCCTGTCAAGAAGCCAGATGGGACCTGGCGAATGACTGTGGACTATAAGGAGTTAAATAAGGTGACGCCACCCTTGCACGCTGCAGTGCCTTCAATTCATGATTTAATTGATCGTCTGACTGTCTGCCTGGGGACATATCACTATGTAGTGGACTTGGCCCTGGCAGGTCAAAAGGCCCCACTCTCGGTGGTTGGGCCTGATAGCCCCATGTGGGGCCGGTTTGACTCATGATTTGCAAGTGACGCCAGGGGTGGTGGCTGAGTGGCCACCGCAAGTGACTGTAGTATACAGAGGTCCTGATACCGGGATGATTTTGTGAGGAAACTATGTGCTCTCACTATGGCCTATTATGGGGTCCCCTGTTCTGTTACGTGTTGAAACTATGCAAGGGACCCCAAGCACTGCCATAAAGGTCTGGTACCACAAACCGGGAAAGGTGCCGGTGGCAGCGACCCTCCTTTCCCAGGACAAAAAGCTAGCATGTATCCTCCTAGATGGAAGGGATTTGCCATTGTTGGTTCCTAAGACTACCGTTTCTTTTCGTCCGTAGGTGTCAGTAGGCTAATATGGCACAGGGACCCTCGCGGAAGACGCTTGTCGCGTAGATTGTGAGGCGAGACCCTGTAGGGGTGGAGTGTGGGGACAGAGCCCCAGAAAGTAGTTTATAGGCTCTCGGCCTCACGTGGAAGGGTGCTGGCTCGGGTGGTGGATGGCCGTCAGCTGTGGCTGATTGGCCGTCGGCTATGGCCGGTTAGCCGATTGGCTAACTGCTGCGGCTACCGAGGAGAGCCGAGGATTGCTGAGGAATTCCAAGGATTGCCGAGGACTGCCGAGGAGCCGAGGAGAGTCGAGGAGAACAGAAGAGAGGAGAGGAACAGAGTCGAGGAGAGTGGAGGAGAGTCGTCGGTCGGTTGGCGGAAAGGCGGACGGCAGGTCGCGCATCCAGTGGGCCCAGCCTCCAGTGAGACCATATGGTATGACTCCCCTACCTATGGCTCCGTAGGTGTTCCTTTCTGGCCTCACCATATCCTGCATTCTTGTGTGGGGAGCGGGAGCAGAGACCCCTCAGGCCACCCTGCCTGAAAAATGGCGCAGCGAGCAGGGTCTCCTGCATGACAACAGCCTTGTATTAACTAGCACCAACAGGGATTTAGGCAAATGCTTTTCAGCCCATGATGTGATTAGGGAATGGAACTCATCCTCATTTGAGGAATAATGGGGAGCAGTGTGTTTTTCCAGGAACCATCAGCTCCATGTCAAGTCATTGTTTTCAATAGTTGTGGAGGGCACAGCTCAGCTCCAAGTCAAGTCATCTTCAATCTAGTTGTGGAGGGCACAGCTCACTGGCCCATGTGGGGTTGAACCGGCGACCTCGGTGTGATGAGCACTGTGCTCTAACCAGTGATCCAACCAGCCGCCCCCTCATCCTCATTTTTAATGCCCACGTGAAGCTTATTGCCAAGACAAAGAAGCAATCAAATGAAGAAACAAAATAGAAACAGGTTCACAGATACAAGGACCAAACCAATGGTTGTCAGATGGGAGGGTGGTCGCCACCAGTCAAGGACCCTGCCAGTCTGATGGAGACAAAGCTCTATCCGCAGTTTACATTTGCATGACTGCATCAAGGAGGAAGTGCATGTCTGACATGTACTGGCCGCAGCTGTTACCTCTTGTTGGAATTGCATGTGTTTGCTCTTGCTTGTTTTTAAAACATTGATATTTCAGAGGTTTTTGCCCCAAAGTGATACTGGACCTTTCTCTGGTTCTGGGTTGTGAAAAATGCTTTGGTGTTTGAAGTTCGTTTTTCTAGCTTCTTGCATTTTTGTGTGCTCTGTTATGGCCACAGACAGAGCCAGCCACTTTCGGTCTGTCTTCTGAGGCTGGTATCACACGTGAATAGTGGTGTCTGCCCTGAGATGAGGTGCATATTTACTAAAAGGGCTTCATTTTATACATCTAATATTTCATCTCTTTGGGGCTTCAGTTAAAAGCAAACTACTTCCAATCAAAAGAGACAAAAATTAATGAATCCTGTCAAAAGACACGTGGGCAGACACAAAAGGGAACCTATTCTATGCTTTTGTTTAGAGAAAAGATCCAGGAACAGAGGCCAGAAAAGAGATTGGGTTGGCTAGGGGCTGGAAAGGAAGGAATGGGGAGTGAGGCTAGTGGGTGGTGGATTTCATTTTGGGAGATGAAATATTTTATAGCTACAGAGTGATGACAGATGCCCAAGTCTGTGAATGTATAACTGCTCAGGAATGTGCAATTTACAAGGACGTCTGTTGCATTTAATTACAATAAATTAAACCCCAAATGTAAGACGTCACATAAATACAACAGCAAAATTAAAATTAAGGAAATGACAAATGTAAAGAATAAAAGGGAAGGGAAGGAACTTTTGGGTGGAGGACAGGGGTGACATTATGGAACAGGAAAGAGTTCTGAATGGCAGTCTACAGCCGGCCAACCCTGCAGCAGTGGAGGGCACATTGAAAACTCCAGGTCCGAGACAGGTACGAGAATTGGTGCAGCTGGCAGGTCATCTTTTAGAGGTGTGGGGCACAATGATCCAGGTCTGCGTGTCATGCAGGGTGTCATGCGGGGGACCCTGCTCGCTGCACCATTTGTCATGTGGGGCGGACTATGGGGTCTCTGCTCCCGCTCCCCACATAAGAACGCAGGATATGGTGAGGCCAAAAAGGAACACCCACGGAGCCATAGATAGGGGAGTCACACCACTATAGTCTCACTGGAGGCTGGATCCACACGACCTGTAACCTGCTGTCCGCTTCTCTGCCTGCCACCCAACCAACCAACCAACGAAGCCATAGCAGTTGTATCAGTGGCTAATTGTCTAACTGGTTACAGCTGATGGTCACTTAGCCGCAGATGATGGCCATCTACTACCTGAGCCAGCACCTTTCCATGTGAGGCTGAGAGCCTGGAAACTGCTCTCTGAGTCTCTGTCCCCACACTCCATCCCTACATGGTCTCGCCTCACAATCTACGCTACAAGCATCTTCTGCAAGGGGCCCTGTGCGAGGAGCCTGGAGGTGAATGCAGTATCCTGGACACAGTTAGGCTCTCTGGACAGACCTAAGGTTTCTCAGGGAACCACCAATCCTTCTTGGCACAGCCAGACTTCCTGGGCTTCTTAGGATACCACCAGTCTCCTCCTGCCCTCCTGGCAGGCGGTACTGTCATACTGTAACCACATGCCAGGGCTGTGGCAACACTTGAGGAGGGTGGTGAGCATGCCCACGTGTAACCATTTTCACCACCCAGATCCAGAGACGGAACTCTCCTACCGACGTCTGTAAGCTGAGGCCATGTAGCACGTCTACGCCTAGAATATACTCCGGAACGGGGGAGACATAAACCTTGTAGGTACGAGGAGGAAGCCTTCCTATACCCAGTGGTAAGGAAACGGCTTTCACAGTCACAGTTTTTCCCCCGTAGCCATCAATGCAGATTGCTGGTCCAGGGAACAGTTCTGGGTTCCCATAAACAAGACTGCAGTCTGCGCCAGTGTCAACTAGAGCCAAAACCCTTTGTACATTCGAAGGGGACCAATGTATGGACAGTTCCACGTGGGGCCTCCGGTCCCTGCTCATCCTCTCTGACCGGGTACCTTGGCCCCACCCCTAATCAAGCTGAAAGGAGTCGGCCTCAAGCAGCTGCATGAAGTCCTGGAGTGACATGAGTCACGCTTTCCCAGACTTCTCCTTTAGGCTTCTCCGGAATTGCTGTTCCAGACTCAACTGTTTCCAAAGTTCCAACAAGAGTGCATTGGGTTGTCGGTCTATTTTTTCCTGGTCGACCCCAGCTACCACAAGATCACGTCACATCTCTGCGCGTGTTACTCTCTGAGGCCCACGACCTCACCCCTTTACTTTTGATTTGGGCTTCCAGGTCTCAACTGCTCAGACCTCCTGTCTTAACTTCCTTTGCCTCTGGCTTTCAACATCCCCTAGGGTGGCCATGGCAGTTGAAACTTCATGGATCCGCCACCCCACATAGAACGTAAGAATGGAAACCAATTACCCAAAAGCACTCGCAGGTGCAGTATCCAAAACCAGATCTCTCATGCTGGCAGTAAAAAGCTCGTCATCTGGGCCCTGCATGTTAAGGTTAAAAATAGCATGTCTCATACCCATTTCACGGATGATTTGAGTAAGTTCTGTATATGACTGCCATTGACTCGCAGTGTCTGGCAGCTCGCCAGCCTGTCCCCATACTGTGCGTACCACAGCAGTGAGCCACTGCATTAGAGAATGGTTGCCCTGGTTGTTGGCCAACCTATGGCAGTTTTGTAACCTTTGTCGCAGGGACGGATGCGCTGTCATGAAGGCTAGCTTTTCCATCTCGCCTGGGGAGCAGAGAATGCTGTCTGCTCCCTCATCCCATAAACGTAATAGCCAAGCCGAGACTGGTTCTCCAGGGCGCTGTCTGTACCGCCTCCCCAGCTCCTGGAACTCAGTGGGAGTGTATGGGGTGTAGGTAGTGAACTCAGTCACAGCTGGGTTGCCAGCAGCAACGCCCCCGGGGCCCAAAGGTTGCTCACGTTTTACCCTTTGCTTCAAGATTGGCCAGGCTTGGGGGTTGGGAGCTACATTGTCTCCACTCGCTTCCTCCGCCTCTGCCTCAGAGCCTCCACCTTGGGGCCCCTGTTCTAACAGGCGGACCCGGGCTTCCAGCGCTTCCAACCGGGACACCTGGTCCGGCACCCGGGCCACTTCATTAACCGCATTTTCCGAGTTGAGGCTCAAGGCCGTGAGGAACATCCAGCCCACGTGGCCGGCTATAACCTTCGCCTCCTCCGGCAACCGCTCAGCTAAAACCTGCAGGGCCCTCTTCACGCGGTGGGAGAGCCGTCCATGTCCTCCCACCCCTCCTTGGGGGTCCAGCTCCTGAGATCAGTGGCCACCAGGTACCACACACTTTGTCGGGGCCATCTGTTCTCCTGCACAGAGTCAGATGCCATTCTTACCTGGCCGGAATCTTGCTCGCCATGCTAGGTGTCTAAGTGGGTGGAGGTCTCCGTGTAAGATATCTGCAACCCTCGGAGCCTACAGCAGCAGCCTACCAAAAAGCCAGTAGTGCCTACTATGGCCAATAGGGCAGCATGCCATCTGGAGGCTTGAGAGGACCACCAATTCACCGAGGGGTCAAGTCTCTCCTAGGCAGACTGCGCTCCCCGTCTCTGGTGCTGCTCCTCATGGGCTTCCTGAGACTGAGTTTTCACATGCACAAACTGCTCTACCATCCCTCGGAGAGTTTTGGCCGGCGCCATACCCTGCTCACCGCACCATTTGTCATGCAGGGTGGCCTACGGGGCCTCCTGTCCCGCTCCCCACATAAGGACACAGGATATGGCTAGGCCAAAAAGGAACACCCACGGAACCATAGATAGGGGAGTGTTGGGAGAGAGCCCAGAAAGCAGCTTCCAGGCTCTCAGCCTCACAAGGATAGGTGCTGGCTCAGGTAGTAAATGGCCATCAACTGTGATTGGATGGCCATCAGCTGTGGCTAGTTGGCCGTCAGCTGTAACCAGTGAGCCATTGGCCACTAATATAACTGCTGTGGCTACGCTAGCAGAAGGTGGTGGGCTAGCAAGAGGATGGTGGCTGAGCCTGCAAGCAGCACAGTGAGGGTTGAGAATTGTGTGACTTCTGCTTCCTGTGTCTCCAACCCAGCCGCCAGCGAGAATATAGTGGTATGAGTCCCGTATCTTTGGCTCCGTGGGTGTTTCTTTTTGGCCTCACCATATCCTGCATTCTTAGGTGGGGAGCGGGGGCAGAGACCCCAGAGGGGGCCCCGCATGACAAATGGCATAGCGAGCAGGGTATGGTGCCGGCCAAGGGTCTCCGAAGGGCGGTGGAGCAGTTTGTGCATATCAACACCCAGTCTGAGGAAGACCAGGAGGAGCAGCTGCCTGAGAGCTGGACCCCGTGTAGGGGTGGGAAGATGTGGACGGTTCCCCAACCAGCAGAGGCCGGAGAAAGCAAAGGACATCGCGGCCCTATGGGCTGGGAAGTGTTTTCTGAGGCAGCCCAGATGCAGGACTTGTAGTCCCAGGAAGAAACGCTTGCTGAGTCCTCCATGGGAGCTGAGGGTGAGGTCAAGGTCATCCCTCACCCCTAGGACAGCCCTGGTGAATGACTGTGGACTATGGGGAATTTCCTTCTATCCCTAATTTAATGGACCCTTGTCATGCGGGGAGGCCTGCAGGGTCTCTGGTCCCGCTCCCCACATAACGCAGGATATGGTGAGGCCAAAAAGGAACACCCACGGAGCCATAGGTAGGGGAGTCATTGTGGGGGCAGAGCCCCAGAAAGTAGTTTACAGGCTCCCGGCCTCACGTGGAGGGGTGCTGGCTCGGGTAGTAGATGGCCATCAGCTGTGGCTGGTTGGCCGTCAGCTGTAGCCAGTTAGCCAATTGGCCGCTAATATAACTGCTGCGGCTACGGAGGAGAGTGGAGGAGAGTGAAAGAGAGTTGTCGGTGGGTTGCAGACAAAACGGACAGCAGGTCGCACGTCCAGTGAACCCAGCCTCCAGTGAGACCGTAGTGGTATGACTCCCCTACCTATGGCTCCGTGGGTGTTCCTTTTTGGCCTCACCATATCCTGCGTTATGTGGGGAGCGGGACCAGAGACCCTGCAGGCCTCCCCGCACGACAAATGGCGCAGCGAGCAGGGTACGGTGCCGGCCAAAGCTCTCCGAAGGATGGTGGAGCAGTTTGTGTGTATGAACACCCAGTCGGAGGAAGACCAGGAGGAGCAGCTGCCGGAGAGCTGGACCCCCGTGGAGGGGTGGGAGGACGTGGACGGTTCTCCCATCAGCACAGGAAAAGCCATGCAGCTGCTGGAGAGATGGAGCCCCGTGGAGAGGTGGAAAGATGTGGACGGTTCCCCAACCAGCACAGGCCGGAGAAAGCGAAGGTCGTTGCGGCCCTGTGGGCCGGGAAGTTCCTGCTCAGGCAGCCTGGATGCAGGACTTGTAGTCCCAGGAGGTAACGCTTGCTGAGTCCTCCGTGGGAGATGAGGGTGAGGTCAAGGTCGTCCCTCACCCCCAGGACAGCCCTGGTGAATGACTATGGACTATGGGGAATTGCCTTCCATCCCTAATTTAATGGACTGCTTGACTGTTTGTTTGGGAACTGTTGTTAGTGGAACTGGGGGATATTTGCTTTTGTCTCTTGACTGGCCGCCATTGAGAATATGTAAGCACCTTGATTGTGAGTCGCTGTTGTTCCAGCAGGGTACCCTGAGAGGCACAGAGAGAGTGGCAGTGCCCTGAGAGCCCTGGCTGAGTCCAGGAAGTCTGGCTGAGCCCTGAAGATACCCTGGCTGTGCCCAGGAAGTCGGGCTGTTCCCAGAGAGAGTGGCAGTGCCCTGAGAGCCCTGGCTGAGTCCAGGAAGTCTGGCTGAGCCCTGAAGATACACTGGCTGTGCCCAGGAAGTCGGGCTGTTCCCAGAGAGAGTGGCAGTGCCCTGAGAGCCCTGGCTGAGTCCAGGAAGTCTGGCTGAGCCCTGAAGATACCCTGGCTGTGCCCAGGAAGTCAGGCTGTTCCCAGAGAGAGTGGCAGTGCCCTGAGAGCCCTGGCTGTGTCCAGGAAGTGTGGCTGTTCCCAGAGAGAGTGGCAGTGCCCTGAGAGCCCTGGCTGTGTCCAGGAAGTGTGGCTGTGCCCACAGAGAGTGGCAGTGCCCTGAGAAATCCTAGCTGTGCCCGGGGAAACTAGTGGTACCCTAAGAAGTCCAGGAAGTCTGGCCGTGCCCAGAAGTACTGGTGGTGCCCTGAGAAACCCTGGCTGTGTCTGGGAAGACAGGTGGTACCCTAAGAAGTCCAGGAAGTCTGGCCGTGCCCAGAAGCACTGGTGGTGCCCTGAGAAACCCTGGCTGTGCCCGGGAAAACTAGTGGTACCCTAAGAAGTCCAGGAAGTCTGGCCGTGCCCAGAAGTACTGGTGGTGCCCTGAGAAACCCTGGCTGTGCCCAGAGAGCCTAGTTGTGTCCAGGATATTGCATTCACCCCCAGGCTCCTCGCACAGGGCCCCTCGCGGAAGATGCTTGTCGCGTAGATTGTGAGGCGAGAGCCTGTAGGGGTGGAGTGTGGGGGCAGAGCCCCAGAAAGTAGTTTCCAGGCTCTCGGCCTCACATAGACAGGTGCTGGCTCAGGTAGTAAATGGCCATCAACTGTGATTGCATGGCCATCAGCTGTGGCTAGTTGGCCGTCAGCTGTAACCAGTGAGCCATTGGCCACTAATATAACTGCTGTGGCTACGCTAGCAGAGAGGGAGAAGGAGAAGAGAGAGAAAATGGGGGCTAGCAAGAAGATGGCGGCTGGGCTGGCAAGCGTGGATGGTGGTTTGCGGACAGTGTGGATCCAGCCTCCAGTGAGAGTATAGTGCAGGCCGTCCCGCACGACAAATGGCGCAGCGAGCAGGGTCTCCCGCACAACAGAGAGCTTCCCTGACCAGCTGACCACAACATCCTCCCTGTCTTTTCCCTTCTCTGTGTTCTCTCCTCTCTGCACGTATCATTCTCTAGCATGATGCTGTCATGCAGGATGTCAGGCGGGGTCTCTGCTCCCGCTCCCCACATAAGAACGCAGGACATGGTGAGGCCAAAAAGGAATACCCACGGAGCCATTGGTAGGGAAGTCATAACACTATGGTCTCACTGGAGGCATCCGCCTCTCTGCAATCCGCTCTTGCTACCTCAGCCACCACCCTCTTGCTAGCCCCCATTTTTTCTGCTAGTGTAGCCACAGCAGTTATATTAGTGGCCAATGGCTCACTGGTTACAGCTGACGGCCAACTAGCCACAGCTGATGGCCATGTAATCACAGTTGATGGCCATTTACTACCTAAGCCAGCAGCTTTCTATGTGAGGCCGAGAGCCTGGAAACTGCTTTTTGGGGTTCTGTCCCCACACTCCACCCCTACAGGCTCTCACCTCACAATCTACGCGACAAGCGTCTTCTGCGAGGGGCCCTGTGTGAGGAGCCCGGAGGTGAATGCAATATCCTAGACACAGCCAGGCTCTCTGGGCACAGCCAGGATTTCTCAGGGCACCACCAGTACTTCTGGGCACAGCCAGACTTCCTGGGCTTCTTAGGGTACCACTAGTCTTCCCGGACACAGCCAGAGTTTCTCAGGGCACCACCAGTACTTCTGGGCACAGCCAGACTTCCTGGACTTCTTAGGGTACCACTAGTCTTCCCGGACACAGCCAGAGTTTCTCAGGGCACCACCAGTGCTTCTGGGCACAGCCAGACTTCCTGGACTTCTTAGGGTACCACTAGTTTTCCCGGACACAGCCAGAGTTTCTCAGGGCACCACCAGTACTTCTGGGCATGGCCAGACTTCCTGGGCTTCTTAGGGTACCACCAGTCTCCCCGGGCACAGCCAGGGCCTCTTAGGGCACTGCCACTCTCTCTGGGCACAGCCAGACTTCCTGGACTCAGCCAGGGCTCTCAGGGCACTGCCACTCTCTCTGGGCACAGCCAGACTTCCTGGACTCAGCCAGGGCTCTCAGGGCACTGCCACTCTCTCTGGGCACAGCCAGTCTTTCTCACGTATTCTCCACGGCGGCTGGTCAAGAAACAAAAGCAAACATTCGCCAGTTCCACTACATGGTGGTATGTTCCCAAACAGTCAAGCGGTCCATTAAATTAGGGATAGAAGGCAATTCCCCATAGTCCATAGTCATTCCCCAGGGCTGTCCTGGGGGGGAGGGACGACCTTGACCTCAGCCTCAGCTCCCATGGAGGACTCAGCAAGCGTTTCCTCCTCCTGGGACTACAAGTCCCGCATCCGGGCTGCCTCAGCAAGAACTTCCCAGCTCAAAGGGCCGCAACGATCTTTGCTTTCTCCGGCCTATGCTGGTTAGAGAACCATCCACGTCTTCCCACCCCTCCACGGGGGTCCAGCTCTCCAGCAGCTGCAGGGCTTTTCCAATGCTGGTTGGGGAAACTTCCACGTCTTCCAACCCCTCCACGGGGGTCCAGCTCTCCTGCAGCTGCTCCTCCTGGTCTTCCTGAGACTGAGTGTCCACATGCACAAACTGCTCCACTGCCCTTCGGAGAGCTTTGGCCGGCACCATACCCTGCTCGCTGCACCATTTGTCATGCAGGATGTCAGGCGGGGTCTCTGCTCCCGCTCCCCACATAAGAACGCAGGACATGGTGAGGCCAAAAAGGAACACCCACGGAGCCATAGGTAGGGAAGTCATAACACTATGGTCTCACTGGAGGCATGAGCCTCTCTGCAATCCGCTCTTACTAGCTCAGCCACCACCCTCTTGCTAGCCCCCATTTTTTCTGCTAGTGTAGCCACAGCAGTTATATTAGTGGCCAATGGCTCACTGGTTACAGCTGACGGCCAACTAGCCACAGCTGATGGCCATGCAATCACAGTTGATGGTCATTTACTACCTGAGCCAGCAGCTTTCTATGTGAGGCCGAGAGCCTGGAAACTGCTTTTTGGGGTTCTGTCCCCACAGATGCATAATTCACTTTGTTACAGTCTGTCTCCCCTGAAATGCCAGCTTTGCTTCTGTTGTGCTCAGTGACGTGTCCCCAACTACTACAGGCCTCACAACATGCAGTAGGTGCTAATAAATATTTGCAGGGTGAGTGAATTAATTGAATTCCTCCTGCACAACATCCTGGGGTTTACACAGGAAAGTCCCACTGTCTGAGAAGAAAAGGTAAACAAACTGTGGCTTGGGAAAGTTCCCTTTGAATTAATCTCAGTCTAGTGGGTGTTGTTTCTGAAGTGCTCTCTTATGGTGGGTGACATTGCCACTCATATCAACTATGTATGACTTGGGACTCTTTCAACATTCGGTACATCCCTTGATACAAAGCATCCAACCCATTTTGGTTGGCTGTCCTTGAGTCCTTTCCTGTATGACCTTCTTTCTTTTTCCTTCCTTCCTTCCTCCCTCCCTCCCTCCCTCCCTCCCTCCCTCCCTCCCTCCCTCCCTCCCTTTTTTCTTTTTCTTTTTAATCTCAGGACTATTGTTACAGGGATTAAAGGAAAAGAATAGCAATATTTTTAATGCAACAAAAAACTTTTCTGTTGCTCATATTCATCTTCTGTGTTATTTCAGATTAATGAATTGAAGGCACTCTCTTGGAATATGTGGCCAGAATTCACTCTGCATCAAGTCCCAAAGGGCAGTTTCAAATTTTCTGGAAATTAGATACCAATAGCAAGCAGGCTCAGTCTATGTTCCTCTGAAGGACCCCACTAGGTCCCAAACCCACAGTTCCAGGGCTGCCCAGGTGTAGTAATTCCAGGGACTATTGCTACCGAATCTCTCCCTGGAACTTCTGAAACCTCTGTCATAAAACTGCCATGTTTCTTCACCTTCCATGCACAGAGTCTGGGAGCTGAGAGAAGGGGCCCTACATGTGTGTGTGTGTGTGTGTGTGTGTGTGTGTGTATGTGTGTATCACCTCCTCTTTATCCATTCATCCATCGATGGACACGCAGGCTGCCTCCACATCTTGACTATTGTAAACAATGCTGCAATGAACATATGAATGCACACATCCCCTCAAAGTAGCATTTGGGTTTCTTCAGATAAATACTCAGAAGTGGCATTACTGGGTCCTTCTTTGTCTCTTGATATAGCCTTTGTTTTAAAGTCTATTTTGTCTATTTAGTATTGTACCCCAGCTTTCTTTTTTTCATTTCCATTTTCATGAATTCTCTTTTCTATCCCTTTATTTTCAGTCTGTGCGTGTTTTTCGATCAAAGTGAGTCTCTTGTAGGCAGCGTATGTAAGGGTCTTGTTTTCTTATCCATTCAGCCACCTTATCTTATGATTGGAACATTTAATCTATTTACATTGAAATTGTTGATAGGAATGTAGTTATTGACATATTATTATTCATATTTTTAATTCTTTCCCTGTCTTATTGAAGTCCCTCTAAGATTCCTTGTAATACTGGTTTGGTGGTAATGAACTCCTTTAGCTTTTTCTTGTCTGGGCAGCTTGATTCTAAAGGATAGCTTTGCTGGCTAGAGTAATCTTGGTTGTTGGTCCTAGTTTTTCATCACTTTGAATATTTCCTGTCAATCCTTTATGGCCTGCAAAGTTTCTGTTGAGAAATCAGCTGACAGTCTTGTGGGAGCTCCTTTGTAGGTAACTAACTGCTTTTCTCTTGCTGCTCTTAAGATTATTTCTTTGTCTTTAACCTTTGACATTTTATTATAATTATGATGTGTCTTCATGTGTGCCTCATTGGGTTCATCTTGTTTGGGACTCTCTGAACTTCCTGGGCTTGTATATTTATTTCCTTTGCCAGGTGTCATACAGGGTGTCATGCGGGGTCTCTACTCCCTCTCCCCACATAAGAATACAGGATATGGCGAGGCCCAAAAGGAACATCCATGGAGCCATAAGCAGGGGAGTCATATCACTATATTCTCACTGGCAGCATCTGCCTCTCTGCAATCCGCTCTTGCTAGCTCAGCCACCATCTTCTTGCTAGCCCCCATTTTTTATGCTAGCGTAGCCACAGCAGTTATATTAGTGGCCAATGGCTCACTGGTTACAGTTGACGGCCAACTGGCCACAGCTGATGGCCATCCAATCACAGTTGATGGCCCTTTACTACCTGAGCCAGCACCTTTCTATGTGAGGCCGAGAGCCTGGAAACTGCTCTTTGGGGCTCTGTCCCCACACCAGGTTAGGGAAGTTTTCTGTTATTATTTCTTAAATAAGTTTTCAATCTCTCTCTCTCTCTCTCTCTCTCTCTCTCTCTCTCTCTCTCTCGCCCCCCCCCCCCCCCGCTTCCGGTGCCCCTATGATGCAAATGTTATTACGCTTGATGTTGTTCCAAAGGTGCCTTAAACTCCCCTCATTTTTTTTTGGATTCTTTTTTCTTTTTGCCGTTCTTATTGGGTATTTCCTACTACTTTGCCTTCCAAATTGCTATTTTGATTCTCTGCTTCATTTAATCTACTGTTGATTCCCTCTAGTGCATTATTTATTTCTGTTATTGTATTTTTTTATTTCTGACTGGTTCTTTTTAATGTTTTCTACCTCCATTTTTATGTTTCCTAGTTCTTTGTTGAAGTTCTCCCTGAGTTTATTGAATTCTCTTTTGAGAATTCAAAAAAAGAACCAATGTTTTGAACCAATGTTTGGAACTCTGCATCTGGCAGATTGCTTGTCTCCATTTTGTTTAGTTCTTTTTCTGGAGTTTGTTCTGTTCTTTTATTTAGGACATGTTTCTTTGTCTCCCCATTTTGGCTGCCTCCCTGTGTTTGTTTCTATGTGTTAGGTAGGGCTGCTATGCCTTCTGGTCTTAGTAGAGTGGCCTTATATACTAGGTGTGCTGTTTTGCCCAGTGGCACAGTCTCCTGTCCCCCGAGTGGGGTGCTCCAAGTGTGTCTTTTGTGTGGGTTGTGTGCCCTCCTGATGTAATTGAGCCTTGGTTGCTATTTGCACATCAGTGGCAGTGATTAACCTTCAGGCTGATTGGTTGGGACTGGCCATTACTACAGTGGAGGAGCTGTTGTGCCAGGGCTGACCCTATGGGGCAGGATTCTCTTTAACAGGGCTCTGGTGCCTGTCTAGTCTGCTCATTGGGTGTGTCATTTGTGCAAGTGACTGTGTGGTGCTCTGGTGTGGCCTGAAACTGGCCATGAATGTGTTGCTTCTGGAGCCTCTTGAGAGGGGCTCTGGTGCAGGCCAAATTCAGCTGCTGCCTGTGCCCTGCCTGGGACCAGTTGGTATGAGCTACAAAGTGATCTGCAGATGGTTGCTACTTGTGCTGGGCTTGGAGGTGCCTGGGGGAGGCTAAGCTGTGAACTGAGACCAGATGCTGCCAATGCTGGGCTTGGAGCTTCTTAGCAAGTGGTATGGTGCATGCTGAAGCCAGATGATGCTTATTTGGGTTTTGTGAACTTTTGAGAGTTTTTAGGAAAGTCTGTAGCTGAGGCAAGATAGGCTGTTTGTATGGAAAATCCACTGGAAGTGGCTTGGGTGGGCTTACAAATTGGGAGGGGTGGGGTCTCAGGGAATCACCAGGGCAGAGCTAATAAATGGTGTTAGCCACATTGATGGAAACTCAGATAGAGCTGCTGCCTGCCTCTGCATGCCAGCAACGGGGAGGGCTCAACAAAGAAACAAATGACGCCTGCTCAGACAGAGCTGTCCCTCCACCCCTAAAGCCAGTGAGGGGACAGAGTCCCAGAGAGCAGTTTCCAGGCTCTCGGCCTCATGTGGAAAGGTGCTAGCTCGGTTATTAGATGGTGATCAGCTGTAATCAGATAGCCATCTGCTGTGGCTGGGTGGCCATCAGCTGTTACCGGTTAGCCATTAGCCACTAATATAACTGCCGTGGCTATGCTGGCAAGGGGCTTGGTTGGTTGGTTAGTTGATTGATTGACAGACAGAGAAGTGGACAGCAGATTGCGGATTGTGTGGCTCCTCCTTCCTGTGTCTCCAACTCAGCCACCAGTGAGAATATAGTGGTATGACTCCCCTATCTATGGCTCCATTGGTGTCCTTTTTGGGCTCACCATATCCTGTGTTCTTGTGTGGGGAGTGGAACCAGAGTGTCTGCATGACACCAGACAACTCAGTTCCTCCTCACATGTCCCTGGCACCTTTTGAGCTGCTGCCCCAACACTGGAGCTCAGAGAGAGTGAGTCTGTCAGTGAGTAAGTCTGTGAGTGGGCTCTTTAAGAGGACCACCTGGGACTGTAGCTGCCCTTCAACTCATGGGCCACAATCTCCATTGGTTTCATAGGCAGAAGTTATGGGGACTTCTCTCACCGGCACTGGAACCCTGGGCTGGGGAACTTAATGTGGGGCCGGGACCCCTCACTCCTCCATGGGGGGACTTCTGCAGCTGAGATATCCCTCCTGATTTTTAATGGTCACATGCAGGTGGGACCAGCCCATTTCACATCTTTCCCACCTACCAGTCTCACTGTGGCTTTGTTTGTATGTCCTTAGTTGTGGGAGTTCTGTTGAGCTAGACTTTGAGTGATTCTCAATGATGGTTGTTCTGTATTTCAGTTGTAATTTTGATGTAATCACGAGAGGGGGTAAGTACAGTGTTTACCTATTCGTTATCTTGATGAGATTTTGTCTATAAAATATTTTTTAATGTCACTTAAAACTTTCCACTTTTGACTGATTAGAAAGCCATCCGAATTAACAAAATATTAGAATTTTAGAAAAAATTCAAAACATAAAGCATTTGGTCATTGACAAGTCCTTAAGTCAACAAAGGGACACATCAATATTTCTGGAATTAATTTAGTGAATGAAAATGATTTTAAATTAGCAAGACACATGTATGAAAGTGATATTTCAAGAGGACATGATATATACACTACACAACTACTTAAGCATTCCTTCTACAATCCTCTTAATATTTTAATTAACATACAAATCGCTAATAGGTAGACAAATATGACCTCTTTTAAATATTTCCAAATTTTTGTGGGTTTTCCTTTTTTCTCCCTAATTACTAGATTTTGTTATTTTATACACATTTGTATTTTTCTCCTCTCTGCTAGTATATACTGCAAGACAGTGGTGACCTATTTCCTTTGTTTTCTTTTCTGATCAGGGCATTCTTACCTAATTAGTGTGCCTCTTCCTGAGTCAGTTGTCAAGAAAGATACAACATTGCTCTGTTGTTCAATGTGCTGCTACATATTGCTATTAAAATAATTTCATTGCTCTGTTGTCTTGTGTGTGTGTGATGGTTTAATGGTGAGGTTACAGGGTATGTTAAAAAATTTCTCACTCTTGGTAGTCACTAGCTGAGCAACCTTATGAAACTCCATCTTGCTGAGCTGACATTTTCTAATTTATAAAGTCAGGGAAAAAATAGTACGTGTTTAGATTTCAGGAGTTTTAAACATGAAAATACCTGTAAAATGCTTAGCACATTGTGAGCCTAATCAGTGTGTCTATAATTTGTTGCAGTTGTAAGATCACCTGGAAGATTGCGGCAGAGGAAAGGAGGAGGGTCTTTGTGAAGCACAAGTTTGGTCTGAACAGTCTGCTCACCTATCTCAAGGTAGGATGTTCAATTTCCCCATCCAGAAGTCTGTCCTCAGCCATCTTCTGATTTTCAATTGCACTTTGTATATTACTGCTATCATACCCTGTCTCGCATTAGTTATTTTACAATTTTTTCTCTCTTCCTGGAATTATAAACTCCTTGAAGTCTGCTCCAAGCATGTCTGTACAGATCTCCATCATTCTTGCTTAGTCATACTTAGTTCTTGAGTTGGATCCCTCCATTCAATAGCATAGCTAACAACTGTACCCCTTCCCTTCCAAAAGCAAACTAATGTCACAATTACAATTCACAGAAGTAGCAGTCATCTTCTAATACATTATTCTAGGATGCATAAGACAGAGAAAATGGGCCCCCTGCTACACTACTTCTCCTCAAAGATGGACTTAGGCAAGTCTGTAAGGCATTTGGATGTATGTGCATTCATTCAAAGTGTTACATTGCCATTGCAAACCCAGCAATGGATTTTGACAACTAAAGGGATATGGAAATTCCTTTCTCTTCATGTTGCAGGATTGTGGGTGCTCATTTGCCCTCAACTGGGAAAATCTAGAAAAGAGAGATGGTTGCAGTTTCTGGAAGGGAGTAGGACAATCCTATCATTTCAGAATTTCTGACCATGGTAATTACAGTTGTTGGGAAATGTTACATGGTCAGTTCTTATCTTCAGGGTGGCTGAAAAATTAGAGGAGGCCAAGGTTTAGCAATAGCTAAGAGGGGTTTCTAAAGAGTTCTTATCATCTGTGAGGATTTGGGCAGCTGGAAAATGTTGGACCTGTGATGTGTGTTTGGGGAGGGAATTTGGAAGCATATCAGTGGCTGCAAAGGTCTGGTAAGGAGGCTTTTCTATCAGAAGGGTCAGAACAGCTGGGAGGGCAGACAGAGAATGCAGCTCTCAGGGAATGGAATTGCCTTTCTCACCAAGGAGGGGCAACAGAGTTGCAACATCTGGGAAGACCCAGAACTGGATTTTAAAGAGGAAAATAAACAAAGGCTGAGGGGAAAGGTGCCTGCAGTGTATTTGTTTTCACCATTGGCATTGATCCCAGCCTTCCCTGTCTGGCAGCTCTCAGTGCAAATTTACCTGTCAACCCTCAAAGGGTCCTCCCTGATGCTTTCATTTTTCTCCAGGAACTTATGTATATAAATTACTAGTCATCTCTTTTGCAATAATTCTGCAGGGTCAATCAATTTGTCAAAAATATTAAAACACCTATAAATAACACTTGTGGAAGATGATACTCATTAAAAATAAATATTAGAGATGTAAACAATGTGCTGTAATACTTCATATTTGTTCCTGGAAAAGTTTTGTATGAACAGGATTTTGGTCAATCAAATCACATTTAAAGTTTACTATAAGAGTTTTTTATTTAATTCAAAATGTGTATAATATGTAATTAGCACTGTGCTAGGCTAAAGCAAATAGTTCTTTAACACGTTGCGTACGGCGGGGTTTAAATCTCTTGTGAAGATTCTCGTGATCCATACGCAATGTGTTAAAATGCAAATAGCCATGAATCCTATTTAATACAATTTATAGTTTTGAATATTCTTAACCACTGTAATTTTGAAATATAATGTCATTCATAAAAGTGAATAAAACAAATATGTGGTAAAATTAATTAGCATAAAATGAACACCTGTGTAACCACTCAGCTCAAGAAATAGAACATACTGGAACATCAGAAGCCCCCTATGGCCCCTTTTTTTCCCAAATGTAACAATTATCCTCAATTACGCTTGACATCTAACACTGTTTAATTTTGCCTATTTGCATATTTTATATACATCAAATGAAATTGTTTAAACAGTTTTGTGTCTGCCTTCTTGCACTCCTCCTTGTGTTAGTGGGATTCATTACTGTTACTGTACTTGTCTGTAGTTCATTCATCTTCGTGATTGCATCTGCAACATGTGACTGGGTCTGTGACACATGATTGCATTGTGTAACGTAATTTCCAAAATTATCTCCTCCATTTTACTGTTTTGAATATTTAGATTGTTTTCAGTTTGGAGTTCTTAAAAAATTGCATGCGTGGTACATGCACAGAGCTGTGAGTCAAGGTCATTTCCAAGATGAAGCGTCTAATAGTTGGCACATGACTGTCCATACTCTTTCCTGGAAGCTATGTGTCCCAAATAGTGTAATTACATGGTGCAAGCAGACTGGATCCCTGCATCCCCACTTGGAATAGAGCTGCTTTGGAGAGCCATTAGATCTGCAGTGGATTTTGCATGACCCCAAAATTAACTCTCAAGTTTCTAGACATTAAGTTTATCGCTTTGTTTATCACTGCACACCTAGGCAGAGCTAGCCAAGCTGACCAGTAGAAACAATGTAGAAACATTTTCTTTTCAGAAAAATTTTTTTACACTCAAAACTAATTTTCACATCTGAAAATTTCATCAGGCCAATGGGCACTCTTAATTTATTCATTCTAGTTACCAACAGGGTGATGGCAAATAACAAAAGGATATCTGGACACAGGGACACCAGTATCAGCATGTTGGACCATGTCCATGACCCCTTACCAAAATACTGCCTAATGAAAGAGTTTAGGGTTTGTGATTACAGACAGGGACCCACTGGTGGACCAGCTGGTGGTTTGGTGACACTTACATGATTTCTCCCATCTTCTCTAAGGAAAAATGCCAACATTATTTCCATGTCAATTTTTTTCCTGGAATGGCATCCCCAGTTGGAAAAAGAGACTAAGTAGGGCATGGTCAGCAACACAGCCACTCTAAGGCACATGGGTAAGAAAGGGGTGCTTTCATGAGTTTGGGAGTTGCTGCAGAAGAGGGTAACAGTCACTAAGCCTGTCCACCTGGAGCAGAGTAGCAGCTGGAGCTTGCGAGAAAACCCAGTAGCCTTGCAGATGTGGCCACCAGATGGGCCATGAAAGGGGAGCCCAAGTTGCGGCTGTGGGAGCTACACCCTCTGTGGGTCCAGTGACTGGGGGTGGGCTTGGGACTGCTGTGAGGATGGCAAGAAGCACGTAGAGTGAGAAGACAGAGCGGGTATGCTGGGCCCCTCTGTGTCTGTCTGCTATCATGTCTGCTATATGACCCTCTTCTACCTCCCTTTCACCTTCCCAATCCTCAGGGAGCTTCTCTCATTGGACAATATTAGTCTGGAACCACATGGAGAAGGGTGTTCAGGAAACATGGTCCCAGCCTCTGATGGAAGCAGCCGTGCCCTGCTAGCAATAGACAGCCCAGCTCAGAATCTTCAGCTTATGCAGAGTCTCTTATAGGACATTTAAACACTAGTGTAATGCTGAAGAAAAGAAACAAGATTAGTGTGTCCAAGACAAGGGGTTATAGCTTGAAGAAAGAATGAATACACAAAGCTATGTGACCCACTAAATGAAAGATCCTGATTTGGTTCTCTGCTGTTATTTATTTATGGAAGGTGGGTAAATAGTGAAATGTTATAAATAGAGGAAAAGAGCTATCTATAGAATTTGGTGATGCAAATTTCAATCCTGCAAGGAATGTATTCATTATTGTCGCTAATTTCTTGAATATGTGAAAAAATAGAAAAATGAAAGGTATAGAGTGGAAAGTCTATTACTATGGTTTTTATTACCATGTTTCTCCAAAATTAAGACCTAGACGGACCATCAGCTCTAATGCATCTTTTGGAGCAAAAATTAATTGTGACTCAGTCTTATTTTAATATAATATAATATAATACATTACAATATAATACTGGGTCTTGTATTAATTTTTGCTCCGAAAGACGCATTAGAGCTGCTGGTCCTGCTAGGTCTTATTTTCGGGGAAACACAGTAGTAAAAAAAATATACATTTATTATAATCAGTAAGTTTGAAAATTAGATACTCTTTGCTAGTGGAAAGGTTAAAGAACTTTATAAAAAATACTAGAACACATGCTGGGGATAAAGTTTGTTGAAACAAGGGTCCTGCCTTTTAGGAGATTAAGAGCAAGTGTCAATAAGTTATTTCAACAGACCCTTGAAGTGTTATGCTAGGGACAAGCACAAGCACATCCATGTAAGGAGATCAGGGAACACTCCCAGGAAGAGGTGACATCTAAGCTGAGAGTTGTGCGATAAACAGAAACAGGCCAGAGGAAAAGGGGGAGAGCAGATGCAGACTCTTAGTTAACTTTTGTAAAACACTGGAGAAGAGAGAGCACCATGGGTCTGTGGCACTGCGGTGGGCAGTGAGATGGGGTGGGGTGGGGTGCTGGAATACCTAGAGGGGAGCTCACGGTGGGGTGGGCAAATGTTCACAGTGGAGCTGGAGGGCTACATAAGTGAAAACAAGATCTTGAGTGAAAATTCTGTGCCCAGGCAAGTGCCAGTGTTTCCCAAATTTACTAGACCTAAAACACAATGAAGACATTGCAGCAATTGCACTGTCCTGGTAGAATAGAAATGGGAGGACACAAGGGGTAATGCATTCTTGTTTTGTTTGTTCATTTATTTTGTTTTTAGATTCCACATGTAAGTGAGATCATACGGTATTTGTCTTTCTCTGTTTGACTTATTTCAGTAAGAATAATAACCTCTAGGTCCATCCAAATTGTTGCAAAAAGTAAGATTTCATTACTTTTTATGGCTGAGTAATTTTCCATTGTATATACATACCGCATCCTCTTTATCCATTCATCTATTGATGGATATTTCAGTTGTTTTTATATCTTGGCTATTGTACATAGTGTTGAAATGAACATAGGGGTGAATATATCTTTCAATTTAGTGTTTTGGATTTCTTTTGAGAAATACCCAGCAGTAGAATTCCTGGGTCATAATGTAGTTCTATTTTGATTTTTTGAGGAATCTCCCTACTGTTTTTCATAGTGGCTGCACCAATTTGCAATCCCACCAACAGTGATGAGCATTCCCTTTATTCTGCATTCTTGCCAACACTTGTTTGTTCCTGCCATTCTGACAGGAACGAGGTATTATTGTGGTTTTATTTGCATTTCTCTGATGATTAGTAATGTTGAGCATCTTTTCATATGTCTATTGGCCATCGTATGTCCTCTTTGAAGAAAAAGTATATTCAGGTTCTCTGCCCATTTTTAAATTGGATTGTTTGTTTTTTTGGTGTTGTATGAGTTTTTTTAAATAAATTTTGAATATTAACCCCTTATCAGATGTATCATTGGCAAATATCTTCTCCCATTCGGTAGAATATCTTTTTGTTTCGTTGATGGTTTCCTTTGCTGTGAAAACACTTTTAAGTTTGATGTAGTACCATTTTTTTATTTCTTCTTTTGTTTCCCTTGCCCAAGGAGATATATCAGCAAAAATATTACTAAGGGTAATGTCTGAAAGTTTACTTCCTATATTTTTCTCCTAAGAATTTTGTGGTTTTGGGTCTTACATTTAAGCCTTTAATCTATTTTGAGTTTATTCTTACATATTGCATAAGAAGTGGGTCCAGTTTTAATTATTTGCATTTATCTGTCCAGTTTCCCCAGCACCACTTATTAAATATATTGTCTTCACTCTTGCTTCCTTTGTAAATTCTTGCTTCCTTTGTCATAGATTAAATGACCGTATATGCATGGATTTATTTCTGGGCTCTCTATTCTGTTCCATTGATTGATCTATGTGTCTGTTTTTATGCCAACATCATGTTGTTTTGATCACTATAGCCTTGTAGTATAATTTTATATCAGGTAGCATGATACCTCCAGTTTTGTTCTTATTTCTCAGGATTGCTGTGGCTAATTTATGGTTCTATATAAATTTTAGGATTATTTTCTCTAGTTCTGTGAAAAATGCCATTGGTATTTTTTTTTATTAGTTTCAGGTGCACAAGACAAAGTAATACTTGGACGTTTATTATTTATATCCCTCACACTGTGAACCCCCTTCCCCCCATCCATTATCCCTCTGACATCGCACAGAGCCATTACATTTCCCTGTCTATTCTTAATGCTGTACTCCGCTTCTTGTAAGTATATACATATATATATATATGTATATATATGTATATATGTGTGTATATATATATATATATATATATATATATATATATATATATATATATAAAATTATAGTTGGCATTCATTATTGTTCAGCTTCAGGTGTACAGTGCAGTGATCAGGCATCTACATCATCCCTGAGGTGGTCTCCCAAATGGGACAAGTGTCCATTGGATACCCTACAAAATCTTTACAACGTTATTGATTAAATTCCCCAAATTAATTTTCAAAACCCCGTGGCCATCTTGTGGTTACTGACTGTTTTCTAATCCCCTCACCTTCCCCCTTATCCCCACCCCCCTCCCATCTAACAACCCTCAGTTTGCCACCGGTATTTTGATAGGGTTTGCATTGAATCTATAGATTGATTTGGGAAGTATGGACATTTTAACTATATTAATTCTTTCTATCCATGAGCATGATATATGGTTCCATTCATTTGTATATTTTTAAAATTTCTCTCTTCAATGTCTTATCATTTTCTGAGTACAAGTCTTTTATTTCCTTGGTTAAATTTACTCCTAAGTATTTTTTTTTATGCAATTGTAATTGGAATTATTTTTGTTAATTTCTCTTTCAATAAGGTCATTATTGGTGTATAAAAATGCAACTGATTTTTGAATGTTAATTTTGTATCTTGCCAATTTACTAAAATTATTTATCCATTCTAATAGTTCTTTGGTGGAATCTTTGGGGTTCTCTCTATATAGTATCATGTCATATGCAAATAATGACAATTTTACTTCTTTCTTTCCCATTTGGATGTTTTTATTTATTTTTCTTGTTTGATTACTGTGGCTAGAACCTCCAGTACTATGTTGAATAAAAGTGGTGAAAGTGGGCACCTTGTCCTGTTCCTAATCTTAAGGGAAATCGTTTTAGCTTTCCCCCTATTGAGTATATTAGCTGTGGTTTTGTCATGTATGGCCTTTATTATGTTGAGATATGTTCCCTCTGTTTCCACTTTGCTGAGAATTTTTATCATAAATGGATGATGGATTTTGTCAAATACTTTTTCTACATCATATGACCATATGATTTTTATCCTTCATTTTTGTTTTGTGATGATCCACCTTAAGTGATTTGCAGATATTGAAGCCACCTTGCATACCAGGAATGAATCCCACTTGATTGTGGTGTATGACCATTTTAATGTGTTGCTGAATTCTGTTTGCTAATATTTTGTTGAGGAGTTTTGCATCTACGTTCATTAAGGATATTGGCTTATAGTTTTGTTTTTGTTTTGTGTGTGATATCTTTGGTTTTGGAATCAGGGTGAAGATGGTCTTGTAAAATGAGTTTGGAGCCGTCCCTCCTCTTGAATTTTTTGGAATAGTTTCAGGAGAATATTTGTTAATTCTTTTTTGAATGTTTAGTAAAATTCACCTGTGAAGCTATCTGGTCCAGGATTTTTGTGTGTTGGGAGCTTATTGATTACTAATTCAATTTCACTGGTAGTAATTGGTCTGTTAAGATTTTCTGTTTCGTCTTGATTCAGTCTTGGAAGATTGTATGCTTCTAAGAATTTATCCATTTCTTCCAGGTTGTCCAGTTTATTTACATATAGTTGCTCATAGTGTTTTCTTAAAAGTTTTTGTGTTTCTGTGGTGTTGGTTATCACTTCTCCTCTCTCACTTTTGATTTTATTTATTTGGGTCCTCTTTTTTTCTTGATGAGTCTAGTTAAAGGTTTGTCAATTTTGTTTATCTTTTCAGAAAACCAGGTCTTGGTTTCATTGATTTTTCATTATTTCCTTCCTTGTGCTCACTTTGGGCTTTGTTTGTTGTTCTTTTTCCAGTTCCCTTAGGTGTTGATAGACTGTTGTGAAGATAGGCTGTTCATTTGAGATTTTTCTTGTTTCTTTAGATAGGCCTGCATTGTAATGAACTTCTCTTTTAGGACTCCTTTCACTGTGTCCCACAGATTCTGGGTCATTGTTTTTTCATTTTCATTTGTCTCAAGGTACCTTTTGATTTCTGCCTTGATCCCATTGTTGATCCATTCATTACTTAGTAACATGTTATTTCATCTCCATGTGTTTGTGTGTTGTTGTTTTTTTCTTCTCTTGTAAATAATTGATTTCTAGTTTCATACCATTGTGGTCAAGAAGACACTTGATATTATTTCAATCTTTTTAAATTTGTTGAGACTTGTTTTGTGGCCTAACATGTGGTCTATCTTGGAAAATGTTCCATGTGCACTTGAAAAGAATGTATATTCTGTTGCTTTGGGTAAAATGCTCTAATAATATCAATTAAATTAATCTGATCTAGTGTGCCATTTAAGGCCACTGTTTCTGTGTTGATTTTCTGTCTGGAAGATCTGTCCATTGGTGTCAGTGGGGTGTTAAAATCCCTTACTATGATTGTGTTACTGTCGATCTCTGCCTTCATATCAGTCAATATTTATTTTATATATTTAGGTGCTGGTATGTTGGGTGCATAGATGTTTACTAGGGTTATATCCTCTTGTTGGATCGATCCCTTTATTATTATGTATTGCCCTTCTTTGTCGCTTATAATAGTCTTCATTTTAAAGGCTGTTTTGTCCAATATAAGTATTGCTACCCCATCTTTTTCTATCCCTTCATTTTCAGTCTATGTGAGTCTTTTGATCTGAGGTGGTTCTCTTGTAGACAGTATATGCATGGGTCTGTTTTCTTATCCACTCACCTATCCTATGTATTTTGATTAGAGCATTGCGTCCATTTACATTTAAAGTGATTATTGATAGGTACATAATTATTGCCATTTTATTATTCATATTTTTGATCTTCGTTTGTTGGTTTCCTCCTTTCTTCTTATTAAAATAGTCCCTCTAACATTCCTTGTAATATTGGTTTGGTGATGATGAACTCCTCTAGCTTTTTATTATCTGAGAAGCTGTTTATCTCTTCTTCAATTTTAAATGATAGCCTTACTGAGTAGAGCAGTCTTGGTTGTAGGCCCTTGTTTTCATTACTTTGAATATTTCATGCCACTCCCTTCTGGCCTGCAAAGTTTCTGTTGAGAAATCAGCTGATAGTCTTATGGGAGCTCCCTTTTAAGTAACTAGTTGTCTTTCTCCTGCTGCTTTTAAGATTCTGTTTTTGTCTTTAACCTTTAACATTTTAATTACAATGTATCTTGGTGTGGACCTGTTTGGATTCATCTTGTTTGAGACTCTGTGCTTCCTGGGCTTGTATGTCTGTTTCCTTTGCCAGGTTAGGGAAGTTTTCAGTCACTATTTCTTCAAATAGGTTCTCGATCCCTTGTTCCTCTCTTCGCATTCTAGTACTCATATTATGTGAATGTTGTTATGCTTGATGTTGTCCCACAAGTTCAGTAAACTATCTTCATTGTTTTTTATTCTTTTTTCTTTTTGTTGTTCCGATGGGGTGTTTTCTGCTACCTTGTCTTTTAAATTGCTGATTTGATCCTCTGCTTCATCTAATCTGCTATTGATTCCTTCTAGTGTATTCCTCATTTCAGTTACTGTATTCTTTATTTCTGAACTGGTTTTTATATTTGTTTCTATGTCCTTCTTTATGTTTGCTATCTCTTTGTTGAAATTCTAAGTTCCTTAAGCATTGTTATAATCAGTGTTTTAAACTCTGTCTTTGGTAGGTTGGTTGCCTCCATTTCATTTAGTTCTATTTCTGGAGGTTTCTCCTGTTCTTTTACTTGGGACATGTTTCTTTATTTCCTCATTCTGGCTGAAGCTCTGTGTTTGCTTCTATGTATTAAGTAGATTTCCTATGTCTGTTAGTTTTTGCTGGGTGACCTTATGTAGTATGTGTCTTCTGTGGTCCAATGGCACAGTCTCCATGATCTCCTGTGTGTGTGTTCTAGGAATGTCCCTTGAGTGTGTTATGTGTGTTCTCCTGGTGTAGTTGAGCCTTTTGGTGCATCAGCGGGTGGGATTGACTCCCAGTCTGACTAATAGTGAGGATTGGTTGCACCCACAGTGTCTGAGCTACTGTGAGGGCTGATCCTTCAGAGGAGGCTTTGTTCCTGTGGGCTCTTGTGCCTGTTGAGACCCCCCCCCTTTTGGATGTGCCACTTGTGGGGCTAACCAGGTAGTGCTCTGATGTGGTCTGAAGCTGGCCTCTGGGTGTGTTTTTTCTGGTGTCTCTTAGGAGGGGCTCCCATGCAGGCCAATTTCAGCCTTGCCTATTATCGGCCCATGGCTACCTGGTAGGAGCCACAAAGCTATATGTGGTTGACTGCTGCCTCTCCTGGACCTGGAGGCATTTGGGGCTGTCCTTGCTGTGAATTGAGGCTCACCACCACCAATAGTGGGCCTGGGCTCACTAGGCCTATTGCCACCTGCTGACTGCCCATAGGGCCCAGCCATTAAAAGAGCCTCCTTAAGTGCATGGACCAGGCTGGTTGACCCAGTGCTCAGAGCCCTTGGTAGTGTATTGCTAGCTGGGCGGGGCAGAGTCCCCAGGAGTCATGAGCTGTGGCTGGTGGTTTTTATAAAGTTATTGCAGATTCAGTTCTTACACCAGTGTCTGACCTGTGACCACTTTGCACAGTGCCCTGAGAACACTGCAGCCAGCCACTGCCTTAGGCTCGCAGATTCCTGAGAGCTGCCCAAGAGTGGCTATGGCAAAGGTTTTGGGTCACTGTCCACCACCAAAATCTCCCTAAACCATTGCAGGCCATAGGCTGCTATAAAAGGCCTCTGCAGCTTTGGGGTGGGGCTGGCCACCAAGGCACCCAGAGTACCCCTGGCAATGTAGCTCTCTAGGAGGGTGGGGCAGGTTTCCAGGGGGCTAAGGGGTATGGTCAGTTGTTTCTACAAAGTCAGTGCGGTCTCTGCTCCCATACCAGTGCTTCGCCTGTGACCACTCCGCAAAAACACCTTGAGAACACCATAGCCAGCTATCACCTGTCTTAGACCCACAGGTTCCCCAGAGCTGCCCAAGAGATATTGCAGTGCACATCGTGGGTTACCACCCACAAGCAAATGTTTCCGGGCCAGCATGGGCTGTCCTCCTGCTGTAAAAAGACTTCTGCAGCCTGTGGAACAGGGCCAGCAGCCCAGCAGTCAAGACAGTCCTGGACAATATAGCACCAAATTTGTGGGTGGTGGAGATGCAGGGCATCACCAAGGTGGTGCACATGCATGGATTCCACCAGACCAATGTGGTCTCAGACTTGGCCCTGTGGGAGAGGGCTTAACACTGAAAAGATGCACCCTCCAGCAGGCCACACATGAGTCAGGCTCCACACGGGGACAACAATGGTTCCTGTCCTTCTAGCTTCTGCCCTGAGGCCATACAACTCAGTCCTTCCCTGCATGTTCCTGGGCCTCCTGAGCTGCCATCAATCCACCAGAGCCAGATGAGTGCCTGCAAGTGAGCGAGTCTATGTGCCAGCTCTTTAACAAAGTGTCTGGGTTTCCAGCTGCTCTCTGCCCCACAAAGAATGACAGAGTCCTCACTGATTTTTCACTGCCAGATGTTGTGGGAACTCCCTTTTCAGGCATAGGACCCCTGGGCTGAGGAGCCTGCTGTGGGGCTAAGGTACCCCTCCCTTTTCAAGGGGGACCTCTGCCACTGAGGTGTCCATCTCAGAGTTCAACCACCATCCGTAGGCTTGGGGTCAGTCCATTTCATGTCTCTCCACCTCCTACCGGTATCAATGTGGCATCTTCTTTATATACTTAGTTATAGGGATTGTGTTCAGCTAGTCTTTGGGTGATTCTTGAGGTTGACCTATAATTTATTTGTAATTTTGGTGTGATCCTGGGATTCAGTAGGCATAGCATTTACCTAATCCACCATCTTGGACTTCTCTACCTTATGTCTTTTGATTGGAGTGTTTATTCACTTTCCTTTAAAGTGATTTACTTATGTAGTTATTGCCATTTTATTATTAAGGTATGTAGTTATTGCCATTTTATTATTCATATCTATAATTTCTTCCCTTCTTTTTCTTAAGGAAGTCCTTTTAACATTTCCTGTAATACTGGTTTGTTGGTGAAGAACTTCTTCAGCTTTTTCTTGTCTGTGAAGCTCTTTGTCTGTCCTTCAATTCTAAATGATAGCCTTGCTAGGTAATCTTGGTTGTAGGTCTTTTCTTTTCATCAGTTTGAATATTTTGTGCCAATCTCTTCTGGCCTGCAAAGTTTCTGTTGAGAAATCAGCTGACAGTCTTATGAGAGCTACCTTATAGTTAACTAATTGCTTTTCTCTTGCTCCATGACCGCATGGAGCAGGATTTACCCCAGCAGACCTCTGGTGCCTGCTGAGTCCACTCTTTGGGTGTGCCACTTGTGGAGCTAATTTGGTGATGCTCTGGTGTGATCTGAAGCTGGCCACTGGGTGTGTTCATTCTGGATCCTCTTGGGAGGGGTTCTGGTGTAGGCCAAAGTCAGTCGCTGACTATGCTGGACCCGAGCCACCTGGTCAGAGTTACAAAAAGACCCATGGCTGGCAGCTACCTATGCTGGGCTTGGTAGTACCTGGGAGAGACTGCTATGGACCCAGGCTGGCTGCCACTAGTGCCAGGCCTGGGGCCACTCAGAAAGAGGCACAGAGTATGCTGAGGCCAGCTGCCACTTGCCTAGGGCCTGTGGACCTTTTACAGTTTTTAGGAAATTCTGCATGAGCCAAAGTCAGCTGCTGAAAGAAACTTGGGCAGTGGAGTGTTGGGTGAGACAGGTTCTCAGGGAATCACCAGGGTGGGGTAAGTGGTGTTCACCAGGTTAATGCAAATTCAGATTTGGTGCCTGCCTGCATCTGCAGGCTGTGTGAAGGGAGGGCTCAACACAGGAACAATGGCAGCTCCTCCTCCCGCCCTCTCCTGAAGCCACACAATTCAGTTTTTCTCCATATGTCCGTGGTACCTTTTGAGCTGCTGTCCCTTCGCTGGAGATTAGGGTGAGTGTTGTCAGCAATGAGTTCGTGTGCAGGCCCTTTAAAACTGTGCCTGAAACTGCGGCCACCCTCAGTCTCACTCAACCACAGTCTCTGCTGGCTTTCACAGCCAGAGGTATGGGGACTTCCCTCTCTGGCACTGGAACCCTTGGCTGGGGAGCCTGGTGGGGGGCTGGGATCTCTGCTGCCACGATATCCCTTCTGATTTTTAATAGTCAAATGTGGGTGTGGGACCAGCCTGTTCCACACGTTTGCCCCTCCTACCAGTTTTGACGTGGCTTCTATATGTCCTTAGTTATAGGACTTCTGTTCAACTAGACTACAGACAGTTCTCAATGATGGTTGTTCTCTGGTTTAGTTGTAATTTGGATGTGATCATGGGAGGAGGCCAGCATAGTGTTTGCCTATCACCATCTTGACCAGAAGTTATCAGGTAATGCATTCTTAAAAGAGAGCAAAGAAATGGTCTTGCATATTAATTGCTGCAAAAAAAGCAGTCAAATTTGACTCATATGTTCTAATATTTTATAAATGCATAAAAAATAGAAACAGAAACCTACTATTTGCCCCCACATGATTTCCAGTGTGGGGTACAGGGATGAACAAAATAAGTCCCTGAGGAGCTTTTTGCTGTTGGCATTCTGCCATTCTAGGCCATCTCTGTACTTCCATATGTTAATGACTTACCCTACAGTGCAGTGTGGAGTCCACTTTCCTGCATGCAAAAGATGATTATAAATAGAAGAAGATTAGTTCTGGATGTTTTGGATAAAGCTGCAGGGAGTTGATTAAATTGAATCTAGAAATATGGTCTAAAATGAGTGGGGATGGGACAATATTAGACATAAAAGGCACAGCATTTAAAAAAGAAGGTAAAGCAAGAGTCAGGGGCTATAGGATACAAAACTGACACATGGCCAGATGGAGAGGTAGAGCCAGATTTTGTAGGGCCTGAAGCTTATCAAATTTTGGAGCCTTCTTTAAGAGAAAGAACAAAAATTCAAGAATAGAAAATTAGGTACAAAAATAAATATGGATTAAAAATGAGAAGTACATCACAGCAAGCTATAAAATTTATATAAACACCGTAAACTTCAAAAAATCCACAAGAAAACATTTTAATAAACTGCCTGGCACATATTGATCCTCCTATTTTTCCTACATTTTTTTTAGCTACACTCTCTTCCCCTCCAACTTTACTGAGGACTAGTTGACAATTAAAATTGTATATATTTAAGGTGTATAACTTGATGATTGATATATGTATACATGGTGAAATATTCACCCAAATCAAGGTAATTAACATATCTATCACCTCATATAATTACCTTTATGTGTGTGTGATGAGAATATGTAAGATTTACCCTGTTATCTAATTTCAAGTATAAAATACAGAACTGTTTATGGTCACACTGTTGTACATTAGATCACCAAAACTTATTAATCTTGCCTAACTGAAACTTTGTGTCCCTTGAACATTTCCTCAAATCCCCCCTAGCTGTGTATCTTTTGACTACTTCTTCAATTTTGTATTATGCTTTCCATGAGAAAAGTAAAAATATATTTCACATACAGGTAAACTTGCTGTGTGTGATACTACTACAGGTTTGTGTCTTCACAAACATAGGAATTCACATCAATTTCCACCAAAAATGTATGGCATGTTTATTATGTATATGCTGCATACAGTATATTCTTTACAGAGGAGAACTTCCATTTTCACCAGGAGTAGTTCAAACAGACCAACACACTCTAACAATACTAAGAGTTTTATGATGGAAAGAATTGCCACAGACTAGCTTATGGCTCTGTCCATTTAAAGCACTATTATTACTTTGCTTCTGGAACCATTCCTGTGCTGGGGAACATAGGACAGCTTGGGTAGACACCAATGTGACTGCACAGGGGGTAGCAGGCATGTCACTGGTAGCCATTCCTACACCTGGATGGCTGGCAATAACATAACTATACCTGGGCCCGGAAACCACATAAATATATCCCACCAAGGTCAGGGATAGGGAGAAGCAAGCCAGGTGCCTGAGGCTCAGAACTTAAAGGGGCACTCATTGTCAGGGTCAGGCAAGTGCCAAGTTGGCCCCCTTAATTTTGCTGCATTGGCACCTTCCTTTCCTCACCCTAGTCCTGGCTCTGTACCCATTAAACCCAAATGAAATGCCTCGTCAACTTCACTTTCCTTGGCTTGATCCCTGAAATGTCCTTGACCACTTCAAAGCCACTCAATATGAGGGGAAGTCAGAGTAGAAACAAACAGTGGATTTAAGTGGTGGTGATTAAAATATACCATTTTTCAAAATTTACAAAAACATAACTATGTGTTCCCATTGTGAGGGCCCCCAGGGCTTTGGATGGAGTTCTTTGCAAGTGAGGGTCCTCAGATTCAAGCATCTAGACTCTTGGTAAACCCACCTCTACATCCCGACCTAGGCCATAATCTCAAGTCTGAGTTCATCACAAGGTCTTATCTTTGCTTTCTGCACATTGAGTAAGAACTTAGGCTCTGGAGCTGGACTGTTTGGGTTTGGATCCTGGCACTGCCACTTACTAGTTTGTGGAACCTGAGCTATGCTCAGATTTTCTCATCTTACACCCATCGGATGGGTGTAAGTAATGTTTAGATGGAGGAATTAGTTCATGCAGAGTGCTTACAACAGTGTCTGGCACATAATAAAAGCTTAATATTTATTAGCTACTTTAATTTTCATTATTAGTTATAGTATCAGCATTTATATTAATATATGTGCTTCTTCTCACACCTCACGGTAAAACTCCAAGGAGCCTTTGTGTCCTGACTAGGCTCAGAGAGGCCTCCCTGTCTTCTGAATGGACTGTTGACTAAATGTAGGAGAAGACAGGAGGTAGTTGTCAGAGAAAATTTAATTTTTTTCCAGATAATATTGTCATCAAATTACATTTAAGTAAATGAAAGAATTGGGGCTATAAAGAAATTTGCTGGTTTATGGCATGCCAAAGAGAAAGTCAAATGAGAGTTAGCAATGGACCTGGAATTCTTTTGCACCCAAGTGAAAAGATAATAAATTATTTTAGAAGAAAAGTCACACGATGGGCTGTAGCTGGACATAAAAAGAAAAGCTGCCTGTTAATTCAGTGACCTTTAGACCACATGTCCCCAGAAGACACTTCATTTTTCTCCGAGTGGAGCGCTGTGGCCCGCGAGAGGCTCCGCAGCACAGCCTCTGACTGAGAAGGGGAGGTGGGGGTCGAGGGGGCGAAAGGAAAGGCAGGAAGCTCAGGCTTCCCCGCCGCGTGGGCGCACAGGGCGGAACCACCCGGGCCAGCCAGGCTGTGGTGTCACTCTCAGGCGCTGGGGAGGAAGCTGCCGGTGGGCAGCACGGCTCATTCAGGCGCCGCCCCGTCAGCGGTGTGTGTGGTGGGGAGGGGACTAGGGATTCCCCAGAGCAGACGTTCGGGGTCCCCTGAGCCAGTGTCTGCGATCCCCGCAGGCCCGTGTGGCACCGCCTCAGGAGCCAGTGCAGAGGCCTGCCGTGCAGGTGGGGGCGCTGTGGCCTTGGCGCCGGGTCCAAGCCGCTCGGCTGGACCCGCCTCTTTCCCCTCCCCTCCTGCCCCCCACGCGTCGTGTAGCCGGAAAGCCAGGAGGAGACTGAGCAATCAGGCTCCACGGTGCTCGGCGGGCAGTCCTCAGATCGCTCGGAGCAGAGCCGGTGGCGCCGCCGGGACACAGCGCACGACCCTCCGCGGCCGCCTTTGTCTGCGAGCGGTGCGGCCTGGAACCTCGGCTCTCGAGGGCGGGAGACGCGTCCGCAGCGCTCGGTGACAGCTTCTCTCTCCTGGAGGCTCTGGGACCGAGGGGCAGCCGCGCTGGGCCCTGCTCGCCCGCGCCAGCACGTCCGAGTGCGCGGACCGATGCCCCCACAGCAGGGGGACCCTGCATTCCCCGACCGCTGCGAGGCGCCGCCAGTGCCGCCGCGCCGGGAGCGCGGGGGAAATGGGGGACGCGGGCCTGGGGCACCCGGGGGCCGGGGGCGCGGCGTCAAGTGCGTGCTGGTCGGTGACGGCGCCGTGGGCAAGACCAGCCTGGTGGTGAGCTACACCACCAACGGCTACCCCACCGAGTACATCCCCACTGCCTTCGACAACTTCTCGGGTGAGTGGGCCCTGGTGGACAGGGTGCAGAGGGGACAGAGGGCAGCGTGGGGGTCTCGAGGGCCTTGACGTGGCTCCGGGACCCCAGGCCCGGCCCAGCCGGGCAGTGGACCAAGTGCGGAGTGCAGGACAGTCCCGGGCTTTTGGAGGGTGGCTACAGTGGCTAGAGCCCAAGCAAAAGAGAGACGAGCTCGCAGTTTCGGATCAGGCGAGCGGGGATCCAACTGGTTCAGTTCAGGTTGCCCGGTCAGTTTGCTGCATGGAGAAGTTGCGTCAGGTCGACATTGCTGGCGCTGCTGCCGAGTTTCCTTGGAAGGTGACGCGCAGGTGCCATTACCTGTGGCCTTGAGTGTGGTCCTCTCCTTTCGGCGGTTCTCCTCGCAAGGGGCATCTCCACTTTAAATAACTGTGGAGACGGCGGAAAAACTTGATTTAGTGAAAATAGCACTAGTGGAGCGGGTGAAGCCTTTGATTTGGATTAAGCCTGGAGAGCAAACACGATTTCTTTCTTCTGATTCCCCCTCCCCTGCCCCTCTGCCCCGACTTCAACCTCCCACCTTGACTGTTTCTGATTTTTAGTATCTTTTCACTATCTCTAAGTCACTAGAAGCTCTTATAGTTATATGGTTGCTATGTTATTTGGTTTGGTAGATACTAAGGAATCCTTTATCTTGATTTTTCAAGCCTTTTGAAGTTTAGGAAAAAGTTAAAAGCCACAGAGCTAGTCTGAAACTCACTCTCATTAAAAAAAAAATTTTTTTTAATTGCTTCTTGACCTCCTAGAAAGTAGTGATGGCAAGTGCTTGCTTCCTTGGAATTCAGAGGTGCCCTAGATAAAACCGTGCTATGAGAATGATTTCCCACCTGAACAGCAGCATTTCTTTAATTTTTTTTTTTTTTTTTTTTGTCTAAACTGACTAGTATAAACTTTCATAAACAATTTAGAAAGTTACATTGAAACAAAACTGAGTGCTTAATTTAAGTAGAACTGCCCTGACGAGGGTCCCTCCCCAGATGCCCCATCCCCATGCCTTTCTTTCCTTCTCTTTTTTTAATCCTCTCTTTGAGCTGACATGGAGAGATAAGCAGTGCCCTCTTTTATAAACAGGACAATGCAGGCAGCCAGTGTTTGCACATGTTCTCGAAACAGGGTACAATTTTATGATAAACCCTGAAGTCTCAAACATTTCCCAAGGGAAAAGAATTATTTGTGAGGTTTTCCACTCATGTAAAGCTGCAAGGTTGGTTCCCACTTATCCCCCAGTGTTGTTTTTTAGGGTTTTTGAAACTGGTGTGACGGGAAAATAAATTCTCCCAGCTAGGAGGAAATCACCTGCCCTTCTGGGGTACCATCAAAGGGGTCAGGGGTTTGCTGCCTTATCCGTGGCAATGGAGAATTGCCTGCCCTGGAGAGGGTACACAAAAGAGCCACCCAGCCTCCTTGTTTTCCACGAGTCTTTCATTTGTTAGAGGACCCAGAATAGGAGCTGAAGGGTTTGGAGTGAGAATGGTAGTGCTGGCTAAAACCATTATTCTTTGAAAGGGGTTAAAAGACACCTCCTGACAGTCGTTTGGTCTTGTTTTTAAGCTGTGGTGTCGGTGGATGGGCGGCCAGTGAGACTCCAGCTCTGTGACACTGCGGGACAGGTTAGTATCTCCTCGTTGCTCAGTGCTGGGAAAGGAAACAGCCCGTTAAAGGCCTCCCAATAAGCTCCCTCAACAACTGGGTCATTCTGGAGCCTTCTGGGGTAGCCCAGTCCTGCAGGCCCCTCTCAGAGGCTGGGGTGGGGGAAGAGAGCTGTGAGCCAATAAAACAGGGCGTGGCCAGCTTTGCGTGGGCAGGACGGGAGAAAACAGGGTCAAGAACAATTCTTATCTCACAGGAGTTTCTGATCTTATTTACTTTCTGGTTTTTATTAAAAATGATCAATGATGCTTTGTAATCATTTCTCAAGTAAGTTGGTAATACCTTGTAATCATCTTATTAAAGGGCAACAAGGCAAATGTTTAAGAAAATCACTCAGGAAAAAGATGGAGTCAGTGTTAATTCTGTCCCTTAGTGTGGTTTGCCTCACTAGGGCCACTGCTGTCCTCTGAAGCACGATATGGTGGCTGGAGCCGTCCTGGGCTGGAGGAAAGAATGCAGTGGGACTTAGTGTTTCCAAATCATGAGCATTTATTCTTGTCTTGGGGCCAGGCACTCGGATGAGACAGCCAGGGAGTGATGGGGAGGATGGGGTGGGAGGCCCCTTGAGCATGCCCTTGAAGAGCTCCAGGGGCTTGTCACCCAGTGTCCCCTTGGCACGGTGCTCAAGTCAGTGAAATCTCTCTGTGCTCTGTGAGGGTGCCATCCATCTCTCGGATTTGCCAAAATGACAGTTAATAAACGTGTAGTTTATTACAAGTACCAGAATATCAGTACTTGCTAGAATTAGAGAAAGGGCTGGGGGCTACTTTGTAGGCAGGCAGAAGTGCTTGCTTCACTTGCTGAGGTGTTGTCACCTGACCATTTGCCTTTAAGAAGAAGTTGGCTTTCAGTGTCCCCAAGTGCCTCATCCAAGCCCGGGCTTCCTACTGCTCACCTACTCGGGGGCAGGCAATTCAGAGCTTTAGTTTTCAAACCTCAGGGTGACACAAGACTGGGCAGCCTTGCTCCCTAGCTGAGGGCCAGTTTGGCGGTGGCCACAGTGACATGAGTGGTTGTCCCGCCTCTTCTGTCCTATACTTACCCTGCCACTGCAGCACCACAGCTTCCCCTTCCAGGAGGAGAAAAAAACCAAACAGTCTGTATTTGATGGCCTTTAAAAAAGAAAAATCAAAGAACACAGGGTCTCCTAACACTTAATCTTTCTGAATGCCATGCTGGTATTTATAATTAAAGCTTAACTGTTTTGTATAAAGTGAGCATGTTTTTCCTACTGTGGGTCAGATTTTCTGATCTCTAAAAATGAGGGCTGAGCAGCACATCAGTCAATGCTGGCATCCCTGCTGAAGCAAGAGGGGCAGCTTAGTACCTGAGTATCAGACAGAAGACAGGGAGGTATAGAAACGAAGGCAGGTGAGTCGGGTCCTTTAGGAGGGAGCAAGCAGCCCAGTGCTGGCCCCTGCCCGACCCCGGGCTCTGCTGGGATGTGTCCTTCTCCTGGGCGGGGGTTTACTCCTGGTGCCTGAACAGTGTCTGGAACATACTGGGCTTAATCATGATGAATAAGCGGAGCGCTGGGATCTGGGGACGCCAACTTACGACATGGATACCTGCCCCTTGACGTGCTTACAGTCTGTAGGGAAGACAAATGAGCTAGTAGAACTTGTGTAAGTTCTACAGCAGAGACATTACATAACTAGGAAGGCGACCCCAGCTGGAGGGGCAGGACGGCAGGTCTGCAGGAAAATCACAGCAGTTCTGAAGGAGGAATAGGACTTTTACCAGAAAAACTTTGTAGAAATGATCCTGAATTATCCAGGAAGAGTTCAATTTTTCCTTATTATGATCTGTTTAAAAGTCAGAGAAACATAAGAATCATTTTAGAAATAGTTTCATGAAAGTTTATATTTAGGGGAAAATGGGATTTGATGCTAAGTTTGTAAGCTTTGGGTTTTTTTAGAAATGATTCTTCTGGCCTCCCAGCAGTGTTTTCATTGAGATTTACCATATTTCCTACTTCATGTGCTGGTTAGTAGCATGTACCTGACTATGTAATGAATGAGTCCACTATCTAGAGAGTTGAAGAAAACCAACTTCAAAAACGACTAGTGAAAAATGCACAGCTGGATTAAAGTTAAACTTAGTTTTTTTCCTGCTCCCCAAGTGTCAGTCAGTATTGGTTTTGACTATTAGCAAGGCTGGTCTTGGAGCTCGTCCTTGTGTACACTCCCCACTCCAGAGCTGGTGAACTACCTTTGAAGGGACTTGATTGACTCTGGCCATATTTGCTTAGTGTTGACCCAGCCCCCAGGGCCCCATCTTCTGGGCAGTCGTCACGATGGCCTGCTGTCTCCATTTCCAACCCGAGCACAGGTAGCCCTAACCTGGGGCCCAAGTCAGGCTCGTGTAGAAGCTCAGAACAAGAACAGCTTTACTGGCTGGATAAATAACTAGAAATTGCTTCTGTGCCTTGGCTTTTCTTGTGAGGGAGGGTAGGTGAGTATACAAGATGTTAAAAGGAGTTTTTAACACTGGACTCACAGTCTTACACAAGTGAAAGTTGATCAGAGACTGAGGACTTTGAGAAATATCTTTGGCATAAGAGGCATAAGAGATTGGACTACCACTGAAACAAGAGAATGCGTTGTAGCACTGCCAAAAAGGGCTGAACATTCTTCAGCCTTTTGATCTATGACGCACCTGGAAAAATCTTTATACTGAAAAAAAAGCCAGATTGCAGCTTGACCAATACCACTGTCCAGCTGTCTGTGTGTGCCATACTTCAGCTGGACTGCATTGTCCCCACAGACCTGGCAAGGGCAAGCGCACCATGGGCCTCAGGACGTATGCATGTTGTGTTTATTTCAGCAAATATCCAAGGTTTCTGGTCAGCAGTGAGCAGGAGGGTCTAATATCTGCTTTGCTTCCTGAGCCCTTTAGCCAGAATCTGAAGAGATCTGGGGGGCCCTGTCACAAGGCCCGACCCTGTGCTTGCCTTTCTTTCTATTGGTAATGCAACCCCAGATTCCAGGCCACAGCCAAGTGTAGCTGCATGAGGGAGCCAACCTTATACCGGTCTCAGTTTTGTGCTTCTTCCTTTGAGGCCCCTGAGAACAGAGGGAATGTTTCATTGATAGACCTTCAGAGCTGGCTGTGGTCCACCTGCTTGGGTCTCTTATTTTTTCAGCACAAAGTTGGCAGTAAGAAACCTAAATCCTTCTTTTGTGACTTTTGCTTATGGAAGACTGATGAGGGGCAGTGACATTCTGAAATGCCATATTCATTCCCGAACATTTTATATTGTTAGGTGCTTATTGCCACACAACTGAAATATAGAGCCCGAAACAAAGAGAGTGTGTTCCAATAAAACAGATCCAGGTTTCTTTTATTCATAGAAAAAAGCCATGGATGCAGAATAACATGCATATAAGTAATAGTTTATATGTAATCGGAGCATGCCAATGGAGTACCCAAAACCCGGATGACATTTAACTTTTTTTTGCCACTGGTAAATTATCTGTTACTATCTGAGGTGGTTGGCACCCACAGATAGACATTCTAAATAGGAATGAGCCATTTGTATAAAGGCTGAGGCCGTGTCTTCCTGTTCCCAGCCGACCACCGGCCCTGAGTGGTGCCTGCTGCCCTCTGTTAAGTGGGTGACTGCAGCACTTTGGTGGCTGGTTCATATAAGTAACTAACTTGTTCCATCCAGTTCTCTACACCTAAGAGTAGCCCTTTCTCTGGTTCTTTATCTTTCCAAAGCCCCATGCATGGAGGCCTATGGTGATGGCAGAGAGAGAAGGGGAAAAGAAGTAAGAGAAAGGGGAGGCAGGGAGGGAAAAGACAATAAAGCAAAGAGAAAGAGATATGTCAAGTGAGTATGAATGTATGAACCACTATGTAAATGACACTGAGAGGCACAGGGGCTCTGAGTTGTCGAGAAGAGTGGCCTGACCAAGACCCTGCACTTGATTTCTGGGTATGACCTGTGTCTGACTGGCATTGCTTGTGTGCTGTGTATCCGTGGGCATGCACGGAGCCAATGGTGTGAGGATGGCAGGGCTGCATCCTTCCAGAGGGGAGCTGTATTAATGGGTGGGGTCGCTAGGGTCAGGTTGGAGTTTGGGGGTCTGCATGGATGCTGTCTACATTCTAGAAAACTAGCTAAGCACCAGAGTTGAAAGAGTAAGTGTGGGTTCCTTTGGCCTGAAGGCTAAGGTAAATGTTATTTCTAATACCAGCTGATGTAAGTACTTTTTCTATGCTAAGTTACAAGTAGGGCCTGAGTACTGATGAGAACGATGAACACATCTGGCCGATTTTGAGGTCACCAGATAGGTGAGCAGCAGAATCCCCTCCAAGATGTGGGCTTTTCCTTCCATAGCCAGTGGGTTTTCTGTTACCTACCAGACCCTTTCAAGTGAAATGGCAAGGTGGTCTTTGTGCAATGAGGTTGGTTTAAAAAGTGACTTTGGGTGCTTTGACTGGTTGCAGGACGAGTTTGACAGG
The DNA here is from genome assembly GCF_057876585.1 of Rhinolophus sinicus. Taxonomy (NCBI): domain Eukaryota; kingdom Metazoa; phylum Chordata; class Mammalia; order Chiroptera; family Rhinolophidae; genus Rhinolophus; species Rhinolophus sinicus. The sequence goes on from NC_142506.1 coordinate 42,290,572, forward strand.
CTGAGGCCCCTCTGCTACACCAACACGGACATCTTCCTGCTGTGCTTCAGCGTGGTTAGCCCTTCCTCCTTCCAGAACGTCACTGAGAAATGGATGCCAGAGATCCGATGCCACTGTCCCAAAGCCCCCATCATCCTGGTGGGAACTCAGTCGGATCTCCGAGAAGACGTGAAAGTCCTCATTGAGCTGGACAAATGCAGAGAGAAGCCGGTGCCCGAGGAAGCCGCGAGGCTGTGTGCCGAGGAGATCAAAGCTGCCTGCTATGTGGAGTGCTCAGCCCTGACACAGAAGAACCTCAAGGAGGTCTTCGACGCAGCCATCGTCGCCGCCATCCAGTCCTCGGATGCTCAGCAGCAGCCACGGAAGTCCAAAAGCCGGGCTCCGGACAAGATGAAGACCCTGTCCAAGTCCTGGTGGAGGAAGTACTGCTGCCTCGTGTGATGCTGGCACCGTCGTCGAGCGAAGTCGATGCTGGACGAAGCAGGCGCTGAAACGAGCCCTTTCTCCATGGGCGCCTGTGCGGAGAACGTGTTCACTGAGCCATTCCCCATGGACGTGTTCTTTCTTGCCTTAGATTTTCTTGTAGTTTGAGCTTAGGGATGAGACTCTTCTGCAACATATTTTTGAAGTAAGTTAAGCATTTATCATAACTTTGGAAATTTAGAGCTCCAGTCCTTTGGATAGATTTACATCTAATATGAAAAATTCGCCTCTCATCTGAGCATCAGGAACAATTCTGCTGCATTGTAATGTGTGGAAGGATATGCTGCGTCCTCTCCAGGCAGCCGCCAATTGCAGCATTCAGCTTACAACCTCCATGCTTTTTATTCTCTTTTTAAGGAGCAAAAATCAGAAAGAAATTAGAGACCTCTGCCTACAAAACCTCAAACCAGTCACTTTCGTCATATACTGACACTCTATTTCATAAGATTTAAAAACCAACAACAACATCCCTCTAAGCCTATGCCACTGTGTAGACCAAAAAGGAAAAGTTGTGTGTTGGAATTTCTCATTCTGGGGGCAGTTGTGTTGACACTGTGTAAATATGGTACTGTGCAGTCATGCGAGTGTCCACCTATGGCACTTACATTTTCTTTACGGAGTGACACGTTCAGATCAGAGTTTGAAGTTTGCCATTAATGCCCTGTGCACCAGACCCCTGGAAATTAGAGCCCAGGGAGCACCGCCTGAATTGCCTAAGCTCCCACACTTAAGTTGTGCTATCTGCCGGGTTGAGTACTTGACAGGCCCGCAGCAAGCGTTTGTGGGATGCAAAATGTACTTTTTTCAAAGTCAGCCAAAACAGACTTCTTATACATCCACGTGTATGTCCACAGGGCTGCATTTGCTGCTGAATCAGACTTTTAAAGAGTGAATGGGGAAAAGCATGACCACCAAAACAGGTGTGAGGGAAGCATGGCTTCCTCTTTTTGTTAACACTTTTTTGAACAGATTTCTTTTTACACCCTAGATATGATTTTCAGTGTATCTGAACACATTTTTGAGACCATCTTAAAACAAAACATGAACCTCTCTTAAAACCTATTTTAAAATCTCTTAAAACAACCAGTTAAGTCCACAGGTGTCTTTTAGGGGACTGGCAGCAAAGAACAGCACCACGTGTCATGGGCCATGGCGTCCACTGTGGCTGTCCAGGAGCAAGTTGTGTGCGGGAAGCACCATTCCCTCACTCAACTGTGTCCTTCCTTTCAGGCAGTTAGAAAGCCCCGTTCTTCACGGTGGAGTCTTAAGGCCGCCTGGAGAGTGCCACTGCCACAGCAGGAGAGTGGCCCTGCTTGCGATGATACTTAGAGATACCAAAGGTCACCTGAGGCACTGTGACGTCAAGTTTGCCCTGGGTGAAGCACATTTACCAAAATCGGTTCAGGGGGGAATCTGTGGAGCCAGTGGATGGAAGACTTATCTTTCTGTGGGTCTTGTGTTGTTGCTTTATGTTTGAAAAAAACAATTTGTGTTTTTCCATAGAGAAAGTGAAAGATTAGGTTATATTTCAGGCTCGGGGCTTCTTTGACTTCTGATAGTAAATAAAATTAACTAATTTCTTGGCTTAAAAACTAAAATACATAGACTGTTTATTATTTATTTTTCAATACATTGAAATTGATATCAGTCATAATTTCCTGAAGGGTTTAGTTATAACCTGAGTGAATAAAATGACTTCATTTGTGAAAATGCCCCAAACAGACATAATGAAGTATGCCCCAAGCCTACGTGCCTAGCTCACCTTCTGTTGGAAGCAGCTTCCTGGCCTGGGCCCCGCGTAACCCCGGTGGAGCTAGACTGATTTGACTGGGAAGTAATTTTAAACAGTATTTTTATATTTAAGCAAATGACCTGGAGTACAAAGCAAATTACTTTTTAAGAAAGAAAACAAAACTTGAAAGAAGTTTGATGCATGTGTTAGCTTGTGGGGCTCTGTTGGTCCCCCTGGGAGGGGCCCCGGGCGCCCTCTGCCCTTAAGGCCACTGGTGGGAAGCCTGTGACCCATCCTGAGAGCTTTACTCGATAAGTTTGTTTTCCACCCGGATTGCTAGAACCTGGGCCATTAGCGCCGAAAACCTAGAGGGCTGACATTTAAGGGCAACAGTTTTTAATACGTCGCTGCATTTTATAGAATACTGAAGGTACGATTGTACTTGAGGTTTTCCTCCATTTTCCCTGTGAAAGTAGAGATTTGGGCAGAAAAGTTTTTACAAGTATGTGCTTGACTTAAACATTTTAAAGTTGATACACTTCAAAGCTCACACATTGTTGAAGCTTGGTATTGAGGAGAAGATTTTGTGAGTTCTGCTTTAGAAAATGCCACTTTAGCTTAACTCCTACTGTGTAGGCTGGCCAAAATTTTAAAATACAATATACTCCAAAAACTGTTTTCTCTCTTTGCCATGTGTATGGAATGAACCTTTTGTGATGTTCTCTGTGCTTGACAGACTTGAGAGAAACCACCCAGGGATTGCGCAAGCCCACACGGCAATGTCTTCTCCCCAGACTTGTAACCTGGTGCCTTACCAAGTGTGCTTTCCTGTTTCCAAGTGTAAATGATGGCCAGCAGAGCGCTGTCCTTGAAAATGCCATAAACGAGGTGGTATGAAATAAATTCTGACCTATGCCTATAACTGCACTTGCCTTCTCTACAAAGGAATTTCACTGGAAGTGAATAAAAGTTCAGCCATACCGAGAAGCAGGCTGGCCGGGAGGCATGGCATGACCCCAGAGGCATTTTGGGAATACATCCCCAACCAGCATTAAGTGCTTATCCACTGTGGGGTTTTGAGAATTTTGGGTCACAGCCTGATACAAGAGCTCGGTGGCATCTACCTGTGATGGATGGTGGGCTGGCGTCCCCGAGGGTTGGCAGGAGCACTGTCCCTGGAGTCAGAATCCAGGCTCAGAGAAGCACTGAGCATGTGGTGTGATGGAGCGGTCACTGGATCTGAGCCTTATTTTCCTTATGTGTGAACAGCACAGCCTTTTTCACCAGGCTATTTGAGGCCCGATTGAGAATGCATCTGCATGTGAGGGGTAAAGGTCCAGGTGGAAGGAATTAAAGGTCAGAGGTGCAGTGAGTCCCACCAGCTTTCCAGTGCAGATCAGCAGGGCACAGGTTCCGTCTCCAAGAGCACTGGGACATGCCAGGTGCCACCTGTGACTTTCCAGGTTCTTGCCGTCAGTCTTCTCATCGTGCCACCCAGATGCAGCCCCTATATCAGGGGCCCCAGGGAATGTGGTCCTGGGGAAAGACCAGTCTGAGGGGCCAGATGTCATCCTGTTTCCACTTTCCAGCCTCAAGGGGGTGGACCATGCTCCTGGTCAACTAGTAGAGGATAGGTCTGTCCACTTCATTCCCGCATCAGGCCTCAGGCCTGGCTATGACTTTTCATATCCACTGAATGTCCCAGCTCACTGCACTGGAATACTGTACAGAGAGCAACTAGAACCACCTGCTCGTGTCCCACACTGGCCTGCACAGGGCAGCCCGACCTTACCCCAGAGGGACCTGGCGGTTTCTCCCGGCCTGGCCCCAGACCTGCCACCTGTATCCGGGACAGGCCTCCCCAGGGTACATTGACAGAGCACCCTGTCCCTTTAAGGAGGTCAGGACATGCTTCATGGAGATGTTTCTATGACCTGAAGGAGGTGAGGGAATGAGAAGTATGTGGGAGAAAGGTTTTTTTAAAAGAAATATCAGGTACAAAGGGCCTGAGGCAGAGGAATGTGTGGCATGTCCGAGGCCAGTGTGGACAGGACAGAAGCAACGCAGGGAGGAGAGCAGATGACATCAGGGAGGGGATGGTGGGATGGGAAGGAGGGGGAGGAGGCGCTGGGCTCTGGAGTCAGGCTGTTTGAGCTTGAATCCCAGCTCTATTCTTACTGCTTGTGATTCCTTGAGCTACTTAACCTGTTAACCTCTTAGTACCTACACTCTCAGATCTATGAAGGGGATAAAGCTGGCACCTGCCCCAGTGGGCCGATGGAGTTATGAATGTAACATGTCGGTTCATCGTAGGCGCTTAGGAAATGTCCACTCTGACTGCTCTCGTTGCTAGGCTCTGTTCATTTCTTTCCCAGCAGGACACCTAGTTGATCAATTTACAATTGGCCCCCAATGGCTTTCATTTTCTACTCTATCAGATTTTATGGGGCAATAAGAGCAAAATAATGTAAATTACTCCACTGGTTTCCATGGGCTGACCCTGAAACATGGATGCTGCTGCTTGAGCTGGTGGGATTGCCTGGCACTGCCCCCTGGGAGAAACTGTGTGCTAATCTCACCACTGCTGAAGTCAGGGTCAGCACACCAGTGGGGTGGGGGGCGGGCAATCAGGGCGAGGCCGCAAAGGGAGCACTGCAAAGACTTTCCAGCCCTCAGGGAGGCTGTCCCTTGATTCTCTTCAGGCAAGAAGCTTTCTCTTCAGATTCAGACTAGCATGCTCTTGGTTTTGTGACTGGAACCGTTTTTTAGAATCATTGCTCATTAGCCTGAGTCACCCAATCAGTTTCCTCTATCTCCGATACCATGTGCAATCCTAACAATAAAACCAAGTCTTGGAGACACAGTCTGCATATGAAAGAGCCATGTAGCCAGGAGCCCACCATTTACCTAAAATGAAGACACACTGTGGAGCTGAGTATCACATTTCCCTGCATTTGCCCCGTTTCTCTACCGAGTCCCACAGGTACTTAAAACTTAACTCGCTCTATTAGTTTCCTATCACTGCTGGAACAAACCACTACAAACTGAGTGCTTGAAAACAAAAATTCCTTACCTTATCATTCTGGATAAGGTAAGATGGTCGCACTGGTGATAACATTTATGACCTTAAACTAGAACTCTGGAGGGCCTCTGGGAGGAGCTATCACTCAGTGTCACTGCAGACACCCTACAGGAAGAACTCTGTTTACAGTAGAGCCCCCGGCTGTACCAGTCGGTCATCCTTGTCCCCTCTGTAAAGTACCTCCTCCGGCTTTTGCCCAGTGCAATGTCTGCATGTATCCGATTGCAGTCCTTCCTCTATCCCCTTTTGATAATGGAATACCTAGTCGATTTTGTTTTACGGTTGACAGTGGGCTAAAATCAAGGTGAGGACAGGGCTGCATTCCTTTCTGGAGGCTTTGGGGGTGAGTCCGCTTCCTCGCTTTTCCAGCTCTTAGAGCCCACCCACATTCCTTGGTTCATGATCCATCTCCACCCCCAGAACCAACAATGGCTGGTCGAGTGTTTCTCAGAGGGTATCTGTGGGGACAGAGCCAGGAGTGCAGTTTCCAGGCTCTCAGCCTCACATGGAAAGGTGCTGGCTCAGGTAGTAAATGGCCATCAACTGTGATTGGATGGCCATCAGCTGTGGCTAGTTGGCCGTCAGCTGTAACCAGTGAGCCACTGGCCACTAATATAACTGCTGTGGCTACGCTAGCAGAAAATGGGGCTAGCAAGATGGTGGTTGAGGTAGTAAGCACGGATTGCAGGTTAGCATGGGGGATTGCAGTTAGCAAGTGGGGTGGGTTGGTTGGCAGAAAAGCAGACGGCAGGTTGTGGATCGTGTGGCTCCTGCTTCCTGTATCTCCAACCCAGCTACCAGCGAGACTATAGTGGTATGAGTCCCCTATCTATGGCTCCGTGGGTGTTCCTTTTTGGCCTCACCATGTCCTGCGTTCTTATGTGGGGAGCAGGACCAGAGACCCCGCGTGACACCCTGCATGACAGCGTCCCTCTGACACTGACTCTTCCACATCCAAGGACCCTAATTCTTATACTGGCCCACTCACAGAGCCTCAAGGTCAGCGGATTAGAAATCTCAGTCCACCTTCAACCTTTGCCGAGCAGCCTACATGGTCACAGGTGTAAGCCAGCGACATCTTTGGGGCCATTCTGCTGACCACAGTCATCTCCCAAGGTCGGCTCATTGCTTCCCAACACTTTCCTCTTCCATGCCCCTCCCTGTGTGCTTTTTTTCTTAGCGAATGCTCAAAATGTACTAGAACAGCAGTGCACTTGTCCAAACCAGAAATCTGTCATCAGCCCAGACTCCCTTCCTGCACATTCACATTGAATTGGTCACCAGGTCCTGTGGTTGGGCATTATTCTCAGGTCCTTCTCCTGACGCCCAGTGTGTCTGTCGTGAATTCAGCCACACCCCATCTTTCTCCAGCCACCCGCATGTTTCCTCCTCCAGCCTGGCCAACGTTTTTTGTTTGTTTGTTTGTTTTTAACTTCTAAGCTGCTTCTTCACTTCCAAGAAATGCCCAAGAGTTCTTATTGCCTATAGCATTGATTTCCAAACATTTTATAAATGCAGACCCCACATGTAGGTAATTGTACTTTTACTATTTTTACAAAAATACAAAATAAGAAAAAGCCACCTGCCATCACACTTTCACATTGATTGAGATAACAATAATAAAAGATGATGTGAATTCAAAAACTATTTTATGTTCAGTAGTGCTTCTAACTGATAGTAAGTTAATCACATAGCATGAAAAATATATCCATGAGCGACACTTTTCTGCAAGCACTCCTACGTGCTCCCGCATATTCTCCTATCTCCTGTCACTCACTCACAGCTTCCCAGGAGGTGTGGCCCTCAGTTGAGAAACCACATGCCTGAAGGAGAAAATCTAAATTCCTCTGTGCAAAGATTTCCTCGCTGTTGATCTTACCTCCTGCCTGCCTCAAAGATCCTGCCCCTGTCCTGTCTGGTTCTCCGCAATGCACCCTGCACCCCCATATTTCTGGACTTTGGTGCACGTATTCCCAGAACGAGACAGACCGGCTGCAAGGTCAGTGGGCCTGAATTCACGACCGCACTGAGGGCACCGCAGAGTGGGCAGCAGCAGGCTCGGTCAGGGGTGGGATATGGAGGGGCAAATGCTGGCAGGGTACCCCTTGGCTTAGCTGGCAGATGTGGCAGGCCACCCTCAGGGGGCTGAGGGCTTCTAGGGTAGCAGTCAGTGGCTTTGAAAAGTTCTCGTCCCATTGGCAAAATCGTCTATTGTGAGACGGATGGCATGTCATATCTTGATATTATTAGACATCCATGTCCTATCTCTCCTTATTCTCCACGAAAATACAGCAGTGTTACTATGGTTGGCATCTCAGGAAGATCCCCACAGGGACAATGCAGTGACCATCCTGACAAGCTTCCTTGCCCTTCCGACGACAGTGCTTTCTCGCACTATGTTAGTATTATACAATGGCTCCCAACTAGGAATTGGCTTGAAGTGGGGAGAAATGTACTACAGATGCCGATGTGAACATTTCTTGTATTTGCTGATTTTGTACAAGATGGGGAAGCATGCTCCAAAGACTGTTTCTAGTATCTCCCGTCAATCAGACAGCCAGGGGAGAGGTAGCATCCATTTGGCCTGCAGCGGTTGTCAGCGTGGGTCCGGCTTCCACAGGGGCATGTGTCTTACAACCCAAGAGGGCTTCTTCAGATCATTTAAACCTAAAGCACAAGTAGAACTTAGACACACACGATTTCAGAGATGACACTTGTGTCGACCATGCTTTGACAGGTGCAGGATGATAGTCAGTGTGGACAGTAAGACAAGTACCAGTATTGTACATGGCTAGTGGGAGATACTTGTGTGCTTCAGGAGCAAATACCAAAGCTGCTTTCTCACTGTGGCAACCAGGATGCCTGACCCCCACGAGCTCCCATCCGTGGGTGTAGACTATACCTTTAGTGTATAGAGGTACTTATGAGGAACTTTGATCTCCACATCAAAAATGTCATCCACCATAGCAATGACAGTGGTAATAGTTTGGCTTGACTCATTTGTTTATCAAAGGTTTTATTGGTAAAAATACATAAAAATCACACACAAAACCCAGAACCCCCAAGCTTCTCCCTTCACTCAGGTCCTCTTCCCTCGTGCCCCTTCTCTCTCCCTGATCCTCCTGGGTTCCTAATTTTCATTCTGAAATAAAATCTCAGGCCAGACCACAAAACTAGGAGGGCTGCACCCAGTTTATTATTATTGCTTATGAATGATCTAAAGTAGACACAGTCCCTGATAAGTGGATTTCCAACACATTTGATCTACACAGTTTACCTCCTTTTCACTTATTTCAGGATCTAAGGGATGAGAGTGGGGAGTGGGGCCATTATATGAGTAGTTATTGTCTTTGTGACAACCTTCAATAATTTTTAAAACTGGGCTTTGTGTGGCCGAGAGCTCACCCAAAGTTAGACAGTCCTGTCTCACCAGTCTCCTTAATGACCTCACCTTCACCCCCAAAACTGATTGGGTGCTGCTGAAAGTCAAGTGTTTCTATTTCAAAATGGAAAAAGTAGAAGGGGACCAATTATTGATTAAGTAAACAATTGTTCAGGTAAAATAATGAAAATTTTTCTTATAAAAATGTTGGTAAAGGAGACCACGGAACAGAGAAAGTTTATAAGGGGAAAAACAGTTTTGGTAAATATCGTAACATCTGAAACTTGTGAACCACATCACATGTATTTATTAAGCATGAAAAATATTTCACCTATTTCCCTAAACTGTCTAAATCTCCTCTTGATCAAGTTGTGATATAAATGAATAAATACAGCATTGCTTCTAAGCTCACACCACCCATGGCAGGCATGTATTGGATTAGTTGCTATTATCCTTGTTTATTGGAGAGTAACAAAGAGACTAATTTGCTAAGGGACTCTTCATGAGTCAGTGGGAGAACCATTATTCAGTGAGGGTATTTTAAGACTGGATTTCCCTTTTCCTTTTCTGCTCTCATATAGAAGACATTGAAGGGACCTATACAACCCCCAGTGGGGAAGTACGTGCAATGATCTATTTCAGTATAAAAATCACCCCATCACTTGCTGGGGACTTAAACCAGCAGCTGTTGGCTTGTTCTTGAGATCCCATGGGTTGGCCAGGCTTAGCTGGGCGATTCTGCTGAAGTCACATGCAGCGGGGAGCTCGACGGGGGTGAGCCCTAACGCAATGCTGGGTCTCTCTCCCTGTGCCTGCATCTGGCCTGTTTCTTTACAGCATGGAGACTGACTTCCACGAGTGTGTGCTAAGAGAGAATGCTCCAGTGTGCAAGGGTTTAGCAGCCTGTTTGCACCATGCTTGTTAAAGTCCATATGTCAAAGCCAAGCCCAGAGACAATGCTGGGTGGGAGGCGGGGGAGTTGGCACTGGGAGGTGTGTTTACCGGGGCCCACCAAGTGGATACAGTGGGAATGGAAGGCTGTGGGGCTGCCATGCTGGTGCAGTCTCTCGTCCATCCGTGTTAATCCCCGATAAAGAGAGGTGGGTCATGTGCACTACCATGCAGGTGGGGGATGCAATGGGTCTGGCAACCAGAACTCTGGTGCTAAAAGCTATAGGCATCACCTACATTGTTTTCGGTGGGGTCTGTTATTAAAATGGTTGACACAACATGTTGCCTAAACTCTCTGTTGAATCTTCCTTCTTTTGGGGGAAAATACATGCTTAAAATGAGTGGAAATGGACACCTCGCTGAGCAAGCAGACAGCTGGATGGGACAGAGTTTGGATGTTTCCATCTGCTCCCTTTTCTAGCAACAGGGACAGAATTCGGCTGTATTTGGATAAATGGAACCATACTGAGCACAGAGTACACAAAGCTCTTTCAAAAACCTTATATGAAAACTATCACCGTTACCAGTGTGATTATCAGTAGTCTATTCCGCACAAAAATTGAAACTACTCTCAACTATGTGATAAGTACCCATTTCCCAAAACAGACAGGATTTACCCCTGCTGGGCTCCTCCTCCCTAATGGCGTTTTCCTAGGTAGTTACACCCAGGGCCCTACAGGAGACGCTGTATCTTATTGTACTTCTGCCATGCCCAGTCCTCACGTGGAGACAATAGTTTGCCTTTCTCATGCAGTTTATAATGTGCCCATATTTGGGATCTAAATGAGAATGATTGCTCTTGGCAATGGCACACAGCTGAGGGAAGCCCTAGGCTTTCTTCCAGGCTTCCTGGGTCCTTGTCCTTCCTTTGCCACTGACTTCTATGCGTTTAGAGGGTGAGTTTAATTTCTCTGGGCTTTAATTTCTTCAACCTCACCAGGAGCTGAAGTTGTGAAAGCTCCATTGTTCCTTTTCCCTATAATTTTAAGATAATCACACTTGTTTTCTGCCTCGATCTCCACAGGCTTAGGAGTTTTCATCTGAAGCAAAATCAATATCAAGTTAATAAATCTGTAGTTCTCACCAAACCCCAAGGACAGAAAATTATGTCTGGAGACCGTTGGGCTTAGCCGCTCCATGTGTAGCTTTTGCAGACGTGGAAGGAGAGGCAGCTGTGGTTCTGAGTGGGGCGGCCAGTCCTGGATCAACATGAGTGTCACCCCAAGACCGAAAACCTCTAGCATTCTGATGCCTGAGCAGCTCAATGAGTGGTCTTTCCACTAATCAAAACCTGTTAAAGGATTAAAGAAAAAGAAGAAAAAGGGAAAAAGTTAGATTCAAATAGTACAAAATAGAGAAAATAATGAAGTCAATTAAAGTGAGTGTATGCCATGAGAGTTTGTTGGTTCTTATCTCTATCAGGCAAAGAATTTACTACGCCCCTCTCTCTGAGTGCCAAGGAGAACCCAGGGCCTCGGGTCCTTGCTCTTCTGAGAACTTACTGTGCTGGTTTTGCAAAGTCCTATAGAGATAAATATGCTCCCTCTCTGATGTATTCTTGCTGAAATTTCCCAAGCTAATTAGTCTCTCTTGGGGAGACAGAGTTATCTCTTATTGCTGCAATAACAATTAACTTTTTAACAATTAACCACAGCCTGCAGCCGCAGATATGCCACAATTTAAACAATATGATAATATCATCAACTGACCAAGATGTGTCAGCCCTCAAGCACTTACTCAGTGGGGACCTTTATTCCTGAAGCCCCATGCTGAGTGCCACTCTGCCAGGCCTAGGAGACTGCCAGCTTAATGCCTAACACACTGGAGAGGTCACCACTGTGACTGCAGTGGGGTGGTGACGGAGCAGGACGGGAACTGCAGTTTAGGAGGAAACAGCATTTGGAAACTACCATTAACAACGGTTTGTTTTAATACTTTTTAAATCATAAAATTAATATATTCTCATTATAAGAATACTGGAAAAACTGGAAAACTAGAAAAGAGAGAAGCAATTGTAGTCCCGTCACCTAACATTTTGGTAATTCTGTTCCAGTGTTTTCCTTCATGTCCTCATGCTTCCTCATCACTGTCCCCAACCCGCCTCTCCCTGGGCACTTTCTATATGCAGGTGTCAGCCAGATAGAGCTGGGCCAGCCTGCCGTTTGTGGCTTTGATAAGATCCACTCAAACTCCCTTCCTCCATCTGTGGGAAGTTGAGGGCCACAGCCCACTTCCTCTGAAATACCAGCTCTGATTTTTTGCCTTGTGAATTTAATCTTTCACATTCATTTGATCCAAATGAGGGCCACAGCCCCCTCCTCTTTCTTCTGTATGTGACCATTGTGCCGTGGATCAGCCCGTTGCCAGGGACACCAGGGTTTCTACCCTAAATTGCCCCACACCCTGACAGAAAAGGTTCTCCACATAGGCCTGAGCTGCCTCTAATCCTGCTATCTATAACAGCTCTGCGACAGGTGTCAATCGTACTGTACACAATTGACCAACATTCAACATTTAGCAGATCCCGTTCCCTTATTTCCATTCTCAGGCAGCATTGTAAGAAGCCAAGTCAGGGTGGGCTTCTGCACAGACGTTGAATGTCAGGCTTTCCTGAGGCTCCTTTCTGAGGCTGAGCTTCCATTTGCCGCCCACAACAGAAACCCTAAGAGACAAAGTGGCCACTGAGGTCAAGGGAGCATGAGTTTGGGGATAGCTATTGTGTTACACCCCAAAGGTTATATGATCTGCTGGAACATGGTGCTGCTGAGGACAAAACACTGCAAGTGCATCTGGCTTTAAAATATGCAGGAAGCATAATTTTTTTCAAGAGTCCCAAATTATGCAACTGATAGGAGCAGCAGTTAGTGCTCAGAAAGAATGGGAAGTCGGAGGCAGAATGTCCAGTCATGGCTGGAGGCTGGCAGGGGGAGGCAGCTAGCAGGAGGTCTTGTCCTCTCCCTGCCACAGTCCACTGAACCTCGGCTGGCAACACAGACACCAGCAAAGAGCATCTTCACCGGTCTGTCAAATCGTGAGGCGGTTCTGGCCAAACTTGTCTCTGCAGATACTCTCAAGAGAGACATGACTGTCAAGAGACCTGTGACTCCATCTGTTTCCATGATGAAAAGGTGACATGCCCATATGATGCACACACACGTGTGATGTTGCTGAGAGAACATATAATATCAATGTATTTGGATTCAATTCAACAAGTATTTGTTAATCACTTATTTGAGGTATTGTCATTCCGAAATGACTAAGGTGGCTTTGTCGTTAAGAAGCTCACATTTCTTTTTAAGGCAGGAAGCTAGTGCAGGCATCTAGTACAATAAGGCATTCTGTAGCTGGAGTCTGGATGGAACCTTGACGGACTCCCAAGGGGCTGACAGTCCTTCTGAATAGAGCTGGATCCTACTTAGTTGTGTGTATCTGTCCCTTCTGATAGACGGGACACTGCTTGAAGACAGGGATCACATCTTCTCTGTTGTTGTATCCCTACCAAAAGTACAGGACTCACCCTACTTTTTATAGAAAATTAGAAAGAAAGAGATAGGGGAAGGGAGGGAGAAAGGGCAGGAGGAAAAAAAGGAAGGAAAAAAATGCTAATAAAAGGCAACTCGAGTCAAACATCAAAGAGTGAATATAATTTTTTTCAATTGGAAAAGGAAGAGGAAATGATGAATTCTGCTTGGTTTGGAAAAAGAGTCAGCGAAGATTTCATAGAAGAGATGACATTTAAGCCCAGACTTGAAGAGCACCAGAATTTACCACTTGGAGAAGGAGAAAAGAGGCTAAGGCACACAGGCAGAGTGACACTTTTATAAAGAAATATAAGTGCTTGGAAAATGTCAGGAGAGTAAGCTAGACATGGAGAACTAACAAGAGATGAGGCTAGAAGGCATATTGGGGACCAACTGTGTAGGGCTGTGACGGTGGACCAAGAAGGCAGTTGACACAGTAGAAATAATTGATCTAGTCTTTGATTTAGAGACAGACACCAGGAAGGAGGAAAGGAAGGGTGAAGAAACACCAGGAGAGAATTAGGGCCTGTCACATGGTCCAGACAGAAGGGATGAGGGTCTGACCTAGATAAAGGGCCTTGGGAATGACAAATTGAGGATCAATGTCACATACTGGGGTAGAATCTTTAGAAATGCCTGACCACAAGAGAAACCAAACTCGACATTAAGGTTTCATCTTAAACGGAAGGTGACTACACCACATGCAGAAATACTAGGTCGGGAGAAGTTGGTTATGAGCCGGGGGGAGATGACGATTTGATTTGGGATTTGAGGTTATGACAAAACCAACGATACATGTTGCCATGATTAGGAGAGATCTGGAAGGGAAAGCTGCACCCCTGGCAGGGGTTTTTAGTGCCATCTTGTCCCCATGCTGTATAGGCCATGTCATGTCAGAACAGACTTGCTGTGTCCCAGCCCTGTCTGCAGCCTCAGCCTTCGACGACCAGTGGGTGTATTGCCCCCCACCTTCCTGACTCCCGCCCCATGAAATGGAACCTCACTGTACCCTTCCCTGAGAAAGGACAGGCATGGTGATAGTGCCATAACATATGCCCCCAAACCTCAGTGGCTTAGAACACTAGAAGTTCATTTCTTGTTTACATTACGACAGTAGGTCAGCTGGGGACACTCGACCATGCCATCATTGTCCTTCCTTTGGGTTTAGGCTGATGGAGCCGCTGTTAATAGTTGTCACAGAGTGGCAAGAGAGAACATGGCAAAGCCTATGCTGGCACCAAAACTTCTATTCCGGTGGCACAGGGACAGACAAGAGACCAAGCTCTTGTGTGGAAAAATTCCACATAATGTGCATACATACTCCTCCCTCAGGGAGCTGAAACTTAAGGCCCCTCAACATGACATGTAACGTGCTCAGTGACTCCTTCCCAAGAGTGTGGAAGGCAGAAAAGGAACTTCACAGTGGAGAAGCCCAGCAGGTGCCCAATTAGCCAGGTGATGGACATCGTCAGTGATAAGTCACGTTGGTGGCATGTAGCCTTGATATGATGTGATGTGTCGTGCAGGAGACCCTGCTCGCTGCGCCATTTGTCGGGCAGGGCGGCCTGTGGGGTCTCTGCTCCTGCTCCCCACATAAGAATGCAGGATATGGTGAGGCCAAAAAGGAACACCCACGGAGCCATCGGTAGGGGAGTCATACCACTATGGTCTCACTGGAGGCTGGGTTCACTGGACGTGCGACCTGCTGTCCACTCCTCCGCCAACTGACCGACGACTCTCCTCCACTCTCCTCGGCTCTCCTTGGCTCTCCTCGGCTCTCCCCCTTAGTGTCCCCAGGTAATGATGAAGCAGACGCCCTAGCACGGGTCCGATGGTTAGAACGGGCTCCTGCCACTGATGTGGCCCTTTGGCTGCGTAGGAAATTGCAGCACGCCAGAAGCTGAACCATGTGGCAGGTGAGCAGACGCTGGGGCCTGCCTTTGAAATGGCAGGAGATAGCAGATGCCTGCTATGACTGTGCCATCTGTGCCCAGGACAGCCCCCAAAGGCGGAGACTCCCCTGGGAGACACAGCAGATTACGCGAGGGAGGGTGCCCCTCACTCACTGGCAAGTGGATTACATTGGACCCCTGCCTAAGGCCCGCAATGCGATATACGCATTTACAGCAGTGGACACTGCTACGGGGTTGATGTTTGCTTGGCCCTGTCCGGCTGCGGATCAGCGGCATACAGTGGTCGCCCTTACACGGCTGTGCGCCCTCTATGGGTGCCCCCAAGTCATTGAAAGTGACAGGGGTACCCATTTTACGGGGTAAGAAGTGCAGCGCTGGGCTGCCAGGATGGACGTACAATGGTTGTTTCACACCCCGTACAATCCACAAGCAGCTGGCATGATTGAACTCTATAATGGCCTTTTGAAGCAAGGTCTCCGGGTGTCAAAACACCCTCCCACGATGTGTGACTGGGCCTCTCGTCTATGGGATTTCTTGAGAGTCCTGAATGAGAGACCACGGAAGGGAGGGCCCGCGCCAGTATAAGCTCTGCTACATCGAACGGCCGCTCCCATTCAGTTACAAGTTACCACTAGTGAGACTCTGTTAAAGCCAGGCTACGGCAGAAATGGAAACACTTTGCTGCCAGCACTCACATGCTTGAAAGCAGGGGACCGGCAGCAATGGACTTGGCCCTGGGAGGTCAAAAGCCCCCACTGTCGATGGTTGGGCCTGATAGCCCCATGGGGGGCCGGTTTGACTCATGATTTGCAAGTGACGCCAGGGGTGGTGGCTGAGTGGCCACCGCAAGTGACTGTAGTATACAGAGGTTCCGATACCGGGATGATTTTGCGAGGAAACTATGTGCTCTCACTATGGCCTATTATGGGGTCCCCTGTTCTGTTACATGTTGAAACTATGCAAGGGACCCCAAGCACTGCCATAAAGGTCTGGTACCACAAACCGGGAAAGGTGCCAGTGGCAGTGACCCTCCTTTCCCAGGACAAAAAGCTAGCATGTATCCTCCCAGATGGAAGGGATTTGCCATTGTTGGTTCCTAAGACTACCATTTCTTTTCGTCTGTAGGTGTCAGTAGGCTAATATGGCACAGGGACCCTCGCAGAAGACGCTTGTTGCGTAGATTATGAGGCGAGACCCTGTAGGGGTGGAGTGTGGGGACAGAGCCCCAAAGAGCAATTTCTAGGCTCTCGGCCTCATATGGAGGGGTGCTGGCTCGGGTAGTGGATGGCCGTCAGCTGTGGCTGATTGGCCGTCAGCTGTGGCCAGTTAGCCAATTGGCCACTAATATAACTGCTGCGGCTACGGAGGAGAGCTGAGGAGAAGGGAGGAGAGCCGAGGAGAGCGGAGGAGAGTCATCGGTCAGTTGGCGGAGGAGCGGACAGCAGGTCGCACGTCCAGTGAACCCAGCCTCCAGTGAGACCATAGTGGTATAACTCCCCTACCTATGGCTCCATGGGTGTTCCTTTTTGGCCTCACCATATCCTGCGTTCTTATGTGGGGAGCAGGAGCAGAGACCCCGCAGGCCGCTCCGCCCGACAAATGGCGTAGCGAGCAGGGTCTCCCGCACGACAGATGAGAAGGGCACCTCACCTCTCTGGTCCCCTCACAAAGCCCCATGACCCCAGTCTGATCATGAGAAAAACATCAGACAGACCCCATTTAAAGCACATTCTATGAAATCCCTGATCGCGACACCAAAACTGTCAAGGTCACCAAAAAGAAGGAAACCTGAGAAGTTGTCACAGCCTAGAGGAGGCCAGAGAGACACAACAACTGAATGTGGTATGTGGCTGGGCCCCTGGGCCAGAAAAAGGACATGAGGGGAAAACTAGTGAAATCCAAATAACATGTGGGAGTTAGTCACCAGTGATGCACCGAGATTGGCTCAGCTATGACAAACATGGCACATTGATATAGGATGTTAACAAGAGAAGGAACTGGGGGAGGGCAATGCGGAGGGCGTACTACACTTTTCTGTACGTCAAATTATATTCTAAAGGAAAAAGTTTATTCAAATTAAAATGAAGTATGTGTCATTTCTGATCACAAAACTGACCCAAGAACGCAGAACCACTTGCTCACACTGGTGTCTCTCTCTTAGATACAGTCACTCAGTCATTAGGGGATTACTAAAAGAAATGAAGTCTACATTTCACTTGTAAATACCGGGGGCCAGGAGTGACCAATACCAAATAAATGTATCAACTGCGATTAAAGGGAGGAAGGAAATTGAGTTAATGTCTATAAAACAAAGACAAATAGCAGAGAAATAATAGTGTTCAGAATTGTCAGCCACTCTCACTGTGCTTACTGGTGCCAGTCTCATAGCCACATCTCACCCACGATGGGAGGGAAGGGGGTTGTCGTCCCACTGTGTGTCCAGGGTACTTACCTTCTTTGGATCTAAGCTTAGTGACACTTCTCATGTTCAATGATCTCGGCTTCCCCCTGGACTAGGACTTGGATTTTTTGTCTGCACACACTGGACATCTCCCTTGGTCCAGGCTGGTCCCTAGAACACAAAGTCCCTTCTCGTGTACTCCTGCCGAGTCTGTCTGGCCTCAGGAGCCCACTAGACAGAGATAACAATGTCTGGGTCATCAGAGGTGGGGAGAAGGGCAGAACTGATAAACAGGACCAATCCTACTCTGTGGGGACACCATGGGGGACCCAGCAGGCTGGACTGGAAGACCATGCTGGAAAGTGGGGTAAGGTAGAGGGAGAGGTGGTGCTGGACATTGGGGTCCTGTGTGCTCAGCAGAGGAACAGGCACTTGGCTGAGTGGACAATGACTGGCATGGTGCCAGGTGGAGGTGGCCATGTTCTAGGACGTGGTGTGATGGTGGTGGCAGCAAGGAGTGTGGAGACCAGCTGCTGAGAAGCAGCGACACAGAGCTATTACCCAGGTCGTTCAAGTCAACACCAGCCTTCTGGAATAGAAAACAAAAGAAGACCCGTAAGAGTGAGATGGATCAGCTCCAACACGCTTCTATACACTGACACAGTCTGTCCTTGAGACGCGCGAGAAGCCCTGGGGCATCCGTGTGGGTGTTTGGTTTATAATGAAGTGCTCCAGGAGCGATTTTTGTTTTTTCTCATCTGATGTTTTCTGAAGCACTTTATAGTCCTGATTTGCACTTCTACTCTTCTCACAGCAACCTGTCCCTTTGAGTGGCTCACAGGGTCACTTGTGCCTTCGATGAATTAGTGGCTGGGCTAGGAGCCAATTTCGTGTTTGCAAATTGCCTTGTTGCCTCTGCTGAGCTAAATCCCAGCTTGTGGGACTGGCCAGCCAGGCGTGTTCATTCTGTGCCCCTGGGACTGAGTGTCGTGTTTTTCATGGCAGTTCTCTAATCAGTATCACTATGTTCTCATTTCTTCAAATGCTGCCACTGATTGGGATTTCTGTTTCATGAGAGGAATTTATTGAGTTGGTTTCTTTGCCATAAGGATGCACGGACTTGTGCAGAAAATCTGGTAAAAGGAGAGTAGGAACTGGGCAAGAAAGGGGCCAGTGCTTAGGGAGGAGTGGGAGGTGACCGGTGTCTTCCTCCCAGGTGTGTGGACACGGTGTTTGGGGCTTGCACTCGGCCACCTGCCTCCTCTCTGCTGAAACACTGTCTGCCATTTTCTTAGCAGGATGGCTGTTTAGGTAACAACCATATCAGTGTTCTGGGCACTTTGGTCCTTTACAGAGGTTTTTGTAGCATCTGTGGGGTCTTTGCCAGTGAAGAATAGGCTTGTGGACAAGGGTCAGGCACAGTGCCCAAAGCAAGGTGTAAAGAAAGGCAGTATCAGCAGTTTGCTGTCAGTTTCCAAACATCTCTTGTTTCTTTCTGTTGCCTTGGCTTGATGTTGCTTTGTTTCAGAAGACATTAGCACATACAATTCAGTTTGGCTTTCCTCTTTCCTCCATTAGAAGTTAATGAATTTTTTGGTATTTGATCTGGCCACAGGCTATTTCATTAGCTAAATAAGTTTCATTAACTTTAGCGATCTCATAATTATTCCGGATGATAGACTCTGGTGTGAGCAGATAGTCACACTGTCCTTGTTCAGTTTAATCTTTTACATTTCCCCTGGAGATGGACAGTATGGACCCGCTGATTTATATAACTACATAAATATGGATGAAAAACGGCATCTAAGATTGGACACTGTCATCGTTCTCCTCTCTGCTGTCAGGGTAATCACAGGGTGCTTTTTTGTGGTGGAGCATCTTCCTCCAGAAACACCCCACCCCTGAGACTTGTGGCAATGGAACAGGCAAGAGGACATGCAGACAAAAGCCATTAGGCACCTGGAGAATTTGACAGGCTCTGAAGAAGTACATAAGTCATGGTTCCCTTGGCATTTCTTTTTCATAAAAGAAAGAATTTTAGATCCATTATACGAATATGTTTTAGATACAAATAATTCTTTGCTCCTTGGTAGCTTTTAAGACAAGCAGAAGAAATGATTGTTCTAAATGGCATTTGAGTTGCACAGCGATAGCCTAATTTTATCTATTGCTTTACAGTTTAAAAACATTCAGAATGACAGCTCTACACAACAGTATGTTACATGATTTATTTATTTATAGAAAAAATAGGCAAAGCTAATGTGTGGTGTTAGAGGACCAGAGCATGGTTATCACCAGGGGTCCTGATGGGCAGATGTCACAAGGTTGGGCATCTGGGGTACTGGTGACATGCTCTGTTTCTGATCCTGGGTGGTGATCACACGAACCGATTTGCTTTGAATTAGGTCTTGGCAAGTCTTGCACGGTTTTGTTTTGTTTTTTTAAATTGGGGAATACTGGGGGACAGTGTGTTTTTCCAGGATGTCAAATTGTTGGTTTTTCAATCTAGTTGTGGGGGGCGCAGCTCAGCTCCAAGTCAAGTCATTGTTTTCAAAAGTTGTGGAGGGCGCAGTTCACTGGCCGATGTGGGAATCCAACCAGCGACCTTGGTGTTAAGAGCTCGCGCTCTAACCAACTGAGCCATCCACCCGCCCCCAATATGTTTTTTAAAATAGGTTGCACTTCAAAAAGTTTAAAAAAGGAAATAAACTCCTACCGAGAGAGAGAGAGAGAGAGAGAGAGAGAGAGAGAGAGAACATATTTATTCACTTAAATTATTTCACATAATTTCCTGACCACCACCCATGAAGGAGGCATGTGGGGTGTTAGGCACCCACCCCACAGGTGCTGCTCTTGCTTCTGAGCTGCAAAGTGCCTGCCCATCCATCTTCTGAGGCAGGTCCAGTGCATTCTCTCCTCTGGACCGGTGGCCTTATCAGTTGGGATGTGCCAGCAAAATTGGAAGAACTGGAGGAAGGCAGGAAGCCCTCTTGACACTGATGTGATGTAGGGAAAAGAAGCAAAAGGCATGCACCATCCTGTGCTTTGATTGATAAGCAAACTGAGACATGAAATAGGCAGTTTCAAAGCCAACTGGACCTATTGTTATCCTGCTCAGCAAGTGTATATGGCCCTTGTCTCTGACCCTGGATGTGGAAGTTGTCACAGCTGAAGGTGTTCACAAGTATGTGAGGGAGAATATCTGAAAGGACAGGCCACTTCCAGGAGCTTATTGGCACTCTGGGGCCATGTGGGGAATGTTTTCCTTTTTGGGAGAAGGCCATTGCATCTCTGGTCACTACCTGCCAATGAGTGTCTCTTCTGATGGTCCGCGGGGGTGACCCTCCTTCTGCTCTACACGAGGAGTGAATCTTAGGCCTGTGATCACTATCCTTCACTCACCCAGTCACAAGATATGTCTGCTCTGAGGACTGAGGATTCTCAATGGCCTCTGAAACACAAGGACAAGCTAAGCCGGGAAGATTTTTCTTCTTTATTTGCAGTTTCATCACATGAAGGATTGAACTAGACCTCTCCCACTTGAATGTTATATAGCTTTGACTCTTAAATTTCTGTAGGGCTTCCTGTTAAATGTAGAGGATTGAACCACTGCTCCATTCTAAAGCCCCACTGAAGTGACAGTAAGTGAATGAGTGAACCCGTAGGACAAAGAAATTGGCTGTGCTGAGCACAGAAGACAAGAGACATCAGTCAAGTTCAGGCAGATGAAAGCAGGTCAGAGACGGGTAACTGATCAACAGGACAGAGCAAACAGAAACCGCAGGTCTGTGGGGAGCAGGGCAAACAAGGAGCCAGAGCTACTGCATTCAGAAGAATGTCTTTGCTTGTTACCAGAATAAAAGTGTGAAGACCATCACTAAACCCAAATCCAAATGGAAAAGGACTCATGGCGGCATCCAAACTGTCACACCCACAGATGGAAGCAAGTCAGCCTCTACTGGCTGCCGGGTTTCAAATGTGGTGGAACCAGCAAGATATCTATGGGGAAGACGGCTATCTGCAAAGGGCTCTTCAAACACCACTGGGGCATAAAGAAATGAAGACTAAGCAGGAGTATGGACCCTGCCGATGTCTTCTTATGAGAGTTTGAGACCAGCAAGTACAATGTGACCTCCACTGACAACTAGTGTATGAATGTCCCCTTTCCTCAGGCTGCTGTAACATATAAGCACAAACTTAGTGGCTTAAAACCACACAAACGTATTATATTCAGTGTGCCCCACACGGGTCTCGCTGGACTAATGCCAAGGTGTCGACAGGGCTGCTTGCTTTCTGGAGGCTGGAGGGAGAACCCAGTTCCTTGTGGTTGTAGCACAAAGGTCCCATTTCCTTGCTGGCTGTCAGCTGAGTGCCAATCCCAGCATCTAGAAGCTGCCCACATCTCGTAACTCAAGGCCCCTTCCTCCATCTTATAGCCATCTTAATGTCCCTCTCATGCTTCAAATCTCCCCTACCTCTTGTCCCATCTTTTCATCTCTTTGACATCAGCAGTCCCATCCAGATAACCCAGAATAATCTCCCCAGTTTGAGATCCATAACCTTAATCAACTTCCTCTGGACCATGTGATGTAGCCCATTCCCAGGTCCTAGGGATTGGGGCCATTATTTAGCCTGCCACACCTTAGAACACTTTACCAGAAGCATGATCACAGCCATATCTCAGGCTGACTTCTGATCGTCGCCGTGCTGTGGGTGAATTTGTGGCTGGTGACTCAAAGAGTAAGCAGGGGATGTGAGGATGGCACTGCAGAAGTCAGATGTACATTTCAAAGAAAATGCTGTAACCCAGACACACTAGCATTTGTGTCACTTTCAGATGACAACACAGAGCCGAGTGCTTATGGAGATGGGGCTTATGGAGATGGGATGTCACTGTGAGAATGGCCACATCGGCTGACTGCTTACCCCCTCCTACCCACAAGGCCTCTGTCCGTTCCTCCAGGGCAATTGGTGCTGTCCCCGTGGGTCACATGGAGACTGGTTTTCTAAGAGCAGACGTAGGGGTCACCTTCGCCCAGTCAAAATCACAACCAAGGAGACATCTGTGGAAATGTTTTACTTTTAGTGAAGTTCAGCCTCAGGATAATGTGGCTTCAACATCAAAACCTGCCCATCAGAGACACTCGTCACAGCAAGAATGAACTCTGCTTCCATGAAAACTGTCAGCTTCTGTGCACAGGTGAGAACCCCTAGCCATTCAGGCCAACTCAGAGGTGGCCAAACCCTGGGGCTGCATGGCCATTTGCAAGGGGAAGGATGATCTGGCCAGAAGCCGGGAGAGGCACACAGCCTTGAACTTTGCGAATGACATCATCATTACATGGTTCCTAGGGGGCTTCCTGGACTATACCCCCTGGGAGAGCTCTACTGTCGGGATATGAGAGGGTCTGTAGCTGTGGATGTCATCAAGACAGTTAACAGGAAGGCAGATGGGGCAGCCAGGTAAAAATGTCTGCCCAGAAAGCTCAGAGGCTAAAAGAACATTCTTTGTCATGTGTGCCCCCTAGTCTTACCACAGCCAAAGGCTGACTTGGCAGTGTTTGTCCTGATGGACTATTTGAATAATTTTTGTTCAAGAGGAAATGATTGACTAATGAAAACAATGCATCATAAAAGCTTCAAAAGGAAAATAATGTTTTGTGTACCAGTTATTTGCAGCATTTTACGTTTTTAGATTTTAAAATTAATATTAAAGCTGGAAACAACTTGATCAAAAATAGGTCTCAAAATATTAGGACAGTTAAAATAAAATTTAGTTTTTCTTTCCGCATTTCCGTCGTTCCGCGGTGTGACTCGCAGGCTTAGTTGGCCCATCTGCATCTGCTGTAGCCCCTCAGGGCCATCGCCATGTCGTGGTTTTTCACCACCAGTTTGGACAGTGAGTCCAAGTTGTCCCTGTCTCCAAACTCAGGGGCAACTATGGCAAACAGCCATTGTTGCTGAGTGAGGATGAAGAAGATACCAAGAAAGTTGTTCAAAGTGCCGAGGACAAGAGGTTTGAGGAGCTGACCAACCTTATCAGGACCATCCATAAAGCCATGAAGATTCGGGATGTCACCAAGTGCCTGGAAGAGTTTCAGCTCCTGGGAAAACTCTTAGCATATGGGAAGGCTAAGAGAACGGTGGACAAGGAAGGTGTCCCCCAGTTCTATATTTGCATCCTGGCTGACCTGGAGGACTATCTTAATGAGCTCTGGGAAGACGAGAAATGGAAGAAGATGAGTAAGAACAATTCCAAGGCCTTGAGCATGCTGCACCAGAAGATCCGAAAATTCTACAGGGATTTTGAGTCCCACATTACCAATCACAAGCAGAACCCTAAACAGTCTGCAGATGAAGAGCTGAGAAGAATGAGGAGGTCTCAGAAGGCTCTTCAGATAAGGATGAGAATGAGAACAGAGTCAGTGCTGCAACTTTCCTGACGAAGAAATTGGAAGCTCCATCTGGGGAGAGTCGCAAGTTCCTCAAAAAAATGGAGGATGAAGATGAGGACTCAGAAGATTCAGAAGAGTGGGCACAAATTCAACGTCTTCTAATTCAGACTCAGAAGAAGACAAAGAAGGGAAACAGACTATGCTGGCCTCAAGATTCCTTAGAAAGGCCCCTGCCACAGAGGAGGACAAGAAGGACGCTGAGAAGAAATGGGAGGACAAAGCCAAGAAGGAGTGCGACAGGAAATCCAAGCGCCTGGATAAGGAGGATGAGGACAATGAGGGAGGGAGAGGGTCAAAGGTCGAGTGCCCCTCATTAAAGAGAAACCAAAATTGTTTGCCAAGGGCACTGAGATCACCCATGCTGTCATCAAGAAACTGAATGAGATCCTACAGTCACAAGGCAAGAAGCGAACAAATCGTGCAGCCCAAATTGAGCTATTACAACTGCTGTTTCAGATTGCTTCTGAAAACAACCTTGGTGTGGGGACAGAGCCCCAGAGAGTAGTTTACAGGCTCTCGGCCTCACGTGGAAGGGTGCTGGCTCGGGTGGTGGATGGCCATCGGCTGTGGCTGATTGGCCGTCGGCTGTGGCCGGTTAGCCGATTGGCCGCTGGTATAACTGCTGCGGCTACGAAGGAGAGCCGAGGACTGCCAAGGAGCTGAGCAGAGCCGAGCAGAGCCGAGGAGAGCAGAAGAGGAGAGAGGAACAGAGTGGAGGAGAGTGGATGAGAGTAGTCGGTTGGTCAGTTGGCGGAAAGGCGGACGGCAGGTCGCACGTCCGGTGGGCCCAGCCTCCAGTGAGACCATAGTGGTATGACTCCCCTACCTATGGCTCCGTGGGTGTTCCTTTTTGGCCTCACCATATCCTGTGTTCTTATGTGGGGAGCGGGACCAGAGACCCCGCAGGCCGCCCCGCACGACAAATGGCGCAGCGAGCAGGGTCTCCCACACGACACTTGGGGAAAGTGTCATTGTCAAGATCAAGTTCAATATCATCACTTCTCTCTATGACTACAACCCCAACCTGGCCACATGCATGAAGCCTGAAATGTGGCCGAAGTGCCTGGGCTGCATCAATGAGTTGATGGACATCCTGTTCGCAAACCCCAACATCTTTGTTGGAAAGAACATTCTGGAAGAGAGTGAGAACCTGAGTAACGTCGACCAGCCACTGCATGTCTGTGGCTGTATCCTGGTGGAACAAATGGATGAAGAATTTACCAAAATAATGCAAAATACTGATCCTCACTCCCAAGAGTGGGTGGAGCACCTGAAGGATGAGGCATAGGTGTGTGCCATCATCGATCATGTGCAGTGCTACCTGGAGGACAAGGGCACCACGTCTACCTGAGGCACATCCTCCACGCCTACTACAAGTTTGATTACAAGGCCCATCAGCGGCAGATCACCCTCCCTGTGGGCTCTTCCAAGTCTAACCAAGCTCAGACAGAGAACAAAGGGGAGGACTCAGCTGTGCTGATGGAGAGACTGTGCAAGTACTTCTATGCCAAAGACTGCATGGACTGCATCCGCACCTGTGCCATCCTCTGCCACATCTACCATCATGCCCTGCAGTCCCTCTGGTACTGGGCCTGCAACCTCATGCTCATGAACCGCCTGCAGGACAACATTCAGCACACAGACCCTCCAGTACAGATCCTGTACAACCGCACCATGGTTGCCTGGGGCATCTGCGCCTTCTGACAGGGCCTGACCAAGGACGCCCACACGCCCTACTGGACATCCAGTTGAGCAGCAGCGCCAAGGAGCTGCTGGGCCAGGGTCTGCTGCTGCGCAGCCTCCAGGAGCTCAACCAGGAGCAAGAGAAGGTGGGGCAGCACCGCCAGGTGCCCTTCCACCTGCACATCAACCTGGAGCTGCTCAAGTGCATGTACCTGGTGTCGGCCATGCTCCTGGAGATCCCGTTCATGGCCGCTCATGAGAGCGACGCCCTCCGGCGCATGATCAGCAAGCAGTTCCACCACCAGCTGCGGGTGGGTGAGCGCCAGCCCCTGCTGGGTGAGTGTGGGCTCTGGGGGAGCGGCGTCAGTCGCCTGTTCCGCGATGACTTCTAACCAAGGATTAAGGGAAGTGGAAGGGAATGGCTTTCCCTCAGGTGATTCCATTTGGTTTGATGACTGTCTCCATGTTGTCTCCTGAAGGCGTCCTCCTTACTCAGCGTGTCTGCAGTCTCTTAGGATACATTGTCCTGGCCTGCAGATCAAACTCTGCGGCTTCCTGTTACTCTCCCCTTCAGTCCCTCTCTGTCAGCATTAACTTTCTACCAAATTTATGGTGTTACACACTCCCCACGCCTTACAAGTCCTTTACTGCCTGCAGAATAAAGTTCAGTCTCCTTAGTCTGTCAGTTAAACACTAAAAATAAATAAATAAATAAATAAATAAATATTTAAAAATAAATAAAATTTAATATAGAAACAAAATCAAAGAAAATAGTGTAGGATAAAGTTGAAGAAATCTCCCAGGAACTAGAATAAAAATACAAAGAAATAAAATAAATGAAAAAGATAAGTAAAGTAAATGACCCATCCACAGGCCCAACATCCTACTGAAAGCAATTCATGAGAGAATGAGGAAAGGGAGGGAAGAGCCTGTCAACACATCATTTAAGTAAAGACCTGAGATCTGAGAGGCAGGCTCAGGGTCTGCCCTGTACTCAGCACACAGTGGATGAAAAACACCTTCACCAAGCCACAATGGGCATGTTTTCAGGGCTGAGGGTGAAGAGAAGATCCTAAAACTGTCCAAAAGGGACAAGAAAGTTTTTATACAGAGAATTGAGAATTAAAATGCCACTAGATTTTCCATCTGTCCCACTGGAAGCTAGAAAACAAAAAGCCAGTCTTCAAAATTCTGCGGGAAGATATTTCTGTCCTTGAATTGTGCATAGAGTCCACTGGGTGTGGTCAGGTGGTAGAGACAGGCAAGCTCTCCAGAGTGTGTATTGCCCATGGGCCCTTTTTAAAGAAAATCAAAAGAGGAAGTAAGCAAAGAAAAAATGACTTGGGATTCAAGAAATGGGATCCCG
Organism: Rhinolophus sinicus; assembly: GCF_057876585.1. Classification (NCBI taxonomy): domain Eukaryota; kingdom Metazoa; phylum Chordata; class Mammalia; order Chiroptera; family Rhinolophidae; genus Rhinolophus; species Rhinolophus sinicus. The sequence continues at coordinate 42,317,541 of NC_142506.1, forward strand.
CCTGGGAATTCCCGGCACTGTTGGAGCAGGCCTGGGGACAGCCCATCCAGGTAGGCTTCAGGAGGGATATTGTCAAAAAAAGAACAGAAAACAGATACATTACCTGATGTTTTTGTCTACACAGAGAGGAATTTTGTAGCTTTGGTTGCAGAATTTCATTAAGCGATAGGTAGATAGACAACTATGAAACAAAAAGAGTATATTTCCTACTTCCAGAAAACCAGTGTGCTGCGCTAGAAACAACATGTAGTCACAGTATATTCTGGGCTCAGCCTTGGGCCACGTTCACATGGTTGTGAATAACACAACCATTGACTGTGGATTGGGCCCTACTTGTGACGTGACTGTCTTAGGGGGTGTGGGGACAGAACCAGGAGTGCAGTTTCCAGGCTCTCGGCCTCACGTGGAAATGTGCTGGCTCAGGTAATAAATGGCCATCAACTGTGACTGAATGGCCATCAGCTGTGGCTAGTTGGCCGTCCCCTAACCAGTGAGCCATTGGCTGCTAATATAACTACCGTGGCTACGCTAGCAGCAAATGGGGGCTAGCAAGAAGATGGTGGCTGGCAAGCGCGGATAGCAGTTAGGACAGCAGGTTGCGGACAGTGTGGCTCCTGCTTCCTGTGTCTCCAACCCAGCCGCCAGCAAGAATATAGAGGTATGACTCCCCTATCTATAGCTCTGTGGGTGTGCCTTTTTGGCCTCACCATGTCCTGCATTCTTAAGTGGGGAGCGGGACAGGAGACCCCGTATGACACCCTGCATGACACATGGCGCAGTGAGCAGGGTACGGTGCCGGCCAAAGCTCTCCGAAGGGCAATAGAGTAGTTTGTGTGTATGAACACTCAGTCTCAGGAAGATCAGGAGGAGCAGCTGCTAGAGAGCTGGACCCCTGTGGAGGGGTGGGAAGACATGGATGGTTCTCCAACCAGCCTATGCCAGAGAAAGCAAAGTTCATTGAGGCCCTGTGGGCTGGGAAGTGCTTGCTGAAGCCCTCATCCCCAGGTTGGGGAGGACTTGGAGCCCTCGCCCTGCAGAGAGGGCACACATTGTGAGGCTAACGCACAGCCCTGGTGAATGACTGTGGACTGTGGGGAATGGGCTCTATCCCTAATTTAATGGACCGCTTGACTGTTTGCTTGGGAACATACCACCATGTAGTGGAACTGGTGGATGTTTGCTTTTGTGTCTCGACCAGCCACCATGGAGAATATGTGAGAAAGACTGGCTGTGCCCAGGAAGACTGATAGTACCCTGAGAACCCTGGCTGAGCCCAGGAAGTCTGGCTGTGCCCAGTGAGAGTGGCGGTGCCCTGAGAGGCCCCTGGCTGTGTCCAGGAAGTCGGGCTGTGCCCAGAGAGAGTGGTGGTGCCCTGAGAGGCCCTGGCTGTGTCTAGGAAGTCGGGCAGAGCCCAGAGAGGGTAGCAATGCCCTGAGAACCAAGCTGAGCCCAGGAGGTCTGGCTGTCCCTAGAGAGAGTGGCAGTGGCCTGAGAGGCCCTGGCTGTGCCCGGGGAGGCTGCTGGTACCCTAAGAGGCCCACGAAGTCTGGCTGTGCCCAGAAGGACTGGTGGTGCCCTGAGAAACCCTGGCTGTGTCCAGGATATTGAATTCACCTCCAGGCTCTTCACACACAGTCCCTCGCAGAAGATGCTTGTTGTGTAACTTGTGAGGCGACACCCTGTAGGGGTGGAGTGTGGGGACACAGCCAGGAGTGCAGTTTCCAGGCTGTCGCCCTCACATGGAAAGGTGCTGGCTCAGGTAGTAAATGGACATCAACTGTGATTGGATGGCCATCAGCTGTGGCTAGTTGGCTGTCAGCTTTAACCAGTGAGCCACTGGCCACAAATATAACTGCCGTGGTTATGCTAGCAGAAAAAGGAGGCTGGCAAGAAGATGGTGGCTGGCAAGTGCCGATTGCAGTTATGGACAGTGTGGCTCCTGCTTCCTGTGTCTCCAACCCAGCCGCCAGCGAGAATATAGTGGTATGACTCCCCTATCTATGGCTCCATGGGTGTCCCTTTTGGGCCTCACCCTATTCTGCGTTCTTATGTGGGGATTGGGACAGGAGACCCTTCATGACACCCTGAATGACAGGGGGCTGGGGGTGAGGAGTAGGGGATCGATGGGGGAGGAGACATTGGCAGAAGACAGCTAGATTCCAACCCCATGTAATAGGAAGTCAGAAAATGATATTTTAAGTTGTAAAAATTTGAAAAGCTATGTGTGTCACTTAAAAATACAGAGGTAAGTTCTAGGAGAAAAGCTAAATGAGCTGCCTCTGGGGGTTGAGGCTCAGTGGTGAGGAGAAGGTGTCAGGAGACCCCTTGTTTTGTATTGCAGGACTTGTAATACCATTTAAATGTAAAAACTGTATACATTGCTTTGATAAAAGTAGAAATTAAAAAATGTAAATAACATTAACATTCTTCTGCTTTTACAGCAGCTGTGTTCCAGCACCATGGACAGGTGACACTGGGGTAAAGCAGAAGTGCTGGTGATGTCACACAGCAGACAAATGAATTTCGGGGTCCAGTCAAGCACCAGGCCGCACAAGAAGCTGGGCCACACATGCCTTCCCAAGTCACACGTGGATCTCCTGAGGCCATGTCTTCCTTCTCCCAGAATCACCAGGTAACTGGGAAAGAGTTGCTTAGACATGTCAATAGCCGAAAGTACTATATCCTGAGGTCATTAAGTAATAATGTGGAGTGATTACCTGGATAGTTCCGAATAACTCAGGTAAAAACCATGCACTATTTTAATGGGGGGGTGTGGGGACAGAGTCCCAGCGAGCAGTTTCCAGGCTCTCAGCCTCACATGGAAAGGTGCTGACTCGGGTAGTAGATGGCCGTCAGCTGTGGCGAATTGACCATCAGCTGTAACCAGTTAACCAATTAGCCACCGATATAACTGCCATGGCTGCGTTGGTTGGTCGGTTGGTTGGGTAGCAGGCAGAGAAGCGGACAGCAGGTTGCAGGTCATGTGGATCCAGCCTCCAGTGAGACTATAGTGCCTCCAGTGAAACTATAGTGGTATGACTCCCCTACCTTTGGCTCCGTGGGTGTTCCTTTTTGGCCTAGCCATATCCTGCGTTCTTATGTGGGGAGTGGACTAGAGGCCCCGCAGGCCGCCCTGCACCACAAATGGTGGAGCGAGCAGGGTCCCCCACACAACAGGAGGTATTTTGAATGTAATTTTCCTGATTTGGGTATCTATCCTGCTCAAATTTGCTAGCCGTCTGCTGGACACGTACTTCCCTCTGCTTGGTAGCTGCATTTAAGAGCCTGGTGTTGGAGTTCACCCCTCACCCCAACCTGACTCTGGCCCCATATAGATGGCCTTGAGGCTCTTTTGTTGATCTCAGAAGTCAGTCTCTCTGTCTGCTCAGTGGCTTTGAGCCCAAATGAGCATCTTTTGACATCTCCCTTTGCTTCTCTGTGGCTCCCCATCTTTAAGTTCTACACTAGAGGCTGTGTGTGAGGTCAGTGGTCTGTGTACTTAGATGCTAGAGGCTGACCTGGCCAGGCTACCCCCACCTGACCCGGCTGTCCTGTGCTTGTCTGTGTGCTGGGGCAGAGCCTCCCGGGCCATAGGGCAAGCCCCTATACCTGGGAGCCCTTGTCCCTGAGAACAGTCTCCTGCCAGCCTGTTTCTCAGAAAGCTGGGCTGCAGTGGCCTTATCTGTCACCTCTGGCTTCTCTACCTATGTAGACAATATTAGCCTGGCATTGACATGAATAGAACTGGACGTGGAAACTCAGCTATGAGTCTCGGAGCTGACCTCTGAGGGGAAACGGTCTGCTTTTCTATAATAGTCATGTAAAACAGAAGACTGGAGTAATGACATGTACAGTAACAGCTCAGAGGGTCCTTCTTCACCTGGAACTTCTAGGATAAGGAGAGAAAAGGATGCAATGTTGAGGATATGAGCTGGTCCCTTGGTTCTTGGCATTGTTTTGCATGGGGACACAGAGCTGGGCTCCTGGCCTCGGTCTGCTCTAAACACTTGGTCTGTCTTAGCAAACTACACGGTGACACTGAAGTTGGATTTCACAGTGAGCTTGGGGGGTTGGTCTGCATTTAACTGCACTTGCAAGAGGTATGGATTATAGCTAGTTTGTGACAGGGCGTAGCCGTGAGCAACAATCCTAACACTGAGGACACTGAGCTGACTCAGGTGACAGTGATAAGGTCCCCCATAGCTAGGCACTGCAGTATGCTTTCACCAATGTCTGCTCATTGACACTCCCTGGAACTCATTCCAGGTGCATTATATCCCACTTTACATGGGAGAAAGCTGGGGGTAAAGAGCTCGGGTGAGTTACCGCAGGTAAGCATTGCCAAAGCCTGGTTTTGAACCCAGGTGTTTGGAATCACAAGCCCAAATTCTTAACCACACCCATGTCCCTCTCCTGGAAGCCAGGTGGCCAGCTCTGTCTGGAGGGTGATGTGACCCCAGGTAAGTCATTTCTTTTTTTGGAATTCTGGTACTTTTTCTTTATAAAATGAGAAGTTCTGACAAGAGAAACTCTGGGCCCTTTTTTGCCCTGAGTGTGGCAGGAGTTTGTTCAAAAACTGTTGGGATGGATGAGTAAACAATCATGAGGAAATCTTTCTCACCTACCTGTGCTGGGGATCAACCACGCTCTGGAAGCCAGAGACCGGGGAGATTGGAGTCTTCAGGCACAAAAATGTCCCAGAGATTTTCTTGTCAAAACTGCTGAGGAAAGATGTCCTGTAGTGACTTTGTCTGCAGTTACGTCTGCTTCTCGCCTCTAGGAGATTGCAGGCTCCCTGAGACTGGTCTTCACTGAGTGCCTTGTCCCCTTTGTTCCTAGCTTCAGTGGGTGTTAACACATCAGGGAGGCTGGAAAAATGCAAACTTCCCGGCCCCACCTGCAAGGAGTCCTCACTCAGGAAGTCTGGAAGGTGGCCCAAGGACCTGCATTTTCACAAAGAAATCCCGGTGCTTCATTCTGTGGTCCTGGCTATGGGGCATCTGAGTGAACTCTGGAAGAATCGCTTACAAGATTAAAATATGTGTTTCAAAAGACCCCCGCCCACCCCTGTAGAGCCCAGTTGTGGGGACCTAGAGTCCCAGAGAGCAGTTTCCAGGCTCTCGGCCTCACGTGGAAGGATGCTGGCTCAGGTAGTAGATGGCCATCAGCTGTGACTCATTGGCCACAAGCTGTAGCCAGTTAGCCATTAGCCACTAATGTAACTGCCGTGGCGAGGCCGGCAGTTTGGTTGGTTGGCAGAGAAGCAGATGGCAGATGGCAGATCGTGTGGCTCCTGCTTCCTGTATCTCCAACCCAGTCACCAGCGAGCATATAGTGATATGACTCCCCTATCATGGCTCCATGGGTGTTTCTTTTTGGCCTCACCTTGTCCTGCGTTCTTGTGTGGGGAGCGGGAGCAGAGACCCTGCATGACACCAGCTCAGGGGTATCTAGTGGGTAAGGCAGTGCTGAATCCATAGGGACTCAGATCCCAGCTTGGTGGCCCATTTTAAGGAGCAAGATAAAAAGTAGGAGCCAAGAGGGCACAGAACAAGACAAGTAGAATGGTGAAGAGCAGATTACCATAAAGAAATAAGTCGGTTTATATGTTTGCATGGGCGTGTCAGGTGCACATGGAGGGACCAATGCAGAGTAGACACCTAAAAAGTGACACGGTAGACCAACCATGGATGTCTGGGGCCCCCAGCTCAGGGTGTCCTGGGCAGAGGGGGCAGCTGGGAAGGAGGGGCTGCTGGGTGCCAACCTGGCCTGTGCCTGCGTGGTGCTTGAGCCGGGTCCTGTGCCCTGTGTCCCCTTACAGTGGCGTGGCAGCTGCTATGCAGTAGCAAAGACCACCTCTTCAGCTGCCTGTGGACATTCAACTCAATCAATCATTGTGGACACTGGTGGAGGCCATCACATGACGACCAGGAGCTGGGCACTGAGGGGATCCAAACAGGTCAGTGAGGTCTTGGATCGCAGTGGGTGTCTAATCTAGTGGAGGGACAGGTGGTCTCTGGCTCTCACTGTCACCCGTGTACACGTGGCCATCACACTCTTGGACGCACATTCAGTGCATCCCATGCTGAGGACGCTGCAACTCCTGTGCCTGCTTCCCCTGGGCTTTCTATTCTGTCACCACACCTCCACTGTCCTGGTCACTTAGGCTCCAAACATCCGCAACCCCTCCTCTTCATTGAACCCTCTGCAATGTCAGGGGGCCACAGGGGTTCTACCGTTGAGTCCCCTGCCGGCCTGTCCCTGTCCTCTTGTGGCTACCGCCCTGCTGCTGTTCTGTCACCTCAGTGGAGGAAAGCCAGAGTGCCTGGGCTGTCCCTTAGCCCTTAAACATCAGGTGACTTTTGCTAAGTCACGGCTTTCAACATATCCTGTCCCTGCTCCAAGCCACTCCAGGGCCCCCTCAGACCGAGTTGCTCTCCACCTTGGCCTTAGCATGCCCTCCAGCCTCATCTCTACCTAGTCCACAAACGAGCCCCCCGTTCTGCACGGGTTTTGCTCCTGTGCCCCCCAGACTTGCCCTGCTCATTCTCAAGTTTTTGTCTCTGACTTATTATTGTCCCTGAACCCCTCCTCCCCTGTCTGCAGATGGGCCTGCCCCAGTCTGTTTCTTATTAGAGAGGAATTAAGAGGCCTCTCCCAGTGTCCGGCAGTGGCTCAGAATCAAGCCCCTCTTGCTATGTCCGAGTCAGCCCAGACATGGTGGCCCAGTTCCAGTCATGGGCCTGCATTTCTGAGTCCAGGCTTGTGCTGTGTTGCAGGAACTGGCCAGATTCTCTTGTATTTCAGGGCATCAGATACTCACTACCTTTATTATCTCCTAGAGCCTAGAATCTAGACAGGACTTAAGGTCACTTAAAACCACTCTCTCCCTTACGCTCACCTCCCCACATCTATCATAGGGCACCATGTGGCATTTGCTCTGTATTCTCAAGTCTGTCGCCTCTTCAGAGCCTTCCTCCCATGGTGCCAGCCAGTCCAGGCCCTGGTGAGTTCTTCTTTGAAGGACTGGAAAGGCTTCTAACTCAGCTTCGAGAACCACGCCTCAGCAGACCATGTCTCTGAATAACGTCTTCAACACACTTCTCAGGGTCTCACCTCTGGTCCCCTCCCCGCTCTGCTGCCTGACTCTCCCCAGCAGAGCCCCAAGTCTTCCCGTGCACAGTGCCGTGCTCACTCCCATTTGAGATGCTGCTGTGCACAGCCCGGATTCTGAAAGCCCCTCACTGTGCCCTAGGGTGTTTCTTATGCCCCTTTTAGTAAACCTGAGGCCCTCCTGACACGCTGCCTTGCCCCCCACAAACCACTGGGCTGGGCTGCGCTCCAGCCTCACCAGCTTCTTTCTCCTGTTCAGCCCCTGAGCTCATCTGCCAGTCTAGGCTGTGCCTAGTTGGGGGTCTGCACTTCTGCTTTTGTAGCACTTACCACAATTATTTTGTTTTGTTTTGTTTTTTTAATTGGGGAATATTGGGGAATAGTGTGTTTTTCCAGGACCCATCAGCTCCAAGTTAAGTCATTGTTTTTCAGTCTAGTTGTGGAGGGTAAAGCTCACTGGCCCATGTGGGAATCGAACTGGCCGCTTGGGTGTTATGAGCACTGTGCTCTAACCACTGAGCCAACTGGCCACTCCCATAACTGTGTTTAAATAAATATGATCAATTATTGAGTACTAACTTGTGATGGGTTTTGTGGACCTTTGTACCCCCAGCACCCAGCACAACTCCCTGAACAATCACGGTCCCCTGAAAATACCACATGGAACCTGCTAAGAAGCTGTGTCCACTGCTCACTGTGGTCAGGGACAGCAGCACCTGGACCGTTTCACAGCATCTCAGAGAGGGGCATTTATAAGGCTTTGGGGGTGGGTTTAAGAGGGTCTTTCAGTGTAGCAGGGGTGGGGGTAACTTCAGATTGGATAAAGCTCATAACATTAGAGTTTAGGATTAGGGAACACAGACAGCCCCACGATGGTTTTGAGGCAAGAGGTTCAAGAGTCTTCGGGTGAAATAGTCATCAATGCTGTCTATTGAAATGTCTAATAATTTAATGTTCCTTGGAATGGATTTTCCTAGGAAGTTTTTGAAACCAGCAAAGTTATTTGGAAATTTTATTTTCCTGAACAAGAGCTTCCTAAAAGAGCAGTCATGTTAATGTTGACAGTTAAGCCACGAGGGGATATGTGATTTGGGTCCTCAGAATGGAGGATTCCAAATGTCCTCTAGACTTCTCAGTCACACATGGAACTGCAGGTAGCAGATGCTGACCTCTTGTGCAGTACTTCCCAGAAGTCCCTTGGGATGCTTGCTTTGGGTGTGGCCCCATCACCTCTATTGTACAGGGCACTTTGGAGCCTGAGGGCGCTTTTCTCTCTGCTCCAGTGTAGCCAGTGCTGTGGTACTGATAGTCCCCAAACACCACTAACACAAGGCCTGTAGGCAAAGCTGGCTCTCTATGGAGATGGTGGTGGGAACAATTCAGCTTCAAACAGAGTATGGAGCATTTGTGCTCCTGAGGTTTGTGGACCAAAGACCCTGCCCTGTTGTCCCTTACCCTTCAGACTCCTCCTCAGCCCCAGGGGGCCTAGACCCCCATTGCCCCCATTGCCATTGCAACAGTGAGTGAAAAAATACCTCTGTCTAAGACAACAGAAACAAAACAAAAAACTTGAGGACATCATGACTTGATTAAGCAGAGTGGTTTGAGCTCCCTTTAGTCTCACATCTCTGATCTTTTGCTCCAAAATTTCCATTAAGGTATTTCCCCAAAGGAAAGATAATCCCTTCCCGAAGAAGACTTCTGCTGTTACCTCAGCAAACAGCTCTAACCCCTGCCATCTGCATAAGTATGAATTCCATCAGTGTTGATAATATGACAGTGAACCACGAGAAACCATCACTTTACAAGTCAGAATGGTCAAATAACAACTTCATGTTGTCCAACGTAAAAACATGTAAAATACTAACATAATGAATCAATTTGAATTACTGGGAAATTCATTTTATTCCCATGATTAAGCACAAAGAATTCTAGCAACAAGGTTGATAATTTTTGTTGCTGTCACATTAACCACAAGGGTAAGAAGTAGCCATTACCAGAAAGAGGGGACACGTGGCACTGGATGTGAGCACGCTGATGCTGCCACCGACCAGCCTCTCAGTCCTCGGGTAATGTCTGCCCAGGAAATCAACTGGAGTTGCCAACTGTCTGCTTGTTTCCCTAATCAGGGTCCATTGTAGGTTGGAGAGGCAGGCAGGTAGCACATTGAAACTGCAGCTGAGGGAAGGACAGAGAATCTGATTCCTGAGCACATGACAGAGAAGCCAACACAGACATAGCACGTGCTGTGAGCTTCACCCCAGATGTAGCTTGAGAGATCTGCATACATCAGCTCTGGGAAGGAGCCACACCAGGCACAGCAGGTGGCGAGGTCCCATGGAGCCCTCCCAACTCCAGGCCACAGACGCTTGGGCACTAGAGCCGTTCGCTGTTCTCTCCCCTGGGATTGAGAGGCTGTGGAAGGAAAGGTTAGTATCAGGGAAGGACACAGCTTTCACAGTTACCACTACCCAGACCTCCACAGTCAGATCCTGTCTGCTAAGGGGACAGGCCAAGGTCACATAACACACTGTGTGGGTGGGATCAAACCACTGCATTCTCCATCACGACTCAAGAAACTGAGTGTCACTCCACCATCCAAGGTAGCTGTGCACCACTCTTCCAGAACCTAGATCTAGGCCCCCCTCGACTTTACTGAGAATTACACAGCCTCACTTTTGCTCTGGTGTGTTTCATTGTGATGCATGATCTGATTTCCTGTTGAGGCTGCCCTTCTCACCTGTGGGGACAAAGGTTACCCCAGTACTGAAAGGCAGACCCTGCTGGACTCTGCTTCACCCCGCTTAGCAGATACAACCTTCAGAGTATGTGGCACTGGCTCTTCTCTATTGCTGCCACAGAAAATCCCCCCAACCCTGGGACTGCCCTGTGTTTTCCCCTCCAAAAGACCAGATGCTGGTGAGGTGGGTTGATGGGAGCAGAGCGGCCCTGAGCTGGGCGTCCACAGAAGGCAGTTAGTACTGACTTTGGTGCATGCTATAGTGCTCCCCCAGGTAACTGATACCAGGTGAATATTCTAGAAACACCACATAGTTGCATTCCAGGGTGTAATCTGCCAGTGTGGCCACTGGGCGGGGAGGTTGTCACCATCTGCATCTCTGTTCTGGAGTTGGGGGAGTAAGGATGCTTGTGTCCAGGGTACATGGCTCAGGAAAGCTGGGGTGATTCCTCAGGTGCACACTGGGCCTCTGTCACATCTTTTACCCCACCAGTGAGGCCTGGAATAGCTTTCCATGGGTCTCAAAGTCTTCCGGGAAGGCTTAGTGCCCAGGTCATGCTTTATCCTCTGTGGGCATAAAACAAACTGTCATTTGCTCACTCCCTGAGAGGTAGATCCAGCAGCAGGTGGTGAGGAACGGACTGGAGACAAAAGGAGATGACCAGCCCCCAGGGTGCAGCTTACTGGCCGCCCACCCTGTCTGTTTTAGGGAAGCTCCTGCCGGCCCCACCCCACATGAGGGGGATAAGAAAATACATGAGCCCAAGCTCAGGCAATGATGCTACTTTATATTGTTGGGAAGTTTCATTGTTTTAAGACAATATTGAGGGACTTGAGAGAAAACATGCCTGGGGGCAGGAGAAAATACTCTTCAAAACAGGGACAAGGTGAGGGGGTCAGTCCGGTCACTAGAACCACAACTGGAAGAGTAACAGGAGAAACATCCTGCAAATAAACAGAATTAAACATGTTGCTCCAAACTGGAGATGATAGTTATCCATACGTTGACATCATGTTCTTAGATGACAAAGCAGGCCTGAAATAGGAACTGTGTGACTGTGTGTTTCTGGGTGTATGGACAGGGAGATGGGAACCCAAAGGGTACAGAAATGTACTCCCTTTCTCTGGTGCTCTTCACGTAGTTTGAGAGACAGATAGATAGTTGCTTACTGAAGATACACATGAAAAAATGTTCTTTATAAAGCACCACAGGCACAATTAAATACATGTACACACACGGAATAGATAGACTGAGGAGAAGAAAGATGTCTCCAGCGCTTTGGATTAAATTTACTTTATTTTCCTTTTAGCTCCATCTATTTCCCTTTCCAGCTGTTGCTCTCTTTTATTCTGCCCATTTGCCTTGTAGAAAACACATCTGTCCCTTCCTTGGGTAAGTCACATCACCTCAATGGACGTTAGTCTCCACGTATAAATTAAGGGTGTGGACTGGCTGAGCGCTAAGAATCTCTCTGCTCTGATTTTCTGAGAGCCACACTCGCATTTTCCTTCAACCCCCTGTCAGTTTCTCTGGTCTCATTCTTGATGTGCAACCTTGGACGAAGCACAGGAATTATTCACTCTCTGACCTCTTGCCTTGCACTCAGGACAAGTTAAGAAAATTTCTTGACCTGAGTATGGGTGACGAGTCAATGGGAGCTCTTGGCATGTGCAATGGGTAGATGATTATGTCCCCTCAAATTCAAATGTTGAAACCCCTAACCCCCAAGGTAGTGGTGTTAGGCGGTGGGGCCTGTCAGAGGATAGAGCCCTCATCATGGGATTTGTGCCCTTGAAGGAAAGGCCCAAGAAAGCTCCCTCACCCCTTTACCATGTAAGAAGAAGGCGGTCTCACCAGACACTGAATCTGCTAGTACCTTGATCTTGGACTTCCTAGCCTCCAGAACTGTGAGAAATAAATTTATTTTGCTTATAGGCCCCCTGGTTTATGGCATTTTGTTACAGCAGCCTGAACAGATGAAGACAGGGAGGTATGGAGCCCCGGGGCCTGTCTCACATTTTAACACATTTTCTTCCTTTCTGTTCTTAGGTACCATGTTTGCTTACATCTCATTTAACAAACCTCAAGTGTCCACAGAGTGCCAACGCCCATATTAAGCACAGGAATGTGTTTATAAGCAGCTGTAATTGCACTCGAGAAGTCATGGCTAGTGAGGTGTGTGCATGTGGGAACAGATACCCCAGACTAGTGACACATGACCAGGGAGGTGAGTGCAGAGCGGCACAGGAGCCCAGGAAATAAGGTCTGACCAGAAGGCACTCAGGAAGGATATGACAGAAGAGGTGACATCGGAGTAGAGTTCTAAAAGGAGCCAGAACTTACAGGTGGAAAAGGCAAGGGCCTGTGCATACTCTAAGGAGTGACATGGGGTTGAGGCTTCGAGTTCCTGGGCAGGACTGGGTGTAAAGTAAGAGGGATTGGTGGCAGACAAGGTGAGGACAGGCAAGTATGGGCAAGGGCAGGACTTCTGCTATCCTATTTAGGAGTTCAGATTTCATCCAAAGGCAACAGGAGACAGTTGATGGTTTTAATGCAGATCTAAATTTTGATGGCATATTGGGGTGACTGATGTAGGAAGAGGCTGTAGACATTGTTTCCTTTGGAGGTCATTGAAGTGCTGCAGGCTGAGAGAGGAAGAGGCAATGAGGATGGGGCAAAATCATTGAGGACAGATTCTCAGGAGCTCCCTTCAACAGAACTGCTAACTGCTGTGGGCTGCAGGGAGGTAGGGATCAAGAATGACTTTGTTTCTAGTTCAGACAGCTGAGTGAAGGGAAAGGGAAATGCAGGAGGAGTGGGCGTCATCCATGGTGGCACCCTAAAGTGCCCACAAGAAGACTGCAGCCTAGCTCTGCAGTGTCTTCAGGTGCTGTGGCCCTCCTGGCAGGCCCTTCCTGCTCGCCTGTTTTGGCGTCTTGGTTGTGGTCTCACATCTGGCTCCCACATCTCTGCTGAGCCCTTTTGAAGAGAAGTCTCACTCGAGTTTTCCTGTGGATACTGACACTGGATGTCCTTGACCGTGAGGCCTCCAGCTCCTGCCTGGACCATCCTGCTCCTCCCTGTTCCTGGGCTTGGAGCATCCCAGCCCTGGGCCCTGCCTGTCCAGATTACCGAGCAGAGGAAGAGGAGAAGGAGATTGCTTTTGACACGTTGGGCATGAACAGTGCAAAGATTTCCAGTAAGCAGGTGAGAAAGCGTTCAGAAGAGGCAAGTGACTATATTTGGAAGCCAACAACATAGGGGAGTGGCCAAAACCACTCAAAAAGAGTGCCAGTGGGGGAGGAAAAAGAGAAGGAACTCTGAGGATTGACCTATAAGCAATGCCAATGTGAGGTGCACAGGGCATGAACATCAGTGAGAACAAGGAAAAGCAGTCACTAAGGTCACTGTGGACTAGGGTGGGGGAAGACTGGGGGGGGGGGAGTGTGCCAGAGCCAGTGGAGGTGACTCTGAGAAGGAGGTGACGAACATTCGTATAAAATTGTTCAAATGTGAACACATTTGCTGGCCTTCCACTCTGTGACAAATACTGTACCAGAAATAGTTTCTGCAGCCCATACCCAGAGGGCTTTGCAGTTTAGCAGAAGAGATGACATAGGTAGATTAGTGGACTGAACAGGGGGAGCAGGTTGTTACGGCTCCAGAGAGATAGCATTCAAAGTGGGACAGGGACTCTGTGTAGGTCCCCTCGGGTGGGCAAAGGAGGAGGCAGTGGGAACTGTCACAGCGCTGTCAGTGTATGCATAGCCGGGGTTGAAGCATGGGGTAATGAGCAGAAAGCCAAGCCTGAAGAATATTCAGAGTCCAGACTGCCTAAGGTTTTGTGGTTTGGAGCAACTAGGTTTTGTTCAATGTGTGTTTCCTGTAGCTACCATAATAAATCACAGACTGGGTGGCTTGAAGCAAAAGAAATTTATTTTCTCACTGTTCTGGAGTCCAGAAGTCCAAAATCAAGGTGTTGGCAGTGCCACACACTATCCGGAGGCTCTAGGGAACAACCTTGCCTGCCCCTTCTGGCTTCTGGTGGCTGCTGGTGTTCCCTGGCTTGTGACCGCACTACTCCAATCTCTGCCTCTGTGGCTGCCTTGCCTTCTCCTCTCCTGTCACGGTGATGTCCTTCTGCCTCCCTCTTAAGGACACTTGTGATTGCACTTGGGACCCCTCTGGATGATCCAGGATAATCGCCCTATCTCAGGATTTTTAACTTAATTATACCTGCAAAGACTGTCTTTTTATATGAGGTCACATGCACAGATTCCAGGGGGCCATTGTTCAGCCTATGACAGCCAGGAATGTAAAACATTCAGTATGCTCCCTGGAAGCAAAAGACAGAATGGATTGTGGGGACCCATACTGGAGTCAGGGGTGACTGTCACTTTGGAGATTACTGAAGCAGTACAGGTAAGAGGTGACCAATGGCTGACCTGCAAGTGCAATGGCAAGTGGGAAAGTGTCAGTCATTCTGTGTGATCTGTGATGACTTTAGGTTCTGAGGACAGAACCCCAATCTCATGGGTTGAAAGTGACTGGAGGTTTCACTTCTTAAGCATCTGCTGGATACTGAGCAGGCCAGTGACAAGCCTGCATGTGTGCGGTGGTGTGGGATACCCTGTCAGAAAGAAAAGGAGGACACCGATTCTTTAATCCCTGAACATCTGAAACAATCAGTGCTTTGTGGAGACATTCTGTTTCTATGTCACTGCAACTAAAAACCATCAAACAGGTAGACAATATTTAGTAGGTAGGAATTCTTTGAAGTTCTGAGCCTAAAAAAAATCCTATCTAAGAAATTTGCTTAGAAACAGGCCTTGATGAAATAGGAAATCTGGATTCCAAGCAAAGTTACTTGCAAAGTGGAACCAGGGGGAAGTGACCTGCGGCCCTGCTTTTCCTGTGTTCAGGAGATTAGGACTCACAAATCCCAGCCCCCCAGCTCCACCCACCCCAGCAGCACCACAAGCCAGGATTGAGCCACGGGGTCTCCACTCCCTTGAGACCCCAAAGGGTCCTGCAACCTCTGGATGATGCCGGAGTAAGAATCCTGGACTTCCATCCTCAAGGGGCAGTAACTTTGGGGCTGCTGAGCATGTCATTTGCCCTAAAATCATGCAGAATTGTACCTCATTACCCACAGGAACAGGGTAGTTGAGTTTCTACAGGTGCATTGGCTTCTGGGTACCAGAGGGGATCATATGAGTGTCATGAGTTCTGGAATAATGTGATCCTGTCTAGTGCTGGTCTTCTGCTCCCACCTCCCCCATCCCGGCTGCTGACTGTCTGGCTGCTGGGTGAGGCCATTGTCCTCCTGGGCACTGCCTGCCAAGGTCCTCAGGGGGCCAGAGTTGGGCTCTTTGTGGAGTAGGACTCCGTGTCACATGGAACTAAAGCTACACTGGTGGGACTTGGTGCCCCCTCCCTGCCAGCAGCCCTTCTCCCCAGGGGCACCGGACAGGAGGACCAGCATCTAGGGCAGACGTCAGGCTTCCTCCCCACCCCAGCCTCCCAACTTGTTGCCAGGGGTGCAGCCCCTCTTGCTTCTATCCTGCACGCCCTCCTTTCTTTACTCCATTACCAGAGAAGAGCCTCATGCAAACTGGTTCCCATCAGCACTCCTCAGTTGTGCAGACTCTGAGCAGCCCTCTCCAGTGTGTGTTCCAAGTCTTTGTATGGAGCACATCCTGCTTGTCAGGTGCTGGGCTAGTGCCAGGCACACACTGGTTGACAAAACAGACTTGGGGCATAAGAAATGTGTCTTGTATATTCCAACAAGCACGAGTCCTGAGGAGCTCACACACCCACAGGAAGCAAGTGTCCTGAGGAGCTGACATACTCACAGGAAGTATGTGCATTGAAGAGCTCACACACTCACAGGAAGCACGTGTCCTGAGAAGCTCACACACTCACAGGAAGCAGGTGTCCTGAGAAGCTCACACACTCACAGGAAACAGGTATCCTGAGAAGCTCACACACTCACAGGAAGCAGGTGTCCTGAGAAGCTCACACACTCTCAGGAAGCAGGTGTCCTGAGGAGCTCACACACTCACAGGAAGCAGGTGTCCTGAGGAGCTCACACACTCATAGGAAGCACGTGTCCTGAGAAGCTCACACACTCACAGGAAGCAGGTGTCCTGAGAAGCTCACACACTCACAGGAAGCAGGTGTCCTGAGAAGCTCACACACTCACAGGAAACAGGTATCCTGAGAAGCTCACACACTCACAGGAAGCAGGTGTCCTGAGGAGCTCACACACTCACAGGAAGCATGTGTCCTGAGGAGCTCACACACTCACAGGAAGCAGGTGTCCTGAGGAGCTCACACACTCACAGGAAGCAGGTGTCCTGAGGAGCTCACACACTCACAGGAAGCAGGTGTCCTGAGGAGCTCACACACTCATAGGAAGCACGTGTCCTGAGGAGCTCACACACTCACAGGAAGCAGGTGTCCTGAGGAGCTCACACACTCACAGGAAGCAGGTGTCCTGAGAAGCTCACACACTCACAGGAAGCACGTGTCCTCAGGAGCTCACACACACACACACACACACACAGGCCCTGTGGAGCTCACAGTCATGGGCACAGGTCCTGTTTATTATACAAGAGGCTCTTGGTTGTGGCCTCTACTTGTGCACGGGCTGTTAGCCACTGAAGATGCACAGAGTGGAGGACTTGTAGTTTCTCTCTGTGGCTCTTTTCTTAGGAACCAAACAAAGTGCTTGGCTTGGACATCTGGTTTCCATAGAAGGAACACTTACCTTGCCATCAATTAGGGAGGAAGCTTGGCTATAATATCATTGTAAGATGTTATCATTTTTATCATAAAATATAAAAAATTATAGGGCAAGTTTTAAGGTCTTTTTTTGCCATAAATACAAATACACACACAAAAACACATTTTAAAAATCAATCATAAACCCGTATCTTTGGCAGTTAATGCAGGGCCTAGCCACTGAGACGTCCTGGCCCACGTGCACATGTGTCCTTTTCGTGCTCTGGGGCAGTCAGGCAGGGAGAGGCTCATTTGTAAAACTACAACCTTTGTAGCCACCGCTCCAAGAAGAGGGGATCCATACATCAAAAGTGCTGTGTGTGATTGTGTGGCTGCCAGGGCTTGTGAGGCCAGACAAGGTCAGGAAAGATGAGACATCAGATAAAATGAAGCCCACGAGAAAGAGGAGCAAGGAGGACAATCAAAGGACATTGTGCCGCCACCTACGCAAGCAGAGACTAAAGACAGAAGGGGAGTGCCAAGGGGAAACCGAGGGGCTTTTTATCTCCCCGACAGCTAACACGGGTTAAGATGAGACATTGACTACA
This sequence comes from Rhinolophus sinicus, assembly GCF_057876585.1. Classification (NCBI taxonomy): domain Eukaryota; kingdom Metazoa; phylum Chordata; class Mammalia; order Chiroptera; family Rhinolophidae; genus Rhinolophus; species Rhinolophus sinicus. The sequence goes on from NC_142506.1 coordinate 42,334,729, forward strand.
TCAGCAAAGAGGAGGAAGGTCAAGGCAGATAGAAAGTGCATCATGGGAAAGCAGGTGGAGGTGGGTCTCTCTGGTGCCCAAGGCTGTGCTTGGGCCTCTGATGGGAGGAGCCTGACCAAGGAGCTGCCTGTCAGCAGGGGGGTCTCAGTACCCCAGGTCCAGGGAGAAGCACAGCTCCAACCTTTCACACCAGGAGGCAAAAGACAGACAATCTCAGACTCCCGTTGGGATGACTAAAAGTGACAACTAGTTTTCTTTAAAAGACAAGTCAGTGGAGGACCTTTAGAGGTCGGGGTCCATTCTATTAAAGCATGTCGCACTGATTTCTGAGATTCTGTTTTGTTGTGAGGCTTGTTTGTTTGTTTTATGACATTTGGCCATCAAAAAGCCAAAGGCACCAACTCTCCATGATTGGTGTTGATTTAATGGTTGTTACTTAAAGGATTACAGGGCGACTGCCTCTTTAAACAGTACGTGTGGCAGCCAGGTTCTGCCACTTGGCCATCCTGGCCTGTTCCCTGTCTGCTATACTGAGGTATCAAGACATGCCCTCTGTACACTGCTTCAGGCCCAGCTCTACCTCTGGTCAGCAGGCATTTCCGTGAAGGGCCGGGTAGGAAGTGTGCTTGGCTTTGCAGAGCATGTACTTTCAGTCTTGCTGTCACAAATTGAAGGACAACAAGTAGGGACACATGGGCCTGTCCCAGGAAAGCCTCACTTAAGGACACGTATCATTCATATGCCTCAAAATATTATCCTTCCTTTGACTTTTTCAACCATTGAAAATGTAAAAACAATTCTCAGCCGGGGGCTGTACAAAAACAGAAGGTCGGTGGCTTTGGCCCATGGACCACGGGTTTCCAAGCCCTGTTCGTTGTATGGCAGAGTAAGGACTTCCAAGGGGATGAACCTGGAATGGGCCAGGCAGGTTTAGGAATGTGGCAAAGCTGTACCACTCAGCTTGTCGGGGAGGTTTCAGTTCTCTTTTTAAGTTCTGCCCTAGTCTTTCTCTCATTCTTCCCTTTCCTCCTTAATATTCCAAGTGTGTGCTCATTTCTTCTGGAATCCTTTTTCTTGTTGTCTTCCAGGCTGTGAATCTGGGTTGATTTCCACAATAAGTGAGTGTCCCTGAAGATAGTTTTGTCTTCCTCATGTTCCTTTGCAGCTCAGTCAAGTTCCCCTTCTCCTCCTGTCACCTCTTTGCTCAATTTGCTGTTGAACTCGGGCTTCCTTACAAAATTCTACTTGTGAATCTCCCATTTTGTTGAGGGCATCTTCCTATAGTTTCTATCCTTTTGGTTTTGGAGGATTGAAATGGGGAGCTCGAAGAGAGAGAAGGATGGGGACTAATGACACTAGACATCGGACTGAATGCAGTACCTTGAATAGTCTTTCATTGACTAGGGTAGAGCTTTCCAGTCACAGCTCACGATACCAGAACAAGGCCCAGAATAGGAAAGGTCTAGGGTCTCCTCATGGCCCCTGCCAAATCGCCTTGTTCTCCCCCCGGTGGCCTGCTTTGGCATATGACACAGTTGTCCTGTGAAGTCCCCACAACACAGAATGAGTGAAGCCCTGCCATTGCTCATAGGGAAAATGCCGTTAAGTTCTCTAGTTACGCGCTTTTGTCAAACAATCAATACATAACCTTGTTCTGGGCCTGCTTCTGTTTGAAGACACCCCACTTCATAGCTGCTGTGGGTTCATTAGCATGGGACAGCTCTGTACTCAGGCCTGAATAAAACTCCTCTAACACTCGTTTTCTCCGTAAAACATCGCAGGCTTCTTGCACTTAGAGAGAGCACTTCAGTCCTGCGTTTGGGAGCTACTTTAAATAGTGATATCATCAGCAAAAAGCACAAAAATGCAGAAAATGTCATACTAAATAGGCTGTGAAAAGGACAGTTGTCTGGAGTCTGAGAGCTGGGACAAGAGGCAGAGGGTTCTCGGGTAGGACACATGGGCATCTGTTCCCTCAGAGTCTCAGCGCTCGTCCTGTAAATCACCATGGTAAGACTGGCTTGGGGGTTGGAAGTCAATTTCAGCAAGTAGGCAAATTCATAAGTACAGACTCCACGAATAATAATCCATCGTACATTTGACCCCGTCCATAATCGGCAACCCTGTACGTTTTATATTATTTATATCTTTAAAATTCTTGCAGTTATCTACACCTTCCCCACCTCAGTGCACCCCACAAACCATCTCCTCTGGCTTCCGCACCGGTCAGCCCACAGCAGGTCTTGACCTCTCCCATCTAGCATTCATCAGTGGGAAAAGAGGAGGTGGGGACAAGAGCTGTGGGAAAATAGGAGAGCCGGGCAGGTGTCAGGGAAGAGGGCATTTGGGTTAAGCAAGGCTGTAAGGAAGCTTGCTGCGCTTGGGACATGTGTCTGAGGATGCACTTTCTTTGCCTGTGATGACCTGTGGACACTGTCACAAGAAGAACGATGAGAAGAGGCCCAGTATTACCTGGGTTACATGCACACCACTGTCTCAGTTAACTGTTCCCACAATCTTAGATGGAGATACTATGATTACTTCTTTTTCCAAATAAAGAGATTTACACTTGGAGTGGTTAGTAACTTGCTCAAAGTCACGTCCAAGCGAAAGAAAAGGGGCCGAGCCCAAACTCACACTGAGAGATCCTGCACCTCAAGCAGTGGCCTCTCCTTGGGGCACCGTCACCTTCCAGCAGATGAAGACACCTGGTTTGACATGCACGATTATTTTCTGCTTAACTTCATGGAAGTGGAATATTCCAGAGAGCAGAGTGCTCTGTGATTTTCGGAACCATAAAGGACCCCTCTTTGCTCTGCCCCAATCCTACAGCTCTATTGCAAATTGTGTTAAATGTAGAGAAAAACATTCAACTGGAATTCAGTGTGAGGCACCAGGCTACTGGCCTCGGACATGAGGCCTCATGGAACAACTGCCTCAGACAGGAAAACCGCAGGGACGATTTGACAAAGGATACAAGCTTCCTGGTGCCCAACGTGACGATCATTGTCTAAAGGTGACATTTTTTTTATTTATAGGAAGCAACATTACATCTGTGATGAAGCATGAGTCTCAATTTTTGGAGGGGAAAATGACCCTCCCAGTCTCACACCTGCCCACCAGCCTCTGGGCCTTAGGCAGCGGCCCTTGGGGACAGCAGTTTATCCCCCAGAGAGGTTCTTGTGACTTTGGCTTTGAAATGGAGTAAACAGCTCCTGCCATGAGACAGGGAGCCAGCATACCAAGCCTCAGAGGATGCCTGCTCTGGGGAACTGACGTTGATTCTGAAAGGGAGCCCTTTTTCGAGCCGAGAGAACCCCATCCAGAAACTGCTTTGGGATTTTTCCCTATCAGTGTTGTGGGTGACTTTGCCACATGAGGTTGTCATCATAGCGGAGCCAGGCAGGCCCCACCCAGCCTTGCCCCTCATGTCTGCTCTGAACTGTGTGTGCTGCCATCTGCTCAGAGGCGCCCACGGCCACAGTGATGAGGGCGTGGTCTCAGGTCTCTGGTCCCCTACAGCGGCTGCTGCCAGCACAGCCATCTTTCTGTCCTCAGTTCAAATCAGGCTGCAGCCTGGTGTGAGCTGGGAAGAACTAGAGACTCAGCGACTGCCTCCACGCACGCCCTCCATCCTCCAGTTTGCCTCTTGTCAGCACTGCTCAGGGTGGGGACGCGTGCGCCCCCAGCGTGGCTCTGGCTGCACAGGGCTGACACAGTCAGTCAGTCAGGCATCCCGAGCAGTCCCTCCTGTGGTTCGGTGGCAGCTGCTGGAGCCAGCGTTAGCGGTTATTTTCACAAGATGTCCCCAGGTGCAGCATCTAAAGAACTTGGGTTCTTTCCAAAGCAGAACAGTGTGTTTTGACTGCAGAAGCAGGTGGCTCATCGGGGCTGCCCCTGTGATGCCCGCACCCATTTGTGACCTGAGACAGATATCTGCCCAGGACTTCCAGCAATAGTTAATATTAACAGAGACAGAAATAAAGGTAATGACCATTGTAAGAGGTGACCCTTAGGGGATTAGCAAGAAGTGGGGGCGAAATGTGTCCAAGGCACTGCCTGTCCCACACCTGAGGCTATAGAAGTCGCTTTTGTCCCCTTGCTCTTTGGGACAGTTCTCCCCGGGACCAGCAGCACAGCATGCCACGTTGACACCCCTATTCCTCTCTCTTCTTCCCCCTCCCAGCCTGCCGTGGATGCTCAAGTCTGGGTCCACCCTCGCCTCCCACTGTTTCCAGTGCCACCCCAAGTCAGGACAGCCAGACCCACTGCACAGGTGAGCTTTTCTGGTCTTGGGTGGGGAGAGAGGAGGGTCCATACAAGGAACTGGATAACGGGTTTCATGCCATGTGCTGGTCTTCAGGCTCAACTCTGCTTTTCTTCCCTTCCTGTCCTGCTGAGCCAAGAGTCTAACCACAGGTACGTGGGATAAGCCACAGGAGAACTTAGAGATCCAACTTCCATGCCTCAGTTTCTCTACTGTAAAATGAGAAGAATGAATCTGTTTGAGTCACTCTTACAGAAGGTTGGTGTCTGCATGGAAGCTGTAAGGAGGTCCTGGTCCTGAGATCAGGGCCCCAAACCAATGGCACTTTGATAGACAGTGACTCCTGAAAGTGCAGCCCAAGCTCATAAATTGCTCAATGGCCAGTCAGACGTCAATACCCCTTTAAGTCTCCTTTATGCATTTTATGGGAATGACAGGCATGAAGTGCTCTCTGAAACAATACAAAGATCACTTACCCAGAGCCCGCTTCATCTCTCTTGGTCTTTTTCCTGATGTTGCCCATTCCTGGAACTCCAAGAACCCCTTTCTCTCTTTTATTGATGTTTTATTGACTGATGACCTCTCTCTTACTTGCTGTTTCCTTTTCCTTTTGATGATTGACTTTTAGCATCATTTCAGTGTCTGTAACTAAGTAGGCAAAGCCACTGGGTCCTGCATATGATTCTAAATTTCACTGTAAATACAAATGCTTAGTATCCACAGATTACACTACCTTTAAAGCCCAAGTAAGCCATAGGTTTTGTTTTCAAGCCAGTCATTTCTCAGTGGTCTCTGAGGACACCAGGCACTGTGCCAGCCAGAGGAGGCACAAAAATGGCTACAAAATGGGGTTCGTCCTCCAGGAATTCACTTGTTGGGAGACAGACAATAGCTGATGAATTTAATGATGACAATCCAATAAGGGTCAGTGATGATGCAATGACTTAATAACGACAACCCATGTGCTAAATGCTATCACAATGGCAGATTAACCTGCTGGGGCAGCCCAGAGGAAGGGCTGGCCAAGTCCATGTTGGTCAGAGCAGAGACAGGGCTGCATGGATGAGGGAAGGTTTGTATGGGCCCTCGAAGATGAGGAATTGCAATAGGGTGAGAAGGGGACAAGGATTTACAGATAGAAGAAAGGGCATCAGCTCACCCAGTGAACAGAGGTAGTGAGCCTCCACCACGAGGGAAAATGTGAGCAAACAGAGATAGGACTCGGTCCCCTTGGGCGTGGGAGCTTGCGGTTGGCACATGAACAAAAGCAAGAAAACATGGCAGGTGTGCGGTTTTTAAAACATGACTAGTACGGAAAATTTCAAACGTATGTAAAAATGGAGAGAATAGTACAATAAAGCTCCATGTAACCATCATCCAGCTTTAACAAGGATCAAGGTTTGTTTCTTGTGCACATTCACCCATTAAAACCAGCCCCCAGCCCCCGCTGTTTGTTAAAGCAAACACCTGACGCCATATCACTTCATCTTTAATATTTCAGTAATAGGTGGTTTGAGTTGTGGAACTATAAGTACTGCAGCGGGACTAGGAGGCGGGATTTTTTGGGAGTGTGTGAAGGAAGGAAACTGGCTGAGACGCCAATTGCTCCCCAACATTCATCTGGGTCAGCTTGCTTTTCTACTGACACAACGCCTGCATCATTTGGATGGTATTGTACCCAGCCTGCCTTGCAGCTAGTTGTGCTCATGTGACTAAGTTCTGGCCAGGACAATGTGAGTGAAAGTTGTTGAGGAGGAATTCTAGGAAGTCTTCTTAAAAGAGGGACAGAAGTCTATAGAAGACTCCTGGCCCCCTTATTTTCATTTTTTTCAAAGGTGGGTTTGGTGTCTGGAGCCCCAGCAGCCATCTGGACCTTGTAATAACTCTGATGATGGAAGCCAAGTGCTGAGTGTGATGGAAAACTAGGATTGAAAATATGTGATGAGGGGCTGGCCCGGTGGCTCAGGTGGTTAGAGCTCCATGCTCCTAACTCCGAAGGCTGCCGGTTCGATTCCCACATGGGCCACTGGGCTCTCAACCTCAAGGTTGCCAGTTCAACTCCTCGAGTCCCGCAAGGGATGGTGGGCTCCGCCCTCTGCAACTAAGGTTGAACACGGCACCTTGAACTGAGCTGCCGCTGAGCTCCTGGATGGCTCAGTTGGTTGGAGCGCATCCTCTCAACCACAAGATTGCCAGTTCTATTCCTCAACTCCCGCAAGGGATGGTGGGCAGCGCTCCCTGCAAGTAAGATTGAACACGGCACCTTGAGCTGAGCTGCCGCTGAGCTCCCGGATGGCTCAGTTGGTTGGAATGCGTCCTCTCAACCACAAGGTTGCCGGTTTGACTCCCGCAAGGGATGGTGGGCTGCGCCCCCTGCAACTAGCAACGGCAACTGGACCTGGAGCTGAGTTGCACCCTCCACAACTAAGATTGAAAGGACAACAACTTGACTTGGGAAAAAAAAAAAAAAAGGCCTGGAAGTACACACTGTTCCCCAATAAAGTCCTGTTCCCTTCCCCCCCCCCAAAAAAAAAAAAAAGAAAATATGTGATGACTCCATGGAAGCACCATCCAGCTTAGGCATTCAGAGCTCTTTAATGCATCACTGTGTGGCTAGGCCACTATTATCTTGAGTTTTCTATTCTATCCCATTAAACTAACCCGAACAGAAGGCACCATGAGTCCTTTCCGGACAAAGGTGTGTCCTGCACTGGACAGACAGCTTCTAAAAGGCAGACTGGGAGTGTTCCCCAAATTCCGAGCCAAGTGACAAGCAGGAAATGAAACAATCTGTTAATAGCCCTGCTCATGTCAGTTATTCATATCTGGGTGAGGATCAAGGTGGGTGCTGCCGTGTTTCCCCAAAAATAAGACCCAGCCAGACAGTCAGCTCTAATGTGTCTTCTGGAGCAAAAATTTATATAGGACCCAGTCTTATTTTACTATAATATAAGACATAGTATATAATATAATATAATATAATATAATATAATATAATATAACATAATGTAATATAATATAATACTGGGTCTTATTTTACTGTAAGACCAGGTCTTATGTTAATTTTTGCCCCAAAAGACACATTAGAACTGATGGTTTGGCTGAGTCTTATTTTTGGGGAAACAGGGTAGCAGAGGTGGTATAGTATCATAGAAGAAATGAGGACTTTTTTCCCTTTTTACTTCTGCAGATGCTCCCACCAGCCCAGTATCACCTTGTTATATACTAGCTTGATTCGAAGGAGATGAGGGAGCTTTACCAGAAGCTAACAACATGCAGCATAATTGCACCCCCTGCTTCTGGAGTAGTTGGCTGGTCTGTAGAGCAGGTCCTCTAACTCAGAGGTGTTTTCTGCAGTGGGGCTCAAATCAAAGAGTTACAGTTGATCTATGAGCACTGCCATCCCAAGTTGTTGGTGCCGCTGGAGGGAGGTGATGCTTCCTGTCGGATGAGGGCATCACTGCCCAGTGAGCACCTAGGTGCTGAGACCCTGCTATGGTTCAGCAGGACAGGGGTGAGAGCCCAGCTTGAGTGCAGGGTGTCAGTGAAGGTGTCTTCTGTCCTGCAACTCTGGTCAAAGGGCTGTCCTTCCACTTAGGGCTCCCAGAGGGCTAGCTCGGTTTTATCTTCAACCTTTTGTGATGGGTAATTTCATATGTCAACTTGAAACACTCATCTAGAGGTCACTGGTGAGGTATCTTTTTGATCAGATTAACATTTAAGTCAGTAGACCTTGAGTAACAGGTTACCTTCCACACTGTGGTGGGCCTCGCTCAATCAGTTGAGACACTAGGAGAAAAGAATGAGGTTCCCTGAGAAAGCAGGAATTCTGCCCCCAGGCAGCCTTCCTGCTTGAGATGAAACATCAACTCCTGCTAGAATTTATGACCTGCTGGCTTGTCCTGCCAGGCCCCTGATCATGTCTGCTAACTCCTTAAAATAAATCTCTTTCTAAATATATACATACATCCTACTGCATCTGTTTCTCTGGAAAACCCTGGTGACTACGCCTTCCCTTAAGAATGGAAACTCAAATAACATTTCATGGATACTGTTGGTCTCTGTTAGGCACAGACACGAGAGGACAGGTGACTGCACAGTCTCTCTGTGTAGAAACTCTTGATAAATACCTCGAGCTCAGTGCACAACTGTGTCAGTGACTTATTGGCCTGTGGCCTTGGGCAAGTGACCTCACTTATCTAAGGCTCAGTTTTCTCATCTATAACATGTGGATAACGTTTGCTTTTTCATAAAGAAATATATTATCCTTGTGAGAAGTGAAAGAAATTATACGTGAAAGTTTTCACACAGGCTTGGCAAATGGAAAGACTTACCAGTTCCTAATAACAGCTCTGCTTGGGTTCATACTTAAACAATAAATTTGGTTTGAATGATGGCTGAGGACTGAAGGGGGCTTCTCTGAAGAGATGATAACGAGGGTGATAAGGAGAGTAGGTTGGTGTAAAATGAAGTGGAAGACGCTGAAGACAAAGAGGAGGAGGAAGACAGCATGACGAGGAGAAAAGATGTGAAGACGCTCAGTGGGGGGAACCCACGTGTGATTAGCAGGAGGTCACAATGCATGGATTCTGAGCTGGAAAAACTGTCAGGAAATCATGTGCCATACCTCCTGTCTTCATGAAGGTCAACTACTCTTCATTTCATAGGAAAGCAAACAACTCAGAAGAAATTGTGTTTGCACTCATCCGAAAGGCAACGAGCAGCGACTGCGTTTTAAGCCGGGGTGTATCAGGATTCAGCTCACATTGTAGGAAGATCGCTGGGTTCGCGCTGGGAACAGCACAAGAGGAGGTAAGACAGCCAGTTAGGGTCAGTGGGAAGTCCTGGAGTCAGTGTGGTCTGGGTTAGGGAACTGATGTGGGGACGTAACTCAGAGTGCTCTGGAGGCAGAATAAAAAGGTATTGTTAGATGAGGACTCAAGTGGGACAAGTGGCAATGAATTTATGGGATCCCTGCATCAGTTTGGAATACATTTGCCTTAAGAAGGTGGGGCATGTGACCAGAATTCCAACAGAGGCAGGGTTTGCCCTTGGTTCAGAGGCTCGGTGATATCCCAGCTGGGGTCCAGGCCACTCTCTCAGTCTTTGTCCACGGGTCAAAAGATGGCTGCTGCAGACACAAACCTCATGTCCTCAAGGCAGGGAGGCACGGAGACAGGGGCCTGGGAACAAATGTGGGCTAGCCCAGGCCTGTGGAGACAGCACTCCTGGAGATTATGTGATTTCTCCAGGACCTCAGACTGTCATGGAGGAGCCCCGTGTATTCACTCACCTCCAGGCAAGGCTGCTGAAGGTCAAGGGGGCTGTAATGATGAGCAGGGAAAAGAAAAGGGAGAGACACATGCTAGAATGGGGCTAATGAATTTATTTATTTAATATCTAATCAATTTATTTAGCAATATGCAATAGCAAAAGACAAAGGCAATTAATAGAATGTGCTAATGGCAGAAAGTAAAGGTGGTTAAGACTAAACTATATGCATTAATACCAATGTCATGTCAAAGGAGTACACATACATATAAGTTTAAGAGACCTCAACATGTTTACTATTGATCAAAAATCACTTGGCTAAATACACAAATAACATCAGTAAGCAGTATCCAAAAGCAATAATAAGCTTTATAGGATAGTAACTATTACAGTAGATGTCAAAAGCTCACCAAACTGGAGGAGAACAGCACTGGAAAAGTCATAAATCAAAATCTTGCCAGGTGTGTAGCTGAGAGAAACTCAGGCATCTCCCACACTGGCTGCTCGTTAGTTCCCAAGAATGTTGCTGTTGCCGTTGTTGTTGTGGTTGTTGTTGCTGGAAGTTAGGGCATCTTCTGATGCTCCAAGCTGCAAGCTGCATACAAGCTTCTAAAATGTTAACAGTTCTCAAGAAGACTAACCGTGGGGAGCAACACTTGAGAAGTCGGGAACCAGCCAGGCCTCACCAGGTTCACGGCTGGAAGTCAGGACATCCCCTGGTGTTGTAAACTGCATGTTGCTGGGAGTCTTCAAAATGTCAGAATGATGAAAAATCACCAATGACAAATGACCAAATGATGAAATAATAATTACACTGCCAACTAAGGTCTGTGTTACATATTTTCTCAGATGTACCTTAGAGTCAAGCTTCTTTTTCCTCTCTCCCCCTCCGGGAATGGCCAGTTCAGGGAGGGTCCAGCAGTTACTGATACTGATACTGCCCATCCAGCCATAGGGCCAATTCATCAGGATAAGCAACAAGGCCTGGCAATGTGCCTGTCACGTCATCCTGATATAACTTAGCTACTTCTCCACTTCATCTGCTGATGTGAGCAAAACAGACAGAAAGCAACATCATCTCCTATCTCCCCTACTCGGGAGGATGAGACCAAAGGGGGAATTTACTCAACCCCTAATCATAGAATTTTTTTTTAACCCTAAGCTAACTATCACCTCACACACAGACAGAACAAACAGTAGCCTCATCTCACATCTCCCCTACTTGGGAGAATAGGACCAAACAGAAAAGCAACCTCATCTCATGTCTCCGTTGCTCGGGAGAACGAGACCAAAGGGGGAATTTACTCAACACCTGATCACAGCACAGAAATCACCTCACATGCAGGAACAGATAAAACCTAATAGACAAAAGCTCACATCAACCAATGAAGGCAAATTTTCCTCAACATCTACCCTTCAGGGGCAAAGGGGTGGACATATTTGTAGGGAAAGGCCCACGAGCTGCAGCTTGGCATCTAAGTGACTGGAGAAGGGAGGGGAAGGCAGGAGGCGTGAGGGAGCCACAGGGGCAAGAGGGTACAGAGCATCTGGGCCTGGAACGTAGAGCTGGTCCTTGTTGCTTGGACATCTGTGCTGCAGGCGAGGAAAAGCATTTTAGGGACAAGAAGTTCAAGAATCTGGGTAGGTCATCACACACGCAGCAAAGTCACTGAGGCCAATGGCAGGAGGGTGGAAGGTGACAGAGAGAGAGGGTGACTGGGTCAGGTGCTACCATGTTCAGGAGGGCCAGGGAACCAGAATATCCGCAGATGACAGCAGATGAGGTCCCCAGTGATTTCCTGGGCTCACAGGGCAGAGCCAAACAGCAGTGCCCTCTGAAAGGGGGCAGGGGGTGGCAGAGATTTGGGGAGTGACACTGGGCCTCTCAGAATGTAGCTGTCAATATGAGTCTAGGGTCCAGGCTGGGATGTCATCTTACAATGAAAAACTTTAGAGATTCTGAACTTCTGGACGTTCCTTTTCCTGAGGACAGTCATTTGCCCCCTTCCCCTCTCCCCCGCTCTGGTGTCTTCTATGACTACAAGTAACATCAAGGTGATGTTAATTGTGGTTTTTGGCCTTGATGGAATTGTGTGAGCTGAGTTTGTACCCAGGAACACTTCAATGAACTCTGACTATTGTAAGGGCTTATTAGAGCTTTTAAGAACCGATGTGTATAGAAAACGGCCTGAGAAATGGGCAAACAGTTTCATCCTCCTCCATCATGACAATGCTCTGTGTCACACATCGCTTCTGGTACGGCAATTTCTGTCAAATGAAAAGATTACCTTGTGTCCTCATCCACCTTATTCACCGGATCTGGCACTGTGCGACTTCTGACTCTTCCCCAACGTCAAAATGACCACGAAAGGCAAAGGTTTTGAATCAATTCAGGACATCGAGGCAGCCACCACAGCGCAACTAAAAACACGAAAGAGGACTTCCAAAACTGCTTCAGAAAGTGACAAGAATGATGGGATAAGTGTGTTCAAAGTGAGGGGGAGTATTTTGAGGATTAATGGCACTGTGTCTTTTACTGTAGTAATTTTTTTTAATTTAAATATTCACTGTATTTTGTGATCACACCTTCTGTAGTATTTGTCCTTCTCTGACTTATTTCACTGGCATAATGCCCTCAAGATCTATCCATGTTGTCACAAATGACAGGATTTCCTTCTTTTTATGGCCAAATAATAGATCACAACTTCTTTATTCAGTCACCTATGCTGATGGGCACTTAGGTTATTCCCACATCTTGGCTTTTGTAAATAACACTGCTATGAACATGGGGTGCCGATATCTCTTTGACACAGTGTTTCCATTTCCTTCAGATAAATACCCAGAAGTGGGATTGCTGGGTTACAAGGTAGTTCTATTTTTAATTATTTGAGGAACCTCTAAACTATTTTCCACAGTGGCTCCATCAATTTGCAATCCCACCAACAGTGCACGAGGGTTCCCTTTTCTCCACTTCCTCGCCAGCACTTGTATCTCTTGTCATTTTGATGACAGCCATTCTGACAGGGGTGAGGTGACATCTCACTGTGGTTTTGATTTGGATTTCCCTGATGATTAGTGATGGTGAGCACCTTTTCATGTATGAGCCTGTTGCTCATTTGTATGTCTTTGTCAGAAAAATGTCTACTTAGATCCTTTGCTCTTTTTTAAATTGAATCATTTGTTTGTTGCTATTGAGTTGTGAGTTCTTTAGATATTTTAGATATTAATCCCTTAGCAAATACATGGTTTACAAATATTTTTTTTTCCCATTCTGTACGTTGTCTTTTCATTTGTTCACAATCTCTTTTGCGGTGCAGAAGCTTTTTAGTTTGATGTAATCTCACCAATTTATTTTTGCTTTTGTTGCTTGTGCTTTAGGTCTCACATCCAAAAAATAATTGTCAAGATGGATGTCAAGGAGATTTTTCCTGTGTTTCCTTCTAGGAGCTTTATGGTTACCAGTCTTACATTTAAATCTTTAATCCATTTTGAGTTAATTTTTTGTGAATGATGTAAGATAGGATCTAGTTTCCTTCTTTACATGTGAATGTTTAATTTTCCCAGCATCTTCCTTTATCCACTGAGTATTCTTTGCTGTATGGTCAAATATTAGTTGACTGTAAATATACGGGTTTATTTCTCGGCTTTGGATGAGCCCTTCTAAGATGTGTGCTGGGACTGGCGTAGACGCACGCCTTCCCTGTGTCTGTTGAGAGTATGTCCGAACCCTCAGTCATGGTGAGTGAGGAGGTCGCTGGAATGAAGTCCGCATAGGGTCTGCAGTGCTGGTGCCAAGCCCTGAGCTTGTGATGCAATTCTGGATGCTTTTGCTTGAAAGAGTAACTCTGGCTTTGTTTGTGATGACTGCTCTGGATGATGTATGACTCAGTCAGCAGGTGAACGTGGAAAACTTTGCTGAAGGCTTTGACCTGGTGCCACGCGTTGAACAAAAATGTTCTTATTATCCACTGTGATGGATACTAGGAACAAGAGGGTTGAGGAGGTGTGTTGTTGATGACTAAATATGAAGGAGAACGCTGTGCTGTGAAGCAGGTGTGCCAGTGCTGACACATCGTACAGAAATGTGGGGAGAAGGTGAGGAGGGCTTGACCCAGGTGAAAGGGGCCTTCACAGACATGTTGGTGTCCATGTGAGTCCTGACATGTAATAGGAATTCTCAGGTGGACAAGGGAGCGAGGGCTCTCCAGGCTGAAGGAGGAGCAGCTACAAGGACACATTCAGATGCGACATGAGGGGCCACTTTGGGGAGTGGGAGCTGTCTTGTATAAGAAAGTGCGGGACTGTGCTCAGGAGGGGACAGTGAAAGTAGATAGTGGCCCAAGCAGGAAAAGCCCTGTTGTTATTCAGGGTTTTTTTCATGCTTGCTAATGGAGAACTTACTATGGCTTTATAAACAATAGAAGCAAATAAGTTTGCTTCTATTGTTTATAAAGCCAATGTCACAAAACTTTGTAGCATCGATGCAGAAAATTCAAGTGAATCCTTCTGGGCTTCTCCTAGGCAGCAATTTCCCTGATTTGAGTTCTCCTACACATTAAACATTAAAGAGAAAAGAAGAAGGAAAATGAGATGAGAAGGAAGACAAATGCATTCACTAGGATCCAAACTGAACTGGAGAAATGAGAAGGGCAGGAGATAGATGGCAAACTAATGTTTATTAATCCATCATCACCGAAGTTAATTAAACATTTGGGTGAGCATAATGAAAAAACATTTGGGAATCTCGCTCAGCTGAAAGGGCTGGGTTTGTTCCATATAAAGATTTATAGTTAGAGAAAACGATAGTATACTTTTCACCTTCCAGTGTGATTGATGGCTATTTTGGGGAAGCTGACCAAGAAATAACTTCACCAGACAAAGTGACTGCTTTGTTCCTCAATTACAAACCAAACATCTTTGATCTGGAAATTCATAAAAGAAAAATTACAATTAATAAATATATAAAGAGATGTAGAACAATTACAGTTAATAAATATACAAAGATATGCTTAACCTCACTTCTAACCAAAGCCATACAAACGGAAGTATCAGGAAAGAATCAGTTTATGTCCATTCATTTTGCCAAAAACACAGTAATAGTAAAAGTTGGCAAGATTGTCGTCAGCAAGTATTAAAAATTATTCATTCAACCAAGTCACGATGCCAAAGTCTGTATATCAGACTCCAGGAAAGGCGCTGATATAAGAATACTAGAAACCCTCATTTCCTTTCATTCCGTTTTCAGAAATATCCTAGGAAATAATCTTCACCCCTACTCTACTCCAAGAAAATCCTGCACCAAGTGAATACATAAATAAAGATAATCAATGCAGCATCATTAATTATAAATGTGGAAAAATGGAAGCCACATAATTGCCCAATGATACAGAAATGTAAATAATACAAATTAAGTATTATTACATTTTAGTCCATCCACTGCATTTGTCCGAACAGCTTATTGTCGCAGTAACCAATAATTCCAGAAGTTGCAGTCACCTAACACACCAAAGGGGTGTCTCTTGCTCATGTAATGTCCAAAGTAGGTCGAGCAGCTCACCATAGAGTCTCTTGTCCATGCAGTAGGGGAATTAGGGACCCAGGCCACAGCTCTGTGTGCTGCCACCGTCTTCACACATGGCTTCCGGAAGGGGGAAGAGAAACAACAGGAAAAACTCACACCACCACTTGTCTGTCCTGACTGGAAGTGACATATTATTTCTGCACCCTTCGGGCAAACCTCGTCAGTCACATGGCCTCAGCCTCACCATTCTTTATGTGTCTTACCAGTTTTCTGACTGCATTGTTTGTTTTCTACTGTGACCCTTTAAGAGCTTTTTTCTTTAAAAAGAAAAAAATGCATTCCACATACTAGTCCTTTGCTGGATACATGGTTTGAAAATATTTTCTCTTACTCTATTGGCTTGTCTTTCATCTTCTTAACAGTGTCTCTTTCAGAGCAAAAGTTTTAAATTTTGATAAAGTTCAATTTACCAATTGTTCCTTTTATGGATTGTGCTTCCGGTATCAAGTCTAAGAAGTCTTTGCCTAGCTCTAGCTCTAAGAATTCCTCCTACATTTCCTCCCCTAAAAGTTTCATAGTTTTATGTTTTACATTTGAGTCTATGGTCTGTTTGGAGTTGATTTTTGTCCCAGGTGTGAGACTGAGGTCCAGGCTCCTTTGCTTGTGGCTGTCCCACTGGCCCAGCACCATTGCTGAGAAAGCTGTCATTCCCCTGTTGACCCACTTTTGCACCTTTGTCAAAACCAGCTGACTGAAATTTTGTGGGCCTGCATCTGAGTTCTCTTCTGCTGCGGTGACATCTCTGTCCACTCCTCTGCCAACACCTCACGGTTGTAAAGTTAGGGGACTCATTCCTCCCACTTGATCCAATTTCAAACTTGTCTAGTTATTCTAGTTCCTTTGCGTTTCCACATAAACTTTAGAATAGTTTTGTCTATAGCTACAAAAAATTTTGGTGGGATTGCCATAACAATTGTTTTAAAATTGTGTATCAATCTGGAGGAGAGCTCACATCTTTACGATGTTGAATCTTCCAGTCTATGAACATGGTGTCTCTGTCTTGATTTAGGTTTTTTGTTTCTGTCATCAGCATTGTGCACTTTCCAATATACACAGGTCCTGCATACATTTTACAGATTTATACCTAAGTATTTTATTTTTTGAACAATTGTAAATGGTATTACATTTTTAATTTCAGTCTCTCTGTGTTCGTTGCTACTACATACAAATACAACTGATGTTCAATCTTGTATCCTGTGCCAGCTGAACTCATTTATTCTAGATGTTCTTTTGCAAATTCCTTGACATTTTCTGCATAAATAATGATAGCTGCAAATAGGCACTGTTTTATATCTTTCTTTTTGAACTGCATGTGTTTTATTTCCTTTGCTTGATTTAAATACTGGCTAGAACTCCCAGCACCGTACTGAGTGGGGGGAGAGCGGGGTGTGGGGGGGGGGCCGGGTCGCACAGGTACCTGCCTTATTCCCAGTCTTGGTGAAAGTGCCCCTCCTGTCACCACTAAGTACATTGTCAGCTGTAGGCTTTTTGTAGATGCTCTTTATCAAGTTGAGGAAGTTCTCTCTATTCCCATTTTTCTGAGAGTATTTATCATGAATGGGGTTAAATCTTGTCACATTCTTTTTCTGCATCAATTGAGTTAGTATTGGAAAGGGGCCACACATTAAACCTGACAAGCTCAGGAAACTGAAAATAACCACATAAGATGTGTGAGCATAAACAATTTCATAACTAAGTGGGCCATGGCAGGAAGTCACATCTTTAGCTTCCTTCATAAAGTCAATCTGTGCCTGTAAGTGGGCCTGTCTGTTGTCTTTTTGCACCTAAGATAACATCTTTGGGATGTCAGTGATCCTTTTTCCAGACCAGAGCTGGAAACTGCAAAATCCCTTATTATTATGCTTATGTCCTGCTTACCATCTCCATGTGCTGTAAATAATCGAACTATTAACTATCCTGTACCACCCACGTAAAGGAAGTACCTGTCTCTCCAACTTACTTTTATCCAATCATAGAGATTTCCCCACTTTGCTTTCTCCCACCCCCTTAATCTACCAGCAATGGATTTCATGTAACCCTCCTCCTTTGATTTTATGCATAAAATAAACTGCAAACCATCATTTCGCAGAGTATCTTCTCAATCCCTTGAGATTTTGCTTCCCAGCAACTGTCGTCAGATTGGCTCAACTGAACTTGCATAAGGTTTCTCTTAGGCTGGATGTTTTTTTTGTCGGCAGTATAGACTCACAGGTTTAGATCACCTAAACCAGACTGCCTTCACTTCAGGTGCCAGCCACAAATTCTGGGTTTCTCAGGCTACCTGAAGTTCTGTCCAAATGGCACAAATTCAGGCCTTCTCTCTCCCACCTTGGGTTTGATAATTCACTAGAATAACTCACAAAACTCAGGAAGGCTCTACACTTACTATTAGTTTTATTATAGAAGATAAAAATTTGGACCAGCCAAAAGAACACACCCAAAGGGCAAAGTCTGGGAGGGTTCCCACTACAGAGGTTCTGTGTTCTCTCCCCAGGGAATCAGGATGTCTCCGCCTCCTGGAACCAGCCAGGAAGCTCAACCAAATTTCGGTGCCCAGAGTTTTTATTGGGGCTTCATTACAAAGTCTTGATGATTGAATCATTCACCAGATAGATGATTGAACTCAATCTCCAGCCCCTTCCCCTCCCTGGACATTTGGAGGTTGGGTGGATACCCTGTACTTGAAAGGCCCGACCTCTAATGACACATTTGGT
The DNA here is from genome assembly GCF_057876585.1 of Rhinolophus sinicus. Lineage (NCBI taxonomy): Eukaryota > Metazoa > Chordata > Mammalia > Chiroptera > Rhinolophidae > Rhinolophus > Rhinolophus sinicus. Next base: position 42,352,562 of record NC_142506.1, read on the forward strand.
CTTTTTATTTTAGCCAGTCTCATCCTGAAACCATCTAGGAGCCCAAGTGAGTCACTGCATTAGCAAAGCTCAGGCGTGGCCTCAGGGGACCAACAAATAACAGACACTCATCACTGGACAGTTCCAAGGACTTAGAAGCAACTTCCCAGAACCCAGAGGCAAAGACGAGACACATTCTTTATCATAGGAAATCCTGTGATTTTCTTCTTAGCCAATTAATATGGTTATATCAATATTGATTGATTTTTGAATGCTGAAATATCATTGCATCCTTAGAATAAAGCCCAATTCAGCAAATATATATTGCTGAATAGTATTTGCTAATATTTTATTAAAAACTTTTGCTCCTATATTCATGAGGACTGTTAGTATGTAGTTTTCTTTTTTGTACTACCTCTGTCTGATTTTGAAGCTGGGTAATATTTGCTTCATAAAATGAATTCAGAAGCATCCCTTCCCCTTTTATTTTCTGGAAGAGATTTTGTAAAATTGGTGTTAATTTTCTGTAAACTGTTAGAATTCTCTACAGAAACCATATGTACCTAGAGATTTCTTCTTTAGAAGATTTTAAATTATGAATTCAATTTCTGTGATAGTTATAGGGCCATTCAAATTATTTATTTCATATTGGATGAGTTGTGGTACTTCGTATTTTTTAGGAATTAGTCCATTTCATTAAGTGGTCAAATTTACATAGAGTTGTTCACAGCATTCCCTTACTATATTTCTGATGTCTGCAGAGTATGTAATGATATCACGTTTCATTCTTGATTCTGGTAATTTGTGTTTTTCTCTCTTTGCCAGTTTTTCTAGAGGTTTGTCAATTGTATTGATCATGTCAAAGAACTAGCTCTTTGTTTCATTTATTTTCCTTATTAGTTTTCTTTTTTTAATTTCATTGATTTCTGCTCGAATATTTGTTATTTCTCTTCTTCTGCTGATTTTAGGTTTATTTTGCTCTTCTCTTTCCAGCTTTTTAAGGTGAGAACTTAGATTATTGATTTGAGATTGTTCTTCTTTACTAACGTATACATTTAGTGCTATAAATTTCCTTCTGGGCACTGAATTAGCTGTGTCCCATGAATTTTAATATCTTATACTTTCATTTTTTAAATTTAGAAGTGTGTTGTTTAGTTTCCAAATGTTTGGAGTTTTTCCTGTTATCTTTCTGTTATTAGTTTGAGCTCGTGGTGGTAAGAAAACACACTCTGTATGATTTCAGTTCTATTAAATTGTTTGAGGCTTGTTTTACGGCTCAGGATACAGTTCGTCTTGGTATGTATTCCAGGAGCATCTGAGAAAAGCATGTGTTCTGATGTTGCTGGATGCATTGGTTGGCCTGCAGCTGCCAGGCTGATCCTCTGGACTGCTGCGTGGCTGAGTTCTTCAGTATCCTTGCTGATTTTCTGTCAAACTGTTCTAACAATTGTTGAGAGAGGGGTGTTGAAGTCTTCAATTGTAACTGTGGATTTGTCAATTTCTCCTTTTAGTTCTATCAGTTTTTGCTTCACATGTTTTGCAGCCCTGTTGTTTTGGTGCATTTACATTTAGAATCACCCTGTCTTCTTAATGGATTGACCTTTTCCTCATTATACAATGTCCATCTCTGTCTCTGGTAATTTCATTTACTCTGCAGTCTACTTTATCTGATATTGATATAGCTACTCCTGCTTTCCTTTGATTAATTTTACATGATTATCTGTTTTCATTCTTTAACTTTCAAGCTGCCTTTATAGTTATATAGGCATACCTCATTTTATCGCACCTCACAGATATTGCATTTTTACAAATTGGTACGACCCTCCAACAGCAAAAAGATTATGACAAGCTTTACTGTGAGATTTGCTTCATTCATTGCGGTGGTCTGGAACCGGACCTGTAATATCTCTGAGGCTGTGTGTTTTAGGAGTGAATTTCTTATAGGCATCTTATACTGGGTCATGTTTTTAATCCACTCTGTCGATTTCTGTCTTTAATGGGTATATTTAGGCCATTTAAATGTAATATAATTATTGATATGTTAAGGCTTAATTCTGCCTTTTTTTTTTTTTTGCTCAGCTGTTAAACATTATCTAGAAAACTCAGTGGGGAGAAAAGCGTGTTTTGTGTCCCCATATTTTTGCTGACCATGTTCTTCCTTTCCTTCCTTCCTTCCTTCCTTCCTTCCTTCCTTCCTTCCTTCCTTCCTTCCTTCCTTCATTCCTTTGCTGTTTTCTTTCTGTCCAGAGAACTTTCTTTGGCCTTCCTTTTAGGGCAGGTCTACTGGTGACAAATTTTCTTAGTTTTCCTTTATCTGATAATGTCTTGATTTCCCCTTCAATCCTGAAGGCTGTTTTTGATGGTTATGTGATTCTAGTTTGACATTTCTTTTTTCATCATTTGAAAAATATTGTACCACTTCCTCCTGGCCTCCTTTATTTCTGATTAGAAATGTCTTGGAGTGGATTTCTTTGGATTTATCTGGTTTGGAGTTTGCTCAGCTTTTAGCCTTTGTTTTGCTGAGTGTCTTTTCAGTCCTGCCCTCTTTTTCCTTCCAGGACTCCAGTGACATGAATATTATGCATTTTATTATAATCCCATAAGCCCCTGAGGGTGTGTTCATTTTTTTTTTCCTATCTCTTTTTTCTTCTGTAAAGATCGAGTACTTTGTATTTTCTATCTTCCAGTTCACTGATTCTTTCCTCTGTGCCATTCTGCTTTGAGCTTATCCACTGAGTTTTATATTTTGTTTATTGTATTTTCAGTTTTAAAACATCCATTTGGTTCTTCTTTATATCTTCTGTTGCTGAAACTTTTAAAAAATTTGTTTCAAGCAAGTTCATGGTTACTCGTTGAAGCATTTAAAAATTTCTTAATTGTGATACGATACATATAACAAAACGTACTATTGTAACCATTATGGAGGCATAAGTACATTTACACCGTAATGCATTATTATGGCACTTTACCGTGGCTGCTTTAAAATCTTTGTCAGGTCCTTCCTACATTCCTCATCTCAGTGTTAGCGTCTGTTGGTTGTCTTTTTCACATGAGTTTGAGATCTTCCTGGTTCTTGGTATGACAACTGATTTTCAATGGAAACCTACACCTTTTCCTGTTGTTATGAGACTGTGGACTTATTTAAACCTCCTGTTTTAAATGGCTTTCTCTGATAGCTCTGTGGCAGGGGAAGGGAGATCTGCCTCAGACCTGCCAGGTGGGGGTGGAAGTCTGGCCTCCCTATGTGGTCCACACTGAAATGGGGGAGGAGGTCTCACACTGGCCAGTGTGGATGAGAGCCCAGCTCCTTACTTGGTCTTGTTGTACACGATTCCTGAAACGGTGATGGACATTTGCTCAGCCTTTTCTGGTATGGGTGAGGGTGACATCACAGTTTATTTTCTGTGGGGTTTGGCTGGAGTAAGTGTTAATTGTCTAAAAATTTTCTGTCTTGCTAGGCTACCCTTTCCTTGCCCTTTCGCTAGAGAGAGCAAGCTTCTGTTGTGACTCTTTGGGCCTGCACCCATTGTCATTGCTAGGTAACTGGCTTCTTAAGCCCCAATTATGGGTTTATAACGCAAACAAACCAAAACCAATGAACAAACCTAGAGAATTCACCACCATGTCACTTGTTAGGTCCTGAGGTCCCTGGCCTGTTTTCCTTTCTTCTAAGGGTTTTTTTCTATGTGCTGTCCAGGCTTTTTTTTATACTTAGAAGTAAGAGTGTGATGGGGTTGAGTTAATATTTCTGGGATGTCTGCTTACTTTTAAACATCTGCTCTGCCTAGCTTCAGATTTTGAGAAATTTCTTGAGGGAACACCTGGTAGTATGACAGGTCCACTTCTCCGTCCTTTCATTCTCATTGAAATAATTGGTCCCTCAAGTGTGCACAAAATGTCCCAAAGCTCTGCTGAGCCTCTGTCCCCAACAGCAGCTCTGCACAGGCAAAGTCTAGACTCTCAGTCCTTGACCTGTGCTTGGAACCAGCAGATGTCCAGGGTCTGCATGGCTGCATGGCCAGCTCACTTCTTTATGGTTCGTCCCTCTTAGGGATCTATAACCCTCGAGTCTTCTTTGCTTTGATGGCTCTCTGATGCATGGAAAATTTTTTTTTTAAGTTTTTTATCCAGCTTTTACAGTTATTTTGGCAGGAACATCGATCTGCCCCAATCATAACTGACAGCGGCAGTCTGTTTCTCAGAATTCATGTAACAGTGACAGTATTGTTCATGAGTGGCTTGATGTCAAAAGCGCCCTTCCCATTGACTGACATATTCCAAGTAGCAAAAGGATAGTGTTGCAAAGAGTGGTGGAAAGTGTGAGCTCCTGAGTCAGAGGGCCTGGCTTTGAATGCTGGCTCTGCCACTTACTAACCTTGGGTAATTCTTTAGACTTCTGAAGTCTTGGTTTTCTCATCTGTAACATGAGGATGATATAATATCCATCTTAGATCTCTGTTGTAAGGATTAAATGAGGTGATATGAGTAAAGGACTTAATGTGCTCCCTAACACATCATAAATGAAGCCAAAATTATTAGCTACTATTTAATACCAATGTTCTAAAAGATAGGTTTATATCAGTCAATAGAATTTTATGTAACCCACAAATACCTGAATTGATTATTTACTTATTTATGACATGCATTTGTGATTTTTTACTTAAACAGTAAAGTATTCCAGGTATCCAGCCTGCCTCCCTCCTTCTAGAACAGAATGGGATGAAATAGGTAGGACCTATAGTATGATACCACATAGTATCATAGTATCATGAACCATGTATGATACTATAATATGTGGATGGTATCACGACTTCAAAACATTAGATAGAATGGAGGAGAGGAGGAACTCAATGGGCAGCCCACAGAACTGTTATGATCACGATGGAGACTTTTTGGGTAGGAGTAACGGGAGGGAGAGAGAAAATGGATTTTATCTGAAAGTTGTAGTTCTCTGAATTGTCTTTCTGATACTGATAGCTTTGTTCATAGAAAAAAAATGAATGATAAAGGTGTGGGCCACTGCTTGGGAAAGATCTATAATGTTGGATAAAGCAGAGTCTCTTGATTTCTGTTTTGCTTTATTCTCTGTTTTATCGTGATTGGTGTTGAAAACAGGAAAGAGTAGAAGGATGATTAAGAGCAAATTAAATCCCGAGATAGGCAGGGATTCACAAAACAATGTAACTCAAGTGTCTGAATCTAGGATTAACCAAGTGAGCTGCACAGATCATAGGAAAGCAGCAGAGTGCAAGGGTAGGAGTTTGGTTTTGGTTTTAGACTGGCCTGGAAGTCCTGGCTCTGCCACATACCATTGGGAAAGGAAGCGTCTCTGGGCTTTATTTCTTTATCTCTGAAATGAAGGAAATCTGTGAACTCATAATGATCATCAAGAAAGAGACAAAGACGATTGTTTTTTACATGTGTCTGATCTTTAATTGCTTGTTGTTTGTGAGTAGGTGGGGTTAACTCCTAGGCTGACTAGTTGTGAGACTTGGCTCTGCCCACCGCAGGGTGTTCTGCTCTGTGAGGGTTGGCCGCTTAAATGTGGTTTGGCCTCTATGGGCTCTTGTGCCTGTAAAGAATCCCCTCGGGGTGTGTCACTTGTAGGTCAAACCCGGTAGTAGTCTGGTTTGGTCTGGAGTTGGCCTCTGGGTATGTTGAATCTGTGTCTCTTAAGCTGGGCCCTGGTAGGGCAATTTCAGAACAAAGCAAATCACCAAGCACAAAAACAACAACAAAGAAAAAATCAAATACTCTTTAACAGGACAATATACACAACACAAGAGTCACTTTTGGAGCACACGCAGAGGAGAAGAACGAAGTAGTGCAAGTTAAATATAAAGGACACATGCTACATAAGATAACCCAGCAAGAACTAAGAACTCCAGGGGATCTACCTAATATATCGAAGCAAACACAGAGAGTCAGCCAGAATGGGGAAACAAAGAAACATGTCCCAAATAAAAGAACAGAAGAGACCTCCAGAAATGGAACCAAATGAAGCAGAGGTAACCAACTTATCAGAGACAGAGTTCAGAACACTGATGATAAGAATGTTTGAGGAGCTTAGAGAGGACATCAAGAAGGATGTAGAAATCATAACGAACAACCAGTTAGAACTAAAGAACACAATTACCGAAATAAAGAACTCGCTTGAAGAAATTAACAGCAGGTCAGATGAAGCAGAGGATCGAATCAACGACTTAGAAGACAAGTTAGCAGAGATCACCCAAGCAGAACAACAGAAAGAAAAAAGAATAAAAAACAATGAAGATGGTTTAAGGGACCTATGGGATAACATCAAGCGCAACAACATGTGTGTCATAGGAATACCAGAAGGTGAAGAGAAGAAACAAGGGATTGAGAACGTATTTGAAGTAATAATGTCCGAAAATTTCCCTAACCTGATGAAGGAAACCAACATACAAGCCCAGGAAGTACAGAAAGTTCCAACCAGGATAAACACAAACAGGTCCACACCAAGACACATTATAGTTAAAATGGCAAAGGTTAAAGACAAAGAGAGAATCCTAAAAGCAGCAAGAGAAAGACAGAGGGTTACATACAAGGGAACTCCCATAAGACTATCAAATGACTTTTCTGCAGAAACATTGCAGGCCAGGAGGGAGTGGCAGGAGATACTCAAAGTGATGGAAAACAAAGGCCTACAACCTAGGTTGCTTTATCCAGCAAAGCTATCATTAAAGTTGAACTATCTTATGATCCAGCAATCCCACTCCTAGGTATCTATCCGGAGAAATCCAAAACTCCAATTCAAAAATCTTTATGCACTCCTATGTTTATTGCAGCACTATTCACAATAGCCAAGACATGGAAACAACCGAGATGTCCATCGGTAGATGACTGGATTAAGAAACTGTGGTACATTTATACAATGGAGTATTACGCAGCCATAGAGAAGAAAGAAATCTTACCATTTGCAACAACATGGATGGACCTAGAGAACATTATGTTAAGTGAAATAAGTCAGACAGAAAAAGACAAATACCATATGATCTCACTTATATGCGGAATCTAAAGAAAAGAATAAGTGAATGAACTAATCAGAAACAGTTTTGGGGACATAGAGGAAAAACTGAGGGTTTCTAGAGGGGTGAGGGGGTGGGGATAAGGGGAAGGTGAGAGGTTTAGAAAATAGTCGGTAACCACAAGATGGCCACGGGGTTTTGAAAATTAATTTGGGGAACGTAATCAATAATGTAAAGATGTTGTAGGGTATCTGATGGACATGTGTCCCATTTGGGAGACCACCTCAGGTGGTCTGATCTCTGCACAGTACACCTGAAGCTGAACAATACTGAATGCCAACTATAATTATATATATATATTTATATTTATATATTCGTATGTATATTGTTACAGGAAGCGGAGTACAGCATTAGGAATAGAGACAGTGGAAATGTATTGGCTCTGTGCGATGTCAGAGGGATAGTGGATAGGGGGAGGGGGGTTCACACAGTGTGAGGGATATAGATGATAAATGTCTAAGTTTTGCTTTGTCTTGTGCACCTGAAACTAATAAAATTTAAAAATATAGAAAAATACCTAGATTATAAAAAAAAAAATCAAACAAGCATACCCTTTGACCTAGCAATTTTGCTTCAAGATATTTATCCTGAGGAAATAATCAGCAGCCTACGCTAAGATTTCTATATAAGGACATCTTTTGTAACAGAGAACTTGAAAGCAACCTTAAGGTCCCAAGGAAGAGGTTATTTAAGGCAATAAAAATGTATTCAAAGGAAAAAGAAAAAAAAGAAAGAGACAAAGAGAAAGAGAGAGATGCCCTCCATTTTCATTATTTGTTGCAACAAAGAATCAGCTTATCTGTAGGTCATTAAAGGACTGTCATCTTTGCATCACGCTGGCCCAAACAGCTTCAGTGGATAAAGGCAAGCTCTACTTTGCAGAAGAATGGCAGGCAATAATGATTGCAGGATTGATAGAACTAGAAAATCATTGAAAATTCTAATGAAATTATTCTCCAGTAATATTAACAGGGAAATGCTGGAAAGAGATAGATTGGTTATCTTGGCTTTAATTTCCTTCTAAACTCCAAACTATGAGTGCTATGAGAACAGAGTTCTTAATTTCAAGGGATGGTAATGTGCTCTTTGGAACATTTAGAAAAGAGTTCAAGTGACTTTGACATTTGGTATCTTAGGGACACATTGTTACCTTTGGGACACATTGTTACCTTTATGCCTCTTCCTGATTCTAATCTTACTATACCATGAAGACCTCATTTTAATAAACAAAAAAGTTTATTTTAGAATAGTTTTAAATTTATAGAAAAATTACCTAGCCAGTACAGAGCCCTCCTGTACCCTCGACAGTTTAGTGATATTAACAAAAAGTATTAATGAACCAGTATTGAAACATTGTTATTAACTCAAGTCTACACTCCATTCACATTTCCTCAGTTTTTATCTAATGTTCTGACTGAGTTCCAGTGTGCCACCCATGACACCACATGACGTTTACTCATCACATCTCCTTAGGCTCCTTTTGGCCGTGACAGTTTTTGAGACTTTCCTTGTTTTTGATGACCTTGTCTTTTGTGTGTATGTGTGTGTGTGTGTGTGGTAAAAAAAAACAAAAAACAAAAATAAACCAATAACAACAACAAAAAAAAACATGTCATTAAGACCCATGTTAAGGTTTGGTGAGGAAATGGCGAAAATGATCAAAAACTGTCAGCTGGTATGAGTTTTCAGGAGCAAATGGTGGGGTTTGAGCCCTTCTTTTGAGAGAGAGAAAACTGACACCATAGGGTCCGTACATCTAGGTGACTTTGAAATGAGATCTACCCCATGGGCCCAACAAAAGAATGTAAGCCTCTAGGCCCGTGCAATGCTCCTCTGAAAACGTTTCTCCTTTCTCTGTACTCAGCCAGACTTTTATTTCCCTTAAGGGTCACACTGATGAGCCTGTTGGAGAGGGTGTGTCTCCTGCAAGTATCTCTTCGTCCTGAATTCTGACAAGTCACAACAGTATGTACCGTGCTGTTGTGTGTAACTCAGCAGCTCAAGCTGTCCTCAGAAGGTGTCTGTTTTGCTTCCTCAGACTGACTGGAAGGCCCTTGACATCAAGGACCGGGTCTCTGACTTCTTTACACACTTTACAACAGACGTGTGGTGTTACAGGCTGGGCCTGTGGGGAGGAACAAACAAGTGGCCAAAAGCCACAGACGACTGCCTGGAACCACACACAGCAACAGTGAGTGATACTCATTTCCAGGTCGCTGGGCTGTGCTGGGGAAGCAGGGCAGGCTCTCACCTCACATGCAGAATGGAAGGGGTGCCAAAGAAGGCAGTAAGCAAGATGAATATTATTTTAATGCAGTATTTCAAAATTAATGCAATGTATCCATGATAAGCAAAATGTCAAAATTTTAAATAAAGATAAGTTGTTAGTCTTCTGACCGTGTTATTGAGCACTGAAACTGTGCTTTGCAATCAGCCCAGGATTCCCAGGCCTGTGTAGCCCCTTCCCTCTCTCCCCCTCACATACACACCAGGTGACACGCAGGGGTGACAGTGGCAACACTGGCTTTAGATAGAGTCATGTGTTTTCATTGTAGAGCTTTAACTTTTTACCCGTGGTTAAAAACAGGTGACAAGGGCCAGCCCGGTGGCTCAGGTGGTTAGAGCTCCATGCTCCTAACTCCGAAGGCTGCTGGTTCGATTCCCACATGGGCCAGTGGGCTCTCAACCACAAGGTTGCCAGTTCAATTCCTCGAGTCCCACAAGGGATGGTGGGCTCCACCCTCTGCAACTAAGATTGAACATGGCACCTTGCGCTGAGCTGCCGCTTGGCTCCCAGATGGCTCAGTTGGTTGGAACACGTCCTCTCAACCACAAGGTTGCCGGTTCGACTCCCACATGGGATAGTGGGCTGTGCCCCCTGCAACTAAGGTTGAATACGGTACCTTGAGCTGAGCTGCCTCCCAGATGGCTCAGTTGGTTGGAGCACGGGCTCTCAATCACAAGGTTGCCAGTTCAATTCCTCGAGTCCCGCAAGGGATGGTGGGCAGCGCCCCCTGCAACTAAGATTGAACACAGCACCTTGAGCTGAGCTGCCGCTTGGCTCCCAGATGGCTCAGTTGGTTGGAGCATGTCCTCTCAACCACAAGGTTGCCAGTTCGACTCCCGCAAGGGATGGTGGACTATGCCCCCTGCAACTAGCAACGGCAACTGGACCTGGAGCTGAGCTGCGCCCTCCACAACTAAGACTGAAAGGACAACAACTTGAAGCTGAACGGCACCCTCCACAACTAAGATTGAAAGGACAACAACTTGACTTGGAAAAAAAGGCCTGGAAGTACACACTGATCCCCAATAAACAATAACAAAAAAGTCCTGTTCCCCTTCCCCAATAAAAAAAAACAAACAAACAAAAAAAAAACACAGGTGACAATATTTTGATAGGTGAACATAGGATACACATTTTCCTTTTCCTTCACTCCTATATGATTCTTCATGGCACTGCAATTTACAAAGAATTTTAGTTCACTTAATTTTCAAAAGCCAAAAAAATCCCGAGTAGATACTGTTATCCTCATTTTGGAGAAGAGACTGGGCCTCAGATGAAGCTCCTAACCCAATGGTGTCGAGCTGGCGGGTGGGGACCTGGGACTCACCTCCCTGAGCCTGGTCCCCCCGGGGGCAGCCTGGGCAAACTGCCTTTGTGTTCAAACCCAACCCTCTGCCCTCCCTTCTGGGCTCTGTGCACCATATCTGTCTCTGCTATTTTCCCAAGGGGTGTGTACATGTGACTGTGTGTGTGCACATATGTGCACATGCATGTGTGTGTGTATTCAGAGTATGAGCACACGTGACACAGAGAACAGAAAACGTGGAAAGGAGGGCCGAGGATGCTGCAGTCGGGCAGAACTCCCATCTGACTTCCTTTGGCTCGGGGGTCACATCTGGAGAACTGGCACCAGATGACTCGCCTTCTTCTGTCCGAAGGAACCACCACTATAGGCCAGCATCGCTTCTTGAGCTTCAGGGAGGAGGCTCAGAATCTTGGCAGATGATGTAGGAAAAATTGCTAACCCCACAACTATATGAATAAAAATAATGTGTTATTTGGGAAACCTCGGTTTGCCTTTTCCAAACTGAGTGTCTGAAACACCCTCCCACAAATATGCAGCCCAACTTCTGGTCTGTGAATGCAGTAGTGGGGTGGCTTTTGGAATTGTCATGCAGGGTCTCTAGTCCCGCTCCCCATATAAGAACACAGAATGTGGTGAGGCCAAAGAGAAACACCAATGGAGCCATAGATAGGGGAGTCATACCATTATAGTCTCACTGTCGGCTGGGTAGGAGACACAGGAAACAGAATCCACACGACCTGCAACCCACTGTTCGCTTCTCTGTCAACCAACCAACCCCACTTGTTAGCTGTTATCCGCCCTGGTAACTGCAATCCACTGTGCTAACTGTAATCTCACAGCTAGCACTTGCTAACTCAGCCACCATCTTCTTGCTAGCCCCGCCTTTTCTGCTAGCGTAACCACGGCAGTTATATTAGTGGGCAATGGCTCACTGGTTACAGCTGATGGCCAACTAGCTACAGCTGATGGCTATCCAATCGCAGTTGATGGCCATTTACTATCTGAGTGAGCACCTTTCCACGTGAGGGCGAGAGCCTGGAAACTGCACTCCTGGGTCTCTCCCCACACTCCACCCCTACAGGGTTTTGCCTCACAATCTATGCGACAAGAGTCTTCCGCGAAGGGCCCTGTGCGAGGTGCCTGGAGATGAATTCAATATCCTGGACACAGCCAGGGTTTCTCAGGGCACCACCAGTCCTTCTGGGCACAGCTAGACTTCCTGGGCTTCTTAGGGTACCACCAGTCTCCCTGGGCACAGCCAGGGCCTCTCAGGGCACTGCCACCCTCTCTGGGCACAGCCAGGGTTCTCACATATTCTCGACGGTGGCTGATCAAGACACGAAAGCAAACATCCGCCGGTTCCACTACATGGTGGTACGTTCCCAAGCAAACAGTCAAGCGGTCCATTAAATTAAGGATAGAGCCCATTCCCCATAATCCACAGTCATTCGCCAGGGCTGTGCGTTAGCCTCACAATGTATGCCCTCCCTGCAGGGTGAGGGCTCCAAGTCTTCCCCAACCTGGGGGTGAGGGATGACCTTGACTTCACCCGCATCCTCCACTGAGGACCAAGCAAGCGTTTCCTCCTTGGACTATAAGTCCTGCACCTGGGCTACCTGGGCTGCCTCAGCAAGCACTTCTCAGCCCACAGGGCCGCAATGACCTTCGCTTTCTCTGTCCTATGCTGATTGGTGAACCGTCCATGTCTTCCCACCCCTCCACAGGGGTCCAGCTCTCCAGCAGCCGCTCCTACTGGTCTTCCTGAGACTGAGTGTTCATATACACAAACTGTTCCCACACCCTTCGGAGAGCTTTGGCCGGCACCGTACCCTGCTCACTGTGCCATGTGTCATGCAGGGTGTCATATGGGGTGTGGGGACAGAGCCCCAGAGAGTAGTTTACAGGCTCTCGGCCTCATGTGGAAGGGTGCTGGCTCGGGTGGTGGATGGCCGTCGGCTGTGGCTGATTGGCCGTTGGCTGTGGCCGGTTAGCCGATTGGCCGCTGGTATAACTGCTGCGGCTACGGAGGAGAGCCGAGGACTGCCGCGGACTGCCGAGGATTGCCGAGGAGCCGAGCAGAGCCGAGGAAAGTGGAAGAGGAGAGCCGAGGAGAGCGGAAGAGAGGAGAGGAACAGAGTCGAGGAGAGTGGAGGAGAGTCGTCGGTCGGTTGGCAGAAAGGCTGACGGCAGATCGCGCGTCCGGTGGGCCCAGCCTCCAGTGAGACCATAGTGGTATGACTCCCCTACCTATGGCTCCATGGGTGTTCCTTTTTGACCTCACCATATCCTGCGTTCTTATGTGGGGAGCAGGACCAGACACCCCGCAGGCCGCCCCGCACAACAAATGGCGCAGCGAGCAGGGTACGGTGCCGGCCAAAACCTACCGAAGCATGGTGGAGCAGTTTGTGCATGTGAGAGCCCAGCTTCAGGAGGCCCATGAGGAGCGACACTGGGAACGGGAGGCGTGGTCTGCCTGGGAGACTCAAGCCTCCAGCTGGCACACCACCTTCTTGGCCATAGAAGGCGTTGTCCTCTTTTTGTTGAGCTGCTGCGGCCTTAGGATCCGAGGGTGGTGGACATCTTACAAGGAGGCCTCCACCCAATCAGACACCTGGCACGGTGAGCAAGATTCCGACCAGGTAAGAATGGCGTCTGACTCTGGGCAGAAGGACGTGTGGCCCCCACACAGTGTATGGTGTCCGGTGGCCACTGTTCTCAGGAGTTGGACCCCCAAGGAAAGGGGGGAGGACATGGACGGCTCTCCGGCCAGTGTGGAGAGGGCCCTGCAGGCTCTGGCTGAGCGGTTGCCAGAGGAGGAGAAGGCTACAGCCGGCCGCATGGGCTGGATGTTCCTCACGGCCTTGAGTCTCAACACGGAAAATGGGCTTAATGAAATGGTCCAGGTGCCGGACCAGGTGTCCCGGTTGGAAGCGCTGGAAGCCGGGTCCGCCTGTTAGAACAGGGGCCCCAAGGTGGAGACTCTGAGGCAGAGGCGGAGGAAGCGAGTGGAGACAATGTAGCTCCCAACCCCCAAGCCCGGCCAATCTTAAAGCAAAGGGTAAAACGTGAGCAACCTTTGGGCCCCGGGGGCGTTGCTGCCGGCAACCCAGCTGTGACTGAGTTCACGACCTACACCGCTTACACTCCCACTGAGGTGCAGGAGCTGGGGAGGCGGTATAGACAGCGCCCTGGAGAGGCAGTCTCGGCTTGGCTATTACGTTTATGGGATGAGGGAGCAGACAGCATTCTCTGCTCCCCAGGCGAGATGGAAAAGCTAGCCTTCGTGACAGTGCATCTGTCCCTGCGACAAAGGTTACAAAACTTCCATAGATTGGCAACAACCAGGGCAACCATCTCTAATGGCGTGGCTCACGGCTGCGGTACACACCGTATGGGAACAGGCTGGCGAGCTGCCAGACACTGTGAGTCACTGGCAGTCATATACAGAACTTACGCAAATAATCCGTGAAATGGGTATGAGACATGCTATTTTTAACCTCAACATGCAGGGCCCAGATGACGAGCTGTTTACTGCCAGCATGAGAGATCTGGTGTTGGATACTGCACCTGTGAATGCTGTTGGATCCTTGGTTGCTATTCTTACACCGTATGTAGGGCGACGGATCCATGAAGTTACAACTGCCATGGCCACCCTAGGGGATGTTGAAAGCCAGAGGTGAAGGAAGTTAAGACAGGAGGTCCGCACAGTTGAGACCTGGAAGCCCAAACCAAAGGTAAAGGGACGAGGTCGCGGGCCTCAGAGAGTAACACGCGCACAGATGTGGCGTGATCTCGTGGCAGCAGGGGTCGATAGGAAGAAAATAGACCGACAACCCAATGCACTCCTGCTTGAACTTTGGAAACAGTTGCGTCCGGAACAATTCCGGAGAAGCATAAAGGAGGAGTCTGGGAACGTGCGACCCGTGTCCCTCCAGGACTTCATGCAGCTGCTTGAGGCCGACTCCTTTCAGCTTGATTAGGGGTGGGGCCAAGGTACCCGGTCAGAGGGACGAGCAGGGACCAGAGGCCCCACGTGGAACTGTCCATACATTGGTCCCCTTCGAATGTACAGAGGGTTTTGTCTCTAGTTGACACTGGCGCCGACTGCAGTCTCGTTTATGGGAATCCAGAACTGTTCCCTGGACCAGCAATCTGCATTGATGGCTACGGGGGGAAAACTGTGACTATGAAAGCCGTTTCCTTACCACTGGGTATAGGAAGGCTTCCTCCTCGTACCTACAAGGTTTATGTCTCCCCCGTTCCGGAGTATATTCTAGGGGTGGACGTGCTACATGGCCTCAGCTTACAGACATCGGTAGGAGAGTTCCGTCTCCGGATCCAGGTGGTGAAAGCGGTGACACGCGGGCATGCTCACCACCCTCCTCAAGTGTTGCCACAGTCCTGGAACGTGGTTACAATGCGACAGTACCGCCTGCCAGGAGGACAGGAGGAGATTGGTCGTACAATATTGGAATTGGAGAAGGCACATATTGTGAGGCCAACGCACAGTCCCTTTAACTCCCCAGTATGGCCTGTCAAGAAGCCAGATGGGACCTGGCGAATGACTGTGGACTATAGGGAGTTAAATAAGGTGATGCCACCTTTGCACACTGCAGTGCCTTCAATTCACGATTTGATGGATCGTCTGACTGTCCACCTGGGGACATATCACTATGTAGTGGACTTGGCCAATGCTATTTTCTCCATTGACATTGCACCCGAGTGTCAAGATCAGTTTGCTTTTACGTGGGATGGGCGGCAGTGGACTTTTCAAGTCCTTCCGCAAGGATACTTGCACAGCCCCACTATCTGCCACGGGCTCGTGGCCCAGGATTTGGCACAGTGGGATCACCCATCCTCTGTGGCCTTGTTTCATTATGTTGATGACATTCTGTTAACCTCAGATTCTCTTTCTGATTTAGAGAAAGCAGCTCCCTCTCTTCTCTACCACCTGAAGTCACGCGGCTGGGCAGTGAATAAGGAAAAAGTCCAAGGCCCTGGCTTATCCGTCAAGTTTTTGGGTGTTGTGTGGTCGGATAAGACAAAGGTTATACCTGAGGCAATCATTGATAAGATACAAGCCTTTCCCCGGCCGACCAAGGTCTCTCAACTGCAGACGTATTTGGGTCTGCTAGGATATTGGCGGGCGTTTGTACCCCATTTAGCACAAATGGCAAGGGCCTTGTACAATATGATAAAAAAGGGGGCCTCATGGGATTGGACTGAGGCTATAGAGCAAGACTTCATTGCCACGAAACGGGCAGTGCAGCAGGCACAGGCTCTGCAAGTAGTGGACCCCAGCCGCCCATTTGAACTTGATGTTCATGTAACCCAAGATGGGTACGGATGGGGCCTCTAGCAATGGCAGGAGGGTCTCCGGTTGCCAGCGGGATTTTGGTCCCAATTATGGAAAGGAGCAGAGGTTCGCTATTCTCTAATAGAGAAACAGCTGGCTGCTGTGTATGCAGCCCTAGTGGCCACAGAAGCCATCACAGGAACGGCACGCGTGTTGGTTCGAACAACGTATCCTGTCCAGGGGTGGGTCCGTACATGGACCCAGGGACCCAAAAAGGGGGTGGCACAGACCACCACTCTCGCCAAGTGGGGTGCCTACTTGGAGAAACGTAGCACCCTTAGTTCAAGCCCTTTGAGCACAGCGCTACAACAGGTCCTGGGTCCTGTGGAGCTTGTAGCCCAGGCTGAGCCAAGTGCTCTGCCTAGAGGGGAGGACTTGGAGCCCTCGCCCTACAAAGAAGGACAGTCCCCAGTACGTGAGGATGCCTGGTTTACCGATGGTTCTAGCCAAGGGGCTGCAGCTGTTTGGACGGCTATTGGTGTGCAGCCCAAAACAGACACCATTTGGTTTGATACTGGGTCAGGCTAGAGTAGCCAGTGGGCTGAATTACGGGCTGTGTGGATGGTAATCAGCCACGAGCCTGGGCCCCTAGTTATTTGCACTGACAGCTGGGCGGTGTTCCGGGGCCTAACGTTGTGGCTCCCTACATGGAAACACCAAAACTGGTTGGTGGGACACCGTCCACTGTGGGGTCAAGCCATGTGGCAGGACCTCTGGGATCTAGGGCAGAGAAAGGAGGTGACCTTAATGCATGTCACAGGTCACTCCCCCTTAGTGTCCCCAGGTAATGATGAAGCAGACGCCCTAGCACGGGTCCGATGGTTAGAACGGGCTCCTGCCACAGATGTGGCCCACTGGCTGCATAGGAAATTGCAGCACGCCGGAAGCTGAACCATGTGGCAGGTGAGCAGACGCGGGGGCCTGCCTTTGAAATGGCAGGAGATAGCAGATGCCTGCTATGACTGTGCCATCTGTGCCCAGGACAGCCCCCAAAGGCGGAGGCTCCCCTGGGAGACACAGCAGATTACGCGAGGGAGGGTGCCCCTCACTCACTGGCAAGTGGATTACATTGGACCCCTGCCTAAGGCCTGCAATGCGATATACGCATTTACAGCAGTGGACACTGCTACGGGGTTGATGTTTGCTTGGCCCTGTCCGGCTGCGGATCAGCGGTATACAGTGGTCGCCCTTACACAGCTGTGCGCCCTCTATGGGTGCCCCCAAGTCATTGAAAGTGACAAGGGTACCCATTTTACGGGACAAGAAGTGCAGCGCTGGGCTGCCAGGATGGACGTGCAATGGTTGTTTCACACCCCGTACAATCCACAAGCAGCTGGCATGATTGAACGTTATAATGGCCTTTTGAAGCAAGGTCTCCGGGTGTCAAAACACCCTCCCATGATGTGTGACTGGGCCTCTCGTCTATGGGATTTCTTGAGAGTCCTGAATGAGAGACCACGGAAGGGAGGGCCCGCGCCAGTATAAGCTCTGCTACATCGAACGGCCGCTCCCATTCAATTACAAGTTACCACCAGGGAGACTCTGTTAAAGCCAGGCTACGGCAGAAATGGGAACATTTTGCTGCCAGCACCCACATGCTTGAAAGCAGGGGAACGGCAGCAATGGACTTGGCCTTGGCAGGTCAAAAGCCCCCACTGTCGGTGGTTGGGTCTGATAGCCCCATGGGGGGCCGGTTTGACTCATGATTTGCAAGTGACGCCAGGGGTGGTGGCTGAGTGGCCCCCGCAAGTGACTGTAGTATACAGAGGTTCCGATACCGGGATGATTTTGCGAGGAAACTATGTGCTCTCACTATGGCCTATTATGGGGTCCCCTGTTCTGTTACATGTTGAAACTATGCAAGGGACCCCAAGTACTGCCATAAAGGTCTGGTACCACAAACTGGGAAAGGTGCCAGTGGCAGCGACCCTCCTTTCCCAGGACAAAAAGCTAGCGTGTATCCTCCCAGATGGAAGGGATTTGCCATTGTTGGTTCCTAAGACTACTGTTTCTTTTCGTCCGTAGGTGTCCCCAGGGCTCATCCTTCCCACAGTCCGCTCCAAGGCATCCCACTCATAGTCCCCACCCTAGGATGCTGGTGCCTGCTAGTTACACACTAGAAGACATGCCTTACTGACGGGAATGTCCGGAAGCTAGCCGTCTGCAGTCTCCTGATCCCGGATGGACCTTCACTGGCCCACAGAGTTTGCCCTGAGTCCCTGATCACAATGTTCTTTGGTCCCATAACCCCCAGACTGGGTGGGTCACACACCTTGGTGAGTGTGCATTTCTTCATATTATTTTATATTCATTTTGCCTTCTCTTCCTTAGAAGGAAAACTCTCAGGAACGGAATTCAATCCTTCATTTCTTCCATATCTCCTCGCAGCCTCTAAGAGTGTTCTGCAGCCCTAAGGTCCCCAATTAAAAGGGTGACTTAAGCATTTTAATGAACCCGAGTACAGATCAAGGCTGGGTGAGAATACCCTTAGAATAAGACCTGCATTCATTCCTCGGGTTTCGGTGTATTTATAGAGCAAAAAGGATCCTGGCACTATGGGCAGGTCTGCTGCAGTTCCCCAACCCCAGGAGGTCCAGGTGCCGACAGCCATCACTCAGCTGTGTCAGAGGGCATGACTGGACCACCAGAGACATAGGGTGTTTTTTTTGGTGGTGGGGGCTGTTTCTGTTTTTATTTTTTTTAAGTGTGTGTGTGTGTGTGTGTGTGTGTGTGTATGTGTGTGTGTGTGTGTGTGTGTGTCTGTGTCTGTGTGTCTGTGTGTGTCAGAACCACACAGCAGCAGTGAGAAGCTTCTACCTGCTTGGAGCAAAAATATGAGCCTGCATTTCCAGGCCCAAGTTTACTTTGTGTGTTGTGTGAGCAGCGTCAACAGGAGAAAGGAAAAAGTGGTAAGATTGGTACACACACCACAACTTTAACCCTCAAAAGAGTGCTTTCTAAATTGCTTGGTTTTGTGTTTTCATTTGCTTTCCTGAATTCAACTGGATTTGGAACCTGCGAATTCCTGACCCTACATGAGCCCTCTGGGTGAGAGATTGCATTTTTGAGTTAGTACATGTCACTTCGGAATGTGTTATCATGGTGTCAAGGATATAGTTTGTTAAAATGTAGGAATTGCCATAAAGCCTCTCGTTAAAAATAAGCAAACAACAAAATTTCTCACCGAACATAAAACAACTTTTTTCTGCTGTTCCCCAAGCAACGCCTGACTCTTTTCTGTTGTGGTGTCCCACGGGTGTTAGCTGTGGCTCCCTGAGAGTCACAGAGTTACTGTAGCTTGTCACTCCTCCTCAAGCCCTTCCTGCTGAGTTCACAGACACCCCCCCCCCCCAGGGCAGCCGGGTGCTTCCTCAGTCAGGGGAAACTGGGGTACATGGCTTTCTTTCTGTAGAATAGT
Source organism: Rhinolophus sinicus (assembly GCF_057876585.1). Lineage (NCBI taxonomy): Eukaryota > Metazoa > Chordata > Mammalia > Chiroptera > Rhinolophidae > Rhinolophus > Rhinolophus sinicus. The sequence goes on from NC_142506.1 coordinate 42,371,957, forward strand.
AGGATTTAGGGGTTCAGCAGCAGGCCCTCCCCCAACCCAGCTGCCCTCTCTCAGGTACTGTGGGGATCAGGCCCAATCCCACCATTTTGCACATGCAGACACAGAGGCCCCAGAAAGTTAGAGGATGGGATCTAGACTCCTCCTCCCTCCTCTGGGTCTGGCGGCCTTCGTTCTAGGCCTTTGGTGGGTGCTGGGCCTGCCCCCTTACAGCGCACCCCCCATGGAGTGGGGTGGCAACAGCACCCGGCGGCACTGGGCCGGGACTCAGCCTGTCGTCTACCCAGACCCTCTGGCCTCCTGGGAACTGGAAGCAGCTCAGAGGCTTCGGTTACAGAACTGGCTCCCACAGTTATGAGGCTGAGCACAGGGAGGCAGGTGTTATTGTGGTTCTCACTTCCGCTGTGCTGAGATGTACTCCAGGGGTCACGACGAGGTGGGGGAGGTGGGCAGGTGGGTAAGCAGGCTCAGCTTGAGAGCCCGGCCTGTGGGGGCCGCAAGGGACTGGCACGGGACATACTCAGTTTACCTGCCCTGGACCGGTGTCTCGACCATTCCTTTAGCAAACTGCTGGGCTGAGTGCCTACATCAGCCACCTGCAAAGGCCACGGATGTGCTGGGCTTGGTGGCGGCAGACATTGTGCGAGGGCCCTACACACAGCACCCAGCAAGACACAGAAGGTGTGGCCACTGGCTTGGGCTTCTTTGCTTTGGTTGTTTCTTTTCCTTTCGTGTCTTACCTGTATCTACGAATCGGGCCTCTGTTTGCTTTGAGTTAGAGCCAAATTACCTCAGAGATCAGTGACTCATGCTGTCGGCCTCTGTGCACAGGTCCAGTGACATTTACATGAAGCATTTCAGCCATCTGACGGAAGGGACAGTTTGGGTCACTCTTCTCCCTGTGGTTTTGTTTGTCAACTTAAAAGTAGGTGTGTTCTGCGGGTTCAGTGAATCCTGGGCTGGAAGAAGCCCAGTGGCTTTCACTCAAGAGTTTAAAGGACTCTCTGCATGGTAATTCAGCTCTAACTAGACAAAAATGCTAAAAGGGCCCCCACCTGCAGCCACAGGAGGCCGCACTCAGGGAGGCCAAGCTCTGTTCCCTGGGCCAAGTTTTGCCGTGGCTCCCACTGTCAGGCTGTTGCACAGCCAAGGTCTGAATGTGTGTGTCTCCCTAAACTTACATGTTGGAAGCCTAACCACCTAAGATGACAGTCCTTGGAGGTGGGGCCTTTGGGAGGTGCTGAGGTCATGAGGGTGGGGTCTTTGTGATGACATTGGAGCCCTTAGAAAAGAGACCCCACAGAGCTCCCTCCCTCCACCACGTGAGGCCAGGGAGAAGGCGCCTTCAGTGACCCAGGAAGAGGCCCCATACGACCACGCTGGCACCCCTATTTCAGACCTCTAGCCTCCAGAAACATAAGGAATACATTTCCATTGTCTATCAAACACTCAGCCTGTGGTAGTTTTTATAGCACTAGGAATGGACTGACACACACAGTGGCCACACAAATAGACACTTCCCAAGGAAAGAAGGACTTTGGGAAAGAGGTGATCTCAGCTTGTATCTGACTGGCTTCTGGGCATCGGGCCTGGCTTTGCTGTACCACTCAGCCCTGGGCGGGGCAGGGGTGAGGTGCTCAGGGTCCTGAGGCTCTGAGGGTCCTGTTGCTGCCTCCCAGCTCTTGCCAAGCTCCCTGGTGCCTCGGCTGTGCCACACGCAATCTCCTTGCTCTTAGCCACCAATAGCCAGGCCAGGCAAACAAGAGCATCAGTGCAGTTTGCAGATGAGGAAACTGAGGTTCAGGGATGTTAAATTGCTCCATCATGACTGTGATTCTGCGAAACAGCCAATTTGAGACTTAAGGTCTCCTTATTTCAATGTGCAGTGCCTGTCACCGAGGCCCACCGTCTGCCATTGATGTTTCAAATGGTCAGGGGCTTGCTGAGATGCTGGGGCAGGAGAGCCATGGGAGATGCCTGCTCCTTATAGGGGCTCCTGGGCAGGAGGTGCTGAGCCCACAAGAGTGGCCAGCACCCGGGTTCGACAAGGATGGTGAAAGGTGGCCTCTGAGCACCGTGGAGGGTGTGGGGCTGGGGAGTGAGGACAAGGGAGCAATAGCATTGGAGAGTCTTAGCCAAAGGGTTTCTCCAATGTCCCATGGCTCTAGGGGAAGGGCCAGAGTGTAGATTATAAACACCTGATACTGAGCCCGCATGGGATGCTTTGCCGAGGTCCCCGGACCCTTTCTCTCTGCAGACATAGAGGCTTAGATGGCCACATACATGCACACGTGAATGCTCACACACGCACATACACACACACAGACGCAGACACACGCACACAGACACTGTTTTGTTTGGTTGTGTTTTGTTTTTGCCACCAATAACAATTTATTCTATTCAGTAAGACTAGAGCATGCAGAATTGTCTATCTATAGCTGCAATTCTGTCTAAGACTTATGCTGATTTTGAAGATTCCCCCCCCCCCCCATATTGAAACTGAGAAGACTCTGAAAAGAAAGTTTCACTCAAGGAAGAAACATTTTGAGCTTTCCAAAATAATTGCAAGTTCTTCTGACCTCCACAGTCCTTCAGAATCCTCATCACAATTTGAGTGGCTTGGTTGTGGTTATTTGACGTCTGCTTCTCCCATCAGCTGAGCTTCGAAAGGGCTGGACCAGGCCTGCCAGTCCTTCTTTCAGCAGGCCTTTCTCCAGAGCTGGCATGTGCTCGACCTTGTCCTGCCTGCTGGGGATGCTGGTGAACTGTCTCGAGTGTGTCCCGACACTTGGAAGCCCCTACATCAGGCACTTAGCGGGTACTTACTGCATAAATGGTGAACACATTTCTAGCCTGTTTCTGCACCCCAGATTTTCCCTTAATAAGAGATTTGGGTCCTCACAGTCTTCCTGGATGAGCCCCCACCAGCCAGGCCCTCGGCCCCCTCTGTTCTTGGCACACAGGTCTGTGCAATAGGCCTGGGGTCAGGACCCCCCTGCCTGCCTGAAGCATGGTCTGAGGACAGACAGGGCAAACGGACACGGGCTGTCCCAGCACGAAGGGAGGAGGGATGAGCAGAGAGGGCTGACCCACTTTTCTGGTCCAGCTGTGCGCTGGGCTCTGGGGAGGAGCCTGGCCTGCTGCCCTAACCCTGCTTTGTGCTGCATTGTTCTCAGGACAGTGATGTGTGTCAGTGGGGTGGGTAAGCAGGCTGAAGCCAACAGCCAGGCCAGGCAAACAAGAGCATCAGTGCAGTTGAAGAGCATCAGGCTGAAAAAAGAAGGTGCCAGAGAGATCCAGAATCCCGCCACCTTAGCCTGAACACAGCAGGTTTCTCCCTCCTCCTGGGGCTCTGGGCTGATCCATCCCCATCCCCACCCTTTGTAGGGTTAGCACAGAGAAACTGAGCTTTAATGGGGGCAAATGTACCCGCTACTCCTGGAACTGCCACTTCCCAAATGAACATGGACGGACTTGTGGCCAAGTCATTCCACTTATCAAAACCTTGGTTTTCTTACCTGGAAGTGGGGATAATAGTACTTCCCTCAAGAAGCTGTGAAAAGACTAGAAATCTGGCCCTTAAACAAATGGTGGGTTGGGATCTGACCCCATTTCATTCTCATGAAGACTGCATGTCACAAATCACAACTCATTCATGCCTGCCCCTGTCTGTCATGGCCGGGAGGACAGAAGAGGGCCCCAAGCACCCAGACTCTCCCTGCTTGGAGGACAAAGGCCCTGTGTGTCTTATCTGGTCCTGCAGCTCTTGGGGTTAGAGCTGCTGGGCTTCAGTTCCAGTGTGAACCTGTCACCTGAGGATAGCCGCCCCTCCACGGCCGCTATCATATCTCATCCTCTCTCCACGTTCTTCACTCTTATTGGAACTCCCTGAATTTCCTTTCCTACAGTTGGAAATGTCCCTGACCCTTGCCACATACTCCTCTTGGGTGCTCTCCTTCCGTCTTGGCTTAGAGGAGGAGATGTGCCATCTCCACACCTAGCAGCCCTTCTACACCTTGTCCTCTCCTCGGATTTCCTGCCCACCAGCCACCAGCTCTCCTCCCTTCCTCCAAACTGTCCCAGGGAACTTGTACTGCAGCATTCCCTAAGGTGCAGTCGCTGGCCACCACCCCAACGGTCACCTAAGCATCTTGTTAAAATTCAGATTCTCAGGCTTCATCCCCACCCCCTCAAACAGAATGGGGCCTGGGGACTTGGGTGATGTTTGAAAAATGTTCTCCTTTAAAACACATTGTATTTATATGTTTTAAAATTACACAAGTGACACAGAAGTGCAACACGAGGCAACGTAAACAGTCACAAAGCTCTCACCACCATGCTACCCTCTTCTTTCCAGGTAACCACAGGCAACAGATTTGTCTGTTGGCCACGTCCTTCTCAGTCCTCACACAAACTATGCACATGTGTACAGCAGGTCATGTTGTGGGTTTTTACAGAAACTGAAGGATGCTGTATGAATGACTCTGCAAACTGCTTTCCTCTTATATCAAAACATCCAGGTCGAGAGACGATGCTACCTCATTCCTTTAGAAGTTGTATAACATTTCATAGTGCAGAGGGACACAGTAGTAAAACCGCTCTCTAGTTATGGGCAGCAAGGCTGTTTCCAGTTTGTGTTTGCTACCATTAGAAATGCTGTATTTAACATCTGTGCATATACCAGTATTTACATATTGGTGCTTTGGTTTATGTAGAATAGATTCATAAAAGTGAGATAGATCTGTAAAAGAATATATCTAATTTAAAAAACAGAAACTATTATTTTCCCAAACCGGAACAATTCCCACGCCCCTAGCAATGTACTGTGCATTCTGTTTCTTGCATTCTCAAAAGCATTAGGTGTTAATCTAATATGTCTGGTCTTTTCTTCATGGCCTGTAGGTCTCATGTCTTGCTTAGAAAAAGCACCCATACTATAAGAGTATACAGTCTTCTCCTCAATTAAAAATATTTTGATTACTTGTGTTTTTATTAAAGTATAGTTGACATAAACTATTATAGTAGTTCCAGCTGTACAACATAGTATTCAACATTTATGTGTCTTACGATGTACTCACCGCACTAAGCGTAGTACCCATGGGTGCAAAGTTGTCTCACTATTATTAACGGTGTTTCCCTTCACTGTTCTCACCCATCTCTCTATGTTCCCACCTCTCTGGCAACCATGTTTGTTCTTTGTTTCTATGATTCTGTTTCTGTTGTGTTTGTCCATTTATTTTGTTACACATATATGTGTAATCATATGTGTTATTTCTTTATGTTACACATATATGTGAAATCATATGGTATTTGTCTTTGTCAGTCTGACTTATTTCACTCAGGATAATACCCTCCAGGTCCATCCATGTTGTTGCAGATGGCAAGATTTCATCCTTTTTTATGGCTGAGTAATAGTCCATTGTATACATGTACCACATCTCCTTTATCCATTTGTCTACTGCTAGACACCTAGGTCACTTCCGTATCTTGGCCATTGTAAATAGCACTGTAGTGAACATATGGGTGAATATATCTTTTTGCATTAGTGTTTTGAATTTCTTTACATAAATACCCAGAAGTAGAATTGCTGGATCATAAGGTAGTTCTAATTTTTTCATTTTTTGAAGAAACTCGATACTTTTTTCCATAGTGGCTGCACCAATTTGCAATCCCACCAATGGCACGAGGGTTCCCTTTTCTCCACATCCTTGCCAGCACTTGTTTTTTGGTAATTTATTGATAATGGCCATTCTGACAGGTGTGTGGTGATATCATGGTTTTAACTTGCATTTTCTCTAATGATGAGTGCTGTTGAGCATCTTTTCCTACATCTATGGGCATCTGTATGTCCTCTTTGGAGAGATGTATATTCAAGTCCTCTGCCAATTTTTTGATTGGATTGTTTTTGTTATTGAGCTGTATGAGTTCCTTCTATATATTGAATATTAATCCCTTATCAGTTGTATTACTGACAAATATCCTTTCATTTTGTTAAGGGTTATATCAACTACAGAATCTTTTTAATTTCATGTAGTTCCATTTTGTTTATTTTTGTATTTTTTACCCCTTGCTCATGGGGATATATTAAAAAAGACGTTATCAAGATTTATGTGAAATAGTTTACTACGTATGTTTTTTCTAGGAGTTTTATGTTTTCAGGTCTTACATTTAAGTCTTTAATCCATGTTCAGTTTTTTCTTGTATATGGTGTAAGAAGGTGATCCAGTTTAATTTTTTAATGTATGTTTCAGTTTTCTCAACACCATTTACTTAATAGACTCTCTTTCCTCCACTGTATGTTCTTGCCTCCATTGTCGTAGATTAATTGATATAAGAGGTCTGACAATTAAGTTCACGAACTTGTTGCAACAATGTTGCTAACCTTTTTTGATATCAGAGGGATTATTCATTATAAATTTGTACCAACTGGACAAACAGTTAACCAAGTTTACTATTTGGAAGTGCTGAAAAGACTACATGAAAAAGTTAGACAAAAATGACCTAAACTTTTCACCAACAATTCATGGCTCTTGCATCATGGCATTGTACCAGTTCACACGGCACTGTCTGTGAGGGAGGTTTTAGCCAGTAAGCAAATAACTGTGTTGGAACACCCTCCCTACTCACCTTATCTGCCCCCCAATGACTTTTTTCTTTACTTGAAGTTAAAGGAAATATTGAAAGGAAGACATTTTAATGACATTCAGGACATCAAGGGTAATACAATGACAGCTCTGATGGCCATTCCAGAAAAAGAGTTCCAGAATTGCTTTGAAGGGTAGACTAGATGCTGGCATTGGTGCATAGCTTCCCAAGGGGAGTACTTCGAAGGTGACCATAGTGATATTCAGCAGTGAGGTATGTAGCACTTTTTCTAGAATGAGTTTGTGAACTTAAATGTCTGAACTGTTGTAGGCGTGGATTTATTTTTGGGCTCCCTATTCTGTTCCATTGATCTATGTGTCTATTTTTATGCCAATACCATGCTGTTTTGATTACTATTGCCTTGTAATACAGTTTGATATCAGATAGTGTGATACCTCCATCTTTGTTCTTCTTTCTCAGTATTGCCGTGGCTATTTCAGATCTTTTGTGGTTCCACATAAATTTTAGGGTTATTTGGTCTAGTTCTGTGTAAAATACCATTGGTATTTTCATAGGGATTGCATTGAATCTATAGATTGATTTGGGTAGTGTGGACATTTTAACGATGTTAGTTCTTCCTATCTATGAGAATGATATATGCTTCCAATTATTTGTATCTTCTTCAATTTCTTTCTTCAGTGTCTTATAGTTTTCCAAGTATAAGTCTTTTTACCTCATTGGTTAAATTTATTCCCAAGTATTTTTTTTTGATGCAATTGTAAATGGGATTGTTTTGTTAATTTCTCTTTCTGATAGTTTATTATTGGTGTATAAAAATGCAACCGATCTCTGAATATTAATTTTTTTATCTCACTACTTTATTGAATTCATTTATCAGTTCTAATAGTTTTTTTAATGACTCTGTAGGGTTTTTATATAGAGTGTTATGTCATCTGCAAATAATGACAGTTATACTTCTTCCTTTGCAATTTGGATGCCTTATATATTTTTTCTTGTCTGATTGCCGTGGCTAGGGTTTCCAGTACTAAATTGAATAGAAGTAGTGAAAGTGGACGTCCTTGTCTTGTTCCTGATCTTAAGGAGAATGCCTTTTAGCTTTTCCTTCTTCAGTATGATGGTAGCTGTGGGTTTGTCATATATGACCTTTATTATGTTGAGGTATGTTCCCTCTGTTCCCACTTCATTGAGAGATTTTATCATAAATGGATGCTGGATTTGTCAAATGCTTTTTCTGTATCTATTGATACGATCATATAATTTGTATCCATTTTGTTTATGTGGTGTATCCTGTTGATTTGCAGATATTGAACCAAACTTGCATTCCATGAATAAATTCCACTTGATTGTGGAGTATGATCTTTTTAAAAAAATGTATTGCTGAATTCAGTTTGCTAATATTTTGTTGAGGATTTTTGCATCTATGTTCATCAGGGATATCAGCCTGTAATTTCCTTTTTTTGTAATGTCTTTGTATGGTTTTGGAATCAGGGTAATGGGGACCTTATAAAATGAGCTTGGGACACTCTGCCTCTTTAATTTTTGGAACAGTTTGAGAAGAATAGGTATTAATTCTTCTTTGAATGTTTGGTAAAATTCACCTGTGAAGCCATCATGTCTAGGACTTTTGTTTGTTGAGAGTTTCTTAATTACTGATTCTGTTTTGTTAGTAGTTATTGGTTTGTTCATATTTTCTGTTTCTTCTTGACTCAGACTTGGAAAATTGTACATTTCCAGGAATTTATCCATTTCTTCCATATTGCCCAATTTGTTGGCATATAATTGTTTGTAGTATTTTCTTATAATTTTTTGTATTTCTGTGATATCTGTTGTTACTTCTTCTCTTTCATTTCTTATTTTATTTATTTGGGTACTCTCTCTTTTTTCTTGATGAACCTGGTTAAAGGTTTATGAATTTTGCTTATTTTTTCAAGAAACGAACTCTTGGTTTCATTGATCTTTTGTATTTTTTTAGACGCTATATCATTTATTTCTACTCTGATTTTTGTTATTTTCTTCCTTCTACTCAGTTTAGACTTTTTTTCCTTTCTTTCATTCTTTTTCTAGTTCCATTACATGTAAGGTTAGATTGTTTATTTGAGATATTTCTTTCTTGTGGTAGGCCTGTATTGCTATAAATTTTTCTCTTGGAAGTGTTTTGGCTGTGTCCCATAGATTTGAGTCATTGTGTTTTCATTTTCATTTATCTCAAGATATCTTTTGATTTTTTTTTCTTGATCTTATTATTAATCCATTCATTGTTTAGTAGCATGTTATTTAGCCTCCATGTGTTTGTTTTCCAGTTTTCTTCTTGTAATTGATTTCTAGTTTTATACCATTGTGATCAGAGAAGATGCTTGATATGGTTTCAAAATTCTTAAATTTATTGAGATTTGTTTTCTGGTCTAACATGTGGTGTATCCTGGAAAATCTTTCATGTGCACTTGAAAAGGATGTATAATTGGCTGCTTATGGGTGAAATGCTCTAAAAATATCAATTAAATCCATCTGGTATAATATGTCATTTAAAGTTACTGTCTTCTTGATTTTTTTTTCTATCCACTGATGTCAATGGGGTGGTAGAGTCCCCTGCTATGACTGTATTACTGTCAATCTCTCCCTTTATGTTTGTCGTTATTTGCTTTATATATTTAGGTGCTCCTATGTTGGGTGCATAAATGTGTCCAAGGGTTACATTTTCTTATTGGATAGATCCCTTTATCATTATGAAATATTCTTCTGTGTCTCTTGTTTTAAAGTCTATTTTGGCTGGTATAAGTATTGCTAGAGCAGCTTTTTTTTTTTTTTTTTTTTTTCATTTGTATAAAATACATTTTTCCATCCCTTTACTTTCAGTCTCCCTGTGTCTTTCGATCTGAAGTGGGTCTTTTGTAGACAGCATATGTATGGGTCTTGTTTTCTTATCCTTTCAGCCACTCTACATCTTTTGATTGGAGCATTTAATTCACTTTCCTTTAAAGTAATTATTTCCATTTTATTGTTCATATTCATGATCATTTTTTCTCTCATCTTCTTAAAGAAGTCTTTTTAACATTTCTTGTAATACTGGTTTGGTGGTGATGAACTCCTTTAGCTTTTTCTAGTCTGGGAATGCAGTTTCTTTATCTGGAAAATGCAAGACCAAAACTCTGGTTTCCTCCCAGCTTGTCTGTAGGGTGCAGAGCATGTCCCTTGCCTTCCCCTCCATAGGCACCAAGTGTTCTGCCCTGGGGTTGGTCCTCCTGGTTCCAGGATCCCTAAGGGTCTCTGTGCAGACTCCTCAGCCCTCCCATCTCCTCTCTGCAGCGAGTCTCAACTTCAAAGGTCACCTCTAAGCAGATGATGCTTAGCTTTTCACTTTCAACTCTGGCTTACACTTGAGTCAATTTCTGAATTTTTAAAAACTATTATCTTAGTTTGTAGAGTTACTTCCTTAGTATTTATGGTTTTTCTTTTTCCAAATAGGATTTGAAGTGACTCAGCCATGGTTCCAGAGCTGTCTGCTGGCCATCTCCTCAGAGACTTTTCCACGCCAAGGTCACTTAATAAGCCACTCTTTCCCCCTCAGATGTCTGCATCTTTCACTATTGTCCCTTAGCCAGGTACCAGCAGCCCCTAGTCACTCAGACTGGAAATGCCACAGCTGTGATCTACTCTTTCTCTGTGATGTCCAACCAAGCACAGAGTCCTGTTGGGTCTCCCTCCACAACATCTTCCAATTAAACTTCTCTCTAAGCCCTGTGGTCCTGCCTTCACTGGGGACCTCACAGCCTCTGCAGTGTGACTGCAGCTCCTCGCTGATCTCCCCCAGTTTCCCTGCTGCTTCCTTGATCAAAGCCCCCCAGAGTTCCCTATGGCCCATAAATACCATTCAAACTTTGTACAATGGCATAAGAAACTCTCCAGTTTCTGTCTATAGAGTCATTTTTTTGGTTTGTTTTCTATTTGTAAGTCTATTTTGTTCAAATGTGTTTTAAAGTGATCATGAAAGGAAAGACTTCATCCCTCTGAAGGAAATTTATAAACCTGGTGGGAAAATGCAAACGTGAGTAAAGCATCCTTTCCTTTTCATCAGTGCCTGTGTGAATGAACAATGTCCGTTCAAGGATGAAGGCCTGGGGGAGGACATCACTCCCTTCCTCAGTAAGCTGTCTGGTAAACTGTCTCTGCAGGGCATCTGGAGAGAGGAACTTGCCAGGAGCAAAAGCCCTTCTCTTCCCTGCTGAAAAGGTGCAGGTCCAAAGAACAATTAGGACAGGGAGGAAGGCAATTAATAGAACACTCACAGTAAGGGAAGGCAATTAAACTGAAACCCCACATACTAAAGGATAACAGATAATGTGAAGATTAGCGGGAGCAAGTCCCTGTTAATAACATGGTCTATCAATAGCTGCACCACTGACTGAGTTTATTATCAGCCAGGTCCTATGCTAAACGTGAAATTATTTCATTTAATCCTCACCTCAGGCCAAGGAGGAGGAACTGTCATGGCTCATTTACCAGCTGGGGAAACTGCTCTGGGTGTAGAGTAATTTGCCCTGGTTGTCACCCAAGGTGTGGGGTGCGCCCTTCCAGTGCCTGGTGAGTTCCCATGGTGTGAAAGCTGGAAAGATCGCACTTCAGTCCATGTTGACATAATGCCTATGAGGAAGAAGAGAATCTTTTTCTCTAAGTGCCCCAGAATTTGCCACATTGCTCCCAGCTCACACAGGAGCTGGGGCTCCACATGCTAGTGCTCCACTTTTCCCTTTTCAACTTGTGCCTCCTGGGGTCTCCCAAGTATGAGAAAGCAGCCTTTTGTAGAATCCTGCAGTCCTGAAGGGTTTGCCCAGCAGCTGCACAAATACAGGCAGCCGGAGCGTTAAAATGACCAGGTCCTCACTTGCAGGGAGTCAGATTTTAGACAAGAAACATCTTCCTTCTTAGTGTGTGTCAGAGTGGCAGTGGAGTATTTCTATTTCCCCTGTTACATTTAGACTCTTGAGCTGTGCAATCACTGTAAAACATGACTACTCTTAGTCATTGCTGTTGTAGATACATGTATTCTTATTTTAATAGAACTGCAGTTTCATGAGGAAAGCTTCTTCTTCTGGTTTTTATATTAGCTGGCTCAGGCTCTGGGTATACTTGGGGAAGCCTGGACAAGCTTAGCTCTTTCTAATAGACCCATGGTGGCCCTGCTCACCGCAACTGCAGGAGTGGGACAAGGAGCAGAAGTGACCACAGTGAAGCAGCATTCAGATCCTTCTTACAAAAGCCCTGCCCTCCTGTGCAGCCTACCTGCAATGCTGGCCCTCTGGGCTGAAGGATGGCTGCAATTCCTTTCCTAGCAGGTCTGTTGTCCTTCTTTGTAATCATCATAAAAGCTTACTATTTCATCCCCTCCAGTCACCCCAGTCTTTTAAAGACATGACCTCTAATAAGGACTCAGCTGTATACACTGAGTAGCATATGCCTCATTTAGTTTACAAAAATGTATTCCTGAGATTTCACTGTTTATGCTTATTTTGTAAACAGAAACTGTTTAAATGCAACGGAGGAAGTTTTTTTTTTCTTCTTTTTTCTTTTTTACAGGATCAGTAATAATGTTTGCATTTATTTCCATGTAATCCCTCTTTGTCAAAGTCACAGTTGGCTCTTTATCTGTCCTTCAGTTCTATAATAAATGATAGCTTCGCTGGGTACAGTAATCTTGGTTGTAGATCCTTACTTTATATCGCTTTGAATATTTCCTGCCAATCCCTTCTGGCCTGCAAAGTTTCTGTTGAAAAATCACCTGATAATCTTCTTTGTGCTCCCTTGAAGGTAACTAACTGCTTTTCTCTTGCTGCTTTTAAGATTTTCTCCTTCTCCTTAACCTTTGGCATTTGAATTATGATGTGTCTTCTTATGGGCTTCTGTGAGTTCATCTTATTTGGGACTCTAACTTCCTGGGCTTGTATGTCTCTTTCTTTCACCAGGTTAGGGAAGTTTTCCATCATTATTTCTTCAAATAGGTTTTCAATTCCTTGCTCTCTTCTCCTGGTACCCCTGTGATGCAAATGTTGGTATGCTTGATATTGTCCCAGAGGCCCCTTAAACTATCCTCATTGTTTTTGTTTGTTTGTTTGTTTTGTTTTGTTTTGTTTGCTGTTCTGATAGGGTGTCTTCCAATTGCTAATTCGATCCTCTGCTTCATCTAGTCTGCTGGTACTTCCTTCTAGTGAATTCTTAATTTCAGTTGTTGTAGTCTTCACTTCTGACTGGTTCTTTTTTATGGTTTCTATGTCCTTTTTAAATACTTGCTCTCTCTTTGCTGAAGTTCCCACTAAGTTCCTTGAGTATCCTTATCACCATTGTTTTGAACTCTGTATCTGTAGGTTGTTTGCCTCCATTTTGTTTACTCCTTTTTCTGGAGTTTTCTCCTGTTCTTTCACTTGGGACATCTTTCTTTGTTTCCTCATTTTGGCTATCTCTCTGTGTTTGTTTCTATATATTAGGTAGATCTGCTGTGTCTTGTAGTCTTCTCAGGTGGCTTTATGCAATAGGTGCCCTATGGGGCTCAGTGGCACAGTCTCCCTGGTCACCTGCAGTGGGTGCTCCAGCAGGGTCCCTTGTGTGCCCTCCTGTTACAGTTGAGCATTGATTGCTATTATCATGTCAGTGGGTGGGAATGACCCTCAGGCTGATTGGCTGTGGGGTTTGGCCATGTCCAAAGCTTACAGGCTGCTGCACAGGCACAGAGGGCTGATCCCATGGAGAGAGATTTGCCCCAGCAGGCTCTGGTGCCTTGAGACCATCCTTTGGGTGTGCCACTTATGGGGATATTGGGTGGTGCTCTGCTGTGGTCTGAAGCCAACTTCCAAGTATGTTGGCTCTGAGGCCTCTTGGCAGGTGCAGGCCCAGGTCACCCATTTCCTCTAACCAGCTGGAGACTACCTGGTAGAAGCTACAAAATGATCTATGGTTGGTTGTTCCTTGTGCTGGACCTGGAGACATATGGATGAGCCCATAATGTGAACCAAGGATGTCTGCCACAAGTACCAGGCCTGGGGTAGCTCCACAAAAAGCCTAGGGCATCCCGAGGCCTGCTGCTGCCTGCCACCTGTCCATGAGTCTCAGCTACTGCTAGAGCCTTGTGTGATACATGAGTTGGTTGAGGCAGGGTCTCAAGGAGTCACCAGGGTAGGGTGAGTGGTGTTCGCCAGGTTAATGCTGATTCAGGTTTGGTGCCAGAGCTGAGTCTGGAGTTACTCAGCAAAAGTCTCAGAGTATCCTGAGGCCAGCTGCTGCCTGCCTAGGGCCTTTGAGCCCCCAAGAGTTGTCCAAGAAAAAGTGCAATGGGAGTGGGGCTGGTTGCCAGCCACAAAAGGCCTCTGGCGATGCATGAGTTGAGGTCCATTGTTTGCTGCTGAAAGAACCTCCTGCAGTATGTGGGGCAGAGCTGGCTGCCTTTTGCAGAAAGTGCCTCCAATGTGTGTGAATTGGGTGGGGCAGGGTCTCATGAGGTCACTAAGATAAAGCGAGCAGAGCTAACCAGGCCAATCAGATTCATATTTGGTCTGTGGGGGGAGGGCTGAACACAGGAAAAATGACACCCACCTGCCCACTGCATGGAAGGAGGATTCTACATGAGGAAAATGGTGGCTATGTCTCCAGTTCTCACCTGCCACACAACTCAGTCTCTCCCTGTGTGTCTCTGATATCACCTAAGTCATGTGCCTCCGCCAGAGCCCCAGGTGAGTGCCTTTAAGCGAGTGAGTCTGTTTGCGAGCCCTTTAAGAGGATATCTGGATTTCCCACCACCTTCCTTCTCACATAGATCGTCAGAATCCCTGCTGATTTTCACAGCCAAATGTGCAGGCTCCTCTTCCTGACTCCACTACTCTGGGCTGGGGAGCTCAGTGTGGGGCTGGGGTCCTTCACTCCTCTGGGAAGAATCCCCATGGCCGAGATATTCCTCCTGATTTTTAACTGCCACACATGGGTGTGGGACCAGTCAGTTCCACATCTCTGTCCCTTCTACCAGACTCGGTGTGGCTTTTTCTTTATATCCTTAGTTATAGGACGCCTGTTTAGCTAAACTTTGGATTGTTCTCCAGGTTGATTGTCCTATAAATTAGTTGTAATTTTAATGTTGTGGGAGGAGGCAAGCACAGTGTCTATCTACTCTGCCATCTTGGCCCCTCGTTCTTGTCTTGAAGATTTCTGAAGTGAAATCTACTGATAATATTATTGGGATCCTTTGTATGTGACAAGTTGCTTTTCTCTTGCTGATTTCAAGATTCTCTCTTTGTCTTTTGCTTTGGAAAATTTGATTATAATGTACCTTCATATGGGCCTCTGAATTTATCTTGCTTGGAGTTTATTGAGCTTCTTTCATCAAATTTGGGAGGTTTTTGGTCATTATTACTTCAAATAATCTCTCTACCCCTTCCTCTCTCTTCTACTTCTGGGACACCCACAATGTGTATGTTGATCAGCTTGAAGGTGTCATTTAGGCTCTGTTCACTTTTCTTCAATCTTTTTTCTGTCTGTTCCTCAGACTCAATAATTTCCTATTTTCAAAGTCATTGAGTTTCTCCTTTCTGTCAAATCTGATTTTTAATCACTCTAGTGAAATTTTCATTTCAGTGTTTGTCATGTTCAGTCCCAGATTATTTTGGGTTACTTTTTGTGTTTTTTTATCTATTGATATTTCCATTTTGTTCATACATCATTTTCTTGACATTGTCCATGTCTTCTCTTAGCTCTTGTGGTATTTTTAAGACAGTTGTTTTGGAGACTTTGTCTAATAAATTCACCATCTAGTCTTTCTCAGGGACAATTTCTGTTGATTTCCTTTTTTCCTTTGAATGGGCCACATTTTTGTTAATTGGTATGATTTGTAATTTTTGTTGTTGTTGAAAACTGGACATTTGAATCTTACAGTGGTAACTCTGGATATTCAATTTTCTTCCTTCCCCAGAGTTTGCTCTTTGTTGTGTTGTTGTTGGAGGGCGTCTCTATGCCAGGGGTCAGCATGAGGTATAAACTTAAGGCCTTCACAGGTCTTTTCTGAGCTTATGATTTTCCCTGGGTATGCACAGTGACTTTCTAAATTCTTCCATATGTGTTGTTTTTCAGCATCTGGGTCCTTAGATGTCTGGTTCCCAAAAGGAAAGAGAGACAGAGAGAGAGAGAGAGAGAGAGAGAGAGAGAGAGAGAGAGAGAAACAGAGAGAGAGAGAGAGAAATGGAAGGAGAAAAAAGGCTCTAGCCCTTCAAATCCCTCTTGAAGTCACTCCAGCCAGAGGGGAGAAGCTTGCTGTTCATCACTGTATCTTAATCTCCACAATCAGAAGTAGCAATCAGTGATCAGAGCCCAGATTCCTGTTAGTTGGAGAATAGGGTCCTTGGTTCCCAACGTGTCTCCCACAAGCTGTGTGTGAGCTGCTCCTGGAATGTGATCACAGCTGCATGTCATAGACTGGAAGTTGGAGGATAGGACACTCCCACTGTAACCCCACTGTACTGAGAGCTGAGATTGACCAAAATTAACGCTTTACTGCCCAAGTCATCTTGTGGAATTTGCAAACCTTCAGTAGTCTCTTGGTATACACTGAATTATGTTGTCGCAAAATTCATATGTTTAAGCCCCAACCTTTTTTGTAACTGTGTTTGGAGATAGGGTCTTTAGGGAGTAATTAATGTTAAATGAGGTAATAAGGGTATGGCCCTAATCCAGTTGGACAGGTGTCCTTATAAGAAGAGACAAACAACACCAGAGCACGTTCTCTCTCTCTCTCTCTCTCTCTCTCTCTCTCTCTCTCTCTCTCTCTCTCTCTCTCTCTCTCCACAAAGAAAAGGCCATGTGAGAACACAGCAAGAAGACAACCATTTATAAGCCAGGAAGAGAGGGCTCATCAAAAACCAAATCTGGTGGCACCTGGTTCAGAAAATAAGTTACTGTTGGTTAAGCCACCAAATATGTGGTAGTCTCTGATAGCAGCCCAAGCTAATACATCCCTGGAGAATTAAACTAGTTCCATCAGATAGATTTTGCCAACGCAGTTGTTGTCTAGGTGGGAAACAGACTTCCGATGCTTCCCTCACTGCCATCTCCCCTCCAGTTCCCTAGAGAAGACTTCAATGGAACAAGAAAATTGCTGTTTGTGTCCAGTGAGAAACTAGGTCATCCAGGGCCCACTCTGTCAGTTTTCTGATTCCATACAGTTTACACCTTTCATTGCCTTTGAGCCATTTTATAACTAAATTGTAGATAACTGCAGCAAAGCAAATCATTCTGGTTGCTAGACATGCAAATAAATTCTGCCTAGTGAACGACAATTGATTTCCCTCACCACCCCTACCTCCCTCTATATGTCTTAGGGTTATTGTATGTTACAGCTCAAGATTTTCCCTTTATAAAACATATATTTATCCATTATAAATTAGACCTATCATTCACTGACTTATTTGAAAATAAATTTAAACACTTTTCTTAAAAATATTTTGCCTAAAGATTTTGTTTTGGAATAGCTTTATTTTCTTTGTTTCGTATGCCAGAGAAACAACCGGTTTTTTTCATCACATGCATTATTCTTATTATGAACTCTCATCACACTTTCTATACTTAAAAATTATCAGTAACAAGTTAACGATAGTCATTAAGTCTTTGTCATGTACAGATAGTTTTTGTTATATCCTGAGGCTTGCCTGAGGTTCTGTGATAAAGTATAGATTACTGATTGTGTTTTCAACAAAGACCATCTCAGTGACTAGTGGAAAAGAAGTGTCCCCAGTAATTTAAATTACTGGCACTTCAAAGAACAGACACTTGAGTACAGGCTTTTGGGCTGACATGACTTAGACAACTTATAGACTCTGCCAAGAGGCTGAGTCAGGACTTTTGGAATTTTTTAGCTGACACACATTTGACTTCATGAGACTGCAAGCCCAAGGTCCAGCAGAACAGGAATGATTTCATAGGACTGAGGGAATTAATGCGGGAACTATTATTGTGGCTGCCTGTATAGTGTATTGTGGATTTGCTTTAATGTTCTATTTTCTGGGTATACAGAATTCTCTTTTTCTTTCTTCTTAAGCTGTCCATAATCCGCAGCAATTTAGTAATTCCATTTTTATAAAGTGAAATAAAATATTTTAAAATGATGTTTTCACTGATCTCACAGAATTCAGAAATACAGTTATTTGCATGGGCTCAGTAAGAAATTGTCTTCCTTTGCAACAGGATATAATGAAATAAATTGATGGTACAACCAAAGCTTAACTGGAGTGTTACATTTGGAGATAATGCTCACTAAATCAGGTATGACAAGCCACTTTAAGGAATAAAGCTTGTTCATACTTTTGAAGACAATGTCTATAAAATCCTTCCAGGAACACTGGCCTGGTGGTTGGTTTACAAGAGCCCAGCCACCCGGGTGGAATGCAAGGTCACTTCCTGGCAGTCCAGGAGCCTTAGGACATCTGGGAGACCTCCAGAAAAGAAGAATTCACCCAAATTTATAGGACCACAGGGGAAAGCTGAGGGAGAGAGTCAGCTGGGCTTGATTTCTGAGCCTCAGGATGGCAGATAACTGAAGCTATTAAAATCTGGTCTGATCCCTTATGCAAACTGCAGACAGAAGGCTATTGCATGGCTGGCTCTAGGTGTTGCAAAGCACCCAAGGAGGCCAGTGGTGTACTGAGCACTCTTGCTGTACAGAGAAAGTACCCAAGGGGAACCTGATGAAAGTCATGTTTTGTGGTCAAGAATAATCTTTCTTTGAGATTAATAAGATTGCAAAGGAGAGACACTATCAGGAAAAAGAAATGTGAAAGTATTTGAAATTCACCTAAAGTATTCCTGGGTGTTCTCAGCAGAAAACAAGTTTCATGCACACCCTCCTGAGTTATCTGCTTCTGTGGGATTGGCGCCTATCAGTGTCTCTGAGCTGTTTTACAGCTAGACAAGTTGTAGGTAACAGAGCAACGCAAATAATGCTTGTCTGTAAACATGCAAATAAGCTCTGACAGGGGGATGACTGACTTCTACTCCCATGGAAAAAGGTGGTTTTGTGTCTATTTGAGTTGTAAATTAATTTCACTAACTGTATTTCTGGTCCTGTAACTAGTGTAGCATCTTACTTACTCCCCAGTGAGTTAAGTAAAATCTTTGAACTGTGTTTGTTTTGTATTTGTCAATAGTAGTACATTTAAGAAACACCAGGCTGGCCAGGTAACTCAAGCCGTTGGAGCTCCATGCTCCTAACTCCGAAGGCTGCCGGTTCGATTCCCACATGGGCCAGTGGGCTCTCAACCACAAGGTTGTGGGTTCAACTCCCACAAAGGATGGTGGGCTCCGCCCCCTGCAACCGGCAACTGGACATGGAGCTAAGCTGCGCCCTCCACAACTAAGATTGAAAGGAGAACAACTTGACTTGGAAAAAAGTCCTGGAAGTACACGCTGTTCCCCAATAAAATCCTGATCCCCTTTCCCAATAAAAATCTTTAAAAAAGAAAAGAAACACCGCTCTACTATTGTTTAGTCAACATTCCATAAGCATTTGAGATATGCCACCCTGGGAAACTAGCCCACCGCTTTCCACCCAAGGGGCCCAGCATTTGGAAAGAAAATGAACCAAGTTGATGTGCAGTGTTTACATCTACAATGGATCCAGGAGCACTGAGGAGTGTGAGAGTGTGTGTCTGAGGGGACAGACCAGAAATGAGCTTGTCCCCACAGCCACTGGAGCGTGGCATGTCAGTGGTTCCACAGGCAACTTAGCATGCCTACACCCTTTCTTGTGAGAGGCTTTGGCTGCTGTGCCATTGGCAAGGACATCTTTGGGGCTGCTCACTGACTGGTGCCCAGGGACGTGGGCCATGATGATGGTTCATTTTGTGTCCACTTGACTAGGCTGTAGGTGTAACGGTGAAATTCAGGAAATCATTAACACAGTTAGATTTAGCTAACTTGCCGTTTGACTCACCGCGTAGCTTGCTATCTAGCCACCTGTAATTAGACATAGTTAGTTTGCAGTTTGATTCATCCTGATACTCAGCTGTTTTCTTTGTTTCTCCCCTCACTGATTAACTTAAGAGCTCTTTTTGTTCCCTTTTTTCAAGGCTACCCATACCTCGTTTAATCAATAGAATCCTAACCTGAAAAGAGCAATTTTGCAATCCTCAGGCGCCCAGATGCTAGAATCCAATGTACAACTCCCTTGCAGTTTTTACTGGTGACGCACTGAAGTCCCAGGCCGAGCTGGGCGAATCCGAGTCCAGAGTCCGGAGATAACATCATCTTCAAACAGACCAGACCCCAGGAAGGATGTCAGCCCTCAAACCTACCTAAACATCTGCCCCTTTCCTATATAAGAAAAAGCTAACCTGAAGTTAGGTGCAGCTGTCCACTCTGAGACTCTACGCAGGCAACACCCCTGCTAATGTTTCTCTCCTTACTATCCGGGGCAGCTGTC
The DNA here is from genome assembly GCF_057876585.1 of Rhinolophus sinicus. Lineage (NCBI taxonomy): Eukaryota > Metazoa > Chordata > Mammalia > Chiroptera > Rhinolophidae > Rhinolophus > Rhinolophus sinicus. The sequence goes on from NC_142506.1 coordinate 42,392,001, forward strand.
ATCTTTGGACACTGCCATGGGCATTCTCTCTCTGCCCTAACTTTAATAAAACCTTACTTTGCTTTTTCACTGTTCTGAATCTGTGAATTCTTTCACCTTCTGCGAACAAGCAGGGATTAATTCTACGCCAGGATAATAGGGACCCAGACATTTGGTCAGACTTTATTCTGGGTGTGTCTGCAAGGTTGTTTTTAGATGAAACTAGCACTTGGATCAGTGGCTGAGGAAGCAGACGGCCCTCCCATATGGGTGGGCCTCATGCCATCAGGTGAAGCTTGAATAGGACAAAATGGCTGACACTTCTGCCGCTAAGAGGGACTCCTCCTGCCTGACTGGTTTGGGTGGGGCCATCAGTTTTTTCCTGTCTTTGGGCTCAAACTGAAACAGCACCTCGAGCCTGCCAGCTTTTGGACTGGGGCTACACTGTTGACTCCTGGGCCTCCAGCTTGTCAGCCTCCATGTTTGTGTGGCCAGCTCCTGAGGACAAACCTCTTTTTATATGTACCATCCTGGTGGGCCTAACTGACTCCCTCTTCTCTCTCCTTCCAGTGCCAGAAAAAAAATAGTCTCTGGGGCTCTTCCACGTGACACCATTTTTTCCTGAATCTCTGTAGAATAAACTTGACTCCCAAGTTCCTTATCACTAAAACAAGCTCATCACCCAGGTTTCAGCATGCTTTTTATAATCCATACACACTGCAGTGACGATGGGCCAAGCTGCAGGACACCTAAAATGAACAACTCTGGCTCCCACACTTTATTCAGACTGGTTCTGGATCTTGGCTAAACTGTGTTTCAGCTCACCCATTCAGTGTCTTGTCACTCTAGGTTCTTTCTAGGAAGTCCTGCCCAATACAAGCTCTGCTAGATTCAGCTGGTCCCTCCTGCTGCGTCGGGGTGATGCTCAGCCCTGCCCGGCATCTGTTTGTGGATGTCTGACTGTGGCCCCGGCCACCTCTCCATGCCAGGCTGCTCTGGGGACCTGCTCCTGCCCACTGTGTGCCCCAGCATGCTCCCTCTTAGGGTGAATTGGCCTGCTTTCTCTCTCTTGTTAAGACCTGGTGGTCCTCAGAAGAATGGTCCCTGAAAGATGTCCATATCCTCCTCCTGAATTCTGTGACGGTGTAGGTTACATGGCAAAGGGGGATTAAGGTGGCAAATGGATTAAGATTGCAGTCAGCTCATTGTCAGATAGGGAGACTTTCCAGGATTGTCCTGGTGGGCCCACCATAATCACAAGAGTCCTGAACTGTGGAAGCTGGAGGGAGAAGAGGATGTGAGAGTGACACAGTGATGTGATGTGACCAGGATGAGGTCTGAAGCCACTGGCTTTGAAGACAGAGGATGGGGCCACCAGCTGAGGAATGTGGCAGCCTCTGCCAATGGGAAGGGTGGTGACACGGACCTTCCCTGGAACCTCAGAGTAGACACAGCCTGCCGCCAGCTAGCTTCAGTCCCACGATACCCATTTCCGACTTCAGATCTCTAGAACTATAAGATAGTGAATTTGTGTGGTTCTAAGCCACTAAATGGTGGTGATTTGTGACAACAGCAATAGGAACATATTGCAGAAACCCCCTTCTGAAATGGTACTCTCTGGAGGCCACCGGCCCAGTCCTTGACCTTGACCTACCCCAGCCCCTGTTGCAGTGGGCTCCCATTGGAAGCCATCCTTCCCTGATGGATGGCCCACACTGCTCAGCTTCTGTTCTCCTGCCTGAGGGATTTCCTTTTCTGAGCTCAGGGTCAGGAACGCCAGCCTCATGGGTGGGGCCAGAGCACTGTGCTTAGAGGGCCCCACCCTTGGAGCCAAAAACTCTGCAATTGCTATCTAGGAATTGTCAATAATTCCATGCTTGAACTTGTGCTTTGCAAATGAAGCCCGATAGGACACTGGTGCTCAGAGGCTGGGCACGGGCTCTGGAAGGTGCGGCCATGTGTGGGTCTGTGTGGCGCAGTGCCCGCCTCTATCTGGCAGAGCCTTAGCTGGTTTGGTGGTCACTTGGGGGTGGGGAGTGAGCAGGTCATATAGCCATGGTCCAGGTACCTGACAAGTCCTGCTCTGGAGGCTGCAGTGCCCTTGGGGTCACCTGTCTGCAGCAGTTGGGGTGTTGGGTCTGAGGGAAGCCAATGTGTCTGCTAGACATCCCTGCTCCCAGCAGGGCCTGGCACTTCTGCCCACTGTCTGTAGTGGGAGCTGGCATGTGAGTAGCAGAGTGCAAGGCGGGGCCCTGTGAAGGACTGCACTGACCCTGTGAGTGCCCTGGCTGAGGGTGCAGCACATTCAATGGCAAATAAAAACATGAGACCATGCGAGGAAGGAAAAAGCTTTGTACAGCTGCCCTCCTTATCCATGGGGACACGTTCCAAGACCCCCGGTCTTGGATTCCTGACTGCAGATAGTACCAAACCTTATGTAGACTATGCTTTTTCCTCTAATACATAATTATGATTAATTTAATTTGTAAATTAGGCACAGTAAGAGATTAACAACAATAATAATAAAGTAGAACATTATACCATAATAAATGTTGTGGGAATGGGGTCTCTCTGTCTCAGAGTAAGTATCTTATTGTCCTGTCCATACAGTGTGGAGACGCTGGACAAAGGGATGATTCATGTCCCAGACGGGACGGACTGAGATTTCATCGCACTACTGAGAATGGCGTGCAATTTGAAACTTATGAATTGTGTATTTCTGGAATTTTCCATTTAATATTTTTGGATTAAGGTTGACCGAGGGTAACTGAAACCGCAGAAAGTGAAACCTCGGCTGAGGGGGAAGACTAGTTATAGTACTCTTAGTGGCACTTTATCCTGCCTTTTAAGCAAGGGGCCCTACAGTTTTCTTTGGCTCTGGGCAACTAACAAAGACCATCCTGGCGGTCATGCATGTGCTGGGCTGCCCCTTGCCTGGGAGCAGGAGTGTCTGTGTGTCTCACCAGCCCCTCCCCGCTTCTCTTCCATAACCCACTGGTTACAGAGTGACTGTCTGTCCTACAGGGACACGAAGGAGGAAAGCTGCATGGGCCACTAACAGTAACGGTGTTCCCAGGGAGGGTGGCTTGGGCGGGCCGAGAAGATGGACCAAGGGGTTAGTGTGAGCCCGTAAATCAGCACGGCTTATCCTTGTGAGTGACAGGAAAGAAGGAGACTCCAGAAAATAATGGTCTGTAGAGACAATGTCAGCTAGCTTGTCAGTCTTTATTGTTGTTTCTAGAAATCTCCAAATACAATTTGAATCGTTAATTTGAACTTAAGTATTACATATTCTGTTTTGAATCTAATCAAGCTGTGAGCAGTGTTCAGTGGAGTAAAAATGTTGAAAACTGCTGATAGTTAAATGTCTAGACCGGGCCCTCCAGACTCCTCCTCGGTCCCATTTCGGATCAGCTGGGAGGGACATGAGGAGTTATATGGAGACTCCAGTGACCACCGGCCAGAGGGTGGCTGTGTCACACCAAGGACCAGGGACGCTCTGCTTCTGTCTCTTTAATACAATGCGGGCGTCATTGAATAAAGGGGATCAGAGAGGCTACTGTGTCCTCTGCAGTGGACCCCCCACTTAGGCGTGTGTGTGGGGAGAAGGTTGTGCCCAGGACCAGGCTTTGTGTGGGGCAACGAGGTAAGTAGACCCTGGCTTAGATCACCGCGTGTGCGCACAGCCCTCGCTCATAGCGCTCTCCCAGTTTGTCGGATCTCCTTTGGCCCGTGAAGCAGGGACGCTATTGCTGCCCTTTTCTTCCTTTTCAAGAATCTGAAAAGGAAGAAATGTATGCAGAGGGGCATTTTTGTGCAGAAGAGAACAGGTGTGTCCTGGCTGCTGGTCGGAAAAGGCCCCATCTGACTAACTCTGCTCACCACACCCGTACCTTCCATCCACAGGTGTGTCGCGCGCGGGCTCCGTGCTCCATGGCTTACACCGCTTCCTCCTGCGATCCGAGTGGGGCTGTGTGATACTGCAGCAGCCAACAGCAAGAACCACAGAAGCCGAAGCAAGCAGCTTGGACTTAGTGCGTTACCTTCTTCGCCTGTCTAGGTTGGTGAGGCAGAGTGGTCAGCTCAGTTCTGGATCAGTACATCGGTCATTGGGGCCGGCTGCACAGGCGGAGTGCCCCAACACCCGTCCTGCAGCCACAGCACCTGGACTGAGCCCTGCCTGTCCGCTCCCGCGGGGCCTGTGCCTCCAGGTGTTCCCTGCCCCATGGTCCTGGGAGGCCACCTGTCCTAACACAACGTCTACAATCACTAGCGTCAAAACAGATCCCAAGGTGCAGGTGTGTGTGTGGGGTGGGGGGGTGCGTTTGAGGAGGACTCTGCAGAGGAGAGAGAATAAATGCAAGTGTGGCTGTTGCCTGATGGGTCTGAGAGCTGACCCTGGTTTAAGACCTGGTGCTGTCAGCGTGGTTAAGAAGGCATGGGTGGCATTCACCTCCAGTTAATCTCCAGTGCACCCTTCTTGGTGTCATGCTTTACTTGCAAAGAGCAGTCTCTCTGGCTCAGCTCTGCCCTTTCTGACCCAGGTCCTGTGTCTACAGGCCTGCCAGAGTGAGGAAGCCCAATTCTCCTCTGTGGAGGCAGTGGCTGTGGAAACTAGGCGGAGAGTGGATTTGTGGGCACGGAGGTAATGTCAGAGCCAGGCTACAGCTTAGAGGGGCACTGTCCAGTTAGTTAAGTACTCATTTAAATTTTAATTCATTAACGTAATAAAAAATCAGGTCCTCTGTTGCACTAGCCGCCTCTGAAGTCACATGTGACAAGGGGTTACCTCACTGGCCAGCACAGATCTGGGATATTTCACTCACCACAGAAAGTTATGTTGGACGGTGCTGCCTCATGGACCAGGTGAGGAAACTGAGGCACGGTGGACCAGGACTTGGGCTCCAGGCTCAGTGCCCCGATCAGTTTAGACAGCAGTGAACCATGAGTTCCCCCCAGTTTTGGAGGGAAAAATTCTCTAAATCCTTCAGGTGATTTTCCTGAAAGCCAGTGGAGCAAGGAAGCTATTTGTTTATTTTGACTTAGTCTTTTTCTGTTTGTTTTTTAAGGAGGAAGAGAGTTAATGTCTGAGGTCATAGATCGGGTCCAGAGGGTCCCACACCTGGGTCTGTAAAGGGCCTGGTCAGGGGGCCTGGGCAGAGGGTCTGAGCCCAAGTGAGCCCAGGGCTTTGACTAGCAGTGGTTGTCACCTGGCAGCCAGCATGCTCTCTGCTAGGTCCCGCCATCCTGTTGGTCATCACCCAGACACCCATTGCCCTTCCCTGGCATGTGCAGTCACGGCCCCCAGGAGGAGTCCTCCGACAAGGGTGCACAGCCTACCTACCCCAGCCCTCCCAGAATTTGTCCCTGGATGTCAGGATCTCAGAGAAAACACGGCTATACATTGTCTAAATACTGGGATAGACAGAAAAAGTGCCATGGGCCAGCTGTCCAGGCATTGGAGGGCAAAGACAAATAAGACCGCGCTTCTCTCCAGGGCTTCATCTGCTAACAGGAGAGAGGAATGTGAGTAGACAGCGCTCCCAGGACAGGGCTGTGTTCACTCACCATCCATTCTTTCCTCTATGCACAGGCAACTTGTGAGCTCCTGTGTGCCCAGCACTATTCTAGAGCCTGGGCCTTTAATTCCGAGTAAGACCCGCTTCCTTCTTTAAGCAGCTTACATCTAAGGGAAGCAGACATCATCCAAGCAATTGCCCCCAGTGCCAGGGCTGGGGCAGCATGGAGGCATCTAACTGGTTTGTGGGGCTCCGATGTGCACAGGACACAGTGATGGCTCCCTGGGGGGGCCCAAGAGGTGGCTGTGTGGCTGGCAGGGGAGTTCTGCTTGCCAAAGGAGACCATACACGCTCCCCAGGCTGAGCTCGAGAACCCCTTAAAAATTCTGAGATCTCAAACTATGTTTTATTTGTCTGGTTCGTTGGTTTTTCTTGACAACACTCACCGGTACTTAGCATGTGACAGACACTGTGCCAAGAGCTCCATTTGTTGTCATAAGCTGCCCTGAAAGGTCAGCTTTACCATAATGCTTTTAACTTTTTTTTTAACAGATTGAGAAACTGAGGCTCAGAGAGTAATGGCACTTCCTGCCTATCTCACAGGGGTGTTGTGGGAAGTGAAGACAAGAGTGGTGACAGGGATTTGGCCTCCTTAACCAGAGCTCTTAGGTACTGAGGTGGCCTGGAGGGATGAAGTCCCCGAGCAGAGCAGGCCTACGTGACCGTGCCCCTGTCACAGGCCGCTGTTGGGGCAGGAGGCAGTGAAGCCACTAGAGGAAGACGCTGCTGAGGGTTCTGGACCTGAGGAAGGAGGGCCGGGAGCAGAGCTGCCAGACATGGCCAGGATGGGGAGGAGCTGCCAGCTGCCCCCTCCCCGCTCCAGGCATGTTTGTGGAGAGCTTGCCTGCAAAGGCTTCCCCTTGGGGCACCCAGCATACCTGAGCCCAAGGCCCAGGTCTCACGACCAGCACAGGGGATTCTGCGGAGTTGGTGATATTTTAGAAAAGGCTCAGAATGGAGATGACTTCTCTCTGTCCTACTCCAGACACCACTTGCAAATTCCAGTGGGCAATTAGAAAAAACATCAAGATTAGAAGAGTGCTACCTTTCCCACATTTCCTTGGTAAAAGCTCTCTGGGATTTTTACAGGGAGGTGGTGGGAACATAACAAGTCCCCTCATCTCACACTTTAAAGTTGAGGAAACTAATGCCCCAAAGTCTGAGGACCTTGCGTGGAGTACAGTGTCCTCAGGGGCTGCACACACACACACACACACACACACACACACACACACACATTTCAGTACTGGTGTCCGCTAAAGAAAAGGAAAGGGGACCCCAGTTATGTAGTTAAGTCACCTTTTCCACTCGTTCATGTGCACCATCTGTAACCCAAATGGTTTGGGGGCAAGTATTTCACCAAGGAAAGAGCAGGAGGAGCCCATGAAAAGTAGAGGAGGTGAGACCCCACCACACAATTACACCAAAATCTGTGCAAACATTTGGGAGCCTGGCTGCTCCTTGCAGGACACTCCAGGTGTTTGTATTCACCCAGCGCTGGAATTGTGACAGATGATTTTGCCGGCAGGGTCTCAACAACATTTTGAGTGGTCTTGTAAAGGAAAGCAAATATTTAAGGCTTCCTCCTTCTGTCTCCGGTCTGTTTATGTGGAGGGGAGGTGTGGGCAGCCCCGGCATGCACTGCGAGCCCCCGCTTACTGCTGGCTGGGTGCTGGACTCACCCAGGCCCGGCCAGCAGGGAGCAAGATTGCTTCGAGGCCACAGCACTGGGGGACATCTGTAAAGTCACGTACAGCCTAGATGTCTTCCTCAGCACCTGCTTAGTCGAGCAGCATTTAGCAGAGGGCACAAATGGATCCATTCTGCTGTCTAAGGACACTTGGATGATTGCACATAAGCGGTTTTCATGTTTGTGTCCTGTGCACCTTGAGAGAGCAAAGCTGACCAGTTAGTTATACGTCCATGTTATCAGTTCACATGTATGGCCATCACCATAAACAACGTCTGTGGAGCACTCACGGGGGTTCAGTTAGCTCCTGGACAATGACACAGCACTCTTAGGAAACTATGATGTTACCTGCAAGGGGATTAAAGACTGTGCCGGCTGTGATGACAGCGTGTATAAGGTTTTACAAGGGACAAAGTTCTCACAACACGTGATCTTCACCAAACACTGTGAAGTTCAGTGTCCTGCACGCAGGCATTCAGTGGTTAGAGCAGCTGTGATAGGGCCACCAGACCACAGGCTTCGGCCTGCTCTCTCCCCTGGGCAGCGATGTCCTCGGCACAGGACTGGGGTGTGGGGGCATAGAAGGGGACCCTGATAGCAGAGGCCATGCTGTGCATTAATTGGGGCTCGTGGTTTCTATGGTGTGGAGATGGGCGAGTGTGGGGCAGGGGTGAGGGGAGGACGGTGTGCAGGCTGCGTCACAGAGGGGGCGTCACCGCCAGGCGGAAGCCATCGGAGCAGGGCTGAGGTCTGCCCAAGAATGTGGCTTCTTCAGGGAGAGTGACGCTGCTGGGTCCCTTGCCGGGCTGTACCAGTGGGTTTGGTAGGGCACATACAGCAGGGGCCAGCGGCACCAGGGTGACAGTAAATGCTGAGCACTTGCAGTGTCTGGGATGCTGGCTACACCTCACCTCACGTGTTCTTCATAGACACTTTTATTCCCCCAGTTCTGCCTCTGAGGGGACAGAGGGTCAGAGTGGTTGAAACCATGTTTGAGGCCACACAGACGGTAAATCAGTCAGGCTCCAACCCCATCTGCTGCCTCTGAAGCCGGAGTGCCTACCCGGTCTGCAGGCTGTCCCCATAGTCCTGCACTTGGGGAAGGGCACGAGGCTAGAGGGAGCTCACAGCTGAGAGATGGAAACAGAACTAAGGATTGAGGCTGAAACCTAGGTACACTGAGACCCTAACCCTGGGAAGTCATTTATAACCTGTCAAGTGGTGACAATGTGCTCTTGTAAGCAGCACGAAGGGAAAGGACTTGGATCTCAGTGGTGTCATCTGTATCAGTTTCCTCACCTGTAAAATGGGATAATGACATACCTTTTTTATGGTATTATAAAGATAAAGCCATAGTATATCTTAAAGTATCCTGTAAACTGCAAACTGACAAGCAGTTGTAGTTTTTTTTTTTATTTTAACACTTGAAATTTAATTTCAGTATTTGATATCATTTTAAATGTTTCATATTTAACAAGAGGTTTATGGGACCTCCTGCTACTATCAAACAACAAGAACAAAAAATAAAATTTAAAAAACAAATCCGAAGCCCAAAAAACCAAAAACCATAAAATGACAAGTATGGCGGGATGTGGGGAAATTGGAACCCTGATGTTTTGCTTGTGGGGATGTATCTGGAACGGCCACTGTGGAAAACAGTACGGCAGTTCCTCAGAGAATTAAACCTAGAACTGCCTTATAATCCAGCAATTCCATCTCTGGGTATTTACTCAAAAGAACTGAAAGTAGGATCTGGAGATATTCGTCCAGCCATGTTAATAGCAGCATTATTCACAGCAGCTAAAAAGTAGATGCCACCCACCGCTGGATGAATGGATAAGTGAAATGTAATGTTACTCACCTTAGAAAGGAAGGACACTCTGACACCAGCTACAGCATGGATGGACCTGGAGGACATGATGCTCAGTGACGCAAGCCAGTACCGAAAGGACAAACACTGTGATCCCACTCAGATGAGGCCCCTAGAGGAGTCACATTCATAAAGACAGAGAGTAAAAGGTGGGGGCCAGGGCCTGGGGGGACAGGGGGTTAGTGTGTAATGGGGACAGAGTGTCAGCTTTACAAGATGGAGAATTCTGTAGGTGGACAGTGGGGAAGGTGGCACGACAGTGTTAGTGTGCTAATGCCACTGAGCTGTACACTTAAACGTGGTTAAAACTCTAAGTTTTATGCTATCTGTATTTTACCTTAATTAACAAAAAAGCGGCTGCTGAGAGTCATGGTGGAGACTCACAGAGAAGACATGCAAAGGCACCTTGCCTTTGGAGGTGTCAGAGTCAGCAACTGGGGGCTGCCAGGCACTCAACGACCCCTCAGAGGCCAGACCATTTCCTCTGACGGGTTGTGGTCACTGCCGTGTTGTCACAGGGACTGCTGGGCCCTGAGAGCCACTGGGAGTCAGGGACATCCTGCGCTTGGCGAGGTGCTCGTCTAAGTGTGGGACTGTCCCACGCCTGCTATGTGCCTAAAAAAAACTGTCAAGCTCAATTGCTTCCTTTTTGCTCTGGGGAGGGCCGCTGTGTGCGGCATCCAGTGAGTCATTGAGCTGGTCCAGAAACCGCCAGAGGTTGTGCTCTTTTAAAGAACACTTTGTGTGTAAAAGGCCACTTGGGGGCAGAAATCTGCGTTGTGTGCATGTTTCAGGCTCAAAGCTGGTGCTCTGGGCATTTGGGGGGACAGGAGGGCTTCAGGGAGCTCCTCAGATGTGTGTCCTGATGGAGGAAGGCTGCCCCGCTGTCACCTCAGCCCCTGGTGTGGGGACAAAGGGCAGCAGGTGCATGGTTGGCTGGGAGCTCTGGCCCGTCAGGTGGTGGGGACATGGCTGCTGCTGTCAGAGGGAACAGGTTTGTGGGGGTGGCAGGCTGAGGCAGTAAGCAGATGAAAAGCCCCTTGAGCAAAGTATCCAGGGTCTCTCTCAAGACAGGCCCTTTGAGGAGTGACTTGGTCCACACCAGGCTCTGCTCCTCTTTTCAGGAAGCTCAAGTCCCCTTTCTCAGAGCATGGCCATAAGGACTGCTCACCTCAGGGCTCCTGAAAGCAGCTTTGCTGAAGCACATATTGTGATCAGGGACTTCTGTGGCTACTCCCATTAGAAGTGGCCTTGGCGTTGGGCCATGCCCTTTCTGCAGGGCCTTGCTGGCCTGGCCCCTCTGACGCGGAGGATGGAGTTTGGGGGGGAGAATGAGTAGCCCAGGGAGAACCAGAGAGTGGGCAGGTGGGCAGTGAGCAAGAAGACTGTCTGGGGACTGAAGGACATGGTCCCTGGATTCCTCTGCAGAGCTGTCCAATTCACTGTACACGCTGAGGTCACTGAGCTGCGGGTTCTGCACTGCCCAGCAAGCGGACAGCAGGTGGGAGGGCACACAGGAGCATGAATCGGCTCACAGAGGAATTCTCCCAGGAAGGCAGGAGTGATGTGAACAGAAATAAAGGAAAATAGGGGAGTACACACAGGAGCTCCTCTTCCCAGAGAAGACCTGACCACTGAACAGGGATTTGAAGGTCCTGACACAGAACTGACTTCATCCCCAGACCATTCTAGGGGGCTCCTCCAATCGCCTTTACACTTGGGAGCAGTGAGGCTGGATGGGGGCTGGGACCAGCCTTGCCCTGTGGGTCCAGGCCCCATGGCAGGTGGGAATGTGAGTAAGGGCTCCAGACCCCAAGAGGCTGGGGTGATGGGGACCCAAGGGGACGAGGGTTGGGGGTTGGGGGCTCCAGGACAGCTCTCACCACCAGGTCAGGGGAAGGGCAGCTGGCCGATGGCATGGTGGAAGGTAGGCCCACAAACTCAGGTGGACTCTGCCTCTCTGGTTTGTTCTGGTTTTGAGAATTTGGGTGGCAGCCACATAACACTGTTCTTTAGGGCACAGGACCCCTCATGCCCCTGACAGCTGTGGGGACACAGCCCCCCGCCATGACCCCCACATCTGCTACTAATCCACGTGGGCCTAGGCTGAAGTGGTCATTGGTCCAGGACAGCCAGGCTTTGCCTTAGAAGAACTGGAGCCTTGATTGGGTGTGGAGGGCTCGCTGCCAAGCCCCTGAGTGCAGCTGTGTCTTTTAATCGTATCTGCAGCCCAGGCCAGGTTTCCTGGAATCTTCCTCCAGACTGGGGCTCCTGGCAGGAAGGCTGGGACCTAGAGCTGGCTTCGGTGGTCTAAGTTCCCACAGTGGGGCTGAGTCAGGGTAGCCGTGGACGACAGTGGCAGGCCCTGCTACCTGCAGCACTTCAAGCCGGGCCAGTCTGCCCTGCTCCCACTTTGTCCACTCTTGTCACTACTTTGAGCCCTTTACAAAAGTGCAGCAGTTCGGAGGCCATCAGATTTCTTCAGAAGTGGAAAAGTGCAGAACAAAACAGGCCATGGCTCCAGGCTGTTCCCTTCAGGGCCCTAGGGCCTTCTGAGGTCTGTGTGCTACAGGTTGCACTTCCGGGACCCCGCAGATCCAAGAGGCCCAGAGAGGTAGAGACACAGGCTCCTGCTGGGCAGCCAGGGCTGGGGATCAAGCTGGGCGGGGCCTGCCCACAGCCTGTCTGTGTTCCATGTGGTGTATAGGTGGGCACTTTTGAGAAGTGTCAAGGGCTGAATTGTGTCCCCCTTCCCAGATTCATATATTGAAGTCCTAACCCTCAGAATGTGACTATCTTGGGATAAAAGCTCTTTAAAGAAGTGATTAAGGTAAACTGAGGTCATTAGAGTGGGCTCTAATCCAATACGACTGGTGTCCTTATAAGAAGGGGAGATTAGGACACAGACACACATGGAGGACGACCATGTGAGGACATGGGGAGAAGACAGCTGTCAACATGCCAAGGAGTGGCCTCAGGAGGGACCAGCCCTGGGACACCTGGATCTCGGACGTCCAGGACCGGGAGAAGATACATTTCTATTGTTTAAACCACCCAGCGTACGGCACTTTGTGTCTTTGTAAGAAACAGCCAAACCTGCAGAGAACTGTAAGAGTTTATTTGAGCCAAACTGACGACAATGCCGGGGAGCAGGATCTCAGATGCTCCCGAGAGTGACAATTTGCAGCTACTTTTATGCACTTGGAATTAAGGAGGGGACGTGAGGAAGATGACATGGGAGAGCAAGGCGGGGACAGCTCACAGGGCAGGTAACATGAAACTGTGCTCTCTTGAGGGTGGTCACACTTATTTCAGAGGTGTGTGAACCCAGGTGCACAGACACAATGGGCGGGGCTGGCTTAAGGCAAAGGTAAGGCGTTTACTAAAAAGTTGTATGCCTGGGGCGTGACTGCCCACCGTGACCTGCCCGGGTAGGAGTTTATGATCAGGTCACCCTGTGAGGTCACTGTCATGGACCCCTTCTTTCGTCCCCACCATCATGGTCATCCAGTTGCTTTCATTTCTTGGTTTTCTACAGCTCCCACTGCAGTGCCGGAGTTCTCATCTCCATCTCCCACCCTCCTCCTTAACAAAGTAGGAAAGCCTTTCGTTCCAGTCCTCCAGGAAGCCCTCACCTCCCACAAGGAATTCTCTGCAGTGGAGCCAGGCCGCTGCAGGTGACACTGTGTTTTTCATCTGGGAAAGCTGCTCGTGTGCATAGGCAGCCCAGCCAGTTGGGTGGCCCAGCGTGGAGGCAGGACGGAGGGCAGCTGCTGTCAGCCATGGGGCCCACAGTGAGAGGCTCATCTCTACCTCACATGGCCCTGTCCAGTTTCTGTTCGTCTAGGTTAATGCCTCTTTGAATTGCGTCTTTTCAGACTCCTCCTTCTAATGCGCGACCACCTCCAGAGAGCACACGATCATGTTCACGTCCCGTAATCCAGCCGCGCCTTGCTTTCCCTCATGTCATCTTCCTTACGTTCCCTCCTTAACTCCAAATGCATAAAAGACGCTGCAAACTGTCATTTCTGAGAAATATTTTTTTCGTTCTGTTGAGATCTTGCTTTCAGGTGTATCCCCTGTTTGACTCAAATACACTTATAAAAAACTCTACAGGTTTGCATGTTTCTTAACATCAATAATGAAGGGGACCAAAGTTTTGCCACCCCAAATGTTTTTTGGGATATTGATTTTAAGCTGGTTATCAAGAAACAAAAGACTCAAAGAGTTTGTTACCTCCCCTTTCCTGCCTACAGAGATCCAGGTAGAGAAACCTGCTCCAGGGAAGGACTGGCTTAGTCACCTTAGCACATTCACTTTAGCACAGTGAGACAGATGGGAAGAAGCTAGTAAAGCCTGTTTCTGGGTTGCTTAGCAGGAATTTGTTTGCCAGGTGCTCTGCCCTTGGCCACCTGTGAATGGCCCACCCCCGTGGCTCCAGAATAGCACATAAGCCTCAACTGCCCTCTGCCTCTTTGGTGGTCGCATGACATCCCCGAATGTACATTTGTATAATACACTTTGGCATGTTTTCTCCTGTTAATCTGTCTCTGTTAATTTGATTATTAGCCTAGCTAGAAGAACTTAGAAGGTAGAAGGAAAGTTATTTTTTATGTCTCCACAGTGAGTTATGCCCTGTCAGCTGTTTTCAGTCATGGGTCCTGTAGCTGTAACTATGTGCCCGACACTCTCCGACCTGCCTCTAGTTTGAATCCCATACTATTGCAGCCAAGTAGTTCTGGGCTCAAAAAGGCCATTTCTCCCTAGGCAGATTACATTTGGAGAAATTCTGTTTGAGAGAAATATTGGTAAGAACCTATTGTGCCAACAGCAGGGCTCTGGTGACTCACCTGGGTTTTGTCAAGGGGCGAGGATGACGTGAGCAGCTGTATGGCTATGGAAAATTGGGCTGGAGGACATGGAGCACACAAGGAGCTCTCCAGCATGGCTAGTGGCCGGGATGACCATTGAGAAAAAATCAAGGCCAAGTGGGACAAAGGGGAAGGGCACAATTTGTGGGGCAGTTTGGGCCCCAAATCTATGGGGACAGTGAGTGGTCCTGATAGGAGTAAGGAATGGGGTACCTGAGTGATGTCCATGGAAGAGTTTGTTCTGTTTACACTGGCCTTCTTTATGAGGATTGATTTGCTTAGCTCCTAGGTTCGACCTATTTTTATCCCTTTGGAGTCAGAAGGGACTTCACTGGAGGGATCCTATACTGTATGTTGGGCACCATCCTTGGATGCCTGGCCTTTTGGCATGGCCCTCCTATGGCTTCTGTGAGCTGCTCAAGAACCTGTGATACATTTCTGCAACAAAGAACCCAGACTGACACTTATCCAGCAAGCTGGCCACTGAGATTGCCAAGTGCATTCTAGATTATGGAAGACCCACCCAAATGTCCTTCACCGTGACTTTGAACACAACTCCTGCTCTCTCTGTGCCTTGCTTCTTGTTCTTCACTACGCTGACACAGGAGCTTTCATTGGTCTCTGAGCCCTCCCTCGTTCCTTGCAATAGAAGGTGCTGAGAAAGTTTATTGTTGAGTAGTGAAGACAACAGGCCTCATCACTGTACAATTTGTAAACTTACCTTCTCCTCCACCTTGTTTTGAATTCCTACCCTTTGTTGGGCTAGCCTGGGTGTGTCTAATTTAGGACACTGTGCTGTCCAGACCCACCATTCATGTGCAAATGATGGGTTTGAGAAATCAAAGACAGTGCCAATAAAGTTAGAAAACAATAGAGAAAGAAACTGCTCCCATCACTATGACCCCAGGACATCCCATTGGAGACCCCTTAGGATCATACCATATGCTAGCCCTAACCAGCCCTTTGCAGTCTTAAACCAGATTTTCTTATGAAAATCAGCAGCTCAGCTAATTTAAACTTGAGAAGTCTGTGGTTTTTCTGGTTCTATTCAAAGCAAATCAGCATTTTCTTTTTGGTCTTGTTTAGACAGTTGTGTAAGAGAATTCATCAGTCAGATGGTACAGAATGCGCAGCCCCTTTCACTGTAGAGGAAGGTAAAGATTGTAAGAATGATAACCATGACTGATGGCTGTGGAACGCCTATGGCTGCTGGAGCCGTCCCTTCTCCTCAGGGAGGGAGCAGCTGGACATGGTAGGTAGGAGGGAGACCTGCTTGATCTCAGAATACCACCTAGGGAAAGGTGGAGTGTGTGATGCTAGCACAGAAATCTCCACTCCACTCATATCTATGGAGCTGCCGAGGAAGGTCAGGGGTGGATTACACAGAGAACCAAACTGACAGCACAAGCTGTCCCTGGTTGTCTGGTACCTGCCCTGGGTGACTAGCACAGGTGCACAGTGGCCAGAGAGCCCCAGGAGGAAGGGGGGCCCAGCTGGTTTGCCTATGAAAGGGCCCGTAGAGACCACGAGCGAAGTGAGCACCTCTGCTTTACAGTGGAGGAAAATTCACTGGAGTAAACTCCAGAGCTCATGGCATGTGATGATATTGTTGAGACCTCTTAGGGCCAGGGGATTTTAATTATTGGGTCATATTACTCAGCATTTTTATCAGTGGTTTGGGAGTCAGCAGTGACAAAAGAAAAGGCAATTTTCTAGAGCAGAGCTTCTCAAACTTGACTGTGCATCGTCACCTGGGGGCTCATTGAACATGTTGGCTGTTCATTTGGGGACTTAATTGGACATTCCTGAGTGCCTGCTAACTAAACGTCAGAATTTGGCGGCCTTCTCGGCCAGTCAGGCTTCTCCGCATGGTGGGGCTGACCCGGCAAACTCGGGCCCAGAGAACGCCCACTTCCCGCTCCACGAGCCAGAAGTCCCGCTGAAGCTGAAAAGAGAATACAATTATTCACCCCACATTTCCTCAGAAAATGAAATCATCCCTCCCTTCAGGCAGAATGAGAATGTACAGTGACCAAGAGAGGCCAGGAGTATTACAGCTGGTGGAAGTGTCCCCTCCCAATGTCCCCTGAATGTTTCTTCATCACATAACTTACTGAGCTCCTTCTCAGAAGAAAGGAGGCTGTAGAGAGGCCCTACACCTTCAGGACTCTCTGTGGGACTTTCTTAAAGCTACAAAGGCCAGAGCAGGCCTCACAAGTTGTGCGCCAGTGGGTTTGGCAGGGGAAAGCTGGGGCTCAGTTCCAAGGACAGGCTCTTCTGTCAGGCTGAGAAGTCTGAAATCACAGCATAGGCACAGCCACTGAAATATGTTCATCACCGGGGTAGCACAGTCAGAACCTGCCTGTGGGGACAGAGCCAGGAGTGCAGTTTCCAGGCTCTTGCCCTACATGGAAAGGTGTTCACTCAGGTAGTAAATGGCCCTCAACTGTGATTGCATGGCCATCAGCTGTGGCTAGTTGTCCATCAGCTGTAACCAGTGAGCCATTGGCCACTAATATAACTGCCGTGGCTACACTGGCAGAAAATGGGGGCTAGCAAGAAGATGGTGGCTGGGCTAGCAAGGGGGGATTTCAGCTAGCAAGTGAGGTTGGTTGACAGAGAGAAGTGGATGGCAGGTTGCGGATAGTGCAGCTCCTGCTTCTTGTGTCTCCAACCCAGCCGCCAGCGAGACGATAGTGATATGACTCCCCTATCTATGGCTCCGGGGGTGTTCCTTTTTGGCCTCACCATGTTCTGTGTTCTTATGTGGGGAGCAGGACCAGAGACCCCGCATGACACCCTGCATGACAAATGGTACAGCGAGCAGGGTACGATGTTGGCCGAAACTCTCCAAAAGGTAATGGAACAGTTTGTGTGTATGAACACTTGGTCTCAGGAATACCAGGAGGAGCAGCTGCCGGAGAGCTGGAACCCCATGGAAGGGTGGGAGGACGTGGGTGGTTCTCCAACCAGCCTATGCCAGATGTAGGGACAGAGCCCCAGAGAGTAGTTTACAGGCTCTTGGCCTCACGTGGAAGGGTGCTGGCTCGGGTGGTGGATGGCCGTCGGCTGTGGCTGATTGGCCGTCGGCTGTGGCCGGTTAGCCAATTGGCCGCTGGTATAACTGCTGCGGCTACGGAGGAGAGCCGAGGACTGCCGAGGACTGCCGAGGACTGCTAAGGACTGCCGAGGAGCCGAGGAGAGCGGAAGAGAGGAGAGGAACAGAGTCGAGGAGAGTGGAGAGTCGTCGGTCGGTTGGCGGAAAGGCTGACGGCAGATCGCGCGTCCGGTGGGCCCAGCCTCCAGTGAGACCATAGTGGTATGACTCCCCTACCTATGGCTCCGTGGGTGTTCCTTTTTGGTCTCACCATATCCTGTGGGGAGCGGGAACAGAGACCCTGCAGGCCGCCCCGCCTGAAAAATGGCACGGCGAGCAGGCCTCCGCGCACGACAAATGGCGCAGCGAGCAGGGTCTCCCGTACGACAAATAGCACAGTGAGCAGGGTACGGTGCCGGCCAAAACTATCCGAAGGATGGTGGAACAGTTTGTGCGTATGAAAACGCAGTCTCAGGAGGCCCATGAGGAGCGACACCAGGAACGGGAGGCACGGTCTGCCTGGGAGACTCAAGCCTCCAGCTGGCACACCACCTTCTTGGCCATAAAAGGCATTGTCCTCCTTTTGTTGATCTGCTGCGGCCTTAAGTTCCGAGGGTGGTGGACATCTTACAAGGAGGCCTCCACCCACTCAGACACCTGGCACGGTGAGCAAGATTCCAACCAGGTAGGAATGGAGTCTGACTCTGGGCAGGAGGATGTGTGGCCCCCACACAGTGTATGGTGTCCGGTGGCCACTGTTCTCAGGAGTTGGACCCCAAAGGAAAGGGGGGAGGACATGGACGGCTCTCCAGCCAGTGTGGAGAGGGCCCTGCAGGCTCTGGCTGAGCGGTGGCCGGAGGAGGAGAAGTCTACAGCCGGCCACGTGGGCTGGATGTTCCTCACGGCCTTGAGTCTCAACACGGAAAATGGGCTTAATGAAATGGCCCGGGTGCCGGACCAGGTGTCCCGGTTGGAAGCACTGGAAGCCCGGGTCCGCCTGTTAGAACAGGGGCCCCAAAGTGGAGACTCTGAGGCAGAGGTGGAGGAAGCAAGTGGAGACAATGTAGCTCCCAACCCCCAAGCCTGGCCAATCTTGAAGCAAAGGGTAAAACGTGAGCAACCTTTGGGCCCTGGGGGCGTTGCTGCCGGCAACCCAGCTGTGACTGAGTTCACTACCTACACCCCATACACTCCCACTGAGTTGCAGGAGCTGGGGAGGCGGTACAGACAGCGCCCTGGAGAGGAGTCTCGGCTTGGCTATTACGTTTATGGGATGAGGGAGCAGACAGCATTCTCTGCTCCCCAGGCGAGATGGAAAAGCTAGCCTTCGTGACAGCGCATCCATCCCTGCGACAAAAGTTATAAAACTGCCATAGGTTGGCCAACAACCAGGGCAACCATCTCTAATGCAGTGGCTCACTGCTGCGATACGCACAGTATGGGGACAGGATGGCGAGCTGCCAGACACTGTGAGTCAATGGCAGTCATATACAGAACTTACGCAAATAATCCGTGAAATGGGTATGAGACATGCTATTTTTAACCTCAACATGCAGGGCCCAGATGACGAGCTTTTTACTGCCAGCATGAGAGATCTGGTTTTGGACACTGCACCTGCGAGTGCTTTTGGATCCTTGGTTGCTATTCTTACACCGTATGTAGGGCGACAGATCCATGAAGTTACAACTGCCATGGCCACCCTAGGGGATCTAGAAAGCCGGATGCGAAGGAAATTAAGACAGGAGGTCCGCACAGTTGAGACCTGGAAGCCCAAACCAAAGGTAAAGGGATGAGGTCGCGGGCCTCAGAGAGTAACACGCGCACAGATGTGGCATGATCTTGTGGCAGCAGGGGTTGATAGGAAGAAAATAGACCGACAACCCAATGCACTCCTGCTTGAACTTTGGAAACAGTTGCGTCCGGAACAACAATTCCAGAAAGAAGCATAAAGGAGGAGTCTGGCAAAGTGCGACCCGTGTCCCTCCAGGACTTCATGCAGCCGCTTGAGGCCGACTCCTTTCAGCTTGATTAGGGGTGGGGCCTAGGTACCCGGTCAGAGGGGATGAGCAGGGACCGGAGGTCCCACGTGGAACTGTCCATACATTGGTCCCCTTCGAATGTACAGAGGGTTTTGGCTCTAGTTGACACTGGCGCCAACTGCAGTCTCGTTTATGGGAATCCAGAACTGTTCCCTGGACCAGCAGTCTGCATTGATGGCTACGGGGGAAAAACTGTGACTATGAAAGCCGTTTCCTTACCACTGGGTATAGGAAGGCTTCCTCCTCGTACCTACAAGGTTTATGTCTCCCCCGTTCCGGAGTATATTCTAGGGGTGGACGTGCTACATGGCCTCAGCTTACAGACGTCGTTAGGAGAGTTCCTTTTCCGGATCTGGGTGGTTAAAGCGGTGACACGCGGGCATGCTCACCACCCTCCTCAAGTGTTGCCACAGCCCTGGCACGTGGTTACAGTGCAACAGTACCGCCTGACCAGGAGGACAGGAGGAGAGGAACAGGGTCAAGAGAGTGGAGGAGAGTCGTCGGTCGGTCGGTTGGCGGAAAGGCGGACGGCAGGTCGCACATCCAATGAACCCAGCCTCCAGTGAGACCATAGTGGTATGACTCCCCTATCTATGGCTCCGTGGGTGTTCCTTTTTGGTCTCACCATATCCTGCATTCTTGTGTGGGGAGCAGGAGCAGAGACCCCGCAGGCTGCCCCGCCTGAAAAATGGCGTAGCGAGCAGGGTCTCCCGCACGACACAGAGAAAGCGAAGGTCCTTGCAGCCCTGTGGGCTGAGAAGTGCTTGCTGAGGCCCTCACCCCCAGGTTGGGGAGGACTTGGAGCCCTCGCCCTGTGGAGAGGGCACACATTGTGAGGCTAACGCACAGCCCTGGTGAATGACTGTGGACTGTGGGGAATGGGCTCTATCCCTAATTTAATGGACTTCTTGACTGTTTGCTTGGGAACGTACCACCATGCAGTGGAACTGGTGAATGTTTGCTTCCTGTGTCTTGACCAGCCACCATCGAGAATATGTAAGCACCTTAACTGTGAGTCGCTGTTGTTCCAGCACGGTAACCTCAGAGGCCCAGAGAGAGTGGCAGTGCCCTGAGAGCCCTGGCTGTGCCTGGGGAGACTAGCGGTACCCTAAGAAGCCCAGGAAGTCTAGCTGTGCCCAGAAAGACTGGTGGTGCCCTGAGAAACCCTGGCTGTTCCCAGAGAGCCTGGCTGTGTCCAGGATATTGCATTCACCTCCAGGCTCCTCGCACAGGGCCCCTCGCGGAAGACGTTTGTCGTGTAGATTGTGAGGCGAGACCCTGTAGGGGTGGAGTGTGGGGAGAGACCCAGGAGTGCAGTTTCCAGGCTCTCGCCCTCACGTGGAAAGGTGCTCACTCGGGTACTAAATGGCGATCAACTGGGATTGGATGGCCATCAGCTGTGGCTAGTTGGCCATCAGCTGTAACCAGTGAGCCATTGGCCACTAATATAATTGCCGTGGCTACGCTAGCAGAAAATGGGGGGCTAGCAAGAAGATGGTGGCTGAGCTAGCAAGAGCGGATTGCAGTTAGGATGGCGGATTGCAGCTAGAAAGTGAGGTTGGTTGGCAGAGAGAAGTAGACAACAGGTTGCGGATAGTGTGGCTCCTGCTTCCTGTGTCTCCAACCCAGCCGCCAGCGAGACTATAGTGGTGTGACTCCCCTATCTATGGCTCCGTGGGTGTTCCTTTTCGGCCTCACCATGTCCTGCGTTCTTATGTGGGGAGTGGGACCAGAGACCCCACATGACACCCTGCGTGACATTGCCTTTTAGGAGAATAGTCTGACAGTTACCTGTAGGAGCGATTTGGATGGTCATTGCTAAGGTGGGGGCTGCTGCGATGTTTTAGGCAAAATGGAGAGAGGGCCTTAACTAGGGACTAACTACATGAATGCAGAAGTGAGGTCAGAAAAAAAAAGAAAAAGAAAACTTTTTTAAGAAAAAATAACCTTTCATTGTTATAAAAGCCAGACCCATAAACCAGCTCCCTTGCACATTCTTTCTTTCGAATCCCCTTCTGCTGCAACCTGGAGGCCATGTACTGGGGCTGGTGGGTCCCTGAGGTGGAAGACACCAGATCTTTGAGCAACTGTGGAAAGCAAGGCCGGACCCAATTTCCAACCACATTATTTTTATATAAGCCATTGTGTGTGTATTTTCTAAAGAATAACTTTTTAAAATTTTAAAAATAAGAAATATGATAAAATAATATATTCCCACCACCCAGATATCATACTTTTAATAGGTTAGGCATATCCTCTGGCTCTTTTTCTATGTACTTATGTATGGACACACACACACATACATATATAAAATTTTTTAACTAAAATGAGATAATATTGTATATACTACATATTTGTATATAGCTTGGTAGGTATAGATATATGTATATATACACATAATCTATCTCTATTTTTTTTTTTTTAACCAAAATGAGATTTTATGTAATATTATCTGTGTACATACTGGGGGTGCCGAAAAAAATGTACACAAGTGGACGCTTTGGTCAATGTTGCTCAAGCAGCAGTTCGCCGTATTCAGAAGTGTCTAGATGCTTATGAGAAACACTTTGAGCACCTCTTGTAATTGCAGAAGTCAAACGTGACTTGTATTCATCTTTTGTTATCTGTATATATTGAGTATTACAATTTTAATAGTTTTTTCCTTTCTGAAAATATGTGTACTTTTTTGGCACCTTCTATATATCCATACACACATGCACCACATGTATGCTATATGTGTCTTTAACCAAAATGAGATCTAATTGTACATACTATATTATAATTTTTTTAGTCAGTGATCTCCATTCCTCCATTTTAGTAAATTTTGAACTCACAGAATAACCAGACCGTATTCAACTTTTTTCAATTAGCCAAAACTTTTTCACTTACTGCTGCTTTATCTAAATAGTATTCAATCTAGTATGGCAATTGGTTTTCATGTTTCTTAAGCCTCCTTTATTCTAGAAAAGTCCCTTTTAAAATTACGCTCATCTGTTGAAGGGACTAAGCCAGCTGCCTACGGGATATTCCATTTTCTGGATACTCCTGATTACTAGCTCCTATATTTCATGGAACTCATATCTAAACAGTGTTGGCTTGAATAGGTCACAGCTGGTCAGAAGGCCCATAATACCTGTTCGACCCATGATTGTATCAAGATGATTTTACAGTTATATTTTCCCCTTGTGACTACATTTTGTGTGATATTCCTGAATGTGCAGTAGGTTCTCCATCAGCTATTCACATAATGGTTTTAACATCAACTGCTGAAATCTAAGGCTTATGAAATGACTCTTCATTACCCTATCACTCATTCTGCATTTATTATTTGTCATTCTTAATTATAGTATCAGTTTGTTTCATCAACTGGGACTACTTGAATATCCCAAATATAGTTCCTGTTAAAGGCAAGATAAATGCTTCATTCTTTCTCTTTTTCTACATCTTTTCAAAGCAAAGCAGTATTTTAATAATTATCGTAAATGGTGATAAATGAATTTTCCTGACTTTATAAAAAAAATCAGTATGAATTCACAAATTTTCACTGATTTAATGCATTTCAATCCATCATAATTACTATACTTTTTGATGTTTACATTGTTGAGACTTTGGCAAGTGGGCCTTTTTTCAAGCTGTCTCCTATGTCCTTTTGACATGACCCCTTTAATATTTGAAAGTTGCTTACTTTCTAGCACAGTGAGGTGTTACAGTCTCATCTTGAAACTGATTCAGACAGAAATTAGCCATTTCTCCTGATTCCTTCAGGGGAAATGGTCATAGAGACTTTGTTCTGGCTTTTTAAAATCAACTTTACTTATAATTTACAAACATAAAATACATCCATTTTTAACACATGTACACGCCTGTGTAACCACCACCAGAACACGGCACAGAACACTTTCATCGCCCAGAAGCTCCCTCTGGCCACTTTGCAGTCAATCTCCTCCCCACCACCACCCCAGGCAACCACCGATGTGCTTTCTGTCACTATTGATTTGTTTGGAATGTTCTAGAATTTAATATAAATGGAAAATATAGTAGCTTTTTGCATCTTGCTTTCTTTTCCTCTCAGAAAAACATTTCCCTGTGGGGTGGGGATAATTTTTTTAAAACTCAGCCAAAAACTTATAGAAAAGTTGCAAGTGTAGTCCAAAAACCATTTTTATTCTGAAGCGTTTCAAATAAAGTTCTGGGCATAATGAATACTTTAGTGTTTATTTCCTATACTACAAGGTAGGACAGTTAAGTTTAAGAACTCATCCTATAAAAAGTGCTACATACCTCATTGCTGAATATCACTATGGTCACCTTCGAAGTACTCCCCTTGGGAAGCTATGCACCTACGCCAGCGCCTAGTGCACCCTTCAGAGCAATTTTGGAACTCTTTTTCTGGAGTGGCCCTCAGAGCTGTCGTCGTATTACCCTTGAGGTCCTGAATGTCATCAAAATGTCTTCCTTTCAATATTTCCTTTATCTTCAGGTAAAGGAAAATGTCATTGGGGGCCAGATCAGGTGTGTAGGGAGGGTGTTCCAGTACAATTATTTGTTTACTGGCTAAAAACTCCCTCATAGACAGTGTCATGTGAGCTGGTGCATTGTCGTGATGCAAGAGCCATGAATTGTTGGTGAAAAGTTCAGATCATCTTTTTCACGCAGCCTTTTCAGCACTTCCAAATAGTAAACTTGGTTAACACGTTGCGTACGGCGGGGTTTAAATCCCTCATACCCCTCTGTTCCGGCAGGTTTTTAAAAGAAACTACTTTAAAATGCACTCTTCTCTTTAAAGCGTAAATGCTTCTATGTCATTTATTATTTTTCTATGGAATTTTTTAGGATTTACTCACCTATGATGTTAGTAATCCCTCCTGGTGTGATACTACAGAAAGCAGCTTCCTTTGTTATTAACGAAACACAAATAATTCAATAAAATATGCAAAGTAAAAAGAGTCAACAGTAAAAACGAGGATTCTCGTTATCCGTCCTTAACGCAAGGCTCAGAAAAAAATGAAGATTTTCGTGATCCGTACGCAACGTGTTAACTATTTGTCCAGTTGGTACAAATTCATAATGAATAATCCCTCTAATATCAAAAAAGTTTAGCAACATCGTTGCAACAAGTTCATGAACTTAATTGTCAGACTCATATACCATCAAAATCAGGATAATATTGATATATGACGACCGTCTAATCCTCAGAACAGATTCAGATTCCATTAATGTCTCAATAATAAAAGAATACAGATCAGAATTATATGTTCCATTCAGTTGTCATATCTCCTTACTTTCCTTCATTCTGGAAGAGTTGCTCAGTCTTTGACTATAATAATTTAAGATCATAGGTTATTTATCTTATACAATAACCCTCAATGTGTGTGTCTGGCATTTCCTCACATTTGTATTGAGATTGGGCAACTCTGGTGAGAACATCATAGCAGTGATGACTTGTCCTCCTTGTCACGTCCCACCAGGACTTCTGTTTGTCCCACTATTGAGGGCTGTCATGTTGCTCATTTGATTAGTGTGGGCTCTGCTAAGTTTCTCCCCTGTGAAATTATTTTTAACATAATGATAATAAAACCACAACATATCAAAATTTGTGGCAAACAGCTAAAGTTTATGGGGAAGTTTATAGCTTTAGGTGCTTATATTTGAAAAGTAAAAAGGTCTACAATACTAAGCTTAAGAAGCTAAAAAGAGGGGGCAAGTTATACTGAAAGTAAGTAGAAGAAAGTAATAAGAAAACCATGAAATAGAAAAAAGACAATTAAAATAATCAGTGACATCAAAATATTGGTTCTTTGAAATGACTAATACATCTCTAATTAGACTGATTAAGAAATATCAAGAATCAAAGAGGAAACATCACAACCAACCTTACAGATGTTAAAATATTACTACAAGAATAACAACTTATGCGAATAAATTCCACCGCTTAAATGAAATAAACAGATTCCTTGAAAGATGCATATTATCAAAACTGTCAAAAGGAATAGAAATTCTTAATACACCCATATCTATTAAATGAATTGAATTTAGAATTAAACTTTCCCATAAAGAAAATTGTAGGCCCACCCAGAGGCTTCCGAGTTGAATTTCATTACACATTTAAGGAAGGAGTTATACCAAACCTACACAAATTCTTTCTAAAAACAGAGGAGGAGAGAACATTGCCAGCCTGGCACCCCCAGCACCAAAACCTGACAAAGACGTTACCAGAATGG
Organism: Rhinolophus sinicus; assembly: GCF_057876585.1. Taxonomy (NCBI): domain Eukaryota; kingdom Metazoa; phylum Chordata; class Mammalia; order Chiroptera; family Rhinolophidae; genus Rhinolophus; species Rhinolophus sinicus. The sequence continues at coordinate 42,417,347 of NC_142506.1, forward strand.
AAAACTATAGATCATTTTCCCTTGTGAATATAAATGTAACCAACATGTGTGGAAGACCATGTAATTATCTCACAGGCGCAGGAACAGCACATGAAGAGACCCAGTCTTTCCAGGTTGAACTAGCTCTTCCATTCTTTCTGGCAGGGGCTGGCATGCGTCCTTGCCTTTGTGAGCTCACCCTGCAGCCACCTGACCTATGCTCTTTCTATATTTGCTGTGAGAGGAGAAGCCTCTGGAGGGGATGGATCCTCCAAGGGGACAGGAGAGGGAGGGGAAAAAGCATAGAGGGCAAAGGACAGGCTCTTGTAAAGGACGCGCCTTGCGTTGAGGGTACTAGCTACTAGCAAAGAGGATAGAACTTAATGGGGAAGTTAAGGAGCTTTCAAGGAATGAGTGTTACATATCATATCTGGTAATGAAAAGATCATGTGTGAGTGCTCAAAGATTTCCAGTAACTGACGGGGGCGTGACCTCGACTGCAATGGGTTATGGGGAGTGGGCACCTAGGAAGTGGAGGAGGGGAGAACAAGTGAAAGGAAAAGCAGCGACTCTAGGGCAGCTGGGGTGGTGAATAGATGTTGTTCCTTTGGGGGATACCTAAACTCACTCTTTCCTGAACTCCTGCTGGAAATCTGACTTGCTGGTGGTGTGGGTGTTTGGACCGTAGGAACTCCTTCCTACCCATCATGTGAGTGTTTACCTACTGTGTGCCTTGGTCCAGAGGGTTTCCTTCCGTCCGGGACCCTGGGCCCAACCTCCCTGTGAGCCTGTGCTCTGTGCTCGGGGACTGCACAGGTCTGCGCACGAGTACGGTTTCTGAAGTTGACGTGCGCTATGACAGGAGCACCCCGACACTGGCCCTCCTTGCTGGGGGAGCGTAACCTTAGCAGGTAGAGCCTTTTTTGGCTCAGCTGCTCCTACAGATTGCTGGCCAGCCAGCTCAACACCAGGCCCCAGCTTGTCCCTAAGAAGCCTCACAAGTCCTGGCTACTGTGGCATGTCGTGTCCTGCAGTGCCAGCCCCAGGTGATGGGTCCTGACATGCGGACGGACCCCCTGTCCCCAGGCATGTCTCACTCTGTTTTTCTTTTTTGTTTGTTTTAATATTTATATATTTGTATTCAACTTATTTAAACTAAAAACAAAAACAAAGCCAGTTCACCCATTGTTCCCACCCCCACCCTCCTCCTCTGGCAACCAGCAATCTATGGAGACCAGCACTCTTTCAGTATGGCCTTGCTGTCCCCTGCCCCTGTTTTACCTCAGCTAGGTCCTGTCTGCACATTTTCTGCAGGGCACAAGAGAGTCTGAAGAGGATGCTGTGTCACCTCAGCGGGCCCTAGGCTTCTTGAATGAACTCTACCCGTTGGGGCTTTTTCACCAGGGGATTTCAAGAGTTGCAGATGTGAGGCTACCTTCCTTCCCAGGCCAGCTGTGATAGCTTTAGCTTTAAAACACTTTCTCAGAAAAATGCAGACAGTAGCTAAGAGCTCCTTTGCTTGTCTGTAGCAAGTGTGTAAGCACAGGCTCCAAGAGATCAGATGACGAGTCCAAGGTCACAGGGACGCACTGTGATGGAGGAAAGACTGTTACCAAAGCCTCCAGCCTCTCACTGAATTCTATGGTCTTGCAAAGGGTCTGAGTCTTACTGTCAGACAGCAGGTTCCCTCCAAGTCGCCACTCTGAATATACAGTGTGACCCAAATTAATCCACAAAGCCTGGTGAGGCCATTAGGGGATTCTGTACATTTGAAGAGAACAAAAGTTTCATCGTCAGGTCCAAGGATGCCGCTGGGCTGGGGGCTCTGAACTTAGTCTTGGTGTCTGTGGGGGCGGAGCCCCAGAGAGTAGTTTCCAGGCTCTCGGCCTCACATAGAAAGGTGTTGGCTCAGGTAGTAAATGGCCAACTGTGATTGCATGGCCATCAGCTGTGGCTAGTTGGCCGTCAGCTGTAACCAGTGAGCCATTGGCCACGAATATAACTGCTGTGGCTACGCTAGGAGAAGGAAGGGAGAGAAAGAGAAGAAGGATGGGGCTAGCAAGAAGATGGCGGCTGGGCTGGCAAGCGTGGATGGCGGTTTGCGGACAGTGTGTATCCAGCCTCCAGTGAGAGTATAGTGCCGCCAGCGAGAATAAAGTGGTATGACTCCCCTACCTATGGCTCCGTGGGTGTTCCTTTTTGGCCTCACCATGTCCTGCGTTCTTGTATGGGGAGCGGGAGCAGAGACCCTGCAGGGTCTCCCGCATGACACATGGCGTAGTCGGCAGGATATGGTGCCGGCCAAAGCTCTCCAAAGGACGGTGGAGCAGTTTGTGCGTGTGAACACCCAGTCTGAGGAAGACCAGGAGGAGCAGCTGCCGGAGAGCTGGACCCCCGTGGAGGGGTGGGAGGACGTGGACGGTTCTCCCACCAGCACAGGAAAAGCCATGCAGCTGCTGCAGAGATGGAGCCCCGTGGAGAAGTGGAAAGATGTGGACGGTTCCCCAATCGGCACAGGCCGGAGAAAGCGAAGGTCGTTGCAGCCCTGTGGGCCGGGGAAGTTCCTGCTCAGGCAGCCCGGATGCAGGACTTATAGTCCCAGGAGGTAACGCTTGCTGAGTCCTCCATGGGAGATGAGGGTGAGGTCAAGGTCATCCCTCACCCCCAGGACAGCCCTGGTGAATGACTATGGACTATGGGGAATTGCCTTCCATCCCTAATTTAATGGACTGCTTGACTGTTTGTTTGGGAACTGTTGTTAGTGGAACTGGGGGATATTTGCTTTTGTCTCTTGACTGGCCACCATTGAGAATATGTAAGCACCTTGATTGTGAGTCGCTGATGTTCCAGCAGGGTACCCTGAGAGGCACAGAGAGAGTGGCAGTGCGCTGAGAGGTCTGGCTGAGCCCTGAAGATACCCTGGCTGTGCCCAGGAAGTCGGGCTGTTCCCAGAGAGAGTAGTAGAGCCCTGAAGGTACCCTGGCTGTGCCCAGGAAGTCGGGCTGTTCCCAGAGAGAGTGGCGGTGCCCTGAGAGCCCTGGCTGTGTCCAGGAAGTGTGGCTGTGCCCACAGAGAGTGGCGGTGCCCTGAGAAGCCCTGGCTGTGTCCAGGAAGTGTGGCTGTGCCCACAGAGAGTGGTGGTGCCCTGAGAAACCCTGGCTGTGTCCGGGAAGACAGGTGGTACCCTAAGAAGTCCAGGAAGTCTGGCAGTGCCCAGGAGTACTGGTGGTGCCCTGAGAAACCCTGGCTGTGTCCGGGAAGACAGGTGGTACCCTAAGAAGTCCAGGAAGTCTGGCAGTGCCCAGGAGTACTGGTGGTGCCCTGAGAAACCCTGGCTGTGTCCGGGAAGACAGGTGGTACCCTAAGAAGTCCAGGAAGTCTGGCTGTGCCCAGGAGTACTGGTGGTGCCCTGAGAAACCCTGGCTGTGTCCGGGAAGACAGGTGGTACCCTAAGAAGTCCAGGAAGTCTGGCAGTGCCCAGGAGTACTGGTGGTGCCCTGAGAAACCCTGGCTGTGTCCGGGAAGACAGGTGGTACCCTAAGAAGTCCAGGAAGTCTGGCCGTGCCCAGAAGCACTGGTGGTGCCCTGAGAAACCCTGGCTGTGCCCAGAGAGCTTGGCTGTGTCCAGGATATTGCATTCACCCCCAGGCTCCTCGCACAGGTCCCCTCGCGGAAGACACTTGTCGCGTAGATTGTGAGGCGAGAGCCTGTAGGGGTGGAGTGTGGGGGCGGAGCCCCAGAGAGTAGTTTCCAGGCTCTCGGCCTCACATAGAAAGGTGTTGGCTCAGGTAGTAAATGGCCAACTGTGATTGCATGGCCATCAGCTGTGGCTAGTTGGCCGTCAGCTGTAACCAGTGAGCCATTGGCCACGAATATAACTGCTGTGGCTACGCTAGGAGAAGGAAGGGAGAGAAAGAGAAGAAGGATGGGGCTAGCAAGAAGATGGCGGCTGGGCTGGCAAGCGTGGATGGCGGTTTGCGGACAGTGTGTATCCAGCCTCCAGTGAGAGTATAGTGCCGCCAGCGAGAATAAAGTGGTATGACTCCCCTACCTATGGCTCCGTGGGTGTTCCTTTTTGGCCTCACCATGTCCTGCGTTCTTGTATGGGGAGCGGGAGCAGAGACCCTGCAGGGTCTCCCGCATGACAGTGTCACTGGACCTTTTAAATTTGCAGACGATAGGAAAGGACAGTGTGCCCAGTCCTGCGCCCAGTGCTACAAAACAGATATTTCAGAATCACTCGTGCTGTATACTTTGTGTATTTCAGAGTTCTTGGTCAGTGTCAGCTAATTATGTCTCATGACTTTTTGTTGGTGGGTTAGAATCATTATCCTTTATCAGAGAAATGGAGAAAACAGTGATCCACACCAGACTGAAGAGGAAGTCGGGGACATAACTGACAAGGACTCTGGGCCATGGGACTTATACACAGGCAGCGCTGACTTTTCTCAGGAACTCTGTCAAGGCCAATCTCAGAATGACATTTTGGGCACACAGCAGTCTGGAATGAGGATAACACCTTTTAATAAAAGTGGATATCTTCAGCTCCCAAATACCTCCTCACTCAGCAGGTGAGGCCAATCACCCACCCCACCTGCCCCATCTTGCTGGAAATATAAAAATACTACCTACCCACTTCTTCCTATGTTCAATCTGGAAGTAATATCATCTGCCATAGACTGAATGCTTGTGTTCCCCTAAAATTCCTATGTGGACGCCCCAACTCCCAATGTGACTATATTTGGAGATAGTAACTTTGAGGAGGTCAGAAAGGTTAAATGAGGTTATAAGGGTGGGCCCCTAATCCGATAGGGCTGGGACCCTTACATGAAGAGGAAGACACACCAGAGCTCTCTGCCATGTGAGGACACATGGAGAAGGCGGCTTTCTGCACGCCAGGAAAAGAGGCTTCACCAGGACCCAACCATGCTGACCTTGAGTCAAATGCCCAGCCTCCAGCATTGTGAGAAGATAAATGTCTGTTGTTCAAGCCCCCCAGTCAGTGATATTTTGTTGTGGCAACCCAACCTGATTAATACAGTATCCTAGAGTTAGAGGGACCTCAGACAGTAGTTATTTTATGTCTTTAATTTTGAAAACGAGGAAACTGGGGCTCCAAGATGTGATTTGGTGTCTGACTTACCACCATGCCACAGCGACTTTTACAGGCAGCTATCTGCACCCACACCTTCGACACGCTGTGCTGCTCCTCTTCAATGAGCCTCTACTATCTTCCTGACTTTGTCACAGGATCAGATAACACATATCTGAAACTTTCAGCAGGAAGTCATTTTGATCCAAAGCTTTCGAGGCCTGCAAATTCACGTGTTTAATGGAGCTGGGCAGGCGAATGTGCGACATGGCTGGGTAGAAAGCAATAGAGAGGGGTGGGGATTGTGGCAAACTGGTGCTCTGTAGGGCATTTAAATTCCAATTGTTTTCACTGTTGCCCTGCTGAAAACAAAACACATCTGGCCTGTAGGCTACAATTGCCACCTCTTTGAGGGTAGCAAACCTCAGCCACCAAAATAATGAAATTGTGATGTCTCAGTGGCTTGTCACAATAAAAGTTTATTGCTCCCTCATGTCACATCCTGATGTAGTTGGAGGTTGGGAAGAGATCTGCTGTACACAATTGCCCAAAGACCTGGCTTTTTGCTCCTTGGGGAACCACCAGCCCCAACACATGGCATTTAGGTCGTAGCAGAAGGGGATTTGAAGGAAAGTGTGCAAGGGAGCTGGTTTATGGGCCAGGCTTGGAAGTGGTATCCCTCATGCCATTGTCCAGAGCCAGTCTGTGGACTCTGAGAAAGAAGATACCTGACAAAAAGGGCTCCTGGTGGTTAACTGGGCTCAAATTAAAAACAACAACAAAAATCCCCCCAAACAAAGAAACAAACAACCCACAGTCTAGCAGCCATTTCTATACAGGGGCCTCTCACTCAAACTGCACTTCAGGGAGAATCCTGCACTGAGCTGCCTGCATCCTACACTGAACTACCTGCCTGAGCTGTGTTCCGGCCATCAGAACCAGCACTTACAACGGAGTTCCCGGAATAGTATTTCAACCAATAGGAATGAGGCTTTCCTCCTACAATCAGAGCTGCACAGCTTTGTCTCCATCAGCATCTTCACCAAACAATCAGAGTGGCTGTATTCTGACCAATCAGGACAGTGCCTTTTGGACCCATCAAACTGTAAGGATTTGAAGTCCTCATTTGCATGAGGATGGCCAATCAGGGACCAAGGGCGAGACATCTGTCTATATAAGTCAGCTGTTGCGTAGCTCAGAGAGCTCACTTTCCTTTTCCATCAGAATTGGGTGACTGCATTCCAGCTGAAGCTGAAACACCGGAGGCAAAACGGGCAAATGTGAATAGCTTGTGAGCACATAGTATTCATTGCCTGGGTCTCAGCTACTCACGGGTGCTGTGCCTCATCACATCTGTCTACCAACTCACTGTGGGAAGCAGGCAACGTTACTTCAGTCTACTGACAACAGAGGGCCAGAGAAGTCAAGATATCTCTCATGGTCACACAGCACTAAGAGGATCAGGATTCCTGCTCTCCAGCCCCTCCCACTGCCCCTTTCAGCCCAGCTCTCAGGGCCATTGGGAACAGGCAGAAGGAGGTTAGCAGCTTCTCCATTCCATTGAGAAGGGGTGTGGTGTGGCCCCAACGCAATTCCTCCAACACTGAATACAACGCACTCTTTTTGGGTGAATGGGCCAAAGCTGTTCAAAGGGTGGTGACTTCTCTGTAAACAGGGTGACTAGATGTGGAGGGAGGAGCTGGGGGCCAGGGCTGGGCTGCCCCTGGGTTTGCAGGACAGTCTGGATGCTGTTGGGGCCATGCTGGGCACCTAAAGACAATTCAGAACTGTGCCCCCCAGTGTTGCTGACCAAGGTCCAGCTCCATGTTCCAGGATTTGGTGCCTGGGGAGGACCCCAGACAGGCTCAGAGGGGTGGAGCTGGTATGAATGAGATGCAGTCAGATTTAAGCATTAATTTGTGGGGTTGTGGAAATGGAAGCAACTCCAGTGGTATCAAGCTGCAGAAAGGCAAACCAACCACTGTTTTGTTCTTTATTTGTATGTTTTGTTCTGTTCTCCTTTGTTCCTTCCATCTGGGAACCTCAGAACACACCTGTAGTACATTTTTCATCATGGAACGTGAAGCTGCGGGGCACATGTGACCTCATGGGAACCCCAAAGAGAACTGGGCCTCTGGTAAACACCGGGGTGGCAACAGGCTGGTCTGGAGGTTTCTTCCAGCCACACCAGAGGCCCTGCCCTCTGTGCTGACTGCCTGCTCCTCCCTGTCCCTGGCCAGATGCCTCCCAGAGAAACTGTCACCACTTCAGTCGTCAGGAGCAAGGGGACATCCCCTCAGTGAGAAACCTGTCATGGTGGGCACTGTGGCTGATGAGCTCAACACAAAGACATTTTATTGACCCCCCAACAATCCTGAGTGTGTTGTTGGGAAGGGGTGACTGAGGTGGGGGGGTCACTGATTTGAACCCAGTATTCTTAACCTGGGGGGGCATGAGGGGTCTGGGACCCCTAAAGTTGTGTAGGACATTATGTGGGCAGAGCACTGTTATTTTTCTGGGGAGACTATCCAGACTCTTAATCACATTCTCAGGGTCTAAACCTAAACGGGGTTAAAAACTGCCAAGCACAAGGGGCTCTGAGATGGTTAAATACATGTTTGTTGACTTTTCTTTTTCTGGTACAAAAAATAGTCAATGCTGAACTGATGTGGAAACAAGAAGAGTAATGTAATAGAAGGCTGATGGAAAAGCAGAATGAATATACAACTGTATGTCTGCCACGCAACAGCAGGTCTTCCTGGAGTGTACACTCTGCACCCTCGCCGCTGAGGACACAGTCCCAAATCACTTCACTCATGGAGAATGCTGTCTGGTGGTAGAAGAGAAATAGCAGCAGTAGGGGATGTAAGGTAGTGCCAGTGCCAGAGAGGAAACAGGAAGCAGAATCAGGAGTGGGGGTGGGATGGTGGTGGCACAGGGGAGCTTGCAGGTGAGGGGCAGAGGCAGGAGGAGAGGAGTGAGTGCAAAGGCCCTGAGGGCCGTGTTTGTGGACAAGCTTCTGGGGCGAGTGCACCTGAACCAGCTGGACCAGCTGGGCTTGCAGAGGTGAAGCAGCAGCTTCCAGACGTTCACCACTACAGCCTGATGCCCTCATGACCCATGGACTGAAAGGTCTGGAAAAGTCCATGTGTGTCACCTGTCCCCACAGGGTGACTCACCCTGGGGTCCTCCAACAGCCTGGCCGGCACGTGATCCCGAACACGGGCAGATTCGGGATGACAGGAAAAGAAAGGCATGTTCATTGTGGAAGATTTAGAAAACACAAGAGTGGAAACAAGGACCTCACGGCTCACTCTTTGCCGCCTCAGCCGAGGGGCAGGCGGAGGAATCAGGAATCGTTGTCTGGGGCTGCTGGCCACCAGCCCTGGAAGCCCAGCTCTCTCTGCCTCCAACAGCTGCCCCAGGCCACTGTCCTGGCGTCCTGAGCCCCTGTAAAATGCAAGCAGACACGTGATTTAAGAGGCTCTGCAGCCATGTCTCCCAGGTGTCATCGAGAATACTGCAGGTGTCCTGGCCACGTGGCAGCGAGGCCTCTGCACTGCCAGCTCACCTCCCCCTCGCTGTGATGCGGCTCATGCCGCGCGTGCCGGGGGGAGTAGGCGGGTTCTCACAGCCACTCCCCCTCACTTAGGTGCCTGAGGTCATTATCCAATAGCATGGCCACAGGGACAGTGCTTCCAGGCTCCTGAAGTGATAAAAGGGCCCTTTCTTGATAAGAAACAAGTTAGAATAAAAGGGCTGCCTGGCCACTGGGATTGTTGAATGCATGTTTATTGATGATTCAATGCAAACCACAATTCCAGTAAGCATATAATTGAGCTACAAAAAGTGGATGTGGGACCAGAAGTGAGCAGAGAAGGAAAACATTGTGGCGATACAGAAATTGTTTTGTTTTTTTTTTACTTGAAAGACTGTTGTGATTGAAAAAGAGTTCATTTCTTGCCCTCTATAACATAATTGTGTTTGTACTTACACCCAGGCATCAGGTGATACTTACCATTTACTGAAATATGACAACAGGCTGGTACAAATGGATGCAAAAACTTTACACCTAACCAATCTTCCCCATCCTCTCCCTCCAGAAAAAAAAATGAAAACCCCAAACAGTTGGTCGTGAGATTTACTCCTCTACTCCTCAATGGACACGAGGAAAGCTCAAGGCCACATGGAGCTAGGTATATTTGCAAGTTCTGCATTTGGGCTTAGAAAAAAATGATGGGGTTTTATCCAGGGCATAAGCTCTTCTTGACTTGTGGCCCAAGCTCCAAGTGGCCACACAGAAAAAAAACAGTGAAAGTCCACCAAAAAAAAGGGATGGGGAGAAGGGAGGGCATTGAGATGTGTTTGCTTAGACATTCTCTGTGTTTCCTGCCTGCTGGCACTAAGTATTTATTCACAGCCTATAGTGTTTAGAAAGCATCTTACATTACTACCAGGCCTGTTGCAAGGTCTTGCCGCCACTGGGTGGTTGTGGCCAGTGAGGTGTGAGTGAGGGGAGGATGGGAGGACCCCCGGTCGGTCCATCCCAGGCTCTTGCCAGTGGCAAGAGCAAAGCCTTGTTATGGTTACTTTATCAAACCTAGAACTGCTCCCTGGTCCACGTACCCAGACCACACTTGAGATTACACTGGGCCTTATATATAATATTATATAATCTTCAGAGAAATACAAAACCCACATTGCAAAGCAGATGTTTCTATCTGCCCCTTACCTTTCTCACCCTGCTGTCTCAGGCAGGACCCGGCAGGAGGGTGCTGTCCAGTGTGTGTGAGCCTGCCCAGCGTCGGTCCTTCCTGGACCAACCCCTCTCTTCCATCTGGATTATGTGATCAATCCTCTGGCATCTCGGGACCTGCAGGGTTGTGGGCATACCCTTCACCTGCCCATTGGAGCAGAGGAGGCGGGTGCTGGAAACTCTCCTGACCCCTTTGGGCCTGTAACTGAGCCACCAGTGTCATGGTCCCAGGATAAGACCATGGGTCTCATTTGAGGTTCAGAAAAGCTATTCCCAAAAGTAGGGATCTGGGAGTGTGATGAAATTGTGTGCCTGGGCTGGAGACCAAGTACTGTCCCCTAAGGCGCGCTCTTCCCCTCACTCCTGTGCGCCTGCTCCTGGCCCCCCCAGCAAGCAGCTTCAGCCTTTTGGTCTCCTCCAGCCTCAGGAGCCTTCCGGCTTAGCCTGAACTACGCCTTCCTACAGGCCAGTCACTTACAGGGCACACACCCTGCAGGTAGATTGGCCAGAATTGATGGGAGTGGGACGTGGGGACCAGTACCCTGACTGAGCTCTCATGTGCCCCAGGGCCATGGTCAGAGCTAGAAAGAGGGGCTAGAGGCCAAGGGAAGAGGGTTGTTTCCAGGAAAGCCTTTGCCAGACTCTGGGAGTATGCCACCTTGCTTCAGGGCCAGAAAGTGACCGCTGGGCAAGGGGCACTGTCCTCCCTTGCACACAGTGGACTAAAAGGGAATGTTCGGCAAGCCTTTGGCAAATAGGCCTACTCTCTGAACGAGGCAGGCAGCCTGAGCCTTGTAAGGTGACTCCCCGCTGGGGTGGGGGCACGAGGAAAGCAGGCAAGTGCTGTGTATAAGGAACAGATCACTGCCCCTTGAGGATGACGGCAGCAAGTGAGCAGCAGCAAATGGCAAGGTGCCCACAGCTGGGCTTTTCCCAGGCTCTTTTTTCACATGTCACAAGAGACAGTTTGCTGGAAGAGAGCGTCAGCTGGCAGGACTCCACTGTTTACATTTGGTCATTTATTCCCAATTCTCATGAGGCAACCAGAATCCCCGCTGGTGGCGGCTGTGCTGTGGTATCTGGGTCAGTGCCATGGACTCTGTGTGATATGTTTTCCCTGGAGGATAAAAGGGACAGATAGCCACACACAGGCCACACACTTCACAGGGGCAGCCACAGAGCTGGAGTAAGTGAACCAGTTCAGCTGAAACAGGGCCAACCCCATCATGGACCCAACACAAACCCAGGAAATGTTGTTTAAAGCAGTAAAAGGTCAGGACTCCTGTCATCACTAGGGAAACCACTTCCTGGCAGTCCCATGGAGACTTCAGGTACAAATCTCTATCATCACACTGGTGATGGTGGTGGGCACCCTTGGCTGACTATGTTCTCCCAAAGAGCCCTCCTTCTCCTAGGCGCTGGAAAGGTCAGACCCAATCTCCTCAGCCTGAGGCCCTGATGTGACGGGGTTCTTCAGAGCAAGCTCCTTCCTGGGGGGGGGGGGGGGGGGGGGCTGACCTCAGAACTGAGCTCAGCACAGCAGGCACTGGACACCAGGAGGTTCTGAGGTGCAATGTCGCCAGGGCAAGGTCACAGCTCTCCAGGCACAGCTGTGATACAGCTCTCTGATTTCTGGGACAGTTTCCTCCTAAAGCCCAGGTGGGTTGTTCCAGAAACTGCACCCTGGTGCTGGCATCCAGTTTCAGTGGGCAGTATCCCCAAAGCAGCAGCCACTGCAGCAACTTTGGTGGCCAGTTGAGCAGCATGGCTCTGGGTCTGTTCCCAAAAGCTCAGCTCTCCATGGTGATTCTGTCAACCATTTGACACTCTAGATAAATCCTTCTCTGCTTAAATGAACAAGAACAGGTCGCCTTCTCTGCAAGTCCGTCCCGGGTAACAGAGCACCAAGTGGGCACGTCAAGGTCACTGCACAGTGCGTAGGACCACGTGGGAGCCTAAGCTAACTGTGGTAAGCTGCAGAAGCTAAGCCGAATTTGAATGATAAAGGAGAGCTTGCTAACTTTCAAACTACCCAGTTTAAAAATCCTCACTGCTCCTCATCTTTATCCCTTTCTGAGATCCAGGGAGAATTCTCCACTTTTTACACTGTGCTGAAAGTATGAGGCACACTGAGCTGGTGTAGCTGTTGGCGACAGAAACATTCCAGGGGCCCAACAGGGCCTGGGCACTCTTGTCACCGACACAGGTTCTTGATGCTCAGTTGGTCCCTGTGTGCTGTGCTTGGGTCAGGAAGCAGCTCTAAATTTCCTGTTCTTTTCTTTGCGGTCTGCGCAGTTCTCGTGTCATCCGGACCGAGGGAGGCAGAAGAACAGCCCCAGAGATGTCCTCGTCCGAATCCCCAGAACCATGAAAATGTTTCTTGGAAAAGGGGCCTTAAGATTGTCAGTCAGCTGCCCTTCAGAGAGGGAGGTCATCTTGGACCATTGGGCTGGGCCCAAGGTGATCACTAGGGTTCTTAAGAGCAGAAGAGAGGCATCGAGGAGATGAGCCCATAGGAGAATGACCAGAGCAACGTCCTTGGTTTTGAAGGTGGGGGTAATGGACCCTGAGCAGAGAAACTAGGTGGCCTCTTGTTGCAGAAAAACGGCAAGAACCGAGAAACTCAAGCAGCACGTGGAGATCAGGGAGAACACAGCTTTATTACGCTGGCGGACTCAGCGGGATCCTTCCCAAAGATTGAGCCCCTAGCAAGGTTTTGAGCAGGTTTTTATGGGTTGGGGACTTCCTTGAGGCGGGGAAGGAGTAGGTGTCCTCTGGTGATTGGCTCAGGGTGTGGCTTGGAGGGGGTTATGCGGAAGTGGGCTGGGGCTTAGACTGGGGACTTCTCTCTCCACTCGGGCCACCATCTTAGGTCAGTTTCATGGGGCAGGGAACCATTTTAGGTCAGTTTCTCCCATCATTTCAAACGCTTGCCACCACGCACTGTTCTCACGGTCAGGGGTCAGGGCAGACCTCCAACCAACGTTCTGGAGGATGGGGACTGGTACTGTGCCACAGAGGACACCCTCCGGGAGCTCTGCTCCTAGGGTCCAAGAGCAGAAATCTAAGAAGTATTTGTGGGCCCAAAGGCACCCAGTTCATGCCCACCACCCCGTGCCACGATTGTCTGTGCACGAACCCTTGTCTGCAGTAGTAAGGTATGAAGGGAGCTTCATGGGGGCCAGGCACTAGCTCGGCAGGAGTGTTGCCAAGGGAGAAAGTTCAAAGTGGACACCCCTTCAAGAAGGAAGAGGAAGAGGATGAGGCTCAGGTAGCAGCCTGCGCCAGATGGCCAGAAGCCCAGGGTTGGGGTGGGGGGAGGGGGTGGAAGAAGGCCAGCAGGGGGCTCAAGGCCATTTTTCCCACAGCTGGGAGCAGCTTCCCCTCACTAGGGACTCAGAGCACCTGGAGGAGCCTGGAGGTGACAGTGGGGAGGTGGGATCATAAAGAGAAGGTCTCAAAACACCACAGTATAGCTGTGGACTGTATTTCATCCACTTTAAGATTCATGCTTTTTTCACATTTTTGCATCCTGAAATAGGACTGTGAATTACAAGTGACAACGTTTTATAATCTCTGTCACTGTCTGTGTATGTGTGAGCGTTGTTGGTAAGCCTGGTGGCCTGACTGGACCACTGAAGCTCTGTGATGCCTCAAACAAGGACAATAAGAGGAAGGAAGGGAGGTGAGGCTTCATCTGAAGCCGAGGAACTGAATTTCAGTAGAAAAGCTTTTATAAATGGATCATTTCCAATAAGGTCATGAGAGCATCAGAATAAAAGAAAAAGAAAAAAGCAAAAAACAAAAACACGGTCTTAGGGCTTGAAAGAAGATTCTGGGACACTTTATAAGAAATGCTGCATCACTAGATTGGGAACAATGCTGTCAAAAACTGAGTAAAACGACCTAGAAGAATCAGACTCTGACTGCAAAGAAGTTTTAGGAACATTTTTAACCAGTTCATTTCCGTCCTATTTTCTTTTTTATGCCTGCACAAATGGGATATTTCAGTATAGGTTTTTAAAACAATATGTCTAAAAGAGCTCTTTCAGTAAATGTAAACTAAAATATCTAAGAAAAAAAAAGGCACTGTGCCATAGTTCAATTGGCAACATTTTTTCTTTCTTAGTGCTCATAAAACAATGAGGCATCTTATGGGATCTTTGATTTTATGAACTGTTAACCATTCTCTCTTTTATTGTGTTAATCTGCTATTGAACCCGCCAAAAGGATTTTAAATTTTGGACGTTATATTTTTATTTCTAGAAGTTCTATTTGGTTGTTTTTCAAACATGCTGGGTCACTTTTTATAGATTGCTGTTGCCTGCAGATATTTTCAAGGAGGGAGCATAGTTGTTTGATAATCTTTGTCTGATAATTCCAGTAGCTAAATATTAAAGGCATATTTGTTCTGTTTATTGTTTTGCTTGGGCTCTTTCACTCTTTTCTTATGATGCTTCATTTCCTTGTACGCTTGGCTATTTTTGGCTCTTTGCTGCTTGCTGTCCTTGTAATAGTGTTTATGGGCTTATGTCGAGGAAACATTTATCCTTAAAAGGATTTGTGCTTGATTCTCCCAGGCACCCCAGGGCACGACCAGCCTGGGACCCATTAAAATAAATCTGTGGCTTGAGGTGTCCTGTGCCACCCCGGCAGCGTGAGGCTAGGATGCATGTGAACCAGCTTGTAGTCACAACTTCTTCAGGGCAGTTGTGTTTTCCTTTCCTTTTTCCTATGATCTGCCTTAGCACCAACGCGGTCTTACCTGCAGTCTCTGAAAGGTGGGAATTGAGTGGTTTCACCTCTGAAGTCCCAACGTACATGAAGAAGGTATCCTATTAGACTCGCCACCTTGGATCAGTGCTGGGCCTTCACTTCTGGCTCCTCATCCCTCAGAGTTGCCAAAGCAGAAGCCCAGGCCTGCCTGGCGTGGCTAAGGCCCCGGGCCCAAGTGTCCTCAGTGCCCCTCTTGGGACCTCAGAGGAGTTCCTCCTCTACCAGAGGCTTTTAAGGCTGGTAGTTCTTTACTATTTTATAAGTTATTTCATGTTGTTAAGGAGATGTTTTGAATATTTAATTTAGAATGTTGATTGTTCTCAGGAAGGTTGGTTCAAAAAATTTGGCTGAACTTTCTGAAAGCAGAAATCTCTATTTATCATTGTTTCTCAGTGTTACGATACTTCATCTGCTGGGGTCACATGTGGTGTGAGAATTAAAGCAGAGAGGCAAAGCTGCTGCCCAGCCACAGGGAGTGAAAGAGTGAGGCCCTTGGGAGTCCAGACTAGGTGTCGCAAAAGGGATGAACTCAATGGACCCATCCATGCCTGTATTTCCCTGTAAGAATGGCTTTCTTACTATTGTCGGGGGAAGGAGGCCAGGGCACCCTCTACCTGTGACTTTGGTCCTGTGGTACTAGGTATCAGTAACCACAATTTGGTGCCAAGTCAGACAAGGTGTAGTGTCTCTTCATTGTCACAGCAGATTCCTTGACCATGTCGTGACTCTTGGAGGGTGCTGCTATGTCTTGACTTTCCTTTTGTATTTCCTTCACAGTTGAAAACAGTGCTATGTCCTTGGTGTTTGTAGACAAAAACTAGATGAATAATGAGTTGGTTAGGTTTATTTGCAGTTTCTACTAAAGCTGAACTTAGAGATGCTCTATGATCCAGTAATCTCATTCCTAGCAATATCTCCCAAATACTTATTTATGTTCTAAGAATGGTCATAGCAGGACCTGAAATGATTCAAATTTCCATCAACAGCAGAATGGAAAAGTAATTATGGTATGTTCGTTTAATGGCGTACTATACACCCCTGAAGATGGACAAGCTGTGGTTACATGCAAAACAGAGAGGAACCTCACAGAGCACAATACATCAGAATAGGAACGTTCTCATTGTATAGCTTCACTTAAAGTTCAAAAAGGGGCAAAAATACTCTGCAGTGTTAGAAGTTAGGCTGTGGTCATCTTGGACTGCAGAGAGGAAGAGGAAGTGAGTGGGGGAGCGCCGGCGAGGGCCCCAGGGCCTCTTTCGTGGTTACTGTTATGGTGTCTCTGGAGTGTTGACTTTGTGGATACCTGTCAAACTGTATACTTACAATTTGTGCACATTTTTCTATGTATCTTATATTTTAATTTAAAATTTCAAAGTTATAAAATGTGGTTGAATGTTATTTTTTTCTTCCTAAGAGAGACCATTTTTGTTCAATTTTTGGATGTAGAAAAATCCAGTCGTTCTCCAAATGGCATTTGGGCTCTCTTGCTGGGAGTTAACATTGGGGTAACACCACCCCAACTCTAAAAGTCAGCCACAGAGTTTCGTGTCTGTCACTGGGGCATCTCAGAGCAACTCCAGAGGGCCATGCAAGAGAAGAACATGAGTTTACACACTCAGCAAGGACTTGCTAATTATTTCACTTTCCCCAAGTGAATCCGCTCGTGTGTTATTCATGGAAAATATAGATTTTCACTGTGTTCCTTCTCTCTGAAGGCAGTGATTATGGTGATGTGTGCCCAAAATCCAGCCTTCCTCCCTCAGAGGCTTATCCTCCCTTTTGGCCAGCCAAGGGGAGTGGCCTTTGTTTCTCTTTGTTAAAAGGGTGGGCCTGGGGAGAAGGATGGTGTGAAAAGGGGGGAGAGGACATTAAAAATGACATGAAGGGGTGGCCAGTTAGCTCGGTTGGTCAGAGCGTGGTGCTAGTAGCACCAAGGTTGCTAGTTTGATCCCCGCATGGTCCACTGTGAGCTGCGCCCTCCACAACTAGATTGAAACAACTACTTGACTTGGAGCTGATGGGTCCTGGAAAAAGACACTTAAAGAAAAGTTTTTAGAAAAATGAAAGAAACAAATACAAATAAAATTCTAGGCTTCCAAACCAGGACTTCCGCCTTTAAAAAACCAAATGCACATGGCTTATCACTGGTTTGCCGCTCAGGACAAAGACGGGAGGATGCTGAGCTGACCCCTGCCCCGGCTTTCTAGGCCATGGTCTGAAGGGCAACTAGGGCTGGGGTGACTTCAGGAGAAATTAAGCACATTTTAAAAAATCCAACCACAGACTCTCGGCTGGGGCAATCATCTCAGTTTTGTTGTCCTCTTTTCATTTTCCCTGAGCAAATCTGTCTTCAAAAATGTTCTATAAATAGTGGGAAAGATTTGCAAAGGGAAATAGGGGCACAGAGGGTGGCGAGCAGGTAGGAGATAGACCATTGATTTGATGGCAAATGTTCTCCCCATTTGTCAGCTGGAAAATCTTTCGAAATCATTGAGAAAAGGTGACTTGGGCTCCTGGCTTTCCAGCTCAGTCCTGACTCACAGAAGGTGCAAATCCAAATCCAGTTTGAAGGGTTTAAAGCTTATACAACTTGGGGGATCTTTATTAAGAAAAATAATACAAAATTACAATGACCCCTTCAGGACATTGGAAAGGATTCGAGAAAGTGAGGGACCTTGAAGATTTAGCTTCATTAGCTTCATAGTAATGCCTCACCTCACAGAACACTTACATTATAAAAGCAGAAAATCCTATGCTATGTTGTACTACAAATAATTGTATATGAAGTGAACAGGTAATCCAGGATGAATTTAAGGCACAAAGTGTGGTGTTACCTAAAAGGTGGTAATAGACAGAGCAGGACAGACGGTAAGTACCATAAGCAACTAATACTCAATTATTTGGCAGTTGCACCCATTTCACAAACCAGTATAACACAAAGATAGAACAAGGGAGAAAAAAGACTCTTAGCAGCCAGAAAGGAAGTCCCCAAATCCAGTTACTTGATTTTATCTAAAAGCCCTGGGACCAATATGCTCTATGAAGCAGGTACTTAGCTTAGAGGCTTCTTGGAGCCCTCTTAATCTGATGTATTTTATGCACTTCTACCTAACTACGTAGAATACTGTTTCCTGTGCCCACAAACAAGCCATTGTGGACGCTGTCCTCTCCCTCACCTTCTTACTCCTCAAGGGCCTCTCAGAGTTGTCCCTATCCCTTTCTTTCTCAATTCGTGCTCATCCTCGGTCAGACCCCCTCATATCTTATTTCGGTTATTTGAAGGATGTAAGTGGGTCTCCAGGTTTTCATCTTGCCCAGCCCCCACATTGCTGCTGGTGATAGAAGTAAGGGGAGGGTTTCCTGGGTTGGTTAGGTGTAAAATTCAAAGACTGTGAGTCACTTAAAAGTATTAATCCAACTTACGACTACAGTTTGTTTCAATTTTTTTTTAATTAAAGTTTATTGGGGTGACAATTGTTAGTAAAATTACATAGATTTCAGGTGTACAATTCTGTATTACATCATCTATAAATCCCATTGTGTGTTCACCACCCAGAGTCATTTCTCCTTCCATCACCATATATTCGATCCCCCTTACCCTCATCTACAACCCCCTTCCCCCCTTCCCCTCTGGTAACCACTAAACTATTGTCTGTGTCTATGAGTTTTTGTTATTTGTTGTCTTGTTCTTTTTTTGTTTTTGGTTTATATACCACATATCAGTGAAATAATAGGGTTCTCTGCTTTTTCTGTCTGACTTATTTCGCTTAGCATTATAATCTCAAGATCCATCCATGTTGTCACAAACAGCAATTTTTTTAAATCAAAACAAAAAAACCCACATCATTTTGCTGGCATATATTAAGTGCAATTGGAACAAAATTTTCTGAAATTTTCATTAGGAAGGAAATAAGGCTAACGGGAAATATCTGATTTAAAAGTGCAGGAGAAGTAATCCACATGTCCATTGATGGGTGGAGGGTCTATACACACACTGGGGGAGTATAAGCTTTGAAAAGAAGCACATCCTGACACAAGCAACCACATGGATGAACCTGGAGGGCATGATGCTAGCGGAATCAAGCCAGTCACAGAAGGGCACATACTGTGTGAGTCCAGTGATCTGAGGTACCCAGAGTGTCACAATCATAGAGACAGAGAGTAGAAGGCAGATGAGGGCTGGGGGTGGGGGGTGTTAGTACTGTAGATGCAGGAGTGTCTACCTGAGATGGCCCCACTCCAGGCAGGAGTCAGAGCCAGCGCTGGACCATCTCACTCCCCCTCCCTTCTCTTCTCAAGATGCAGGTCATGTAATCTGAGATGCAGGTCAGTAACCATCTACCCTCTGATGTTCCCAAAGTATTCACTCACACCCTCCATTCCAGTTAGCTTGTTTGTTAAGAGAGACGGTTTAATCATCACACAGATGGAAATAGGGTTAACAAAAGAGTAGAAAGGGATGGGGTTTGTTCACAGTGGGGTTGGCTGATAATGGGCCATTGGTCAGGGTCCGGCTGACACCCAGCTGAGGGGGTTGTGGGGAGCAGGGAGAGATGAAAGGAGACTTGCTTTCTGTGGCGTGGATGAGGCCTCCACAGGACGTCTTTCCGCAATACACTGGGGAAGGCCATGCTTTCAGTATGTCCCCACGCCCTTTCGTGAGCCTTACTCTGTGCGCATGCACTTCCCTCCGCCTTCCGCTAGTGTCTAACTTGGGGTGGGAACAGAAATCGCAGCATTCTGGGACTGGGGAAGTTCGGAAAGCTGCTAGGACCCCACAGAGAATGCATTTCTGGTCGTTGTCGGTGACTCCAGCTGATGTTCTGAAACACAAGGCCCAGGCCCCGAGCACACAACTGTCCCCAAGGGATGCTCTGTCCAGAACATGCTCTTGCGCTCACAAAGGACTCGTAACTGGCCTGGGAGAAGGGCCAGAATGAAGCCCGTGCTGGGAAGTGCGTGGTGTCACCGTGAGTCAGCGTCGGTAATGAAAACCCAACACAGCTGTGTTTATTGGAAGTCACTTGCGGTCAGCAAGAAAGGTCAGCCCCAGATGGCCTGCTCCTCTGCAGGAGTGACCTTGGAGCTGGGGATCGCTTCTGTTCTGTTTACACAATGACGTCTCGGGTGGACACTGACTCTTTGAGTTCACATGCTACTTAAGCTCAAGAAACACAAATTTGATATTTTAGCATATGTGAACTTGCTTCCATTTTCTTCTCTAGAAGTGCAGGTGGCTGGGAGCTAGAAACGAGATGAAGAAGAGCCAGATCAGAAAAGGGTTCCTACAGTGAAGTTTAGGGAGCAAGATTGGAAACTGAGGATTGTATTGTTCGCCTCTGAACTGTCCCTCAGCCTCTGACAGCGGGGAGCGGACTCAGCAGGGTTTTGGGGTGAAGACACCACAGGGAAAGCTCAAGCTGGACCTCCAGGCATTGAGAGGGGCCCTGAGAGCACCCTCACCTCTGATCAGCAAGTTGGGTAAGGGTCAGGCCAAGCTCACTGGACCATGGGGACCCCTGTCTAGGCAGCACGGGGGTCCAAATGAGTCTGCAGTTAACAACTCCAAACTGCAAATCAGAGTGCTTTGGATAGCAGACACACCCATTAAAAACAAGGAGGGATGGAAGGAAGAGAGAGAGGGAGGTAGGAAGGGAGGGAAGGAGGGAGGTCCTAGAAAATTTCAGCAGAAGGCTGAGTCCCCTTGCTAGACCAGGACGTCCTTGAATTGTATGGGGTGCCACTGTCTCTGTCCATGGACTCCAACTAGCTGGTCCAGTAGGACATGGGACTGGTGAGGGGATCAGAGGTACAGAATTAACCCCAAAGCATGGCCAGATGGCCTTTTGCTCACAGCAAGAAGAAAGCCACCAGTCTCAGCAATAAAATTAGCATTTATCAAGTGTCTGCAATTCATCAGGAATGCTCACAAGTGCTGTTATGTCTTAATCCCCTGCTGGGTGCCCATTATGTGGCTGGCCAGTCGACATGCCCATGCTCCTACCCTGAGGCCATTGTTCTTACCGTGACATCATGGTTTTTCAAACCCCTGGAAGTTCATAGCAGATTGTTAGGGAGGCTGTTTTAAAATGTACCCAGGATTTGTTTTACTCAGGCAAGGTGAGATATGCAGACACGGAAATGACTGCCATCAAGGAAGAAGTTTTATGTTCACAGATTCCAAGAGACAGGAGGCATGCAGGGCAGGGTCCCCAGGGAAGCACCAGGGAGGTCCAGAGGAGGAGGGAGACTTTACTGTGGTTTCCACAGAACAGATGGGTTAGGGTCAAAAGCTGCAGGTTTGGCTAGTTTGAGTAACTCAGGGTTCTGGGGACACCCTGCATTGTCTGGTAACCACCCTGAGTAATTAGAGCCTGAGGACAGTGGCCCAGAGTGAGAGTGCCATTGGGAAGGTGACTGGGTGTGGGCTGAGTGGTCTCGGTTTGCATTTGAAAGACTCACTCTCAGGTGAGTTATTTACTACCCCTAGGGGTTGGCTAACCTTGGGAGGGGCGGTCCCTCCAGCATCAGCAAGGCCCCAAATGTCAAAACAACTTGAGCACAGAAAACTAGTAACAATCGTTAATATACAGCCTGGCTGTGCTCAATGAACATGTCTAAGTTCAAAGATAAACTTCTGTGTTTCTCAGCCTTGGCTCCAGTGACCAGACGTACTGGTGACAGTGACAGAAGGAGACATAAGAAGGCCAGCTGAAGGCCGAGTGACACCCCCACATGCTCTACCTGTGGAGAGCAGGCAGTGATTCATGTAGGAAGACTGGTGGAAGACAGCAGTCCACAGGAGGATGGGGACACCAAACTGAGAAACCTAAAAACTGGGGCTATGTTGACTCTGAGAATATCTCTTCTAGGTTTGTTGGTTCCAATTTTATAGATTTGTAAAGCTATTTTATATTCACTTATTTGCTAGGTTTTACAGTTGTATAAACTCTATGAGGTCAGACAATTAAGTTTGCGAACTTGTTGCAACAATATTGCTAACCTTTTTTTTTTTATATCAGAGGGATTATTCATTATGAATTTGTACCAACTGGACAAACAGTTAACCAAGTTTACTATTTGGAAGTGCTGAAAAGGCTGCATTAAAAAGTTAGACGACCTGAACTTTTCACAAACAATTCATGGCTCTTGCATCACGACAATGCACCAGCTCACACGACACTGTCTATGAAGGAGTTTTTAACAACTAAACAAATAACTGCATTGAAACACCCTCCCTACTCACCTGATCTGGCCCCCAGTGACTTCTTTCTTTACCCAAAGATAAAGGAAATATTGAGAGGGAGACAATTTGATTACATTCAATACATCAAGTGTAATACAACGACAACAGCTCTGATGGCCATTCCAGAAAAAGAGTTCCAAAATTGCTTTGAAGGGTGGACTAGGCACTGGCATCGGTGCACAGCTTCCCAAGGGGAGTACTTCGGAGGTGACCGTAGTGATATTCGGCAATGAGGTATGTAGCACTTTTTCTAGGATGAGGTCGTTAACTTAATTGACCTCATATATATAGAATATAAACCCAGATTTACATGTGTGCTTTTTAATGAAATATGCACACAAATATAAAGACAAAAAAGTCAATATCAAAGAACTGTCAAGAAATTCTTTTCTTAATAACAACAAAAAAGTCAGTGTGTTCCTGTTTGGAACTGCACTTGACAGCTCCTCCTTTCAGCTGCCCAGTGGGAGCACAGTCCGCATTCACATGGGGTGGCCCTTGTGGAAGACACACACAGTCACATGTGTGACTTTCTCCTGTATGTGACATGTGCAAGTGTTGTGATGGCTGCAACATGACCATGGACAAAGGAAACAGGACACACAGAGAATAACCGAAGAGCAGACCTTAGCAGCCAAGAAAAGAGGCAGAACAATGTGCAGACACTGTGAGGTTATTTATTGTGGTAAAATATACATCACACAGTATTTGTCATTGTAACCATTTGTAAGTGTACACTTCAGTGGCATCAAACACATTCACCTTGTTGTGTAACTATCGCCACTGCCAACACCCAAAACTCTTCATCTTTAACAAAAATTCTGTCCTCATTATACTAAGTCCCTCCTCCCCCCAGCTGCTGAGAACCTCTATTCTTTCTGTGCCTACAAATCACCTATGGTAAGAAGTCCTTCCATGTTGGACTTTCACTCTGCACATGTCCTCGGGGTCCATCCATGTGGTAGCATATGCCAGAATTTCCACCCTTTTTAACGATGAGTAATATTCCATTGCATGTATACACCTATATGAGTACAAGAAAAACCTACAGCCTTTCCTCCTCCTGTGCATTTCTCCTTTAATTTCACACAGAACACTTCACTTCTGACACTTCTGGTCACCAAAGGTGTGGAAGTTTTCCCCAGTCCAAGCAATTCTCCGACTCAGCTGGGTGTCCTACCATTTAACTCTATTCTGACACTATTTACTTAGAGATAGTGTCAGATCCCTCAGGTTAAAGGCTCAGTCCCACAAGACTGCCCCCCACTTCAGACACCAATCACAAGTACCAGGTCCCCACGTCACCCACACTTCTGCTGCCTTGGCTAAAAGGGGAGGTTTCTGTCAACCAGCAAAACATAACTCTCAAAAAAATCCACCAAAAGATCAGTTTATTCGGGAAAATAAAAAAGAAACAAAGCCACCAAGGAGTGTGTATACACACACTTGCCAGCCAGTGTCCCAACCAGCCAGCCACGTGGAAAAAGAGTCCGGAGATTAACATGGCTTCCCCCTTTATTTGCACCCCTCACCCCACCGGAAGTTACCACAAAGTTCAACAGGAAGTCTAGACTAGAGAGTTAACAAGGGGCCCAGCTCCACCCCATAGTCCTCCCAGCTCTATGGTTAAGCATCTTAAGATGACAGTTCACTTTTATCATTTCCAAAACCCCCACCTCGGGTTTGGTTAATTTGCTAGAGCTGCTCTCAGAACTCAAGGGAATGTGTACATATGTTTACCAGTTTAGTGTAGGAGCCTGACTCAGAGAAACTATGCTATCCCGCAGCACATGACCTAATTCCTGGAACAGTCAGTTTGCCCTTAAAAGGTCACGTCTCTGATAAGTAAAGCCCCTTCCTCATTCCGCTCTCTCCTTCCTCATTCACTCCCCGCCCAGTTTACCCTAACCCATATAATCTTGTAGCTGCAATAAAAAAATTTGAGGCTTGATCAGAACTTTGTCTTGCCTCCATTTCTTCGCGCCTCCTATTTTCTCTTTTCAGGGTGTCTCCCTTCGGTCCCTGTTGAATGCCCCGCTGGTTGGGGCAGTTTAGTAAAGGACATGATAAGGTTACAGATGAACACTTGAGCAAGAGAGACATGGGCGAGGTCTGGGAGAGGCCCAAGCTCAGGAACCTGTGTCCCTGTGTGTTCGGGTGTGTCATCCTCTCGGTGTGGATGTGTCCATCAATGTGGAAATTCCTCACACCCCCTACTATTAGGATTTTATGGAGATTTTATGCCTCAGTAGGCATGAGCAGTCATTGACTCTGGTTCCAGCCCCTCCACCCTCTCTGGAGGCGGGGGTGAGGGCTGACAGTCCCAAGCTTCTAATCACAGCCTGGTCTTTTTGGTGACAGCCCCCATCTAGGAGCCATTCAGAGCCCACGGATGATCACCTCATTAAGCAAAAGATGCTCTTATCACTTAGGAAATGAAACGATTTCAGGAGCTCTGACAAGGAAGTGAGCAATACACACATTTTCATTATCTCACATGGGTAGCTCCGATCTTTCGGCTGTTGTGGAAAATGCTTCTGTGGACATAGGTGCGAGTATGTGTTTGAGGCCTTGATTCCCATTCTTCTCATATAAGCTGAGGAGTCAAAGTGGTGTGGGGACAGAGCCAGAAGTGCAGTTTCCAGGCTCTCGGCCTCATGTGGAAAGGGCTGGCTCGGGTAGTAAATGGCCATCAACTGTGACCGGATGGCCATCAGCTGTGGCTAGTTGGCCGTCAGCTGTAACCAGTGAGCCATTGGCCAGTAATATAACTGCCATGATTAGCTAGCAGCGGATGGTGGCTGGCAAGCGCGGATTGCAGTTAGCAAGTGGGGTCGGTTGGCAGAGAAGCAGACGGTAGATTGCGGATCGTGTGGCTCCTGCTTCCTATGTCTCCAACCCAGTCGCCAGCGAGACTATAGTGGTATGAACCTCCCATCCATGGCTCTGTTGGTGTTCCTTTTTGGCCTCGCCATATGCTGCATTCTTGTGCGGGGAGGGGGAACAGGGTCCCTGCATGACACATGGCATAATGAGCAGGGTACAGTGCCAGCCAAAACTCTCCGAAGGACGGTGGAGCAGTTTGTGCATAAGAACACTCAGTCTCAGGAAGCCTGTGAGGAGCGGTGCCAGGAATAGGAAACACGATATGCCTGGGAGAAACATGACCCCTTGGTGAATTGGTGGTCTTCTCAAGCCTCTGGATAGCATGCTGCCCTATTGGCAAAGCAAGCATCATCTTCCTTTTGGTGGTCTGCTGCTGCTGTGGGTTCCTACAGTTGTGGATATTTTACACTGAGACCTCCACCCAATCGGACACCTGGCATGGTGAGCAGGATTCCGGCCAGGTAGGAATGGTGTCTGACTCTGGGCAGGAGAACAGGTGGCCCCCACACTGTGTGTGGTGCCGGGTAGCCACTGTTCTAGGGAGCTGGAGCCCCATGGAGGGGTGGGAGGACGTGGATAGTCAACCAGCATAGGCTGGAGAAAGCGAAGGTCGTTGAGGCTGTGTGGACTGGGAAGTGCTTGCTGGGGCAGCCCAGATGTGGGACTTATGGTCCCAGGAGGAGATACTTGCTCAGTCCTCAGTGGAGGATGCGGTTGAGGTCAAGGTCATCCCTCACCCCCAGGTCGGGAGGACTTGGAACCCTCGCCTTGCAGGGGGGACACACATTGTCAGGCCAATGCACAGCCCTTGTGAATGACTGTGGACTATGGGGAATTGCCTTCCATCCCTGATTTGATGGACCGCTTAACTGTTAGCTTGGGAAAGTACCACCATGCAGTGGAACCGGTGGATATTTGCTTCCTGTGTCTCGCCCAGCCGCCAGCAGGAACAGAGTGGTATGACCCTCCTATCTATGGCTCCGTGGGTATTCCTTTTTGGCCTTGCCATATTCTGTGTTGTTATGTGGGGAACGGGAACAGAGTCCCTGCATGACAGTTGGGTATGATGGTAATTCCATGCTTAATCTTTTCAGAAACTACCCAACTGTTTTCCACAGAGTTTGCCCCATTTACATTCCTGCCAGCAATAAATGAAGGTTCCAAGTTCTCCTGCTGCTCACCAACGCTTGTTCTTTTAGTTTCTTTTTTATCATGGCCACACTTGTGGGTGTGAAGTGCCTCTGACTGTGGTTCTGACTTGCATTCCCTGGTGGCTGACCTTGTGGAGCACTGTCGTGTGGGTGTTGCCATCTATGTAGCTTCCAGTCCTTCGAGAGGCAGACATTGTCTTGCCTTCTCCATAATGGACCCTCATCTCCTTTGCAACAGACTGTAGCTTTGTTTGGGCCTCCCCTCTGGGAAGGTGATCCTGTCCTTAACTAAGGGCAAATCCTAAACTCCAGTCTTAAATGAGGCATAGTAATCCATTCCCTTTGCTGATTGTTTCAAAGGGCACATTCTGGCCAAGGAGATATGAGGGGAAGTTTGCTAAGGACCTTCTGAGAAAGACTTTTGTACAACTAAAATGGCAGAAGGGAAAGGCAGTCGTTTTTCTTCTGGACATTGTGGTTGTGGACAAGATGCCTGGAGCTGTGCAGCCATCTTACCACCATGAGGGCAGTTATCCTGGAGGCAAAGCCAACCTGCAGAGGATGGCAGAGCAGAAAGAGGAAGGTCCCTGGGCCCAAAAAACATTGTTGAGTTACCAGATTAGCCAAACTTTGAGCTGCCCCACCTTGGGACATCTTGCAATCATAAATCTGTAACTGACAAGGATATTGGAGTCAGAGTTTTCTCTTTCTTACAGCCAAAGTTATCCTAACTAGGATTTAAATTTTTTCTTATTTGAAATACATGCAATTATACATATAAACATTAATTTAGTCACCAAATATTTATGGCACCAAGTGTTAATTTAATCTTTGTTAGTACTCTACTAGCTCACAGTTTTCTTTGGAAGATAAGTAGATGTGATACAAAATGTCACATGATTAAATATAAAAGGAAATACACAGACAGTAAAGGAATCAGAGGGAGGAGTGAGGTTGGGACCTGGAGCAAGGCTCTGGGTCAAAGTGGAGGTCACAGCTGGGCTGGACCCTGGATGCACTCAGGATGGGAGCAGGAGGAAGGGAAGGCAGTACCTTCCCCCTCCTCTCCCTTTAGTGACTTTTCCTCCTGAAAGAAAAAACATACACATCTGCCCAGGATGGAGCTGAGGGGTCTCCAAGAGCAACTGAAAGCAATTCTCTCCCTCAGCAAAGATAAGGTTTGAAAACCTCATCCTCCCTGCGTTCCTTCAAGTACAAACTATTTTCAAAATACTCTAGCACATTTGTTGCAAACTGTTTTCATCATTTGGAACTTGCGATCTCACCTAAAAGAAATGTGAGTTTATTCAGCTCAGAGGTTTGAGATGTGACAGGAGGAGGCCATGAGCTGAAGCTGAACACGGAGAGGAAGAAATGTGCTGGGGGGGGTGGGGGGGAACACTTCAGATTTTCAGATTCTTTCATGCAGTGCTAAAATAAAAAAGAAACAGGGAGGGAGGGAGGGAGGGAGGGAGGGAGGGAGGGAGGGAGGGAGGGAGGGAGGGAGGGAGGGAGGGAGAGGAAGGAAGGAAGGAAGGAAGGAAGGAAGGAAGGAAGGAAGGAAGGAAGGAAGGAAGGAAGAAAGGACAACTGAACCCAAAGGAGCACCTTGGGCCTAGTGAGGGGCTGCAGAGCAAGGAGAGGACATGTTTCTTGGTTCAGTGGCCAATTGTCCTCTCCTCTCATTGTTACACACTGAGGGACCGCTCCCAACAGCAGCATCTTATTATCTATAAACCCGGCTGTTGTGTGTAAGTAAATATTCCCAGGAAGGGCACGCCTGGAGTGAGCCTCCGGTCCCCAGGGAGAGGCTGTGGGCCTCTGAGGAAGAGCACAGAGGCGTAGAGAGCCAGCCTGGGCTTTTGCCAGGAGCTGGAAGGGTCATTGAATCCCCCGTTACTTAACATTGGAAGGGGAACAAGTAGGCCTCGCTTGCAATGCCACTGGAAGCAGTGAAATCAGTTTGTTCCCGGCTGTCAGTCACCACGGGCAGGGCCAAGAGCTGGCAAGAAGCCTCACCTTCACAGACAGAATCACATTCAGACATTTGAGTGTATTTTTAAAGTAATTGTGTTTCATGTGTGTATGGTGGCGAGGAAGGGATGTTAAAAGCATGAATTTGTTAAATGTGATTTTATTTGGAGACATACAAGGCCTGACAATTAAGTATGTGACTTGTTGCAACGATGTTGCTCACCTTTTTTAGAAAAACTGGCAAAAGATCTGAATAAGCACTTCATAAATGAGATGATCTAAATACCCAATAAACATATGAAAAGGAACTAAATCTTTCAAACATCAGGGAAATCAAATTGAAACCATAATGAGATACCACCTCACAACCAATACAATAGTTGAAAATTAAACAGACTGAGTTTTACCCCAAGTTGGTAAAGCTGTGAAGTAGCAGGAAAGCTTGTACAGTGCTGGCGGGGTATCAGAGGGATTATTCATTATGAATTTGTACCAACTGGACAAACAGTTCACCAAGTTTACTATTTGGAAGTGATGAAAAGACTATGTGAAAAAGTTAGATGAAAATGACCTGAACTTTTCCCCAACAATTCATGGCTCTTGGATCACGACAATGCACCAGCTCACTCGGCACTGTCTGTGAGGGAGTTTTTAGCCAGTTAACAAA
Source organism: Rhinolophus sinicus (assembly GCF_057876585.1). Classification (NCBI taxonomy): domain Eukaryota; kingdom Metazoa; phylum Chordata; class Mammalia; order Chiroptera; family Rhinolophidae; genus Rhinolophus; species Rhinolophus sinicus. The sequence goes on from NC_142506.1 coordinate 42,445,874, forward strand.
TAACTGTATTGGAACACCCTCCCTACTCATCTGATCTGGCCCCCAGTGACTTCTTTCTTTACCCGAAGATAAAGGAAATATTGAAAGGAAGACATTTAATGACATACAGGACAGCAGGGGAAATACAATGACAGCTCTGATGTCCATTGCAGAAAAAGAGTTCCAAAATTGCTTTGAAGGGTGGACTAGGCGCTGGCATCAGTGTATAGCTTCCCAAGGGGAGTGCTTGGAAGGTGACTGCAGTAATACTCAGCAGTGAGGGATGCAGCACTTTTTCTAGGTTGAGCTTGTGAACTTCATTGCCTGATCTCGTGTGTGTCTCCTAAAGTTTACCACCTCTTCCTTTCTTAAAAATAAACTCTTATTGACATATAACAGGTACATCAAAAAATGCACAAGCCGTGAGTGTACCGTCCAGTGCATTTCACAGGATGACCCTACACACATGTTCCACCAGATGAAGGCAAAAGAGAATGAGAAGCACACCAGCATCCTCCTGTCCCCACCCTGCCCAGGTCAGGCTCCCTTCTTTCCAAAAGTCCCCACTGTCCCCTCTTCTGATATCTTTGGTTACTTTGGCCTGTTTTAACCTTAATATAAATGTAATCATCCAGTGTGTGTCCTTCTGTTTCTACCTTACTTTCCCCAACAAGACACTTATGTGACTCAGCCACATTACTGCACACAGCACATTGTCACTGCTGTATGGGATCCACTGTATGGACACACCACAGGTTATTTTTCTGTTCTATTGAGGGATTTAGGGTTGTTGCTGCTTTTAACTCTTGCAAATCATGCCAATAGAAACATTTTTCGTTTATGCACTTCGGGGAGGAGACTGGGACAGCTAACAGTGGAATTGCTGGGTCATACAGGAAACAGGTGTTCAGTGCCAGACAGTCTCCCATGGAGGTGATCCAGCCCACACCCCACCAGCACTGTACAAGCTTTCCTGCTACTTCACAGCTTTACCAACTTGGGGTGTTGTCAGTCTGTTTAATTTTCAACTATTGTATTGGTTGTGAGGTGGTATCTCATTATGGTTTCAATTTGATTTCCCTGATGTTTGAAAGATTTAGTTCCTTTTCATATGTTTATTGGGTATTTAGATCATCTCATTTATGAAGTGCTTATTCAGATCTTTTGCCAGTTTTTCTATTGGGCTGTCTGTTCTTTTCTTATTGATCTGTAGGGGTTCTTCACACATTCTTGATACAAGCTTTCTTATTACATGTTGCAGATGTCTTCTTTCTTTTAATGGTGTATTTTTATGAACAGAAGTCATAAATTTTACTATAGTTCAATTTATATATCTTTTCCTTTATGGTTAGTACTTTTTGTTTCCTCTTTATCTCAAAGTCATGGAGACATTCCCCAGTGTTTCAGTCTATAAACCTTATTATTTTACCTTTCACAATTTCATCTATAGTCTACCTGATATTGCTTTCTATGTATGATAGAGGTTAAGATTATATATTTTTATATTTCAATGGATATACAATTGACCCAGCATCATTTATTTAACTTTGTTTTTGCATCATTTATTTTTAAAAACCTCCTTTCTACCCTTTGTGTCATGTGTTCATGTGACAGGTCTGTTTTCTCTGTCCCACTGGTCCCCCATATAGTCTTACTGCCACATTGCCATAAGTCTTGACACCTAGTAACAGTGTATGTTCTCTGGCTTTTTTTGTCTTTCTAAACATTGTCTTAGCAATTCTTAGTCCTTAATATTTTGATATAAATTCTAGAATAAGCTGGTCATTTTCTATAACAACTGCTGCGGGGACATTGATTAGAATATCATTAAATCTACATAAATCATTTCAGAAGGAATCAACAATAAATATTTCCCTTTCAGTCTGTAATGTGGTGTATTGTTCCTTTTGTTGAATTTTTCAATTTCTCTCAGGAATGTTTTACAGTTTTCTGTATAGAAGGTTTGCCCATCTTTTGTTAGGTTTATTCTTAAATATTTGATCTAAATGCAATTTTTAATTTTATTTAACGTTTGTTGATGTTATGTAGAAATGTAATTGACTTTTTTTTAATTAAAGTTTATTGGAGTGACAATTGTTAGTAAAGTTACATAGGTTTCAGGTGTACAATTCTATAATAATCATCTATATATCACATTGTGTGTTCACTACCCAGAGTCAGTTCTTCTTCCATGTAATGACTTTTGTGACCTAGCCTTTTATCCTTGGTAAATTTATCTATTAATTCTAATAATTTATATATAGATCCTATTAGATTTTCTACATATATCATGTCATTGGGGAATAAAGACAATTTATTTTTCCCATTCCAACCTGTATGCATTTTTTTCATGTGCTTTAGTTCACTGGATGAGCTCTCCAGTATCATATTAATAGAAATTCAGACGGTGTGCAGACATTTCATTCTTGACCTGAGGGGAAAACTTAATTTTATTATTTAATATAATGTTTATTTTTAGTCAGATAAAGAAAGTTTCATTCTATTCCTAGTTTGTTAAGAGTTCTTTTTTTAAAGTCACAAATAAACACTGAATTTTATAAAATTCTTTTCCTTGTTCCATTGAGATGATGATATGATTTTGTTCTTCATTAGTTAATGTGATGTTACTTTGATAGATTTTCGAATGTTAAACTCACCTTGAAACTTGATCTTGAAATATTATCTTACATATATATATCTTGCTGGGTCCAGTTTGCTGAAGTTTCACATGGGGTTTGAATCTCTGCTTATGAGAGAGAGGTCTATGGTTTCTCTTTCTCTGAGTTGGAACAGGGAAGAGCCGCCTCAGCTCTGGCTGCAACAGCAGGGAGGCTCGTCCATCTCCAATAAGTCTCGCTCCCCGGCTGTTGTCTTGGGGCTTCAACCCTACCTGGAGGATTTGGCAGGCACCCTCCTCCCTTGGCTCTTCTGCATCAATTTTTGTCTCCCTGCCCGTCCCATGAGAGTGCCCAAAGCTCTGATGAACTTCTCAGCATAACAGCCTGTTCTGTCCTGGAATGGGCTGTGGTCTCGCAGGAGAGGTGGGCTAAGGGCTGGAATCAGCCTTCTCAGGCTTTCTCTCCGTGACCTCGCAGTCTCACTGGTCACCATCCTCTGCCTACAAACATGTTTTGTTTTATCTTTTCCTCTTTTGTGCAGCTCTTCCAATTTTTGTCAGTGGAAAAATGGATCCTAACAACGATCAGTCCTCGCTTCCCTTTAATCCCCTCCTGGGGTGTCAGCCCTTCACACCAGACTAGTGGTACTTTCCTGCTCTGCGGTTGCCCTCCACCCATTCTCCACACACTGATGGGTGATCTTTGTAAAGTATGACTTTGTATGACATGTCACCCTCCTACTTATTATACAAGTCTGCAATGATTCCCAGAACCCTGCAGCCCTAACCTCCAGGACTTTAAACAGGTGGTTCCCCAGCACCCCAATGCTGCCACCTCCCCCATCACGTGCCACATCTACCCTAAACCTGGCCTCCATTCTGGGTCACAGGTTTGCTCACTGTTCTCAGGATACATCAGAAGCTGCTGTCTCTGAGCCTTTCCCCCTCTACCCTCCTGCCCAGAACACTCTTCCTTCTTCACATGGTCACCTTCTTCTCTGTGACTAATTCAGGTTCCCTTGCCCATGAAGTTGTCTCGACATCTGTACCTTGTGACACTGTCCCTCATAGCCATGTCTGAAGTGCCTTTCAAATGGTAAAATGGAGACTTTGTGTTGCTCATCAATTTATCTGTGTTCACTTTTCCTATCTCCCCAACCAGCTAAACGACCTTGCAGAAGTCAGCCCTTTGCAGGCCTAATGGCTCTCACAGACAGAGAGGTGCTCAGACACATGTGACACGCAGAGGCTCTGTACGTGTTGTGACTGTGGGCCTCGGAGCTGCCCCTCAGGTGTGTCTGGCTCCGGCATTCCTAGCATGGGGGGGGGGGGGGTGCTGCTCTCCCCGTCCTTTCTCAAGTGAGGGTCCATGTTACTGGCACGTGGGTAGAGGAGCTGTGTGTCCATTCAAGGGATAAGGTTGAAAAGCCTCCTTTTCTGGAAAACAGAAGCCGACCCACCCCCATCATACAGAATACGTGAAAAATAGGCTTTTCTTCCCAAGAGCCACTGGGAGCTTGACCTTGACTGTAAGCACACATGCCCTGCCCTGCTGGCTGCTGTCACAGTGGCAGGATGGTGACAGTGAGGTTGCTGCTGTTGCTGCTGAGAGGTGATGAAGGAAGGGAAGGGAAGATACGGCCTCACTTCCTATCTGTAGACCGGAAGAACAGACCCTGCCTCTAACCTGTCAGAAAAACCTGCCTAAATAAAGACGACGACAACATTCAAGGCAGGCTTTCTCAAACTTGTTCAGGAGCAAACAATTCAAACCAGAGGACACTTTTCTCTTTGGGTGACCCCGTAAGACAGACAGTAATCATGAGAGCTGCCTTAGGACACCTACTTGTTCTTCGTCGTCTCAAGCCTTCACAACAAAAACCTTGGCCAGGTGGACACCACTGGTCTCCATTTCACAATTAGGAGACGAAGTTTCCAGAGGTAAAGTGACTCGTGGAGCCAGCTGGGAGTCTGTGCTGAGGCTGTTTCTCTGATGGTGACATGTCACCTCTGAAGCCCACAGTTCCCACCTCAGCCTGCCACACTCCCCCAGTCCAATATTTTCATTTTGGTGTATGAACCAGCAGTGAAAGTGCTGCCAGAGAGCAGCCCTGCATTTTAAGTACCTGCTATCACATCATAAGCAAATGATTTTAAAGTCAGCACGGTTGGCGGCTATGGTTTTGTCCATGTGTTAATTTACTCCTGTTTCCATTTGTTTTGTTCTCTATACCTCTTAGCACACAAGTAGTAGGAGTCGTTACAGTTTCCTGAAAACTTTATGAGAGGAATTTGAAAATAGACAACGTTCTCTCTTAATTTAATTTTCGTTTAATTAGGGGGAAAAAAATCCCTCTATTATTTTATTCTAGCCCAGAGAGCCCTGGGTTGAGGTCAGGGGCCAAGGGCGTGCCCTTTTAAAAGGACTTGGTGGCCTGCCATCCTTCCCCCATGTAACCTCATTGTGCCCTCCAGCTCCAGGGAAGGGCAATTTGGTCAGTGGGTGGAAGTCAGCTTTCAACTTCCTGGAGCAGGTGCACGTGGATGGGCAGCGTGAATTGACCTGTTTTGTGTTGATAAACCCTGGGGATCTACTAACTGTGTTTGGGCAATTACCTCATTTCACAAATACTGTAAGAGTCGGAGAATTTCTAAATTTCTGACCCATGGGAGGAACTGATGGCTTGGCTTCCTTCCTGCCTTGCCCTTAACTCTCCGAATAATCTTATTGTATGCACCTGTCTGTTATGCCATGCTCCTGCAGCGGTCCTCATGTCAGGTTTCCGAGAGGCCAGCAATGTGCTATGTTGGATGCAGGCAGACAGACATTTGTGTTCTGGCTTCCTCTTACTAGCAGTTTGTCCTTGGGCGAGTGACAGGACCTCTGTTTTAAGTGGGTGGTAATAACCTCACAGGGTTATTTTGAATGTTGAATGAAATACTACCTGGTACATAATAAATACTCAATAAATACTCTATAACTTTAATGTTATAAACTCTCTGAAACTGTAGAATGATACATTTAAAACTCTCACTTTATGCTAATTATGTATGTAACAGGGTTGATTTAAAAACTGCTTCATCTATTCATTCAACAAATGCACATGCCAAGCACTAAGCACCCCACACAGCTGCATGGCCACAGCGACAAGCCGTAGTGTAGTGAGACCCTTCTGTGGAACGCAGCACCCAACACTGGGCCATAAGTCTCAGGCTCTGAGCTGCAAAAAGCCTCAGATTTGGGTGGGGTGCTGGCTGTGTGTCAAGGGCAGCAATGGCAAGTTTCACTAATCCCATCGGTGGAATACAAGAGAAAGTTGAACCCAGGAACAGGGTCAGGGTCCTTCAAAACTGAAACCGACAGTTGTTTCATTGAGGCCCTCAGAGGGCCTGCTGGTATCTTTGGTTCAGTATTTATCTTGCATAACTTAATAAACTATTGTCAAGAAATAGCATCAGTAATACTGTACGGATAGTAGAGGAAACATGAATAAGAGATTTACTCATTAGGTGCTAAAGTTGTCCACACCTTCTTGACCTGTGACAAGTGACCTGAGTTACCGATGGATGGCCTCCCTGGGGCTCTTCACTGCCCAGCTGAGGCCCCTCTACTCCGTCTCCTCTTTCCAATCCCAGCTTTTCTCTGAATATCCCAGGGCTTGACCTTGAGTCTCTGTCTCTGTGGTCCTCACCTCAGTTCACTCTCTGTAGGACTTCACTCTGTCAGGAGAACTTGTTCACTGTTCAGAGACAAGACCCAAGGAAGAAACCATGGAGCCACCATTGAGCCCTGACCCTTACTGTCAGTTCTGCACCCGCATCCAGCTGCCTGCCCTTGAGCCTTCATCGTCTCCCATCCATCTGAGTGCCCACATGGCATCTCTCGCACCCACCTGGGGTTGGCCTGGGAGTTATGTGGACACGGAACTCAAGGACCCCTTCACCACCCCACTTCCCTGGCACATTTTCATCAGTTCTTTCTTGGCAAATATTAGCAATGTAGCATGAGGTCTCTAAGTGACCTCTGCCCCTGGTTTTGTTTGAGGTTTCTGTTTTCATTTTCTCCACTTGAGTCCAGCTCAGCTTGCCTCCAAATTCATTATTCTTTGGGTTGATGCAAACTCTGTGTCTGATGATGAATTTCTTGCCTTTCTTCCATCTTTGTTCTGAGTCCCACTTCATTCCCCTGGCAGAGCCCCAGGACACCTGGGCTGTGGGTGGGTGTGAGCAAGCAAGGCATTTGACTGTTGGCCATGGGGTACTTAACCAGCTCTGTGAACCATTAGCTCAGCCTGGAGGAGCTCCTGCTGGTAAGGACCCACAGCCACCTTCTGGTGGCCTGCACGGAAGGATGAGAGATGAGGGGTGGGGTAGGTGGTGGAAAAAAACCTGTCACTCCGGGTCCCACCTGACCTTCAGGACAGGAGGTGAGTCCATCCCATGCAGGAAGTCTCCATGGAAACCACTCTGGCTAGCTCTCTCCAGAGGGTCCTCTGGCCTCTACCTCAGCTGGAGTCCCACCTAATAAACCCTCTTATTAAAAGTTCCTGGGGATTTTAATAGTGAAGACAAGTCCAGGGAACCTCATGCCCAAGATGGCGAGAGAATAGAGAGGGAGGCTGTTACAGAGCCTGGAACACAGAGCTGGCCAGGTCTGAGAGGAAGTAGCCCACCCAGAAAAGCCTTGACTTTGGGTCCAGCTCTCTATCTGCTGCTGTGTGACTTTGGGTAGGACACGTTACCTCTCAGAGCTTCAGTGTCCTCATCTGTACAACGGGGGTGCCTCATGCTTTGTTGTTAGAATTCACTGAGCTGATGCAAGACCCTCCAGAAGCATGAGTCCTGCTCCCCTTGGAAGGATGAAGGACACCACACAAATCCTGCAGCCCAGCCAGCTAACACATGACTCACTGAACAGGAAGAATTGCAATGAAGGGTGGAGAAGGTGCAGGATGAAAGGTGCCAGTGCACAGACATTTCAGAAGACATAGAAGTTCAAGCCCAGGACTCTTCTCCTGATAAAATACACCCAGGCAACTTTCCTTGGCCATGGTTAGTTCTCCTGAGGCCCTGTCCTCCCTCAGACCTGCTCTCCCCTCCCACCTGTCCCCTCCTATTAGCTTCCAGTGAGGTGTGAGAGGCACAGAGGTTCCCACAAGGGCTGAGCCACTGTCCTCTGAGCCCCTGCTGTCTTAAGGGGCCTGGGGCCACCAGTCTTCTAAAGCAGTTCTCAACTTCTGAAGCGCTGAGCCTGTCTAGGTTCTGAGGTAACATCCCAAGTCCCCTGCGTTTACTTCCTTCTTGAGACCCTAAAACAGCCAGGGGATTGAATGCTAGTGAGCAGAAATAGAGCCTGGGTCGGTGGCTGCACAGCGGCACCCTCCTAGGGAGAGTCTGCTCCACGGGTCCTGGTGGAGAGCACGGGGCTCCCTGCCCCGTCTTGAGTCCCCCATTTCTTCTGTCCCCTGCTCTTGTCCTGCTTCATACACAACACACCCCGAATCTGATTTTAGTGTCTACAAAATTCCCCGAACAATCGCCATTGCTCACGGACTAGCTGTGCTTCTGGTTTCGTTCTCTGTCAACCACGTAAGGAAACAACTACCTTCGTGGTCATCTGCTGGCACTCAGCAGCTGTTCTTGTAAGTGAGCGAATCAATGTTTGTGTCACGAGAGGAAATAAGTGATGATGTCGTTCTGTGTTCATGCATTCTTTCTGGGCCTTCTGGCAGAGACTTGCCCAGGACATGTCAGGACATGTGAGCAGTGGCTGCCAGTCAAAGATGCATGTGGCTCTGGAAGGCAGAGTCTGGAGGTGAGCTGCTGGCCTGAAAGATGGCAGCCGTGGGTGTCACATTGGGAAGTGTGTTTCAGACGCCCAGGCTGAGGGGACACACTTCCTCTTGTGCCTGTCACAGGCACGAAGACGGGGTCCAGAGTAGTTGGACGCTCTTCACATGGAAGGCAAGGCATGGCTCTGGCCTCTGTCCCTTGTCCCTGCGCTCTCCCAGCTGGCAGGATCTGAATCCCTTCAGTGTGTCTGGGAGCTGACTGCCACTGGGAGTGGTGTCCTGAAGACACTGCCCCGGTGGAAGGGCTGCTTCTGCTGGTCACTGCCCAGGGCCAAAGCCCCATCAGGAGAGTTTGCTTGGCTGTGTTGTCATGTCAGTGAGGACCGTAAATGACTGGGTTCCTAGCAGGACATTTGGTTGCTGGTGCCATCTTCCCAAACAAAGTCCGGTCCTGTGGGTTCCCCAACCGCCCTTCCAACCATCCAGGTTTGTGCTTGGCAACCAGGCTGGAGACGGCAGACCTGCAGGGGGCCTGAGAGCCTGGGTCAGGGTTCTGGCCCAGTTCTTGAAAGTGATCTGTGTGGTCCCAGGGGAGTCATCCCCCCTCAGGCAGGACCCCCGTCCTACCCTGTGATTCTTCTGTCCCCCTGGAAGCCCAGGCAGAGCTACACAGTGAAGAATCTGAAGCCGCTCCTAGTCTCACTGTCAACCCTTTTGTGACACCTGCCACTGAGAGAGACATATCCTCTGCTCTCAGTGGCCCAGTGGGCACTCCAGGCGTCTCCAACACCTGCCACCTGGATCAGGTGTTGTCCCCTCTGAATCGATTGCCACCAAAAAACCACCCACAAGCTTATAGTCTAAATCTTTTTTTGTTTGTTTGTTTTTTGTTTGTTTAAATTTCTGGCCTTTTCTGAAATGCTGCAGCTTTTCTAGATAAAATGACACCCTTTTCCTTTTTAATCCGATGCTCTGTAAAGGGTGATGACAGGATCTGTTCCTTACCACTCAAGGGCACTTCATGGCAGGATCAGAGTATCTGGCCTGCAGGGCCATCTCTGACCAGAACTGATCTGGGTAGGTGAGTGAAGGCCGGGGGAGGGAGAATTTGGCCACCCCCACCTCCCACCCCAAGGGTCACTTGGTCACTTCAGCTCCAGTTTCCTTGGTTGCATCTGCTCTCTCCTTGGCCCTTGTCTAACCAAGCTCTCAGAGAGGGTTTGGCAGGCTCGCTCATTCTCAGCTGTAACTGACAGGATTTTCTGTGCAAAACCACAGTTTTCTCTGAGGGTCAAGGTTTCAATGGAAAAGAAAGTACCTCTGCTCATGGAATTTCAAACCTGAGAACACAATGAGAGTTGCGAGCGTGCACATCTGCGTGTGCGTGAACACGTGTGTGTATGAGTGTGCGTGTGAGTGTGCTTGTGAATGTGTGTGAGTGCATGTGTGTCCACGTGTGCGTGTGTGTGAGTGTATGAGTGTATGTGTATGAGAGTGTGTGTGAGTATATGGGTGTGTGTGCGTGTGTGTGCACGTGAGTGTGTGTGAGTGTGCACGTGCGCATGTTGTGGGGCAGGGTGAAGGTGGGGGTGGAGGTAAGAAAAAGCCTTCTTCAGCCCTGGAACTGAAATGTCTTCATTCATTAAAGGTTTATGTGCCAAGCATTGTGTGAGCACTGGGCACGTAAAATAAAAGCCAGAATCCCTAGGCTCGTTATGTTCCCAATGAGTTGGACTGCTTGGAACAGTTAGCTTTTTCAATTGTTTATTTTTAATTTATATCTTAATTGCTTTACTCCAGGAGACAAATCTATTCTGCCTTCTGGAACAAACAGACCACTTAGAAGTTTAGCTTCCTAAAGATACTTAAAAAGGTCATTCATTCAATTACCATTTATTATATGCCAACTGAATGCCCAGTGTGCACCCTCGGCCGTGCACAGCTTTGTGCTGAGTGGAGGGCACAGCCCATGGCGTGTAGCCACTCCTACCTTCAGGAAACCATGAGAATTGTTGGTTGTGCCCAGGGGAGCCCAATGGCCAGCCCTGCTCTTCATGTCCTGTGTCCCCGAAGCTCCTTTCCTCTCAGGCTAGTAGCCATCAAGTTACCTCTACCCCTTCCCTGAGTGAAGGGAGCTCTTAGCGAGACCCTGGGGAGGGTGGTCCTGGCCGGAGGAGGCCACTTGCATCCAGGCCTGTTGGCCTCGCTTGGTCACTCTGTTCTGTGCGTGTTTGCCAACGCAGCACATCAGGAGTGAGTCCGGCCCAGGGCCTAATTGCAGGCCAAGTGTTTGGCACCAGCTCTGTTCCCAAGGGCTCCTAGAGAGGAAGCTGTGTGACAAGTGGGACCATCGAAGTGAGAGCATTGTCTCCAGAGGAACACTGTGAACACTTTCAGGAGGAGTGGCAGCAGTGCTCTCCCCAGAGTTTGCCGAGGTGCAGCCACTGATTGGGCCCCCGCTTCGCTAGCTGGACAGCTGCAGTGGTCACTTTCCAGATTCACTGCTGACAAACAGCAGCCTGTCCCCCAGCAAAGCTCTGGCCTCCCTGAGCCCTGCAAGTTCCCACACCAGTCAAGGGAGGAGGAGGCCCGGGATGACTGCTGATTCTAGGGTGCCTTCTGCTCACCAGTGCAGGAGGGAGCAGGCAGGTGCAGCTGAGATCCAGGTGCCAGGCACAGGTGCAGCATGCAATGCAGGGGATAGTGGAAGCCAGCTTCCGCTTTGCAAATGCCCAAGTGGCAGGTGTAGGCTTTTGCACCACCCCACCAACCACGGAGGCCCTCCTTGCAGCTTTGGGGAGGGACAGGTGGGACTGGAAGTTGTTGGGGCAGAAGAAGTTGCAAAGAACAGGCAACCACTCTGCCTATCTATCAATTTAACTCCTGTATTGCCCAAATGCAATAGCATGATACGATAATCACACAGTATTAATTTCATTATTGCAACAAATTATTGTCATTAAAGAAGATCTGAAAAGAACCAACACCTAAGCCATCATGCCCGTGAAATGACCTGCATAAATCCAGGAGTGGTGTAGGGCCTGGGGTAGGTCCTGTTTCCCACCTCCCCAGGGACAGGGTGTCCAAGGCTAGCGAGCACACCTAGATACACAACATTATTCACCTGTCCTCTGTTCTCGAGGCAACTCAGAACACTGGCAACTTCCTTCCAAACTCCTAAAGCTTTTTTTGTTTTATTCTCCAAATGACATCTCTTTTCTCCCTTAGTTAATTAAAAAAGAAATAATGACCTGCTCTGTGATAGATAATAAAGGGAATACTGAAGAAGTTGGTGTCTGACTTAAGCTTTTAAAGTTAAGCTGAGAAGAAAGAACACCAATAGCTACCAGTGAGAGCTGTCACCTGAATAGTCATCACAGAGTGTCAACATTGTTATCCCATGTGACAGGTGACGGAGTGCCACCTCAGGAGAGCTGCCCTCATAGACTGCCATGTCTACCCCTGGAGCAGGGTGAGTCGCAGCCTATGTGCCTGGACACATGCACTATTGATGCTGATTCCAGGCACATAATTCATTTTGAGGTCAACATATGCAGAAAGTTATCAAAACAGCAAAATGCTGCTGGTGCTGCAAAATAATACGCATGATGTAATCTGTTCTCGGTCCAAATCGAAATTGCTTTTTCCCTCTTCTGCTGTTTTAAATTATCTGCGGTAGCCAGGGTTCCAACATGGAGGGAACTGCCCATTTGTGAAGCGGGGGGAGGGGGGCACAGGCTGCAGCACATGCAGAGCTGGCCTCACAGGAGAGGAGGTGGGAGGGAGCTGTCCCAGAGCACCCTCTAACATCTCACAGCCTCATGGATCTGGAAGAACCCAGGAGGGGCAGCAGGCAAAGAGGCTGAACACTCCTCACTGGTCAGGGCCGAACCTGGCTCCTCTGGGGGGACCAGCTCCTCGTGCCCCTCTGAAGTGTGGGGGCTGAGCCACCTGGAGAAGGAGAAGGAGGAAATGTGCAGCCTTGCATCCTGCCGGGGACGGGGGAGAACTCTGCCCGAGCCCGAGATGCAGAGAGTACGGGGAGTGGCAACCAGTGTTTGTCTGAGGTCAATAAGAATAGCTATTTGGACACACTCAGGCAGAACCCAAATGGTGCTCCAATGAGGAGACCAAGGCAAGGGGTGCTTATGAGAAAGGGAGGGTACAATGACATCCACAGAAGGAAGGTGTTGCGATTGGTACAGATAACCTGACATAGCAATGCAGATTCTAAACAATGTTTTCAGTGCAGTAGTAGCTGCTTTCTTGTTGTCCTTGCAAACAGTTCTTTGGGAAACAAAGTTGTGTAGGCCCCGTTTAGAGGTCACTTTGCCTTGTTTTTAACACTCACAGGTTTGAGGCATCAGACATGCATGGCAGTCTCTCTGGGACCATAGCTCCTGCTGCATTTAAACAGCTCCGTTTATGTTATTTTCCTTAACAGCATCTTCCAGGGCCAGGTGCTGGGAGCTCTCCAAGAGCTGTGTCTAGATGACACATGACTAACTTGATGTCTGCTGGGACAGCACTGTCACAGGGGCTGTGGGCTCTTTGTCCAGACAGAGTTCAGGAGAAGATTCGTAGAGGCAGTGATTCATGAATTGAATCTCAAATGATTGGCAAAGGTAGTAAGAAGAGCACCCCAGGTGTTGGTGGGGTGCAGAGTTGCCTCCTGTGAAGATGGGCATGTTAGTCACGTGGCCACCACAGCGAAGGACCACAGACGGGGCAGTTGAAACAATGGACATTTATTTCTCATGGTTCTGGAGGCTGGAATTCTGAGCTCAAGGTATCAGCAGGGCTTCTCTCCTTGGCTGGCAGACAGCTGTCTTCTCCCCGTGTCCTCACGTGGTTTCCCCTCTGTGTGCTCAGACCTTGGTGTCTCTGTGTGTCCCAATGTCCTTTCCTTATAAGGATAGCAGTTGTGTTGGATTAGGACTTGCCTTAATGCCCTCATTTGATGTAATTACCTTTGTAAAGACCCCCATCTCCAAACACAGTCACATCCTGTGGTACTGGGGTTCAGGGCCCAGCATCACCCCCTTGCACCCAGGCCTGCCCCCATGATGCTGGGAAGCTGTTGTTCTCCAAAAAGTAGGAATTCCTGAGGCAAGTTGGTCTCTGCAAGTAGAACGTAGTCACTCAGTTCATCCCTCCTCGTTCAGACAACAAATACCTGTGGGGCCCGCACCCTATGCCAGCACTACTGTAAGCATTGTAGGAGCTTTCATTGTCACAGGGACAGTTAATTATAGGCAAAAATAAATACCATAAAAATGATCATTTGGATAGTAATGGATGCAAGTAATAAACTGGCAAGTATTTAGGAGAGGGGTGGGGTGGGAGGGGCTACTCCTCCCTTGGGTGGTCATGAAAAGCTTCTCTTAGGAGGCAACAAAAATGTGCTGGTTTTAGGGACATCGTGGGCAGAACGTTTCAGGCAGAACTGAGAGCAAATGCAAAAGTCCTGTGGAGGCACCAGGGCTGTGGGCTCGAGACCAGACAGAAGGAAGCTCCATGGCCTGGAACAAACAAGAACCACGGAAGATGGAATCGGGGAGGGAGGCAGGGCTCCTACACTGGGGTAAAGTGGAGTTTTATTCAGGAACAGTAGGGAGCCACTGGAGGATTTTAGGCACAAGGCTAAACAATCTGACTCATATTTCAAAACCTGGCTCCTGCTTTGTTTGGAAAACAGGCTATAAAGGAAGAGAGGGGAATCGGGGGGTGGGAGGGTTGGCTTCAGGGGCAGAGGCTGCTAGGCAGGGCTCATGCCTCCAGAGAGGGGGAGCGGCAGGACACTGACAGGCTGCAGTCTGGGAAGGTGACAGAAAAGGATCCTTAGGTCGTCTTGTCAGCTGAGACAGAACGACAGGAAAGCACTTAGGGTGGTGGGGGCAGAAAGCCTGTGTGGCTTCTGGACAGGTATGCTGGAGATGCCTGTCAGCCTCCCAGGTGTTGAGTAAGCAGCTCAGGTGAGCAGCTCCAGTGAGAAGGCTTTTTAACCAGTCTTGACCGGACCCACCCCGTGTGCCAGGCCCAGGCCAGCCCCATCTGCAGACCTCACCCATAGTAATGGCCCATGATACCTGTGCCCTTCCTCCTCCCACCTGCGTGCCTGAACCCAGACCACCTGCTGGCCTGTGATGCTCAGGCTGGGAGTACCACACATGTAATCTTCATGGCCTCCAGCTTCACCTGCTCAGTGCCAGGCAGGGTCAGATGCATCAACGGATAAACAATGGAGGGGAGATTTGGGGCCCCTGCATCAGGCATTGGGGTCCCTGTGTGGCCTGCAAGCCCAGCCATCTCTTTAAGTAGATGCTATGGACAGTCTTGGCTGACCAGCCAGGGCAGCAACACGGCAGTCTCAGTCCCCTGCTCTTGCAAAGTAAGCAAAGTTTTGATTGTTTTCTGTCTTCTGTGAGAGAGTGTATATGTTTTTAATCAGCTCACTGCAGCTGCAAAAGCACCCAACTAGAGCTTTAAAATGTGGAAGGGCCTCGGTGTGAACAGCTCTCATCAGCTCTGACCTGAGGCTGATCACAGGACATCCTCAGACAGCCGCTGGGTGGGGTGGCTGGGGGGGAAGGGGGACAGTGCTTTGATGTAAGAGCTGGACTGGGGATGCAGTGGCAGCACTGGGAAGGGGACTGGATATCCCTTGCATTTTACACTCCCCCCAGAGCTCAAGTGTCCCACGAAACATGGAGGCAAAGGTTGTGGTGACATGGGGGCCTTGCTGGTCAGGTAGGGGAGCTGGGCCAGGGGCTTCCTGTATTTCCACCTGCAGATGAGAAGGAAGTCAGAGCTGGGCGCCTGTCCATCTGCTACTTCCTTTCAGGCAGGCTGGCCCTTTTTCCACATTTGGCTCAGACACTGGGTTTATGGGCCACATGGCAGGAAGTCCACAATTGCTGTGCTGACGGAAACCAGAAAAGAGGCTATTTTCCAGAGTCATGGCCTGCACAGGCCTGACAAATGGTTGGAGGAGGGGCCCTTCATGGGACTGTGGCCGAGCACAGTCCCTAGGACTCCCACTCTATGAAGATGTCATGAGCATAAATTCAAGAACACCAAGCTGAAAAGAATTATAGAAATCACATCGTTCAAAGTCTTCATTCTACTATGAAGAAGACCCAAGAAAGTGCGGCATTTTTCCCAGAATAGTGAGAGAGGCAGACCTAGAACCAATTTCCTGATCCCTCAGTGCCTTGATGTGGATGCAGGGACCCTCATTCCCCTCCTGTGAAGAGATAAAGAGCACTGGCAAAAAGTAGCCATATAGGCACTTATAAGAGACAGCATAAATGCATTTTACACCTTTTTCCTTCTCCTATCTCATTTAAAAGACAACTGCCTAAAACCACAATTATAAAATGGTTGATGGATTTATAATACACTAAAATATAATTCCTATGATAATAAGAGACAGTAAAGGAGAGGGGAGGGCTGGAGCTATATTGGAGCAGTTTCTGTGTATTAACGGAAGTAAGTTTGTATCATTGCAAATTAGATTGTATTAAATTAAGCTGAGAATTGTAATCCACAGGGTCACTACTAAGAAAATAACTCTTTGGAATGGAAGGAACAAAATTGTCATCTTCCAAAGATAAGACTGTCTACATTAAAATATCCAAACGGGGTCAAATATATGGTGATGGAAGGAGAACTGACTCTGGGTGGTGAACACACAATGTGGTGTATTACAGAATTGTACACCTGAAATCTACGTAACTTTACTAACAATTGTCACCCCAATAAACTAATTAGAAAACAAAATCCAAAAGAATCTTGGAATCATAACAACAGGCAAGTTTCAAGAAGGTTGTTGGATACAAGATCAACATATAAAAATAGTATAGCCATATACCAGCAATAAGAAATTAGAAAGCATAATTAAAGTGTGCAAATTCCATTTATAATTGCAACAAAATCTCTAAGGCTCTTACATGAATACATCTAATGGAAGATTTATAAGACATTTATGGAGAAAATTATAACATTTGTTGAAGGACATAAAATAACTCCTTTGTTTATAGAAGTACAACTCAATATATGCTATATATGCTTTATATGTATATATACATACTATATATATAATTTCTAAAAAGTTTACAGTCTCACATTGTGTGTGTGTGTGTGTGTGTATATATATATATATATATATATATATATATATATATACACACATATATATATATATATATATATCTTGATTAAGTTATAATTTAAAACTTCTATTGATCAAAAGACAGCATAAAGAGAGTTATAAGAGAAGCCATAAATTAGAAGATATCCTAAAATTAATCAAAACAAGATTAGTACCCAGAATTAAACATTCTTACAAATCAAGAAAAGATAAAATCCCATAGAAGAATGGACAAAGCCTATAAACAGTCAATTCACAGTAGAAAAAAATCAGACGTCTAATAAATATTTTAAGATAAATTCAGGCTTAAAATTTAGTCTTAAATTTAGTAATAGTGAAGTACAAAGTAAAACAACAATGAGGTACCATTTTATATCCATTAGATTGATAAAAATTAAAAATACATTTGTAAGGATACGAAAGAATAGCTATATTCATACACTACTGGTGGCAGTGTCTTGCAAAATTGAAGGTGCATATTTAATACCCAGCAATTCTATTTCTGAGTATAAAGAAACCCTGGCATATATACCCAAGGAGACATGTATAAGGATACTTAATGCAATCTTCTGTGTAACAGTGAAAATTTGGAAGCTAATGTCCATCAATAGGGTAGATATGTTAGATGGCTATGTAAGTCATGATAAATTATTTCTCTGAAAAATATAAAGCAAATTTGATAAAAATATTATTTTACATTATAATCAGGTAATGAGTAGATTGATGGGTGTTTGAATATGTGGTATTTATATGGAAATATTCAATAACCTTAAAATAGAAATAGTCCATAATCTTAAGATGTTTAAGTGTTAATAGATGACAGTGTACTTGTTTCCCTACCTTATTCTCATCCAAAGTTATGACTCAAATGATACGATAAGTCAAATATCAGTGTTGCTTTGGGCAGGCCAACCTTGCAAGGCAACGTGAGGCATCTCCCTACTCACTTAAAGCAGCAGAAATCCATTTCACCCATGTTGAGGCCCTTTACGTCTCTTTATTATCACCTTCTAGCAGAGAATCTAATACAAGGTATTATTGAATGAATAAAGCAAATTATAAAATAATTGTAATTATAATGAAAAATAAAAATTAGATATAAAGAGATATCGATTTGAAAGAGAACTTAAAGGAAACATAGGTAGAAATTAAAGTATTCAGTTATCTTTTTGAAAAGGCAAGGTGGCTCAACTAAATGGGAACTTTTATAAGACTGAATGATGACCTTCCGTCACTTACAAACTTTTTGTGATCACCCCCCCACCACCACCACCATTTTTAAATCTGAAGAACAGTTCAACAATCTTTAAGTGATATATTTAGTCAAATTTGAAATAAGATGGTCTTTTGAGAATAAAAATATAGAAAATCAACATAAATCTTCCTTTTAGATATCAGCTTAAGGCTGCAGCTGAAATGAAGAACACAAGGAAAGAACAAGTCCATTTAGAAGAGCAATAGCCTTCAGAGAAACTCAGGAAAGCAAGAGGTGAGAAAGATAAGGAAGCCATTGGTTCTTGGCATCGTCCTGGGGAAGACATGTCCTGGCTCGTAAATAGACCTCTCTGGTTCTGGGAACGGAGATGAAGTACAACGATATCAGTGATCCACTCTGACCTATGGCAGCCAACCCTGACTTGAATTCACTGCCTGGAACCTCCAGGAGCAAGCATATGCCTCCGGGCCCTGCTCACCACTCCATCCCTCCCCATAGCTGACAGGTCCAAATATCAGCCTCCAGCCCATGTCAGGGCTCTCCCGTGGGATCTCTGAAGAAAGACCAATGGAAAAGGCCAGTCACTCCCCTGTGAAGAGAACCATGGGATGTAATATCCCTAGTTGCAGAGGGAGCAAATGAAGACAACAGGAAGAGAATCCTGGGGATTTTCTAGTCCTGATCCCAGCAGTCTCTGAAGACCAACTCTTCCATGGAATTTCCCAGAGTTCCATAGGGTACTCCAGTAGTCTTTCAATAAACTCCCCTTTTGGCCCAAAAAAAAAAAAAAAAGAAAATAACTCAAAAACATATAGTAAAAGAATGTACAAGGAAATTAAAATAATACCTAAAAATATCTATTTAACACAAAAGAAGTTAGCGATGGAATAATAGAGGAGCAAAGACGTAAAATACGGAAAACAAGTGGCAAAAAAACATGTAAATTTTGCCTCATCAGCAATTACAATACTATAAATAAAATAAAAAATTGTCAATCAAAGGCTGAAATTGACAGAATGGATATTAAAAAATAATCCAACTATGTGCTCTCTATAAGAGATGGACTTAGATTAAAAGACACAAATAGATTGATAGCAAAAGGATGGAAAAGATATACCATGCAAACAGTAATCAAGAGAGAGCTGAAATGGCTATACTAATATCAGACAAAATAGATTTTAAAATAAAAATTAGTATTAGAGACAAAGAAAGATATCATAATGATAAAAGGGTGCATTCATCAGAAAGAAGTAATGAAGTACACACGCGTGCAAGGTCAGACAATTAAGTTCATGAACTCATCTTAGAAAAAATGCTACATACCTCATTGCTGAATATCACTATGGTCACCTTTGAAGTACTCCCCTTGGGAAGCTATGCACCAATGCCAGCACCTAGTCCATCCTTCAAAGCAACGTTGGAACTCTTTTTCTGGAATGGCCATCAGAGCTGTCGTCGTATTACCCTTGATGTCCTGAGTGTCATCAAAATGTCTTCCTTTCAATATTTCCTTTTTCTTCAGGTAAAGGAAGAAGTCATTGGGGGCCAGATCAAGTGAGTATGGAGGGTGTTCCAATACAGTTATTTGTTTACTAAAATCTCCCTCAAGACAGTGCCATGTGAGCTGGTGCATTGTCGTGATGCAAGAGTCATGAATTGTTGGCAAAAAGTTCAGATCGTTTTCATCTAACTTTTTCATGCAGCCTTTTCAGCACTTCCAAATAGTAAGTAAACCTGGTTAACTGTTTGTCCAGTTGGTACAAATTCATAATGAATAATCTCTCTGATATAGAAAAAGGTTAGCAACACTGCTGCAACAAGTTCGTGAATTTCATTGTCAGACCTCGTATATGCACCTAATAACAGCCCCAAACTACATGAAGCAAAAATTGACTGTATTGAGAGGAGATATAGACAATTAAAATAATAATTAGCATAAGCTAACTAGACCTAAAAGACATCTACAGAACATTCCACCTAGCAACAAACAGCAGCACTCACATAGTCTCATGACATGAGAAACATTCTCCAGAACAGATCACATGCTAGGCCATAAACAAGCCTCAATAAATTTGAAAAAATTGAAGTGTTATAAAGTATCATCTCCAAACACAATAGAACCAAAGGAGAAATCAATAACGGAAGAACTTTGAGAATTTCACAAATATGCATAATAGACAACACACCTCTAAATAATCAATGCATCAAAGTAGAAATCATAAAAGAAATTATAAAACATTTAGAAATGAATGAAAATAAAATGACAACATAGAGATACAGCTAAAGCAGGGCTTAGTGTGAATTTTATAGCTGCAAACACCTATAGTAAAAGAGAAAAAAGATCTCAAATCAATAACTTAACTTTCTAACTTAAGAAACAAGTAAAAGAGTAAACTCAACCCAAAGAAAGCAGAGGAAAGGAATAATAAAGGTTAGAGTGGAAATAAATGAAATAGGGAATAGAAAAACAAAAGAGAATATCGACAAAACCAAAAGTTTGCTCTTTGAAAAGAACAACAAAATTGACAAACCTTTAGCTAGAGTGACCAAGAAAAAAAGCAAAATGACTCAAATTACTAAATTCAAGAATAAAAGAGGGAGTACAGCTACTGACCTTACATAAATAAAAGAGTACAGGAATTACTATGTACAACCATATGCCAACATATCAGATATTTACATAAAATGGACAAATTCCTGACTTAAGAAGAAATAGCAAATATGAATAGACCTATAAAACCAGCAAAGAGGTTAAATTGGTTATTTTAAAACTTCCCATAAAGAAAAGTCCATTGCCAGGTGGCTTAAACTGGTGAATTCTATCATATATCTAAAGAATTAATTAATACCAGTCCTTCACAAACTTCCAAGTAAATAGAAAAGGAAGAAATATTTCTCAATTTATTCTATAAAGCCAGCATTACCTTGATACCAAAACCAAACCAATACACAACAAGAAAACAACAGCTTTTATCCCTCATTAGTGTAGACACAACAATCCTTAACAAAATACAAGCAAATTGAATTCAGCAACAATACAAACAAGCCTCAATAAATGTAAAAGAATTGAAGTGTTACAAAGTATTATGTCCAAACACAATAGAAATAAGGAGAAATCAGTAACACCATGAAATCAATACACTATGACCAATTAAAACTTATTCCAGGAATGTGAGGTAGGTTTAATATGTGAAAATAAGTCAATGTAATACATCATATTAATAAAACAAACAATAAAAACTGTGATCTATAATCACCTCAATAGATGTAGAAAAGTATTTGACAAAATCCAACATGGTTTCATGATAATAACACTCCATAAACGAAGAATAGAAGGGAACTTCATCATAATAAAAGGCATTTATAAAAAGCCCATGGCTAATATATTTGATAATGAAAGACGTAGTGTTTTCTCCCTAACATCAGGAACAAGACAAGTATGTCCACCCTTCCGCTTGTATTCAATATTGTGCTGGAGCCTCTAGCCAAGGCAATAAGGCAAGAAAAAGAAACAAAGCATCCTGGTTGGATAAGAAGAAGTGAAATTGTCTCCATGTGCAGATAACATGATCTTATATGTAGAAAATCCTAAGGAATCCACTAAAAAAATATTAGCGCTATTAACTGTTAAAGTTATCATCAGCAATATTGCAGGGTACAAAAATCAACATACAGGCAGCTCTGTGGGGCCTGTGCTGGCTGGGCTGGGTGGAGAAGGGTGCGGATTACTGCTGGGGTCTGCAGGTCCCTGAGCCCCAGAGGGAAGGGGCTTCAGAGGAGAGTTCCTTCCTCAGTTTACCCCGCAGCTTTGCCAGAGAGCGCTTCCGCCCCAGCGAACTCCCGGCAGCGCCCTGGAAAGACCGTTCTGCTCCGGGAGAGAAACCGAGCCGTTGACCGTGGTTGCCACTGGCAGTTTGAGCAGTAAGAACCCTGGCAGCACGTCCGAGTTGCTGGACCGCGGCTTCCAGCGGGGAACCTGCTAAATGGTTTTGACTACTGGGATTATGTTGTTCCTGAACCCAACCTCAATGAGGTGGTCTTTGAGGAAACAACTTGCCACAGTTTGGTTAAAATGCTAGAGAACTGTCTGTCCAAATCGAAGCAAACCAAACTAGGTTGCTCAAAAGTCCTCGTTCCTGAGAAACTGACCCAGAGAATTGCTCAGGACGTCCTTCGGCTCTCCTCCACGGAGCCTTGCGGCTTAGGAGGTTGTGTCATGCACGTGAGCATGGAAGCTGAAAATGTATGTATAAAGCTGGATAAGATTGTGTGTGACTCTAGTGTGGTGCCCACTTTTGAGCTTACTCTCGTGTTTAAGCAGAACTGCTCGTGGACCAGTTTGAGGGACTTTTTCTTTAGTCGAGGTCGCTTCTCATCCAGCCTCAGACGAACTCTGATCCTAAGCCCAGGATTTCAACTTGTTAAGAAAAAGCTTTACTCCTTGATTGGAACACCAGTCATTGAAGGGTGCTAAAAGGGAAATATTTAAAAAGGGATTTTTTATGATTGGGTGATAAAATTCTGCAGCTGTTCAGTTACGGTCATTGTAGTTTTGCCCTGCCTACTCTTAAAAAGAAACCCCAAATCAAGTTCATCTTCCTTGTGTATTTCATGTACACAGCAACCCCAACTAAAGGTTTCATTTTGTGGCTTTTGTGAAATGATCCGAGAGAGTGTACATTGTCTGCATATGTTGCATTTTTTGTGGAATGGGATGGAATAAGGAAGAGAAGAAGCAGTCCACTTTAGTTTTGTATTTGATTTCCACAAAGTTTTCCAGGTAGTCTTGCAAATAGACTATTAAACGAACTTAGTTTGATTTTCATATGGCTTTTTTTCTGTAAGTTTTCAGAGTGATTCTTTCAATCATATAATCTCACTGAATGATGCTTAGTCCATCCAAACTTCCAGAAGCCCACATCACCAATTGGCAGCTACTACTCAAATTTGAAGAATTCTTATACAGGAGGATAGAATTAAGTGGGTGAGCATAATTAAAACTTAACCCCATGCAAAAGTGATTAAGAAAATATCACAGGGAGAACAAAACTATTTCACTGTTTCTTTGACTCCTCTCCACCCTTCTGTTTTGAAGAGGTGGCAGAAGCTCAAGCTGTCATTTTAGTAACAACAGTAGTGTTTTAAATAACTTTATGATACAATATAAGCTGAGTTTTTGTAGTTCTCAAGTATTTAATGTTATCTTTAAACTAGAAACATGGAAAATATTGAACTGTTAAATAAAATTTTTTAAAAATCTACATATTAGTATCAATTATATTTCTGTACAATAGCAATTAACAATCTAAAAAGGAAATTAAAAAAATAATTTCATATACAACAGCATTAAAATGAATAAAATTCTTAGGAATAAATTTAAGAAAAGAAATACAAGACTTGTACACTGAAAACTACAAAATACTGAAATAAATTAAAGACCTAAATAAATGAAAAGACTTCCTAAGGTTATGGATAGGAAGACAATATTGTTAAGGTGATAATTTTCCCCCAAATGATCTGTAGATTCAGTGTAACACCTACCAAAATCCTAACCTGTGTTTTTGCAGAAATCGACAAGCAGATCCTAAAGTTCATATAGAAATACTAAAGACCCAGAAAAGTCAAAGCAATCTTAAAAGAGAACAATGTTGGAGGTCTTATTCTTCCTGATTTCAAAACTTACTATAAAGCTGTGGTAATCAAGACAGTGGTACTGGCATTAGGAAAACATTTAAATCAATCACATAGAATTGAATATCCAGAAATAAACACTTTAATTTATGTTCAATTGAATTTCTACAAGTTACCAAGATAATTGAAAGAGGGAAAGAATAGACTTTTCAACTAAGAGTGCTGGACAACTGGATATTCACAAATAGAATAAAGTTGAACTCTCTACCACACACCATACCCAAAAATTAACTGAAAATTGTCGTAGACATAAATGTAAGAGCTAAAATCATCAAACTCTTAGAAGAAAACATAGGAGTGAAACTTTGTGCCCTAGGATGACACAATGGTTTCTTAGTTATAACACCAAAAGCTAATGCAATAAAAGAAAGATTAGATAAATTGGACTTCATCAAAATTAAGGTATTTTGTGCTGCAAACAACACTAGAAAAGGAAAAATAACCCACAGAATGGGGGGAAATATTAGCAAATTATATATTTGATAAAGGAACTATATCCAGAATGTATAAAGAACCCTCACAACTCACTAAAAATAAGACAAGTAATAATTAGACAAATAATAATAAGACAAGTACCCCAATTAAAAATGGGCAAAGGATTTGAGTAGATTTTCTCCAGAGAAGGTACACAAATTGCCAACAAGCCCATGAAAAGATGTCCAATATTATTAGTCACCAGGGAAATGTAAATCAAAATCCCAGTGAGACCCTACTTCACAACCCCTTGGGTGGCCATAGCCAAACAACAGACAAGAACGAGTGAGGGTATCGAAAAGGGGAAACAGAGGATGCTGTGGGAAATGGAAGATGGTGCAGCCACTTCAGAAAGCACTTCGCAGACCCTCAAATCATTAGACACAAAGTTACCACATGATCTAGCTTTCCACTCCCAGGTGTGTACACAAGAGAAATGAAAACATTTCCACACAAAACTAGGACATGAATATTCATGTTATTCATAAAAGCCCCAAAGCGTTATTCATAGAAGCCCCAAAGTGAAAATAACCCTAATGTCCCAATGTCCATCAACTGATAAATGAGTAAACAAAATGTCTTCTATCCCTGTAGCAGGGTATTGCTCCTCGATTAAAAGGAATGAAGGGCTGATACATGGATGAACCTTGAAAACACTGTAGGTGAAGGAAGCCAGACTCAAGTGTTGCTGTACATCCACTTACGTGGAAAGTCCAGAATAGGCAAATCTAGAGACACAATTCGGTTACTGGTTACCTTGGGCAAAGGTTGGGGGTGTGATAAGAAGGGACTGCCAGCGGGTATGAGGTTTTTCTTTGGGGTCATGAAACTGTTCATAAAACAGTTCTAAAAACTGTTCTAAAGTTCGGTTGTGCTGATGATTGAAAACTTTGTGAAATGCCAACAATTACTGACTTGTACATTTTCAGTGGGTAGATTTTATGGTACATGAATTATACCTCAATAAACTTGACTGTTTCCTGAAAAGGAATTGGAAGAGTTCAAACTAACTCTAATTTTTCTTTTGTCACGTGCACACATGCATGATATCATACTGTGGGCGAAGAAAACCCAGGCTTCCTCTTGTCACACACTCTGAGACCATAGCGTCCTTGTCACACACTCGGAGATCGTACTGGACTTGATTAGACAGTGGTCCGGGAGCCCACCAAAATAATCAGCAAAGTTACACTTTTTGCCTGGTGGCTCTTACACTGGCACTTTACTTTTTTCTTTTGTAGCAATCCAGAGATCTCTCTTTTATTTTTATCCCAAGCACATAATAACTCTATTAATTCTCACTAAATGTTTCCAACTGTGAGTCCTGCTGGGCTTGCTCCGACGCACAGTTAATTTGATAATAATTAGCAGCCTTCATTTGAAATGAGTATTTTTCTTGTATCCTTTAGAACCTGAATGAAATGAAGCTTCCAAAAAAACACCTTCAGTAGCACCCTTCTAAGTGGACAGTTCTAACTCTGGTCGCGTCTTCATTCCTTACACCTGCAATGTCCATGCACACATCATATTCAGTGTTAAGTTATACTTACCAACAGGGTTCAAATCCCCTCGACACACACACCAATAACAACAGATTGTTACTGGGTCCCAGCCAGTGCACTAGCAATGGTGGCATTTTATTGATTATAATGCAGCAAAATTCTGGGCTCCAAATCATTTGATATCTTTATTTTTCATAGTTATTAACTGTAAAGGAAAAATCCAACACATTGTGACAAATCTCATTTCCCCATCTTGTTCATCCTTTACGTGTGACGCTCGTGCTGTTGATGCTCCGTGGTCCCCTCTCCGTGTATGGGAGGGCTCGTGACATTTTGCGTAATGACTGTGCTGGAAGGGAGACTGCAGGGCTCCAAGGCCAGGTCCTATAAAGCCAAATGGTTTCCACTTGTTTTCTGGGACCCTCACTCTTGGAGCTCTGAGTTGCATACAAGAAGCGTCAGTTCCCTGAGGTGCCATGCTGTGAAGACCCCAGGCCACATGGAGAGATGACATGGACGTGCTCTGACCAGCGAGCCCATTTCAGCTCAGCCCTTAGTCACCCCAGCCCAAGCAGCCGCCTGTGGGCTGTCAGATTCTAGTAGCTGGCCATTCACGTCGTCTCCACGGAGGCCCAGACGAGACAGGTGAAAGACAGGCCTGTGCACATTCCCAAACCACAGAATTCCTGAAGATAATACAACTGGTTATGGTTGTGGGCCACAGAGTTGGGGGCATTTTGTCACTCAGGATGGAGAGCAGGCTCTCTGAAGTTCTTCTCCAATGGAACATTACTCAGAGGTACTGCCAGCGGCAGGCCTTTGTTAATGGAACTCTGGTCCACTTGCCACAAGGAAAGAATCTGAGTTCTTTCCAAAGTTTTTGTAATTGGTTATGACTTTAAACTGCTGGGCATTCTTAAGTTATTTATGGAAGTCTGTCCAATTTTCCCAACTGGGCTTTAAATGCCTGTAAGCTGAAGAATGTCTTCTGTCTCCTTGTTCTCTTACCTGCAGCTGCTAAAACAGAACTCCGCCTCCATGGGGCTTGACAAGTGCCTCCTTCTGGAGCCCTTCAGGCAACTGGCCCTAGGACTTTGGATTGTCCCTGACTTGGTTTGGTCTCTATGCCCAGTGCTTTTAGTTGAGCGGAGTGGCTTGGTGTAGGAAAAGGGGAGTGGGAAAAGCACAGTGCTGACAGTCACCATACTCAGAGTTTAAGCAGGCTTGTCACACTTGACGCTGCTGTCATCTCATCAGGCATCAAATTCCTGGAGCCTTGTTTACTCATTTAAGAAGCGGGCATAATTCATGCTAGGATTCTTCTGAAGTTCAAATGAAGTGATATAGCAAAGAAAGCTTTTCAAATTGAAACCACTATGCAAACAAAAGTAAAGCATTGTTATTGTACGCTCCACGCACTTGCATAAATTACATCCTCTCTAGGCCTCCACGGAATGGGGATGATATTAATAGTTATTACCTCTTGCCCGAATTGCTGCAGTACCCTCCTAACCGGGCTTCCTATTTCTATCTTTGCACGCTTAGAAGACATTCTTCACACAGCAGCTGGGTGATCTTTTTAATATGCAAATTAGGTAATGTCTTTCTCCTGTTTAAAATCCTCCAGTGGCTTCATCATGCACTTAAAATAAAATCTCAACTCCCTTGGGCATCTCAAGGCCCTGTGCCAGCTGCTCTACCACACCTTCTCCAGGCTCCTGGAGCTCACCACGGTCTTCACAGCCCCAGGACATTTGCACTTGCTACTCCTTGACATGGCTCCTGGTTCTGGTCCCAGTTTGTATGTCAGCCCCTTAGAAGCTGACCACTCTTTCTAAAGTAGTTCTCAACTCATTCTTATTCACATCTCCCTAGTTCAGTGTATTCATAGCATGAATCATTATCTGAAATGATGCTGTTGGATGTTTACCTATGCACTTGTGTGTTACCTGTCTTACACCAAGAAACGCGACTTCCATGAGAGCAAGGGCCTGGCTATTTGGTCATGCACAGCACCTGGTACACAGTAGGCCTGTCACAAATAGTTGTTGCTGAATGAATGAGTGAGTGAGTGACAATGTCAGAGTTGTGGGCCTGACTCCCCACACCCATGCTGGGTGGCAGGCCTGCTGTCATTGCGAGATCACCCTCGTCTGTAAGCACAACCCCATGACCACGTGTTTCAGTAACACTGGAGCCTTCTCAGGTCCTTGGCTGCCACAGCTAATTTCCTAGCAGCTGATGAGTGGCATGAAGCTGACTGGATGTTCTAGCCTCTTCTGGCTGTTTTCCAGCACAGTGCACCACTCAGAGGGATCCGCCCGTGATTTTCTGTGGCACTTTTACAATTGGGACAGGGCTCTTCTCCTCAGATAAGACTTTGCTAGGACAAGTAGAAATGGGTCAGGAAGTAAAGCAAACGTGTGTGGGGGGAGCAGGAGACTCGTCTGCTCTTTACTGCAGTGCTCACACCCGCAGGGGTTCCCCCCACATACACACATCAAACAGCACATGGAGCTGAGCTGCTGTGACAAAGGTGTTCCCCCACATGGCCGCAGTGTTGGGAACACTGCCAGCCAGCCACGCGGCTCCCTCTACCAGCCCTTAGGGTGCTGTCCTCAGTCCCAGGAAAGCACAAGCTGTCTCCAGGACGTAGCTGCTCTGCGTCACTCCTGCTCACATCCCTTGCGCCCACGTGTCACGAAACGGCCACACATTATTGCAAGGAAGGCGAAGAAACCTAACCTCTAGGCGGGCAGCTGTGAGCCCTGCTAAATCAGGAGACTGTTACCCGAGAGAAAGAGGGGCCTGACTATTGAAGGTTGGTGTGCCGTTACCATCATGCTTTCAGACAGTGGCTGACAGCACTTCAATCCCAAATTTTAAGTCCCTGAATCTGTCCCCAGACAGATAGAGGAGACTCATAGTGGACTCAGGAAAGCAAGAAAAAGATAGGGGTGACTTTCAGAAAGCTCAGAGACTTTTTAGTGAAACTTTTCACAAATACATGCTGCTCCTAGATATGTTTTTCCCTACCATGAAAATTTCATTTCTCGCTGTAATCCAGTACACACAGGATCACAACCTTCTAAAAATTTATCATTTTTGGATTCAACTCTTACGTTTTGGATTTTAGTCCAGAGGCAATTTTTTTTAAGATGGAAAGTTTGGACAAACTCCATTTGGCAGTTTCTAGAACAGAGAAATAAAAATGTCTTACACAACGTATTTTGGGATTTCTTTGTTTGGTTAACTCAGAAGTCACTGCATTGCTATGCCTGTTTGGGGTACAGGATGGAAGGGAGAGCTTATAGCTCATGTAATACACACTGTCCCCACTAAGAGCTCCTGAAAATAAGCCTTATCCTCCTGAGAAACAACTGGGCAGCATTTCAAACCATACGTCTCACTCTTTCATTTAACTTTTGGGAAAACGATGTGAAATGCCAGGAGCACACACCTGCCCGATGTGCTAAGTGCAATGCTACTGCCTGCCACGGGCCTGCCTCTGCCTGGGGTTTTCGTCCTGTCCTCCAGACCTGTTTCTGCCTCTGTGCAATGAGATGAGTGACAGCTAGTAGGCATGTCATAAACATTTACTGCTTTTGTGACCTGGCAGAGCTGGCTTTTCTCCTTTGTCATATTGAAAGTGTCGCTCTACACCAGAGACTGTCAGAATTTGTACTGTTACCAGTAATTTAGGGATCCCCAGAGTTGTGTGACAGTCTTTTGGTTCCCTTTGGTTGGTTGAGGGAGGAAAAGAGCCCAGATTCATCTGAAATAGCTCAACTTGCACCTTAAAGATCATTTCCAATTCTGGAATCATGAGTTGGAAAACTCAGGAAAGTGAGCCTGGCAGATGATGTCCTCAGAGCAGAGCAGGAAGGGAAGAGGCGAGGGATGAAGGGTGTGGCTGACGTGCAGATGGGGAAGGCAGCATCTTGCAAGGAACTGGTGAAGAGCAAGCCATACCGGTGGCTCCCTGGGCTTATTTGAAAGACACAGACCTCGAGTTAGAAGACAGGTGTTCAGAGCCCAGCTGGTCTCCTGATGATCCTCAATGAGCAGCTTAACCTCTGAGTCTTTTTTAAAAAGCAGTTTTTTTGGGGGGTGGGGGGAGGAAGGTGGAAGAAAGGGAACAAAACAGTTTTACAGCTACTTTTATGCACTTGGAATTAAGGAGGGGACGTGAGGAAGATGACATGGGAGAGCAAGGCGGGGACGGCTCACAGGGCAGGTAACACGAAACTGTGCTCTCTTGAGGGTGGTCACACTTATTTCAGAGGTGTGTGAACCCAGGTACACAGACACAATGGGCAGGGCTGGCTTAAGGCAAAGGTAAGGCGTTTACTAAAAAGTTGTATGCCTGGGGCGTGACTGCCCACCGTGACCTGCCCGGATAGGAGTTTATGATCAGGTCACCCTGTGAGGTGACTGTCATGGACCCCTTCTTTGGTCTCCAGTTCCCCCTTTTCATTATAAATCAATTCAAAGGCTGCATTGATGACCAACATTTTGGTCAGATTGACCTTTAAGTCTTGATTTCTTTCTCTAGAAAGTTAAAGTCTGGAGATGGAGGGAGGGGTACTAGACAGTCTGTAATATTTTTTTTATGAATATTTCTAAAATCGCCCAAACCAAACAAGTACTTACTCTTTTAGCACAAACTCATTTGGTGGCAAAATCTATCCTGAGCAAACATGATATTGCATATATTCCACAAAGGGTGGCCTTTCCCAGGCCTGCTGTGCTCACTGTGTTAGTCCATTGAGGCTGCCAGGACACAGCACCAGAGACTGGGCAGCCTCAACAGCAACAATTAATTTCCTCAGTTCTAGAGACCAGAGGCTGAAATCACGGTGTCAGCAGGGTTGCTTCCTTCTGAGGCCTCTGTTCTTGGTGTGTAGATGGCCATTTCTGCCCGTGTCCTCACATTGCCGTCCCTCAGTGTGTCTGTGTCCTAATCTCCTCATCTTATAGGACAGCAGTCATATCATATCAGGGCCCACTTAGTGACTTCATTTAACCTTAATCACTTCTTTAAAGGCCCTGTATCCAAATACTGTCTGTCACATTGTCAGATGTGTGGCAAAAAAAGGGCCACATACTAAACCTGAGGAGCTCAAGGGAGGCTGCATGACAGGCCCTACAAACTCAGAGACCGAAAGCGACCACACAGGATGGTCTGAACATAAAAATTCCCAACTGAAAGCGGGTCATGGCAGGTAGTCACATCCTTGGCCTGTAGTTTCCTTGACAAAGGTCATTCTTTACCTCAAGTGAGCCTTTCTACTGTCTTTTTGCATCTAAGATAACACACCTTTGGAATGCCAGAGAAATCCTTTTCTAGACCCGTCAGGGCACAACCTCCCACCAGAGTCCCAGACCACAGAATCCTCATTGTTATCTTGCCCCTCCATCTCTATGTGCTGTCGCTTATTCACTCACTATGCCGTATCCACCCGTGTAAAAGAGGCATGTGTCCCTCCGTGTCACTTTTTATACAATCCCAGAGGTTTCCCCACTTTGCTCTCTTCTGCCCCCTTAATCTACCACCCATGGACTTCATGTGACCCCACCCCCAACGTCTCCTCTTTTAACTCTAATTTATAAAATAAGCTGCAAAACTGCCATTCTCCAGAGCATTTTCTCAATCTGTTGAGATCCTGCTTCCTGACGATTATTATCAGTTTGGCTCAAATAAACTCATAAAAAAACTGTCTACAGTTTGGCCATTTCTTATGTTAACAAGTGGTAGGGGTTAGGACTTTGACATGTGAATTTTGGGGGAACACAACTGAGCCCACGACAATCACCACTTAGGTCATTTCAGCAACACTCTTCTCCTGGCTATGTGTTCAAATCTGTAACTGTCAGCATTTTATACATACAAATATAGCTGAATTAAGGCAAAGGCTGAATTATGACAGATGGGAGTATCTGCATGGCCAGCCTGCCTGCCGCCCTTCACTCCACTCGTGTAAGTCACCCACAAGCAAGCCTTTGGAAGTCTGCAGTGTCTCATCGAGAGAAGTTCTAATAAATAATTAGAGGCACATCTACTGACTCTGAAACTGTAGCTGGGCCCCCTGCCAGGCCAGTGTGAAACTGGAGGCCAGTAACCCAACACCCATGCAGGGTTTTCCTTTGTCCATCCGGCCACAGTGGGGGGGAGGGAGAGGACAGGGAGGAGGCTGCAGCCACTGGTGCCCAGGCCTGCTGGAGGCCACTTATTCTATCCTGCAACTTCAATGAAGGCGCAGCTGGGAAGGGTTCTGCCAAATGGAAGACAGTGTCACTCCCGGACAGACCATCCGTCTCTGTTTATTGTCCCATGTTATCTCATGGGGCCTGGTTGGGGGCTAGCCAGCAGGAGCAAGCCTCCACGGTTTCTGTAATAAATAAGACAAGAAGTGGAGCCTGTCCATCAGCAAACATTCATTGACCTCCTGAGGCCACAGGGCCCTAGGCCACACTGGAGGAGACACTCTGGCTGCAGCCAATGTTAATCAGGACAAACGCCCAGGCCAGGGAGGCCCTCCGGGGCTTTTCCTGGCCTCTGACAAAGCCTGCAGGCAACACATCAGACGGTGGCTATTTTCTCAGCCACCCTAGGGTTTCAGCTGTGGTCAGGCAGAAACCCGCTAACATGGATCTTAGAGTCTGGCACAGGCCCGGCTTGCCATAGCTTCGCAAGAAATGACTCGATGCCTGTCAGCTATGGAAGGCTCTCGAAGCCTCTACACCCAGCCCTCAGCAGTGTGTCGGCAGATTTCCAGGCACTACTCCCTCTGCCCGGGGCGGGTGCTTGTTAACAGCTCAGAACAGTGCTAGAGGGACTGTGGCAGCCTCAGAAAATCTCAGGCATTAGCCCAGGACACTTTCCCCAGCAGGGTTTTGCAGGCCCAGTATCACTAAGCACACAAAGAAAGCTTGGCTACTTGCCTCTGAAGGTGTATACTTAAGTGTTTCAGTAGGAACGGGGACCAGGCTGCCTGGGGCAGGACAGTCACCTTTATTCCACCTCTGCTGACTCAGCAGACAGACTACAACCCTTCTTGTCCCTCAAGAACACACGTTCAAGACAACAGACAACAAGCACTCTGTGATTACACCCAGTGCAGTTGGCTGTTCTGTGTTCTCACCCAGCTACCCTGGGAAAGCTCGAGGTCCCTGTCCCTCGGCCTGGGTTGGGACAGAGATCCTGACATTCATTGCACAGAAAGGACAGGAAGTGTGTGTGAGGGGACGTCCGGGAGTCCCTTTCTCTGCCTGCTTCAGTCCATTCGTCCTGTGAATCAGGACATTGTGAGCAAGGTCGTCAAACCCGAGCCAACACCAGTGTCTGCAAGCTCCCTCCTTGTTTTTCAGCTCCATGTGACGCCTTTGCACCTCCTCGTGGGGAAGAGCCCGCCTTGCACTGGCCTTCAGTCCCAGCTTTAGTTCCCTGGCTCTCGCCCTGGTTTCAATTGAGCACAGCCAGCCCTGTAGACCATAGGCGTATGTGGCAGGATAAGAGGGAGACTCATGGTAGGGATGTAGCCCCTTCACCAGACAACCAGGCTTGATTTGAGACCCCAAGGGTCCCACTGGTCTGACCTTGGGCACATTACTGAACTCACAAAGCTTGCATTTCCACATCTGCAAGATGGGGATCTAGGAACCATCACAGGGTTGTCTCAGGACTAAATGAGAAGGTGAAACATCCAGGAAAAGTTTCATGCCTGTGCCCAGTGTGTGCCCTGGGTGCAGACCTCCTCAGTCCCTCCTCTACCAGGATATCTGTCAGGACCCGCTTTCCTACTCTGGCCTCTGCCATCAGGCACAGCTTGAGACGTCTGTTCTTGAGCTGAAAGGCCAGCGGTGAACACTGAACAGGGACCATACATGTGGTCCTGATTCCGGTGAGCCCCTGAGCTCGGGCCAAGCCACAGGTGTCACCTGTAGAATTATGACTCATTCTTCCTGACTCAGCGGAGGTCACATATGCAAAGATGCTTCTTAACTGTAAACCCCTGGTCAGTTGTACTGTCACGAGTCTAACACTTGCTCTTCTTTACTGTTAACTCCCTGTTCTAACTCGAAAGTTGGGGAAAGTGTAAAACCTCAAGAGTAAATTGCAAATCTCCCTAAGGGCATAACTCAGTTCAGAAATGAAGGGTAGACATTTCGCCTGTCCTAAAGAACTTAGAATTTCAGCGAGGAGATGACTCAGGGGAAGATTTCTAAGAATGCTTCTAGTGGGGAAGGAGGAGGGCAGGAGGACAGATGGCCCCTACACACCCAGAGGGAAAGAGGACATTTGGAACCAAGATGGTCAGCATCCACCTGAGGAGGTGGTGTTTGAAACAGACCTTAGAGGCTGGGGCTCAGGTTCTGGGCATCCCTGCTCCTTTTATCCCTTACTTCTCATGTTCTGATGGAGTTCATGTTTGCACAGGGGCGGACTCCATTTTTAAATGTGACCTTATGCCAAAGGCCACAAACATAAAACCACAAATTGGCATTTTATTGCCGTAAGTTTATGCTACTTCAAATGGATAACATTTACTAATCGCAGATTCAATGAACAAATAAATATCACAAGGTGTATTTTATTTGACAAAAGATTTTGAAACACTACTACAGTCCTACCAACAGGTTTATTTCTGTACGGTGTTTTCAGTTGCAAAATGTTGACTCACTCTATCAGAGAAGTAGCGGAGCATGCTAATGATTTTTAAATTATTCCCTTTGTAGCCTCAGGAGGCTCCTTCATCAAATTCATCCAGATCAGGTGTTGGTAACATTTGTCTGTACAGGACCAAGTAGCAAATAGCTTAGGCTCATGGGCCATACAGTCTCTGACAACTACTCCACCCTGCCCTGTGTCTCAAAAGCAGTCATAGACCATGTGTAAACAAATAAAGCAGGCTGTGTTCCAATAAAACTTTATTAATGGATACAGAAATTTTCATTTCATATGATTTTCACATATCACGAATGTTCTTCTTCTTCTATTTCTTTTCAATCATTTAAAAATGGAAAACCTACTCACAGCAGATGAGCCATACAAACAGGTGGTGAGTGAGACCTGGCCTGCAGTTTGCTGACCTCTGATGTAAACGCTCAAGAGGGTGACAGTACAACATTTCTGTTCCAAAGTTGAATGATTAATCAGGAAAAAAAGCTCTAAATGATGTTTCAATTCATTAATTAGTAGATATACAATCTGAAGGAAATCAAAGAATGTTTTCCTATTTCTTCCAAAATATTTTCATAATATATCTGAAACATTTTGAATGTTAAACAACGTAATTTAAAAAACAAAATCTTAGCTACCTCAATACCCATCTCTGCAAAATGTCTAAAACAAAGCTTTAAGATAGTCAAATTTATTTAATTGTACAGCTTGAGTTAAAACTTCTCTTTTGTGCCAACAATTTTTCTGCAGTTATAATCATTGTAAGGCCTTAATTGAATTTGTTAAATTCATTAAAAATATCAGAGCGCCTGTGAGTCTCCTGAGCCTTCCTTTTGCTCAGGGGCCCGCTCCAAACCTTTGGTGTGTCCTTTTTCTTCTAATAAAGTGCTCTTTCACTACTTTTAATATATATATATATATATATATATATATATTTTGCTATATATATGTATATATATATATATATTGCTATATATATATATATATATTTTGCTATATATATGTATATATATATAGCAAAACATGGAAACTGAAGCAATCATTGTATGTTTGGCAGTGTTTTTCCTTTCTGAGTTGTGCTTACGATGATGCTATTAGTTTGCATCCCATGTGCTTTTGATTTGGTGAAATATGCTAAGCTGCATAAATAAACACTGCTAGGATCTCTCAAACTGGTATCGAATAATGCTATAAAAATTGTCAATTTTACCACAATTATTTGTAACAGTATGTAAGAACTTGTCTTTCATAATAAAGTTTGAGATCTATCTCTAGAGAAGATGTAATACTGGTAAAATATTTCAATGAGACACAAAAACACTATCTATATTATGTATATATGTTGTATATATTATATGTATGCTATATATGTATATTTTACTGATGTAGAAAACCATATTGTCAGATATAACATGCTTATAATTTAATTTTATAATGATTAGTATTCTTTTAAATTTACTCAAAAATTTTTAAATCACATAACATTCTTTCACTAAACAAAAACTATAAATGGAATAAAATTGGTTAAGATGGGTATGAAACTTCGCAGTCAGACCCATCATTGTGTTTCCCATAGAACGTCCTCCGAGCAGCCTGAGTGGGGGGTACACAGCCCCTTAAACAGCATCCCTCTCTTGTCCTCAGGACTTTCCAGCAGTGCTCAAGCATTGGCAACTGCCACCCCCGCCTGGCCTGGGGTGGTCCTGAAGTGCAAGCCCACTGCGCACACCTTAAAACGTGACAACACATGTTCCCGGGCCAGTGAAACACAAGATGGCCCTTTGAATCCTCATTCTGGGGCTGCCCCAAATGGGGTACAGGTGTTGCTGCGTTTTTTCTAATTTACTTACTTGATTCAAAAAGTACCCAAATAGAATGTTGTCTTTCTGGCAGTTGTGAACACGTCAGGTTTTATATAAGCAAAACTTGCTCACACAACGTTTCCTGGGGATGATCCCTACAGCCATCCCTGTGCCTCTGAAGAGGGCTTCACTTTGGGCTCAGGATGTGCACAGGATTGACTGAACACGGCGACAAACTGTGACCCAGCGTTTGGGGACATCCTCAGCTCGGAGACTCAGAGTTGGCTCTGGACGTTGGACAGCTGGGGATGCCAGTGGGCCCCGTTCAGACAGAGGCTGCAATTATGGGAAGTGTGGGTGAGTTATGGTCTGTGGCCTCTGCTGGAAGGCTGCCCCCTCCCCAGGAGGAGTGGCCGGCACAAGGCAGGTGTGAACTGGGACAGAGGTCTGGGGCCCTCACAGGCTCCTCCACCTTCTCCACCCTCTGCCTCCCACCCCAGCCTCGGGGGCACCGGCCCTGCCAGCACGCACCCTTGAGGGGTAGTCAGAACTCAAGGTGGAACAGTAATGGTGGGCGCAGTCACAGTCCCAGGGTCCTGCTGGCCTTGGCCTTTGCGCATTCGCCGCATGAGTTCTGTTTCTTTGGGGTTTCCCGTGGTCAAGAGAGATGTGGGTCCCAACAGCATCTAGTTTGGAGACGAGGAGCCCGCTGAGTGGCGGCAGCCTCCAGATGTGCGTGCTTAGATGGGGTGTGACTCTTGTCTCTTCCTCTGAGCTGTGTCTGGGCAATGTGAACAGAGTCTGGAGGACCTGCCCCCATCACCCACCTCAGGCCCCAGAACCCTTAACTTTTGTACCAGGAGAAACTTGCAGAGAATCAGGCTATGTTTAAGGAGCAGCAACCTGGCCGCTTTGGGTGGGGATGGCAGCGGCCGTCCTCTGCTTCCAGGTTGGGGAACGCTGGGGTGGTGCAAGAGGCTGAGAGGAGGAGTGACAGCGATTGTACACAGGCCTTCAGGGGGGGCTCTATGCCTACGGCCTCTGAAGAGCTGGGGTGTAAGGACCCCAGGGATGGGAACAGTCTCAGGGCGCTTGAGGTCATTCATGCCTTAAAAATTCTGTTATTTCATAGCACAAGCACTTTAAGGGTTCTTCCTGGGACCCCAGTCCCATGAACATCCTTCAGCTGAAAAACTGGGCAGGAGAGCTGGGCTCAACTTCCCTCCTGTGACCTTTGGGATGTCAGTGAATGACTTTCTGTATTTATAAGAAGGTAATTCAGGGTGGCCTCGTTGTTCCCAGCCCACACTGCCGGGCCTCCCCTCCTCCCTCCTCCTGCCTGCCTTCCTCACACACCAGAGACATTCAGCAGGACCGTGCAGGGCTGGTGGCCAGTGGGTGGGGGAGCCCCACTGCTGGTCAGGAGGCTGGGAGTGGGGGCTAGAAGAAGCGTGGACATCACAGTCTAGTCCTGCAGGAGCATCAAGGGTCCTTTACACAGCTGAGGGTCTTTTTGAACAAGCATGCCATTTCTTTAGGGTCAGTTGGTTATCTCCACTCCCCATCCTCAGTGCATATACCCTTCAAAACTTACCTTCTGAAACTTTAACCTTATGTGGAAAATGGAAAATAGTACTCAACATTTACTTTCTTAGAAACCTCTCTGCACTGTTTTGTTTTTTGCTTTCTTACCCCACCTCCTTTTGTTTTCATACTCAGAGCTGAAATGTTCAAGGACTTTTCCACTCTAACTCCTAAATCCCTTTCCCTGTTTATCTTAAGTAGGATTTAGATAATGTGTGGCTAAGTAGAGGCAGATACTCAGAAAAGGAAGGGGGAGGAGAACAGGGAGAAAGAAAGAGGGTAGGGAATGAATCCTGGAAGTGACAAGCACCACTGAGCATAAGGTGGTGAGCATGTATGCCCAGGTCTCCATCATGAGGGTCTGGGATCAACCCCACAAGGCTTTCTCCCCCAGAAGCTGCCGTGGGGGACCCCGCACTTGCATTTTATAGGACCTCTCTTTCTGGCAGTTAGCAATTTTTATCTCCATACACTTTGTCAAGCAAACATTTTTTTAATAAAAATTAAATTTTTTAAGTTAAAAGAATGATCATTGGCATCTCACAAACTAACTTCTTTTCCTTATAAACACTTAATAAAGCCAAAAGAAATAAGTTCTTCTCTCCAGAAGTTGTCACTCTTTGTCCTGGACCCAAGCGTGTCACCTTCCTACATGTGGGATACCTGCAGGGTCTCTGGGAGCTTTCCCAGGATAAGAAGGATCCAAGGAAGCAGTTGTTCCCAAGGGTTTGCTTGAGTCACGGTGACATGGGATGGATGGGATGCTGCTTAAAGGCTCATCCAGGTTCTGGGCTGAACTCAAATCCCCTCTTCCAGAGAGACAGGTTAGTTAGCATGTTCTTAGGTAAACAGGGAGGTCCCTAGTGAAATAAAGAAAAGGCGGCCATATCTTGAAACTCCAGGTTCTGGAATGTCTCCTTCACTCCAGGACAAAGATATGAGAATGTGCCTTGAGGTTACTAAATCATCTCCAATCCCTTCTGGCTGGACAAAGGAGCATATCTGATAGATAGGAATGGTTGTTAATCCCTTTAGGGTGGGCAAACAAGACAAACCTGATAGATGACTTCCATTAGAAGGAGCCAGCCCCCTCCCCCAAGCAGGCAAGGGAAGGTATAAAAGAAGTTTTGCTTCAATCACTGGGCAGCTTGGTCGGGGACCCCCCTCTGTTCCGAGAGCTGCAACTCTTTACTCTTTACTTTTAATAAACTATCCTCTTTTAAAACTCCTCGCCTCTCCTTTGTCCGTGCTTCCATTCCTTGGTTTCACAAGACACGATCCCAGCACAAACAAAATACGTGTATCAGCAGGAAGTCTTCCTTCCTTGGTTTTCCACATCAGAGTCCATTGCTTCCTCTAAAGAATTCCCATAGACCTTGTGTCTTATAAACTGCATATAAATAAATTGCACTTCTGCTTTCTGGCTGCTTGTCTTTCCTTCCCGGCTCCTTAAGGGCCAGGTTCAGGGTTTGGCACAGAGCAGACACCTAACATGTGTTTTTTCTATCAGTAGATCTATTTCTAACTTCTTCAATACCTTAGGAATCTGAACTTGATGTTAGTGTCAGGCAGAAGTTAGAAAATGAAGGAGGAAGATGGATGGGAGGGGATCCACGGTGCCTACAGAAAAAGCTTCTAAATAGCTTTGATTAACTGTCTCCAGCCACGTTATCTGTTTTTACAACAGATGAGGAGAGGTAGTCTGGAGCAAGATAAGGATCTGAGTCAACAGAACTCCACCCATCTTAGGAGGTCACTTCATCCAGTGGAAGAACATGCACCAC
Organism: Rhinolophus sinicus; assembly: GCF_057876585.1. Classification (NCBI taxonomy): domain Eukaryota; kingdom Metazoa; phylum Chordata; class Mammalia; order Chiroptera; family Rhinolophidae; genus Rhinolophus; species Rhinolophus sinicus. The sequence goes on from NC_142506.1 coordinate 42,485,150, forward strand.
TTTTCCCGCCAAATTTATATGTAACTCCTTCACCCCACCCGGCAAACTATATAAATCCTCAGGACAAGGGGACTGGGAGCCTATGCCTCTGTCTCCCACCTCAGCAAGGCCCGTTCTCATCCCTGAGAATGTATCACTGATAAACCCTGCTCATATAGTAATCAGCTTGCTGACCTTTGATGCTTCACTGTGTTGTAGGCAAGATGCCCATAACATTCGAAGTAGATAAATTCCTATTACCATATTTCCCCGAAAATAAGACCGGGTCTTATATTAATTTTTGCTCCAAAAGATGCATTAGGGCTTATTTTCAGAGGATGTCTTTTATTTATTTATTTTATTTTATTAAATTTATTGGGGTGACAATTGTTAGTAAAATTACATAGATTTCAGGTGTACAATTCTGTATTACATCATCTATAAATCCCATTGTGTGTTCATCACCCAGAGTCAGTTCTCCTTCTATCACCATATGTTCGATCCCCCTTACCCTCATCTCCCACCCCCCACCCCCCACCCCCCTTACCCTCTGATGTCTTATTTTTTCATGTACAAAAATCTACATTTATTCAGATACAGTCATGTCATCTTCTGGAACATTGTCATAACTCTCCAAACCCCAAATTCCGGCTTGAATTTCTTGCAATTCCATTTCCTGTAGAACCATTGGCGCCAATCTTTCATGTCCAGCAATAGAGCTCTCCTTAAATGAGGACTTGTTGTCCATGTAGCCTGCTCGTAGTGCATTGGCAACACAGCTGTCAGTGATTTTATCCCAAGTCACGACCTCGTGCAGCCTAAGCTTCACAGTTTCCATGCTGATTTCTCTCCATTCTATTTTCAATGTAGTCATTGATTTCCATACGCAAATGGTCCTTGAATGGCTTGTTTATTGCAATATCAAGAGTCTGGAGATAGGCAGTCATTCCTGCGGCAATCATTTGATCTATTCTCTCTGCAAGGAAGTTCTTCATGTCTTTAGCATGGTGAGTGCTGGCTGAATCCCAGACTAGCAGACCTCTTTGGCAACCTCGCAAAGCAAGTGGCAGCATTAAATCGACCCACTTCCTTAAAATTGCTTGTGTGCACCAGGCTTTTTCGGTTTCAAGAACATAAATACCTGAAACACATTCAACCTTATCTTTCTTGCTCTTAGTTAGAGGTGGGGCTTTCTTTCCATTCAGACAAATGGCCAGAATACAGGTAACATGAACACTTTTGTAACCAGTGGAAGGAATGTAGATTGACAAGGCAACCTCTGATCAATTGTTGTTTGAGATCCTTGGCCCATAAACACCGCAGTTTCATCCATAGCAATCATGTTGGAAAGTTGATATTTAGAAAAGTCAATGACATCAACAAAGGACTTGAATACAAGTGCATGTTTAATAACTTCCATATCTTCCAGCTTGAACAGTGTTGTCGATCTTAGAGACAGTTCATATCGCTGAAGGAAGCCATACAGCTGGTGTTGTGCTGCTTTGAATTCTTCTGGGGATATTTCTAACTGTGGTGCCATTGCAAGGGCAAATGCTTGAATATCAACCCCACACACAGCCAAAGCCTTTGCTCTCCTGTCAGCAATCCATTTACAGATGATATCTTCCAGCTCAGGAAATAATGGTTGCCGACCCGACAACCATTATTGTGACCCACACTTGTGCTTCTTAGCTTTTCCCTCGTCCACCTGTTGACTGAGGTTATCGCACTCTGCTCACCATTTTTGGACCATTAGGAGATCCAGCTTCTTCTCTTTGCAGAAAGCCATAAGATTCTTGCCCTGGGAGTCCTCCGCGATTCCTTTCTTGTACTCGACAGAACAGCTCTTTCTTTTTGCACTCATCTTGCCTGGGGGTCAAAATATTATTCCCTTTAAATCTACCATTAAATCAAGTGTTAATTGAAGACTTATGAGACAGGAGTGGCAACAAAAATGATGACAGTTAAGAATGATAGTCCACACAACAGCGACAAAAAATTGCAGGCACCAAAATTCAGAAAATGTTTCTTTATTTCATACAAGTGCATTTCATACAAGTGTAACGTCCGTTACAACACATGACATATTGAATTATGAAGATTCATATTAGACACAACCATTTCTGTTCGTTACCAAGTGCGCATGTTATTCGTGCATTGTGTCTGTGCTCTGATTGGTCAGTCGGCAATAAGTCTCAAGTTCATCTGTTTACATAGTCATTTAAATCTCGTCCAAAGGTGCCCACTTGGGTAATTACAAATACTTAATTATAACTTATGTTATCATTTATTTTAAGTATTAATGTCAATAATATTATTTATTTATATTTAATTATATATTATTATTATTTTATAATTCAATACATCCGTCGTGTGTTGCAACAGATGTACTAAATGTGTCCATCTGGCTGATGATCTTAACTGGGGCTTATTTTTGGGGTAGGGCTTATATTACGAACATTCTAAAAAGTCATGCTAGGGCTTATTTTCCGGTTAGGTCTTATTTTCAGGGAAATATGGTAACTACTGAGGAGAGCTCAGCACCATCCCACCTCTCAGCTCTCAGCCTATGACCTTCCTGTGTCACTGCCATCTGCCGGGCTGGTGCTGTCACCCAGGGCCCTGAGCTTAGGAGGCCCCCACTCTTGGTTTGATGCTCTGCTGTCACCATCTTGAAACTCTTAAACTGTTCTGAACAAGAGACTTACATTTTCACTTTGCATTTCTGTCTATAAATTATGGAGCATGCCCTGACCGCTCCATTCATAAACATGTGTGTACTGACTTCCCTAATTGTCCGAAAGGACACATTCAGTCATAGGAAACTTTATAAAAGTTGTGGTGTGTTAAGCAAAGTTTACTTTACACTGTGAGGGAAGTGATTCCAAAAAGAGATTATTAGGAAGGTGGTAACAACAGATTAAAAAGAAGGTTCTGGGGATCTCAAGAAGGTAGGTTGCTTACAGAACTTTGAAATATTATATTAAAAATTTTATTTCTGCCAGTGCTGTTTGCACAGCTAATATACACTATCTGTAAACAAATGGCTATCTTTATTTGCATAACTTTGCAGTTTACAAAGGTTGTTTACTTTCATTATCTTGCTGAATCTTTACACATTTGTGAAATACACACTTCTTTTATTTTCATTTCGCAGATGGGCAAACTGAAGTTAAGACGTCAGTGGCCTTGCTGGGAAAACTTACTGGTATAACTAACTAGAAGTTGAACGCACCCTCTGGATCCTAGCTCGTGGGCTCTCCCCATTCGTCAGCATATTATCTGTCAAGGATCAGAAGCATCAATACAGGCCCTGCATGAAGTACAAAATTTCAAGTTATTTAAGAAAAAATTAAAAGATTTGACTATAGTTAACTCGTGAGCAAAAGGGGAAACTCACTTGAGAATAACAAGCCATGCCTCCCACTTGGAATCCTGTTTTATGGGGCAAAACTGACAGAATTTTCTTAGTTCTCTGAATTGTGTGCCTTGTTCAGCAGCTTTAGAAAAACTGAAAGAGAAAACAAAGCTCTGAAGACCACTTACAAATGACGTCAGGCTGTCTGACTCATGCAGGGACTGCTTGTGTAAGCTGGCCACCTTGTCTGTGTGATAAGGGCCTTGGAGCGCTTGGGGACAACGCAGGGAGGGAGCCAGGCGTGCAGTTCCCATGGGTGCAGCCTGCACACTCACACACCCAGCACACTCTGCTTCGTGCAGAATAAGGGCTTTCATACAGCTGACCCAGTTCGAGCGGCCAGTTCAGGGAAAACGTAAGAGAACACCATGTCAGAGACTGAAAACCCCATTTCTGCTGATACCCGTGAGAACTCCATGGGCATCTAAGGACATCCTGGTAGTGGAAGCATGTGCTGCTAGTCTGAGCTGCTGACGAGGACAAAAGCCTAGGCATTGATATGGCAGGATTCAACTTATTTCATTTCATTAAACAAACTCTTTCTATATTCCAGCGATATTCTAATATCGCTTCATCTAATGCTCACGATAGCTCATTCACATGTGACCATTATCATCCCCATTTTACAGATGAGAAAACTAAGGCCAAAGAAGTGAGCACTTGTCTAGGTGGCTGAGTGGGACCTCAGCCAGGCAGCTTGGTGCCATAAGCTGTGCACTGGCACAGCACACTGAGCCCAAGCGCCTTCCTGGGGGACACCTCCCAGCCCTCTGAGGAGCCCCACAACTCTACCTCCCTCCAGTTCTCGCTCTGGAGGAGGATCCGAGACTAGCCAGGCTCCTTGGGTCTTCCCTCATGTCTGCAGGAAAATCCTCCTTACTTCTGCCTCTTCCTGGTTTTACACATAACATAGAAGATGAGTGGAGCCAGAAAGGTCACCTACTTTAAACACGTCCTCTCTAGCCTGTTGGGCCATCCCTTCAATTCCACCACCAGAGTTTGAGTTCATTTTAATCATATGTAATTTAAAATTTTCAAAAACCTTTACTATGGCTGATACTGACATTTCGGGGCAGGGAGCAACGGCCCCTAATCTATTTATTTCTTTCTCTCAACTCTCCAAGAGCTTTCTGGTATTTCACTAAATTCCACACCCACTCTCCCAAGTGGGTGTTAACTGTTTTTCTTTAAAACATTGATGGAGAGGAAGAGCTGGATAACAGAAGAAACTTTTTTCTTGCCGTTTGTTAAGCAAGTTCAGAGGAAAATGGGAACTATTTTTGAGCAAGAGGAAAATGTGAAGTTCCGGAAAGCTTCTCCAAGAGCTGGAGGTTGGGGAGAGAAGAGCAGGGCCCATCCTCCCATGTGTGTGAGCCTGGAGCCCATTCCCTTCCCTCGCCTCACCCCTCCTGCCCACTCTGCCTCCGGGGGTGCCTGCCTGAAGCCTCAGCAACCATCTGGAGATCATTCAGCAAAGTTGGGGGCCGTGGGGTTCAGGAACAGTGCAGACCCCCCCAGTCCCTAAGTGTCCTTCAAACAAACTTCGCTGGTAACACAATAAACTACTAACAGCATGTGTTACATGCATCATCTCATTTAATCTTCACACACAGAAATGAAACTTTGCCATAGACATCATTTCCCCCCATTTTACAGGTGAGAAAAATGAATGATTTGTCCAAGGGCTCCAGTCCATAAGAAACAAGCTGGGATTCACACCTGGGCCCTGAGTGCTTGATGCCAGCCCAGTGTGATAGTCTGGCCCTTGTCACCAGCCTGCCTGGATGTGTGATGAGACGTGGTCCTCCCCCAGTTCCACCATTGCCCTATGGTCTGGGGATGTCTAGGGACCAGCAGGGTATTCCCAGGGGTGAGGCAGAGGCAGCAAGAGGAAGGCACGAGCAAGGCCTACCAGACTCCTTACACCAGCACACACTGACTCCCCCAGATCTGGCTGCCCCTCTGACCTGCACAGGGCAGTGCCGGCTCTTCCTGCTGGTTTTTCCAGTTTTCTCGACAACCCGATCTTGCCCGGTGGCAGCTGGGCTGACACTCTTGGGCAACCTCAGTTCTGAGCCTGTTTCATCAAGAGTGGGCCTTGCCAACAGATCAGACATTCAGCAGTTATTATTGGACCAACAACGTTTCTGGTATAAACTCTTCATGGAAACAAACTGTTCTACACAAGCAAAACACGGAGTGACTTGTATCTAGGTCATCAAGGCAGTGAGAAAGAAGATGAAGCAAAGAAAAACTATATACTATATATCAAAAATTATCATTTCTAGAGAAAAAGATAAAAATGGCAGAGAAATAAAACATGAATTACTAAAACCTGAAACCGGATTAATTCAATGGTCGTTAGTAATCAAGAATATTAGTGCCAGGAAAAAGAGGCTATACTCAATGATTTAGTCTAGACTAAATTTCATGTTTGTTGACAAGTCTTTCTTTTTGAAAATTGATCACCTGACAATTGATGGGAGAATTGACACCTAGGAGATTCTACGACAACAGAAGAAATTCGACAGATTCATGTTTACATCTTCTCTAGCTCTGAATCATTTGGATCTATGATAAGAATATCTTCTCTATCCTCACTAAGGTGATAGGTGATTAAGTATTTAAAAAGACAAGTTTCAGGGGCCGGGGCCGGTGGCTCAGGCAGTTAGAGCTCCATGCTCCTAACTCCGAAGGTTGCCGGTTCGATTCCCACATGGGCCAGTGGGCTCTGAACCACAAGGTTGCCAGTGCAATTCCTCGACTCCCGCAAGGGATGGTGGGCTACACCCCCTGCAACTAAGACTGAAAGGACAACAACTTGAAGCTGAACAGCACCCTCCATAACTAAGATTGAAAGGACAACAACTTGACTTGGAAAAAAGGCCTGGAAGTACACACTGTTCCCCAATAAAGTCCTGTTCCCCTACCCCAATAAACTCTTAAAAAAAAAAAAAAAAAAAAAGAACACCTAGATGAAGTAATAGAAAGCACATTAGATGGAATTTTTTTATAATCAAGTGCTACAATTGGGCTGATATCCATTTCAAATGAATACCATTACCAAGAAGGCTATCAAACTGATTCTGATATCTAAAATTTGGCCCACTTGGGAGATTCAATAAAATTTTGCAAATTCCTGTCCTGAAGAAACTGTGCCCAGGTAAACAGAGCACAAACTATTCACAGCAAATGTACTGCATGGGACATTATCCATGTAAAATCTACATCTTTACTGTTAAGTGATTATGCTAGGCCCAAGATGGCGTCACTCATGCTAAGACCCATCCCCCACCAGCCAAACTTTAACAAAGCTTCCTTTTCTTGTGAATCCCCAACTCTCCCAGAAATGTAATTTAGAGATGACCAATCAGAACCTGCCAACTCAACTTAAATTACACAACCTGGCTCCAATGTTTCTTTGTGCACCAAATAAGGGAAACTACCCTGTATAGAGCTTCTTTTTATTTTCTAGATTGGATGTTGCCCAATTCATTAATCATTGAATAAAGCTTAATAACATAAAAAAAAAAAAAAAAAAAAAAAAGAGTGGGCCTTGCTAGCCAGGCAGCCTCACTCCACACCCTGAGCCCAGATCTGCTGGTAGGCGGGGGTCAGTTCCCAGCCAGGCCGGTCTGGGGTCCTCTCCCTCATGCGATTTCACACCTTTTTCTATCCTTGTGCTTCTGCATTAGATCTAATGATTTTTCCTAAATTCCTTTGGAAGAAGATTTGTGATCGTTGCTACAGCCCAAGTTCTAAAACTTCATCAGCTGTAGTGAGTAAGTGCTGATTCTCAGCTGTGAAGATGCTTTTCCTAGATCGTCCTTGTGCTGGTAGCTCCTTTCCATTACTGTCTTCTTTGCCCCCAAAGGTACTAGCTCTTCTTCCTCCGACTGGTCGCCAGTGAGCCCCAGCCCCTCAGCCTGGCTGTTCCATCCCGAGAGCTCCCGGGTGTCTTCTCGGTCACCTGTCAGGAATGGAGCGCAGAGGTTGCCCTTGTTTTCTTTTGTTTTTAACTTCTTGTTTTAGAAGCATGTATGAAATTACAGACAACGTTCAATAGCACAATACATCCATTGCCTGGTTTCAACAGTCACACCCAGCCACTGACATCATTTTGAAGCAAATACCAGATATATCATTGCACGTGTATTTCAAGATATACAGAGGGTTCCAAAAAAAAGTATACACATTTTAAGAAAGGAAAACTGTATTAAAACTGTAATACTCAATATATACCACTAACAAAAGATGAATACAAGTCACGTTTGACTTCTGCAATTACAAGAGGTGCTCAAAGTGGTTCCCATCAGCGTCCAGACACTTCTGATGGTGGTGAATTACTGCTTGAGCAACGTTGACCAATGTGTCCACTTGTGTACATTTTTTGGCACCCCCAGTATATCCAAAAGATAAAGACTGTTTTTAAAAATATATAGCTGCAATAACATTATCATCACATTAAAAAAAAAAGAATGTGAATCCTTAACCTTGTCACTTATCCAGACACTGTCCACATTTCCCCAAATTTTGTGTGTTTTTTTACTTCATTTGTTTGACTTGGGATTCAAAAATGATGTATACACTGAGATTGGTTGGTATGTTCCTGGACATCCTACCCTCCCAGTCCCTTTCATTTTCTTTATATGCTGTTCTTGGAGAAGACTCTAGGCCACTTGTCCCGTAGAGTGGCCCTTAGTCTGGATTTGCTGGTGATTCTCAGGGTGTCATTTACCATGTTCCTCTGACCCTCAGATTTTAAAAAAGTGGTAAATAGATTCAAAAGTATCTAATCACGTTTGGGGTTGGTTTTCTTTCTGTGGGTGTATATTTGCATCACTACTGACTCTGACTCTTAAGACCCTGCATGGAGAAGAACCAGGTAACTGTGGACACCACTTGGAGGTGGGGCACCGGTGGGACCTGAGGGAGAGCGGGAGGGGCAGTGGAAGACTTAAATGCTGTCCATTTCTGTTCCTGGGGCCCGTGTGACAATCACAATATTTGAGTAGCATGGAGTCGGACTGTATTGTCGCATCCCGCACAACGAGAGTTGTGGGGAGCGAGGAGGGCAGCGCAGGGTTAAGAAAGGACAGTAGCCATGAATAGAGTTTAAGCAGACCAAGGGACCCCCAATCTCAAGGACTGGAAGCCCCGAATTGGCCTCGCATCAGCTTTTATTAGTTCGGTGGGAAAGTAAAGGAGATAAAGCTTGTCAATCTCAAGATCTGTGAATCCTATACATCATAATAGGAAACCTATTCAAGTCAATCACCCTTCCCTGCAGGTAGCTGCACCTTAAGTCTCAACCTCCCCAAGGGACAAAACCTATATGTATATGAATAGATGGAGAGCACATCATTGAATCTCTTCCCTTGCAGGTTTCGGGAAGGAATGCAGCCACAGAGGCTGAGGCTTTCCTTAGTCTGGGAAAGGTGGGGGGCTGTGCCCACCTCCGTGAACCCCGTGGGTTCTCCTGTTGGTCCCAACTCGACTGCATCTGGCTTGAGTTCTTCCTTCCATGAGGAATCTTACTCGTCATTGACTGTCCAGTCATCTTTCTGGGACCAAACAGGGAGACATAAGGTGCAAACACAAAGGTTTAACAAAGTCCCTGAAAGGATCCATCTTACAGACTCGCCTTTCTTTGGGGGCAGATACAAGGAAACAAACGGTTAGGCTGCTGTGTGGTGACACTGTATGATATATTTTAGCTTAAGGAACAGAGCAGTTTTAGGATGAAAACACATTGTGTATCAAGGCAACAAGCTTCACGCACATGACCTTGCCACAAAGCTAGCATTATGCCAATGAAAAGCAAGAGATACAAGCTGATTGACTTAGTGAGGCCTATTCCTCAAGGCAGCATGACATTCATAGGTGCTACTGTTGCAGAAAAACAGCAAGGACCGAGAAACTCAAGCGGCACACAGAGATCAGGGAGAACACAGCTTTATTACACCGGTGGGCTCAGCGAGATCCTTCCCAAAAGATTGAGCCCCCCAGGAAGGTTTTGAGCAGGTTTTTATGGATTGGGGACTTTCTTGAGTCAGGGAAGTGTTAGGTGTCTTATGGTAATTGGCTCAAGGTGTGGTTTGGAGGGGGTTATGCGGAAGTGGGCTGGGGCTTAGGCTGGGGACTTCTCTCCTCACTGGGGCCACCATTTTAGCTCAGTTCCACATGGCAGGAAACCATTTTAAGGTCAGTTTCCCCATCACTGCCATCAGAAATTGTTGCCCATGTGTAAATATGCAGTCATTCACAGGCCACTGTCCCTTAGAAGGACACTGTGGGGCCACAGAGGCTTTGGTGTCAGAGGGACATGGGTTCAAATCCAGCCTCTGTTACATTCTCATTGAGTAACTTTGTATAAAACCTTTATCTCCTCATTAAAAAATGGGGATCTTATTTACACTTTCAGTTATTGTGAATATAGAGAAAGTGAATATAAACTGCCCAGTGCAGCGTGGCACAGGGCAGGCTCAGGCAGTGCAGATGTGTTAGTGTTAGAGCAGTCTCTGGCGATATCATGTGAGAGCAGTTTCCGGCCATCACAGCTGTTAGAAACTCTCCCGTCACCCCGACTGGCTTTAACCAACCCCCTAGCACCACAATAGCAATGGCGTGAACCCTTTCAAACCCAGAAGCCCGACGCTATATAACCAAACGCCCAACCCCGGCGAGTGCTCGGTCTTTGGGAATGATCCCACTGAGCCCGCGGTGAAATAAAGCTGTGTTCTCCCTGATCTCTGCATGCTGCTTGAGTTTCTCGGTCCTTGCTATTTCCCGCAACATTAACACTGTCTGCTGGGACAGCAGGTCCTATCAGTGTCATTCTTACAGAAAATCCCTGTGTGGACATCCACCCACTAGGGATACTTATAGAAGCCTTGGAGCCATCTAGACACACTGAGTGGCAAATGTAATCTGAAATTGGGAGAGGAGAATTGTCAAGTCAGTTGAAAGGACTACAGTTCCATTCATTCAGAAGTCTCATTGAGTGGGGAAAAGCAGGGTCCTGGGTGAGACGCCAGATGTCAAGGACAGACCCAGCCAGTAGAGGAATCTTTCTGTAGCCAACGGCCTCGCCAGGTTCCCCAAACAAAGCACATGTGTAGCTGCTGCCCGGACGGAGCGAGGAGGAGCACCTGGAGCCAGCCAGGAAATGGTGTGCTGGGCAGGGGAGGTTGGAGACCAGGGGGAGGCATGGATGGCCTGGAAATGGGACTGAATCCATTCATCCTGATGCATCTATCCTTTGATATAATTTCCTCACGCAGAACAAAAGGGAAACGCAGGGTATCTTTGCAAAGCAACCAGAGAGAGGAGAGCTGGGGCCAGTAAGTCATTATTTCCTCCTGGCCCTCCAGACCAGAGACACCAGTGATGGCAATGAGAGCACAGGAGCCCTTTCCTGTGCAACAGAAGAAACTGTTCTGGGAGGTGTGTAAGTACCTGGGCCCCTGGCGCCTGCCAGGGCAGGGGTGTGGCCAGAGGCCCGGATGTGCTGTCTCTGCACATCACGAGAGACACCCAACCTCACGTGACTCACTGACACACCCCAGCAACAACACCTTCTACCTTCCCTTCTGTCATTGGGGGAAGGAAGTGTGGGGGGTGGGGGTTCATTACACACATGGTGGGTTCATCCAGGTAGGTGTGCCACTGTGGTCCCGATCAGCATCACTGACGGGGGATTTGTGGCTTGCTGGTGTGTTTCCCCAGCCTGGAGATTTCCATGAGGCGCAAGGGGTGCAGGTTGGACAAGCATAAAAACACTGGGTACTTCCAAGCTGTTGGACCTCGATCAATGCCTTGGCCCTCAGGGAGCTTGAGTTCTCTCACCCACAGGATGGTGGTGACCATGGAGCGGAGGCAAGCGTCTCCTGCAGCCTCTGGTGAAATTGCAAGCTGACCTCAGTCCATTCCCCTGCTGTCTACTCTGTAGCACTCTCAGTGAACACAGCATCCAGCTGGCCACAGCCTCCCCAACGTGGAGACACCAGGGCAACCCGAGGGCCATCAGCGAAAGAGGGGAGCTGGCAACCTTGGGGTGTTAACACGGCCACAGATACAGATATGCAGTCACCCCCGGCCATGTGGGCATGCTGACGCCACACCAAGCGGCCAGGTCCCCCAGGAGACTGATGAGGACACAGTTTTTCCAGTGTCTGTTTCTCTAAATATTGGAGGTGCACACTGGGCCAACACCTCCTCATGGCCCGGTGACACTATGGACTGCTCACTTGGTGCAGGGTACTTCCTATGATGTGGGCTAGCTTCCAGGAGAACAGCCAGACAGAATGCAGGCAGGTGCTGCGTTCCTTAAAGAAACAGCACATTGCATAGCACCCTTTGGTCCGCAGCCCCGTGGACTCCTGTAGATGAGCTCCGTGAGAAAACGACTCAGAGGTTAGGGAAAACCCCAATGTATAAATAAAGCAACCAGGATATTCCCACCAAGGGGCAGCGTCCTTGGAACAGAACGATTGCTCTTGCGATTCACCTTTCATGTCAGTCTGGGCCCATAAGAGCTCCGTCACTGTTCCTCGGATCTGGTCCCTGCCACTCCAGGAAGTGATTAGGGAGCACGGGCCCTGGAGAACACACTCCGATAGCCCTCCGTGTGTTCCAAGTCACCTACCTTTTCCGGGCCCCATTTCCTCATGTATAAAGTGAAAACAGTCCCGACGTCACTGGTTGCTGTGAGAACTGAAGGGGTTGGTATGGGTGACGAGGTCAGTCTCGGGGACTTAAGGACCCTCCGTGCACGGAGCACAGGCTACACCACACCAGAGTGCGGAGGCCTCCGTATCATCTGAGTAGGTCCTGCTCTGCCTGTCAATGAGGCTAAGCTCCTCTGACCCGCCCAGCTCGCCCCTGCCCATGACCCTCCTCTCCACTCCCTGGTCCTTCTGTCTGGTCCTCCCTGTCTGCTCCTGAGTCCAGGCCCAGCGACTGTCCAGGCAGCTCAGATGATTCCCAGCAACAGCGACCCATGGGTCCCCAGAATGGGAGACTTGGGTCTCTGGCTCTTCCTAACCCTGCCCCCTGCTGGCCCGGAGCCCACCTTCTTGCCCCCTCAGCTGCCTGAGACATACATGGGCTGCAGGACTCTCTGTGTCTCTTTCTACTTCCAGAGATGCCTAAATGACTTGCAAGAGCTTTGTAAGTTTAAACGCCCTGCCCTTTGGGTAGGGAGACCCCATGTTCACAGCTTCCTACCCCACATTGAAATGAAGGCTAGCTTCTTCATCTGGTACCTCCCACTCAGGGCCTCAGGCTCAGCTTCCTGGCCTTTCCCTCCTCCACATGTGAGGGCACAGCCTAAACAGACACACTGAGGTCCAAACAAAAGGACTGTTACCATGCAGAAGGGGGCATGTCCCCGACACACTGAAGACAAGTAGTTTTGGCCTTTTTCTAAGAATAATTTCCTGTCATTGTGAGCAATGATAGGCAAACAATTTCTCAGGAATTGGCTGTTTCTTCGTTGTTTTCTAAAAGGAGAGCGGCACAGACAACATCAGGACGCACCACCTCCCCCATCTGGAAATGACGGGCTCTTCCTTCTCCACAAGGAGATGAGTTTTACAATGTCCCCTCAGGTGTGCACATGTGAGCCTGATGCGGATGACCGCTCACCTGGGCCAGCCTCGAAGGAAGAGTTCACGACCCTGAGAACTGGCAGTTAGCGCACCTGGTAGGTCAGTCCTGCGGTCTCAGCACCACCCCTGAACGCTGCTGCTTAATTCCTAAATTTCAAAGCTTGCCTTGGAGATAAAATTCTATTTCCCCAGGAGATTCTGAGGATTCTTGCGGGGACAGAGCCCCAGAGCGCAGTTTCCAGGCTTTCGGCCTCACGTGAAAGGTGCTGGCTCGGGTAGTAGACTGCTGTCAGCTGTGGCTAATTGACCGTCAGCTGTAGCCAGTTAGCCAATTGGCCGGTGATATAACTGCCGCGGCTGCGCTGGGGAGTCGAGTTTGTCAGTTGGCAGAAAAGTAGACAGCAGGTCACACGTCGTGTGACTCCAGCCTCCAGTGAGACCATAGTGGTATGACTCCCCTACCTATGGCTCCATGGGTGTTCCTTTTTGGCCTCACCATGTCCTGCATTCTTGTGTGGGGAGCGGGAGCTGAGACTCCGCAGGCCGCCCTGCACGACGACACACGGTGCAGCAAGCGGGTCTCCCTCGTGACAGTTCTGTAGAAATCGTGTAGCCTCAGACGATCACAGGTGACCTGAGGCCCAGACACCCCCCCCGCCCCCCCCACACAGAGGCTGTCCTCAGGAACTGGGTCACCTGGTCTTTGTCCTTCTACCTGCTGCATTTCAATCAGGAGTCATTGCATCCGTCTCCTTGTTTTTCCAAAAGTACCCACTTCCTGATCTTCTTGACTTTAACGGGGATAATATAGAATGGGAACCTGCCCTTCACCCCACTGCGTCCTTCCCCCCCCATCTCCCCCTTCCCCCTCCTTCCCTTTGCCCTCCCCTCCCCACTGCCTTTTCTACCACACAGCCCGTAACTCCCCTTCCCAAGTCCTCAGAGCTCTGCTTAGCTGATGGATACTCCACTCTTTATAAATTATCGTCTCCTGATCCAGACATACCAGGAACTCTAATTCTAGAAGCATCTGCTATATCAGAGAGCAGCTTTCAAACTTTTCTGCTTATGCCCACAGCTCAGTACGCTCGCACACATGCACACGCACACACACCTAAATCAAAAGTTGCACAAAGCAATGCTTCCTTTTACTACAAGCAACACTTCTGCTATTTTTCCATTCTACTCTCTCCACCCACCCCACTCCCACACTTAAAACATACTGGTTTAAATCCACAAAACTGATTTCCCAGTCCTCTAATGGTTTATGATCAACAGCTTGAAAAACATTGGCTGACGTACTAATGAAAGGGCATTGAAGGGTCCTTTAGCTCAGTGTTCCCAGACCCTTCTGCCCTTTGCCCCATATCCCACCTGCCACTTGTGATTAAATAACAGTTTAACAGACTAACCCAATTAGGAGTGAGCTGGTGGGAGCCTGAAGCAGATTAAGGGAAGGAAGACAAAGGAAGCTTTGGGTTTATCTTCAGCTTTTATGTTTCGAGAAGCTCTGCTCTGTCCCATGCTTAGTCCCAGCACGGGGGAGGGAGGGAAGAGGAACCCCCCCCACCATGTCCCCTCACATACTGACACACCACTGCCTTGGCCCAGGCACTCTGTGAAATGCCCACGACTTTTGTGAGCACCCATGGGGCTTCCTGCATTGTGACATCTTAAGGGCACACTCCCAGGGTGGACATTCTTAGAAAGATGTCTGTGATAAATTTCAGGGTATCCATGGGCACTGCTCCCCAGGCCCTTTCAATCTGCAGTTTTCTCCTCTGACCCTTGGCTCAGAGCAGTCATCTCTGGGGTGAGACAAGCTGAGTGATGCCCCACCCTCACCTAGAACAGTGCCAGGCACACAGAAGGTGCCCAGTAAACTTTTGCTAAATCAGCCTTTGGTCCTCTTTACAAGTCCGATTCTTTCTAGACTAGTGCTGTCCAATAGAATTTTAATGTGAGCCACACGTGCCATAGTACATTTTCTAGGGGCCACACTAAAGTAAAAAGAAACAGGCAAAATTAATTTTAGTAACATGTTTTATTTAACCCAGTATATCAAAAACATCATTTATGCATATGAGGTCAGACAATTAAGTTCATGAACTCATCCTAGAGAAAGTGCTATACACCTCAATGTTGAATATCACTATGGTCACCTTTGAAGTACTCCCCTTGGGAAGCTATGCACCGATGCCAGCACCTAGTCCACCCTTCAAAGCAATTTTGGGACTCTTTTTCTGGAATGGTCATCAGAGCTGTCGTCATATTACCCTTGATGTCCTGAATGTCATCAAAATGTCTTCCTTTCAATATTGTCTTTATCTTCGGGTAAAGAAAGAAGTCATTGGGGGCCAGATCAGGTGAGTAGGGAGGGTGTTCCAATACAGTTATTTGTTTAGTTGCTAAAAACTCCTTCATAGACAGTGTCGTGTGAGCTGGTGCATTGTCGTGATGCAAGAGCCATGAATTGTTTGTGAAAAGTTCAGGTCGTCTAACTTTTTAATGCAGCCTTTTCAGCACTTCCAAATAGTAAACTTGGTTAACTGTTTGTCCAGTTGGTACAAATTCATAATGAATAATCCCTCTGATATAAAAAAGGTTAGCAACATTGTTGCAACAAATTCACAAACTTAATTGTCAGACCTCATATAACCAGCATAAAGATTACTAATAAGATTTTTACATTCTTTTTTCGTACTGCATCTGTGGACTCCAGTGTGTTTTCCGCATCTCAGTTTGGAATTGCCACATTTAACGTGCTCAGTAGCCACGTATGCCTTGTGGCAGCTGTCCTGGGCAGCAGCTCTAGGCTCCCAGGCCGCAGAGAGACAGAGGCAGAGTCTGGGTTGAGTTTGTGGAGCCATCCTGACACAAGTCACAAAACAGGCTGCTTCCAGGTGCCTGAGCACTGCAGGCCCTCCTCACTGTCCCCTTTACTTGCCTCCCCCTCCCGCACTGCCTCTTGTGAGGGGAGCAGGCCAGGGGAGGGGATAAAAGGACTGAGAGATGTGTGAGCAGCTGGCACAGGCCATCTGGCTGCCTCTGGTGAGGCGCATGCCGACCCACTCCCTGCAGAGCCAGCCTAGAAGCACCCACATCAGCTCGTCACCCCCGGCTACATTCGGCTCAAGGGAATGACAGCTGAGTTCAGTTACTGTATGCACCGTGCTATCTTTTCTGGGACAGTGGGGACACACATGGGCTGACAATCCAACGTGGACACATTTTATTAGAAGGAATCAACCATATGGCACTTTGAGACAAACCAACATGCCCTTTTTGCAATCAGCATTGTTCAGCCCACCGGTTCTGAGCTGGGTCCTGAACTTTCTCCTCAGAATTTTCTCACTCCTGGGAGTGAGGCAACCTTTGCATAGGATGATGGAGCTGGTCATAGGAGAGGCTGAGGCACCTCAGGTCCAGAATGGTAGAGCTGGGACTGTCGTAACTGTCTCCTAGTCTTAAGGTTTTTAACTTTTCCTTGTAAGTACAAAACTTTCTATCAAAGGAAAGCTTATGAGGACCCTGATAAAGATAGGTTCTTCTGCTGTGGCCAGGCAAAGGGCACAGAGCTGTCCCTTGTCCCTCCCCGAGTCGCTCTGTGTGGGGAGGCTTGCTTAAAAAGCAGTGATTCTCAGCAAGCCACTCACTGTAGATCAAATCAAGGCCCAGAGCAGCTGTGGGTGATGTGGCCCCACCGTGCTGACAGAGGGCAGAACCCCACCCTCAGAGTCCCAAGACCTCTATTTTTGTGTCATGTTCTTCCAGAAGGTTCTATGGAAGATTTTTGCAAACAGACAAGTGATGTCTTACTTAGAAACTAGTTATTGAGAGGACGGTTAGGGTTTGCTATTGTCTTCATTTTGCAAAAGAGGGGACAGAGGCTCAGCCGTGAAAGCTGTGGAGAGCCCTGCAGCCAGTCGGTGACAGTGGCTGTATTTCAACTTGGCCTCAGTGTTCCCAACACAGGCTCCCACAGCTGTGGACGTGGGTCACATTTTCTCACAGAAAAGGTATCATGAGTGGTGGCTGGGTTCCACACCAGGCCACAAAGTCCAAAATGCAATCAGAATGGTGTCGCAGCACCAACCCCAACACGGCCACCCACCTTTCAGGACCTGGAGCTCAGGCCCTGTGGGCTCCCCAGCTCCCTGAGTCCCACGCCCCTCCAAGTGTATGGAGCCTGGAGAGGACATCGGGCCTGTTGCTGCTGTGAGGCTGGGAGAGGGTTGGACTTAAGAAGGTGAGGTGGCCTCGCAGGGCTGTGGGGGCTCCTTGTGAACATCAGACAAGGTCTGGATGTCAGGGAAGACTGGCTGTTGGGAAGGTGGAACCCAACAGGCAGGGATGGAGCAGCTCTCACTGGTCAGATTTCTGGTCACAGATGGCCTGTTGTGTGCTTGGCTACATCTGGGGACTCCACTGGCAGCTGTGACAGATGGCTCACCTGGGCCATGGGTGAGGCCTGGAGCCAGCCCCCAAAAGCAGTCATGGCATCTGCCAGAGACTGTCTGGGACACGTCGACCCCGAGACTGCCTCCTGACCTGCTCAGAACACCTCTGCCCTCGTGGACAGGAAGAGCACTGGCCAGCTGCAAAGGCCACAGAGGCATGGAGGAGGGCCACAGGGAGGTGCAGAGCCTGCGGGAGGCTGGTTGGTCGCACCTGTGACAAGGGCTCAGGCGGTTGCCGTGCCCAGGCGGCCTGCCCCGGGTGCCAAGACAAACACCGTGCATGAGCTCACTGGTCTAGACCGCAGCTCGGCTGTGCTATCTGAAATGTGGACTTTGGACTGGGGTCTTAACAGGAAAAAAAGCATGAAACCTGGAAACAAAAGAAATGTTAACTTGAACCATTTCACTTTATCTGAGAGCTGTTCAGATCCAAACATGACTAATGGCAAAGCCAAGATTTAAATAGGACCCTTGGGAAAGAAGTAAAAGGGAAGGATTTCCAGAAATGGATAAGGAGGTTAACGTCTGCAGTACACTAGCATATTTTAAAGAAAAAAGGTGAAAAACAAAACAAAACAAACCCGCCCCAGGATTGACGTGCTCTTGACACACGGGGCCTGGAGCACATGCCCCCCACTTCCTGCTGCAGCCTCAGCTTCCTGGGACCCAATCTCAGTCGCTTGGCCCACTTCCCTTCCCTCTTTCTTTGTTGCACAGGGATAGTTTGGAAAGGGGGGAGGACATTCAACAGCACAAAGGGTTGGGGAGAGTCGGGAGACAGTATGGTAAAGCGGATGGCAAAGTCTGCTGTCCCTGGTGACAGCGGCTCCTAGAGGGTGGCTGGTCAGAGCCAGCAGGCAAGGCCTGGGGACACCGGTGTCCTTGTGCATGTCCAGGGCCACAGGCCACATCCTTCCTGCATGTATATGTGCCCCCCTTTTTGGGAAAGAGCAACAGTGAGTGAAGAGTAAGGCCTGGATGGTAAGTGGTGAACAGGCTTCAGGAAGCTTTGGAGGCTGTGAGAGCGTTGAGACCTCTCTCGGCAGGCGACTGCACACCAGCGGCACTTGTGCCTGTGTCTGTCATCTCCTGAGGCAGTGGAGCACCCACCCAGCAGTGTAAATACCAGCAACCTCGGTAGCCCACCGAAGACAAGTGTGAGTTGCTCCGACAGCACAAATGACTTCCTGGATAGTCACCAAAGGGGGGCCCAGATTTGGGGAGAAGGAGCATGAGTTAATTTTGAAATGTGAAACCCGAAGGGTCAATAGATTGCAGGTGACAAAGGAAAGCGGGCAGTTGAAATGTATCTGGCTCACCCATCTAGAGCTCAGAACGGAAGAGAGAGCTGCAGATGTGGATGGGAGGGAAGCTATGGACAGCGACAAGGCTCCTTAGGGAAACGATCTAGGGGAGTGGAAGGGTCTAGAGTGGAGCTTTCATGTTGACATTCAAAGCTGGGCAGAGGAGGGTGACAAACAAAACTGAGGAGGTTGGTGGCATCTGACTCAGCCACTACGATATTTCCCAGAACTAACCCGGCGCTGCACACAAGTGAGTAATCAATAAACACATACTGAATTAACAAATCTATCATTTCAGTTATCGTTTCCCAGGGTGGGAGGGAAGCTTGGCTTGTGTTTGTCAGTTATGCTGTAGTGGCACTGTGTGACAAATGACCCCAAAGCTGAGTGACTCCTTGGGCATCACACTTGGTTCCAGTCTGTTCCATGTGTCCCATCTTGGAGCTGAGT
Organism: Rhinolophus sinicus; assembly: GCF_057876585.1. NCBI lineage: Eukaryota > Metazoa > Chordata > Mammalia > Chiroptera > Rhinolophidae > Rhinolophus > Rhinolophus sinicus. The sequence continues at coordinate 42,504,372 of NC_142506.1, forward strand.
CTGAGAAACAACAGAACAGCTTCCTCAGGGGCACTCTCTCCTGGCAAGCACTGCCCGCATCACACTCACCCACGTGCCATTGCAAGTCATGGTCTAGCCCAAAACCAAAAGGCATGTAGTAGAAAGAACATATGAGGTCTGACAATTAAGTTCATGATCTTGCCATCGTGCGCTCACATTGGCAGCACTGTACCAACAGCTCGGTAAGGTTTCATAACCTTGGTACATCAGCATCTCACAGCCGTGTTCGTGTCAATGTTTGATGGTGTCTTGCTGAGTGGCTTTCATTATTGTTGGTGTGTGTTTTTGTGTGCTGTCGTGAGAATGTCTGAGCTTGAATTAGAGCAAAAAACAGACATTAAATTTCTTGTTAAACTTGGCAAGAGTGGAAGTGAAATCAGGGACATGTTAGTCCAAGTTTATGGGGATGATGCTATGAATAAAACGGCAGTGTACACATGGATAAAGCGTTTTTCTGAGGGGAGAGAATGTATCACTGATGAAAAGAGGTCAGGGCGGCTAGTAGCAAGCACAACTGACAAAAACATTGCAACAATTCATCAAATTGTGCATCAAAATCATCAGCTGATTGTGAGAAGCATAGCAGACCAAGTAAACATTGATAGAGAAACAGTTAGGAAAATCTTAGCTGAAAATCTTGGCATGAGAAAGGTGTGTGCAAAAATGGTCCCGAAGGAGCTCACCGATGAACAAAAGCAAGGAAGAGTCGAAGTTTGCCAAGACCTTTTAGAGAGGCAAGACGATGTTTTGGGCTGTGTTATCACTGGTGATGAAACATGGGTGTACCAATACGACCCTGAAACAAAGTGTCAAAGTGCACAATGGAAGTCAGCCAATTCTCCACAACCAAAATATTTCTGTCCAAATCAAGAGTTAAAACGATGTTGCTAACTTTGTTGATACCAGAGGGATTATTCATTATGAATTTGTGCCAACTGGACAAACAGTTAACCAAGTTTACTATTTGAAAGTGCTGAAAAGGCTGCATGAAAAAGTTAGATGAAAACAACCTGAGCTTTTCACCAACAATTCATGGCTCTTCCATCACAACAATGTACCAGCTCACACGGCACTGTCTGTGAGGGGTTTTTAGCCATTAAACAAATAACTGTACTGGAACACCCTCCCTACTAACCTGGTCTGGCCCCCAGTGACTTCTTTCTTTACCCAAAGATAAAGGAAATATTGAGAGGGAGACATTTTGATGACATTCAGGGCGTCAAGACTAATACACTGACAGCTCTGATGACCATTCCAGAAAAAGAGTTCCAAAATTGCTTTGAAGGGTGGACTAGGTGTTAGTGTCAGTGCATAGCTTCCCAAGGGAAGTACTTCGAAGGTGACCGTAGTGATATTCAACATTGAAGTCTGTAGCACTTTTTCTAGGATGGGTTCGCAAACTTAATTGTCAGACCTCGTAGAGCCCGAGGGACTCAAGTTCAAGTCCTGATCCTACCACTGATAGCGACATTACCTAACAAATCTAAGCCTCATCCCTCGCCTTTAAAGTGAATAAAGTAATAGCTACTTTCAGGGTTTAGCACACATGAGGCACCTAGCATATTACCTGACACATGGTAGGTGTGCAAGAACCAGTGGCTACTGTGGTCTGTGACCTTGTTTTCTCACCTTAGCACTGAGTCTCAGAAGTTTGGCTGCATCAGTCAGAGCTACAAGCTCACATCTTGGACACGGCTGTGCCTACCTCCCAGCGGCCAGGTGGTGAAGCCCACCCAGAATGCTTCACCGAGATGCACCCTGGGATGGGGAAGAGGCAGCAGAGATGATCCCAAAGCTTAAGGCAGGGTCACCCAGCCGGTGGCTAAGTGCCTCCCAGATTTTCTGGAGCTGACGTGCAGATTTTATTTGGCCCAGACCCACACTTTTGCCTAAGATCTCCTTACAAGAAATCTTTTAGCTCTACCTGAGTCTTGAGTGAGACCAAAATATCAAAGAGGAATAAAATTCTGCAGGCAGACAGCTTTTCCAAATGGTACTTCCCCCAGATTGCTTTTGAACTAGACCTTGGCCTGAAATGCAATATCCAGAGGTGTCTTTATACCTTGGAAAGGCCTTTTTCCACAAATGCTTATGTGAAGATGAGGAAGTCACAAGATCTAATGAAATGTCTGGCATCAGTCCCTGGTTCATCCCCTGAAGGCTGTTTTCCTTCATCACTATCCACTGTGTAGTAAATTACCAGTGTAGCTGTCCAAGAAATAGATGGTAAGTGCTGCTGCTATTGCCCTGATTTCATAATGACCATCCAATATGAGTGTCTTTATAACTCTTAGAAACTGTTTCTACAATTCAGCATTTTCCCCCAAACCTTCAGCAGCAGGCTTTATTTGACATTATCTCATTCATTCCACAAGTATTTACTGAGCACCACGAGTATATCTTTCATGGAGAGAACAGGTGAGGAAACAGGCTTCGCGAGTTGTAGCCTCTGCCCAAAGCTGTACTACAGGCTGGCACCCAGGTGGGAAGCCACTGGCACAGCACACAGACAGGCATGTCCAAGGAGCCAGCTCCCAAAGGCGCAGTGATTAGGGTCTTCAGGTTGGCATCTCTCTCCTCTTCTCTAGCATCGTTGTGATTTTCTAGGGAGATCAGCTCAGTGAGCATGTGCTGCCCTGAGAGGTGATGGTGGGCTCAGGCGCTCGGTGGAAAGGGGGCACCGTCTGTCACTGGGAGGCTGATTTCAGCCTGGCTACCACTGTAGAAATTCATCCACGGGTCTTGAATTTATTCTTCCAGCCATGAAACAGATGTCTTCAAAGGTAAGACAAAGCCCAGGAACCCACGGAGGACTTGTGGAGTCTGGGACCAGGCACCTCAGAGTAAGAGGGAATGAGGTGCGCATTTGTGACAAGTGTGTTTGTGACAGGTGATCTGAGTACCTACAGCTGGAGGAAACACGCCTACCCACACACCCAACCGGCCTCACTTCCCTGGCTCATAGCTGTCTGGGGACATGGACTCTGGTAGTGAGGCTGAGTTTCAGGGAAGTGGCCACTCTTTGAGGCACACAGCTTGTTATTGGCACCATTTTGCACATCTGAGGTGTCTAGTGGGCCTGGCAGACCCAGACCTGTGACCTCACCCAGGTGCCCCACTGGGTCTCCTTCAGGATGTCAAGACTAATACACTGACAGCTCTGATGGCCATTCCAGAAATAGCGGTGCGGCAAGGCCACCATCCTTCCTCTAACTCGCGTCTCAGCAGGAGCCTGTCTTGTCTCTGATGTATCCAGGCTGTGCCCTGGTGTACTAAGTCCTTTCCAGCAGAACAGGGTCTGTGGCATTTTCTGTGCCTGGGCTTCTCAGGATTTAACCCCACTGAGACCATGTTCTCCACAGCAAAGAGACCCAGAGTGATGGTCTGGTGACAACACTGGTGTTTGCCATGGTGCCCTGCACTCTGACTCACCACCATAAACACAGCAGACATGCATGCACAGAATAGGTGTGCCTGCCTACCTGAGGTTCAGAAGTTTCTTATTCATAGATGTGGAAATCACAGTCCTTCCCAACCAGCAGCCGCAGTGCCAAACGTGAACTGAGTGTGACTGTGGTTGGGGGGACTCTGAGGACTCTTTGTGGGGCCCGCCCGAGGCAGATGGGGAGTGAGGGGCACGCACTTAACAATGGAGCATTCGTCCAGTCTCCCGGTGTCCGTCTGCTGGGGTGGCCATAACAAGCCACCACAGATGAGGTGGCTTCAGCAACAAACAGTTCTTGTCTCCCAGCTCTGGAGGCTGGACATCCGAGATCGGGTGTGGGCAGGGCTTATGTCTCCTGAAGCCTCTCTCTCTGGCTTGTTGACGGCTGTCTTCTCCCTGAGTCTTCACAACGTCTTCCCTCTGTGAGTCTGTGTGCTAATTGCGTCTTATAAGCAGACCAGTCGTGTAGGGCCTGGGCCCACCCTAATGGCCTCATTTTAATTTTATCTGCCAATACAGTCCCATTTGGAGGTAGTGAGGTTAGGACTTCAGTGGAGGAACTGAAGGGACACAACTCCGACAGCCCCTCTGACACTGATTTTTGTGCAGACAGAGGAGTAAGGGACAGAGCGCTGCTTCAGGGCTCGCCTGCAGCCCGCTCCCTACGATACTTCTTCCTCTGTTACCCTCATCTGCCCCTTTTAGTTTCCTGCCTCCCTGAGGAGAACACAAGGGGGAAGGACTGGGCCTGACCCACAGAGGTGGACAATGAGAGGTGGGCAAGAGGATTCTGTGACCGCTAGTGATTCAGGCTGCTGGAGCAGGGACACACCTGCTGGCACACAGGCAGGGCCAGTGCCGGGGGCTTCACTGTGGATCCTCAAAGCTCAGGTAGGCGGTTGGCAGCTGGGAATTTATCACTGTTCTATGTCATCTGAGTACAGGCCAGGGCAGTAGGCCAGCCCCCAAATCAGAACATAGGGGCAGGTAGTGAGGGAACTGAGTCAGGCTCAGAAACTAAAGTGCCCTGGGGACAGTGCAAGAGCCCAGGACTCAACGGGTCCCAGTCAACCCAGAAGGAAGGGTGTGACAGACACTGCGGACTATCTGCCCGTGTCCGTTCTCTTGTTCTGTCTTTCAGGAGAGGCTTGAGCAGGACACAGAGCTGCCCAGCCACAGACTGGACCCCTCAGCCCCCTATGCTGCATGTGGCACCACCTAGCCAGCCAATGGGACATTGGCAGGAGCTGGAAGTGCAACTTCTGCCTCAGTCACATGCCTTACAGAGGAAGCTGGTGGCCTTCTCTCCAGAAACCCCTCTTCTCACAGGCTACAATGCAGGTGTGACCACCCCGCTAAGGACCACAGCCAGGGGACAGCAGAACCGAAAAGAAGGAAGCTGGGTGTTGGATGACCTCATCGAGCAAGCCCGCCTTCCTGGACTCCCCACCTCAGGACCGCTGGGACAGTGCCCAGAGCCCGTCCTGTCTGGCCTCCTTCTTACAGCAGCTCGGCCCAGCTAATTCTGAGCATGGGGAAGACCAACTGGAGGCCGCGTGGAGCCTTCCTTCAATCCAACTAGCCTGGGGGCAGAAGCTGGTGTGTGACAGGCTCAGGATGGGGTGGCAGGAGAGGCCTGCCTACTGGCCTGCTCCCTAGTGTCACTGTGAGACACCCACAAACCCTCTGGGAGCCCCATGGCTCCGTTCTTCCTGGAGGCCCTGTCCCTGTGATTCCCGTATGTGTCCTCTCCCTGTCCCCGCTTCCTTTCCACTAATATCTTCCTCACCTCAGACTTCCAAAGGCTCCAATGTCACAACTGTCTGATTCAATCAATTAATCTAAGCCAATGACCAAGGGCCCTGAAAGGAAGCCCCTTCCTGTTTCAAGTCTGCTAATAATTATTTAGAACCCATTGATGTTGAGTCTTGTCAGATTTTTCTGTATGTTAGAAAATGATATATTTTTCTATTTCCATCTATTAATACAGCAAATGATATAAATTCGTTTTTATGAATATTAAATTCATTTTATTTTCCTTGGTTTCGAGGTATTTAGAAAAAGAAATACCTCGCCAAACTCAGGTCTTGACCCCTGGGCTGTGGACTGTCTGTGCTCTGAGAGTATATTGGGAAGCTGGAAGGATGGGGGCACTTTAAGGGTGAATTTCATATAGTTCAGACTAGTTAATAACTTCCCAAGATAGATCACGTGGATCAAATGGGTGGTTTCCTAGAGGGCAAGGAGAGTCTGGTCTGATGAGATTCTGTCCTGCCCCCCTTGTAGGAGAGTAATTCTCCTAATTACTACTCACCACAGGGGCTTCGCTGAACTAGCAGAATGCCATTTCCTTGGGTGAGACCCAGGACATTGTTCAGTTTAAAAAAAAAAGGTCAGGGTCTCAGAGTTTTTCTGGACAACAGGGCACATGAAATACCCAGAGACCTATGTCTGGAGAATATGCTGATGAGCATGTTCCAAGGATTCCAATCCTTCTGGGCAAAAGCGGTCCATGGATGCACGCCTGCCTTGCTCTGGGGGCCCCAGGGACCCATGAGAGCCCTGAATGTGGTCAGCATCATCTGTTTCTGTATTTAGGTCAGGGAAGGTGCGGCACAGCAGAAGACACGCAGGCCCCGTCACCCCTCCTGGCCAGTGTGGTCAGGGAGGAGGAGCCCAGGGCTGCGGCAGGGCGGGGCCTGGGGCTGCGGCTGGGAGGAGCCGTGAGAGAAATCCGAGCCCTGAGGAGGCTCCCGTGGAGCCGATCTGCGTGGGGGAGGAGAGGGACCGCAGACAGAACATTCTGGGGCTCAGCAGTGCCTTTCTGGTGCCACCCACTCAGCAGCACGTGGAAGAGGTTTTATTTCTTCTGAAATGTTGATTCTAATTTTGAAGTCTTTCTATTCTAACAAGATATCTGACTATATCACAGAACACACAGATTGCTCCCCAAGTGACAGCTTTCCAAAGAGAAGCCCATATGCTCTGTTGTGTTGTCCCCAAGCCTGTGTGGAGGTGCTCTGATGCTGCGGGAGGCTCCGCCCCCAAGATCTTCATACCCTCACACTTGTTCCCAGGCAATTTGTGAGGTTAAATGTCACTCCAGAGAGGACAAAACACCCACCTGCAGCATCTTCCGAAGCTGGACTTGAGCAGGCCGCTCGTTGGCACCCCCCGTGAGTGCTGGGCCTCGGGACTGCTGCGCACGTTAGAAACAGGAAGCACGGACTGGCTGGCACTGAAATGGGACGTTCACACCAGCGCGGAACCAGAGGGGTGCACATCGCCATGGCTGACGTGTCCCCACCTCTCTCCGTCCTTCTCCCAGCGCGACCTTCATGCTCTGTAACTGCCACCTTCCGCACACACTGCTTCCAGGTCTCAAAGCACTAAAATGAATCTTCCCCTTCAGTTACAGGGTCAGAACAGTGTCCCTGACCAGGGGACGCTCCGCAGCCACCGTGTTTGCAGAGTACGCATGCACAATCCCTCTTGCAACCTCTACTCGGTCTGCGTGGACCAGCCTCCACCGGGTCTCACTGCACTCACCGCGTCATTCAACAGGACTGTTTGGTGGCTGCAAACATTTCCAGAATGGTCACCCTGGGAAAGCAGTCCGAAAAGGAAGGGAAAGCGGACATCAGGCCTCCAGAAGCTGGTTTAGGAAAAACACTCTTCAGCCCCCTCCTGCCTCTTCGGGACCAGGGACTCTCCCACAGGAGCGAGCACGGGAGGCCCTCCTTCCCCAGCTTCTCTTGGTCTTGGGGAAAACGGGTGGACTCACTTCTTCCTGCCCTATTTTGTGCAGGGAAAGACTCAGCTCTCCAGCGTGGCATCGGTTGCCTTCCTCGCCTCTAAGAATAACGATGATTATTAGAACCGAGACTAACTTACCTTCTATATGTCCAGCCTCGTCCTAAGCATTTTATGTGCTCTGTCCGATTGCATAGCCGTCACCACCCTAGCTATTAATATCCCCATCTGATAAACAGTGAACTGAAGCTTTACGATCTTAAATAACAGGACATGTCACAGTCCATGACACAGAAGCATTTCCAAGCCAGAGCCCCAAATGCTTACACAGTTCAGTCTCCTCGAGTCCTGCACTGACAACCACCCTGTAACAGAGAAGCTGTCAGCCCCCTGAGTTTCCCGGTTCCTGACCTCAGGGGTATGTTCTTGGGCTGTCCCAAGGGTATTTGAGGACACAAGGTGGGCCTTGGATGAAGAGTGTTCCAGAAGCTCTTCCCTAAACCAGAGAAAGTATCGTCTTTGTTTCTAGCTGTCCTTCTGCAGTTTGTCTGCTTTTTTGCCCAGGCCTCTGCCCTCAGCCAATTCTGCTGCCTAGGCACCCAACCCCACCATGGGTCAGCTCTGCAGACCCCTATTCTGTATACCCCAACCCGACACTCCCCCCCTCCCGCATTCTTGACTCTGACACTTTGAGTGGGAGGTCTCTAGGACCTACTGTCGGCTCAGCCTCAGGACAGCAGTGGCCCCACTCTGGCCTTGTCTGCCCTGCACCTAGCTTGGCCACCAGCGTAGCAGCAAGGTCGTGGAGCAGTGCTGAAGCCAGCTTCAGGCAGCTGAGCCCGGCAGCTGCTGGCCTTGGGGACGTGCTCTATAATTCTTCCCTCCTCCCAACAGTCCTGAGAAATGGGCAGTATTGTCCCCATTTTATGGTAAAGAAAGCAAAGCTCAGAGAACTGAGTGATGTGCCCCTGGCTGTTGTTCCTGAATGGCAGAGTCTGTCCTTGCGCCCAGGTCTGCTGACCAGTTCTGATGTGGGGATATTTTCCTGTGACTCCCCAAATGATGTAGGTGATGTTGGATCTGCCGTCAGTTTCTGAGTGCGGGCTGGGATCCTGTCTTGTGAAGGCGAAGAATGGAAACACGGACCAGGGAGAGGCAATAAGTTTTAAAAAGAGGATAGTTTATTAGAGGCAGGAGAAGAGGTTGCAGCTCCCAAGTGGGAAGGGGTCCCGAATGGAGGTATCCCATGACTGAGGCAAAAGCTCTTACTTTTATACCTTCCCCTGCCTGCTTGGGGAAGGGGGCTGGAGACTTCTAATTGGATTAATCTACTAGGTTTTTTTCCTGTTTGCCCATCCTGAAGGGATTAACGAACCAACCCATTCCATCTATCAGATCTGCTCCTTTGCCCAGCCAGAAGGGATTTGAGATTATCTATTAACCTTAAGGCGTGTTCCCATGTCTCTGTCCTGGAGTGAAGGGGACATTCCAGGACCTGGAGTTTCAGGATATGTCTGCTTTTTGTTTATTCCACCAGGGACCTCCCTATCTACCTAGTAATCATACTAACTAACCTGTCTCAGTTCTGCTGGTCTTACTCCTGCGTCTTCTTTACCTTAGTGCTGGCCTCTTCACTGGGAGGCAGGGTGAGCACAGGTAGGACACACCTAGGCAAATTCAGATAGATGACACTGCAATGCGCTCTGGGGCCCAGGACCAGGCAGAGAAGCTCCCTGAAGAAGGGAGTTGGAGGTCTATGGAGAGAGACCCCAGTGAAGTGGGACCATTGAGAGGGAGGGTGGGGCATGCAGATAGGAAGGAGGGGCTGTGCGGATAAGGGAGGCAATACTGGAAACAGCAGGCAGATTAGCCTGGCTACAGTGGACAGTTGTGGGGTGCGGGAGGTGGGTAGGGAGCCAGTGCCCCCAAAGATCTTCACATCAGAGATCAGCATTTGAGTTTGACCTTAAAGGCAGCAGAGAGAAAGGAAGGTTCTGGAGGCAGGAGCCTGTGTAATGAGAATGTTGTGAGAGGAGGACCACGTGGTCAGTTGTATAAGAACTACAGAAGACAGAGGCCTGAGGTGGGAGGGATGCCCCCAGGAGCTCACTGCAGTCATGCAGCCTCCTTCTCCACGTGACACAACACAGCTAGGGGTGCAAGAAGCCAGAACATTTCGCCTTGCCAATCCCCTGAGGCTGGGGTGGGTGGCAGTTGCCTGGAGAGGGAGCCAGGGGCTGCAGCTCTCTTCCTGCTTCTGCCAGCAGCCAGGCTGAGCTGTGATCCTTTGCTTCTCCGCAGGGGTCCCATACGCCACTGACATCGGGCATAAGAAGTTTTCAGAATGCAGTTCCCACACCCAGCTCCAGCCCTGCTGACTCAGAATCTCTTCCAAGTGGGGGAGTGGGTCCCAGTAACCTCAAACTTTTTTTCAATAGACCATTTTTGAGAGCAGTTTTAGGGTCACAGCGAAATTGAGTGGGGAGTACAGAAAGTTCCCATACACCCTGTTATCACAGCCTCCCCCACGGGCAGCATCCCCCACCAGAGGATACATCATCACAACTGGTGAACCTACACGGACATATCGCTGTCACCCAGAGTCCACAGTTGACGTTAGGGCCACGCCCAGGGCGGTACGTCCTGTGGGTTTGGACAGATGCCTGGTGCCATGGACCCACACCAGTGTCGTTCCAAGTATCTCACTGCCCTCGGGAAGCAAACTGTGCTCAGTTTGCTCATGCAGTTGAGACCACACAGTGTGCAGCTTCCTCAGACTGGCTCTTCCGCGTAGAAGTGTGCGTTTATGGCTCCTCCGTCTCTTTGTGGATTGAAAGCTTCTTCTTTTTAGCGCTAATATTCCACTGTCTGATGTCCCATGGTGTATTTATCCATCACTTACCAAAGGACATCAGCTGCCTTCAAGTTGTGGTGATTATGGATAGAGCTGCTGTAAACATCCATGTGTAGGCTTTTGCGTGGACATGTTTCCTACTCCTTTGGGTAAATACTAAGGAGCGTGATTGCTGGATCGTGTAGTAAGAGAGTGTTTAGTTTGGGAAGAAACTGCCAGACTGTCTTCCAAACTGGCTGCACCATGTATGTCCCGACCAGCAGTGAATGGCCGTTCCCACCGCCCCAAAGCCTCCTAGCATTTGGTGTTGTCAAGATTCTGGGGCGTCCCCGTGTCCCCATTGTCACAGGTATGTATAATATTAGCTCCCCCAGGTACGACTCATGCTTTCTAAGGCTGAGAGCCACTCTCCAGAGGTGTGTCCAATAGCTAAGAAATTGTGCGTGGCTGTGTTGCAGGAGCAGGTAGGACTCTCGAAATGCAGCCCCAGCATCTCTGGGACAGCCACTGAGGTCCCAAGTGCCCCAGAGGAGTTGGGGTCTGTACTGAGCGCTCCTGCACAGGACTAACACCTGCTGAGCTATGCCTCAGCCTGGGACTTCAGACATTCCTAGAACCTACCAGCTATTTGGTAAAGACCCGTAAATGATGGTGGGGGTTTGCTTTATGTGGCGGGTTTTGTTTTTGAAGGGGCCAAATTCAAGCCTCCAAGTGTGTCTTCCACCCGCCCCTGCCCCCCACAGCTGATTTGGCTTTGGTCCCTGTGAGTTGCCACAGGTACACGGACGGAGCAGCGATCAGGTGTGGCCAGCACCCCTGGACCACCCCCAAGGGCCCAGTGACGCACATGGGACTATGTCAACAGCTCCCAGCACAGAAGGGGCCTGGGCCTGCAGCCAGCGCAGGACACATGGGGCAGGCTGTGCAGCAGGTCCACTCCGGCCCAGGGCCTCCCACTTACCCTCCCTGCCCAGTCGCCACCATGACTGTGTCATGAAACCAGCTGAGTGAAGTGAGTGTTCAGCTTCCTCCTGAGGGCTGAGCAGAGGCTGGCGCAGTACCATGTTAAAGCCACTTTAAGGCAGGGGCCCTTGATACAGATGCTGTCAACTGCCCCATGCGCATGGCGAGGCCCGGTGTGGGGGAGCGCTGCCGCGTGCATGGGGACTGGCGGGCTCTCAGTCTGCTGGGTGTGCTCAGGAAGTACCGCTCCCAGGGTGGGGGAGGCCCCTGGAGCCTCAGCCTGCATCCTCTTCCCCCAGAGGGTGGGCCCCTTGCTGCCACCCTGAGTGTACTGGACACCAAAACCTAACGGTCCCTCTCCTTCTGGGTCAGTTTTCACATTCTTGAGGCCTCTGCACACCCAGGGCCACTTCTGCCATAGAGCCTGGTCAGCAGGTTGAATCCAAGACAAGCTCTAATGTAGAAAGAATCTGTGAGACAGACTGGACCTTGGAAAGAGACTGGAAGGGGAGGCAGCTAAGAGGCCACTGGAGCACAGAGAAGAGCACAGTTATTTGCACAGGACTCAAAGGCCGCCTTGAAAGTAGAAGGGGCTCAAGGACACGTGCTGCTGGGGCTGTGGGCAGCACACTGAGGACTGGGCCATACTGAGGGCAGACATGCTTTCGTCACCTGGGTATCTTGAATTAATGCTTCCATTTTCTCCAGAGAGTAATCGGTGCGGCCAACATCTAACCCAGGGGTGTGAACTCATCTGCGACACATGGGAGAGCCTCTCAGGACGGTGGGAGGGGGCTGCTGCTGTCAGGGACAAGCCAACAGGGTGCTGACCAGCTGCCCAGACTGAATGAACCAGGAGCAACATCAGTGTCTGCTGTAGCGCCCCCTACAGACCCACCTGGGAGCTGGCTCTTCCTGGCCTGGGGACAGGAGAGCACAAGAAGTTTGCTGGTGATCTGAGCTCCATGGATGACTCTGCTGTCAGTAATGCACCCTCTGTGAATGGCATTGGAAGGGAAAACCTAGGCCTTGTGCAGACAAGCAGCCTGCAGAGAAGATACCCAGTGTGTCTAGTGCCGGGGCAGCCATAACAAAGGACTACAGGCTGGGTGGTTTCAACAACAAGAAATCTAGTATTTCCTCATGGTTCTAGCAGCCGGAAGTCTGAGGTCCTGGTGTGGGCAGGCTGGTTCCTTCTGAGCCCCTCTCCTTCGCCTGTACACGGCCTCCATCTCCCCACATCTTCCCATCATCTTCCCTGTGTCCAAATCTCTTCTTCTATGGCCACCAGTCACATTGGGTTAGGACCCACCCTAATAACTGTATTTAACTTAATCACCTCTTTAAAGACCCTCTGTCCTGATATTTTGAGCTCCTGGAGGTAGCACTTCAATATATGAATTTGTGGTGGACACAATTCAGCTGACGACACACTGAGCCTCTTCTCTCCCTGGCAGCATCTCCACTCCCGGCTCCTTAACTCTGACTGTCCAGGACTAGAGCTGGGCCAATGGAACCTCAAGGGAAGGGGGTCCTACCTGTCTGACTTTCGGGCACTCTGGCCACAGCGGATGTAGAAAAGTGCCCTTCCACTTGGGTCCTGGGGGACCCCTCTCCGTTGGTTCTCTTGACCAGGGTGATGCACTGACCAGGCAGCGAAAAAGCCCTTTCAGTCCCTGGTTTTCAGAGGTTCACCTCCACACAGCACGCGGAGGGCTTTCTGTTTTGGGTTGTCGAGGGCAAAGACATGACGGGGCCCCGGCCTGCTCTTTCAGGTGCATCCTTTGCCAGCGCTGACAACTTCCCACCTGCAGCCTTGTCTCAGCTCCTCCAGCCAGCTCAGCCAATTCCTCGCCCCTCATATTCTCAGGCCAATGCCAGGACTTGGCCCCTTGTCAGCGCCCCGATGTGTTAAAGCCTCCTCCCTCCTATGCTGAAGGTGAGGGGATGTGTCCACACTCCCCCCCACAGAAGAGGAAGGACCCACAACGTCAGAGTTGTGAGCCATCCCGCAGACTCACCTCTGGGTGGAACATGGGGTGCTGCCACTTACTCACTGAGGCAGCACCCCATCTTAGCACCCCATCACAAGGTGAAACATTCACGGGGCTGCAAGTTGGGTGGCTGTGGAGGGGACATGGATAGCTACATTTGTCAGCAAGTGAGGCACCTTCCCCTCCGACCCAGGGGCTCCAGGCCCAGCCAGGCAGCACACGGCTTAGGGCTTTGTGTCTCAATAACTTCCGTCGAGTAGGCACAGTCAACTGGATTGTGCTTTTCTAGGGAAAGTGCTTGCCTTATTCCAAGACAGACCAATTAACACAGCAAAACGTAGTAATAACATTAGCATGAAATATTTTTAAAATACACTGCAATTTAGGTAAATTTCAAAGAAACACAAACAAGCCTGGAAGCGAGAGAGGGGGCACAGAAAAAGGAGGTGGGAGCCTAGCCCCCAGCAGCGGGGTGTGTGCCCAAGGACAGGTAAGACACCTCAGTCAGGACTTGGGGATCTAACTTGAGGGGTCTATTGTCACACACTTGTGTCACCAACCTCTAAGGGTCATGGATCTTTGTCGACATTGCTTTAAAAATACCAAATCTGAGACTCACAAAGTCTTGACGTTAACTGTTTCTCAGTTTATGTAAACATTTCTGATGTCTGGAGCTAAAGATCCCTTGTAGTCTTGTTTGTTTATTACAGGGGACAAGTCTGTATCTTTTCTCATCCCAGAAAACAAAAAAGTTGAGGCTGTTTTCCCTGCACCAGTACTCGGAGTGTCTAGTGTTCCTTTTTCTGTCCCCCTTTGGGCAGAGGCACCAAACAGCAGAAGCCCCAGAGCGTGTGTGCTCCTTAGTCCTAGGCGACCCCTCCGGGTGGCTTTCCTCCCCACCCCATCCTCTCCTTACCCTGACCCTGCGCTCTGCCCACCTTAGAGCCACCTCTGCATATTATGTACCTTGAGTTGTGTGGTTTTCCTTTCTGGGGCTGAACCTGAACAAATTCCAGTGACCATTTCCTCAGCTGGTGGCACAGACCATCATTTGCCAGATGAGGCTGCCTGACACACACAGACATTCATTTATTCTTTGTGTCTCTTTATCCCTGCTCCTGGTCCCACCCTCCCATAACTACATTCTCATATTGTTACTGCATCCTTCTGGCCCCCCTCCCGCGTGTGTGTGTGTGTGTGTTTGTGTGTGTATGTGTGTACATCCATAACGTGTATAGCACTGTTTCGTATATTTGATTTACGTAAATGATATACTGCATACTTTATTTTCTAACTTTCTTTCTTCGTTCAACACTATGTTTTTGAGTTTGATTCATTTGGACAGAAACCTAGTTCTTCTTTCATCGCCCCCCAAGGAGAGTTGGATCTGAGAGCTCCGTGAACCACACGCTGAGGGAGCGGGAGCTCAGGGACCACAGTGCACAGGTGACAGAGAAGAGGTACCAGGCAGAGAGGAACGGCATAAACAAGGGATGGGGAGGGATGGTCACGAGCAGGGTGCAAATAAGATGAAATGAGCTCAAAATGCAGCAGGAGAGACTGAGATTACCTGGAAGAAGACTCTTCTTGGCATCAGGCTTGCTGAATTCTAGGTTGTTGCCAAAAGCTGCTGTGGAATCGCACTGGAATGCCTTTAAACAAAGAGCAGGATTTCCTGAAAGCAGGAGGTAAATGTGATGACTTGCCAGTTTCCTCCCTTCATCGTTTTCTGACTAGCTAACCTTCTAACACAGACAGCAAGAGAACATTTCCGTGGGTCTAGTGTGAGGGTCAGCTTCAGTGAGTGAAAAGCAGGAGAGGTGGTGGGCACCGAGCCCCCCTTGTCTGTTTCTGAGACCTGAGCAGTGTCTCCCAGCAAACACCAGTCAGTGCACCCTCTGCACCCTCAGGACACTCACCACACCATCTGTGATACTCTCCATGTCCGTCTGTGCCTCCAAGGCCTGGCCCAGAGCATGTATTATATATCTTTAATGCATGTTCGCTGAATAAACCTTGGATGAACTCTACCTCCCATCCCATTTTCATTTGTTCATTCAACAAGGACTGATGGAGTCTACCCCCAGCCAGGAGAAAGGGCTGGATAAATAGAGTGGCAGAGGAAATACCTGGTGTGGAGAGCACTAACCTGATGGAGGGCCAGGGAAAACATCAGGCAGGAATAACTATCAGATCAGAAAAAGGGGGCTGAAGAGCAAGTGTTCCCCAGGGGGCGGAGGAGGGAGGACAGCAAGAGGGAAGGCCTAGGAGTAGAGGGAGCTGAGATGAGTGGCTCCCAGCTAACAGGGGCGAGAGCGGAGGGACGACACCACTGCCAGATCGAAAGCCTTTTTGTCAAGCATTGACATTTATCTGAGGGCAACGAGAAGCCACTGAAAAGTTTTCAGTAGGAAAGTGACGTTGTGATCAGTTATGCATATTTTCTGCAGTGGTGGTGGGGGGGGGGACTAGAGAATGACAAAAACAGGAGACCAGTTAGGGAGCTGTTTCTATAATCCATTCATTCTGCAAATGTTTACACAGAGTCCAATATGTATCAGGCTCTGAAAAGACTGGGAATAAAACAGGGAGCAAAAAGAGAAAGAGCCCTGCTTTCATGGAGCTTATTGTGCGAGAAGAGGGGATCAGAAAATCAATCAACCACAAGAAATACAGAGATAAGTTTTCTAATGAAAAAGAACAGGGTTCTTTGAAAACACCTAACACCCAGAAATAAACCCATATCTATATGGTCATTTAATCTATGACAAAGGAAGCAAGAACATACAATGGGGTAAAATGAGTCTATTCAATAAATGATGTGAAAACTGGGCAAATACCTGCAAAAAATTGAAACTGAATCTCCTTCTTACACCATAGGTAAGAATAAACTCAAAATGAATTAAAAACTTAAATGTAGAACCCAAAACCATAAAACTCCTAGAAGAAAACATAGGCAGTAAACTCTCTGATATTGCTCTTAGCAATATTTTTTCTGATATCTCTCCTTGGGCAAGGGAAACAAGAGAAAAAATATATACAAATGGGTCTACATCAAACTAAAGAATTGCACAGCAGAAGAAAATCATCAACAAAATGAAAAGATATCCTACTCCTACTAAATGGGAGAAGATATTTACAAATGATACATCTGATAAGGAGTTAATATCCAAAAAATATAAAGAAACCCAAAGTCACCAAGTTTTTCTCCTATATTATCTTCCATGAGTTTTATAGTTTCGCATTTTACATTTGGGTTCATAATCCATTTTGAGTTTGTTTTTGTGAAAGATGTAGGTTTGTGTCTAGAATCTTATTTTTGCGTTTGGATGCCCAGTTACTCCAGCACCATTATTTTTAAAGCTTATACTTTCTCCATTCAATTGTCTTTGATCTTTTGTCAAAAGTCAGTTGATCATATTTGTGTGGGTCTATTTCTGGGCTCTCTTTTCTGTTCCATCTATCTATTTGTCCATCTCCTCACCAATACCACACTGTCTTCATTATTACAGCTCTATAATAAGTCTTGATGCCAGCTGGTATCAGTCTCTGACTTTGTTTTCCTTCAATATTGTGTTGGCTCTTCTGGGCCTTTTGTCTCCATATAAACTTTAGAAAAATATAAAATTTGTCTCCATATAAACTTTACTGGGATTTTGACTGAGATTACATTGCATTTATAGACCAAATTAGGAAGAACTGACATCTTGAAAATGTTGAGTCTCTCTGTCATAGACAGAATTGTGTCCCTGTAAAATGCATATGCTGAAGCCCTAAACCCCAGTACCTCAGAATGTGGTTAGGGCATTTTAGAGAGGTAAAATTTAAAGACAAAATGTACCCTAATCCAATTTGCCTGGTTATCTTCCAAGAAGACATTAGGACACAAGGACAGAGATAGAGACTCAGCGATGCACTCACAGAGGGTAGGCCATGTGAGGACACAGAGAGAAGTCAGATGTTTGTGAGACCGGGAGAGAGAGCTCAAGAGAAACCCAACTTGCCATGCCTTGGTCTTGGACTTCCAGCCTCCAGAAATGTAAGAAAGTAAGTTTCTGTGGTTTAAGCCCCCAGTTTCATATTGTGTTATGGCAACCCCAGCAAACTAATATACTCTTATCCGTGTGCATGGATTACTCTCCATTTATTTAGAACTTTTTTTTATTTCATCAGGATTTTGTAGTTTTCCTCATATAGATATTGTATATATTTTGTTAGATTTATACCTAAGTATTTCTTTCTTTTTTTCCCTTTGGGGCTTATGTAAATGGCATTGTGTTTTGTATTTCCAGTTCCAGTTGTTCATTGCTGGTAGATAGGAAAGCACCTGACTTTTGTACATTAACTTTGCATCCTGTATCTTTGCTATAATTTCTATTAGTTTCAGGAGTTTTTCTTCTTTTGTTGATTCTCTGGTGTTTTTGACATAGCCAATCACGTCATCTGTGAACACAGACGGTGTATTTCTTCCTTCTCAATCTGTTTATCTTTCATTGCCTTTCTTGTCTCATTGCATCAGCTAGGACTGCCAGTACTATGTTGAATAGGAACGCTGAGAGAGCATGTCTTTGTCTTGTTCTAGTATTAGTATGAGAGCATATAGTTTCTGACCATTAAGTATGATATTAGCTTTAGATATTGTGTCTATGTCCTTGATCAAGTTGAAGACATTCCTCTCTGTTCCTAGTTTGGTGAGAGGTTTTTTTGTTTGTTTGTTTGTTTTTAATTATGAATTGGTATTGGATTTTGTCAAATGTTTTTCATGCATCTATTGATATGATCATATGATTTTTCTTCTTTAGCCTATTGATGTGTTAGATTATGTTATAGACCAAATGTGTAAATCCTTCCAAAATTCATGCATTGAAATCCTAATCCTCAGTGTGGCTGTATCTGGAGATGGGGTTTTTAAGGAATTAAGGTTAAACGAGGTCATAAGAGTGGGGGCTTGATCTAATAGGATTAGTGCCCTTATAACAAAAGACATCAGAGAGCTTGACCTATCTCTTTTTTTCTGTGCATGCACTAAGGAAAAGCTATGTGAAGACATAGCGAGAAAGTGGCCATCTGTACATGGTGGCCAGGAAGAGAGCCCTCCCCATGCTAGACCTTAAGTCAGATATCCAGCACCTTGATCTTGGACTTCCAGCCTCCAGCACTGTGAGAAAATAAATGTCTGTTGTTTAAGCCACCCAGTCTGTGGTATTTTGTTACAGCAGCCCAGGCAGACTATGGCAGATTACACTAATTGGTTTTCAATTGTTGAACCAGCCTTGCATACCTGGAATAAATCCCACTTGGTCATGGTATATAATTCTATTTATACATTGTTGGATTTGATGCGCTAATAATTTCTTGAGGATTTTTGCATCTGTGTTCATAAGAGATAGTAGTCTGTAGTTTTCCTTTCTTGTAATGTCTTTCTCTGGTTTGGGAATTAGGGTGGCTTCATAGAATTAGTTAGGATATATTCCCTCTGTTTCTATTTTCTGGAAAAGATTGTAAAGAATTGATATCATTCCTTCCTTTAATGTTTGGTAAAATTCACAGTGAACCCAGCTGGGCCTGGTGCTTTATGTTTTAGAAAGAAGATTATTAATTATTGATTCAATTTATTAATATGAGGTGTGATCACAAAATACAGTGAATGTTTAAATTAAAAAATTAATTACAGTAAAAGACACATTGCCATTAATCCCCTTCAAAATACTCCCCCTCACTTCGATCACATTTATCCCATCATTCTTGCCACTTTCTGAAGCAGTTCTGGAAGTCCTCTTTCGTGAGTGTCTTTAGTTGCGCTTTGATGGCTGCCTTGATGTCCTGAGTCGATTCAAACCGTTTACTTTTCATGTTCATTTTGACTTTCGGGAAGAGCTAGAAGTTGCAAGGTGCTAGATTTGGTGAATAAGGTGGATGAGGACACATCATAATGTTTTTATTTGACAGCAATTGCCGTACCAGAAACAATGTGTGACACGGAGCGTTGTCATGATGGAGGATGAAACATTTGCCCATTTCTCAGGGCTTTTCCTACACACAACGTTTCTTAAGTGCTCTAATAAGCCCTTATAATATTCAGAGTTCACCGAAGTATTCCTGGGTACAAACTCAGCTCGCACAATTCCATCAAGGTCAAAAACACAATTAACATCAGCTGGATGGCACTTGGCGGCAGCATTCACTATAGTTTTTTATCACACCTCGTAGACACAGACCTGTTTAGATTATATATTTCTTCTTGTGTGAGTTTTGTGTGCATTTTAATAGGTTACAACTTTCAAGGAATAGTCCATTTCATCCAGGTTATCAAATTTGGGGGCATAAACTTTCTCATAATATTCCTTTATTATCATCTTAAAGTACATGGTATCCAGTAGTGGTGGCCTCTCTTCCATTTCTGGTATTAGTAATTTGTGTCTTCTCTCTTTTTTCTCAGTTAACCTTGCTGGAGGCTTATCAATTTCATTGATCTTCTTAAAGAAACACCTTTGGTTTCATGATTTTCTCTATTGATCTCCTGTTTTAAATTTCATTGATTTCTGCTGTAAATTTTATTATTTATTTTCTTCTGATTATTTTGGATTTAATTTGCTCTTTTCAGTTTTTCTAGTTTCCTAGTGTAGAAGCTTAGATGATTGATTTTAGATCTTTTTATTTTCTGATATATGCATTTAATGCTATAAATTTCCCTCTAAGGACTGCTTTCATTGCATTCCACAAATTTTGATATGTTGTATTTTCATTTTTACTTAGTTTAAAATATCTTTAAATTTCTCCTGACTTTTTCTCTGACTCCTGTGTTGTTTAGAAGTATGTTATTTAATCTACAAGAATTTGGGGGGTTTCCCACTACAGTTCTGTTAATTTCTAGTTTAATTCTATTGTTCTCTGAGAACAAACTGCATAATTTCTATTCTTCTAAATTTGTTAAGATGTGTTGTATGATGTTGAAGGTGGGCTATCTTGGTGTATGTTGTGTGAGTTTACGAAGAATGTGTCTTCTGCTGTTGTTGGCTGAAGTAGTCTACAGATGTCAATTAGATCCAGTTGATTGTTGGTGTTGTTAAGTTCAACTACATCCCACTGGTTTTCTGCCTGCTGGATCTGTCCGTGTCTGATAGAGAGGTGCTGAGGTCTCCAACTATAACAATGGATTTGTCTATTTCTCCTTGCATTTCTATTAGTTTTTGTCTCACGTACTTTGAAGCTGTGTTGAGGTGCTGTTGAGGTGCATAAACATTAAGGATTTTCACGTCTTCTTAGAGAATTGACCCCTTTGTCATTATCTGACACCTCTCTTTATTTCTGATAATTTCCTTGCCCTGAAGTCTGCTTTGTCTGAAATTTACATAGTTACTCCAACTTTCTTTTAATTAGTGTTATCATAGTATATCTTTATGCATCCATTTACCTTTAATCTATATATGTCTTTATATTTAAATAGGTTTCTTATAGACAACATATGGTTGCTGTTTTTTACCTACACCGACAGTCTGTCTTTTAATTAGTATATTTTTTCCTTTGGCTGTGTCTGGTCTATTGATAAGCTCTTGAAATACATTCTTTGTTTCTGTTACAGTGTTATTAATTTGTAACATTTTATTTTGATTTTTTTCTTAGCATTTAAATTTGACATTTAAAGAGATTATTGATATAGCTGTATTAATATCTGTTTGTTACCTTTTTCGTTGTTACCTTTCGTTGTTCTTTTTTTTTTTGCTTGTTTGTTTTGCTTTGTTTTGTTTTTGCCTTTCATTCTTTTTTTCCCTCTCTACTTTTAATTGAGCATTTTATATGATTCCATTTTCTCTCCTCTCATAGCATATCAATTATGATGATTAATTTATGTGTCAACTGGACTGGGCCATGAGGTGCCCTGATATTTGGTTAAAGATTATTCTGAGTGTGTGTGCGGGTATTTCTGGATGAAATTACCACTTAAATCTGTAGACTGAATAAAGCATATTGCCCTTTCCAATGTGTGCAGCCTTTATCCAAACTGTTGAAGGCCTGAGTAGAACAAAAGGTTGACAAGAGAAAATGTGTTCTCTCTGCCTGCTGGTCTTGAGCTCAGGCCTTGGTCTTCTCCTGCCTCCATCACTGAACTGGAACATAGACCACTGACTCTCCAGAGTGTCCAAATTGCAGACCTTGGGTTCTCAGTCTCACAGAACATATATACATCTTATTGGTTCTATTTCTTGAAGAATCCTGACTGACACCTCAATTATAATTTTTTTAAAAAACTTATTTTAGTGGTTGCCTTAGAGTTTGAAAGATACATTTACAACTAATCCAAGTCCACTTTCAAATAACACTGTACCACCTGGAGGTAGTACAAGTACTTATAACAGAGTATTCCCAAGTTTTCTCTCCCTTCCCTTATAAATAGCTGTCATTCACTTCCATTATCCATAAACTATAATCACCAAATACGTTGTTGCTCTTATTGTTCTGAGCAAACTGTTTCTGTTAGATCCAGTGAGAATAAGAAACATAAAAGATCTTATTTAACCTTCATTTATCCCTTCTTTAACACTCTTCTTTTTTTTATGTAGATACAAGTTTCTAACCCACATCATTTTCCTTCTTTATGAAGAACTTTTAATATTTCTTGCAAGACAGGTCCAGTACTGACAAATTCCCTCAATTTTTGTTTGTCCGAGAAAATCTTTATTTCTTCTTCCCTATTGAAGGATAATTTCACTGGATACAGAACTTTAGGATAATGGTTTCAACACTTTAATTCATTCATTCATTTAATTAATTTTGACACTTTAAATAATTCATTCCACTCTCTTCTTGCTTACACGGTTTTTGAAGAAAAGCCACATGTAATTTCTTATTCTTGTTCTTCTATATGTAAGATGTTTTATCCTCTGATTTCTTTCAGAATTTCATCTTTGATATTCTTCAGTTTGAATATGATATGCCTAGGTGTATATTTCTTAGTATTTATCTTCCTTGGTGTTCTCTGAATGTATGATTTGGCGTCTGTCTTTAATTTGGAAATTTCTCAGTCATTATTACTTCAAATATTTCTTCAGTTCTTTTATCTCTTTCTTCTCCTTCTGGTGCTCCTATTACATGCATGTTTCACTTTTTATAATTGTTCTACAATTGTTGGCTATCCTGTTCCATCTTTTTTAATCTTTTTCTCTTTGTATTTTAGTTTGGGAAGTTTCTATTTACATTTTTTCAAGCTCACTGGTCTTTTTCCTTAGCCATGTCTAGTCTATTGATGAGCTCTTGAAATACATTCTTTGTTTCTGTTACAGTGTTTTTAATTTATAACATTTTCTTTTGATTTGTTTTCTTAGCATTTTCATCTCTCTGTTTACATTATCCATATGTTTTTGCATGTTGATTACATCTTCTGTTAGAGGTCTTAGCATATTAATCATAGTTGTTTTAAGTTTCTGGTCTGATCATCACAACATTTCTGCCATATCTGAGTCTGGTTCTGAGGTTTGCTCTGTCACTTCAAACTGTGCTTTTTGTGTTTTAGTAAGGCTTCTTATTTTTTGTTGAAAGCCAGACGTGGTGTATTAAGCAAAAGGAACTGAGATAAGTAGACCTTCAGTGTGAGGTTTTATGTTTATTTGGCTAGGAGTTAAGCTGTATTTACTCTTTACTATAGCTGTACATGTCAGAGGCTAAAATTTCCTTTGATGACCTTCTTTTTGTCTCCCCTGTTATGTTTAGGTTTGGGTTTCCCTAGAATCTTCTCCCTAAATAAGGTCTGAGACATAGCAATCTCTCCACTTTATTCCCTTGTTTTATACAGGAGTTCTGTTGATGTGGTGAGGTATGGGGGAGGAGAAGAGTCTGTAGTTCTATGATTAAGTCTCAATATTTTAATGAGCCTGAAATCTGGGCTGTGAATTTCACAAATGTTCCCCAGTTTCCCCCATTTAGGTGGGACAGGATGGCTAAAAGGGTCTGGAGCTGAATATTTCCTTTCCTCCAGGTGAGTTAGGCTCCGATAAAACCCCAGTTTAGGTGCTTCTCTAGAGAGCAGGCCTTATAAGAAGAACAGAGGCTCAGGCATATTTCAAAGTGGTTACTTTTCCTCTATCCCTGACAGAAGCCCAAGGAGATTTTTCTCCAGTCTTCATTGTGAGAACCTGATAGGGCTCATGGAGGTAAAACTCACAAAAAGATGGGTGCTTTTCCTAATTCTGTGTCCCGCTGGAGTTTTTAACTCACACGCTTATCCACACTGAGCCCCCAGCAATTCTTCAATGGCAGGTTACTACCCCAGCACTGGTTCCCATGGAGTTTTCTGTACCTAGGCTACTGCTTCAGTAAGTTGTGACTCTATCTGCCTGCCTGTTGGGGGGACGCAGCTGTGTAACTCTAGTTCTCTACTGGATCTAAGAAGAGTTGTTGATTTTCAGTTCATTGGCTTCTTTCTTGCTGTGAGTACAAGAGTGACAACTTAAAAATATGCTGGACCAGAACCTTTTCTTAGTATTTTATGGCTTAAGCCCTGTCTCCAGGCAGAACCCTTTTTCAGAGGGTCATTCTGATATTTGAGCCTACCTGGCTTGTTCACAGCCACAAATAGGCAAACTGCTTTTATGGTTATAATATGGCTTTGGCCTTTGGATGCCAACCTCTTCCTGCTCCAAACCGGGAGAGCTGGACCAGACAGGAGATTCTTATGGAGTCACCAGAGCAAGCCTACTTGGCTTTGGTTTGCTGCGTGCCCCTGTACACTTGGTACCTTGCATTTTTAATAGCTCATAACTCCATCATCACTAATTCAGACCACCTCATCCCACCTTTAGTCTGAATTTGAGAAATGTCATTTACCTCCCATTTATAGCATATCTTCACCTACAGAGCTCCAGGAACACAGTGCAGACAGAGTGATTCAGATATCTAAGCATAAAGCAGTTCTTGCCTTGCTTGAACCCATTATCCAAACCAGGAACCCATTTCTTCTTTAGTTTATCTCTTTAAAATAGGCATAAATTTTGTTAACTGGTTTTATTTCCTTCTTTTTGCCCCAAACTACTGTGATGGGTGATTATCATAGAGTTAAGACCGTGGCAGTAGGATGGAATGGAGTGTCCCATGGAGTAACTTAGAGTTACTTCCCAAATTTTTAACACTATGATAATCACCTGTCCTAACAGTTCAGGGGAGTGAAAAGATACAAAGCAGTTTAATAAACTTTATACCTCAAATTCTGCTAATTAATCAAAAAAATGGAAGTTATCATGAGGCACTATCCTGCACCATTATATGCAGGAATGGGTGTCCTAGGGAAGAGGGGCAGTCCTCCCAGTTCCTACAACCCCTCTGGGTGACAGTTGGGGGGTATGTGTTAGTATGGAAGATGCTCACACGCTCGGGGCCAGTGCACGGGGACTTAGAGCATCTGTCACAAAACTGTATGACAACTGGAAAATGGACAGACAACCCATGGAAGACATTCCAAAGGGTTCTGTCAGTGTGACCGTGTGTGAGCTAGAAGTACTTGCATTAACTTGGATAAATCTCAAACACTAAATAAGTTCAAAGGGCAAGTTGCATGCACCATATACAAAAATTAATTCAAAAATTCACTAAAGACCTAAACATAAAACGTGAAACTATAAAACTCTTAGAAGGAAATAGGGGGAAATTTCCATGACCCTGGACTTGGCAAGGAATTCTTGGGAAGAAAAAAAAAGCACAGGTAACAAAACCAAAAATAGACAAATGGGCCACATGAAACTTAAAAACTGTGCAGCAAATAAAACAATCAGCAGAGTGAAAAGACAACCTACAGAATGAGAGGAAATATTTGCAAACCATGTACGTATCTGATAAGGGGGTATATTCAGAATACATAAAAAACTCACACATCTCAACACCCACA
This sequence comes from Rhinolophus sinicus, assembly GCF_057876585.1. Lineage (NCBI taxonomy): Eukaryota > Metazoa > Chordata > Mammalia > Chiroptera > Rhinolophidae > Rhinolophus > Rhinolophus sinicus. The sequence continues at coordinate 42,529,277 of NC_142506.1, forward strand.
TGATGAAAAAGCTAATTTTAAAATGGGCAAAGGACCTTAACAAGCATCTCTCCAAAGAAGACACACACATGGACAATAACATATGGAAAGATGCCCTGTGTCACTAGTTGTTAGGGAAATGCAAACGAAAACCACAATGAGAAACCATCTCACACCCATCAGAATGGCCACTAAGAAAAACACAGAAAATAACAAATGCTGGTGAGGATGTGGAAAAATTGGATACTTGTGCATTGGTGGTGGGAATGTAAAGTGGTACAGCCACTATGGAAAATAATATGGAATTTTCTCAAAAATTAAAAACAGAACTTCCATATACGATCCAATGATCCCTTTTCTGGGAGTGTATCCAAAAACATTGAAAACAGGGACTGGAGCAGATATCTGCACCCATGATATAATAACAGCATGATTCATAATAGAAAAGAAGTGAACTCAACCCAAGTGTCCATTGATGGATGAATGGATAAACAAAATGTGGTCCATCCATACACTGGAATATTTATGCAACCATGAAAAAGAAAGAAATTCTGACACGTGCTACAACACAGATGAACCTAAGGACATGCTAAGTGATATAAGCCAGTCACAAAAAGGCAAATACTGACTGATTCCACTTATATTAAATATCTAGAGTAGTCAAATTCATAGAAGGTAGAACTGTCAGGGTCTGGGAGGGGTGTCTTTTGGTGCAAATAGTTTCAGTCATGCAGATGCGGGCCCACGCCGCACCACGTGCACTGGGAAGTTGGTGGGAGGGGGAATTGTATGTCGTGGTTTCTTTTGCCACAATGTTTCTAAAACAGCAAGTTGTAAGACCATAGGTACAGTAGACAAGCATTTAAAGAAAGTTTAAAAACAATCCCACGGTTGTTTGTATGGATGCATACTTATGTCATAAAAATACTAAAGCAAGCATGAGGAAGATAAACGCAAACTGAGAGTAGCGACAACCTCTGGGGAGACAATGATCTAGTATGGCCGGCTTCCTAGTGGACCAATAAGGTTTTATTTTTATTTCTTAAGATCTGAAGTGAATTGGGCAAGGTTACTTAGATTTGTTTTTTTAATTGCTCTTTTCAATTTTTTGAAGAACTTGATAATTTAAAATAAAAATCCAGCACATCCTTGCTGCCCCTTTCTCCAGAATCCCAGTCTGGCGCCCTGACTCTCCTGCTGGCCTCCCCATCCTGAGTGGCCTTTCAGGTTTCCTCCTGCTTTGTCAGCGGGCACTGGAGAGCTGGCACACACTGTGATTATTGGAGATGGTTCCTGTATTTATTTATGCCACGGGCAAAAGTAACTCTTCCTCCCTGAGCATGACAGGGTAGCTCTGGAATGTCCTGGGGAGAGCAAGTCAGGGCCCTCAGCACAAGTCCTAGCTCCCCTGGCAGGACCTGAGCAACCAGCCCTCCCTGAGAGGGAAGGGCCACAAAGGAATGCTTATCCCTGGGCACTCCTGCTAATGGGTGACGAGGAAGGCGGTGACAAAGAGAGAGGTCACACTGCCTTTACTGGAGAGCCAGGTCTAAGCTGGGGTAAATATTGGTCAGATTCCAAATAAATCCCAACTATACATCAACCCTATCCATTTCTGTGTCCCCCAAGGACCCCAAGTTAGTTGAGGTAACTCCAGGGCAAGCCCAGGATTTAGGATATAATTTCAGGCAGAATAAACTCTGGTACCTGGACCAGCCCCTGATGTCCCGTTTCTTCTCAGTGTCCCCAGAGCAGAGCCTGAATCAGGGAACATCCTGCCTGTAGGGACAATGATTTCATCACTCGTGCCTCTGAAATGAAGCCTCCATGCAAACCCAAAGAACAAGGTTGGGATTGCTGAATGGCTTTTTGAGGAGGGTGGCACACCTGGGGGAGACATGGAGCTCCGCCCCTTTCCCATGAATCTCTGCCACTGCTGTTCCTGAGTTCTGTCCTCTTATCATAAACCCATGACCTAGTGAGAAAATGTGTCTCTGAGTTCTAGCAAATTAGTCAAACCCAAGGAGGGACTTGTGGGAACCCTGGTCTATAGTGCGTTGGTCAGAAGCCAGGTGACAACCTGGACTTGTGATTGGCATCTGGGGGCTGGGGCAGTCCTGTTGGACTTGACGCCGTCTGCAGTGGACAGTGTCACAACGGAGCTGAATAGCAGGACACCAGCCGGTGTCGGGGTCAGAGACTTGCTTGCTGGTGTGGGGAGACCCCCCGCCACACACACACACACACACACACACACATCAGAATTGGATGCAGAAACTTAATACTATTTATGCAAACTGTTAAAATAAACGTTACAATGTATTGTTTCTATATTGTAATTCTCATAAATAATAAATAAAATATTTAAAATCTGGGCTAAAGTCACTTACACAAAATTAATGAAAGTGGCTGCCTTGTGAGGGAGGGAGAGGAGAGGGATAGAATTAAGCTATGGTTGACAGGGAACTTGAACTTTAGATGTCATCGCTTTACTCCAGAAGGATATGAAGCCACAGAACAATTTCAGTTTACTTTTCTGCGTGGGCAGTGCCTCAGTACGTGTTGTGATATTCTTTTTACTTTTCTTTGTCTTTAATTTTCCAAATGGAAGAGTGAGAACAGCGCCTTACACTGCGCAATGGTTTGGTCCCAAGCATGGCCTCACACAGATCTGTGATCCTCACAGGTGCCCTGTAAAGCAGACAGGGCCAGCAGGACATCCTGATTTCCTGGGGTTCCATGTGGGAGAGATGGGCTCACAGACGTTGAGTGACTTGGCCAAGTCCAGGCCCAGTCAACACGGGTTGATGGTACCGGCCTCCATATTCAGGGCTCTTTGGTCTGGGGCACTGTGTCTATAAGGCACAGAGTCCCCTTGGTCTGGGGCACTTTGTCTGTGAGGCCCACGAGTCCCCTTGGTCTCCTGGAGGAAGAGGCTGCTACTTAAACCAGGTTTCAAGGCAGGCCAGCGGGGGGACACCCACATCTCCTGTGGGCTCACCATGCCCAACAAGCGGGGGACCCCAGAGCGCAGCCAATGAGTGCTTGAATTCAGTCACTTGCTCAGCAACTATGTGCTGTGATCCGGCCCCCTTCTAGGCACACGGGACACATCCGATAAACCACCCGGATGGCACAGTCCCCTTGTGTTCTGGAGATAAACATGCACGCCCTTGTATTCCCTTGGGAGTCCAGACAGAGACCCTGACTCTACCCCTCCTCACCCCTCTGCAGAGTACACTTCCCTCTGGGCTTTCTGACCACAGCCTTCCACAAGTGGGGCACCAAGGCCATCCCTAGGCAGCTCAGGCCTGGGTCCCACCCGCGGGAAAGCAGAGAACCCTCCGAGGGTCTGCCCCACATGTGCCTGCTGCTCCTGTCACCCACCCCTTCCCCTTGGCTCCTGGGCACAACCCCCTTTTATTGCCTGTCTCAATTTCACTCTCTCCCATTTGTAATGCTTGTTTTTCAGAGTCTTCACAAATAATATCCAGAATCAATTCTCTAATTTCCCCCAGCAGCCCTTGTCCCAGACCCCTCCCTCCACCCTCCTTCTCAGTTGACAACTGGGTCTGACCTCAATGGTGCAGCCACCCAACTCCTGCCTGTCCTCACAGCCCTCAGCCCCCCTCCGTTGGTGTCGCTGGCTCTCCCTCCTAGGGCAGGGTGTCCCCAACACCCTTTTCTGTCTCAGTCCCTCCCCATTCACTCCAGATCCTTCTTAATCCTGTGGTTTTTACCCAAAATGCACCATCTTCTAACACAGTACTTACTTACTGACTATGCTCCCTGTTTGTTCGCCCTCCCACCCCCGATATAAGCAATATAGGAGCAGGAGTTTTATCTGCTTTGCTCCTGCTGTCCCCAGCACTCAGGGCAGTGCCTGGCACACAGGAGGTGTCAATGTCTGTATGTGGAGTGAATGAAAAGGAGAGACTTTGATTCATCAGAAGCTACCAGAATCCACGCACGTGGGCACAGAGGCCTGGGCAGCAGGCAGGTGCAGCCAGCCAGTACAGACGTGCACACAGGCTGTGGAGGTGAAGAAGCCCAGGAGCGCCCTTTGTGGCGTGGGATGAAGCTGCAGAGCAGGCCCAGTGCGGGCACTGCAAGGGGTAAATCCCTGCTGGGTAACAGACAGGGAGCCCAGGGAGGGCAGCCGACTTCTGGCAGGACAGCACTGCTACAGCCAAGGCCCTCCCAGCCCCTAGTCTCAGACTGGCAGTGCTGGTTTTGTAGCTCGGTTGACTCGAGCTGTTTGTCTACATTGGGAGGTGCAGGCGGTGGAACCTAAACTGACACACGTCAGGCTTTCTGGATGATCATGACCCCTCTAAGGCCTCGCCCCACAGCCTACACAGAATTCAGGACACACACAAGGACAGAGATTTCTGAGCACAGCCTTTCAGGGTCTGGGCCACTCAAGACACCAGCTTTTAAATGCAACTCAATACAAATATTTATTGAGCATCTACAGTATATAAGGCTTTCGTTGGGGCTGTGGGCTCTGAACAGAGTATAATGTCAGCAGGAAACCTTCAGACTGAGAGCCATCTCTGACAGCCCCCTCCCCCCAGGGGTGGCGAAGGGAGGGTTCCCCCTTTAACATGCAAATGAGAACAGTGTCCCCCGCAGGCAAAGCTTCCTGCTCTGTTTTGTTAAAATGTCTTTCCCAGGGATGGAGCTTCCCAAGAGAAAATCCGCATTTTCTATCTGCTGCTTGTTCACCGTCTCCCGCCCACCATGCCCCTTCCTCATAGATTTGATTGTAATGGCTGATGCTTCTTGCCCACGCACAGGCTTTCACATGGTTCACCTCCAAGCCTCATTTCATTTTGGAGTCTCTATTTTCTCGGCTTTCCCTAGCAGCAGAGGTGGCTGAGGCAGCGATTTCTCAGGTTGGATTACCCAGGAAGGATCTTTGACACACAGGGGCTGTTTATTCTCTTCAACCCTGCACATCCGGGGCTCATGCTAAACCCTTCTATTTTATTCATCATCAGTCCTTAAAAATCCTGACAATAGCTCAGGCAGTAGGTCAGAGAAGGTATGACTCTTATTTTTCACCTGGGTGCTGGAGCTCCACAGGCAATCATCAGGTGAGGGTCTGAGCCTCTCTGCAAGGTGTGTCTACACGCTGCCCTGACATCCTTAGCATTTGGGAACACTGGGAATACCAAACGATGAGCACCACAGCGGGTCTTTCTGGGGCTGTGGCATCTGGTGCTTTCTGGTGTCAACTGACATAAATAACTCTCCCGATAAATCCACAAGAAAAACGGTTTATTCGGGGGAAAAAGAAAAACAAAAACCACCACCGCAGTGCGGGAACGCACACCTCCAATCCGGGGCTCCAACCAGCTCCCACGGGAAGAAGGAAAATAATGGCCCGCTTCCAACATGGCTATTCTGTTTATCAGCATCCCTCCTGCTGAATTTACCACAAAGTTCAACAGGAAGTCAGGGCTAGAGAGTCAACAGGGGGGGGCCCCAGCTCCACCCACAGTCCTCCCAGCTCCACGGTTAAGCATCCCAAGATGTCAGTTCACTTTTATCACTGGTCCCTGCCCTGAGTTGTGTACAGGACACTGCACTGTCCTGTGCCAAGTTGCACATGGGGCTGGTGGCTGAGACGTGGCCTCATCCGTGGCTTGGTCCTCAGGCCTTCACTGCTGCCGGGAGCATCCACGGCGGCTCTCTGGCCCTCCTGGAGACGTTTTGAACTCCTTAGGACAAGGCAAGGGGTCCCTCCCAACTAAAACTAGACAGACAGGATCGCTGGGACAAAGGAAAACTGCCAATTCCAAGGAGGCTACTATGAAATTGTCCCTAAAAGCCATGGACAATGTGCTTTAGAGAAGATCCTTGAAAAATGGACTGCCTGTAGCCAGCTGGAGTTTTTAGTTTTAGCCTGGAGGTTTTTTAAAGACTTTTTCCCAGTTTTATCTGTAATGCCTCATTTGTTATATTTATATTAAAAAACAAACAAAAAACCTTCACCTATAAAACTAAAAGAAAGAGTGCAGCTGGAAGGTTAGGAAGCCAGCTGTGGGAGTGATTCACTTCTGAACGCTGAGGGCACTACTGGCAGGAGACCCTGCAGCGGTGCTGCGCAAACGTTCGCGGTCCGGCCACCCCGAGCACAACCTGCCCTCCACCCCGCGCCCAGCTGCCTGCAGCTCTGCTCTGACAGCCGGGCCTCGCCTCCCACGGCCTTCCCCCTCAGGCCTGCCCTGCGTGCAGGGTACCTTGCCCTTTCTCTTCACCTTCACCCTAACCGCTGTGACGCGGCGTCCATGGGGACAGATCCAAAGGCTGTGCCTGCTGAGCCTGGATCTGCTCCTGGGAAGGTGTGTCTGGTGCCAGGTCAGGGGCCTGGGGAGCCATGGAGGCCCCTCTCCCTTCAGGGACACACAGCACACAACACTGGGCATAGAGAGGGTGGCAGTGGAAGAGGATGTGGACAACGTCCAAGGGGGCATCATCTGAATGGCTAGCCTGCTGGGTGTTCACCACAAGGCAATTTATTAAAGCATGATTTATTCACAACCTTTCTGGAACAAAGCTGTCGCCGTGAGATGCACCTGTGTGTATATGTGAATAATTCTCAAAGGACAGCCACTGACCAGGCAGTTTGGTGGTCCTCGCAGGACTCCAGAGATGCGAGGATCTGTGCACAGGATCTGGCGGTTTGGTGACCAGAATTAGGAAACAGTGAGGCTTTTTGGAGAACCCTGCTCCCTGGGGCATTGCAGCAAGCCCCGCCACTGTCACCCTGCTACCGCACAAGTTGGGTGAATAGGGGCGTCTGAGTTCACACACCTTGTCCTAGGGATGTTTTTTCAAGTTGGATATCAAAGTACTACATGTTCATCAACGACTGGAAAATGGAGGAAAACACAGAGAAGAAGTGAAGTAATTCCATTACCCAGAGATGGCTACCAGTGAGGTATACACATGGCCTGTTGTTTTCATTTGCTAGTACACTGTAATTCTTTTCGGGTGTTATTGATTACTTTTCCATAATGGCAGCTTTGATTTTATCGTGCCTACACATCATCACTTAGCTATCTGACTGTTAGATTCCTGAGGCCGCCGTAACAAATTACTACAAACTGGTAGGCTTAACAGAACAGAAATTTATTCTCTCACTTATGGAGAGTACAAATCCACATTCAAGGTGTCGGCCAGCAGGGCCACACTCTCTCTGTGGGATTTAGACATGTACTCTGGGGACTACCATTCAACCCACTGCAATGAATGAGCAAACAATGGAAGCTAAGCCTCACGTTCCTCATCTATAATAACAGCTGTGAGGACTGAATGGGTTACCGCACTGATGCGCCCGCATGTGCCTCATATATGCTAAGTATTCAGTACAGGAAACATTTTAATAGTTATTATTCTTCATAAATACCAACGTTCACTCCTCATGACAGTGCGTGGGTAGGGAGAGAGGGAGCGATGTTGAGAAACAAGCCACTGGGCGCTGTCATTAACAGACGTCCAGAGGTGGGACCTGGCCTGAGCTTAGGTCTCCAGATGTCTATACTTGCCTGAAAACGAAACAGAAGCCATGTGCTAAAACCTTCTCAGGGTTTTCCAGTCAGTGCTGTAAACCTAGCTTGGGGACACAGTGGGGGTGAGGAGGTGGGGCGACAGCAGCCTGTGCCCCAGCCTATCTGTTGTACTCCATTTTCTACACATTTTGCAAAACCCACCCCAGGGAGCAGTAGCTAAGGCTCAGGAGTGCTCATCAGAGCAAGGGTGGCCTCCAGCTGAGAAGAAGACAAACCGGGAAATGAGTCTCAGAGGTAGAGAGGGAGGGGGGATGAAGAGGAGAACCCTTCACACGGGCTCTTTCCTCAACAGAGCCCGGTTCTGCCTGACAAGGGGCGGCAGTCAGGGGGCAGCTCGGGAGACTTTGCACCTCCCAGAGCCCACACAACCTCGTCGCTGTGACACGCGCTCGTCATCACGAGTGTGTCTTCTTGGCAAATCCAGGCCCCAGCTGACATTGGGTGGGCTCTGAATCTCACCCCACCCCCACATATACCTGGGAGGAAATTTAATCCCTGTGTCTGTGACAGTCTTCCTCATGACAGTGTCGCTTTGTCACAGTGGGCCGCGTTGACTGCACTTCAAGTAGGCTCTGCCATGGGAAGTCCTGGACCAGCCCCAGGGCTCAGATGAGTTGGGGGAAACTGCGGGTTCTGACCCGAGCTCTGGGTTCCCCCACTTGTTGGTTCTGCTCTTTGTCCCTACCCTAGTCTCTTGGCCCTCACACTGCAGCACGAACACTTCTCCATAGCATCCCAACTTCAAAATCGCCATGGCTGGTTCTAAATTCGAAACACCCTTCACACATGTGTCAAGACCACCCATGTGTTGCAAACCAAACAGACCAGAAATACGAATAGTGGCTTTTCTCCTCTCAACTGTGATGTCACAACCAACACAACACTCGGATGACGCTGTACCAGCAGGTGAAAACACAACTGCTCCATCTGGCCGTAGCCCGGTCTGGCCCCACCCTGTGTCTGTCAGGCTCCCAACAAGCACTTTGCATGCAAGGTCCTCTCTGAAGCAGGTGCTACAAGAGTCCTAGTGCCAAGCTTTGTCCGTCAGGTGAGACGGTCCTGCAGGAAGGGTGGGGTGTAGCCAGAGCACCCAGTAGAGTCCCCCACAGAACACTTTGCTGGACGGCAGGGTGGCTGAGTGCCCCATGTCCTCACGCCTTTCTAGCCAACCACTAGTCCTGAATACGACTTATTTCACCAATGAAAAATTATTTCTAATGTCTCATATGCTAGAAATGGGCTCTGTGCAGATTTATACCATGATGCCTGAAGCACTTGCTAAAGCCACCTGTGAATGTAAGCTCTTGATTGTGTACGAAGCACTCCTAATGTATAAAGTGAATGTCTCAGTTTTAAGAACACATTGCAGGGCTCGCCCTGAAGTATTCTGAAATATGTGGCCAATAGTATTATACAATGATCCAGCCCTGCCCTAAGCAACTTGTGTCTGTACCTCTCATAGAATCAGGGTCTACTGAAGAAGAGAAGGCACTAACACACACAGAAAGGGCAATAATAATACAAATGAAGACCAGAAAATAACAGAAGAGATGTCGCTACCCCACGCAGAGAACTTGAATACATGGTGCAGCCCACGTCACCCATGGGACTAGGGGATGCCAGGTGATGGCCTCCTCACTGTCACTCAGAATCCCTGCCCCCATCTGAATTCTCAGCCCTCCGCCACTCCTATCCCCTGGAGCTGCCCTCTCCTCTCCACTCCTTCCTCAAGAGGGGGTGCAGCCTCTTCCCCTCCTTCTCCAGGCATGACAGGCCGCATGCTATTGGGTCCGACAGTCTGTTCCTGGTGGTTTGGGATTAAGAAGAGCTGACACTGAACGCTGGGTTCATTATTCCTGAGGTACATTGGTTATTTCCTCTCCTAGGCACTTGAGACCTTCTCTCTTCTCCTCGATGCCAGCCTGCCGCCATATTTTTGGGACTCACTCCTACCTCTGCAGGGGACCTGTTCCCCTTCTCTGCTCACAGGTCCCAGCCCCAAGCCCTGTGTCTCTCCACAAAGAAATCAGAATGTAGACAGAGGAATGTCTGCCTTAACCTCATACAAGACCCGAATTAACCGTTGTGTAACCAAAAAGCCATTAAAGTGTGTCACAGACCCAAGAGATATGTCCTCCCTCAGAGGAATTTTGCTATTGTTCTAGACCAGTTTCCCCATCTCCCCATGTGTGTCTGGGGCTCTGTGTGTGTATTATCACAGACATGCTAGATAAAGATACTTCCTTAATTATTTTGTTTTCATTGCACTTATCTAAAAATTCAAGATAAACTTATCCTGGGTCATCCGCGTGATCTAGGAGACATCAGTGGCTGTGCTGTTTCATATTTATATTATATTTATATTTATTTATGATCAAGTGATTGTCTAAAGCTCTTAAGTAATAATGCAGCATTTTGTACATTTAACCTGAAGACCTCTGGAAGTTTAAAGGACTGGTCTCAGGGTCTGAAAGAATTTGTTTTCTTTCAAAGAACTGTACTTAATTGTCGCCACGCAGCAGCTTAACCGTTTGTTTCCTTGCACTTGCCCCCAAAGAAAGGAGAGTCTGTGAGATGGATCCTTCCAGGGACTTTGCTGCTAAACCTTTGTGTTTGCACCTCATGTCTCCCTGTTTGGTCCAGAAAGATGGCTGGTCAGCCAATGACGGGTATGACTTTCCACGTGGAAAGCAACCTAAGACAGGTGGAGCCCAGTGGGGACAAACAGGAGAACCCACGGGTTCCTATAGGTGGGCACAGCCCCCACCTTCCTCAGGCTAAGGAAAGCCTCTGCCTCTGTGGCTGCATTTCTTCCCAAAACCTGCAAGGGAAGAGATTCAATGATGTGCTCTCCATCTATTCATATGCATATAGGTTTTGTCCCTTGGGGAAGTTGAGACTTATGGTCCAGCTGCCTGCAGGCAAGAGTGATTTACTTGAATCAGTTTCCTATTATGGTGTATAGAATTCACAGATCTTGAGACTGACAAGCTTTATCTCCTTTACTTCCCCACCTAATTAATAAAAGCTAATGGCAGGCAGGCCGATTAGGCACCACAGCCCAGACCTTGAGGCTGCTGGTCTCTTGGCCCGCTTGCACTCTATTCATGGCTACTGTCTTTTGTTAACCCTGCACCGCCCTCCTCGCTCCCCACAACCCTCATCCTTCTGGACACGAGGCTTAATGATAGAGTGTATATGCTATAGTAAATATATGCTGTAGTAAATGTATGGAGGGACTAAATATATGTATCCTAGACATTTACGTATGTGTGTACTGTATCCCCAGACCCTGAAGCTGGTCACTACACGTGTGTGTGCATAGACATATGTGTAATCTATCCTATTTAGCCATCGCATATTTAGTCATCACATATACTCAGCCAGCTTCAGGATGTGGGATTAAGCCTCCTCTAGCCTCACTCCCTCTGCCCCAGTGCTCACCCCTTTCGCCCCAGCCCTCCCGTCCATCCGCCTATGGAGAACTGGACCCACCTTCGCCCACCTTCGCCAAGCTGAGAGCCGCCGCTCCACCTTCGCCAAGCTGAAAGCCGCCGCTTCCAGTGTGAAAGCTCCACCCTCACGCAGGCTGCAGCCGCCTCTCCACCCTCCTCACAGGTTGCTCTGCTCCCCAGGGCAGGGCCTGGCAGCTGTAGTAAGTCCATGGGGACACACCCGGGGAGGGGGAGAAAACTGAGACTGTCCCATGTCTCCAATTAGCCCCCAATACTTTGGCCTCCTTTTATCTTAGAACTTCTTTTTCTGTGTTCCTTGTGTGATTGATACAATCATTAAAGAAGCCATGCATTTCCCCAGCAAATACTAAAATGAAAGTCTACCAAAGGTGTGTATTTGACTCCTGCACAGATAAAATAAAGTCTTCCATTTTCACTCCCTACCTACACTTTGGGTATTTTCACTCACCTCGAAGGGGTGCTGGTCAAGCTGGGGTGTAAGGGATGAGTGGGGACTGATAGGTAGACCGGAAACCAAAAGGGTGGCAGTCCAGGCAAAAGGAACAGCATGTTGAGAGGCACAAAGGCATGAGGTGAGGGGTGCGATGGAGGGCGGGGGGACCAGAGGCAGTAGTTACACAGGATGAAGAGACACACCTGGCCAGGGAAACCGGGCCCAGAAGGTAACAAGACATTTACCTGTGAAGCTCTGAGTGTTGTTGCTGTGACCTTCACATGGAGCCTGTGAGAAATCTCAAGCAGGAGACTGGGTGTTCATTTTCTTTGGTACCAACAAGCAGGGTTGGGAGACTTGCTGTTTGATGTCACCGTGGAGGCCTGCTCTATTCCACCTGGACCTGGGCCTGACTGGCTTTAACCTGTGTGTGTCTGCCTCATCTCCTAAGTTCGTCCCAACCCCCAAGGATGAGGACTGTTCCGAGGGCTTTTAGGGGTCCCCGCCCTGTATCCCACAGCCCAAGTCCTCCAAATGCCTTGACTCTTCTGTTTATTGTTGATTGGAGTTTTTCTAATTAACCACCGTCTGCTGAAAGTACCTTTGCCAAGGCTTTAATGATCATCTTAGATTTCTACCCTCACTCTGGGCATTTCCACCCAAACAGGACCACAGGCTATAACCCAAGTACTGGCTAAAACTGCTAACTTTTTAAAGAAACTTTTTAGTTCCTCCCTAAAAGATGAAGACTGTGCTCTAGCTCCCTCCACTGTGGACTTGGATGGACAGAAGTACTAATTAGAAGGATGTGGCAATCCAGTGTTGAACACAGACCACGTTTCCTCTCCCAAGAGAGGCATTTCTGGCCCCATCGCTGCCACCCCCGGGCCTCCAGGAGCAGGCCCGCCTTTCCCAGAGCACTAGGCCTCTCCCCACCACATCTCAAGCCTCACCAGCTTCTTGAGAGCCAGAGGAGGCAGGTTAAAGGTTGTCATTTATCACGCAGGAATGTAGCCTGTTGTGTGTCATAAAGGTCCTTCTCCCCTGCCCCTCCTCTTCCTCCAACCCCAGTTCTTGGCACTCTGCCCACCTGGGCTGGGCAGACCCTGAGGTCCTGCCTCATGGTGTCATCTCTTGAAGGTTGACCAGCAGGGAGGCTGCAAGGACTGGGGGCAGGGAGGGTGTTGCCCATCAGAGCTCCCATCTGTGTGAAGAACTGCGAGTTCACTGTGGGAACACAGCCAGAGGCCGACCCAGAATCTGAAACCCCAGGGTTAGGCTCTGAGAAAGAGAGCACAGGGTTTGCCCCAAACAGCTGGGTTTCCATGTGGACCCAGGATTCGTACCTAATGACCACGGCTTCATGATAAACTGGGAGGGCACACCTTAGGGGCTCACACCGTGTGTCTCTCCCACCCCCTACCACACTACCTGGCACCATAAGCTGTTTGATAAATGTTTCAGAAACAGGTGACTGTGGACCTATTGGCAGCTTTTCCCCTCCATCTTAATGTTCAGTGTTGTGATCACCACTTGGCTTTGAAAGAGAATTAGCAATAAATGACAAATGTGCTCCATGTAAATGAAGGTATCAAACATGAGTCCTCCGTTGAAAGGCCTGGCTTTCTATAGCCACAGTAGCATTTTATTAGCAATAAAGTGTTGACTGGAGTGACAATTAAAATTGCTGTTGCCCAAGGAGTTCTCCATTTCTGTTGTCAGGCCTGCACTATTAACCTCAGAACAGCTCCCTGAGCCTCAAGGACTTTGTGTCCTTATGTCCCTAAGCAAAGAGTTCCTTTAAACAGCCAACTATTTGGAAAACTAAGTTGACTGGGGAGTTAATTATCTTTTTGGCCTCAGTTGGGCCAGCAGAACTGAGTATTGGCTAATTATTATTTAGAAAAACAATGCATACCTATTTTCGTTATCTGGGCTTGTTACAAACCACATAAAACTCACAGTAAGGCATGGAATTGTGTTTTGGAAAAGGGACAGGAATAGTGGTCAAAGAATAGTTAATTTTGGAAAATAGTCAGTGACTAAATACCTATTAAGAGTTTGCACAGAATACAAAAGAAGCCGAAGAGAAGGTCCCTGCCTCCGAATCTCCTCCAGCTGACATATGACAATGATGCCGAGCCGTGATTTTGAGAATGAAAACCAGGTCTTGCGATTCTCAGGCTGTGTCCCCCAGAAAACCCTGTTGGTTGATGCTGGTGGCTCCATCAGAGATCTAGCCAAGGAGAATCACAGAGCTCAGAAATGGCTGTTCAATGTGAGCGCTGTAGCACCAGGCCGTGTCCCTGTTTAATGATGTTGTTCTGTGTCCTCTACTAACTTCATAGAACACCCTCCATGTCCTGTATTCAGTTTGTTTCAGTAAGTTACAAAAAATTGGCAGGTAGCAATATTCTTCAAGTTTACCTGGTCGTCCTGTACCTTTATTTGCTAAACCTGGCAACCCTGCTTTAGTCTCTATGATCATCACCATGAAAAGAGGAGGGAAATGAAATGTCTTTGACGCAGGCAGTAGGCAAACCAGAGGGTAAGTGGATTTCTTGGCCCTCGGCCCTAGGTCTTCAATGGGCCCGACTGAGGCAGGCTCTAAGAACCCAGGAATGAAGTTTGCTAGCCCCAACTGCGCTTTCTGCATCCCCTCACCTAAGGCACTTTGGCCAGGTGAACTGGGAGGAATGCTGATCCTATCTTGGCAGGGGGCAGGGGGTGAAGGGAATGAGGAAGTTTAGGACTGCAGCCCCGGATTTAGCCCCATTGATGCATGAGCCCAGCTGCTTCCCGTCTGACCTGGCCGCCCACCTGTTGATAACAGTCAACACCTCCACCTCATCTGCTGAGCTGGAGTCTTATTTTCCTTGCTCCTGTCTTTGTCCCACTCTTACCCACTCTTAGCATCTCATTGGCAGGGGCGTCACCTCCAGTTCCTTTCCCAGGTGGCTGGGTCTTCCTACCTTTATTAACACAGATGGAAATGCAGTGGTGAATGCCCAATGCAAACCCACAGAAACAGAAGTATGCAGCCAAATAGAGACAGTCCTGACTAACTGGCGTTCAAAGAAGCCCAGGCTGAGTGGCTGTACTTGCAAAGGCTGAGGCTGGCAGGCTGTGGCTCAGCCTCCCCTCCCACACTGGGAACCAGCAGTGGGCTGTGCTTCACATGGCTTCCTGAGCAGAAAATCTGTGGTATCCTGCCATCTTGGCCAGAGACACCTTGAAACAGAGCATCTCCTGCAACCCCCTCCCTCCGCCTACCTTACTTCTTTCGTGTGAGTGGATTGATTACTGATAATAATGATCACAGTAAACACTCATGGAGCCTTTAGCACACACTAGGCGCTAGGATGACCCTAGATTTAGACTGTCTTGCTTGACTCTCACTACAAGTCCAACAAGGAGGGACTTGGGACAGAGCCAGGAGTGCAGTTTCCAGGCTCTCAGCCTCACATGGAAAGATGTTCACTCAGGTAGTAAATGGCCATCAACTGTGATTGGACGGCCATCAGCTGTGGCTAGTTGACCGTCAGCTGTAACCAGTGAGCCATCGGCCACTAATATAACTGTCGTGGCTACGCTAGCAGAAAATGGGGGGCTAGCAAGAAGATGGTGGCTGAGCTATCAAGAGTGGACTGCAGCTAGCAAGTGAAGTTGGTTGGCAGAGAGAAGTGGACGGCAGTTTGCGGATACTGTGGCTCCCGCTTCCTGTGTCTCCAACCCAGCCGCCAGCGAGAATATAGTGGTGTGACTCCCCTACCTATGGCTCCGTGGGTGTTCCTTTTTGGTCTCACCATATCCTGTGTTCTTATGTGGAGACTGGTACCAGACACCCGCATGACACCTTGAATGCTATTATATCCTAACTTTTCTGAACATGACACTGAGGCTCCCGCACGTCAAGTGCTCAGGCCGGTCAATGGCAGTTCACTTGGGACTGCACGCTGGCCTGTCTAGAGCCTGTGGCTTCCCTCTGCACTTCCTAACACAGCTGCTTGAGCATAAGTGGCCACCAAGGGTGGGAGTGGAGGGGACATGGTGCCACCGCCTACCTGGATTCTCTTGAAAAAGGAGAGTGAGCCCCAGACTACAGCCCACGGGGTCCTCGAGGGGCTGTGTGAGACTGGGGTTCAAACAGCACTGTTTCTGAGCCTACAGGACAAGGGAACCCAGAGTTGGTGGAGGGTCTGCACTCCACTTTTGCCTGAGCCCTGAGCATGCAGTGTCCAGCAGTCCCTGGTGGGAAGCAACGGTGACCGGAGGGTGTGGGTTTACAGATGAGCACGACCAAGGCTCCAGAGCCCCGGGGGCCATGCGGAGTGCCTGGGAGGATGCTGAGGAGGAGCCAAGGTCCACCACTTGACAGTTAGTATAGATGTGATTGTCTGGGCCTTCCCTTCAGCTGGTGACAGCTGGTGACTCCGTGGAATATTTGGGTTCTGATTAGAAGACTGACAACTATAGCTGATAACACTATTACTGTCTGGTTGAAATTTGCTGAGAGTAGAACTTAAATGTTCTCTTCAAAGAGAGACGGAGACAGAGAGAGAAAGAGAGAGAACACATGGGAAAAGAGAATTGGCTCAGTCAGTGAATTGAACCATTGACCTGCTGAGATTATGGGAGAAACACTGTTTTTTTCAACTGGTCAGTTTTGGAAGTCATTTTGTGTGTGCAGCTCCAGCCCCTGATCCCGACACGGACACTAAAATGTGTTAACAGCCCCCACCTACGTGCCTGTGCTCCTTCCCAGACGTGCTGGCATGCGCTGGTCCCCAGCGCAGAAACAGGGCAGAGGCTCATCCTCGCCCTGTAGCCTCCGTGTTGTGTGCTGGCTTTGCTGTGTCCACACCTCGTACACCATTTTCAGTGCCCTCCAGCCAAAGGCCAGCAGGCCCCTGGCGCTGGACCAGTTGAGTTTATAACCCTTTGCTGAGAGGGGGAGAGCTCGCCAGGGGACCCCAGTCATCTGTGAGTAGGGGTGGTGATGGCTGGGCTTTAGGAAGGGGCCGGATGCTGGGGGGGGGTACAAGGGGGTGCGGGGGGGCAGTAATATTGGGTCTGTCCGCAGAATGAATGAAGATGAGGCCCAGGCTCTAGGCTGAAATGGGGAAAGAAGCAGTGGCTTCTTTGAGAGAGGTGCAGCGTGTTTGGGCTTTCATAGGTTCAGACCTGACTATGGAGGGGCTGTTTTTGTCTCGCTCCATCACCGTCACCCAGTGGTCTTGTCCCGTGTTGACATCCTGGTAAAAATTGTTCCACAGGAGAGCACCCAGCCCAGCTGTGTGTGCCTGGCAAGGGGACCAGTCCAGCCCATGGCAGTGGGGCCGCCGTTCTCCTTCTCCCTGTGAAATGAAACTCACTGGACTCTGAATTCAACTCTATGGCATTTGTTTAACCACCTTCCTGCCATCTAAGGCACAGGTGTGAATTCACTGTTTGTTTATTAAAAAGAAAGAAAAGAAAAACTTTATTTTAAAACTCTTCTTGGCCTCAACAGGACTCTTCAGACAGGCCAAGCTCAGGACAATGTCACTGCCCAGCCCCCAAGGATCCCACCAGACCTCAGAATGTCCACAGCTGGGCAAAACACTCATCTCATTTACCAGCTTTCTAAAAGCAAACTACAGCTTCAAACGCTGAATAGAACAGTCTTGAGAACTCATCTTTTACATGTGAGGGCTCTGAAAGTGATGTCTCAGAGCAGAGGTGCTGGGGTCCCTGAGTCTGTTGCACTGAAGGGAAGCGGCCCTTTGGGAGAGTGAGAGGCTCTCTGATTACCTCTGGGCCAGCAGAGGGATGGTGATGTTACATCACATTTGCGCAGGTGTCTGTGAGGTTGCCTTCTGTCCCCTCTCCGTTACACTGCCGCAGCACAGCTGTGTCTGTTTCCAACCAGACAGATTGCTTCGCTTTGTGCCGCAGCAATGGATGCTGGCAAGTGGCCAGGGGGCTGCAGCAGGTCCACTGTGAAATTCTGAAGAGCTGACCTAGGAAGGGAACCAAATGCCCCAGAGCCCAGTGCTTCCATGTGGAGCAGGAGATCACCCAGCAGTCCCCAAAGCTGCTGGTGTCCAGGAGGCATGTTAAAACATAGATCCCTGGGTCCCACCCCAGGGGCTCCAACCGAGTAAGTCAGAGGAGGGCCCAGGAATGTGGCCCTAGGAGCTCTTACAGACCACTGGCAGTGTGGGAATCGCTATCTGGGTTCAACATTCTCCACTGAGGGAGGGATAGTCAGACTGCCCATTTTGGGGAGTTTCTCAGGTCCCTGTGTCTCCTACATACACAGGAGGTAAACGTGTGACAGGACTGTGATCTGAAATGGACCAGGCATCCTCAGAAGGCAGAGCTTAATAGCTGCAAGACATTTACAGAGACCAAGACTGCTCTTCTGACCAGTGACCGTCCACCAAGAGTCCCTGCCTCCCTGAAGCCAGAGAACATGCTGCCTGGACTCTGGTCGGACCCCCTCTGTGCTCCTGGCCCAGAAGTGCCACCCGTCCCAGACTCTATAGGACTCGCCTGCAGCTCAAACCACCTGTGTGTAGACAGGTGGTTGCACAGTGCAGTTCCTTTGCCTTTTCCGAATAAATTCACTTTCTTGTCATTTGAGCATGCCTCAGTTTACTTCTTTATTTAGGCTGACACATGTCATTAAAATTCTGTTTGTTTTTCTCCTGTTAAACATTTATTACAGGGTTTTCAGCCAAGAACCTAGAAGGGTAGAGGGAAAGTCCCTTTCCCTCCCCTACACCTCAGGTCAGGAGCAAGTTTACAGACGCAGCCCTGAGGCCTGAGGACAGACGCAGCTGCCGCTTACTCACCAGCTTAGCTGGTTGGTGACAGAGCCAGGCCAACCAGGCTCCAGAATCAGTCCCGCGTGCTCTACGGCCCACACTCCCTGCTCCCGACTCTGAAATTAGGACTGAGCTTCTGGGGATCCTCATGGCCCAGCAGCTGGTGAGCTGGTGAGAGGCATACCCTGGGGTTGGGAGGCAGAGGGGCAGCCCCTCCACCCTGCACAGACCCACAGTGGCTGGTGACGTCCAAGCCTGACGCTGGAGACACAGCACCCTCACTAGCCTGGGCTCCCCTCCAAGTACGTTCCGGTGGGCTGGTCTAGGAGGCTGGGGTTTCACAAACAGATGATGCCCAAAGACCAGAGCTTCTGAGGAGCCTGGAAGGGTTAAACCAGCTGGGCTCTGCGAAGGATCCTCAGTGGGAGGGGACTCATCGCTCTGCAAAGCCTCCTGGAAGAGAGGGCGCTGGGAGGCTCATGGAGCTCATTAATTCTTAAAGCCACATGTACCCCGATCTCTCCACAGCACCTTCCCCAGGCAGCCTGCAGAGCAGGGCTCTGCTCCAGAAGCTGTGGTTGCTTCAGTGATCGTCCACCAGCCACTGTGCAGACAGGTCACCACACAGGCCAGCGATACTGGGGCCACCAGACCTGTCAGTACTTCCCAACACTCAGCTGCTCCCACTCCTGGAAAAGGAAATGCAGCTTCCACAGATACAGGCCCCTTGTTGGGAAGACACTTAAGACACTGAAATTTGAAGTCAAACCCCATAAATAGGAAACTAGAGGGATCTAATTAAACCTTCCAGGTAAAAATGCCATAATGGAAGAGGCTAGAAAACCCATAAGCAAAAATCCCTCTGACATCCACCACTGGTGACTTCACTGCCCTGCTTGAGGGCTGTGAAAAGTGGTCCCGTCACCCAGGCTCTGGTCAGCAGGGCTCTGATCCCATCTGTCCACTGAGAAGGCAGTCTCCACTCATGTCCAGCTGGCTGTTCTGAGCACAGAGTAGATTTGATCCAGACTCCCTGGGGTATAAACCCTAGACAAGTGGGCAAATTACAGTTACATGGATTAGTTGATTTGACAGCGAGACTCAACTTTGTCCCATTATTAGGCTTTCTCATCTGTCGTGGGGGAGACCCTGCTCGCTGCGCCATTTGTCGTGCAGGGTGTCCGGCGGGGTCTCTGGTCCCGCTCCCCACACAAGAACGCAGGATATGGTGAGGCCAAAAAGGAACACCCACGGAGCCATAGGTAGGGGAGTCATACCACTATATTCTCTCTGGCGGCACTATACTCTCACTGGAGGCTGGATCCACACTGTCCGCAAACCGCCATCCACGCTTGCCAGCCCAGCCACCATCTTCTTGCTAGCCCCCGTTCTTTCTCTCTCTCTTTTTTCCCTCTCCTCCGTAGCCGCAGCAGTTATATTAGCGGCTAATTGGCTAACTGGTTACAGCTGACGGCCAATCAGCCACAGCTGACGGCCATCTACTACCCGAGCCAGCACTCCTCCACGTGAGGCCGAGAGCCTGTAAACTACTTTCTGGGGCTCTGTCCCCACACTCCACCCCTACAGGCTCTCGCCTCACAATCTACGCAACAAGCGTCTTCCGCGAGGGGACCTGTGTGAGGAGCCTGGGGGTGAATGCAATATCCTGGACATAGCCAGGCTCTCTGGGCACAGCCAGGGTTTCTCAGGGCACCACCAGTGCTTCTGGGCACAGCCAGACTTCCTGGACTTCTTAGGGTACCACTAGTTTTCCCAGACACAGCCAGGGTTTCTCAGGGCACTGCCACTCTCTGTGGGCACAGCCACACTTCCTGGACACAGCCAGGGCTCTCAGGGCACTGCCACTCTCTCTGTGCCTCTCAGGGTACCCTGCTGGAACAACAGCAACTCACAATCAAGGTGCTTACGTATTCTCAATGGTGGCCAGTCAAGAGACAAAAGCAAATATCCCCCAGTTCCACTAACAACAGTTTCCAAACAAACAGTCAAGCGGTCCATTAAATTAGGGATGGAAGGCAATTCCCCATAGTCCATAGTCATTCGCCAGGGCTGTCCTGGGGGTGAGGGATGACCTTGACCTCACCCTTATCTCCCACAGAGAACTCAGCAAGCGTTACCTCCTGGGACTACAAGTCCTGCATCCGGGCTGCCTGAGCAGGAACTTCCCCGGCCCACAGGGCTGCAACGACCTTTGCTTTCTCCGACCTGTGCTGGTTGGGGAACCGTCCACATCTTTCCACCTCTCCACGGGGCTCCATCTCTCTAGCAGCTGCATGGCTTTTCCTGTGCTGGTGGGAGAACCGTCCACGTCCTCCCACCCCTCCACGGGGGTCCAGCTCTCCGGCAGCTGCTCCTCCTGGTCTTCCTGAGACTGAGTGTTCATACGCACAAACTGCTCCACCGCCCTTCGGGGAGCTTTGGCTGGCACCATACCCTGCTCGCTGCGCCATTTGTCGTGCGGGGAGATCTGCAGGGTCTCTGGTCCCGCTCCCCACATAACGCAGGATATGGTGAGGCCAAAAAGGAACACCCACGGAGCCATAGGTAGGGGAGTCATACCACTACGGTCTCACTGGAGGCTGGGTTCACTGGACGTGCGACCTGCTGTCCGTTTTGTCTGCAACCCACCGACGACTCTCTTTCACTCTCTTCCACTCTCCTCGGCTCTCCTTCGTAGCCGCAGCAGTTATATTAGCGGCTAATTGGCTAACTGGCTACAGCTGACGGCCAATCAGCCACAGCTGACGGCCATCTACTACCCGAGCCAGCACTCCTCCACGTGAGGCCGAGAGCCTGTAAACTACTTTCTGGGGCTCTGTCCCCACATCATCCCTCTCTGTTTCTCCACTAGGTTGGCCTTTGGCGGCGTGGATGGGCAGAAATAACCCTGGTCTACCGGAGCTGAGTCCCGCTCAGCCCCTGAGCCGCGTGGTTTAGGCAATGCAGCCTGTCTTCTTGCAGTGAGTACATTTCCGCTGGGAGACGTGGGACCCCTTCTAAATGCAACATCTGGCAGCTGAACACAGGAGACTGGAGTGGACAGTGCGTATGGGTTTGCAGAGCAGCTTCCAGCCTCCAACTGCCCGAAGCTCCTTTCACAAGCTTCCCGGTTACTTCTGTAAAGCCAGACATTCTATCGCTTTGACACATTTGTGGGATTCAAGTGAAAGGCTGGCATTTACCACAGTTCTTAGCTGCAGGCAACTAGAATCTACGCTGTTTCACTAGTCCACTAGTTCTCATTGACAGTTCACAGAAGAATCGGGCTCAAAACAAACCCGGCTGTAGCTGTAAGCAGAGCTTCCAGAAGATGGCTCGTCTCCTGGCATCACCACTGCTGCAGTCATGTGCCATGAAACGAGACACATTTCTTTTCCAAGTCATTATTTCTTGAGGTTTTGTGTCACTCTCACCTAAAAATATTCCTAACTAATTAATAGTGTGTTTGACTTCATCAAGGCTCCCAAACCCTAGTGACTTACTTTTTCTATTTCCCCCAAGAATTCAGATTCATCCTGTATTTAGCATGTATTGGTGGAAGGCCTTCTACATGCTTGGCTCTGTGTTTCATCAATAATATTAGTCTAAGGAAAGATCCAGTGCAGAATGGTGACATCTGACATCAGTGCCCTCATGGGGCTATCCCAACATGTGCGAATAAACACCCAGAGCACGTCCCGAGCTGGGCAAGGGACGGGGAGGGCTTCCCACCGAAGTCCTCACCAGACTGAGTCCTAAAAAAGGAAAGAAGGAGTTAACTTGTTGAGGACACATACTGTGAGCCACAAGAGCCATGCCTGCAAAAGCCACAGACACAGACAAGCGGCCCGTTCTGAGGGCTGTGCATTCTCCATGTTTAGAGCAGAGACTGTCAGTAAAAGGACGAGACCAGAGCTAAACAGAGGCCTGCCGGGGAGGAGGGGGGAGCCCTGGAAGCTACGAGAAGAAATGTGGGATTCATGCTGAGGTAATGAAAAACTATGACTTTACTTGGAAAAACGTGATCAGTTTGCAGCTCAGAAAGCCCCTTGGGGTGCTGGGTGTGGGCAGAGGCTTGACAAGGTGAAGGGGACTCAGCTGAAAGACCTGTCATAATTTAGGCGAGGGGGGGACATAGGGACAGAAGACAGGCATGGTTCCTTGGGAAGGCCATACAGCAGGCAGCAGGTAGATGGGGGCTGGTTAGTCTCTGAGAGAGGGTGCATCTGGGAGAGATGTGTGTTGGTCAGCATGGGACTTTGTGTGAAGAGCAAATACGTCTCTGAGTGAGTACTGGGGGTCCCTCTGAATAGGATGTATTCACTTCATCCAGAGGTGACAATCACTGCTTGGGCTCCTGGACACCTTACTTATTGGTGTCTTGGTGGGTTACAAGATCACTGCCCTCCAGATAAGACAGTGGCCTCTGCATTATACTTTCATGGTTTGAGAACCATTTTAATACTTTGTTTAAGCAATGATTATCCCTGAAAACAGGGTGAGACTCAAATCCTGGCCAAATGGAGTTAGAGCCTGGAGTTAGATGGCATCCCTCTCCCAGCGCAGGTTACTCCCACAGAACTACAGCAGATAGGGGACAGCTTCTGGTCCCACCTGTTCCAAACCCACAGGACGGCCTGTCTCCCCCAGGAGAAGGAAGTTCATTTGTAGTAATACTGTGCTGTCAGAAGAACGAGCTTTCCGCGGTGGGTTTTGAAGGGACTTTCATGTTCTCTGAGCCAGGAGAGCAAATGCTAGGTACCAGTCTCTCTGGTTCCCTGGCCAAGTCCTCTTTCTCTCCCCTACTCCAACCAAGTCTGGGCTCAAGGCTTCTCCTCTGCCTCCCATAGCCTCCTCCTTGAGCATTCTATCAAGGCATTTCCCATACTGCCCTACAGGGAGGTTCTGTCTGTCTCTTTCCTTTAAGGTTGCGACCCATTGCATTTCACTTTTTATCTGAATACCTAGCATATGCCTGGCACAAAACAATTGTTAAATACACACTGTAGAATAAAATTGTAGAGCAGCCTATATGGTTGTACAGGTTGTACACTGGGCAACCAGCAACAGCCCTGAAAATAGACAGGACTTTGTTGGCTGGGCTTTATGAAGGGCTCGTGGGACTCATTTGACCATCACACACTCTGTACCTGGGCAGATCCTAACAACTTCCTAAGGTTTACTGCATGCTCCCATACAGTCCTTCCAACAAGGTTATATTATCCAAAGTGGGAACCCTCCCTGCCTTTCACCATCTCTTCTTAACCTGACCCAGGTAATTTCTTCCATAGCCTTCCAGAAATATTTCAGTTCAGACGATCTTATTTCTGGGGCAGTGACATATTCCACCAGGCAGGCAGGACCTAACAATTCTCCTCTCAGAAACCATCAGAAATGACACTAGTTAAACTGGACCTGGCAGGAGCCCCAGTTGCCAGCATGTCACACGATGCCCAGTGTTCAACCTGTGCTTTGTCTCCGAGTAACTGAGACCAGCCAAAAGGAGGGAAGAACCCATTGTGAGCGTGCGGAGAGGGAAGCAATCCAGCAGGACAGTCTCCTGGAGATGAAGGGCTTTTCTAGGGAAGCTGGTTTTCTGTCATTATTCAGCTTGTGCCAGAGTCAGAATGACAGCTGGACGCAAGCTCAGAGGCCATCCAGCACGCCCCTGGTTTTACAGATAGGACTCGGAAGCTCAGGTACATAGTCAAAGCTCAGCCGTGCACTGCAGTGATGGCCGCACAGAAGCAGAGAGATGAAAACTCAGAGGAGCCTGGCACCTGCCACTAGCTTTCCCCAGGAAACCTGCAGAGAGGCACCCAATGTAGACGTCACCCTCCCACTTGCTCACCCCTCCCACAGCCCCAACACGCCGTGCACACAGGCTATTTCTGTTAGGACACAATGGTCGTACTCACACCTCATGGCCTTGCTTCTGCAGTTCCTCCCAGCAGCAACAAATGCCCTGTCCTTCCCTGGCCACACCCTAGAAATCCTTCAGGGGCCAGCTCCAATGCCACCTCTGAGAGGGACCTCCCCATCCCAACCCAGCCCTTCTCCCCGGGCAGGCAGCAGAGGGAATCAAGCCCTCCTCTATCCGTGCTCCCTTCACAGGGCTGACCCAGCTGTCCTTCTGCCTGGCACAGCCCCATGCCCACCACCACCACCACCCCACCCAATTTCAAAGGACCAGCTCCTCCTTGGCCTCCTGGTCGCAGCTCCTGTGAGCACTTCTTGTCTGTCCCCATCACATTCCCTCTCCCAGTGAACTTGCTTGGTTTCTTCCTAGCACTCATCACCAGCTGTAATTTTATATTTGTTTTTGCTTATTTAATGTATTGGAAACTGTTACATGCTAGGCACTTGGGGGTGCAGTGGTAACAACAAACATGAGGTGTGTGCTGTCACGATGTCACATCTGGTAGTGTTGAGACGAGAGATGAAGAACATACACAGAGACATGGACTGGACCATTCTGATGGTGACAGGTGAGGTAGTAAATCCAAGTGAGGCATTGAGAGCTGCTTGCCTAAGGTCTGTCCCTACCCAGCCCCTGAAAGATATGCTCTATAGCAGGGGTGTCCAAACTTTTTTCAACAGTTTTCACCAAGGGCCATATGCGGTAAAATACCCAAACAGCCGGGCCACTCACTCGAGGTGAAGTACGTATTGCCTCAACTGGTTTATTTAAGTAAACTAAATATGTTTTTGGAATTTGCTGCGGGCCAATTAACAATGGATTGCAGACCGCAGTTTGGACACCCCTGCTCTATAGGGACGGAGACTGCCATAACCCTAAGAGGCCAGGCAGGTGACCCACGTTCACCGATCCAATCAGGAGTGTCGCTCCCATCCACTTATTCCTCAGCTCTGTTCCTCCAGCCCCCAACATAGGACAAAATGGTGACTCTCCCAAAGGTACGAAACCCACCTTGCTTCCAGCAAGCCTGAGAAGTTGGGCTGCCTTCCTCCTCTCATCTCAGGCAAGAAATTGTTCCAAGCTGCTGGAAATGTGGAAGTTGGACACATGACCTTATATTTTATCCTCCTGGCTTACCTCATAAGTGATTCATAAACTGTGAAGTGTGTTTCTTTGTTCATCTCACACACCTTTAGTGGCTGTGTGCAGACATCTGTAACAGTCGTGCTCACTCCCTGAACTCTGACCAGGAATCACGGTCTGCTCCTGCTGGTGTGTGATGCCATGGGGACAGCGAGCTTCCTGTCAGACACCATTGCATCCCCAGCTCCTGGTATAGCACCCACCTTACCACAGTGGCCTGGTTAATGCTGGGTCAGGGACATGGAGGCTGAACTGATGAGAAAGACAGACCCCCGAGTCTGTCCAGACCGAGCACCAAGCCCAGCACCTCTTCTCTCTCAGCACCCATGAGCCACATGCCACAGATGCTGGCAGGGGGCTGCTCAGAGACCAGGGCACACTATACAACCCCCACTCCCAGAAGGCTCATCTTCTCACTCCTCAGCCTCTCTCCTTTCGATTCTGCCACTGCATCTTCCTGCCTTGTCACGTGTCCCTTCCCTAGCACCCCTCTGTCCCTCTGTCTTTCTCTTGCCCGCTGCTTACACCCCAGGCCTCCCAGGGGCCCATGAGTCCAGAGAGCTCAGCCACGCCCACAGACAAGTGAAAAGTGCATGGCAGCTAAGAGCATAATGTGGTTTGCGTACTAAGAAAGGGGGAGGGGAGTAAACCCCTATATTGAAAACCTCTGTATTTAAAAACCACTCCAATTTAGAAGCAAAATGAACTCTTGAATGGCCCTCACTCCTTCCTCATAAACAGTGTTGTTCCCCAGCTTCACCTGGAAAAAGCCCGCATCAGCAAAGGGCTGTCACACTGGGCCTTAGCAGCCCCGTGTCAGGAAGCCCAGACTTCATCTGTGAGTGAGTCTGAATGTCGGTGCCAGAGATGATGCCCGTGAGCCCCACAGTGACATCAGCACTCACCTTCTGTCTTAACCTGCTTGAGCTGTATAACGAACACCTCAGACCAAGGGCTGCATAACCACGATGTGTCCCTCATAGGCCTGGGGGCTAGAGGTCCAAGATCAAGTGCCAGCTGACTCGGTTCCAGGTAAGGGCTCTTCCTGGCTGGCAGACAGCCCTCTCACTGTGTCCCTGCGTGGCACCGACAGCTCTGACATTTCTTCCTCTTCTTATGAGGACACTGCTCCCATCATGGGACCCCCCCCCCCAGGACCTCATGGAAACCTAAGCCCCTCGCAAAGGCCCCACCTCCAAACAGCATCACTTTGGGGTTAGGTTTCCACAGAAACACTTGAGTGCATGGCACAGCCCCAGCTGGGTGGGGTCCTCTGAGAAGATGGGTCCCCAGGGCAGGGCTTGCAGTCTGCCCCTGATTGTGTTCCCCCGGCACAGAGCCAGACACTTGGACTTCAGAAACTTGGTGCTCTGCGAGTTAGCAGGCCGGACAGCCCCAGGGAACCTCAGGGGAAGTCGGTCTTCTGGAATAAAAGTGTCATTCTGCCCAGGGTCTGGGGATCCCAGGGCCGGGGGCGCATTGCAGCTCTCTGAGTGGGAATAGTTATTCTTCAGAAAGAAATAACAACAAAGCAGCCATTTCCAGGTGATAACAGCCTCAACACTGGAGCAGGAGGCAAGGACTGAGTGTGGACTCAGTGGGCCTTCTCATGAGCACAGGGTCAGAAGAGGGGTTTGACAGTCTGGCCAATGTTCAGTCTCTGAAGTGTTACGGGGCTGGTTCGTTAACAATTAATTGCAATCCTATGTACAGTTCTTTTATCCAAGATAACATATTTTAGGTCAGCTTTCTATTTCCATTAAGAAATTATTAATAATGTGACTTAGTGAGAGAGTATTAATAGTTTGTAAGGAGAGTGTGAAAAAGCTGACCTAAAAATTGTTGTCTTAAGCAATAGAATTGTGACTAGGACTGTAATTGTTTTTATAAGCAATTACAAAGATAGTCATTTTTAAACTTTTAGGTAAAATACATGTCATTATAGAATAGACATATGAGTAACATGACTCTGAATCATACAGATAGGCTTTTTTAAATGCTTCATTGTTACCTCCCATAAATTCCTCAACACCCAACATTTATGCTGGGAAATTCTGATCTTGCTTCCTTTGGCCCCTCATGCAGATTTCACTTCTTTTCTGTCCTCAGATGGTGGTGACCTGTCCATCATGGCATGTCTGTCTTGGTGGTTGTACTCTTTTTGGAATATAATTCTGCCTCTCATGAAGTCATTACTTCCTAGGGTCTCAAGGACAAGGGCATCTATACCTGGTGTTAAATGTTACTGTTTACCTACAACCACACCTTATAAATGTGGGTCACATGACTAATCCACCCTTAAATCAAAATGTGATAGAAAACTGGCCCTCAGAGCAGCCAAGACCTAGGCAGCGCATTTCCAAGTTGGCTTCTACATTTTATGTCTTATCTAAGCTATTATATTAGTTAGGGAGGGCCAGCCCTACCCCAGGGAGCCAGTGTCCCATTCACAGCTGTGTGCCCCAAGCTGGGAGAACCCACATTCTTCTTCCTGAACCCAAAGCTTCAGTTCCGAAGTGGTGCCCCCTGTACTGAGTGCACTGCTTCTCCTTTAGGTCAGCTTGTCCTCCCCACATGGTTGCACATCTTGAAAGCCCAGGTTTTCGTGTTTCTGGGGGTTGTTCTCATGACAAACAGAGCTAGGAGATCGGGGAGGTCGAAAAGAGACACAAGCTAGATGGAGAACCAGTGTGACTATAAAAAAGTCAAACAAGGAAAGAGACATTTGGTGTTTTTAAAATTGAAGGATGTATTCCATCTGCTATTTGGCTCCATGTGTTGCAAGTGGAGACAAAAGAATTATTGGAGGAGCCTGAAAAGTTATTTTCAATTTTTTTGAGATCTATTACTTCGCTCGATGGTATTTCAGGCAAGCATGGGAGGGTCTGAAATGCCAGTTTTCTCTGTAAATCAGATGTAAGATGAGAAGCTCCACACCAGGGAAGGAGCACACGGCTCCCGGGGCTACAAGGCGCCCAGAAGGAAGACGGAGGCGGCGCACGCCTGAGGGAGGCGGTAGGGAAGCGGGAAACGAGAGAAAGCAATTTTAACTGAAGAACATACGTAGGAAAAGGAATTTAAATATAGGCTACATTTTGACTAAACAGGTAAGACAGATGACTTAGACAAACACCCCCCAAAGCTAATTCTAATAAACAGTCCTTCATGGCAGACACCAGGTCTGAGGGGCTTTCAAAATGGGGGTGGGGCAGACAAGCTGTGATCAGACATTTGCCTGTGTAGCTGGGGACTGACCAGCCCAGGAACAGATGTGGGAGGCACTAGGCTTCTGAGGGGTGGCATGGTGGGAAAGGGGCCCTGGGGAGGGGAGGGTGCCCCCCCGAGGCCTGGAGCCAGCCCTCAAAGCCAAATCTGCCAGGCACATCACGGAAGGCACCAAGCCAATGGGAGGGGTCTGTGTCTAACAAGTCCCCCCTCCCCCGGCCCATCCACAGATACTTATCTTTTCAATGAAGCCCAAAGCTACCTTTAGGTGAGTAAGAAAGCCTCCAATTGAGCTTTTAAAGGAGTCTTGAACTTCCTTCTAGCATAGTTCGAGTTGTGGGTAAGTCTGAGCTGCAGATTGTTGGTGTAAATGGTGGAGTTCATTTCTTCAGATAAATTCCCAAATATCTCATCTAGAGATCAAATTTGAAGGGCTCATGGGTCTAGAAGAAGCTGACAAAACATCTGTAGAAGGGACTTAGGGGAACAAGCATGAGTTTCTCCCCCCTTTACACCAGGCCACAGTATTGATCCAAGTTGCCTGGAGTACAAAACTGGCAAGGATCCCCCAAACTTGAGTGTGTGGGGGGTTATGTAATCAACAGCAAAGTGGATTTTCCTTTCTCTGATGGACCGAGGAGAGCCTTTTACACCCAACTTGGGTTCTACCAGATGGCCTGTGGCCTAAGTGTGAGTCCCAATTAATGATCCAGAATTTCTTTATCCCAAAGCAGACTCTTATGCAAATACTCAGCAGAAATAAGTGAGAGTCCTGGGCCTGCTTGCTGCCCAAGTCCGTGCAGGGTGAGCGGGACCCAGCACAGTCCGTCAGCAGCCAGGGGGAGATGGCCATCGAGAGGGCAGGGCAGGGCCTGAGAGAAAGCATCCTACATCTGATACAGGAACTTGGCTCTGACTGTCCTAGGTCGCTCCCACAATCCACTGGGACCTCCTCCTCTCACTTTTGATTGGGCTGACAAGCCCAAGGGACA
This sequence comes from Rhinolophus sinicus, assembly GCF_057876585.1. NCBI lineage: Eukaryota > Metazoa > Chordata > Mammalia > Chiroptera > Rhinolophidae > Rhinolophus > Rhinolophus sinicus. The sequence goes on from NC_142506.1 coordinate 42,558,837, forward strand.
AAGCCCACCAGGGTTTGCCTTACATAAAATTTCTTGTCCCAGAGCCAGTTTCATATCAAGTAGCTTATGGTATTTTACTACCTACGTGTCCCTTTTACAGATGCAAAAACTGAAGCTAATTACAATAAGAGCTTTTTCATTTCATTAGCTCTTAATAAGTACCACACACTATTCAAAATTTTATATGCATCATCTTATTCAAATTCTATAACAGCCCAGTGAGTTGGGTGGGAACTACTGCTGTTACCAATCTGTGGATGAGGAAACTGAAAATCAGAGAGGTTAAGTCACTTCTCCAAGGTCACAGAGTTAGTGAGTGGTAGAGCCCAGACTCAAAGCTGCTCAGTCTGACTGCAAAGCCTCCCCACTCTCACCCATCTCCCCCACGCCCTTGTCCCTCCACCTTAACCACTATGAGAAGTTAATTATCCAAAAGTACAAGCAGCCTTCAAACAAAACCCAGGAAATTAGAGACATGGAAGCATCAGGCCTCCCCCCAGTTGGGTTATTCTGGAAAATCAATGTCAGAGAAAGCATAAAGGCTTTCACAGAACACAGCAGCAAGGGGAGTGAGACTGCAGAGTCCTGGGCAGCAGAAGCAGAGGAAGGCAGAGTGGGTGGGGCTGGAGGCACTGCTGCTGGGTCTAGAGCTCTTGGACCTCCTGCCCCACCATCTTACTTCAAGTCCTTTCTCCCCAAGTTGCATGTTAGCAACCAGGTTCCAGAGGGGAAAAAGGAGATGGCAAATGGCAAAAGGCCAAAAGATCAGCCAGGCACATCTGTGCCCTGTGGCACCAATGCTAGACTCGCATCCCAAAGCCACCCCTAGTTGTGGGTAGGCCACCCACCAAATCAGGGTTCTCGTAGGTGTCAGCAGGGCTGGGCTGCAGAGAGCCAGGTCTGTCTGAAAGTAGAAAGGGATGGCCTGGAAGCAATCCAACAGCTCACAGACTCATTGGGAGGTTCGTCTCCCCAAGCCACACCAGAGGACCAGGCACCAAGCCACCTGTCCTCCCCTCCTGCTGGGGTCAGGGGCCTCCCTGCCACCAAACCGGCAAGCCAGGGCCACAGCTGCAGGGCTCTCTCTAGGTGCCCCAGCAGCCCTGCCTGTCTTCCACTGAACTCCATTTCAAATTAGTTCCATCACGCACCTTGGGTCAGCAGAGCCTGCATCACACCCAGACCCTGGAGTGAGGGTCTGGAAGGGCAGGTGTGTCTCCCCCTTTACAGGAGCAAGGCGATGCAAGTGCCAGGGAAGCCCAAGGTGGGACCGTCTGAGAGCAGAGTGGGGGAGGGGCTGGTTATGGTAGAAGCAACACAGCTCACTTTCCGATTTAGAGGGCTCAGGGTGCAGGAGGCCCGCCATCTGGTAGGAAGCATGGAACTGGAAGGTGAAGAAAAGCTTTAAAGAAGACATGGCTAGAGTGTTCCTGTTCTGAACTGAAGAAGAGGTCACACTGCCACACCACGCTTTCTTCATTGCCCTGAGACCAGCAGTGAGTTTCCGGGGCCACACTCACCAGAGTGTGCACAGGGCCTGACCCTGAGCAGCCTTCAGTCCAACAAGGAAGCTGGACCGAGGAGGAGTGGGCACAGCTATTTCAGTTTTACTGACAGGTAAGCTGAGGCCAGGGGAGGTGGCCAGCCCTGCCCAGTGTGCTCTAGGGTAAAGCTGGGACCGCCAGGCACCCCCCCCCCATCCTCCCAGCAAAGAGTACCCACAGTGACCCAGGCTACAGAGCAGTTCAGATTCTGGGGAGCCCTCACGCCCCACATGCCAATTCAAAGAAAGCCATTTGACTAGAAATTTTAATTAAAATCAATTTAACTACTATTTAGATTTTCAAGAGCACAGCATAAGGTGGAGTTTAAAGCACAGCAAACATTTCTTTAAACTCTCTTTCTCCATCTCTTCCACTGACGCTCCAACACTGCTCTCACTCTGCTCCCAGAAGCCCTGCAGATGCCTGTCTCCCCACAGACGCCCGTCTCCCCACAGACGCCCGTCTCCCCACATCGCCCATCCCCCCCACAGTCACCGTCTCCCTGCAGATGCCCGTCCCCCTGCAGGCGCCTGTCCCCCACAGCTTCGCATACACTGGTCTCCCCGCAGCCCCTGTGCTCCACCAGCTCCCCACTCTCCTGTCAGCAGGTCTCAGCCTCACACCCATGCCCCAGCCATATCCCCAGTACCGGCCTCCTTGTCCTTCTTTCCCCCTGGCCCTGATTCTAAACCTGAAAGGCCCAGGAATGGAGCTGGCAAAGGTGGACCCACTGTGGTTGGTGAAGAACAGGGAAGGCTAAAGAGGCTTCTATGCAAACAGTCCTGGTCCCTGTTCACTGACATGGCAGAGAGGAAAAACACAGCTGTCAGTCTCTCCGGAAGGCAGCGTGGCCTGTACAATTCCTATAACAAGCTCTCCACAAGCTCCCAGGTCCCGTTAGCTGACCTTCACCTTCACCCCATCACTGCCTTTGAGCAGCAGATAAATCCTTAGAACATGTCACAACTTGCCCAGGTTCCCGGCAAAAATGGAAATACAGTAGAAGCACCTGGTTTCTAGCCTCCCTACCTCCACCCTGGCTTCTGGGCTGTCAGAATCCTTTGAGCTGTTTAAAAACAAAAAATGTGAGTTTCCAATGTGAGCGCTGGACAGCAGCAGACACCCACAGCCTAGGCCCCCTGCCCACGGTGACAGCTCAAATACTCAAAGCTCATGAAACCCGTTTGCCACTCACTCTGCGCCAGTAGAAGCATTAGTTCCTGCCTGCACAGAGACCAGACCAGAAAACACTACGTGTGATCTGTCCAGAATGGCACATGAATCGCTTCCATCACAACAAACCAGGTGGGGAAACCACAGGGCACTGACAGTTCCTGCACAGCTCAGCCTGCACACTGGGGTCCCCAGGTTTCCCCGTTACCTCTGCCAGCCTCTCAGGTCAGGAGGCCACCTGCTTATGGATGGGCTGATTGTTGATGAGATGCAAAGACCTCATCTTTTCTGCAGGTTCCCCCACCAGCCAGAGCCCAGAGTGAGAGGTGGCCTCGGGCCCATCATGCAGACACAGAGAAAGTTCTGTTGGCTCCTCCTGACCCCGTGTGACCCAAGCCAGAGCCTCAGGGACCTCTGGGTCCCCCTTGCCCAGGCTCATGTGGCTTCTCCCTCTGCCTCTGGCACCCCCTCCTTTAGTCCTGTCTCTGCCTCAGGTCACAGTCATCCCTGGACAAAAGCCCTTCTTCGGCCAATGAAATGTGATGGCAGTGATGTGTCATTTTGGGCAGAAGCCGTAGGGCCTATGCCAGCTTGGCCATGCTCTTCTGTCTGTCACAGTGGCTGGCCGTGTTAGGTGAGGCTGTTCTCTGAGCCTGGTCCCAGTGTGAAGGCCCAGACGGTGTCGGGCAGCGCTCCGGGAGGCATGGCTCCAGGAAAGCTGGTATGGCGGTGGGGCCTCCAGGCAGCCTCCTCTGCCTCCCATTGAGTAGTCAGGGCAGGAAGCAGATCTGGCTCTTTCCTTCTTTAGAGAAGGTCATGACTCCCTCAAGCGCCCAGCTAATGATGAGTTAGGATCTAGAAAATAAAACAGCAAGGCTGAAAGCCAGCCTCATATCATAAAGAATGTGACTGGCTTCTGTCCTGTGTTCCTGGGAGGATCTAAATCCTTGGAAGGAATGTCTTTGTTATTCATGAGCCTGGGTCACACCTGAGTTTATGCTAATGAAGTGATTTGTGAGCCCCTAGATAGTTTCAGGATGGGTGGGGCGTGCTGGAAAGACTCACTGTGTGATTAGAAGGCTGGCCTTGGAATCACTGATGTCTGCCAACTTCCCCACGTCCAGGGAGGGGTGGGGCCTGGTACTGAGTTCAGTCACATGGCCCATGAGTCAATCAATCACACTTGTAATGAAGCCCCAGGAGAAACTCTAGACACTGAATGTTGGCGGAGCTTCCTGCTTGGCCAACACACTGATGTGCTGGGAAGGTTCCGTGGGGAGAGAGCGCCCGAGCTCTGCGTCTGGGGCACTCCAGGACGCTCCTTGTGTGTGTACATCTTCATTTCTTTCTGATTCATATCCTTTATAACAAAACTGTGATCATAAGTATAGCAGTTTCCTGAGTTCCGTGAGTCATTCTAGTGAATTATCAAACCTGGGGCATCCTGGGCACATCCCAGATTTGTAGCTAGTCGGTCAAAAGGATCATGCCCTATAATCTACGGGTTCTACTCTGAGTCCAGGTGGTTAGTGCCAGGACTGAAATGCAGCACACAAGGCGATATCAGCATCGTTAGAAAATAGGTCCAAAGGTGGATCAAGCCAGGAGACCCAGGCAGGGGTGGAGCCTTAGAATGACCAGGTAGAGACTGAAAGCTATGGACAGGTGCACGCATCTCATTAAAACCCAAGCCAAGTCAGCTACCTAAGTCTCACATTCTTATCACCTTGCAGCCCGGTGAGAGCATTTCCTGCCTAGAGATTGGTTTCAGCTTGGCGTCCACTGCCCGGACAGCAAAAGCTACCAAATCCGTTCCTCATTCCTGCCCACTCTGTCCTGCCCACATTCTTACTCTGTGCACACATTCCTCTGGGGTTAGACCAGGGATGGCGGGTCTCTTGTGTCTCCTCCTAATGTGCCTTCTAGGAAATTCTAAAAGCTCATTTGCACATCAGAACATGAGGGGAAAGCACCCACACCCCTCAGACAGTCCAGTTCTCTCACATGAGCTTCAGAAACTACCTAAAAGGTGGCTCAAATTGAAAATACATCACTTCAAAAAAAGAGTGAGATGAAGTAACAGATGACATTCATAATTCCAGTCCAGAGCATAGTGAGAATTTAAAGCGTGAGTCTGGCAAACCTCTAGGAAAGGGGTGTCAGGATAGGGGGTGATAAAAAGAAACATGACACAGCCCTCGGCCTCAAGGCCTTCACCATCTATTTGCAGAAACAAAGTTTATGATGGAGAAAGACTGCAAGGCAGGCCATGATTAAGTTTCCAACTGGTTTGGACAGATCCAGAGTCAGTCTGGTGAAGAACTGAAAGACAAAACTGAGCCTTAGGTAGACATCACGAATGATGTGGGTCCTGAGTGGGTTCTTCCCAAAGGAAAAAGATTTGTTTTTTAAAGTTAGGTATTTTCACCTTACACTCTTAACCTACTGAAAATGCATCAAAACCCACAGGCATCTGTTGTCACAACACATCTGGACACCCTGGTCACCCAGGTTCACCCAGCAGACACGCTGAGTTCTTCCGGGCAACTTCCAAAAAGGAAAGAGGACCAGGTCCTCTACCACCCAGCTCCTTTCCTCTTTGATCCCTGAGAATCTGTCTTTTGCATCTTGTGTGTAGCACTTTGAAGGGTATACAAGGTACCCCAAACCAGCCCACTGGGGGTCTAGAGTCGAACAACACCAACATGATGTCACCAGCACCAAAGTGTAGGCCAAAAGACAGGTAGGACACATCACTGAAATCAGAACAATGGAACAATTAGAATTCTTTGGGGATATTGGCAGTGGAGGTCAGCGTACCATCTGCAAAGGACCCTACCTTAGTCTAAGTGAGCTCAGTCAAGAGGACAGCTAGGATCTCAGCAAGGCTACTAGGAAAGGACCCAAAAAAAACAGAACCACAAGCACCCTCTGGGCCTATCCCCCAAATCAGTGACCGAGTGTGGGTGACCCTGGCATGGCCAGCTGGTGGCTGTGGCTGGGATTGTGAAGTAGGGGGGCTGGCATGGCACCTGGAGTCCCTAGAAAGTACAATATTGGAGGGCAGCAATGGTGTGTCTTCAGTCGGATGGGCTGTGACCTAGAGCAGAGCCCAGCTGTCTGGAAAGAACAGGATGCATCCTCCAGGTGAGATTCAAAACCAGGGCTTCGGCACCAGGAGTGGCGTGGGAGAGTCCTACCGACCTATGGCAATCTGCCCTAGACTACTCCCTCCTCCCCATGCTGGGTCAGGGGTCCCCACTGAACCCTCCATTTCCCACCTATGTCCCCAAACAGAATGTGCACACCCTGGGAAGAGTGTCCATGTCGATTCATCTTTATAACCAGCAAACAACGTCTGACACTCAGTGAGTGTTCAGAAAATATTTGCTGCTGATGTTGCATGTGGATCGCAAATCAGGAATTCAAGATAGAAACCCGGTAAGGAACACATAAGTTGATGTGCACTGGGGGAGCCTGTGGTCCTGAGACCATGTGTGAGGCCAGTCTCCATGCACATGAGACTTGGGCTGCTGCTGAGACTTCATACAGAGCCCACCTGCTAATCAGAGCAGCTCAGAAACCCAGGGACACCAGACCCTGGGGTTAGATGATCACTGTGGTCCCACCAGGGCCACCATCACTTGTCACCTGAGTTAGTGGAATGGCCTCCTGGCTAGTCTCTCTGCTCTGCCCCACCCCCGTCCCCCATTCTCCACACAACAGCCAGAGTGATCTTGTTAAAACACAAGTGAGCATTTCACTCAGATGGAAGCCGAAGCCCCCACAGTGGCCTGCGAGTGGCCACACGACCGCTACACGGCCCCTGTAGTGTGCAGTTGTGGTTAAAGCCTGTCACGAAGGCAACCACGGCTAGATGCCTTCGCAAGTGAACTCCACCAAACATTTAAGGAAGAAATAACACCAAGTCTGCACAAATTATTCCAGAAAATTGAAGAGGAAAGACTGCTTCCCAATGTATTCTACAAGACCAGCACTCCCCTGAAAATAAACCAGGTAAAGACACGGCAGGAAATCAATCTATAGATTATTATCTTTCATAAACATAGATTTAAAAATCCCAAATTTTAGCAAATAAAATCCAAGAATATATAAAATGACCAGTAAAAACAAAAACTGTTTGATGATGTTAGCTGACACACAAAAAGCATTTGACAAAAATCCAGCATCCATTTGTGGTGATAGCTGTCAGCAAACTGGGATGGATGGGCATTTCCAACCTGGTACCTACAGGCTGTCTGCGAAAAAAACTACAGTGTGACAGTGGTGAGAGATGGAGGCTTTATCTGTGGGCGACTGGAAAGAGGTGCTAGCAGGAGACAACACTGGTTCAGGGTGCCTTCAGCACTAGAATCGGGGTGCCTTCAGCACTAGAATGGCACAGTGACGGTAATAACCTAAGAACTGCAGAGGAAGTCGACGGCTTTTAACTGCGTTGGAGGGTGTTAAAAACAAGAATATAAACTCAGGGCGGCCAACTGCTGTCTCAGTGTGTGCGGTGGAAGCCAGGCCTCAGTGGCAGCTGTGTCCACAGAGAAGGCTGTCTCCTAGGTCAAAGTCACGGCCTGATGAGAACAAAAAGTGGGACTCCTCAGAGTGGAACTGTGACAAAAATATCTGAGTGGAAGAGCCTGGGCATTTTGAGCCCCTAGATTGTCCACAAATGTTGACGCTTCATTAAGATTTCAAACTCCCGGGGGCAGAGCTCCTTGTGGAGGGCATCTGGACTCTGAGGTCCCTGCACTGCTGTCCCCTTGTCATCAGGCATTATCTCAGCAGCCACAGACCCACCAGGGAAATCCATCCTTCACCCTGTGCCAGGCTGTCCTGCTCAGACTTTCAAATCAGGCCATTACCAGCCTAGGAGCTCGGTTATTATTCACTGGTCTTCAGCCTCTCGGCTCTTATCTACTGAATGCACAAACCCAGTTACTCAGCCAGTATTTACATAACGCCTTCCTGCCCCCTCAGCCCTCCGTCCTCCAGCTGCTCCCCTGGGTACAAAGCTCTAGGTTCACTTAATCAAGTGTCCCAGGTAACAATCCATCAGCCGTTTGTGTTGGTAGGATTTGAAGGTGAAAGATAGCAGAGCCCTCCCTGCTGGTGCTCAGGCTGAGCGAAGGGGATCATGCAAAGTGTCTCCCTTTGTGTCCAGGACTCGTTCTCTGCAGCTCCCTCTCCTCTGAGGAAAGAATGCCTGGCCCCTGAGGTTGTCTGCCCCTGCTCACCATGGTAGAGCAGCAGATGACAGCCAGGCCCCCTGAACTCGGAGCAGGCACCGCTGAGCTCTCACGGGGAGCGCGCTCTTCAACCTTGACCCCAGCGCTGAGCTCTGTTACCCCCCATCCACTCTTGCTTCCCACAGCTGCTCCGAAGCCCCTCACCCCTCACCCGCTACCTCAATTATACCCCCAAACCTTCGACCCACACACCTTGACCTTGCCCAGCTCTCTTGTCCTGCCCCCTGTCTATCAACTCATGGTCACACACAGAAGCTTACCTTCTTCATCAGACGCCTTCCCCAGCAAACACCTCTGGGATTTCAGTGGCGCAAACACCTCCAGGATTTCAGTGGCGCAAACACCTCTGGGATTTCAGTGGCCTATAATGTCTAAGGCTTATTTCTTACTTGTGTCAGAGCCAAAAGTGTTGGCTTCAGCCTCAGCCCACTCCAGGTTGTCAGGACTCCAGGATATAAGGAGCAGCCCCTCCCAGGGACACACTGGTCTCAGGGCAGAGGAAAGAGAGATGGCGGAGCCAGGCAATGTCTCTTATGTCTTCTATGCAGAAAAGGCTGTGTATTGACCATCCATTCTGGGGCATTCCATAGCCAGTAGCCAACAGTGATGCCCGAATTTGCTCCATGATGCAGTGGAAGGCTCATGGCAAAGGATCTGGAGGTCCGTGGGTTGGGACAGTCACCTGGCCCAGAAGACTCAGGTAGTTCAGGTAGGCAGTTTACCATCCACACCACCCCATCAGCCCTGCATCTGGGGCCTGGCTGGTTTCCGGGCAACAAATCAGAGAGCAAACGAGTTTCGACAACTCTTCATGTCATCAAGACACACTGCCCTTCTCTCAATAACTGAAACCATTTGCCCCATGCTAGAGCTTCTTTTACAGGCAAAGCAGCAGAGCAGGCTGGTGAGTGTCTTGAGCTCCAGCTCGACTGACTTCATGGGAAGGCACTTCAATGAAGGTGGGGACAGCAGTGGGCTGCAGTGAGCCAGGAAGATTTCCTTCAAAGCAAGTGATTTAAGCTCTTGTCTTGGTGGCTCAATTTTGTCAGGTTTCACCATCCTTCACTCAGAAAAAATACAGTAAGTGGTTCCATGAGACAATTAAGGGGGAAATGACAGCACAGCATTTTAGGAAAACATCAACAAGTAAAGGAGCAGATTTGCTGGAGCAGGCGGAAGCAGGGGTGGGCATGTTGGGGAGACAGGTCTTTGACAAAAGAGCTTGAAATGCCTTGATAAGCATTTTGTGGAAGACACTAGTATTCACTCTCTGACAAAATTAGAAACCACGCTTTTCCCCTCTGTCATAACAACCCCGGTGCTTAATCAGCAATTGAGTAGGAAAAAAGAGGTGTGTGCTCACGTCTGGGTTTTCCATATAAAGGACAGCTGACAGTTCCGAGAATGGCTCTGTCCAGGAACTGGTTCCTCTTTGACTCTGACCAGACATCCAAATGGATCTGCTCTTCAGAAAAGGAAGGAAATGACACAAGGTAAAAGGCTCCCACAAAAAAGTCAGCTGTGCCCAGGAGGTCACTTCATGTGAGGCAGAGGGAAAAGTGAATCACTTGTGAGGAGCATGTGAGAGGGAGAGAGAGGGGGAAGGGGAGGGGAGGGACAGGGAAGGGGAAGGGGAGAGAGGCGAGGGAGAGTGGAGGGAGGGAGCAGGTGGAGAGGAAGAGGAAAGGGGAGGGAGAAGAAAGGAGAAGGGAGGGAAGGGAGGGACAGGAGAGGGGAGGGAGAGTCTCCTTAACCCAGCTCTGCTTCTGAGAGTTGCCCCAAATGTCCACACAAATTGAGCTTACACCCTCAGTGACGGCTGCACCTAATGTGGGTGAGGTTCCTGCCCCATTGTAGGACTGGGTGACCTGAGATACTGGGCATTTATGGGCCTTCCTATTCTCACCAGGCAAGGTAATGAATAATCAAGTGACCTCACACTTCCTCTAGGGGGACCAGCAGGTGAGGTGACTGAACCTACCTTATAACAGGGAAGTGTGAGGCAATTGGGGTAGAAAGAGGGGTTTCGGGAGGACAATGGAGGAGATGTCATGTCTTGGGGAAGGGCAGTTCAGAAGCTTTGCAATTACAAAGGTGGCATCTGTGCCGAGCATGGATGCAGGCAAAGCAGATGGGCATCATTATATGCATTTACACCCCTTGACAACCCACGAGGTCAGTACCATGGCCCCTTTACATCAGCCAACAGAGAAGTCAAGTTCATGGGAGAGAACACAGTGTGGCCAGAGGTAGGACTTTCAAGAATTGGTGACATCCTCTTAGATTTTGAGTCTAAATAACAAGGCGAATGTCCCCTTGCCTGCAGGGACATCATGACAGCCCACAAGCACACATGGAGCTTTGGCCTGGTTCTGACTCTCCCCCTCGAGCCCCGCCGCCTGTCTATGCCAGGCCTTCAGTACCTTCATGCTTCCTTTTTCCTTTACAAGAGGACGAACTGAGAGCTAAACCACCTCAGATGTGTGTTTTATGACAAATTTCTTTGTATAAGATACAGCACAGCATCTATTCCAGCGAGTTCAAGCACAGCGGTTTCTGACGGGTCAGTAAATGGTTTACAGCTGAAGGAACAGACACAAGGCTGGTTTTCCAAGAAGGACAGGAGCCGCTCCTTGCCCAGCCCCTACACATTTAATCACACAGAGAAGCCACTGTGCCGGTCACGAGCTCCGGAGCGACGGGGCTCAGGCCTGAGCAGACAGGGGTCCAAATTCTGCCTCCCTCCCCTTTTGACTCAGCTCAGAGTGCAGGTGCATCCTATGCCACCCAGCCAGTGGTCCTGAGTCCCCTCTGGAATCTCGGTTGTGAAGGGGTCTGGGAGATGGTGGCCCCATTCAGAAGCAGACGCAAGGGCTGCAGGGCGAGCTGGCCTTCCGTGCACACCACAGCCTCCCAGCAGTGGCTCTCCACGTCCCTCCTCAGGATGCTTAGCATAAAGTGCCCACCACAAGAAGGAGAAGGTGCCCTCAGCACAGGTGCCAACGATGGAAACTCCAGCCTTCCTGTGGACACCAGCAGGCATGGGCAGGGGGCTAGCACCAGGCAAGTGACCACAGGCTGCCACCTCATGTACTGGCAGATGGCACCCAGCAAACAGAAGGGTGAGGGGATGGTGCCAGGTGTGGAGGAGCCTAGAGACCTGTCCTCAAGGCTGCCTTGGCTTTGGAGGAGCTCAGAGGAGCAGTCATTGTCTAGGTGCTTATGTCCGACTACTCTCGAGTGCCAGCACAGGTTACCAGGTGCACAGAGGAGTTCAAAACATGGACCCAAGTCTGGGAGACCACCCTCCTGTCTAGATGATTCATATTCATAAAATACCTAGTACTCAGGTTGGACTTAACCGCCGGAATCTCAAAGGGCCCATTTCCCTGTACTACACACACACACACACACACACACACACACACACACACACACACACACAAACACACACACACACACGCCTCAACTGTGTAAGGCGCATCCTTCCAGAACTTCAGCTCAGAATGTAGCTGCCATCTCAGCAAGGCAGGCCCTGAGTCCCACTCCCATGGGACTTTGAGAAGGAGCGGGCACATCGGCCTCAGTGCCATGACTTGGGAAATACAGTCAGGAAACGGTCAGAAGGGTCCTGATAGATCTCCTACCGCAAGTCAAATTCATCATCAATTCTCCGATGGCAAAGCATAAGGGTGGGGGGCAGGGTCTCACAAGCACAGTGCTCACGATCATGACAAATCCTGAACCATTGGTCTGGGACAAAGGATTTTAATAAACTTGCTTCAACAAGAGTCAACAGGAACAGGTAGAAATCAGGGCTGACTTTCCACCTTTTAAACACGGGAGAAAATGAAAGGCCTCAGGAAGGTAAATATTTATCCCAGGTCACACCAGGACAGGTGAGAGCCAGGCAGAGTCCCAAGCTCTGTGCTGCAGTTGGTTCCAAGCTAAATCCCTGCCAAGGGGGGACAGATGCATGGCCAGTGTTCCCATGGGGACAGAGTAGCAAGTCGGGCTTAGAAGTCGGGTTATCAGAGCATGGCTGTGCCTGCTGGCTTCTCAAGTCATCTCTTGGTGGGCTCGACAGTAGAAATCTGGGTCCCAAACTCTGCTCAGAAACCCACTTATCAATCACAAAGAGGAAACTATATTTGAAGAGCGTGGGAAGATTGTTGAGGGGTGACACACACACATACACATGCACACATACACACATGCACATCCACACATATGTACATGCACATGCACACACACATGCACACACGCAGATGTACATACATTGGACTATGGAGAAAGATAGAAATAGCTTTTATTTCGTTAAGCCACTGGACATTGAAGGCGTTTGTTACAGCATCGGGCCTGCCCTCACTAAAACAACTCCACTCTGATTGAACCGCAGTTCTCCTGAGGGTTGGTGCCACACTGCTTCACAGTTACATGTGGGCAGCTGCGAGCACGGAGCCCCACCCTCCCAGTGCTCTGACCACCACCTTGTGTATCAGTCAGGGGGATGAAAACCAGCAGAACACACTCCGTGTCTGCAGGTCGGCTCCTGTTTGCTCCTGGCACCACATCCCTCCTTTAGCACTGGAGCGTGGACTGGAGCTCATATCAGCCGTGTAAGATGTGTGTTTTTATCAACAGTGTGTTACATGTAAGAGAGCCAAAGCCCTAAGAGGCCTGGAGCTAGTCATTTATCAGGTAATCTGGAGCTGGGACTTGACAACAGCTTTTCTGACTTAAAACCCAGTAAACTCACATATCACAATGCAAGAGGAAAAGAAAGTCATTCTGTGGCCTTGAATTTCTTCCCCTCTGCACGGTTTACTGCCATGACTTCAAACATGTGAAAAGAATAGACTAGCCAAGCACACCTCACCCTTCTTCCCAGTTCTAAGAACTTGTCCAAAAACAGATGACATACCCCAGCTGGGAACGCATTCCTGGAGCAGGAATTAAGAGCCCCCTCGGTTGAAACCCCTTGAGGCAACGCCTTCCATCTACATGCAGAGTCCCGGTGCTTTCCTGTGTGGTAGGCCCAGGGAGAGGTGCCGCCACAGCGCCCCCCAGCAGGAGCCTGCAGACTGTAGGAGTCTGGATCCCAGCTGCTTTTCAGAGGTAAACATACACCTAGTTCCAGCTCCTGAGCACTGGAGCGACCTGCTGAAATCCTTTCCTGATCCAGTGGCACCTGTGTGTCGTGTGCTGACACCACAAATCCCACAGCAGGGACCTAGGGAGACCCACTTGCAGAATGCATGAGCTGCAGTGTCCGTGAGCAGGCAGGCATTCCCAGCGGTCCTCATAGTGGGGACAGACCCATCATGCTCCATCTGGGTAGGAAAACCCACACACGGGCCTTGGAAAACCGACGATTGTGAGAAGCTGGATGAAGCCTCATGCTGAGTGCACCTTCTCTCCCCAACCAGACCCAGCTTCTACACAAGCCAGAGGATAAGGGTTGGGTCTCAGAGGCCACACAACCAATGAGCACTTGCCTCCATGATGTAATGCTTCCAATCTGAAAGCTCATTGGCTGAGAGACTTGCCACTCACTCATCGAAGCCTTACCGAGCTGAGATCTGTGAGTCCAGTGTTTTCTTCCTCAATGGGAGGCGCAGGTAAGCTGAACTCAGTGACTGTTTGTCTCCCACGTTCACTTCTGAAATTATACACACCTTGTGGGTCTCCTCGGCTTTCATGAATCTTACTTTCATTACATAGAACGTCCTTCAATTAATAGACTTTCTAAAGCAGTAACTATTTTGTGGGCGTTAATGCTCCATACTTCTCCGAGTCCTGTTATTTTTACTACTTCCACTTTATCAGCGGAAACAGCAGAAACGCTCCCCACTGCGCTGACTGGTTGTGCAGGGAGGGCTGCTGGCCCAGGGTACAGATTCTAAAAGCAGAAAGGACAGAAAGGGGCCTGGTTCTGAGTGCAGTTCTGGCACGAGCCCCTCCCACTGGCACTGTCCCACTCATGTGCGCATCCACTGTGCTGTCACACCCAGGCTCCCGCCCGTCAGGGCCCTGTGGTGGGGACCAGTCCCAGCGGCCATGTGACCTTCAGCAAGTCTGTTTGCCTGTGTAACCTTCAGCTTACACACTGGGAAGGGAGCCCGGCAGTGTCTCCCTGACAGAGCCACCGTCAGGATCAGAGGGCAGCATGTGGTGAGCCCCTGGCACAAAGTTGGTGGTGACAAAATAGTATGCTGCTTCAAATGGTGTGTGTCTCAGCCGGTGCATTTCAGGGGACTGGGCTTCAGCCAGGCATCAGTGCATCTACGGAGGCTGGGAGGAGAGAACTTCCTGGTGCTGACCAGGGCCAGGTGGCCGAGGTGGCCCCACACAGAGTGAAGACCACTTTTCCAGAAGCAGGGCCTTGGCCTTGCCCAGAGGAACTTCCACGGCGTCTCCAGGGCAGGTGGCCCCGCCAGCATGGCCGTCACCCTTTCACAAAGGTTGTGTGTGGAACTCTGTTTCCACCCAGGACTGTGCCCACAGGAACTGCCTTAGGCACTCGACGCTTCTCCCTGGCACACATCAGGCTTCCTGTGCTTTGAGAAAAGCATGACAGAGTGGAGAGAAAACGTTTGTTCCTGGTCTCGTGACCAAAAAACACACGTCCTCAGTTTACTGTGTCTTTAGATCTGGATATTCAGAACCCACCAGGCTGATGTGGGCTAGACGGGTGTCTGTCCTACAGTGTGAGGACCAAAGGAGGCAGCAGCCTTAGAGAGAGGACCAGCTGCGTGGAGGGCCTCTTGGGAGACAGAGGACTGGTGGCAGGAGGGACATGTCCTGTGCCTGCCTGCATCCTGCAGGTGGGGAGGGGGTCTGAAATCAAAGACTGGAGTTCTCAGCCCTTCCCTTCCTCTGTTCTTCCTCCCCAGCCACCAAGACTGCTGCTGGGCTGACCCTGTGTCAGCTCAGGCAGCCCAACAGACCAAAAACGCTGCAATCACACAATTATCCCAGAGGCAGGAAACCCTGCCCCTTCTCACCCAGAAATGAGGTAGCGAATGCAGCCCTGGCCCAGTCCCCCTTCCACCATCAGCGCTCAGGGGCCTGTAAACAGCCAACAGCATGCTGTGGGGACTACAAACCCTATGGGTGAAGTCATGCCCGGCACACTGCACATTGGAGGCTCAGCTGAAAACTTGGAGACTTCGTGAGTGCAGTCATCTGGACTGTATGGGGCTCCGTCACCTCCCCGAGTGATAACATTAAGTCACGCTTCGCTTTGCAAGGCAGTTTCCACTTACACTCCACTTTCCCCATTTGGCACACGCATATTTGAGTGCCTTCTGCCACGAACATGTCTCTCCTGGGAGACTTCATTTCTTGCTGAGAGGAGACACAAAGACAACAGGATCTGCCCTCCACCATAAAAGCCACCGTGCACTTCTTGCCGCCCTGAGCTCAGCATCTGTAACAGTCACCAACTTGAGTGAAGGAATATTCTTTTTCTCCCACCAGTGGGGACTCTAACAATTGGAGAAGACTCTCTCAAGACAACACAAACGCTCAGTGATGGAATTGAGATTTCAGTCCTGCCAGTCTGGCTCCAAGCCATGTGTTTTTTCTATGATGCAACCACAAACCCGGAGGCTTTTACTGGGGAGCTATTGTTTGCTATTTGAGCCTGTGTCAGTCAGCTTCCATGCAGAGCTAGAGTCCCATTCCCAAGTCAGCTCGGTCCCACGGACCAGCCCACAAAGACACTCAGTCCTCTCTTACTTTGCAGCCATGATGGGCAAACCACAAAGAGCAAATTGGTTCCCCTCCACAGTTCAGCATAGTGGGTGGGTAGTGGCCATGTGCCAAAGGGGAACCAGCTGGGTGAGTGGGCTGGCAGTGGGTGTGTCCCCTCCCTGTTTCAGCACTAGGCAAGGAGCCCTTTAGGGTCTGTCCACCTCCTCCCCCACCTCACCTCCCCCTTTCTACCTTTTGGCTAAACCTCCCTGAGGTCCTCAGTTCATCCACCCTGAGCCTGGATCCCCTTTCCCCCTGCAGTGTTGAGTGTGGTCAGACTCTTAACTGAGTCCCAAGCCTAGATCTGAATCCCTAAGTCAAAGACATAACCTAGGAAAAGGCTTTGTCGGCAATTGTGGTGGAGGGAAGTGCCTACTTTCTTCCCCTTTACCTGGACGGACTGGGGAACAGTGAGGTCACCACGCCCAGTGACAAGATAGGAGAGGGCACATCCACCCCACCCTGTCCGAGCCCTGAGTGGCTCTGCCCTGACTGTTTTCAGGAACAAGGCCGGGGGTCCTAGAGTCAGACAACAAACCCTCCCCGTTACTGAGCACAACCATGTGTTAAATGCTACACAGGATAGACACAGACCCTCAGCTGGCCACCCACTGAGGACGTGCAGAGTGCTAAGCACACAGGGAACGGCACTCTGCAGCCCCTGGACAGCTGAGCTTCCCAGGTGGGCTGCAGGCCTGAGTGAGCAGCAAGTCTCGGACTTTAGGCTGCAACCCTGCTTCCCTCTCCAGGCCAAGGTGGAGGGTGGCCTCGCAATGGACATTAGTCTCTGCTGCAGAGAGGAGCAGCACGCAGCAGGAGGTCACTTCACAGAGGGTGACACACTGCACCACGGAGAAATAGCCTTCCCCTCCCGCCTGCCACAGCAGCATCATCAAGCACCGACTGTGTCCTCTCTTCTGCCTGGTTCATTTAGTTCCATTCCCAGAGCTTCAGGAAGTAGCTTTGTCCCAGATGGCCGGCCCTGCCAGCAGGCAGTAAGGGTCTCAGGCAGGGTCTTTCCGATGAAGAGGCCACAGCAATTTATTCCTAGTCAGGCTCCTGTGAAACCACAGAAAACCACTGCTGTCTTCAGGGTACCAGATCGCAGACGGCACTCTTGTAAAGACATGTTGCTGGATCTTGTATGGTTCTATACCCAAGAATCTTAATTTATTAGCCCTGTCAGCCCCCCAGCGTCAGGGGTGGCACCTGTCCCTGTCTGGTGACTGCCAGTAGTAATGCTGATTGAAGGTAGAGCCCAATGAAGGCCTGAAGATGCCACCACGTTATTGGCAAGTCCTTTCTGGAGACTTTCTCTCAATAAGACTTTTCAATCACTTTCTAAATCTCGTGATTGTGCTCCAAAGAAGAGCTCAGCCCCTTCCTATCAAGGGAGCAAGGGGGGGAGGGAGAGAGACTGACTGCTTTGTCAGCAGCACAAGTATGAGCCACTGGTGGACATTGTGGGCTTCTAACTGCCCAGGGACCTCGTGACTTCACAAATGGCTATTTTAGAGATAGGTAGGAAAAACCCAGGGAGGTTGAATGACTGTTCCAAGGTCAGAAAGAAAGTCAATAGACCAGATCAGCAACGGAGCCAGGCTGAGGCACCTCTCTCTCCATCCAAGATGGAGTTACTTAGGAGAGCTGAGTTGCCACACAACCCTGGGAACACGCTGGTAGCACTTAGTGCCAAGATCACCTATGGAAAGGTCTGGGGACGCCCTCTCATCCTCTGACATGACAGAGAAGGACCATACTCTGCACAGCTCAGCCATTAGTCTCTCCACCACTGTCACTACGACCTGGTAGGAGGTTAAGAGCAGTTCTGAGGGCTGCCCCTTCCCAGCCTCAGCATGGGTTCCTGCAGTTCGTCCTCCATGTGGCCCCAGAGCTCATGTGTAAATGCATACAGACATTGCCTTCCAAGCAGCTTTGGGGTCACCCTTCCTAAGGAAGGGGTGGTGGCTTGAAGGTAAAGTGAGTAGGCTGGTGTAACCACAATAAATGAAGAAAGGGGCTCTGGCTTCAGCTGTAATTAAATTAGAAACAATAGAGAGTTTTCACAATGAGCCTTTGTTATTTCTTGGCCTTGCAATGTTTAGATCAGGCAATAAACCTGTTGGTCAGGAAAAGCAACTCTGTCAATGATAGCTTATTGGATCTAACTCCCGTGTCCTGTGTCCCCAGCTCACTCAGCTGACGTGAGCACCTGCCCGAAATGTTTCATGGTGGAAATTTCACTTAACAAGTCTAGGGGTTGTCTAGGTAATTCATTTCTTTAACACACATTTCCCTAGCACTTCCTAAGTTCCAGGTCTCATGTAAACACTTTACATGCATTAATTCCTTAAGCCTCCAAAGAGTCCCATTGGGTAGGTCCCATTACTGTCTCCATGTAAAACATAATGCATCTTCTCTCACCATTCCTTTTCAGTATTGTACTGGAAGTACTAGCTAATGCAGTAGGAAAAGAAAAGGAAATAAATTGTATAAGATTGAGAAGGAAGAAATAAAACTGTCTTTTTTCACAGATGACATGATTGTCTGTGTAGAAAAAGCTGAAAAAATCAATAATAACAAAAATTCCTTCAACTGATAAGCGATTACAGCAAGGTTGAAAAATATAAGGTTCACATACAAAAGTTGATCGCAGGGAATAAGTGGAATTTGAAACTAAAACCACAGTACCATTTACATGAGCACTCCAAAAAAAAATGAAATACTTAGGTGTAAGTCTAACAACATATGTACAAGTTCTATATAAGGAAAACTATAAAAAAAATAAAAAGGAAAACTGAGGCACATGGATTGAGTAGACTGCCCAAGTTCATACAGCAATCAACAAAAAAATTTAGGTAGGGCACCTGGCCCTGGCCCCATGCTCTGCTGCCTTACTGGTGAGAGTCAATGGCATTTGACCTGGGGGGACCAAGGATTTGCACATATGCACTGCTCTGGACTGTGTCTAAACCGTTGAGTATGGCAAGGACATGGGTTCAGTGAACTCTGTACTCCCATTTAATAGATGAAGATGCTCAGGCCCCAGAAAGGATCTTCTCAAGGTCACTACATAAGCCTCAGACTCAGCCTTGACCCTGGAAAGGGCATGTGTGCTTGCAGGGCAGCTGGAGAGCTAACTAAGCTCTCATTTTTGTGAGGGCTGACTTGACCAGACTGTACAGACCACAGACCCTAAAATCTCGATGGCTTATAATAGCAACATCTGCTTTTTGATCTAGGATAATCTGATGTGGACTAGACACATGGCGGAGCTTCTCCATGTAGAGGTACAGGGTGCTTCTAAGGGCCCATGGCCCTCTAACATCTCAACACATGACCCCATTACTCCAGAGGAACAGAAATGGCCTGTAGATGATGTTCATCCCCTCTGCCCACATCCAGTTGGCTAGAATCCAGTCACGTGGCCCCACCTAGCTGCAAGGGAGGCTGGGCAATGCAGGCTAGGAAGAATAAAGGGAAACAGGATTTGGCAAACACATGACACATATATTATCTCAATTAAACCTTCACAGAAACACTACAAAGGGGAGCAGTATTATCCCTACTCAAGGAGATTAAATAAATTGTCCCAGATGATTCACCCTGTTAGTGGATGGCAGGACTGATATTAAAATCAAAGTCTTTAGGTCCCCAAAACTCTTCTTATTTTTGTTCTACACCAAACTGGCTCTCCCAGAATGTCTTGAATCCCATCTCATTGCTCCTTCATTGCTCCTTACTGCTATGTGAGAACATAGGTAGGTAGAAAGACCTCTCCTCCCAGTTTTGTAGCCAAGGGTGCAGCTGTTCTTTCAGAAGCTGCAGGTGAGAGTATAAATTAGCACAACCTTTGGAGAGCAACTTGGTAATATCTATCAAAATTATAAATAGGCATATTTTAACCCAGCAATTATACTTCCAGCCACTCATCAGCTATTGAGTAGGAAAGTCATTTGATGAAGGTGGCCTTTGGGGGAGGCATATTCTGGTTGTGGTGTGCAGAGTGAATTGGGAATGAGAAGAGGAACATGAAAGAATCTGTTGGCTTTGAAAATGAGATACTGACTTCATGGTTGAAAAGGTCCTGACTCGGTTCTCACTGTTAGCAAATGTGTCCTCTTCAGCCAAGGTCCCAATTAGCCTTTACTCTTGCCAATGTCTCATTACTTTGTATTCAGATCATTGTGCCAGTTTCCTCAGGTTGCCCTTGATATTGACCATCTTCCCCACCAAGTCCCAATACCTTCAGATCGATCATCACTGCCTGTGGCTTAGATCTTATAAAGAACTCTCCATGGGTGATCATGATCCCTGAATTAAACTGAAGCTTTTAGCAGGCATAGATGGGGTCTCAGGGCAGGACCTCAGCAGCAACAACCACCAGTACACAATGGGGCAGTTCCAGTCAGGTGCCCCTTAGAGGGAAGAAAGTAGTAGCTGGAGTTGCAGCAGATGATGGGTGGTTCCCATTAGGGAACCAAGACCACCTCTTGGCCTTTTGAGTGTTGAACTGGGTCCAGAAGACATCTGCCACAAAAGGAGGATAAGGAAAGCAGGTTTTCCGTGAAGAGGAACAATTGTGAGTGGACGGTACAGGGAATTGTCCTTGCTCCCCACATACCCCCAAAGCACTGGGCTAAGTGTGGGGTACAGGAGAGAAGTTGAGACAAACAGAAGAGAAACCTCTTAGAACAAACCTCCAAGAGACGAGAAGGCAGATGCATGGGCTGTGTGAACACCACTCCAGGATTGCTGGGGTGCTGGCTATTATGTGGCATCCCAGTCCTCCATGTCCCAGGCCTCCTCAGTCAGGAGTGGGGGACAAGCTCTGCATTTTTAACAGGCAGCCAGGCTCTGAGACAAGGCTTCAGCTGAAGACAGGAATAGGACCTTTTGAGTGTGCTGGTTTGCGTGCTAAGAGCTGATCTTACCATGGATGGGAGAGGGGCAACTCTCACCATTAAAATGTGACTCCACCGCAAATGGAATGTCTAACTGTGTTGGGTTCTCCCAGACCACCGTCAGGTTCAGGTGTTTACTAGGACACCCAGGACTCAGTGTACAGTTTTACTCATGGCTGTGACTTATTATGGCAAAAGGGCACAAGCATAGTCATCAAAGGGAAAAGGTGCCTGGGGCAAAGTCCAAAGGAGACCAGGCCCCAGATCGAAGGGTCCCCTCCCAGAGGAGATCCATGGGATGAAGTCCCCCAAGTAAAACACTGCCAACCAGGGAAGCTCATTACACGTTCAGTGTCCAAGTTTTTTACTGGGGGCTGATCATGTAAACTGTCTCTGCTTGGCAAGTATCCAGATTCCAGATGCCCAGAAGGAAAGCAGGTGTTTAGCATAAACTGTATTGCCTGTAAAAATAGCTCAGGCACAGGGAGCCACTCTTATCAGTGTTGGCATGGTGGGACACTCCTCAGATCCAGTCCCAGATGCCAGCCAAGGGCCAAGCGTGTAGCAGACCTTTCCAAGGACAGCAGTTCAGGCCTGCCATGTTAACCTGCATACTAGCCAAAGCAATTAGACAAGAGAAAGAAATTAGAGCTAAAAGGGCAGTAAAGGAGGTACAAAATTACCATTACATCAGACAATATGATTTTCTACCTGAAAAAGAAAAAAGAATCCACTGGAAATTACCAAAAATCAAATCTGTACTTGGATCAAACCCGCTGATAAGCCCAACTTTGAACCAAGATAGAAGCTTTCATTATTACGCAAACCTAGACATTCCAAGTACCTAGTTGAGATGGACTTTGTGATCAAAAGTCACCTAGGGACCTTTGATTCTCTACAAGAAACAAGAATGTCCCCAGGCCTGTGCAGATGCAAGGCTGACAAGCCTCAGCCATTTGCCTGGGCCACCGCCCGAGGTCTATGGCTGGCTCTGGGCTTCATGTGGTTGTCTGTTATCAAATATTTGCAAAGATGAGCTCTCCTAACTGCAATCAGTTAAGACCGCTGCCCTTTCTACTCTATATCAGAGCAGATAATCACAGAGCTGGCTCCTGTACCTGCATGATTGGCAGGAAGATACTCCTGGGAGCCAGCACCCACCAGGACACGAGCAGCAGCTGATGACACACGAAGGTGACCACAAACCACGAAATCCAGACTGAATGAGTCCCCAGCTACTATCAGGGTCATGCACCATTCCAGCCCTGCTACATGAGTGACAATGTTTTAAGGAGTCTAAAATGTATTTTCAAATGCAAGGAAGAGAAAGTAGAACAAATGAAACAAAATGTTTATTAAAAGCTTATTAAAGCTTAAATATGCCATTATAACAGCAATTGAAAGACGTTTTAGAATATAACTATACATGTCTAATTGGGACATATATGAAAAGGTTTTTCTTTTCTCATCTTTGAAATTATCTATTAAAAAACTAAGAGAAAATCCATACACAAATTAATGGAATATGAAACAAAAGTGACAATAGAAACAGAAGTGTATAAAAATTGTCGCCAAAAGAAATTTCAGACCATACCAAAAGCAATAACTCTTTAAACAGGAAGAAACAGATTGTCATTAGAAGTAATGAATGGATTATGGCGAATAGGCCCATGTGTTGTTTGATAATTCAACTAGTGAAGAGAAGTGAACCATAGAATTCAAAGGACAAACAGTTCATGTTTGCTGATTTGACACAAAACACTGGCATCAACATAGATAGCATAAAACTCCTAACACACCAGCACACCTGGAGTCATGTCCATGACAGGTTAGTTCACGACTTCTGTCAAAATAAAGTTCTCAACATTAGCCACTTGCGCAAAAAACTTGACCAGTGATAAAAAATTTATCCCATGAATAAATATTAAAAGGAAAAAACTAATTTCTAATAATTACAACTCCCACTCAGTGTTTCTTATTCTCAAACAAGAAAATTCAGTGAAGAAACTGAATTTTAAATTACTATACAGAAATAATTAACTCAATATCCTTCAACATATGCTAATCACTAGTTAGAAGATGTATTAAAGAAAAGAGAAATTTACAATAGAAAAAAGAAAAACTACTTAGAAATAAACTCAATAAGAAATAAATAAAAATCTATATAAAAATTTAAATGGTACTGTAGACACATAAAAAATATTGTGGGGGAGGAACAAAGGCCTATCATATTCTTGGATTGGGAAACATTGTAAACGTCATTTCTCCCCCAAATTACTATATAAATAATAAACAACCCAAATAAGCTATAACAAGACTGTTTAACTAAATAAGCTAATCCTAAAGATCATATATAAAAATAAGCAAGCAAAGCAATCAGGACATTTCTGAAAAAGAAGAACAATCATGGGTTGGTCCAGGCAAATATTGGCATATTATAATTAATAACTGAAATAGTGTGGTACTGATGAAAAATAGGCATATAATGGGGCTGAATTAAAAGTCCGTAAATAAACCCAAGTGTAAATGAAAACTGAATGAGAACGATAGCACTTCAAATCAGTGCCAAAAATATGATGTTGGAAAACCATCAGCAGAAAAATGAAGTTGAATTCACACTTCCCATCTTACACCGGGATAAATGGAGCATGGATTTAAATTTTTAATATAAAAACCATGAAAGTATTAGAAGCCTCCATGAGATGATTTTTTTAGAGATAATCTTGGCATAAAGAATATCTTTCTAACTATGAAGCAAAAATAGAAGCCGTAAAAGAAATGACTGATGCATTCAACCACATACAAATGTTTTAGAGTCTTCAGGGAAAAACCCAACATAAGTAAAGCTAAGACAAACGACAAACTGGAAAATACATTTTGCAACTCACATCATTAAATATATAAAGAGTTCCTTTTCAATAAAAAGGAAAAAGAGCAAGGGATGAGGAGGAGTGCCTCAAAAATAAAATGAAATTAGATTTAAACATGAAAAGATGTTTAAATCCACTTACAATAAAAGGAATGCAAATTAAAATTTCAACAGGGCAACATTTTTTACCTATAAAATTGCAAATGTCAAAAAAAAAAGATAATCTATGACAAGTATGTGATGAAAGAGGCACTTACAGGTGGTTGGTGGCCACGTCAGTTCGTACCTTGATGGAAGGAAATCAGACAGTCTCCATCAAAACGACCAAAGCTCATATCCTTTGACTCAGCAATTCTACTTTTAGGAGTTTAACCTGCATTACACTCTTATGTACATTATAATAGGAAAAGTTTGGAAACAACCTAGATGACCAGTAAGAGGAAGTCAGTGAGCTAAAACTATAAGTCACATGTACCAAGGAACACTACACAGTCACAGGAAGAATGCAGAAGCACTCATGAACTGATGGGCATGAGCTCTGAGAGGCATTTTTAATCTGGTGAATGAAGCAAATTACAAAACAGTATCTAAAACGCACCAGAATTTGTTCTTAAAGATGAAGAAAAATCCATTCCTTAATATAGAGAGACTCTGTCTGGGAGGACGGGTGACTCTCGCAGGTTCACCCCAAACCTGCTAGAGAAGACTTCCCATAGGTCGAAACCCCACGTCTGTATCTTAAACACCCCAGGGATTCTAACACAGACAGCTGGGAAACACACCCCGAGAAATGTGGTCCCAAGAACGTACCATCTGCTTTTTTATTTTGTAACTTTATTTTGAAATAATTTCAAACTGCAGAGAACCAGCTCAGGAGTAGTACCAAGGATCCCTTATGCCCTGTTCACCAACTGTTCATATTTAGCTGCATTTGCTTTCTCTGTCTACCTATATACACATATATGTTTACGTATATAATAATTATCATTTTCGGAACCATTTGAAAGCAAGTCGCAGAGGCATCATTTCCTTTACCCCTAAATATTTCAGCATTTTTTCTAAGAACAGGATATTCTTTTACATAGTAACAGCATGCTTTTCAAATTCAGGAAATGTAAAACTGTGACTATTATTCTATAATCCATACAGACTTCTTCAATTGTCTAACTATGTCCTTTAGAGCCATTTCCCTAACCCAGGACCCAATCCAGGCTACACATTGTGTTCAGACGCCCTGTCCCTGTAACCAGAAACATTCCCAGGGTCTCTCCAAGATCCTAGACTGGCCCCTGAGTCTCTCCCTTCCCCATGCACAGATCCTGCACCTCTGAGGACAGAAGATGGACACACAGAAGAGGACAGGAGCAGGACAACAAGACCCTGACCCTAAAGACATCTAGCTGCCACGGCCATTCCTAACCACTCTGCCAGAGCAGCATGGCTGCAGGTGGCCTAGGATCCAGGCTACTTCCCAGACTCCAGGAAAGAGGCGGATGCAATTGCACCCCAGAGATGTTGGCTGTAACCACAAACCAGGCGCTTTCATTCCAGTGGGACTCCCAGAAGTAAGCTGGCCAATTTCCTTCTCATGAATAAGCAGCCGCCCAGCACCAGCCCATACACAATCTTATGAAGAGGCATTTTCTGCTCAGCCTGAAACTGCTGACTTTTCAGCTTCCACCCACACCTAAGGAAAATAGTCTGCAGCCACTGCCACTCTGCCACCCCCACCCCACCTGCGGCCCTGTCCCTCCTTTTTCTTTTCCCTCCCGCTCCTCCCGCTCCATTATTGCCATTTTTCTCATCTCTCTACTTCAAGACCAAAGCATTTGGAGTCGCTCCTAAAAAAATGTTTTTCCTGGCCTTTGAGGAGGCCAGTAAAGATGGGCGGGCCCATTCACTGGGGCGAGTGTCCCATCCTAGCAACCAATTACCATTATCCGTGTTTCAATCCCATCAAACCCAAGCACAACTGAGCAAGTGGGTGACAAGGGACCAGCTCTCAGGGAGCCTCAAAAGTGGGAGACCTCACAGGGGACCACACATGCCTGGATGCAGACTTCAGGCCATGCATTAACGGTGTCGTGTTTCTGGAAAATTTTACAAAGTAAGATCCTTTGTATTTTTTTCTTTAAAAAGGCCACTTGGGGTGGCCGGTTAGCTCAGTTGGTTAGAGCATGGTGCTAATAACACCAAAGTTGCCTTTTCGATCCCCACATGGGCCACTGTGAGCTGCGCCCTCTTTTAAAAAACAAACAAAAAAAAGCCACTTAAATTTTACAAGCTACCACCCTTCGAAACCAGTGTCCATTCCTGTATTTACAGATAATGTGTGTGTGTGTGGTGTGTGTATGGTGTATGTGTGAGTGTTGTGGTAGTGCGTGTATGTACGTGTGTGGTATGTGCATGTGGTATGTGTGTATGTTTGTGTGTGTCCTTGTGTCTTAAACTGGCATCCTGAAGCCCCTCTTTGCACTGTTGGCAACTCTTTTGATTCTTAGAAGCTCTTTTCTTAATAAAAATGTGTTTCTTACTGTGTGTCGTTGCCTAAAATGTTTATAGCCATTGGCCTATGCTGAGGTCTGGGAGCTAACCAGTAACAGCTACCCTTTACCATCTACCATAGACCACCTACATGGTAAAAATAAGGTAACAACACATAAAAAAAGTGAAATAATAAATAAAAATATCCACCCTTGCTCTGGGTGCTTGCGGGCCCCAGGTGGTCTGAAGGAGTTGACATGGCTTTCTCAGGGTGGCTAGTCACAGTCACAGGCTGTGACTCCAAGTCAGTTGTAATGTGGACACAAATTAGTATGCTGAGCTCTGACAGGAAATGGAATTCGAAGTCAGGACTTACAAAACCAGAGTAAATTCTAATACCTCCGCAGTCACTCTCCTGATTTCCCACAGTTCACTGGGGGCATCTGACATCCCTCATCCACAGCTTGGCTTTTTCTTCTTCTGAGGTCGTGAAAGGTGCTCTGTGAGCAAACAGCCAAAGGGAAACAGAATCACCGAAAAGCAACAGAAATGCCATCCTGTAAACCCCTTGTGAAACAGTCCTAGCAAGGCTGTTTGCGACTTGGATACCTTCAGAAGGTCACCAGGCACTTGATGATTTAATCTACTTACCTCGATTGAGCAACAGTCCACCCATGTCCTTGTGGTGGCCGTGCCTGAGACCCTGCCCTCCACTCACCACACAGCCAATTTGTGTTTCCAACTGCTGGATACAAGCTTCACCTGCTCTCACTTCTAAAGATCCTAAAGGGTGAAGGGGCTGGGGAGCCTCCCGTCTGTCAGTCAAGACAATCCCCCACCCAGGGTCCCCAAAGGCAGGCAGCTAATTTAAACTGTGGTATTTAAAACCAAATGAAGGAGGGAAGGAGTCAAGAAGAGAACACTGAAAAGTAAACATTACAAAACCTCCGAAACCAGAAGCCCAGAGGCACATTTTGTTTGGGGACAAGCCAGCTATCTGTTCTTCTTTTTGAGGGTGAGATGTTTATTTAACTGGAAAAGAGAGCTTGACTTAAGTGTGTGTGCATGCGCACGGGCCCTTGCACGTGAATGTGTGTATATACATACATGGAGGCGGGGCTCTATGGCTGGTGGGAATTTCTGCTCTCCTGTGTCAGAAATGGGCCAGCACTCTGAGCTCAATGGCTGAGTATGGGTGTGACCTGAACTTCTGGAAAGGAAGAAAAGGAAGGTGTAAATGACCATTGTTAAATTCCTACTGGCCGGGTAAATGTAGGCCAATGGCTATAAACATTTTAGGCAACTACCCGTAATAAGAAAGACATTTTTATTGAAGCCCAGCACACACACACACACACACACACACACACACACACACACACACGTTTCATTTTAAAAAGTTTGCTCTTACTACCTGTGAGGTACTGTGATATTTTCTATTCTATTTTTTATATTTCATTTTTAGCTGAGGTCTAACATAACATAGTAAAATTCACAAATCTCAAATGTACAGCTTGAAGGATTTTTTAGGGCTTGCTAATCTTTCCTTACATGTAGCTTTATTGAGGTTTACATACCACAAAGTTCACCCATATCAAGTGTATGACTCAACAGTTTTCAGTATATTTTCAGAGTTGTGCAACCATCACCATAATCTAATTTTGGAACTTTAAGAATTTTCGAGCTGGAAGAGCTTTGGAACATCAAAGCTCTCCGCATACCCACCAGGACACTGCGCCCTGTGACCTAGACGAACTATTAACAGAGGAGAAGCCCGTCTCCCAGGGAATCCCCCCATTGTGTGAGAAGCAGGAATAGTGCAGAGAAAACAGCACTACTGTGTGGGAGAAGAAAAATAAACTGTAGTTGGAGAAATAATAAAACATTCTACCAACAAGTACTGGAAAACAAAAGAAAGACCTATTCCTATCAACCTGTTGCAGAAGTCACTCCTGTAGATGTCCAGGAAGAGAAATAGTAAACCAGTAATCGCCATAAATAACCAAGGCAACAAGATAGCTCAGAAAGAAAGTGAAAAATCTCCAGAGAAGGCAATTAAAGATACAGAAATATGTGACTTAAACGACAGAGAATTCAAGATTGCAGTTCTGAAAAAACTCAATGAGATACAAGAAAACACAGATAGGCAGTTAAATGAACTCAGAAACTCAATCAAAGAACAGCATGAGCATTTTACGAAAGAGATTGAAATTTTAAAAAAGAACCAAAGAGAATTTCTGGAGATTAAGAACTCAATAGAAGAAATTAAGAATGAAATAACCAGCTTAGGTAGTAGAGTTGACCAGATGGAGGAAAGAATCAGTGACATAGAAGATAGAATCCTGGAAATGACACAGATAGAAGAAGAAAGAGACTTGAGACTTAAAAGAAATGAAAGAACTCTACAAGAACATTCTGACTCCATCAGAAAGAGCAATATAAGAATAATGGGCATACCAGAAGGAGAAGAAAGAGAGAAGGGAACAGAGAATATATTCAAACAAATTGTCGATGAGAACTTCCCAAATTTGTGGACAGAACTGGACCCTCGAATCCAAGAAGCAAATAGAACACCTAGTTACCTCAATCCCAACGGGCCTTCTCCAAGGCACATTGTATTGAAGTCTAAAATCAACGACAAAGAAAGAATCCTCAAGGCAGCCAGGGAAAAGAAGACGGTAACTTACAAAGGAAAGCCCATTAGATTATCATCAGATTTTTCAGCAGCAACTCTACAAGCCAGGAGGGAGTGGAACCAAATATTCAAACTATTGAAAGAGAGAAATCATGAGCCAAGAATAATATATCCAGCAAAGATATCCTTTAGATATGAAGGAGGAATAAAGACCTTTCCAGACATACAGAAGCTGAGGGAATTTTCTAATACATGAAATGCACTACAAGAAATACTAAAGGAGGCTATTCGACCACCATCAACAGGGACAATTTGTGGCAACCAAAACTCAAAAAGGGGGAGAGTAAAGGCCTGAACCGGAATATGGGAATGGAGAAAGTAGGCGTGCTGAAGAAAATGGAATACTCTAAATATCAAACTTTCTTTTACATAAACTTAAGGGTAACCACTCAAAATAAATCCAGAATTGAAATATATACTGAAATAAAAGAAGAAACAGAGGGAAACATCATAGAATACCACCACACAGAAATAATAGACAACAACAAAAAGGCAAAGAAACAATGGAGACACAGCCTTACCAGAAAACTAAAGATAGAATGACAGGAAATCCTCACATATCAATAATCTCCCTAAATGTAAATGGACTGAACTCACCAATAAAAAGGCACAGAGTAGCAGATTGGATCAAACAACTAAACCCAACCGTATGCTGTCTCCAAGAGACACATCTCAGCTACAAGGACAAGCATAGACTCAAAGTGAAAGGGTGGAAATTGACACTCCAAGCAAATGGTACCCAGAGAAAATCAGGTGTAGCCATAATGATATCAGATGAAACAGACTTCAAGGTGAAAAAGATAACAAGAGACAAAGATGGACATTTCATAATGGTGAAGGGGACTGTACAACAAGAAGACATAACAGTCATCAATATTTATGCCCCCAATCAGGGAGCACCGAAATACACCAAGCAACTACTAACAGAACTAAAGGGAGAAATTGACCAAAACACAATTATACTAGGGGACTTTAATACATCATTGACAGCTATGGATAGATCATCCAAACAGAAAATAAATAACGAAATAGTAGCCCTAAATGACATATTAGATGAAATGGACATAATTGACATTTATAGAGCACTTCATCCTAAAACATCAGACTACACATTCTTTTCTAGTGTACATGGAACATTCTCAAGGATAGACCATATATTGGGACATAAAATCAGTCTCAACAAATTTAAGAAGATTGAAATCATACCATGCATATTCTCTGATCACAAGGCTTTGAAATTGGATATCAACTGTAAAAAGAAAGCGGGAAAAAACACAAATACATGGAGATTAAACAACATACTTTTAAAGAAGGACTGGGTCAAAGAAGAAGTTAGAGGAGAGATCAAAAGATATGTAGAAACAAATGACAATGAAAATACATCCTACCAAAATTTTTGGGATGCAGTGAAAGCAGTTTTAAGAGGGAAATTTATCTCACTACAGGCCTATCTCAAGAAACAAGAAAACTCCCAAATAAATAACCTCATGTTACACCTTAAAGAACTAGAAAAAGAAGAACAAGTAAAACCCAAGGTCAGCAGAAGAAAGGAAATAACAAAAATTAGAGCAGAACTAAATGAAACAGAGAACAAAAAGACAATAGAAAAAATTAATGTGACAAAGAGCTGGTTCTTTGAAAAGATTAACAAAATTGACAAACCCTTGGCTAGACTTACTAAGATAAAAAGAGAGAAGACACTGATTAACAAAATCAGAAACGTAAAAGGGGAAGTTATCACGGACACCACAGAAATACAAAGGATCATCCAAGAATACTATGAAGGACTATATGCCACCAAATTCAACAACCTAGAAGAAATGGACAAGTTCTTAGAAACATATAGCCTTCCAAGGCTGAACCATGAAGAACTGGAAAATCTAAACAGACCGATCACCAGTAACGAAATTGAATCAGTCATCCAAAACCTTCCCAAAAGCAAAAGTCCGGGACCAGATGGCTTCACTAGTGAATTCTACCAAACCTTCAAAGAGGATCTAATACCAATCCTGCACAAACTCTTCCAAAAAAATTGAGGAAGAGACAGTACTCCCTAACTCATTCTATGAGGCCAACATCACCCTGATACCAAAACCTGGTAAGGACAGCACAAAAAAAGAAAACTACAGACCAATATCTCTGATGAATACCGATGCAAAAATCCTAAATAAAATTCTAGCAAATCGAATACAACAATGCATTAAAAAGATTATTCATCACGACCAAGTGGGGTTCATCCCTGGGGCACAAGGATGGTTCAACATATGCAAATCCATCAATGTGATACATCACATAAACAAAATAAAGGACAAAAATCATATGATTATATCAATTGATGCAGAAAAAACATTTGACAAGATACAACATCCATTTATGATTAAAACACTTAATAAAATGGGTATAGAAGGAAAATACCTTAACATAATAAAGGCCATATATGACAAGCCCTCTGCAAATCTCATAATTAATGGAGAAAAACTGAAGCCCTTTGCTCTACGTTCAGGAACACGACAGGGATGTCCCCTATCACCTCTGCTTTTCAACATAGTGTTGGAAGTCCTTGCCAGAGCAATCAGGCAAGAGAAAGAAATAAAAGGCATCCAAATTGGGAATGAAGAAGTTAAATTATCACTCTTTGCAGATGACATGATGCTATATATAGAAAACCCTAAAGACTCCACCAAAAAGCTATTAGAAACAATCAACGAATACAGTAAAGTTGCCGGCTACAAAATCAACGCACAAAAGTCCATTGCCTTCCTATATACTAACAATGAAATCTCAGAAAAAGAAATACAAAAAACAATTCCTTTTGCAATTGCAGCAAAAAGAATAAAATACCTAGGAATAAACTTAACCAAGGATGTGAAAGACCTATATGCTGAAAACTATAAGACATTTTTGAAAGAAATTGAAGAAGACACAAAGAAATGGAAAGACATTCTGTGCTCATGGATCGGAAGAATCAACATAGTTAAAATGGCCATATTACCCAAAGCAATATACAGATTCAATGCAATCCCCATCAAAATCCCAATGGCATATTTTAAAGAAATAGAACAAAAAATCATCAGATTTGTTTGGAACCACAAAAGACCCCGAATAGCCAAAGCAATCTTAAGGAAAAAGAACAATAATGGAGGTATCACACTTCCTGACTTTGGCTTGTACTACAGGGCTACAATAATCAAAACAGCATGGTATTGGCAGAAAAACAGACACATAGACCAATGGAATAGAATTGAGAACCCAGAAATAAAACCACGTAAATATGGACAGATAATTTTTGACAAAGAAGCTAAAAACATACAATGGAGCAAAGACAGCCTCTTCATTAAATGGTGCTGGGAGAATTGGATAGCCACGTGCAAAAGAATGAAACTGGACTGCTATTTGTCACCATGTACCAAAGTTAATTCAAAATGGATCAAAGACTTAAGCATAAGACCTGACACAATAAACTGCATAGAAGAAAACATAGGTACTAAACTTCTGGACCTTGGGTTCAAAGAGCATTTTATGAACTTGACTCCAAAGGCAATGGAAGTAAAAGCTAAAATAAACGAATGGGACTATATGAAACTTAAAAGCTTCTGCACAGCAAAAGAAACCATTGACAAAATAAAGAGGCCACCAACTGAATGGGAGAAGATTTTTGCAAACAGTACCTCTGATAAGGGGCTAGTATCCAGAATATACAAGGAACTCATGCAACTCAACAACAAAAAAACAAACAACCCAATTGAAAAATGGGCAGAGGACTTGAAGAGACATTTCTCCAAAGAGGACATACAAATGGCAAATAGACATATGAAAAAATGCTCAACATCACTAATCATCAGAGAAATGTAAATCAAAAACACAATGAGATATCACCTCACCCCAGTCAGAATGGCTATCATAAACAAGACAAATAGTAACAAATGTTGGAGAGGCTGTGGAGAAAAAGGAACCCTCATACACTGTTGGTGGGAATGCAGACTGGTGCAGCCATTATGGAAGGCAGTGTGGAGGTTCCTCAAAGAATTACGAATAGAATTGCCATATGACCCAGCAATCCCTCTCCTGGGTATCTACCCAAAAAATCTGAAAACATTTAGAGATAAAGACATGTGCGCTCCGATGTTCATTGCAGCTTTGTTTACAGTGGCCAAGACATGGAAACAACCAAAATGTCCTTCGATAGATGAATGGATAAAGAAGTTGTGGTATATATACACAATGGAATACTATTCGGCAGTAAGAAAAGATGATATAGGAACATTTGTGACAACATGGATGGATCTTGAGAGAGTAATGCTGAGCGAAACAAGTCAGACAGAAAAAGCAGAGAACCATGTGATTTCACTGATATGTGGTATATAAACCAAAAACAACAAAAGAACAAGACAAACAAATGAGAAACAGAAACTCATAGACACAGACAATAGTTTAGTGGTTGCCAGAGGGTAAGGGGGGCGGGGGTGGGACGTGGGAGATGAGGGTAAGGGGGATCGAATATATGGTGATGGAAGGAGAACTGACTCTGGGTGATGAACACACAATGGGATTTATAGATGATGTAATACAGAATTGTACACCTGAAATCTATGTAATTTTACTAACAATTGTCACCCCAATAAATTTAATTTAAAAAAAAAAAAAAAAAAAAAGAATTTTCATTAGCCCCAAAAGAAACTTCATACCCAATATCTGTTCTGTTTTATTTATTTATTTTTAATGCTGGTCACAACCCACCAAATTAATTTCATTAGTGGGTCACAACTGCAGATGATTAAACCAGCATCAGATGTTTTACCAAAATATCTTATTTCCTCGTCACAATAGCCCTGACAGGCAGGTTGGACTATGCCCACATCCGGAACTGGGGAACAGAGCGCTCAGAAGTGACAGAACTGGGGGCAAAACCAGTGAGGCAGGCTCCTCTCAGAGCTCTTCTCATCACGTTGTGACAGCAAAAGCCACCACCCCTCCCGGAAGAGGAAAGGCTAGTCAGGAGGGCACAACAGCCACACACAGACCCCCGCCCCCCACACTGCTAGGAGACGCTGGGCGTGGGCAGCAGGGTAGCCATGGTATAAGACTGGTTACGCTCGAACATGTGGCCAGATCACCTGAGTTCTGAGTAACTGCATTCGCATCCCAGTGAGGACAACTCAGCGATGACACTGATAGCCCCAGCGGGGCTGGGTGGCACTTGCCAGAGCAGGATCTAGGAGAGGGGTCAGAAAAGAAAACGGGTAACAGAGAGCCTTCTGGGAGCAGACGACCATGCTTCAGAAGCTGCAGACCCTAAAAAGAAATATATTTTTATAACATTAAACTACTGTTATCAGTAAAATTTAGAGCAATTTCTATCAGAAACGCATTGAAAATCCTACAGGATAACTGTTGTACAGCATGTTGGGATTAAGTACCAATGAAAAGTTGACCTCTTTTCACACAGCCCAGACCCTTGACTGCTGGGAGGGTGTGTGGGGCAAGTGGGCTGGGGGTGATGGGTGTGTGTTTGTGTGTGAGTGTGTGTGGTGTGAGTTTGTGCATATGTTTGCAGGTGTACAGTTGACCCTTCGACAATGTGGGGTACAACCCCTGCACAGTCAAAAATCTGTGTATAACTTTTGACTTCCATAAAAATTAACTACAGTCATTCCTCAGTATCTGCGGGTTGGAGGGTTTCAGAATATCAAAATCCCTTAAATAGAATATCGTAGAACAACACACACAGTTGACCCTCACATCCACAGACTGCTGACCATAGGTCGCAAATACTGTTTCCAGTCCATGGTTGGTTGAATCTGCAGATACAAAACCCAGGGCTATGAGGGGCCTGCTTTATATTTACTGAAAAAAAATCCACATATAAGTGGACCCATGCAGCTCAAACCTGTGTTGTTCAACAGTCAGCTATATTTGTGCATGTGTGTGTGCATGTTTGTGTGTGTGTGCAATTTGTGCATGTGTTCATGTATTGCATATGCCTGTGTATGTGTGTACACGTGTGTGCACATGTGTGCGCATGTGTGTGTACATGAGCATGTGCTGGGGGAGTAGAGGCCCCTCCAGCCCAAACGATCGAGAGGCTGGATACATGAAGTAGCAGGCAGACACTCCAGCCCGAGATGCAGTGAATCACGTGCACACAGATGCCACACACTTGCTCCTGGCTACAGGAGGGCTCAGTCACACATGGGAGGGGGGGAACCCAGAGGGCCTGAGCTCTGGACCCTGACACACTGAGCCATCTTAAGGTGATTTGACCCTGAGGGTTGAGGCAGAGTCTGGGGCCAAGAGGTCAGATGGAGGGACTGGAGAGGTGGGGTGGGGGGCGGGGGTGCCAGCCAGCTTTCCAGCGACATTGGTGCAATTTCATAAGTGCGTCCTATTCACCTGCCACTTGGCTTAGTGGGTAGTAGACGACAGTGGCAGTTGTTAAGAGGAGGAAAGTATTAAAAATGAGTTTCCCTTCCCGTCTAGCCCTATCCTGTTTGTAGATCCCTTTAGTGATGAGAGCAGGTACTTTGGTTTTCTGTTCTGTGAGTGGAGGTTCTTCATCCATCCAACAAAAATTTCCAGAACTCCTTGAAAGTGCCACTGACTGGGATAGACAGCACAGAGCTGTTTCATGTTCCTGGGAAACTCTCTAGTGGTCTGAAGTCTCAGCGTCTAAGATGTTTATATACAAACATTACCAACTTGGCTGCTGGGGAAGAACCAAGTCTGGCCAATGCCCCAGAGCTGTGCCTGAGCACCTGCAGCCCTGTTCCCAGCACAGAACACATATGTGCCTGGGCTCAGAAAAACCTACGAGTGTTCCACTGCCAGTCAGACACAGGGGCCTGGGTGGCCGTGCAGGTGTGAGATGGTGCAGAACTGTCAGGGCTGGCCAGCTCACCGTCATCGAGTCTGGTTTTATCACCCACTTGCTCTGGGATGGGCTTGACATCTGTTTCATGACTGTGAGGGTTCCTGCTTCAAGATGCAGTTCAAGGTCAGAAGGCACTGCCTGACCCCAACCACCAGAACAGAGCCCGTCTTGGTGGGGGTTTGACCTCCCCTCCCTAGAACACAGGACACTGGCAAGCAGCACAGAGCAGGGTGCAGGAGTTGTCCATACCCTCAGATCCAGGGACCCTTTGCTGCCAGAACGCCCTAGGATGTGGGCTCCTTTGAACTTTTCAAAGGTATGGAAGGAGGCCTGGCTTTTAATGGGTTCTCCTGCAGGCAGCAGAGGGGGCTATGGCACCAGTGAGAGGCAAAGGTCCGCGAGCAGCCTGCAGCCTGTCCAGGCCGGGGCCGGGGCTCCAGAGCTCTGCTCCCAGGGGCTGGGTGAAGGCAAGAAGCCAGTCCAAGGAGTACACCATCGACACCTCTCAGTGCAGAACTCTGAAGACACTGGCTTGACGTGGCTCATCAGGTGTTGCGAGAAATGCCCCAGAAAGCTACTGGGAGGAAACAGCATGGTTATTTCTTTTTCCATGGGACTGTGTGCCCTGGGGCCCTGGTCACACCCTCGAGCCTCCCAGCTCTTTTGCTGAGCACTATACCCAGGGGGCCAACCCTCCCTGACACTGAGGGGTTTCCTGGGACTCAGGACTTTCAGGGCTAAAATCAGGACAAGTCATTCACCCCATAGGGCCCTTATTCCTCCACTAAGAGACCCCAGTTTCAAATGGGAACAAACCAAACATAGCCCTGTGGACAAGAAGCACCAAACCAAGCTGGAAGAGCAGCACAGAGCCAGCCTTATTGGACGTGGAGGACAGGGCACACGGAGGAGTCCAGATGTGTCCCAAAGCAAACCAGCAGCCTCAACCCATGCATGAGCAGTGGAGGGGAGCCTGGGCCCCTCCCCGCCCAGACTCCCAGGCCCCTGGAGCAGCTCTGCTCACTGCAGTCCCAATGCCCAGCTGTCCACATAGCACTGTCCACATAGTCAGAAAGAACACTCTTCCAGGGTCTAATTCCTGCCGACACCCCATGTCCCTGGCAGGTCTGGTGCGGGGCTTGTGGCTCATTTTGCCTTCCAAGTCACCCAGACGGAGCCCATCTGAGGTTTGTAGACTGCCTCTGAAGAGTGCAGGGGAGGTGGGAAAGGGTTTGCAGGGCTTCCTAGCCCCTCAGCTACTGGCCCTCTCTAGCTATCCCCACCCTGCCGGCATGCGGCAGGGGAGACTCTGTTTTAAGTGCAAGTGTCAGTCCCAGGCCTCAGATACAGACAGTGACTGACAGGGAGGGAAAGCAGAGCAGAAAGGAGGGGAAAGGAGCCAGAGAACAATAGGGGGGCCCCGAAATTGCCTGTGTCCACTGAGTAATCATCCCTGGCATTTCCTAAGTGCCTTCATGGCTAAGATTGCTAGTAGCCCCGCAGCGAGTTCTCCAACATCCCCACGAGGGCAAGCTGGGTTCTCCCCATTTCTACCTATAAAGAAACCATCCTGGGGGAGATTAAGCCTCCTGTTGGAGGTAAGAAGTCTCATCACAGGTATGTCTGACTGCAAAGCTCTCAGCAGCCATAACACACCACTTTCTGTCTCCCCCCACTTCTATTTGCCCAAGTCGCGGTGAATCTGCGGGCCCGGGACGGT
Source organism: Rhinolophus sinicus (assembly GCF_057876585.1). Lineage (NCBI taxonomy): Eukaryota > Metazoa > Chordata > Mammalia > Chiroptera > Rhinolophidae > Rhinolophus > Rhinolophus sinicus. Next base: position 42,596,113 of record NC_142506.1, read on the forward strand.
TTCTGTCCTCCCAGCGGCGACATCTGCAGGCACCCCCCGCAGAACTCAGAGCAGCCGCACCTGTCGGTCGCAAACCCCGGCCCGCGCTCTCCCCCTGCTGGCTTCTGGAGAGCACGTCAAGTAATGGGTGGCCACGGGGACCTCAATGGGGATGCTTCACAAAGGAACAAGACAAAGCTGCCATGCTGGAGGCTGTTCCGTGTTGGAAACACACCATTCTGAAGACAGAAGAGCGACTGACGAGGGGGCAGTGCCAAACGTCTGGTTCCCTAGAAGTGCTGTGAGAGCCGTTCCCAAAACACAGTTGGAAACATGTGGAAAGCAGATTGAACTCACTCAGCCTGCGTTCAAAATACAAAGAGAAGAAATGAGACCTGGTCCTTGACTAAAAATAAAAACCATGCATAGATGGACGGAAAATGGTAACAAAAACAATATCTGAGCAGTTACTATGTGCTAAGACTTTGTCATCTCATTTCATCTTTGCAGCAATTCTACGAGACAGTATTACTATTGATTTATCTGATGTGAAAAGGGGCCCAGAGAGGTAAAGTGGCTTGTAGATGGCCACACGGCCAGAAAGTGGCAGAGAGCATAGATACAGTGAGCAAAAGGCCTGTGGGTGACACGTCCCGAGCTGGGAGAACAGACAGTCCAGCCCTCCTGTGCAGACAGGGACAGTGTTTCCAGGAGTGACCATCTCCATGTCTGGCCATTGCTCCTTCTTTATTCTTACTCCCCTGGTAACCAAAACTGGACAAACAATAAAGCGTTAGTGTCAGACAATTAAGGTGGCTGTCGTCTGGCACATGGGGAGGAAACCCACAGGACCCTCCCAGAAGTAGCCTTCTGTGGTGGCACCCTGAAAACCTTACCTCACCCCTGAGCTGAGCAGCCACGGGACAAGTGGACAGCTCAGGGGCTTCACTGTAACAAGTTACTTGCCATGCTTTCTAAAAGGAATCGGCATCCCAAGGACGAGAAGGATGCAAATGGCCAAGGTGCAGAGACGTCTGAACCCGACTCCTCGGACCCTGAGTCGCTCGGAGATCCCATTTCCCATTTTGTTTTCTACCGAGAGATGACGCTGTGTCTACTTGCCTGATAGCAGAGCTAAGTGAGGAATGGAGCCGAGTTTGTCATCGCTGACCTTGGTGTGACTCTGGGTTCTTCCAGAAAACATGAGCCGCTGGGGGTGGGGGCTGAAGGGAATGAAGATGACCATGTGGCTCCTGGCATCAGTGGGCAGATTGGCTTTACCCGGGGACATAAAGACATGCTGCTGAGCACTGGTCTCCACCCCAGATAGAGGCAGGAGGTGGTGCACGGGGAGGAGGCAGGATGGTGGCTACAGGCGACAACTTTAAACCTTAAAACTGAAAACATCCTGGGTTTTAGCCCTGTCCTCTGCCTGCAGACCAAGGATATACAGCTGGCCTGCTGACAGTGTCCCCAGTGTCATGCAAGGGCAGGGCTGAGCTTTGGCAGCACACTGGAGCACAGACGTGCCAGGGACATTCTGTTAACAAAGCACAAAGGGTAGAGGGAAGGAACAAACCATTCTTGTCCCCTGTTCAGAGAGCTCCATTGTGTTTGTCCAACGTGGCAGAATTTGTTTCATTAAAGGCTCCGTCATCACCATCATCAGAGTCAGATCCAGAGCTGACTGTTACCACTGCAGCAAGGATTCTGAGGCTGTGCCGTCAGGAAGTGACGCTTGCAGCCCTAGAGGAAACTGGGACCGACAGAGGGGCAGGGGAGGTAGGCCACTTTGACCACACCCACCCACTCAAGGGGTCACTTCTTGCCTCTTGTCTGAGCGGAGTGGGAAGGCGGCCCCAGAAACCAGAGGGAGTTCACGGGGGCTTCACTTTCACTGATTTGTGGAGGCTTTTTCAGGCCGGAATGACACCATCCCCTCAGCCTACCTCCTGCTAATGTATATTCTCGGAGCATTAGCTCATGGTGCCAGCCCTGCGGGCACTGTGACCGGTTAAGGGCTCACAGGGCCCCGGGCGCACACAGGGCCTGGCTCAGCACACGGAACCCCATCTGCGCCAAATCCCAGCACAGCTCCTGCTGCTCTCAGGCCTCTGTTCAGTCGGATCATGAGCAGAGCAGTGACTCCTTTCACGGACCTCAAAGCTCCCTCACTGGAAACAAACACAGCAGGTAGAAAAAGGTGATTGACATTATGACTCAGACTTACTGTACTGTTGCTAAGCTTCTACACAAATACCTGCTACTGGCAGCAGAACAGCCATTCACTCCCTGAGACACTAAATTCTTTCTTAAGCAAATTCTGCCACACCACTTAAATCCTGCTGGGCTAGGGGGACTTTCTGATTGCCCAAGGCATCTGAGTACCCATTATTTCCTCCCTACCTTGAAATGCTAGACCAAACCTATGAAGCCTACTGCCTCTTGCAAAAAATAAATAAAGGAGGAGGAGGAGGAGGAGGAGGAGGAGGAGGAGGAGGAGAAGAGGAAGAAGAAGAAGAAGAAGAAGAAGGAGAAGGAGAAGGAGAAGGAGAAGGAGAAGGAGAAGGAGAAGGAGAAGGAGAAGGAGAAGGAGAAGGAGAAGGAGAAGGAGAAGGAGAAGGAGAAGGAGAAGGAGAAGGAGAAGGAGAAGGAGAAGGAGAAGGAGAAGGAGAAGGAGAAGGAGAAGAAAAGAAAGGAAAAGCACAGCACACTGCAAAGCCTTGTTATTGCTGAGGGCACCGCAATAGCTCACTCTCCATATGGTAGCTGTAGTCCAGGGCACAAAAAAACAAAGCAGGTAGAAGCAGGACTCAGGCAGGAAATGAAACCCAGGCAGGAAATTGGAGAAAGGTTTCAGGAGGCAATGCAACAAGAAGGCCTTCTTTGAGATCACTCCATATCCGGAGTAGAAACGAGCCATGCAATTATCAGGCAGCCAGACACGCTTGTCATCGTGTTTGAAATTAGACATCACCTCTGAGTTTATCTCAGCTCTTCAAGAAAAAGAAATCCTCCCTTAAAAGTCCAAATCGTCTAGATCACTGATGTGGCCTGTCCTCTCCTGATTCTGATGACACAGGGAGTGTGTTTCTGACAGCGAGTCAGCGATGGACTGGGAGCCACTGATTCAACTCAAGGGAGAAACTCGGGAGTCTGGGATCTTGGCCAGGGCACCCCCTACTTACTCTATGTAGCATGGGCTGTCACATCAATGTTTTCTCCAAAACTCTAAACAGGAAATGAGAGGGTTGTGACTTATTTCAAAGGGTCTAGGGGCACCGACACTGCCTGTAAAACACGGTGCATGGGAGCCCATCCTAAGCCCTGCAGTACTTGATTGCCGCCATGGAGTTGGAGTTTTATTCTAATACGATCCAAGCTGTGGTTGGGGGCGGGGGGGCTCATTGTAAAAAAAAAGAGGTCTGATTAGAACTCTGAATTTATATTCTAGCTGGGGGAAAATACAGCTGAATCATTGACAATGCCAAAATTCTGATGATTCTGTGAGGTATCGGAATTAGTATGAGATACATCATACCGAAAATAATTAAGCGACCAGCTGCAGGTGGAGTGGCGCTGTGGACAAAGTAGAGGTCAAAGTGAGTAGGACCAGGCTTGGCCTTTGCAATGGGGGACTGGCTGATGTTGGCAGGAAAAGGCCAAGGGGAAGCCATCACTGCCAGGGGGCATCACAAACAAGACTTCAAGTGGAAATGAAACCAACAGGTGTCTGAGGGTAGTGCGATTAGCCTAGCAGGTGACGAAAGCTCGCTTGAGGGAGAGTTGGAAGATGCGGTCATCAACATAAGAGTGACTGGAGATCTCTGAGGGGCAAATAAAAATATTGAAATAACTATTTTACAAAGATTAATCTGCTTTCAAAGTATAGAAAGAAGAAAGGCAGAGAACGCTTCTAGAAAGCCCCTCATGTCACCAAGGCCCGAGCACTACGGACCTGAGGGAGGAAGGGGCTGGTAACACGCAGAGACACTTCACAGCAGGCAAGGTTGGCTGCCTAGAGAAGATGGGGGTGGGGAGGGTGGGGGAGTGGAGGGAGTGAGTAACATGGCAGGAGATTTCATGGAAGCTTCCCCTGCCGCCACCATTGTCACCTCCACAATCTGCCTTCAAATCAGAGTCTCATCTGTGGCCTAGGCTCTGAGACAAAGCCTAGGGGACTGAGCCGCTCTTGTGCTCTTTTCACTGGGATAATTCCCAAGTGTTCTAACAGAGACCCAAAGTAACCAGGAATTAAGGTAGACATTGATTTCTCTGTCCCGTGGTAGTCCACACATGTGACAGCCCACAGCTGCTAAGGCAGCCTCAGGTCTCTAAGGCCAGGATGCCCCCATCTCTTGCTCTGCCATCTCTGCTGGTGTCCTTGTAGGTGGTCTCCAAAGTGGCTTGCCCTGCCCATGGTCTAGGCAGCAGGATGGAGGAAGAGGTAGGAGGAGATCACACCCCTTCCCTTTGAGGATAAGACTGGAAGTTTCGGAGCCCTTCAGCCAGAATAGAGTATGCTGCCACAGCTGGGGCAAGCGGGTGTAGGAAATAGGAAATGGAGCCTTCACCCTGGGCATCCCCAGTGGAAACCTATTACTATGGAAGAAACCTATTACTATTACACATGGGCATTGGGTGTCTGCCTGCAGCGATTTCACCCGCAGCGATAAAGCACAGCTTTATTGAGCAGTATGGAAAGAATGGTCCCAAGAAGGATGGTGCACTGAGCAGAAACAAGGGGGATGAAGAGGGGAGCTGACGAGCGAAGTGAGATGATGAAGTCATTTTGGAATGTTCTAGTGAGCCTCCCAAGCAGCCTTGGCTGGGGGCCAATTAGAGAGCTGGCACTGCAGCTCAGGGGACAAGGCAGGTTTGGGAACCCCAACGACAGTCATGCTCTCCAGCAGACTGAGAGAATGGGCCGCATCTGGGACTACACAATAGGCTGCAGTCACAGCGCTGCATGTTTCTAGACAGTCTCAAAAAGGAACGTGGAAAACCTGCTCCGTGTCAGTGTTGCTTGTCCCAAACGGCACTGCTGTTTGGCCGTGCAGCGAAATTGTTCCTTTTTGTCCACTGAAAATGTTCTGCTGTATTTGAACACTGGATTGACAATGACTGCTCCTTACCAAACAAGCCGGCGTCCTCTCGATGCCAGTCCCTTTTAGCACTTGTGTGGTATTGGTGGCAGGGGGACAAGAGGAAGGCAAATGTTGTGAATTTCCAAGTCACCTCTTGCAGCACAGGCTGCCTTCTCTTTGGCAGTCATTAGCAGTTTTGAGCATCCTGAATTTCTTACCCCATTGTGTTCCGCTGTCCACTTCTGAAGTGTTTGCATCAATCAGTAGCATCAGGGGTCACGTGGATGGGGCACCAACATGTCCACCTGGTCAAAGCTGGACCTCTGGCTAGTGGGAATGATGTTGGGCCCAGAACATAAATAGCCCTCATGTTCCAGGCTGCTTAGCAAAGCTCCAGCTACACTTGGGAGCCAGCAACCCACCCCCTAGAAGGTAGATGTGAGTGTCGGAGGAGTGTGAAGAAGTAAGCACAGAGTGTGGCCCAAAGAGGACTCCAAACCACAAATCGGGGCCTCTCAGGACCACACCTGTAAGAGCCCTATTCTGACGGGTGACATTCTGAGCATCAAAAGATACAGTCTCACACTGAGTTGTTTCTGTCCTTGCCCAAGATCAGAAGTGTCATACAGGATGTTTATACTCACCTGGTGCAGGGTAAACCCATAGCAAAATGCTTAATAGTTGGGTTTCCTGCCAACCAGCTAGGTACAGTCAGCAGGTGAGTAAGATAATGCCCATTTGTAACAGCTTTGTGAACTGATGAGGGAACTGGAATAAAGACGCTGCTGGTGTCTTTGCTTTCAGACAGAAGGAAACTAATATTTACTGACTACGTATTACACGTTAGACACTTTATGGAAGCTGTCTCATTTATTATCCCAACAATCTTAAGAAACAGATTTTGTTATTCCTACTCTACAGATGGGGGCCCAAAGCTCCGAGAGGTTAAGTAACTCGCCAAGGTCACACAGGTGATGAGCTGTGTGGCCAGGATATGAGCCTGAGTCAATCTTCACACTGTAACTTCTGAAGAAAGGACATTTGAGAATCACCGATGCTGAATTTATTTCAGCTTAATATTTATGCCCCACCATTTTAGTAGTGCTAGAAAAGACAAAACTTAAAAGTGAGATATTGGATACCATTTCCTAGGTTGAATGAGAAGTAGTAAAAACATACCATCAAAAGGAAACGTGCAGTGTAGACATGAAGAGCAAGTATTTACAGGTAGTGCATAAAAGGGTGAAAATGATCACAAAGGGAATAGACCCAGAATTTTTTATTAGAAAGTGTTGTAGAAAATCTTGAAAGTAGGGTGTTTCTGTAAAATGTAGCATCAATAGATTAGAAAGATTAAAAGATCTGTTTTAAACTAAACTAAATGAAAATGGACAAAGTAAAAATACGCGAACTCATCCTAGAAAAAGTGCTACATACCTCACTGCTGAGTATCACTACGGTCACCTTCCAAGCACTCCCCTTGGGAAGCTGTGCACCAATGCTAGTGCCTAGTCCACCCTTCAGAGCAATTCTGGAACTCGTTTTCTGGAGTGGCCACCAGAGCTGTCATCATATTACCCTTGATGTCCTGAATGTCATCAAAATGTCTTCCTTTCAATATTTCCTTTATCTTCAGGTAACGAAAGAAGTCATTGGGGGCCAGATCAGGTGAGTGGGGGGTGTTCCAATGGTTATTTGTTTACTGGCTAAAAATTCCCTCCCAGACAGTGCCGTGTGAGCTGGTGCATTGTTGTGATGCAAGAGCCATGAATTTTTGGCGAAAAGTTCAGGTCATTTAACTCTTTCACACAGCCTTTCAGCACTTCCAAATAGTAAATTTGGTTAACTGTTTGTCCAGTTGGTACAAATTCATAATGAATAATCTTTCTGATATCAAAAAAGATTAGCAACATTGTTGCAACAAGTTCGCGAACTTAGTTGTCTGACCTTGTATAATATGTTGCATCAAAGTAGCTTACTAAAAAGAAATATGAAACCTTCCAGAATGACTGAAATTAGAGGACTGAAAATACCGAAAGTCAACAAAGGTTTAAAGCAACTGGGACTTTCATACATTGCTTGGTTGAAATGTAAATGTTTTTTTTTTTTTTTAACATTATCTACTAAGCAAAACATACACCTACACTCTGACCCATAGTTCCACTCTTAGGTAAACACCCCCAGCGAAATTGGGGCCCGCAGCTATGGGATACAGGGTCGCACAGCAAGCTGATTTCCACATCCCCAAACTGGAGACAACACACACATGCCTGCTCACAGCAGATGGATATTTCCAACCTCTTGGCTTTAAGCCCTTCCATGATTTCCTACCCTTTCACTGATCCACTTTTACTCTCCATTCCTGTTACTTACAGGCTCACAGTTCCCAGCAGGCAAAGTACAACACAAAACTGGGTCCCCACTGAGTGAGGTGAGACAGGATGGGACCATTAGTGATTTTGAACATCAGGCATCAGGTCAAAGGAGGAGGGAAGAAGACCAAGACTCAGGAGCCAGAGACAGAGGACTAATTATCCTGGGAAGTTTGCATGTGTTTACACTAAAAGGGCCATAAAACCTGGACCCACTCACTTCCATTCCAAAGGGCTGTGACAACTGGGGAATCAGGGTTATGATATGAAGAAGGAAACAGTCGGTTCACAGAAGGGCTAATAAACATGCAAAAATGTCCAAGCTCATCAGTGCTTCAAAAAAATGCAACAAAACCTGATACCATTTTTTGTTTATCAATTTAGCAAAGAGGTTTTTCAATGTTAGACTATCGAGGGCTGGAAAAGTACAGCGTGGGGTCAGAGCCAGGAGTGCAGTTTCCAGGCTCTGGCCCTCACGTAGAAAGTAAATGGCCATCAACTGTGATTGGATGGCCATCAGCTGTGGCTAGTTTGCCGTCAGCTGTAACCAGTGAGCCATTGGCCACTAATATACCTGCTGTGGCTATGCTAGCAGCAAATGGGGGCTAGTAAGAAGATGGTGGCTGAGCTAGCAAGTGTGGATTGCAGTTAGCAAGTGAGGTTGGTTTTCAGAGAGAAGTGGACGGCAGGTTGCAGATAGTGTGGCTCCTGCTTCCTGTGTCTCCAACCCAGCCGCCAGCGAGACTATAGTGGTATGACTCCCCTATCTGTGGCTCCGGGGGTGTTCCTTTTTGCCCTCACCATGTCCTGTGTTCTTATGTGGTGCCCGGGACCAAAGACCCCGCCTGACACCCTACATGACATAGCGGTAAATCTTCTCACACACAGGGTGTTAAATGTACTTTGGCAATAAATTATGAAATGCCTAAACTCATGCACACCCTTTTTTCCCTTTAGAATTATCTAAAAGAAGTAGTGGTGGGTCAGTGGAAAGATCACAACCTCAGGGCCTCATCACAGGGTTAATTCTGCTAGAAAAACCTCATAGTCCAACAACAGGAGGCCCGTTCAATAAATGATGGGGCATCTATCCACCCTGACATGCTGTAGGAAAAGAGTTAATGACATGAGGAGATGTTAGGATGTGCTGTGAGGTGTGGAGCAGTGACAGCACCGTGTATGAACGCAGATGTAAATATGTATAGAAAGGTGCAGAAGAATATTACGCAGAAGAACACTGCATGTCTATACTCTAAATTGGTGAGACTATGGGGTAGGTACATTTTCTCCTTTCTGCTTATCTATATTTTCTAAGTTTTCTCAAATGGGCATGCATTACTGCTGGATTAAGAAAACCAATAAACACTGGTATACATAATACATATACCATAATAATTGGTATACATAACATACATAACACAAAGGAGTCAGCTGAGGACTGGAAGCAGCCTGGTGGCCCCCCCACCCCTAGGACCTCTGTCCCAACTGCAGCTCATCCCCCAACTTCCCTGGGGCCCCGCCTCATGTCCCCAGACTTTGGGGCCTGAAAGCCCCAGTTAGTCTCTGCACAGGGGACAGGCACAAAGCGAGGGAGCTTCTCATGCTCCTGGGGATCTGAGTGGGGGGTATGTGATCCCACAATGTCTGCTAGCCCATCTTCCCCAGGTTCCCTACACACTCTGGGCAGGTCTTGTCATATTAACAGATCAGTTCTCTGTGGTTTGAGTAGGGTATGTGAGCTGGCAGCATCCTCACCACCATGTACAGCATTGTTCCTATAAGGGTACATTCCAGGTTCCAAACTCATTAGCACCCAACACACATGTAAATTGGGAGCTGCCAATTTACCACTCATAGCCAGAAAGGAGCATTCCTCCAAGAAGAGCTGCTGTCAAAGGAGCCACTGCCTGTGGCCACCTCTTGCTACTGCACTCAGCACTGGCCTGGCATAGAAACCCAGAGCCTACAAAGAAGGCAGCCCACGCTACATGACAAAGGAATCAATGAGTGCCCACTGACCATGCCCTCTGAGACTAGTGGACACAAGGGCCTATTAACCACTGCCTAATCACCATCTTGTCAGACACATAATGCAATGATGACATCACATGACCCTATTGGAGCTGTGGTCTTATAAGTGAAATTTGGCACATCAATAACGTAGTTAGACTTAGCTAGTTTGCAGTTTGATCCACCCTGATATTCAGCTGTTTTGTTTCTCCCCTCACTAATAACTTAAAAACTCTGTTTTGTTCCCTTTCCTAAGTCTACACATACCTCGTTAATCTATTTAATCAGCAGAATCCTAACCTGGAAAGGGCAATTTCTCCCTCCTCAGGTGCCCGGACCTGGAGTCCATTTGCAACTCCCTTGCAGTTTTTACTGGTGGCGCATAAAGCCCCAGGCTGCGATGGCCGAGTCCGAGTCTGGAGATAACATTATCTTAAAACAGACCAGACCCCAGGAAGGATGTCCGCCCTCGGCCCTGCCTGACCGACTCCCCCTTCGCTTTGTTCTTCTTCTTCTGTACCTATGAACCATTCTGCCTGGTCTAGGAACGGGGAGACGGCCTTTGGACAGGGGTCTGCCGTCCTCCCAGACGCCGACATTCGGAGTAAACCTGCTTTCCTTCCCACCAACCTTGTCTCTCGATTTTTAACTTTTTAGGCAGCAAGCAGCCGGACCTTAGCATGGCATCAGTTTCAGGAAGCCTTGTGCATTAGCCAGCAAAGCTATCCTGGGGTCAGCCCCTTAACTAGTTGCCAAGGGAGCCCCCAAACTAAACTGTGCTGTCATGCTGTCCCCAGCTCCACCCACTCTTGCATCCAGTAGGGTCAGGTCAGAACATTTACCTCCAGCCACCAGCTGCACCCCTCAAGTGTCTCCTGCAGGACCACTCACCCATACGAATACAAAAGTATTTCTTTCTTCCACAAAGAAGGTGTCATGCAGGGTCTCTGGTCCCACTCCCCACATAAGAACGCAGGACATGGTGAGGCCAAAAAGGAACACCCACGGAGCCATAGATAGAGGAACACACCACTATAGCCTCACTGGCAGCTGGGTCAGAGACACAGGAAGCAGGAGCCACATGATCCACAATCCTCCATCTGCTTCTCTGCCAACCAACACCAACTTGCTAGCTGCAATCCACATTTGCTAGCGCAGCCACGGCAATTATATCAGTGGCCAATGGCTCACTGGATACAGCTGATGGACAACTAGTCACAGCTGATTGTCACCTACTACCTGAGCCAGCACCTTTCCACGGGAGGCCAAGAGCCTGGAAACTGCTCTCTGGGGCTCTGTCCCCATAAAAGGTAAATATGAAATGAAAGGTGGACAGCAGTGTGAAAGGTAAAAAGGAAGACAAAAGGTCTATGTGGTGAGGCTTCCTACCCACCGCCAGTGTTTGGCGTGGCCTTGCCTGCCAGTCACTTAGATTTTTTTTTTCCCAATTGACTGTCAGTTACCTAGGATCTTACCTAGGTAACTGACAGTGGTCAATGCCTAAAATCTTAACTTCCTTAGTTGTTTGATAATAAATAAACCTGTACTTACCTGTCACCATTCTAAGAAAACCCCATTTTATCAAAAGAAGGAAGGCAGTAATTATTTAGCACCTGAAGGGGGTATCCATGAGGCCTCTTAAATATAATTTGTCTCCTACACGTGGTAGAGAATGGCTTATTGAGATGGAAGCCCAGATTAACCAGGGCCCCTGAACAGTCCTCTAACGAGGCCCCCCTCCTCCCCAAACTACGGACCATGGGCTTTTTTGTAAACAAAGTTTTATTGACACACAGACATCACTATTTGATAAGTATTTATGGCTGCTTTTGTGCTACAAAGGCAGTTAAGTTGCAGCAGAAGCCATATGGCCTGCAAAGGCTAAAACATTTACATCTGGCTCTTTACAGGAAACTTAGCCAACCCCTGCTGTGGAACCCCGACAGTGGAACAACCCATGCTGTGGTTTGGCACACTCCCCAACAGATCCCAAGGACCCCCATCACAAAAGCAGTCCACTACTTTTCAAAGAGAGGTGCAGAGGTTGCAGGGGGCAGTTCAGGGGACAAACATGCGAGAGAAGGAAGGACAATCTACCATCTGAAAAACAAAAGGCATCTCAAAAAACAGATGAATTTCTAAAAATATATAATTAGATATAGAAAACGATAATCCTGACAAAGTTTTAGCTAGTGGCTGAATCAGAGTGCATCTGTTACAAGCCAGCAGGCATAATAAAATTTATAATAAGAATAATAAACCACCTTCGATTTCTGGAGCGACTTTCTTCCAGCAAGTTCAAAGCACTGCCTTCTAATCTTTAATCTACCTTCATAACATTTATGAGAATTGCTGTTCAACTGATTTAACAGATGAGAAAAGAGACTCAGCTACAACAAATTGAATCTGAGGTCTCAACTTCAGATGACGATATAATTTTTCCTCTAATAAGCCTTTTGTGAGCAAATGGAGGTGCAGTTGATAATTATACTTGGACAGCAGGTGTAAACCAGAATCGCCTGGGCGCACATTAATTCTCACTTTAAAAACTGTATCCATTGGGCGGCCTGATGGCTCCGTGGTTGGAGGGCGGTGCTCCTAACACAAGGGTCGCCCATTTGATTCCCACGTGGGCCAGGGAGCTGTGCCCTCTACAGCTGAGACTGTGAACAACCGCTCTACCTGGAGCTGGGCAGCCATGTGCGGCCAGCAACTGACTGTAGTGCAAGACTCATAATACCAACATGGGCCGGAAGCTGCATCCTCCACAACTAGACTGAGAACGACTTGAACCAGAGTTGGGGGCGGGAAATAAAATAAAATACAATACAAATTGTATCCATTAATTCTGTCATTGGAAACTATCCCAGAGAGAAACTGGAAAGAGGAAACTTCCGTTTATATGATTTTTCAGCAAATCAAATGCCACCAAACTTATTTCTTGGGACTTTGGAATGTAGAAAAAGAAGAAAAGAGTTTGTTGTTCAGAAATCTCAGAAACGCAGAATCCTGGGAGGGACTGAGCTGCCCAGCTCCTGGGGCCACAAACCGACTAGCCCGTCAACCTGTCATTCAGACTTCCGAAGCAGGAAGCCACTGAGGAGGGAAGCATGTGGAGGCAGGGAAGCAGTCCCTGCAGCCCAAGGCCCTCAAATCACAGGCAATCCTGACCTCCCGGGGGCCGTCTTGAAGCTGAGAGCCTGTATCCTTAGATTAGCGGGTGGGGTGGTGGCAACTGACCCTTCCAATGGCAGAGAGAGGAAGAAAGGGATGGGGGGCGGGGTTGTTACCAGCCTTTGTTGGCTGTTCGTTCTTGTCCATTCTGGTCACACGGGAACAGTCTATGAATGCTTGATGAATGAATGGCTGGTTGAATGTGTTTTCCTGAAACAAAGGTAAGCAAGAGTTACTAAGTTCATATCGGAACAGCGTTGGCAGGGGTAGACCAGGGCTTCCGAGGGCTACTTGTACTGTGGTTCTCCACGTTAGTCCAGCTACCTCTCCCAGGTCCTGTAAAAGTAGAGTAATAGTAATACATATACCATTAGATTATAGACTTGATGTAGTGATTAAAAGAGCTGATATATGTAAAGTGCTTAGAATAATAACAGCCCCGTAGTAAACATTGTATAAGCAGAGATGCTGGTGGTGGAGGGGATTGGAGTGGGGGTGGGGTGGGGTGTGGATAAGGGGGTGGGAGTGGGGGTGGTAACGATTGGAAAATCCAAACCCCATAGAACAATTTCAAACCAAATAACAAGCATGCAATTGGAGTCCCAGCAGGAACAAAAAGAAAAAATCGGGCAGAAGAAATATATGAAGGCATAACGTCCAAGAATTTCTAAGATAATGAAAAACCACAAATCCAAGAAGTTCAGAGAACTCTGTGCGGGATCAACAAAAATAAAAACATACCTGAGCAAGAACAGTTTTCAAAAATGAAGGCAATATAAGGATTTTTCAAACCAGCAAAAGCTGAGATTAGGGTTTCCGGTAGGGAATTCCCACCCATTCTCAGGAATGTTTTTTGCTTTCCCATTCCCGAATCCCGAGATATAAACTGTTTTCTGTTCTCCATGATGAATCGTTTCCACAAAGGCCGATACTACCAACCACCTGGGTTTTCCGACCAACTTTTCTCGGGATTCATGAACGGGAAAGCAAAAAAAATTGACAAGAATGGGCGGGAATTCCCGCCCAGAAACTCTAGCTGAGATGATGTATTGCTGGCATACCTACTCTATAAGAAATGTTAAATTTTCTCAAGCAGAAGGAAAATTATGCCAAATGGAATTTGTAATCTCATAATAAAGGGGGGGGGTGACAAATAGGGTAAATAGTAAAAAACATCTTGTTCTGTAAGACACAATTTTTGACTATTTAAAGCAGGGGTTGTCAACTATAGCCCACAGGTGAAATCCTACCTGCTGCCTGTTTTTGTAAATAAAGTTTTATTGAAACACAGTCATGCTCATTTAGTTACTGATTTTCCATGGCTGCTTTGGGCTGCAATGACAGGGTTAAGTAGTTGCAACAGAGATTGGTGGTCCTCAAAGTGTAAAATATTTACTATCCAGCTCTTCACAGAGAACGTTTGCCAATCCCTGATCTAAAGCAAAAGACTTCAAAGTATTGTGGGATTTGTAGCATATATAGACATAAAATATACACCAGTGACAGCACAGAGGATGAGAGGCAGAAATGGAAGTGTACTGTTGTACAGTTCTTGCACGATGCATGAAGGGAGACTGGTAAGTAAAAGATGGAGTGACTGCTAAAAAATCATACTAAAATACAGAGATGTATCTAATAAGCCAAGAGCAGAGATAAAGTAAACTTATAAAAAGCATTCAGGTAATTCAAAATAAAACAGAAAAAAGGAAAGAAGCAACAAAAGACAGATGGAACAAATGGGGCAAAAATGCAAGATAATAGGTTGCAACCAATAACATCAAGAATTACATCACATAGATGGTCTAAACACTCTAATTAAAAAGCAGAGATTGTCAGGTAGATTTTTTTTTTTTTTAACAAAGCAAGTCTCAATCTATACTGTCTACAAGAAATGTGCTTTAAATATAAAGACATAAATAGGTTAAAAGTAAGATGCTGGTGCAAGAGATGCCATACAGACACCACTAATTTTGAAAAGCTGTAGAGGCTCTATTTATAGCAGGCAGAGTGGACTTCAGGACAACAAAGATTGTCGGGGATAAAGATGAACATCACCTTATGACAGATGGGTCGATTCTTCAAGAAGACATAACAAGGCCAAATATGTGTTCCCCTAATAACAGGGCTTCCAAACACAGGAAGTAAAAGCTGAGAGAAAAGAAAAACAGACAAATGCAAAGTTAGAGTGGGATATTCCAACACTCTCTTAGTAACTGATAGAACAAGTAGACAGAAAGGAACTGGAAGATTTCGACACTCTTGACCCATCTGATCTAACTGACACTTAGGAAACGGAGGGTCCCTATGACTTTGATTAAGTTTAGTTTTAAATCCTAGCTCTAGAAACCACATCCCCCTCTCTGTACAGCCCTCAGAGAGCCAGGCTCTCCCCAGATAATCAGCAGCCCCCAAGGCAGCAGAAGGCAGTGGCCCGGACCTGACCGATGGCCACATGGTCCGGACCTCTGGCAGCTACAGCTAACACCTTGACCTAAGTTACGTTTCAGCTCCTGAGCCCTCAGGTAGAACAACACCCTGGCTACTTTCCCATAAGACTGAACAGAGAGCCATGGAGCGTACCTCAGAACTGCCCTCAAGACCATTGCACCCCTGTGCACCCCTATAATCCAGCTGTTCCATTTGTAAGCATTATGCTGGAGAAATAACCATGGAGGTGGGTGTAGACAAGTACCAGAGGGGTCAACACACCGTTGTTGCTAACAGCAAAAAGGGGTGGTGACCCTAAATGTCCAGTACTATGTAGTAGTTTAAACTAGTTTTATAGAAAAAAACTAGCATGGGAAAATGCTTGTCATATAATGTTAATGTGAAAGAAGTTAGCAGATTATGAAACAATACATACAGTATATCTCAACAGTGTGTGCATGTGTGTTTAGTATGTAAAAGACTAAAGGACGTAAAATAAGAAATAACTGTCCTTTTCTTTTTTGTGTTCTCTATAAAATCCAAATTCTCTGGAATGAATATATCCTGCTTTCATAATCAGGAAAGTAAGTTTTATTTAAGTAACATTTTGTGTTATACCAAGTTTAAAATAAACTTTGTTTGAGTGAAGTCCCCTGCTACATTATTGCAGGTGCAGGTTTTGTTTCTTTTTTTGTTTAAATGAAACAAGTTAGGGAAGGAAAGAGAGAAAAGAGCTTCTAAGAATCAGAAGAGGTGTCAACAGTGTAAAAGGGACTTCAGAATGCCATTTTAAGGCACAAAGACACACACACGCACACACACTGAAGTGGGGATGGGGTGGGGACTGGCAGATGGAGATAAAGGGACAAAGTGAGACAAAGCAAGAAACAGAAAGACAGAGAGAGCTCCCGCTTTGGCCAGCAGGGCGGAGTGAGTCCCTCTTCTTCTCAGGCCTTGTCCCCTTGCCGAAGCACCGTGTGGCCTGCGAGACTGGCCTGGCTCTGCCTCAGGCAGTGTCCATGTAAAGCTGCCAGCCGTCTGTCCCTACGGTTAGACTTGCTCTCTAGAGTGATGATCTCTTGGTCCCTTTTTAAATATGCCACATGCTTGGACACCATGAGCTACTTCAGCATGAATTACACCGACATGCTCAGGACACCTGCCTCAAAGACACTGAGTTAAGGGGGAGAATAGATCTCAGGGTTCCTGGGCCTGAAAGCATCCACGGCAAGGTTACAACTCCCTTTAAAATCAGTAAACTTGTTAGAAAGGCAGCTGACTTGTGAGAAGGAAGAGCAAATGGGAGAGAGACTGGAGCAAGGCGGGGTGGGGGGGGCTCTGACGGGGCTGTGAGGCCTTCCAGAGTGACCCCTCCCTTCAAGACCTGGGGCTTCATTGCCCGCCCCCCACATGTGGCCAGAAGGTACTTACTTGCCTCTAAAGAACAGAACAGGGCAAGTGGGTGTGGGGTTCAGGGCGGGCGATTATTTTGAGCTGAGAACAGTCACTGTGCAGAGGTTCAGAGAGAACCTTTGACCTTCCCCCAAACTGCCTGAAAGACCTCACCACAGCAGACCTGGGTCTGTTCCGGAAGAACTGTCAGCAGGGACGCAGTGTAATCTGAACTAGGTGTGGCATTCAGGGAGGCACCTAGCAGGGCCATTTGGTCAAAGTCCTTGTCACTCTTGGTTGCTAGACGGCCCACAAACATTTGTTTACCAAATATTAACCTTTTTATCTCTCCCTGTGAATTGCTTTATTTCCGTTTGAAGTCCCACACCCAGCCTCCTTCTCCTTAGTCCAGAAGGACACATATATCTCATTTTTCCTTACTGTCTTTGGAATGTTTTATGCTTATGTTGTTGCAGAAAAATGATGAGGTCCGAGAGACTCAAGCAGCTCGCAGAGATCAGGGAGAACACAGCTTTATTATGCCGGCGGGCTCAGAGGGATTGTTCCCAAAGACTGAGCACTTACCGGGGTCGGGCACTTTGTTTTATAGGGTTAGGCCTCCAGGTTTGTGGGAGAAATCTGGCCGGGGTGCCGGGAGGCCCGTCCCTAGCAGCTGTGATCACTCAACGTTGTTTTGACGGGGAGACCTCTAACCATAGTGCCTGCGGGAGACATCTCCGATAAGGGGATGGAGGGAGACAGCTCCAATAAGGGGATGGAGCTCTTAGGGGGGGCTTGCCGGGGGAAAAAAACCGTTCCGACAATGTGAATTCCCCATATGTACATATTCAGCCTTGAGTTTTCCTGTTCATCTGCTTTGCAGCAACTCTCCCAGCCCCAGTCAAGCTGTCGGGTGACCAATGATGGCAACCATGGCCGACAGCTTGACCTGTAAGATACCCTGAGCTAGAACCCCCCAGCAAAGCCATCCTGGGCTCCCAGCCCCTGGAGACTGTGAGATAACATTTGCTGTTTCAAACACCACACTTGGGGCAAATTGTTGCACTGACAAATGACACCGGGAATGAAGCAGACCCGTTGGCACCCCCATAATAAAGGCCTCACAATGTCCCCCGGCCTCACCTTTCCCAACCTAAAGCTTAACAGTAGGTCATCCCCCTGCGGCTTGAGCTCGGAATGGCCCCTGTCCCAGTTCCCTGTTTTAGAAAATGGCCCTGAAACTTCTGATTAATACCCTCAGGCTTATTGATCACAATCTCTGTGGCCCAGCCTTCTTTCCAGGCGACTCCTGTCATTGTTCCTGGGTAGCTGACGCCAAGGGAGAACCAGCTACCACAGGGAAGGCTCCATGCAGACCCCCAGAACCCTCACGTAGCCCCCGGAGGCACACCCAGATGTTCCCTGAAATACGCTGAGCCAGTCTGAGACTATGAGGCAGTTTTTGAAGGTGTTAACCCGCTGCCTTCTCAGACAACCCGTGCTCTGACAATAAACACTTGTCCTATGGAGCAACTCCTGTGTGGGTCTATTGGCTGAGCGGTGCAGTCAGCGCAAGCCCTGGACTCAGTTGCCCTCTGGTTTCAGGAAGGAGGGGAGAAAGCATGAGGCTGAGGATGGGCACTAATGCCTTTCTCCTGATCTCAGGTTCACTTCCTCCCCACCCCCATGCCTGTGCTGTGCTCAGGGAAGACGCCAAAGGGAAGAAAGTTCGAGATGTCATATGGGAGCCTAACACAGCCCCAGCCCGCCTGCTGCGAACAAGACTGGGGTCCCAATGATTAAAGCTGCAGAGGTGGTGGTGGGGTTCCATTTATTCATTCAACATATGTGCACTGAGCACAGATACCCACCCTGCGTGCTCCCCTGGGGAGGCAAGAAGGGCCCCCCGACCTGTCCTTTGGCCTTGACAGGCTGCTATGTGAAAGCCGAGTCCATTCCTCCTGTGTCTGGTCACGAACATACAAGAATCCACAGATTTAAGGGCGGAAGTCTCAACAGCTGGCTCTTCCTTTGTTCAAACGGGGCTCTCCAACAGTCGGAAGGCCAGCTGCTTTGTTTTCTAGAACCAATGTCAGTCGCGTTTTGGAGGCAGAGACACTTCCAAGGACTCAATGGCAGAAACAGCCAGCTCCCAGCCTTCTCTTCCCACCACACTAGTCACCTTCTCTTCCCACCACAGCCCAGGGGCACCACAGGCTCCATGGGGGTCTGGCAGGAAACACCCTCCCAGCCCGCCCGGTCTGTGCAGCTCTCACTGAGTTTCAGTTCCAGGCCCTGCTGGGCAGAAGCTGAAGCCGGCAGGGAGTTCTGTGGGCACAGCACCACCTGCTCAGCGGGCACTGTGAGCCGCAGCTGTTCTTTCTGCCTCTCCGTCCCAGATCGAGTGTCAAGACAAGGTTTACGTACATCTTGGCGAACAAATCAAGATGCCCACTCCACTTTCCACCTTCTCTGCCTGGTTCCCAGTTCTGGCTCCGTCACCCTGTCACCGTCACTCCCTCCCTCAGCTTCTTCCCCTCTCGTCCCTCTGCAGCTGCTATGGGACCTTGGCTTCCTCCCTGTACGTGCTCCTGCCTTGGTGGTTGATAGGACGGAGCCGCATGCCCATGGCGTTCCAGGGAACACCTGCCAGCCCACCTGAGCTGTGAAGTGCACTGGTCACCAGTGGCAGCACCTGTCATACTCATGTGACGTTGGAGACTAGAAATATTGCTGTTGCCCCAAACAGCTCCTCACTGATATTGTGACAACAGAGGAGCGACCCCTGGCTGTTGCTCCAGCAGGAGGAACATTTCCCTTCATTTCTTAGCAGTGACAGCCACTGTGTGACGAGGTGTGTGTGGGGGGGAAGGGGGGTAAGGAGGGAGGCCCCATGATACACCTGTTACTCCCCCAAACCTTCAGCTTTCTGGGACCGCTCATGCCATTCAGGTCCAACCAGAGGATGTCACCTGTAAGTCCTACAAGTAACAGGGTTTCTGATATCAGCCCTTTGGCTGGGATAGAGCTTCCCACAGACAAGGCCACTTGTGGTAACAGCCATGCCACTTTCACAAATGACCACAGTGCTTTCTTGAAGCTTCACAAAACTACATTAGAATCAGCTTCTGTAACCAGTGCCTTTAGAACCCAAACAATCTGTCCAGCCCACTAGCTCTCGAGAGCCCAGAGTTCATGGACAGAAGTCAGCAGATACTAAGCTATGGCAGCTCGAGAGGAGCCAGCCATCTCAGTAACTTGGAGATTGGTAAGAAATAGAAAAGGGGCTCCCTGAGCCCCACCTGTGAAGTAGACCGGAAGCAGTCCCAGGTTTGAGGTAAACCTCTCCTGTCTGCGTTGTCAGGCTGTCCAATAGGTGACAGTGGCCTGACCACCCACACAGGTGAGTCTAGAAGCAAGACCCGAGAAATGGAGCAAAGACTAGGTGCTTTTCTACACCAAAGAGCATTGTTACAGTTTTAGTGCATCCATTCCAGAAACAAAAAAGGAGTGATTATGCCACTCCTATGCCAGCATTGCTGTGTGTTGGGCTGCCAAAGGGAGCACCAAGGGTTCCTGCCCTTAAGGAACTGACTGTGTGCTCCGGACAAACATTACAGGACCACCACAGACAATAGGAACACCTGCTTTGTGGAGGAGGTGACATTTAAGTTGGACTTTGAAGGATGAGTAGGAGATTGCCAGGAATAGAAAAGGGGAACAAAATGACAGAGAGATGAATGGGTGTGAGGTGTTCAGAGGAGTCTGTGGGGTGACCAGACAGAATGGGGGGTTGCTAGTGAGTGAGGTTACAAAGGGAAGGTGATGAACGCTTTTCTGTGCCGCAGAGAAGCTGTGTCCCACCTTTTCCAATAGTCTGGCATTTAGTCTGACATAAAACAAAGACCTGACGCTTAGCTACCCTGGCGTTATGTGTCACCTGATCGCTTCGAGATGAAAAGTGGCTTTCTTAACTCATTTCTTTTCTCTTTTTTAACCTCCAGCGAATACTTTAACCACCATAATTTGTTGTTCTTTCTTACTCTGACATGAAGTCAGTTAACAATGGGATAACTCATTTCTTTATTTCTTAATGTTGCCCTTTTGAAGGTTTTTAGGTTTTATAAAATTCTGAATACTTTTGGCTGTTGTTACTCAGGGAAAACCTGAGGGCACAGCAGAGAGGCTAGTTTCCTGAGGACAAAAGAGCCTGTGTTAGATCTAAAAACTCAGAATCAGACCCTGAGCTTCATTCTGTGTTAATGAAGAAGCCCTATGGCCCAGCATCCATGCAGCCCCCTAAGTCCCCCCACAAAGCTGACATATAACCACTCGATAAATAGTAAGGAATGCACTGCTGATTATCTCCTCTCTCCCTCTCTCCGCTCATACCAGAGGATTTAAACACCAGCTATCCACTCAAGCCTCCAATACAGTATTTATTTCTCTGGCTGATCTCTCTAGACTCATTTGTCCAGCCGATACCCCACTCACCTCACAAATCTGATTGCTGTGCCCTCCTGTGACCCTGCCCCACAGGCTCAGGTAACATGAGACCCCCCCACCAAATGCCAGCTCAGTCCCCTCCCCTTGAACCCGGAGTCCCTCAGGCAAGAGCGGACAGTGGAGAGGAGGCTGCAGGGCTTCTGGGTAAGGGTGTAAAATGCACCTGCTTCCACCTCGCTTCTCCTCTGGGAGGCACAGGCTTGGGGCCCTGCCACCCACCAGCCACATGGAGAGGCAAGGTGACAGTCCAGGTGGGGGCCCGGCCCACAGCCCACAGCCAGCATCCAGTGCAGACGTGAGGTTGAGCCGCCCCAACTAACATCATCTGTAGCCACGAAGTCCCCTCTGAGCTCGGCCATAGTGCAGATTTGTGAGCATAGCTAATGAGTGCGGACGTTTAAGCCCCTGTGTTTGGGAGAGCTTATTAGTCAGCAGCAGATCATCAGAACTCCCAAACCTGCTTCTCCTGCCATCTTCTCTTTCTCAGATAATAGAACCATAGTTTATCCCGCTGCTCCACCAAAAACCCAACGCGTTTTCCTCTCACATCCCAGTCGCATCTCTCATCATGTCCAGTTGACCGCACCCAGAACCGTCCACTCCCCACCACTTCACAGCCCCCAGAAGCTGCCATCGGCTCTCAGGTTGCGGCCACAGTTGCCTCACTGCCTCCCAGCTAGGCCCTGTGGTCTGTCACCTGTTCTCACACAGCCACTAGCGGCGCGGTGCCTCCGTGAGTCTCGCTCAGAGGGAAAGCCAAACTCTGGCAGTGGCTCACAAAACCCCACTCCGCCCTCAGCCGTTGTGCACTCAGTGTTCCTGTGGCCCTCTGGCCTCCTGCCACTGTCCCCACGTGCCCAGGACAGTCCCATATCACGGTCTTTCCCTTGCTCAGTCTCCCCCTAGAGGGCTCTCCCCAGATATTCATAGGGTCTGCTCCCTCTCCCTTCAGGTCTCTGCTCAAACGTCCTTATCGAAGAAACCCACCACTCTACGAGGAAGGGCCCCGCTACCTGTGCCATCCCTACCCCACACGCTGGATGCCATCTGTTCTTCCAGTATACATGTCACTCCTGACATGTGACATAGTTACTTAACTTACTGATTTGCTCATGTTCTTCCACAAGCAAGTGTGCTTCATGGGGGCAGGAGCTTTGCTTTGCTTACTGCTGCGTCCCCAGGAACCGGAACAGAATGTAGGATTAATTAGCATATATTGAATATTATCTAGCCAGGTGAATGAATAAATGAGTGAATGAATGAATGAATGAATTACTTTGAAACTTCTGCCAAAGGGCGCTGTCAACACAGAGGTGAGTGATTCAGCAGAGCCCCCCACCTTTGTTTCTGTTCCGTTAGCATGGATTTTTTAAGTGGACCACTTTAAAAGAGAGTCCACCAACAAGCTCATGACTGTGGGGTTTTCCTCCCCTGAATTCCTGAGTCTTCCACCTCCAGGCTTCCTGACTGTTCTCAGACACAGCAGGTCTACACAGCAAGCACAGCTGCTCCACAGAACCGGACGTTTGTGAATATAACCTTGATGGAGGTCACCTTTGCAGTGCGACAGTGACCACCGGGACAACCTGCTTCCTGTGCTCAGTACAGGCTGTGTGTGTCAAGAAAGAAGTCACACTTTACTGAGAGCTTATCTTATCGCAGACCATTATTCCTCTGACTACTGGGAGACCTCTTAAATCACATAAGTAGTTCGTACACCTTATAGAAAAACCAGAAAACATAAAGAAAAAAGAAAAAAATTCGAAATCCTATGCAGAGACAACAACCATCACTATTTTGATGAGTATCCTTTGCCGTTTTTGTCAATATATTCATATGCATATTTACATTTTTTTCCTCATTAAAATGGAACCATACAAAACAACTGCTTGAAGTCTGTTTGCAAACTGCTTTTCCCCTTCACATGCAGGAAGATTTCAAAGACCAGCTGGGCCTTCACATGTCCCCACTCCTCCCTGTGGGGATGCGAGCCCCGGTACCTGGCTTCTGGTCCTCACTCAGCAGAGCATTAAATGACACATTTTAATTTGCAGAGGTTTTCCCCTTTCTGTTAAAATGTGACAAATAGCTATAATAGCAAGGCACAGATAAGTGCAGTGCCTTCTACCTTTGGGTGATAAAATGTTAAAGACTAGAAAATGGCAGAGCATTTCCGGTGTGGCATTGCCCTTCCACCCTGGGCTTATTAGACTATACACTGCTGAAGCCTTGGGGACTGTCACGGGGACTTGCTAGATTTATTCAAAAGCTGTGTGCCCTACATACAGCTAGTTGGGCATTCTTACAAAAATGTCATTCACTCACTCACTCAACAAATAAGCATCGAACACCCATCCTGTGCCAAGCGCCAAGGAGAAGTGGGTTAGACATGCCTGACACCTGCCTTCAAGGAACTCAGTCTCGTGGGAGTGGGTAGGTGTGGGAGTGGTTAGGTGTGTCAGTGGGCACTACGGCACAACCTGGGGATGGTTCTGGAAGATGTGAAGGGCTTCTAGGAAGCCATGATGGGGCTGCCAGCTGTGACTGGGGCATCCACGGAATGCTTCATAGAAGAAGCCACACCTGAGTCTTGAAGAAGGAACAGGATACAAGACCACAATGATGAGAGGGGAAGGTTGGGGAAGGGAAGCAGTGAGGCGGGAGAAGGGATTGTAAGGAGGAGAAAGCACACAGCATGTCTGGGAAGTCCGAGGCATTTGTGGCCCCACAGCCCGACTGTGCAGTGTGACCAGCAGCAATCAGGACATGGCAGAGAGCGGGGTGGGGAGCCTGACAGAGGGACACCCCTTTACAGCCAGAAGAGACCCGTCTCCATCCAAACTTAGTCTCGGTGGGGGCCGTGGACCAACTATGTCTCTTCTCTGAGATCTTCTTCATCTCCAGAACAGGAGCAATAAAACTAGCTCCTTGCAGTGTTCTTCTGAGGATTGAAAAGAAGACTCTTCATACAACATTGCTGTTAAAGTCAGGGTCAGATCATGACATGCTAAAGAGATTTTTATCCCATGGCAACAGGAGTCATGGAAGGATTTTAAACCCGGAGTTACAGAAATAGATTTGGGTTTTACTGAGCTCCTGTGGACTAGTGGCACTTAACCATGGAGCCTCTCGAAATTCTATCAAGGATATTTGATGTAGACGCTTGTGCGTGCTCTACTGGAGGGAGGGGCCCTAGATCTCTAGAGCCCATAACAGTGAGTCAGTGCCCCCATAACGGTCAAGACCCACTTCTGGGGGGAAGAGCATGCTGATGCACACAGTAGAGCAGGTGGCAGGAATGAGCACAGGCCATGTCATGAAACACTCAAGCAGACCCTTGGAGAGGACCGCATAGGAAGGAACTGAGGCCTCCTGCCCACAACCCTGTGAGAGTGTCATTGTGGAGTGGCCCTAGTCCCACTCTGAACTTCAGATGACACAGCCCCAGCCAAGTTCTTGACTGCAACCTCCTGGTTCCTGACCCACAGAGATTGTGCAAAGTAATAAATGTTCACTGTTTTAAGGCACTGAGTTTGGGGTAATTTGTTGCAGAGCAATAAATGGCTGCTCCCTTTAATTTATGCCAACTCCATGCCTTGGCACCACTGCCTTTGGCTCATTTGAGAATAAGTTTCCATGATATTCCCACACGTGGACCCAAACACCCTGACCTCAGAGCCCAGCTCTTAGCCGCCACCCCCATCTTCCTTTGCATAATGGCATAGCATTTGCATAGTGCCCTGAGGTTAACAAAATGTGTTTACACACACGCTCACATGCCTCCTCACAGGAACCTCTGGCCAGGGGAGACTTACTGCTACCAGTGAAGACTTGTCTCCACCGTGTAGTTAGTGAAATCGAGGCTCAGAGAAGTTGAGTGATTTGTCCAGCGTCCCACAGGGAGTAAGTAGGAGCTGTGACTCTGACCCCAAAGCCCAGACTTTCTGTATTAGTTTCCTGAATTTCCATAATGAGTGGGATAGCTGAAAAGAGTAGGAATTTATTCTTTCACAGTTCCAGGGGCTTGAGTCCAAAATAAAGTGTCAGCAAAGCTGGTTCCTTCTGAGTCTCTGAAGGATAGTCTGCACACCCCCTCTCCAGCTGCAGTGTAGCTGGCGACCTTGCATGTTCTTGGCTGTGGTTGCCTCTAGTCTCTGCCTCCATCATCATTGCAGCCGCCTCCCCAAGTGTCCCTGTCCTTTCTGACAGGGTGCCAGGCACGTTTTATGGGCCCACTCTAATGACCTGATCTCAGCTGAATTACACATTTCACCCGGCTGGTGGACGCAAATGGCGTTGGCTACGGCTCGGGCCCAAATACAATGCTGATGACAAAGACTTCGTTTCAAATAAGTCACGTTCACAGGCACCAGGGGTTAGGACTTCAACATGACTTTGAGGGGGGCACAAATTAACACACAACACTTTTATAAATTACATTCTTCCAAAGTAGACAATCCACAGAGATCATCGGACTGGGCCCAAATTGGGGTTCTTGGGACTGTCCTTGCCCGCGTCTTGCTTTGCCACGAAGGGCATCCTGGAGAGTACATCCAAGTGCCCAACAGGGGGCACTACGTGACCAGAAAATAACAAAACTACCTGTGGTTTTTATTAAATTCCTTAATAAATTTATTTTTTAACTTTATTTCTTTAGTTAGGATTTTAAAATTTGATAGAGGGATTCAAGCATTTCCTCATTTATGAGCAGTTTTACGTCTCGTTGTTCCCCCGTACGAGGGACCTGGAGCTGCCTTGTGCTGGTAGATTCCTCAAGGGGAGGGAGCTTCTAGCCTCCAGGACTGGGGCGTAAGTTTCTGTGGTTTAAGTCACTCAGTCCATGGCGCTTTATCCCTGGCAGACGGAGACAGGTAGAATGGGCAAACACTACAGTGTTCCATCGCACGTTTGCCAGTCTAGACTGCACCATTCCAGGTAAAGGACGAGGGATTCTAGTGCCTCCGACACGGACCCCTCTCTCTTGTGAAGTCACCAGTAAACCCAGGAAGCTCCTGTCTCATCCGTCCTCCATGTAAAACACATTTCACCCGGCTGGTGGGCGGAAGTGGCGTTGGCTACTGCTGGGGCCCAAATAAAATGCTGATGACCGGCACAAACGAAGGCGTTTGAAACGGGGAGGACAGACTGCAGAGGCAGGAGTTGGTGGGTGCCCTTTGCAGCGGGAAAATCTACACCCCAGTCCCATGGAGCACATTACATTTTCCCATGTGACAGTCAATAATCCTCCATCAAAACTTCTTAAAAATCAGCTTAGAAAGGATGGCAAAAGAGCATGAGAGAACTTTTGAGGGTGATATAGAAGTTTCATGTCATGATAGTTGTGGTTGTTTGTTACACGATTATGTATAATTTGCCAAAATTTATTGAATTATACACTTAGAATTGGTGAATTTTGTTGCATGTAAATTGTACCTTAATAAAGCTGATTACAGGTTTTTTAAAAAAACTGCCCATGAAGAAAATTCTGGTTAAAAGTGTTTGGTTTGATGGTGATTAGGGAGAAAATTCAAAAGGAAAGAAAAAATGAACACTTGTTTTGCAAACAATCTTTTTAACAACCATCAGGCTAAAAAATAGGCCATTTGATTTGAAACGCAATATGGAAAAGAAATATAAAAATAAAAGAAAGATAATTCTATGGTATTTTTAATCAGGAAATAGGAGAAAAAAACAAGTGTGTTTTCATATCCTCAGTCACATAGTTAATCTGATATGTGAAATATAAAAAGAAAAGAGGAACCAGAAAATCCTCTTTGTCTGAATACAGAACAAAAATTCAGAGGATTCACGAATAATGCCCAAGTATAAACGCTGTTGAATGCAGAATAAGCAGAGAAATGCTCCCATTAGAATTAATGGGAGATTTGCTGGCAACTTTCGAAGGAAAAGATGAAGGTGGGGAATGGCGGTGTCTCTGAGCTGAGACACATGTCCCCAGCCCTGGCCCTGACTTAACACTGTTCCCT
Organism: Rhinolophus sinicus; assembly: GCF_057876585.1. Lineage (NCBI taxonomy): Eukaryota > Metazoa > Chordata > Mammalia > Chiroptera > Rhinolophidae > Rhinolophus > Rhinolophus sinicus. The sequence goes on from NC_142506.1 coordinate 42,623,047, forward strand.
TGGAGCATTTGCAGCACACCCCTGTCAGGTAGACAGAGGTTGCTGTGCTTCTAGGTGCAAAGATAAATGCAAAGACTTGAGTCCAGAGCTGGAGACCTAGAGGTTAACTTCAGTGTGATTTTTCTATCTCAGAGCAAGCCTGCGTTGACACTTATCTTACACAAGTGCCCTGGAAATTTCTGCTCCCATAAGCACTTCCTCACTCACGTCTCCATCCTCATTTACCATCTAGTGCAGTAGCGAACCCTGGTTTGATGACATCTGGACTGAAGGGAGGATGAGGAGAGTGACCTTGTCAGGTGTTGTGAGGATCAAGGGAAGTGGCATAAAGCACCTAGAGCAGGGCTGGGCTGGAAAGGATGTCATTGTCTTCATGTTCCCTCACATTAAACAATTTGTTGCCTTTTGAAGTCACACCTCTGTGTTTTCCATGTTTTTATACTGGATTTTTTTCCCTCCTCATACACATTTTAGATGATACGAGAGGTGTCTACTTTAATTGGGCTTTAGAGAAAAATCCCAACATTGATACATTCTAACCATGAGGACTAGGGCAAAATGTGTAAGCCATCGAGAACTTTGATCCTCATCTGCAAAATGGGATAATACCTACTTCATGAGCTTGTTGTAAGGTTTTATAATACATGCAAAGCACTGAGCACACTTAGTGTTTATTAAGTACTTGGTACATTACACCAACATTAGATGATACTTTTAAATGATTTTATTACAGCCTTTCCACAATTACATGGTGACATACAAAAGATCAACTTTCAAATTTGCCATAAATCAACAAGTTTTACCATAAAACTTCTAGAAGAAAATGTAGGAAGAAAGTTACAGACATTATCCAGAGTAAGATTTTTACTGATATATCCCCTTGGGCAAGGGAAGTAAGAGAAAAAATAAAATGTGGGATTACATCAAACTAAAAAGTTTTTTTCACTGCAAAGGAAACCATCAATAAAACAAAAATGGATCCTACTGCATGGGAGAAGATATTTGCCAATGATATATTTGATAAGGGGTTAATATCCAAAATTTATAAAAAAACTCACTCAACTCAACTCAAAAAAAAACAAACTACCCAAATTAAAAAATGGGCAGAGGACATGAAGACACGTTTTTCTAAAGATGACATACAGATGGCAACCAGACATATGAAAAAATGCTCAACCTCACTAATCACTAGAGAAATGCAAATAAAAACCACAATGAGATATCACCTCACCCCAGTCAAAATGGCTATCATCAATAAATCGACAAACAACAAATGATGGCGAGGATGTGGAGAAAAGGGAACCCTCGTGCACTGTTGGTGGGATTGCAGATTGGTGCAGAAAACAGTACGGAGGTAGCTCAAAAAACTGAGAATGGAACTACCATATGACCCAGCAATTCCACTCCTAAATATCTATCCAAAAAAATCCAAAACTCTAATTCGAAAAAATTTATGCACCCCTATATTTATTGCAGCACTATACACAATAGCCAAGACATGGAAATGCCCATCAGTAGACAACTAGATTAAGAAACTGTGGTACATTTATACAATGGAGTATTACACAGCCATTAAAGAAGGATGAAATCTTACCATTTGCAGCAATAGGGATTGACCTAGAGAACATTATGCTAAGTGAAATAAGTCAGACAGAGAAAGACAATTACCATGTGATCTCACTTATATGTGGAATCTAAAGAAAAGAATAAATGAATGAACTAATCAGAAACAGACTCAGAGACATAAAGGAAAAACTGAGGGTTGCTAGATGGGAGGCAGGGTGGGGATAAGGGGAAGGTGAGGGGATTAGAAAGCACAGTCAGTAACCACAAGATGCCCACAAGGATACGAAAGTCAATTTGGGGAAGGTAATCAATAATGTTGTAAAGATTTTGTAGGATATCCGAAGGACACTTGTCTCATTAGGGAGACTACATCAGGGATGATGTAGATGCCTGATCACTGCACTGTACACCTGAAGCTGAAGCTGAACAATAATGAATGTCAACTATAATTTTAATATATATATTTACAAGTGGAGTACAGCATTAGGAATAGAAACAACGGAAATGTAACGGCTGTGTGCTATATCAGAGGGGTAGTAGATGGGGAGGGTTATCACTGTGAGGGATATAAATGATAAATATATTACATTGTTTTGTATACCTGAAACTAATACAAAAATAAAATAAAATAAATCAACAAGTTTGAAATTAAGTTCATTACATTAAATTAAATCCATATTAAACAGAGAGCTACTGAGTTTTATTTTATTCATTAAACAACTATTTAATTATTGAGAGTTTACTATGTGCCAAATACCATTTTAGACATGGGGGTAGAGAAGAGAATAAGACAGATACAACCCTTTCCCTCATAGACTTTAAAATCTAAATGGGAGCAGACAATATAAAAATAATCAATATATGTGTTAGAAGGTGTTTAATGCTGTGGAGTGGGGGGACCCAAAGTAGGGGGTGTATAAAGTTCTGGGAAGGAGAAGGGCTGCCATTTCATATCTGAGTGGGAATGCCTCATTAATGAGATGCCATATAAACAGAAAACAGAAAGGCTGAGGGCAGTACCATGTAGATACCTGAGACAAGAGCATTCCAGAGAGCATTCCAGGCAGACAAAAAAGCATGTGCAGAGGCCCTGAGGCCAAAACCTGCTTCGTGTGTTCAAAACACAACAAGAAGGCCAAGACACAACCAGAGCCGAGTGATACATATATGTCTCACTAAACAAGTAAACTTCTAAATGTCTGGCATCCAATCAAAACTTACCTGACATGTAAAGTAGGGAAATACTTCATAATGAGGAGAAAAGGCAATCATTAGGAACTGACTCAGGAATTACTGATTATAATAATTAGTAGAAAATGACATTAAAACCATTATTACAACATATTCCATACGTTCAAGAAGGTAGAGAAGAGATTAAGTACTGAGCATGATATACATATACACAATTGAACTTCTAGAAATGAAATTACAATGTCTGAAAGGGAAAATACACTGGATGAGATTATCAGCAGATTAAATATTGCAGAAAAGATTAGTGAACTTAAAGACAGCAATAGAAACCATCCAACACGAAACACAGAGACTGGCAAGAAATGAACAGACCGTCAGTTAGCTATGGGACAAATTCATGTGGCCTGACATGACAAAAACCATAATGAAAATCACACCGAAGCAAGCATAGCACATTGTAACCAAACTACTCAAACTAGTGATAAACATATCTTAAAAACAGTCAAAGATGCACTGCCTACAAAGGAATAAAGCTAAAAATGGCAGTAGACTTCTTATCAGAAACAATATAAGCCAGAAAATGCTGTATTAAGGGAACAAAAATAAAACTATTAACTTAGAAATCTAAACTTAGCAGAAGTATCACTCAAAAACAAGTGCAATACCCTTTATAGCTATACAAAAGCTGCAGAAGTCTTTGCCAGCTGACCTGCACTTCAAGGTCTGCTACCAGAAGTCCTTTGGACAAAAGGGAAATGATATCATGTGGGATGCTGGGTCCACATGAGGGACTGAGGAGTCCTAGACATGGTAACTTTGTGGGTTTGTGGGTAAATATGTAATACTTGTTCTTATTGCTTAAATCTATTTAAAAGAAAATGTGGTCTATGCATACAGTGGAATGCTATTCAGCCTTAAACAAGGAAAGCAATTCTGACATAGGCTACAACATGGATAAACCTGGAGGACATTATATTGTGTGAAATAAACCAGTCACATAAGGACAAGTATTGTGGTATTTCATTCATATGAGCTACCTAGAATCGTCAAATCCACAGAGAGACAAATTAGAAGGGTGGTTGCCAGGGGTTGGGGGAGGAAAGATGGAGAGTTAGTGCTTAATGGGGACAGAGTTTCAGTTTTGCAAGATGAAGAGTTCCCATAGGTGGATGGTGGTGATGGTCGCACAACAATGTGAATACATTGTCCTCTCTTATCAGCAGGGACACATTCCAAGACCCCCAGTGGATGCCTGAAACCACAGATGGTACCAAACCCTGGATATACTATGTTTTTTCCCTATGTGTAATCACTTTTTCAATAAACAGCAGCATTTTCCGGCTTCTCTTTGGCAAATCTGAATTGCCAGCATCACTGTGCTTGTACTTTGGGTCCATCGTTCAATAAAATGAGGGTGACTTGAACACAAGCTCTGCAATACTACAACAGTCGCCTGAAACTGAGGTGGCTACTAAGAGGAGGGGAACATCTATAGCGTGGAGATACCGGAGGAAGAAATGATTCATGGGTGGGATGTAGCAGGATGGCGCGAGATTTCATTGCATTACTCAGAACGGCTTGTAATTTAAAACCTATGAATTGTTTGTTTCTGGAATTTTCCATTTAATGTTTTTGGACTAGGGTTGCCTGTGGGTCACTGAACCCATGGATAGGGAGAAACCACTGTATATTTAATGCCACTGAACTGTACATTTAAAGATGGTTGCGATGGTAAATTTTATGTTATGTGCACTTGACCACTATTTTTAAAAGGGAGAAAATTGGCTGCTTAGAGCAGAAATAAGAATGACATATGTGTGGTGTACAACAAATGTGGAAGTAGGACCTCCACAGCACAGTTAGAGGGCGGGTGGAGGAGAACTGCTGTGCCATTCTTATTCTCCACGTGAGATGGCATCGCACCTGCAGGTGGGCTGTGATCACTTAGAGACCTGCACTAGAAACCCTAACACAAGCACTGAGATAATCTCACAAGAACTTATTCCTAATGAGCAATGAAGAAGGTAAAACAGAATCGCAAAAAGTGCTCCTGCCCATTGAAAAGGCCTAGGAGTAGTGACACCTCTGTAGCAGTGAGCACAGGTGTACACATACATAAAAATTATCAAAGTGTATACTTTAAATATGTGTAGCTGTCTCAGGTATGCTTCCATACAGTTGTTTGGAATAAAAGCGGAGTGAGCTGCTTGGATGGGTGAAAATCTCCCATGATGGTCATCGTGTCTTTCCACATGCCTCTACCTTCTTGCCTTCTAGAACACAACAATAGCGCACTCCCTGTTCTCTTTGAAGTTAGGTGTGGCCACGTCACTTGCTTTGGCCAATAAATTTTAAAGGGAAAGGAATCTATCAACTCCTGATGGGACCTTCATGAGCTAATGCACAACTGATGTCATTTCCCTCTCCTGCCTGAGTGATGGTGGGAGCGTGTGTTTACAGAACCCCTGGGTCATCCTGGGTCTCCACGCGGCCACAGGGAGCTGAGTGTCTCTGCCAACGTGAGCAGGACAGGAGTCGAGTGAGAGAAACTTCATGGGTTAGTCACAGGCACATCGGGAGGTCTTTGTTACTGCAACTAATTTAGCCCATCCTGACAGAATGTTTCCTAACAGACACATCCAGCTACAGAGGTCGTTTTGTTTGGCACTGGAATGCAAACTGGCCCAGCCACCTCTGAGGTCTCTTCCAACTTGAAGACATGAGTTATATGTCACAGGTGTCACCACCTGGGTGTTTAAATGAGGTCAGTTTTTCAAGCCTCCACGTACCTGTGTGGAACTTGACTTCTTCTGAAAGTAACACCAGATATTTCTGAGTCCCTAAATATTCCAACAGACACACACGTTGGCTCAGCGTCCAAGGAAAGTCACCACAGAGACTGTGACCAGTGCCCTCTACCAAGCCTAGCTCTGTCAAGGATGCCATGTCCCTTTGTTCCCAAAGCCACTGCTGCCCGAAATGTCAGGATGCTGCTGGATTCTCATCCCTAGGCCTTTTAGGGTCCCCTCAGGGAACGGGGCTACTACTGTTCTAGGTCCAACTATGGGTGTTCCCAGGCCTCTTCAGTTATTGTCCATCAGTCCCCACTGGTCCCTCCAGATACCACTGTCCACACCCACGTGACCCTCTGCTAGTCCTGGGGAACAGGAATCCTTGTGAGGCTGGCTCCATGAGGCATTGCCAGAGAGCAAGAAGGACAGTGTCAGCTACTTAGCAGCAGGTGGGATCTATTTTGGAAGAAATGCTTCTCCCTTCGTTTCCCTGAGACAAATCTCCGATGTGCCTAGGCTTTTGGAAACCTGCTTTTACTCTTTCACAAACCTCCCTTGAAGAGAAAGGAGTAAATAATTGAAGAAAAACACAGATGAGTTTTGCTGTAAGTTTTCTTTCCCCACAGTACCTCAGAAAGAAAGTACTACCCAAGATTAATTAAATTTATTTTCTCTCAAAGATCCCAAGTTACCGAGATGCAAAGAATTTTTCACTTCACCGGCCCCGCCCGGCTCCCCGCCCGGCTCCCCGCCCCGCCCGGTGCAGGGCTGCGTGCGCATGCGCGTCCTCGGGCGGGGACCGGGCCTGGTGCGCCTGCGCGGAGCGGCAGTCTGGCGGGGGCCGCAGCCGCGGGGTGGCGGGCGGTTGTTTTAGAGACCGCGCGGGCCCCTCGGTCCTCCGGACCCCGCCCCACGCCGCTGCCCACCGAGCCGGACGATCCCCCGACGACCCCGGGACGACCACGCCCGGCGCCTGCCGCTGGCCGGGCCGGAGCTGCGCCTGGACCCGCGAGAGGCGGTGCCGCCCCGAGATGTCGCAGACGGCCATGTCGGAGACCTACGGTACCGGGCGCAGGGCCGGGGGCGGGCGGGCGGTGCGTCCCGGTCCAGGCCTCCTGCCGCGCTGACGCCCCGGGTTCCTCTGAGCGCGGTCTGGTCTCCGTAGCGCGGGGTTTGGGAAGGCGGCTCGCGGCTGTTCCATCTGCGGCATTGTCCCCAGCGAGGGACGTGACGGGCTCGGGCAACGCCTGCGGCCCCGTTGGACCTTTGCTGCCTTGGAGCCCCCTCCTGCACGGGGTCACGGGGGGGGGGCCGGTTCTCAGAGCGGCTCTCCGGGGCGTGTGCCCCGCTCGTGTCCCCTCGGGTTCAGCGCCTTCTGGTTGCGCTGTGGCGTTGACATTGTCTCCAGACCGCGGGCACCTCGCGAGCAGAGCACCGGGGCCCGCGTTGGAGCGCCGCTGCTCCCGTCAGCGCCCACACCTGCAGGCGCCCAGCACATACCTTTTGAATAAACCAAAGCCTTCTGGATTCATACACGGTTTTCGTTTCGGTGTGAGGCCTGCGCGGTAGAAGTAAACTGCACGGTGTACGCGCCCGTCCTGTCGGGGCTGAGCGCTGGCGCGGTCTAGTCGCCCGTTCAGACGTGTGCATTCAAGTTGAGGCCGATTTGGAGTTTTGCAGCCCAGGGAGAGGCTCGGATTCAAAAGTGTGTACCTCAGGTCAGATCACTTTTGTCTCCGTTGGTGCTGTCACGCTGCTCCTTTCCCCTCAGCAAGTGTGTGTGCACGAGCGTGCGGAGCCGCGCTGGAGCAGGCTGGTCTCCCACAGCGTGCGGTCTAGTTGGGGATTCACTGCGGACCTGCTTATGCCACTGATGAGTGACTAGTTAAAACCCCTGGCAGGAGTTCCGAAGCCTGTGGTCTGTGAAAGTATGTGAGAAAGAAACCTAACCCAGGCTGGGGGCCAGGGGACGGCAGCACAGAACGTGCCCAGGCCCAGGCCGGGAGGGAGATGCAGTTCCAATGAGAGAATGTGGTTTGGGCCCCACAGCCCTTGGGAGAGCCGTGAGGGCGAGGCACAGAGGACCTCGTGCGAGGACGTGGTCTTGCTCCCGAGAGCGGTGGGTGGGTCAGTGCATTTGCTCCATGTCCTGCAACTCCTGTGAGTGGTACATGCGTGGTGACACTGGGGGGCAGGGCAGCAGGTCTGTCCCTAGAAGGCTTTGGAGATCCTCCAGGAAGTCGCTGGCTTCATAAGGACCAGTGTTGTCAGAGCTGCAAATGCTACAGTACGTCACATCCCGTCACATCCCCGTGGTCCATAGAGAATTTCGTAAAGAAAATGTTTCTCTAGCAATGTTTGATTATACTTTTGCTTTTCTTTATTTTCAAGTGCTCCTAACCCCCACACTCCTCTTTAACCTGGATAAGGAGCACAAGAAAGGGGTGAAAAGTCCAAATAAGAAAAGCCAGTGGGGTTATGAATTAATAAGAAATGAGTGGAAGAGTTCATTTCTCTTATATGAGAGGATAACCTTGATAAGATGGAGCATGCCTATGGTATCTCTGCTTCCCATCAGACAGTTAATTGAACTCTTGAGCATCACGGTAACTGATTAAATTGGATCCTAAGGCTTTGACCATTAGTATTCTTATTTCATGGTAACTTCCAAACATGTTTTTACTTTTTACCAACAGAATTTAATCTTTCTCTCTAGAGGAAACAAATAGAAAATAAGTTTTAGAAAGAGCAAATGTAGAATTTGAAAGTGTCAACCTAAAATTAAAAATCACTCCAAACCAAGTCCTAAGCTGTCACCTTCCCTTATCATTGACCGTTTTTGCACAGCATTGTCCCCCAAAGGTAAATCAATCAGGGGTCCTCCTCCCTGACATTTGCCTCTTAGATAGCCGCTAAAGGAATGTTTGCCTAATCTTTAAACTCCTTTCTATTTTGGGCTCACTTTCTCTCCTCTGGGAAAGAAGGCTCTGTGTAGCTTGACTGGGATGATGAAACAGGAAGAGCCAGGCTTCCAATGTACTGTTAATGAGCTCTGTCTGCCCGCTGTGTGCCTATTAAAGCATCTGATCCCCTCATAGACTGAGGAGTGTGCAACATTTTGCTACTTTGAAACCACTAACAGCATGAAAACTATATGTATTATTGTAATAGAAAATTGAAATCTTAAATACAGAAGTTTCAGATTGAAACTTTCAATCTGAATAGCCGTAAACTAAAACAGTGGTTCCCAAATGTTATCAGGTTCGTGACACTTTGAAAGCCCTGGCCAAGTAGGCTCGCTTGGGACTTCCCAAGGAACTGCAGCCATCTAACATGGGAGATCGCAAATTACCTTTAAGTAATTTCTGATAATCAAGATTTATGAGACAAAACTGACAAATCAGAGAGGTATTAATAGTTCCCAGCAATGGTGTTCAGAAAGGAGCTAAACAGTATAAGTGATGCAGAAAATGCTATAAATTAAAAATAAAAAGTTTAAGGACTGAGGCAGTTTGAGAGAGGAAAAATCTAAGATAAATCTCTCTCTACACACTGGAGTTTATGCCTTCTACAACAAATTATGAAACAAGAACACAAATTGTTGGTCCTATGCTAATTTTTATTATAGTACACTCTTAATATTTTTATTTTGAAAGTATAATAGTATTTACTACATAATTTTGAGAATTATCAGGATATTGAAATTATCAGGATATATATCATTATAGGTGGGTTGAATTGGGTCCCGCAAAAGATATGTGCAGGTCCTAACCCCATTACCTGTGACTGTGTCCTTATTTGGAAATAGGGTCTTTGTAGATGTGTTCAGGTTAAGATGAGGTCATTGGAGTAAGGTGGGCCCTGATTCAATAACTGGTGTCCTTATAAGAAGAGGGGAATTTGGACCCAGACACATACAAGGAGAGTGTGATGTGAAGACAGAGGCAGAAATTAGAGTGGTGTACCTGCCTAGAAGCCAGGGATCGCCAGGGATGGCTGGCGACCCCTAGAGGCTGGAAGAGGCAGGGCAGGAGCCTCCAGTCTTCAGAGAGGGCATGGCCCTGCGGACACCTGGACTTCAGACTTGCAGCTTCTAGAATTGCCATAATAACCTCTTTTAAGCCATTCAGTTTGTGGTATTTTATTACAGCAGCAGCTTTATGAAACTAATAACTAGGCTTCAGTAGGATTCAGAGAAAAATTTAGGCTTGATAGGGCAAGGTGGAGTGAGAAGGATATTCTAGGTAAAGGAAGTAATATCTTCAAAGTCACCTGGTTCCAATAAAGTATAAAGTAACTTAGCTGTTCAAAAAATCACCTAAAGTACCATTAGACAGGATGTATAAACAGTATCAACAAAAGAAGCATATAATAGAATGAAGGACATTTCTCTAAACTGAATAAATTTATCATTTCAAATGTTTATGTTCTTCTTTTCTCATTCATTGAAAATTGGTGAACAAGGACCCAAGATTGGGGAGCACTAACCCAGTGGTTCTCAAATGAATGTGCCTCGAGTCCCCTGGTTGACGTGCAGATTCTGACCCCAGTGACGTGGGGAGGTCCTGTGCATGACCAGCCCAGGCTATGCAGGTCGGCGACCCTAGATGGCCACACCTCCATGCCACGAGCTTTGAAAATGTTCTTTGGAAAAATCAAAATTTGGTGACCGTTTTTCACGGTCATTGAGCTAGAAAGTATCCCAGTGATTGTCTTTGCCTGAAGACTCCTAAGTGTCTCTGTCCTGTCACATCATTCTGTCAAGCTAAACATCTTGTTTGCAACTCCCTACCTAACTGTCCTCTTTGGATGAGCTAGGGGTATCCTGACACATGTCCCAAACCCAGCTAATTACCCATTCCTGCCTCTAATCTTCTATTTTCCCCACACACTCATTTGCCTAAGAGAGAAAAAGGTAGGACCCGTTTTTCTGTCTCTCCTGGAGGATGGTCCTGCCATCTGCCTAGTCTTCCAGCCAGGCGCTCCAGGGTCATCGCACACCCCTCCTCCCTTCACAGCCTTATCCCATGCTAACCAATTCCTATGGCTTCTTCTAAGGAGCTCTCACACCTGCTGCACCCACTCCCTGCCCCCCATCCCGAGGACTTGTGTGGCACTGTGCCTGCCTGCCGCAACCCCATGCTTCCCGTCCATCTCCTACACTGCCACCAAAGCCAGAACCCAGTTTTTATTCTTAATCATCCTTATCTCTTGAGTCCAGTTGGTTTCTGTCTTTTTAAACTGGCCTTTTAACATGGTTCAAGTTACTGTTTACCCCAAAAGAGTCAAGGGAAGGTTAAGTTGGGGCCAGGTGAGTAGATTATAAGGCAAGAAAACCCATCGTCCCCAAGTTCATCGCAGCTGCTTGAGCTCACTGCACAAGCCACTCCTGTGCCATGGCCGCTGGCCCCTGTGAAGAAGACGAGACAGCCCCTGGGCCGAGTGAGCTGGGAGGCTCTTGGTAAAGCTTCTTTTATGGCCCAGACCACAGCTTCACAGGAAAATCATGGCAATTTCAGTTAACGGTATTTCCAAAGCTTTTTGAGCTCCTTGAGAAACAATTTCATGTAAACATGAACGTGAACTTTACTTCTAACTGTAATAATGATAATATCTGCTGTTAATGACCACTGCCAACATTCTTTTAGAAATATCTCGCCCTTTGGGCCCCCTTCTATAGAATTAGCCATAACCTTGGGTTCTTTTGCAAGGTTCAATACTATTATAATCACTCCTACCATATGTAACCAGGCAAGTGTGCTGACATTGTACCTCTGCTCTGAGTATTTCTTTGGAATGAGAAGAAAGCTGATGTTGTTTCTTAAGTTCCTCCTCTTAAACCATCCGTAGAGATTAATCAGACTCATGTCACAGATTTTTTTCTCCATTTCTAATAATTCCATTTGAATACTTGTCAGTAAAAATAGTTTGAGGGAAAACTTTTGAATCCTGTAATACTTGTCTTTGAATCTTACTATTTTCTCTGCAAATCTGATCTTGGTAATGGAGTGTGTTCCTTTTGTTTGAAGAATACTTGACTTCTGCTTCTCTGTAGCTGTAAATATGGATTGAAAGTTAAAGTGATGTGTAGGGATGTTGTTTATAGGGTAGATGAAGTCCGGCAGATGTAAGAGGAAGCATACTATAGCACAACGTGCAACTCAGATTAACACTGTGTGTCTGCATGTTTTCTTCTTTGTAATTCCCCTCTAAGCATTCAAAGAGAAATAAGTTTATGTTGAGAGAGATTTGGCCAATACAAGTAAATCCCTGATAGTGATGGATCTGATACCTAGAAAAGTAAAGCTTCGTAGCCCTGCCACAGCCAAACGCAGCCCTAGCTACTCAGAATGGCGACCTCTTCTATGGCAATACTTAGTGATTTTCGTCTTTTAATTCTTTCTGTTTCCCTTATGTGTTGTGTTTTTGGCATTTAAAAAGTCTTAAAAAGCAGCTAACAATATTTAGATATGGAAGGGGAAGGACACTTCTTAAAGTGCTAATAAATTATGAATGAGAAGATATATTTTAGAGGGAGGTTTATCATTTTCCAGATGAATTTTTAATCATGCAGAAAAAAATTGGAGACTTAAAAACAAAACATGTCTCTTTGTTATAATTAAAAACATTGTTCTATGTAGGGCCCTTAGTTGTCATACTGTTCTGCACGCTCATTGCTTGTGCTGGTTGGTACAGGAGGCCGCTGCGCACACACCTCGTCTTTGCGTTGCCTGTGGACTTGCAGACCCAGTTCTGCAGTTCAGGCAGCTCTCTGCTGTGACAAAGCAAATCTCTCAAGACGAGATGTAAACTCAGTGAAAGCAGGGGACTGCTTAGGTGACTGCCCACGGTGCTGTGACTCCCTGAACGTGGCCATCAGGGAATGCCCGACGAGCCTGATTTGACTCCGTTTGAGAGGCATGCATGTTCCTCTCAGTTACAGAATATGAAACGAAAGGCCAGGACAAATAGAAAAGCCAACTTTAAGACATATTTAATCCTTTTCTTTATGGTGGAAGTTAACAGTTTTTCACGTTCAAATAATATAAAGGCAACTCTGAGACCTCTTCCACAGACTGCATTGTCTGAATTAAAGCAGTCACACAGGCATGTTTGAGACAATAGATCCCTTCTGAGAACTGAAATCTGAAATCAATTCATTGCATCAGAGCAGAGAGCTGCAGGGTTCGATTATGCACTTAAGAGAGAACTTGTTGATCAAGTGGGAGTTGGTCAGCCATGGAGGTAAGAGCCACAAAGACTGGCTCTGGTATTCTGTCAGGCACCACTGGGGGACTGGCACCAAGCCCAGGCATATTGCCATTGTGGTGACAGATGTACCAGGTGACCTGAATCTGTGGTCACTGAACATCCAAATGGCTGGCATTTGGTAGTTATTAAGTAAATATTTATTGAATGACCTCACCTAGTTCTAAACCCATGCTTACCTAACAACCTTCTCATTAATTGAGTCTATATGACCAAAAATAGATTTAAGAAGAAAATTATGCCTAACAGAAAGTTTCCATTTAATAGGTAATAGGTTATTAGCTTTTCTGATCATTTAACCAGGTGGAATGCTTCCAACTGCAACTGGCAGAAAACCCAACTCAATATCCAGTAGATAATTCAAATAATTATAAGTGAGGTTCAGGGCTGGGTGATTCTGGGTCAGCAGGGCCCTGACTTCTTCATGTCTCTCTCCTCTACCAGCGGCGTGCTCGCCCCTCATCCCTCAAAACCATAAAATGGCTGCTCTGTACCATCTATGCTTCCTATTCCCATCCATAGAAAAAGGAGTCCTTCCCTGCATTTGTGAGCTAGAAGCCCTTCCTCCCCATCTGATTGGGCGGTGTTAGGCCTCTGCCCGCCCCTGGGCCAATCAAGGCTTGCACTGACAGGTATTTCTAATCCAGACTCTTGCAGGGAGCAGGGGGCTGGGAGTGACCATGATTGGCTTAAATAACGGAGCTTCCGGGTATCTTATCTGGTTACTTGGCTCCTTGGGGGAGTGGCTGTTAGGCAGAGCACCTACAGCTGCATGTACTGCAGTCTCCAAAAACTATGAGCTGCAGTTCAGTTTCCGCGTGTCTCAAGTGATCTTCCAGAAGGAGATGAAGGACTTACATGCTCCTTCACACCCCTCCTCGGACAGGGGCTCAGAGAAGCAGCCCATGCCTGGGACGGGCGTGTAGATCAGAATCCCTCATTTTCCTGCAGACAGATGGAAGTGTCTCAAGCTCCTGTGCAAACACAGTGCACTTGCATTTGATCCTCATTCTTACTGTCTTTTTGAACCTGCTGAAAATAGTTGGTGTTTTGAAGACTAATATTCCTCTTCCGAGTCACCTTGACTGAGATAATATTTTTAGGGAGAAATGAAAGTTGACCATTTGACGTCTTGCTGTTTCCTTGCTTTTCATATGCAGAGGGTGCAAAAAAAAATGTATACACATTTTAAAAAGGAAAACTGTATTAAAATTGTAATACTCAATATATACCAATAACAAAAGATGAATGCAAGTCACTTTCGACTTCTGCAAAGTGGTTCCCATCAGCATCCAGACACTTCTGATTATGGGGAACTACTGCTTGAGCAATGTTGACCAAAGTGTCCACTTGTAACATTTTTTGGCACCCCCAGTATTGTTAGCACCTTGAGTAATCTTGTCATAGATATGTACATAAACTAGCATGCTCTACTTGTCACATGCCTTTATAAGAACGAAGTCCATATTTGGATTATCTTTTTATGTGAAAATCAGTAGAAACTTTCATAGTCTCTTACCAGACGTTGACTGGTAAAACTTTATTGATAAAATTTATATTAAAGTATATTTTGTTATCATATAAGTACTTTCCATTAAATGTACACCGCTATAAAAGCATTATGAGTTAAAAGTGACCCATTGCTGCAGTTCTTCCGGTGTATATTATTTAGTAATGAAGTTACTTTTCCCTAGTTATGTTTTCCCAAGAACTATTTCTAGCTATCACATGACCAAAGGAGCTTCCAAGTCTATATCCTTGACTGTGCTGATCGAAGATTCTTTTGGTATCAACCTGTTGCTGTGTTTCCATTCTTGTACCAGGAAACCTCTCCTTATTGAAAAACTATGGGTGTATCTAGGCAGAATTATAACTCCAACCTCTAGGTATGGGGTGAAGTTAGAATATACCCAACATACTTTGTGTCCAGTGTCTCTGATCGTCACAACCAGTGTGAGGTAAACACTGGGACCCATTTGTGAGGAAACTGAAAGTTTGGGTGCTCTGCTCAAGGTCTCAGAGCCTGGGACGGGGGAGGCAGGGTGGGCTTTGAACTCACTTTGTCTTGCCTCACTTTTTCAAGGGTAGTCAAGTTCTTACTCTACTGTCTTTCCCATACAGAAATCTCCATGAAATTCCTGAATGCTGACCCAGTCAGTCAGTGACAGAACACATATGTAACAGTGGTCCCATAAGATTGTAATGGGGCTGAAAAATTCCTGCCACTAATGACGTAAAAGAATTTGCCAGGGATGAGGAGGTTGCAGGAACAAGGCTATGCTTGAGGTGGCAAACAGCTTTAACTGGGATGTGCGTGAGGATGGCATTGGGGAGCTCCCAGAGGGGGTCCCTAAGGAGGTGTTGGAACTGGAACAGGAACGCACAGCTGAAGAAGAGGTGAGAGAAAAGGAAACTGTGGGAGAAGAAAAAACATTCACAGTGAGGGTTCAGCAGAAGCTTTACAGACTTCAACAAGTGCCTTAAAAAGTTTGAAAGCATGACCCCAACAGCGAAAGGTTTTCATTAATAGAGAGGATACATTATCTGCTTACAAGCAAATCTAACATGAAAAAAAGAAGCAAACCACTATGGACAGATTTCTGGAAAGAGTGACACCCCCTGAAGAAGAGCCTCAGGCAGCTCCCTCAGGAGGTGTTCCAGAAGACGGCACTGCTATCACAGGAGATGGGAGCTCCATGTGTGTTGCTGCCCGAGACCTCCCAGTGGGGCTGGACGTGGAAAGTGATGTTGGTGACCCTGGCCCATGTAGGCCTGGCCTAATGTGTGTTTGTACCTCAGTTTTTAACCAAAAAGTTTAAAAAGTAAAAAAAAGAAATAGTTTTAAAAACAGAAAAAGCTTATAGAATAAGGATATAAAGAAAGAAAATATTTTTGTGCAACTTACAGTGTGTTTGTGTTTAAGTTGAGTGTTATTACAGAAGAGTTGAGACGTTTAAAAGAGAATTTTAAGTTTATAAAGTAAAAAGGTGACAGTAAGCTAAGATTAATTTATTACTGAAGAAAGAACTTTTTTATATAAACTAGTGTGGCATAGGTGTGCAGTGTTTAAAAGTCTCCAGGAGTGGGTGGTTTTGTCCTAGGCCTCACGCCACTCACGCTCACTCTCCGACTCACCCAGAGCAGCTTCCGGTCCTGCAGGCTGCATCCAGGCTGAGTGCCCTGTGCAGGTGGACCATTTGGTATCTTTTATACCGTGTTTTTGCTGTGCCTTTTGTAAGTTTAGATATACAAATACTTACAGTTGGCTACAGTACCCAGTACAGGCACGTGCCGTCCGAACAGGTTTGTAGCCCGGGAGCAATGGGCTGTACCACAGCTGAGGTGTCCAGTGGGCGGCAGCCCAGGTGTATGTGTATGTGCCTCTGTGATGTTCGTGCAGCCACGAGGTGCCTAATGACGCACGTCTCAATGTGTGCCCTTGTTAAGCAGAACATGACTGTATTTGGAGATTTTCCCATTATCACCATGTTACTGATTTCTAGTTTGATTCCATTGTGGGTGGAAACTACATTCTCTATGAGTTCAGATTTTTTTAATTTGTTGAGGTTTGTTTTACGGCCTAGGACATGGTCTGTCCTGATATATGTTCCATGCACCCTTCCAAAAAACATGCTCTGTCCTTGTTGGGCAGAGTGTTCTGTAAATACCGACGAGAAGCTGCAGTTGACTGTGCTGAGCTCTCTTGTGTCCTTGTTGATTTTCTTTCTAGTTCTATCCATTGTTGAGAGTGGTGTTGAAGTCTCCAGGCATAATTGTGGGTGTTACCCTCAAAATAAGAGGCCTTTCAAAGTAAGCAGCAACCAGCATTTGTTTGAGGTCAATAAGAATAGCCATTCGGACGCATTGAATCAGGCAGAACCCAAATGGTGCTCCGATGAGGAGACCAAGGCAAGTGGTGTTTATGAGAAGGGGACAATGACATCCACAAAAGGAAGGCATTGCATTTGGTGCAGAAAAGCTAACACAGTAATGCTAATTCTAAGCAATGTTTTTAATCTTCAGTTTTGTAGCCATCAGTCCGGTAGCCATAATAACTGCTTTCTCATTATGTTTGCAAGTAGTTCTTTGGGTCTGAGGCATCAGTCACGCATGGTGGTCCCTCTCCGATGGCAGCTCTGCTGCGTTTTAAAATGGCTCCTTTTGTTTTTCTTTTTTTTTGGTCAGATTTGTCTTTCTCCTTTCAGTTCTGTCAATTTTTGCTTGACATATTTTATAGCTCTGTTATTTGGTGCATACACATTTAGGATTCCTATGTCTTATGGATTAACCCTTTTATCATTCTATAATGACCCTTTCTGTCTGGTAATTTTCTTTGCTCTGAGTTTGTTTTATCTGATATTAATAATGCTTTCCTTGGATTAATGTTTGCATGATACACCTTTTTCCATCCTTTCACTTTGAACCTGCCTATATCATAATTGAAGTGAGTTTCTTATAGACAGCATATAGTTGGGTCATGTTTTTTAATCTAATCTGCCAATCTTTGCCTTTTAATTAGTATAGTTTATGCAGTTTGCGTTTAATGTGATTATTGATTAGTAGGACTTTTGCCATTTTACTTTTTTGTTTTCTGTTTCTCATGCTCTTTTTTCCCAGTCTTCCTGTGGTTTATGTAAACATTTGTTAGAATTCCATTTGATTTTTCCATAATGTGCTTGAGTATATCTCTTTGTATAGCTTTTTTATTGGTTTCTCTAGATATTACATTATATATACATATCGCATCTACTGGTATCATTTCACCAGTTTGATGAAATATAAAATCCTTGCTTTCTTTTATATCACTTTACATCCCACTTATAATGTGAGGTAATGTAATGTAATTGTCTTAAATATTTCCTCTACTTATATTTAGAATAACATCAGACATGTTACCGTTTTTGCATAAACAACCAAATGTAATAATTTAGGAAACTCAAGAGGCAAAGAAGAAAAGCATAATGGTTTTACCTGTATTTTTGTTCACCATGTTTTTTCTTCCTTCATTTCTGATGTTCCAGGGTTCCTTTTATCATTTCCCTTCTGTTTAGAGACCTTCCTTTAGCCATTCTTTTGGGTAGGGTTCTTGGTGACAAATCCTGTTAGTGGTTTTTTTTTTTTTTCCTTCTGAGAATGTCTAGATTCTCCTGCATTCTAGAAGGATATTTTCACTAGATATGTGATTCTGGATTGAAAGTTCTTTTCTTTCAGCCCTTGAAAACTATTGTTCCATTTCCTTCTGGCCTCTGGTTGCTGATGAGAAATGTGTCATTTGGATTGGTTTTTTTTCCCCTGTAAGGTATCATTTTTCTCTGGCTGCTTTCAAAATTTTTTTCTTTGTTTTTAGTTTTCAGGAGCTTAATTATGATGTGTCATGGCGTGGATTTATTTGGATTATCCTCTTTTGGATTCACTCAGCTCTTCAAGTCTGGGTTTATATCCCTTGCCAATTTTAGAAAGTTTTCAGCTATTATTTCTTTGAGCACTTTTGCAACCCCATCCTCTTGTCCTCTCTTTCTCTGATCCAATGATATGGATGTTAGATCTTTTTTATAGTCACAGAGGTCTAGGAGTCTGTATTCATATATTTTCAGTCCATGAGGTCTGACAATTTAGTTTGCTAACTCATCCTAGAAAAAGTGCTACATACCTCATTGCTGAATATCACTACGGTCACCCTTGAAGTACTCCCCTTGGGAAGCTATGCACTGATGACAGCGCCTAGTCCACCTTTCAAAGCAATTTTGGAACTCTTTTTCTGGAATGGCTGTCAGAGCTGTCGTTGTATTACCCTTGATGTCCTGAATGGCATCATAACGTTTTCCCTTCAATGTTTCCTTTATCTTCTGGTAAAGAAAGAAGTCATTGGGGACCAGATCAGAAGAGTAGGGAGGGTGTTCCAATACAGTTATTTTTTTCTTTTTTCTTGTTCTTTTTTTTTTTTAAGATTTTATTGGGGAAGGGGAACAGGGCTTTATTGGAGAACAGTGTGTACTTCTAGGACTTTTCCAAGTCAAGATGTTGTCCTTTCAAGCTTAGTTGCAGGGGGCGCAGCCCACCATCCCTTGCAGGAGTCAAACCAGCAACCTTGTGGTTGAGAGGATGTGCTCCAACCAACTGAGCCATTCGGGAGCTCAGTGGCAGCTCAGCCCAAGGTGCTGTGTTCAGTCTTAGTTGCGGGGGGTGCAACCCACCATCCCTTGCGGGGAGTCAAGGAGTTGAACCGGCAACCTTGTGGTTGAGAGCCACACTCCAACCAACTGAGCCATCTGGCCACCCATGACTGAGCGGCAGCTCGTTGACTTCATTCTAGTTGTGGAGGGCACAGCTCGCTGGCCCATGTGGGAATCGAACCAGCAGCCCCGTTGCCCAGAGCTCGCTCTCTAACCAGCTGAGCCACCTGTCTGCCCCAGTTATTTGTTTACTGGCTAAAAACTCCCTTACAGACAGTGCTGTGTGAGCTGGTGCATTGTCATGATGCAAGAGCCATGAATTGTTGGCCAAAAGTTCAGGTCATCTAACTTTTTCACACAGCCTTTTCAGCACTTCCAAATAGTAAACCTGGTTAACTGTTTGTCCAGTTTGTACAAATTCATAATGAATAATCCCTCTGACATCAAAAAAGGTTGGCAACATCATTTTGACTCTTGATTTGGACTCACGGAACTTTTTTGGTTGTGGAAAATTGGCTGACTTCCATTGTGCACTTTGACATTTTGTTTCAGGGTCATATTGGTACACCCATGTTTCATTACCTGTGATTACATGGCCCAAAACATCATCTTGCCTCTCCACAAGGTCTTGGCAAACTTCAACTCTTCTTTGCTTTTGTTCATCGGTGAGCTCCTTCGGGACCATTTTTGCGCTCTCCTTTCTCATGCCAAGATTTTCAGCTAAGATTTTCCTAACTGTTTCTCTGTCAATGTTTACTTGATCTGCTATGCTTCTTACAGTCAGCCAATGATTTTGACAACAATTTGACGAATTTTTGCAATGTTTTCATCGTTCTGCTCATTACTGGCCACCTTGATCTCTCTTCATCAGTGATACATTCTTTCCCCTCAGAAAAACGTTTAGTCCATTTGTACACTGCCATTTTCTTCATGGTATCATCCCCATAAACTTGGACTAACATGTCCCTGATTTCACTTCCACTCTTGCCTAGTGTAGCAAGAAATTTAATGTTTGTTCATTGCTCTAATTCAAGCTCAGACATTCTCACGACGGCACACAAAAACACAGACAACAATAATGAAAGCCACTCAGCAGGACGCCTCCACACGTCGACACGAACACAGTTGTGAGACACTGATATACCAAGGTTATGAAACCTTACTGAGCTGTTGGTGCAGTGCTGCCAATGTAGGCGCACGGTGGCAAGTTCAAAAACTTAATTGTCAGACCTCGTATTTTCTCTTTGTTGTTCAGATTGGATATTTTCTTTTGTTTTGTTGTCCATTTCACTGATCATTTCTTCTGTCCCTTCCATTTCGTTGTGAGCCCATCCACTGATCGTTATATTTCAGTTATTTGTTTTTTAATTATAAAATTTCCATTTAGTTCTTCTTTATATCTTCTATTTCTTTCGTGAGACTTTTTTTTTGATGAAGATTTCTATTTTTTATTTGTTTCAGCCATGTTTGTATTGCTTGTTAAAGCACTTTTATGATGGCTGCTTTAAAATCTTTGTCAGGTATTTCTAACATTTCTGTCATCTTGGCATTGGAATCTATTGTATATCTTTTTTCTTTAAGTTTGAGATTTTCCTGGTTCTTGATATGATGACGGATTTTCAATAGAAACCTGGAAATTTTTGTATTATGAGACCTTATTTATTTAAGTCTTTGGTTTAACTGGCTCTCACTCTTGGGCCTGCCTCATTACTGCCAGGTGGAGGTAGAAGCCCAGATTCCCTGTGCAGCTTCCATTGACGTTTAGGTGGAGGGAGTACTTCTTGTCATTGCTGGGTAGGGATGAGAGCTCTGGTGTCCTGCACCTCCCACACCACCACCACAATGGTCTGCACTGACAACATGGTGGGGACAGGAATGAGAGTCCCAGCGCTGTATTTGGTCTTCTCTGACACCACCCTGCTGTAATGAGGTTGGAAAACCTCATTACAGCCTTGACAGGGTGGAATTCTAGGCTCTTCACTCAGTCTTTGCTGGTGGGGGTGGGAGCAAGTCCACAGTTTTTCCTGTGGTGTTTGGCTGGAGTAGAGCAGTTATTGTATACAAGTTTTTTCTCTTCCTAGGTTGTCCTTTCTGGGTCCTGTGGCTAGAGAACAGGCTTTTGTTGGGGCTTTTAAAAATCTGTACCCATTGCCATTTCCAGGTTGCCAGGTTGCTCATCTCCAAGTCTAGACTGTATAAGGCAAAAGGAAAAGCTAAGGGACGCATCTCTATGTCATTGCTCCAACCCCCAAGTCCCTGGCCCGTCTGTCTTCTCTACTTTTTTCAAAGTCTTCTTGTGTTTCTTTCATACATAATGTGTAGGGGTTTAAGTTGTACTGAGCAAGAGGAACAGAGAGAAGTACTTCTAACTCCATTTTCTTGGAAGCAGAAATCCACATTGGCATGAAGGATTAAAATTTTTGCACATCAAACTCTACATTAGGCGGTTTTTGTGCTCCTATCCCTAACACTGTGAAGATAATATCACATTATTTTCTGACCTTTGCAGTTAAAGAACCTAGTTTCTTTGTAGGGAATTTTTCCTTTCTTTCTGATTGCTTTTATAGTCTTTGCCTTTGTCCTCCAGTTTCACTGTGATGGTGTGTTTAAATGTGGATTTATTCTTATTTATCCTTTTCATAGTTATTTTTAATTCTTACAATTCCTTTAATTTTAATTTTGTAAAATTCTCAGCAATTATTTCTTTTAGTATTGGCTCTCTACCTCATTTTCTATGTTTTCATCCCAAAATACCTATTAGACCTATGGACCTTTTCTTTCAGTCTTCCATATTTCTGAAGCTCTCATATTTTCTCTCTTCAACTCGCTCTTCTGCCTCCTGGTAATTTTCTCCAGTCTCTATTCCAGTTCACTAATTTTTCTCCTCAGTTTTGCTCTTTAACCCATCAACTATTTAATTATAATGACTGCAATTTTTATTTCTAGAAGTCAACCTATTCTTTTATATCATCTTATTCTTTTATGAATTCAGTTCTTTTTTATGGTATTAATCATCATGGGTATACCTTATCAGGATCTTTTTTTTTTTTAAATCAGATTCTTGAAAGTGTGATCAGTCTGCAGGTTGCTGACTCATCGTGGTGGCTCATATCCTTGAGTGTTTTGTAATTTGGGGCTGTGAGCTCGTCTGCACAGGAGCTGCGTGTGGGAATCCTGTGCGTGTGGGGTTGACGGTGTGTCCTACCAGACTGATGTACATTGGCTTCTTCCAGGCATACCAGTAATGTCACTTTCTAGAGCCATTTTTATTGTTAGTTTCTTGACGTGGAGGTTTATTGTCCACATGGTTATTTAAATTTGAATTTCACACCCACCGGTGGTACCAGCTTATGATTAATCTTCACAGGGGAATGTTTTTCCCGTTCTGCTGAGAGGCCAGGCGGAGTCGGAGAAGGCTCCTTGTTTTCCTGAGCTAGTGAGTGGATCTTTTCTACAGCCTCCCCTTTCACGTCGGGTCTGGCCGAGAACTCACATTGAGCTCTCTGCTTGCTCCTTCACGTGGGCACAAGCTCTTGTACCTGTCCCACTCAGGGATTAAAACTCAACACTGAAAGCCTCCCACCTGGGCCCTCTACTGCTTTTTTTCCCATTTCCTCTCTGTTCTAAGTATCTAGAGATTTTCTTTCCTAAAAGCTCAGTTATGCTTTTTTTTTTTAATGTGGTATATTTTTATCCAGTATTTCTAGGTGTTTGACCCAAAAAGGTTTTCAAATAGAAGGGTTTTCTATTTAAGTATAGATTTTTACCTGTTGAAGCTATAAGGTTCAGAATATGAAGAGTTTGTGGGAGGAGTGAAACCCTTTTACGTAAGTAAATCACACGTCTTGCTTACCTTTGTTCAGCAAGGCGCCGTTCAGTTGGCTGCCGTTTTGCCTGTTGAAGCCATGGTGCAAACAGCAGTCACCATAACAGTGTAGATTTCAACAAAGCTTCCAGAGCAGAAAATAATGATGGGACAAACAGCTAGCCAAAGTCTGTGCTTAGACATGTGAGTTTAAGTTCCAGGATTACATGGATTTGTTAGATTCGTTTTTCTACGTACATATGAAACATTTGAATCTGTATATACAAAATCTTTTCTCTCTCAAAACTTAGATATTGACAGTCTCTTTACCTGGTTCTCAGCTTCTGTACACAACACAACTTACACAATGTATTGGGTTTTATTTCTTAAATAGAAGAGGATATTGGACAAGTTTGAGAAATACCAGTATTTTCATTCTCACCTGGCAATCTTAACCATATTCCCTTTGATTTCTAGGGTAAAACTGTTCAATGGAAGTGATTAGACTCAGCATGTTTTCTTTTTTGTGGGTGTAGTAATCTATATGAAACGTAAGATTTGTCATCTGAACCGATTTTAAATCTGCAGTTCAGTGGCATTGAGCACATTCACAGTGTTGTACAACTATCCTCACCACCGTCCCCACCACCGTCCCTACCACTAGCGCCAGAACTTGTTCATCTTCCCAGACTGACACTCGTATTCATTAAACACCAACTCCCAGTTTTGCATCCCCCCAGCTCCTGGCACTACCACTCTACTCTCTGTCTCTATGCGTTTGATGACTCCAGGTACCTCATATAATGGAATCCCACAATATTTATCCTTTTGCGACTGGCCTATTTTATTTGGCATAATCTCCTCAAGGATTGTCAATGTGGTAGCCCTGTCAGAATGTCCTTCCTTTTTAAGGCTGAATAATACTCTATTGTGTGTATAGACCACATTTTGTTTATCTGCCGATGGACACTTGGGTTGCTTTCATCTTTTGGCTACTGTGAATAATGCTGCTACAAGCATGGATGTGGCATGCTTTTAAAACGTGCAGTGAGAAGCATAAAACTGGTAGTATTTTTAAATGCTAACAATTCTAATAGCACTATTCTATAAGTTTAATTGCCTGTAACCATTTGAAAATCATGAGAGGTTGAATAATCTTTCAGTGATGGTGAATGTAGTTCTTAGGAAACATTTGTGGACCAAGCATCAGCAAAGAGCTAGACTACTCCTTAACTGAGGGAGAGGAGAGCAAGGCCTCGAGAGGGCTCGGTTTCGGGCGGCCAGTGAGGGCCTCGGGACACAGAACGATCTGGCACCTGGGGCTGAGCCGTGGTGGGCCGGGATGGACATGGAGGGTGGGAGAGGGAGTCCGTGTGCTGCAGCTCCTAAGCTGAGCGGAGGTCAAGTGTGGCTAAACAGAAAAGGCAAAGAGTCAGCAAGGCAGTGTGGGGCCGTTGATGCTGCATCATGTGAATTAACAAATTCCAGTCTGGAAATCTTTTATTTCCACTGTATGGAAAATAATATCCCAAACCAAATATATTAATTATTCTGTGTAAAGAAGAAATGAAGAGCTCTCTCTACACTGAATGAGACAAATTTCACATCTGGAATACTGACCCAAACTTGGCTTAAGTTACTCCTTGCCACAAGTTACAGATGAGGAAATAGAAGCAAGACCACAAAAATCTTCAAATGGGGAAACTTATACCTCTTTAAAACAACAAGGCAGTGGACTTCTCAAAGCCTGTAAGTCTAACAGGTTGTTTTTTCTGTACAGAAAACACTTGAAATTTCTAGACTGTTTTTGCTTAGTTCTGTATATTCATATTTCTTTGAATAGTGGCTAGCAAAGGGACAATTTTTATTTATTACAAGAGTAGTTTTCAAACTTCCAACAACAAAGGAAATTGTCCGAAGAGCATGGTTTAAAAAAACACTGAATTAGCATGTAGGCTAAGTATCCAGCAGGTGAAAAGGTAAGTCAACATGATGTTTTCACAAAGTATTGTTACTTTTTTTTCTGTTATATTAATAAGATTTCATGAAATCTTACAATCGTAGTCTAAGAATAGATGTATATAGCTCCTGTTTACGAGTCGTTTTCATAGTCTCTCTTTGTTTTTCAGATTTTTTGTTTAAGTTCCTGGTTATTGGAAATGCAGGCACTGGCAAATCTTGCTTACTCCATCAGTTTATTGAAAAAAAATGTAAGTGGCACCAAATGGTCACTGTGTAATATGTGTCTCCTTTGAAGACTGCTCTCTTGCTTAGCTTTGTTTACAGCAAAACTTCTGAATATTTTTCAGGAAAAAAGTCATATTTTAAAAATATTTGACAATAGCATTAAAAGTTTGTTATTAAACTTTTAGTAACATGACTGAGTTTCTATTAAGTTAGCCTTTCAGTGTTACAATCGTTCATTGTTCAGTATATATTTAATTGGACTAAACATTATCCAGGTACTAAAGCACAGTATGATTGTGTGGAGACAGCACAGTAGGTGGCCCCAAAAGCCCCGGCAGTACGTTTTAGATAAACTAATAGCATTTGGTCCTCAGTAGCCTTGTATTATAGTTAAAGCAGTTGTTGTCATCAATTTTATTTTGTTGGTAAAGAAACAGGTGTAGACAAGTTGGTGTCTGTTCTTGGGGTGGTCACCAAGTAATTCGTTAGGCTCACAGAGCTCATCTTTTGCCATTGACTTCTGCTGTTCTGATAAGGGAGGTTGAATGTTTTATTCCAACCTGTTGTAAAAGGCCGTAGGTTTGCAAGGCCCTTTAAACTGCTTTTGTAATGATGGAAACAATTATGGACAGTAATTTGTCTATTTAGTGGCAGTCAGGTGAAGGCACAAAAACCTTTTACCCTCCCACATCCCCAGGAAACAGTAAACACAATGTCATGTGGCATCCCTGATTTCTAGTACAATTAAATTTTGTCTCGCAGTTATAAATATATACTGGTCAGTGGACTATAGAGCTGTGATGGTTTTTATCCTTTCATCATCACAGAAATGTTCTCTTCTAGACCCCTTATTGCAGGTGGGTTGAGCAAAGTACTTACTTTGCCTGACTCCCTGCCCATTCCAACAGTGTTGATGTCTCTAACAAATCCATTCCACATTATTGCCACATAGTACTAACATTCATGAAAACTCAGCAGCTATTATATGCACAGTTTTGTTTTGGGGATTTGCTTGTTTTTTTTACTCTCTTTTCCTCTTTTTCCCTTACTGTTTGGTGGCCATGAAATTTCTTTTTTGAGCTTTTCCTTCCCTTTTATTTCTTTAGAGTAGCCACTGAACTAGTTGAAACTGTCCCGACCTCATTACTGACCGAGTTGCAGAGCGGTCCCTGGGCAGGGAGCCCTTGAGGATGGTGCTGCGTATTTTCTGCAGCCCGTTTGTGGGTGGGTGCCTTGACATGGCAGTGGACATGGCTCTTGTGGCATGGCCACCTCCACGCGTAGGCTGCAAAATGTCTGGTCTGTGTTAGGAGTTTTCAGAAAAAGCTGTGTTGTGTGTCTGAGGGCAGGGACTGTGTGGGTTCTGTCTAGACATGAGCGCTCGTCATCTACTGGCAGAGAAAAGAGCGCTGAAGGAAGTGCCGTTGCCGCGGGTCAGCGCTTAAGCTTCGTGTTGCTTGTTCACATCTGAGGCCAGTTTCCTTCATGTTCTAAAATTAAATGTCTTGTTCTTTTTCTTTTTCAGTCAAAGATGACTCAAATCATACAATAGGAGTGGAATTTGGTTCCAAGATAATAAATGTTGGTGGTAAATATGTGAAGTTACAGATCTGGGACACAGCAGGCCAAGAACGATTCAGGTAGCTTTTCTCTAACTTAATAAAAAACCTTGGAAAACTGGATTTGAAATAATCACTTACATTCTCTTAATATATATAACCCCCCAACCCCCCTCTCACAGATTGTAGAAACCCCACCTCTGCAGGATTTAAGACCATCTAAAAGTCCATTTCTGTCCCTGCAGCCCCCTTTACTAACGACTGCATAGAAGTCTGCAGCGTGCGATGCTCGTGATTTAGGCTGATTTACTAGTGGAGTCAGTGAGCACGGCAGGAGGACGTGGCGTACGCGTGCCGCCTGCCCTTGCATCCAGGGCCCAGCGAGAACACAAACAAGTTCTCTATATGTCACTTTAAAAAAGAATTTTTAAGGGGTTTTGTGTTGTTTTACATGAACTAGAATACATTCCATAAAACATTCTCTCCACACTTTGCTTACACAACAGTCATAATTGATGCTCAAATGATGACCCCGTCATTGCCAATAGGGTCGCATGTTCACGTTCTGTAACTACTAACGCAAAGATGGTTAATATTTTAGTTACACTTTTTGAACACATACACGAAGTCAAAACAGAACAGATAACTCAGTTTCAGAATTCGGTTAAATATACTTCCCCCGCAAGCATTTCACTTAATTAAAGTCAGATATATATTATGGTTTAAATGCTCAATAACTTGGCTTCAAAAGCACTGTAACCATTTTTAGTCACGATCATTCTTCTGAAAGCACTGATTACACATGATGGGTTCAATTCATACTTTTATGTCTTCTCACCCCCAAATCCCCACTGAAATAACTGTAACATAACTTTTAAAAAAAGGGAAAGTGCTTAATTGTGATTAAGAGATTTCAAAAAAACATGTTAAAGACAGCAGTGGGCAGACGGCACAGTGACTGACTAAAGCAGAGACCGCTACATCTTATGCACTTGTAACAGGAAGGCCAGTGAGCAGGAAGCCGATTCCTGCTGCTCAGTCCCAGGAAAGGTCCGAGTTTGGAGGCATCCGGCTCCGCAGGGGGCGGGGCTAGTGCTCCTGGTGCGCATAGTCAGGGCTGTCAGGCCCACAGGGCAGGGACCCTGCCAGGTTGGAGAGCGAAACCGTCCGAGTGAAGGTCAGGGAGCACTAACCTCCTTCCCACACGTCTCCCAAATTTTTGGTGGCCAGGTGTGTGTGTCTCACGGGTGTGTGCGTCGCACAGGTGTGTATTTGTCAGGAAGGAGAAGCGTTCCTTCTCTACGGATAGTGAGTTGCTGGGAGAGAAAAGCCTGATGTCCTGACCTTTGGGTTTCCCAGTGAAACGGCCCAGCCTCTGTGGAGCCATCTGTATTACAGGGAGGCCTCCAGCCCACACATAAAGAGCTGCTTTTAGGAGACTTGTTTACGAGTATTCCTTGCTCTTGAGTATAAAGGACCACCAGGCATTTGAAGAACATTTCTAAAATAAAAGAACCCAAAATAAAGAAAATAGGAGTGTTCCAGGAATAGGCAAAACCACTAAAACTCCCATATCCTCAGAAATAAGAGCAGAGATTGTATTCAAGTAATAAGAACAAAATTATATTTTAAAAAGAGCAGTCAAAATAATGTATTAAATAGAGTTGTGATCTTCTAGAAAGTTAAACAAGAAATTTGAGATGAAAAGAGGAGAGACAACATAAAGAATCGTACAGAATTTATCCAGGAGTTCTGATGCCTGACTAATGAAAGAGCAGAAGAATGATCAAAGTAAACTTTCCACTGAAGGAAGGAATTCCAGATGTGTTAGCCTACCTACGCCAAGTACAAACAAGTGAACGGGAAAGGACCCAGCCAGGTCATGTCATGTGGAATTTCAGAGCACAGGGATGAAGTGAAGATACAGAAAGACTCCAAGAGGGAAAACAGCCACATACAAAGGGTTGGAAATGGGAGTTGTGCTGGACCGTTCTACGGGAGCGTTTGGGAGCTAGAAGAGACTGATCTGTTGCCTTCCAAACAGTATGAAAAATTCTTTCCCAACCTAAAATTGTAAACCTAACTGAGCTATCAGTTATGTGAGAGTAAGATCAGAATACCTTCAGATATGCAAAAGGGTGGGGGTTATCTTTCACAGATTCTTTCTTAGAAACTTCAGGAGGTTGTACTTTATCAACACAAGGGAGTAAACCCAGAAAGAGGAAGATGAAGTCAGCCCGACAGGACGCATCCTGGGGGAGCAACAGGAAGTGTCATGTGGTGTCACCTGCGAAAGGCAGAGGTCTGAGGAGAAGAGTGGGGGAGGGGGCGTGAGCTGAAGACCCCCTGATCAAAGCAGGAAGGCAATAAGCTCTAAAATTAGTAATTCAGACAGTTTCCTGAGCATTTCATAGAAATATGGAAGCAAAACCAGAAAGATTCATCCAAGTAAGGGTTTTTCTGTATTGTGTTTGTTCCTCCAGAACCCAGGGTATTGTCTAGCACACAGATGTTCAACAGGTGCTCTCTTAAGGAGCGTACCTTGGGGTGCAGCGTTCGCAGGAAGGAGTGGGGCAGCAGATACTGCTGGTGCATTTCCAGCCTCTTAGCAATATTTTACTTTAAAACTGTGTGCATGTATTTGTTTTAAATTACTTGAAAAAAAAATTTATATCTTAAAAAAGTATGCTTAAATTTGTATGCCTGAATAATTTATTTAAGAAACCATGTGTCAAAATAGAGTGTAAAATAAATCAAGAAATAGATGTTGATGTGTTTCATCTTGAGAAGAACTCTCAGATACTGCTTTCTCTAGAAACGAGGTGCCTGCTGGAGCTAAAACATTGCCTCTTAATGTATGTGGAAGAGGCCTCCCTCACGCCCTCCTGCAAGAGGCCGTCTGGGGAAGCCTAACAACCAGATCCTGTCTGCCGTTTCTCAAAGCAATCTAAGACCTGCCTTTGGAGTTTGAGAGCTAAAAAGTAAATTTAAAAAGAGCCGCCCTTTTCACAATATTAAAGTAATAATGAGCGATTCTGTTTGTGTTTTGTAAGTTCCACCATTTATCCCCCAAAGGTAGGTGCTGTTCATTTCTGTGGTGCCTGTTTTCTGACACCAAGTGTGATTTTTCCATGTCAGTTCTCCAATTCTCCACACCTCTGTGTCCAACAATTCCATTCAGTCTGACACTACCTGGGGTCAGCACTGAACTGGCAAAGGGTTCAGTCCCACAAAACTGCCCCCAGGTCAGACCACAAATGGGTGCCCAGCAAACCACAAAATCAGGGCTTTCCATGACCTGTCCCCCAGGCTTCATAACTCATTGGAACAACTCACAGGATAGGAAAGCGCTGTATTCACTGTTAACCAGTGTTTTCATAAAGGATGCACTCCAGGGACAGCCAAAGGGAGGAGGTGCATGACAAGGTGTGTGGTCTGGGGCACCCTCCCAGCACCTCCGTGTGCTCCCCGACCGACTGTCGGGGGTGGGGGAGGAGTTCCGATGGTGCTTCGGTACAGAGGCCCCACGGCGGACCTCATCTCCAGCCCTGAGCGCAGCAGGCCTTGGAGACTTGAAGGAGTCCGGTTGCTCTGAAGGATGGACTGAGGGACATGCACGGCAGTGGGGACAGCAGCTACAGGCACCTAGAGGGCCTGGCAGAGGCCTGGTGGTTTGGTTAGGACGGTGCTGGTGTAGTCAGTGAGACGGGGCCTGCCATGTGCAGCATGAAGCTGACGCAGGGAGGTGTGGAGGACGCATTCCTGCAGTGTAACGGCGGTGCCGCTGTCCCCTACCCCCGGGATGGACATGGAGGGTGCGGACCAGAGCTCTATGAATGTTAAGTGTGTTGTTAGGCATCAGGTGGAGATGCTGGGGTAACGCCTGGATCATGCAGAAGTCCTCTGAGGTGACGATGGAATTTGGGTCAAGAGCATTCATAGAAGAGAACAGGACCAGCCTGGGGACTGCGGCGCCCCCCAGCAGATGGGAAGACAATCACCCAGAGTTGGAGGAGACCAAGCGCTGGTGAGAGGAGGCGCTGGGAACGCGCAGAAAGTCGCCTGGATCCCGCCGCGAGAATATTGCGTGACCTGGACAGGCTGCTGCGGTGGAGTGTGGGTCTGGGCGCGGCCTGGAGGTGGAGAGGGGGCGGCCGGCGGGAGTCCCCGTGCGGTAGCGTGGGGAGCGCCAGGGCCTGCACGGCATGTCCTGTCGTCTATGACCTGAGCTACCAGGGAAGACTTTATTTGTGGGAAACCTAATGCGAAGGGAGGCCGATGATGCCGAGAGGTCGTGTTCCCGGGACAGAAATCCCCGGACGTGAAAAGACTGAGTGGCGCCCGGCGCACAGTTCCTTGTCAGCAACCGGGCCGCATGGGCCCCCACTCATGGTTCTGTCCCAGGACCGCCCTTTGCCCGCGAAGAAGTGGAGTCCATCCCCCACAAGTGGGAGAGAGGGGCTACGGAGCGCTTGGTGCCACCCCAGCTTTGGGATGCCCTCCCCGCCTCCGACCTCTCACCCTTGTCAGTTCCCAGAGGTGCTGAAGGTTCTGTGGAGAGCTTCGTCCACTTTTCAGGGAATCCACTTGTCCCAGCCCAGTGCCCCCACCTGCCGTCCCTTCTGTGACATGGTTTCCTCATGTATATACATAGATGTCTTGGAATCATTTCTTTTAAAGCAACATCTGTCCCTGTGCTGTGATTGCCAAAGCAAAAATGCCCCTTTTGTATGAGAAGGTGGGCAAGGGTGGCGATGGGTTGGAAGTAAAAGCCTGTAACTCTTTCAGGTCTGTGACAAGAAGTTACTACAGAGGCGCAGCTGGGGCCCTACTCGTCTATGACATCACCAGGTAATGCAGCCCCTGCGGTCCTGGCTGGCTGACAGCACCTGTGGCAGTGTGTCCAGCGGCAGCATGGCTGGGTCTGGGCCGCAGGAAGCCCCTCAGCCCTTCCATTCAGGTCCTAGAGGCTCTGAGCCGGCCCCTGCCATGACTGCCATGTAAAGAAGTGTGTTTGTCAGGGTCTCCATAGATAAGCAGCCTCATTACCTTCTTAACAGGGTGCCATGACATTTTCCTTAGGGTTCACAGAGGCAAGCTCTACCTGTGGTAAACTGTCAGACAGAGCTGACGTTGACCAAAGCTGAGGGCACCTGCTGGGATTAGCTGGCCTGGCTTCAGGTCCCAGTCCCAGGTGACCAGCTGTGTGACATGCTCAGCACAGTTTCCTCGTCTGTGAATGGGGGTGATGATGATGGTGTGATACTCATGAGGTTCCCAGTGGTTAAAGTGCTTACTCTCAGGCTCTGGGCATGTCATGAGGGCCTGAGTCCACATGTGCTCCGTGTGGCCCTCACCAACGCATGGCAATTAAGTTATGTTAAAAGTTCGGTTCCTTGGACTCATGCACCTGTTTCCAGGGCTCAGGAGCCACTCACGGCCGGTGACTGCTGTGCTGGACAGTGGGATTCTGGGACTGGCCTGTCCTCGCAGAGACCCCGTCAGACAGCGTTGGCCTGTGTGGGCCGCACTGCCTTAAACACCTGTCATTTAAGCCATGTCCTCTGGGGTTCCTGGGTAAGAGCGTCCTGAGAGGGTGTGTCTGCTGCTGTGAAACACACCCTGTCTGGTGTTGCCACGAGGTGCCAGGGGCAGTGCTGGGCCCCCCTCTTCCGGCAGCGAAAGGCTGTGCTTGCCCAAGTGTGAAGCTGTGAGCCAGGACAGGAGTGGTCCTTGGGTGTATGAGGACTGAGGACAGCAGGTCTGGGACTTGGTCAGGCCCTGCTCTGCCACCAGCTGCTGTGTGACTCCGGGCCTCGGGTTTCTCATGGAAATGGGGCTAATAAGAAAGCCCATGTCACAGTCCTTAGACAGAGTCAGTGTGATGAGTTCCTGGAAGACAAAGCGCCACCTTGTTGCACAGACTTGTTAAAGCGTGGTAGGGAGCTTGGATCTCGCTTAGCAGCAAGCCTCACATACCAAGAGCTTAACAAATACTTGCAGAGTGAAGGAGCTTCTGCTTCCTTTGGCACCTTGGAGGGCAGACAGAAAACAGCAGAACACCTGACTTGCTGTCCATTTTCCTGGAAACCAACCACAGCAAACATGTGGGTGTGGGGTATACTGGGGTGTGCAGGTTACCTGAGTTACCTGAAAGGTGCTGGCATGACCCTGACATGTGGCAGGCAGTGTGAGTAGGTGTGAATTACCAGAAAGAGTTGCCGGTTTTATAAAATACATGTATCGTTTTCACAATCTTCTGTCACGCAGCCGAGAAACCTACAATGCGCTTACTAATTGGTTAACAGATGCCCGGATGCTAGCCAGTCAGAGCATTGTCATTGTTCTGTGTGGGAACAAAAGGGATCTGGATGCAGACCGGGAAGTCACTTTCTTAGAAGCCTCCAGATTTGCGCAAGAAAACGGCAAGTGACCTTTTATCTATTACTGACTTTCAGTGACAGATGTGGGGGTAATGACACAATGTTCAATGTAAAACAGCTATTGGAGTTTTAAGATTAAACTATATTTAGGAAATGTAGAACGTTCCAATTGTTTACTATAAATTGAGACTTATTTAGCATATTTTCACAATATTACATTCTGCCTGCGAAAGTTACTATAATGATCAAAGTGAACGTACTGATGTTCTATGACGACTGTTCCATCTGGGGCCTCGGTTTACGGCGACGTTGATAATGATAATGTTTGAAGGCCCTAATCAGATGATGTGATCTTTTTATGTAATTTGAAGCTATGTAGATCTGAAAAATATTAGATCTACTTAGAAAGAGAAGCAGTGGAAGAAATGTTGGGCCTGGCAGCTTTATCTTACGTACATTAAAGTCTTTGGTTATGGATGCCTTTGAAACTTCTCTGAGTGTCCATGTAGAATACATGAGATCGGCACGGAAAATTAACGGTTGCTTATAGATAACAGTATGATAGAAATTCAGACATTTTAAATAACTTTAATTTCTAGAACCAACCAAGAACTAAAATATCCTAATATCGATTTTCAGTTGGACTCTAGAAGCACCAAATTATAACCTTACAAATTGACTGGCTTTCTGCTAAGAAAATGAACATCTGAGAAAAACATAAGCCATCATGCGTTTATAAATAAGCTCCTTAGAAATACAGAGGCTTAGGATGTTAAAGCTCAAAAAGAATTCAGGTGTCACTTAAGGCACCTCCCTTTTACAAGTGTGCTTTGTCCCCAAGGGCCAGGGCTGCCTGTCTTCCTGCTGGGTAGTGGTCAGAATGACAGACTGCAGTGTAACCCCCCCAAAATGGGAACACTTGTAGGTTGTATCTGGGGGGACAGGAAGCTTATTAGGAGATGGAAGTCACTGCTTTGTCTGATGTCCACGGCTGGCCACTTCCACCAGCCTGTGTCCTCACCAAGCTTTGGTGTTTGCTTTGTCTGTTCACAGATTAAGTGCTGGCACAGGATCCTAATACTTTTCAGAAAAGATTCGAATGCTTCTCACATTAAAAATATAGATTGACATTCATTGATCTGATATTTACAGGAGTACATGGTTTTAAGTAACATATTCCACTTGGCCTGCTACTCTGAGAGGTGCTGTTAGTAACCGAGTCATTTCAATGACTCCATGCTTTGTTGTTGTCATTTCAGAGCTGATGTTCCTGGAAACAAGTGCGCTGACGGGGGAGAACGTGGAAGAGGCCTTTGTGCAGTGTGCCAGAAAAATCCTTAACAAAATCGAATCAGGTAAAAGACACTCCATTAACAACCTTCCTCGGCGTAGTTCACTCTGCTCAGTAGTGTCACGTCAGTGTTTCCAAGAGTAAGTGGTCAGAGCACACTCTGTGTACACCCGCCACCATGGGTTTGGAGGTTTCGTCCACGTGCCGAGGGCAAAGCCAGCCCACCCCTCTCACGGTTGCTTCCGGGGTCCCACTGATTGATGAGGGTGGGCAGTCACGGCGTCCTGTCAGGTGTGCTTTCAGATCCACGGCCCTTTCTTGATCTAGCCCTTAAAGAAGGGGGAATGGGCCTGTGTCCCCTTTCTCAGCCACTCACTAACTCTGCTGGGCCAGGCTGTGTGGGGGCGGGGGGGGCAGCTGTGCTGCTGGGGGGCTAGGTGGTGTGGGGGTTACAGGTGCTACATGTGATGGTGGTGGTTGCAGACGGGGGTACCGTGGAGAATTTGTGTCGGAAGCTAACTAAGCAGACCTCAGTAGTAATCGGTCCCATTATTGTTGTATTTGTTGCTTCAGTAAAAATAAATTTAAAATAACCCTAATTTAGGCAGCTGACAAAATACTATATAGTTGTCATATATTAAAGTTCATTTTTTATTTCAATATTACCAAATTATATGCGGACATTCACCCACTAATTGACTCGTTCAAATATCTGAATTCCTCCTCTTGGTCAGATGCTGGGTACAAAAACGAATGAATCACAGCCCTTGCCCCATGGGACCCTCATGGAGCTGTCTGATGGGAGACAGTCAAAAGATAATTATAATACAGGGCGGTCAGTGCAATAATTGAGGAGTACACAGGATTTGGAGTCACACAGAAGGGGACCTACCCAGCCAGGGCCTGGAGGTGGTGTCAGGGAGGGCTTCCAAGAGGAAGTGCTAACTGAGTTCAGTACCTCAAAGCAGGAAGCGTGAGTGGGCTGAGGGTGTGAGGAGAATGTTAGGCTGCAGAGGGCGTGGGGTGGAAGTTACTGGAACAGGAAGCAGCAGCAGGGCGTGACGAGAGACAAGGTAGAAGAGAGGCAGCGGCCAGGCCAGTGGTCATCATCAGTGATCTGGGATTTCCCTTGTGAGTTACTGAGTCTCAGCCATGGCTGTACCTAGAATCACCTGGGATGTGTACAAATTAGAATCCCAGGTCCCACCTCTGGAGATGCTGGATTAATTGGGCTGAGGTATCACCTAGGCATCAACATTTCTCAAAGCTCTCTCAGTGATTCATTCTAAGGTTCATCCACGAGTGACAGCCACTGCTTTGGGGTGGGAAGCAGCGAGTGGTACGGTCAGATTGTGACTGGAGGCAAATCGTGTATGTAGGTGGCATGTCCAGTACAGATTGAAGGGAGACAAGGCAAAGGCCGGGATACCAAGTAGGCATTTTCGAGGGATCGGAGTGAAAGATGGCTGACTGGAGCTTTAACAGGACATGGAAGTAGCAGTGTAGAGACTTAGATTGATCTGAGTAGTCTGGTAGGAGGAGGAACCAGGATAACTACCTAATGTCTCCCTTGGGTGATTTGGTCAAGAGATGCCACGAAGCCAGAGGATAAGCCGGTTCAAGGGAATAAAGATGATGCTCTTTGGCCTGTGTCCCCTTTGCAGCAGCACATGGTATTATCCAGTAAAGTCTGCGGACAATTCTAGGCTGACGGTACACTTTTGGGAGCCATCAACTTAAGAGAACAGTTGAAACTCTAGCAGGAATGTGATCAGAGAGCAGCTGAGAGTGAGAGGGGCAGATGACCAGAAGAGGGGGACTGCAGGGGACATGCAGGAAGTGGTGGGAGCCGTATGCAGAGAGCTGGGGAGAGTGGGTGTCATGTCAGCCAGCATCCAGTCAAGGACTGCTTGTTACCACGTGTAGCGGAGTCTCAGGAGCTAAGAACCAAGGGGCAAAATACCCACTGGGGTGGGCTGCGGGCAGTCATGGGTCCTTGTCGGGAACAGTTCCAGTGGAATTATGAAGGTAGAAAACAGGTAGCAACTGAGGAATGAGGATGAGGTAAGAAAACAGTGTCTGTGGAGGAGGAATTGTACAGTAGCGCACAAAGGTCCATTTAAAGAAGCTTTGGCGTGTGCAGAAGTGTAAATGCCGAGAAAGAAAGGCAGAGGTGAAGGAGGGAGGGCAGGAGAGACGACCACTGAGAGGGCATGGGTCCAGGTGCCGGAGGGACCATGCGTCAGACAGAGCCCGAGCAGAGGCACTTATCCTTCTTTGGTTGGGTTTTGTTTGTTTGTTTGCTTGTTTGTTTTTGATATGAAAACCAAAAAAAATATTTTACTGAACTTGGTAGAAAAACTTATTTTTAAAGACTATAACAAATAGTTATTAAAATTGACTGGTGTTGTGTATTATTAAACTCAAATGAGGTTTACTTTAATTCCCTTGCTACTTTAGTATTGCGGCCATAGGTCAGTTCGCAGGAATTGACTCATAAAACTTTCAAGATATATTTCTTCTGAGATCATCAAAATCATAATTACATCTAGGTGAGAAACTATAAGGCTGCAAATTAGAATTCTTCAGCAGTTCTTCCTTTTCGAAGTAGGCAGGGTATTCATGTGACTCACAAACTATTATTTCCTCCCCGACTAACACAAGTTAAGTACAGCTGCACGTTGCACTTAACTGCCCACAGATCATTGCAAATCAGTATGTGGAGACTCTGGTGTACACGCACATATGCTAATGTACGTATACACCCAGAGAGTGTGTGTGTGTGTGTGCGTGCACAATATTCAATTGTGTTACTGCCATAATTTAACCAGTCTACTTTGCACATTTGGGTTGTTGCCAGTATTTTGCTGCCACAAATAATGCTGCAGTAAATAACTTCTATATATCATTTCACATGTGTGACTGTATGTGTAGGATAAGTTCCCAGAATTGGAATTGCTGGGTCAAAATAGGCAGAGGCTGTCAAGCCTTCTGTCAGGCTTGTAGCAATTTCTCACCCACTAGTAGTGCATGAAGGTGCCCCTCTCACTGGAGCCCTGCCCACTGGGTAGATTAGCATACTGGGGTTTTTAGCAGTCTGATAAGTGAGAAATGCTCTTTGTAGTTTAATTTTAAACTGATTTACCTTTGTATACGTGATATAGTCACATTAATTCCAAATTCAAAAAGTACAAGAGGGTACAGTGAGGTCAGCCTCCATCACCACCCCTCTCCTTTCCCAGCCTTCTAGAACTCCTTGCGGTCAACCATCATTATCAGCTCTTCATGTGTCCTTTCAAAGAGACTTTATGCCTATGTAAGCAAACATACATGTGTATATTTTTCTTCTTTAGTAAACATGTGGTGTATATGCACAGTATTCTTCACTTTGCTTTTTTCACTTCATGTAGTTTGGGGATCACAGAAACATAGACCTGTTTTTAGACACTTGCTTATACCTCAGGTGAGCTGGACCCGGAGAGAATGGGCTCGGGCATCCAGTATGGAGACGCGGCCTTGAGACAGCTGCGCTCGCCGCGTCGTGCACAGGCCCCAAGCGCCCAGGAGTGCGGTTGTTAGAAGCAGCGAGGCAGCGCCAGGTAGGCCCACATCACGGCGTCTACGGCCCCTCTGTCCTGTGCCCTGTTCACTGCCTGAGCTTCACACCCTCAGGGAGCCATTGGCTGCTTTCTGCAGCCACGTTACGAACAGGAGAGGTGTTCCGTAGTTAAAAGTTAGATATTCAACACGCATATTCTTCTCAAGCCCTCACAGAATATTCACCATGAGAGACCACATTCCAGGCTGTAAAGCACACCTAAACAAATTTAAAAGAACACAAATCATATGGTGTCTGCTCTCAGACCACAATGGAATTAAACTAGAAATCTGTAACAGAAAGATGGCTGGCAAGCCCCCAAACACTTGGACATTACACAACCATTTTTAAATAACTCATGGGTCAAAAAGAAATCTTGAGAAAAATTTAAAAATATTTTGCACCAAATGAAAATCAAAACACAACGTGTCAAAATTTTGGGGAAATACAGTGCTTAGGGGAATATTTATAGCATTGAATGTGTGTATTAGAAAAGAAGAAAGATCTAGATACAGTCACCTAAGTGCACACGATAGAAAACTAGAAAGAAAAGGACAAATTAAATCTCATGTAGGCAGAAGAAATGATAAGAATTAGAGTAGAAATTAGTGAAATTAAAGCTAAGAAGTCAGTAAAGAAAAATCAACAAAACCAAAGCTGGTTCTTTGAAAAAGATCAATAAAATCAATAAGGCTCTAGCCAGGCTAATTAACAACAACAACAGAGATGCAAGTTACGAATATCAGAAGTGAAAGAGGGAACATCACTGCAGCTCCCATGGACAGGGGATCATAAAGGAACACCAGGGACAATTCGAAGGCCACAAGTTTGATCACCAAGATGAAATAGATCAATTCCTTGAAAGACAGAATTTGTCAAAACACAAAAAAAGAAATAGACACTTTGAATAGGCCTATATCTATTAAAGAAATTGAACCAATAGTTAATAAACTTTCAAAACAGGAAGCACCAGGCCCAGATGGGTTCACTTGTGAATTATACCAAACATTTAAGGAAGAAATTATACCGATTTTCTACAATCTCTTTTCACAGGACAAAAGCACATGGAACACTTCCTAACTCGTTGTATGAAGCCAACATTATCCTAATTCCAAAATCAGAAAAAGACATTACAAGAAAAGAAAATTACAGACCAGTCTAGATAAACAGAGATGCACAAATCCTCAAAAACATATTAGCAAATCAAATCCAACAATGTATGTAAAGAACTGTGTACCACTTCCAAGTGAGATTTCTCCCAGGTATCAAGGCTGGTTCAACATTCCAAAATGATCAGGCTACAGGAAAAAGGTCATGGTCATATCAAGAGATGCAGAAAATCATTTGACAAAGTCTTAACGCCTATTCATAATGAAAATTCTCAGTAAACTAAGAATAGAGGGGAATTTCCTCAACTTGATAAATAATATCTACCAAAAAATCTACTACTAAGAACATCTTTTTTTTTTTTTTTTTTAAGATTTTATTGGGGAAGGGGAACAAGACTTTACTGGGGAACAGTGTGTACTTCCGGGACTTTTCCAAGTCAAGTTGTTGTCCTTTCAATCTTAGTTGTGGAGGTCGCAGCTCAGCTCCAGGTCCAGTTGCCGTTGTTAGTTGCAGGGGGCGGAGCCCACCATCCCTTGTGGGAGTCAAGGAGTCTAACTGGCAGCCTTGTGGTTAAGAGCCTGCGCTCCAACCAACTGAGCCATCTGGCCACCCGGGAGCTGAGCGGCAGCTCATTGACTTCATTCTAGTTGTGGAGGGCGCAG
This sequence comes from Rhinolophus sinicus, assembly GCF_057876585.1. Taxonomy (NCBI): domain Eukaryota; kingdom Metazoa; phylum Chordata; class Mammalia; order Chiroptera; family Rhinolophidae; genus Rhinolophus; species Rhinolophus sinicus. The sequence continues at coordinate 42,662,633 of NC_142506.1, forward strand.
CTTACTGGTCCATGTGGGAATCGAACCGGCAGCCCCGTTCCCCAGAGCTCGCGCTCTAACCAACTGAGCCACCCGTCCGCCCCAAGAACATCATTCTTAATGGTGAGAAACTTAAAGCTTTCACACTAATATCAGGTTCAAGGCTCCACCCCTTGTCAACATCACACTGGAGGTTCAAGCTGATGCAGTAAGACAACAAAGGGAAATAAAAGGTATACAGACTGGGAAGAAAGAAATTAACTGTCCTTGTTCATAGACGACATGATTATCTATGAGGTCTGCCAGTTTTGTTCCCAAATTTGTTGCAACGATATTGCTAACCTTTTTTGATATTAGAGGGATTATTCAATTATGAATTTGTATCAACTGGACAAACAGTTAACCAAGTTTACTATTTGGAAGTGTTGAAAAGGCTGCATGAAAAAGTTAGATGACCTGAGCTTTTTGCCAACAGGTCATGGCTCTTGCATCACGACAATGCACCAGCTCACACAGCACTGTCTGTGAGGGAGTTTTTAGCCAGTAAACAAATAACTATATTGGAACACACTCTCTACTCACCTAGTCTGGCCCCCAGTGACTTCTTTCTTTAACCTGAAGATAAAGGAAATATTGAAAGGAAGACATTTCGATGACATTCAGGACATCGACGGTAATATGATGACAGCTCTGATGGCCATTCCAGAAAAAGAGTTCCAAAATTGCTTTGAAGGGTAGACTAGGCACTGGCATCGGTGCATAGCTTCCCAAGGGGAGTACTTGGAAGATGACCGTAGTGATATTCAGCAATGAGGTATGTAGCACTTTTTCTAGGATGAGGTCGTGAACTTAATTGTCTGACCTCATGTATAGAAAACCCAAGAGATTCCATAGACTCCTATAAAATGATTGTGTAGCACAGTTGCAGGATACAAGGTTAATATGCAAAAATCAATCACTTTTCTACATGTCAGCGATAAACAAGTGCATGTTGAAGTTAAAACACACCAGTCACATTATTCACATCCAAAAAAATGAAATACTTAGATACAACTAAAAATCTCTATGAGGAAAACCAAACTGATTCTAAGGTTTATGTGGAGGCAAAAGACCCAGAATAACAAGCACGATATTGAAGGAGAAGAACAAAGTTGGCAACTGTCAGTCCCCAATTCTAGACAATATAACAGTAGTCAATGTGAAAGGACTACAGATGATCAGAGGAACAAAACAGAGAGCTCAGAAATGCACCCGCATGAACAGTCAACTGCTCTTTGACAAAGGACCAAGTCAGCACAATGGAGCAAAGACAGTCTTTCCAACAAATGGTGCTGCGAGGCAGCTGGATGGCTCAAGTGGTTAGAGCATGAGCTCTCAGCAAAAAGGTTGCTGGTTCAATTCCCGCATGGGATGGTGGGCTGCGCCCCCTGCAACTAAGATTGAAAATGGCAACTGGACTTGGAGCTGAGCTGCGCCGTCCACAACTAGATTGAAGGACAACGACTTGGAGCTGATGGGCCCTGGAGAAATGCACTGTTCTCTAATATTCCCCAATAAATTTTTTTTAAAAGTATTAAAAAAGAAAATGGTTCTGGAACAGCTGGCTATTCACATGCAGAAAAAAAACAAAAGCATAAACACAGATCTTCCACCATTCACAAAAATTCACTCAAAATGGACCATAGACCTAAGTGTAAAATGTAAAACTTGATAAAACCCCTGCAGAGATGGCAGTAAGTGTATGAAAAGATGCCAAAAGATGCCCTACATCATACGTCATCAGGGAAATGAGCAAATTAAACAACAGTGAAATACCCTACAACACATCTACGGCTCAAAGGACGTGGCACAGCAGGAGCCCTCAGTCATCACTGGTGGGGACGCACGTGGTGCAGCTGCTTCTCATAAAACCATGCATATTCTTACCACATGATCCAGCATTTCACTGCTTGGTATTTACCCAAAGGAGTAGAAAACATGTCCACACCAAAGCTTGCGTGGATGTTTACAGCAGCTCTATTCACAATCGCCCAAATATGGGAGTAACCAAGATGCCCTCCAGTAGGTGATGGATAAATAACCGTGGTCCATCCAGACCATGGAATATTATTCAGCACTAAAAAGAAATGAGCTATCGAGCCATGAAAAGAGATGGAGAAACCTTAAATGCATGTTACTAAGTGAAAGAAGCCAATCTGCGAAGGCTACATACTGTGTGACTCCCGGTACATGACATTCTGGAAAAGGCAAAACCATGGCGACAGTAAAAAGATCAGGGGTTCCCAGGAGATTGAGGGGAGAGAGAGGTGAATAGGTGGAGCACAGGGGACATTTAGGGCAGTGAGACTCCTGTGTTTGACAGTATAAAGGTGGGTACATGTCATTATACGTTTGTCCAAACCCACAGAAGGAACACCAGGAATGCCCCTCATGTCAGCTACGGACTCGGTGGTTCTGTCACTGCAGGTCCATTGTTGTAACAAGCATGGCATCCGGTGGGGGTGCTGATGGTAGGGGAGGCCATCCCTGCGTCAGGATGGGGAGTGGGGAGAGGGGAGGTACATGGGAAATCTGTATACTTTCAATTTTGCTATGAATCTAAAACTGCTCTGAAAAAATAAAGTCCTAATAATAAAAAAAATCCTAAAGCAACCAATAAAATATTGGTTTTTTTAAACAACAAAGAATTTTGGTTTAATAGCCATTCTTAAAATGGAAGAAAATTGAAAAAACATAATCTAAGTAATTCAAAGAAGGCAGAAAAAGAGGGGAAGAGGGAATAAAGAACAGATGGGAGAAATAGAAAACAAGTAGCAAAACAATAGACCCAACCTTCTGAACTTAAGAAAAAAGTTAGATGTTGTGCTTGAAAGAATTTCAGCTACTAGAAATCCTTACCCTCTCACTCAGAAGAAAAAGAGGGCCGCAGTTGATGGGGTGATGGAGGTAGTTGGCCTTTGTGTGGGGAGAGGTCTGTCTGGGGTGGGGTTCACTGAAGGCTAAATGAACATGCCTGTTGCTAAAATAGAAGGCTCATTTGTAATATTTCCAAACGGAGATTTTAACTTCTTAAAGCTTCCTCTTCTTTCCCATTTACCACTGTGAGCTTTTTATGTGTGGTCAACATTATCTAATAGTTATGCATAAGCTTAAGTAAAAGTTGGAGGTATTCACTAACTCCATTTGGGACTGTAAGCTCTATTTGTACATTTATGGCTATGTGTGTTTCTAAACTGTTCTTAATGTGTTTTAGGTGTTCATATAGTGGTATTTGGGACACAATTGTTGGAGCTTGAAGAAGTTTCTGCCACCATCTATTTCTACTTCACACAGGAGTAGGTCTTTGTGTGGAAAAGAAAATAATTTGCGGTGTGACACAAGCTGGATGTGGCCCAGTGAACCCCATACTAAATCTGCTTCAGTGGACACCACCGTTAGCTGCGTCAACGTCTGTGAACGTTCCCTGCTCCGTATTCCCCTTCACGTTTGGTTTCGATCCTGGCTCTGTGCTGCATATACCCCTGCCCAGCACATCTCTACAGCACGGTACCTGACGTATGAAATGACAGAGCGTCGCACTAAACGCAGTCTCTTACTGTTTTAATCATATGAACTGAAGCCTGTTACCATGAGGTGTGCTTCAATCTCGCCGGTTGTATTGCACGGTTGGTGTATTTATGGTCTGATACTCAGACTCTGGCATCGACAGCCAGTGCAGTCCTTACTTCATTCCATTTGCCACAGTCCCAAGGTGTTTACGTGACCCACACCTGAAATACCCCATCAGTAGTAACATACCAAAATAAAATCAGAAGTGGGGTTTTTCTATGAACATGACACTGTCCAGCACTCTGTTGATTTTTAGAGCATCTCCATCCAGCTCAGTTCGGGCCATGTAACCTCCCCCGTTAGGCGCTGTGGTCAGCACTGAGGACTCTGGACCTGTAGCCACACTCACTGGGCAGCTGACTGCGCTCAGCTGTCGGTAAACACGACAGACCTCATGGCCTGGGCTGCTGTCCGCTGCCCATGGTGAGCTGCCCAGTCCTACTAGAAAACACTTGGTTGCTCCAGTGCTTTTCCTGGAATTCGGTATTATAGCATCACTGCCCTTTTTTAAGCCTTTTATTGTTTAGTGTTCATTTTAAGGAAACCCACTAAATCAAGTCGGTATTAAAAGGACACCACTAAGAAATTTCTGTATAGCTTTTGCCGAATACTTAAATGCCTTAGTACAGTTATCAAGTCAAAATGTTTTTAATTCATGTGAGGTCTGTTGAAGTATAATATATATTGTTCTGCAAAGACTTGTTCTAATATTTTAAAATGTCAATGCAGAATATATATATGTACATATATATGTATGTATGTACATGTATGTATAAAACTTTTCTTTAAAGTTGAAATATAGCATTCTTTAAGGTTGAAGGTTCAAAAGCATTCTTCACCCTATATGTTTTCTTCCACTGGGACGGTTTAGCTGCAGACCGATTGGTAAATGTCACTACCAGTCTGTCAGAAGCTGCCTCTGCTTTTGTTCTCATTTTGTTTTAATCAACAGAGCATGATGGCACCACAAACTCTTGGAAGTAACTTGGAGAAAAATGTCAGTGTGTATCGTTTTAGTTATTTTGATTTGCTTTAAAAATCCTCATGTATTTTATTTTGAAAAGTTAGAATATGAAGCAAATTCTCAGACTGAGCTACTCCTTGGACCTCACTGGAAGAATGATTCACTCAGTGTCTCGTTCAGGACAGTTTTGTGAGCTGTTCACTTTTGAGTAGCTTTTTGCATGGGCTAGGAGCATGTCCATTCGACCACACCAGTTTATTCAAATGCAAGAATTTTTAAAATAAGATGAATGTTAACTTGGTTTATAAATGAGCTTGTTAATTAAACCATAGGTACTGCATATCAATGCCACACTGTTTGACCAATAAAAGTTGCTGGAGAACCAAACCCTGGTGGTTCTTATGAAGGCCTCTAGGAAGAGTGAAGCGGGGAGACAGTTTGGTCAGCTCCCAAACTGAGACAGTGCTCCCAGTGCCACCAACTAACTATGATTCTGCAGACACCAGCTGGGCGTCCCCCAGGTCAGCTCTGACGCCAGCCTCCTGGACACAATCAGATTCCAGAGGTTCAGCACTCAGTCTGCCCGACACAGATGCCAGTTGTAAATCCGAGTTGTCACCTGTGCTTCTGACCAACTGGCCATAAATCTGAGGTTCCCATAGCTCCTACCTTGGGTTCCATTAATTTGCCAGAGTGGCCACAGAAACTTACCAGTCTCAAGAAGACAGGCTGTTGCTCTGAGGTCAGGAAATACTGCATGCTGCTAGAAAATAATGTGATTGGGGAATGTGATTTTTTCTTTTGAAGTAGCATTTATGTTCTTTTCAATTTTTCCTTATGGAGGTTTTCAGACATACACAAGTATGGAGAAAATAACATTGTATCAGCTTCCACAACTGTCTACACTGTGGCAACCTCACTTTAGCTCCCTCTGCCCCAGTTTGTATGCTGTAGTATTCGGACACATCTATAGCATCTGTCATTTTACCCAAAAGTAGTTCAGTATGCATCTCTGACTATATATTTTTAATTTATATAGTCACTGTATGATTGGGAACTTCTTAAAAGATGTTACACAGCCAAGAATGGTTATGTTGTTTCTTACCTTGCAATTGTATAGTTGGATCTCTAGCATGTGTTAGAAAGCAAATGCTCCTCTGTTACACAGTCCTGTTGGAGGTGACTTCCCAGCGTGTGCTAGTGGCACCAGTGTTGTTCCTTAACCCAGGGGACAGTCATGCTTCAGCAGGGACACCAGGGTAGTGAGGCTGCCCCGGTTATGTGTTCTGAGTGTCACCCCCACTGCAGTGACAGGCACACCTGGTTTAGTTCACCTCAGCGTGTGTGTGTCCCGTGGTGAGGAGTGCGGTTAACGCTGACTGACGAGGCGCCTCTGGAACGTGGTGTGAGATGCGCTGGGCCTACGTGAGCAGTAACCTCAGAGTGCGCCCTCTGCTGGGGGACTTTGTCCTGACCTCATGGGGGCCAAATGAAAAACAGGTCTGTGCTCTCTCAGCTGCTTTCTCTAACTTTTTGATGTCATGTACAAATTCATTTTTTTTAAAATCTAACATTAAGGAAACAAACTTACCGAATTTCTGAGTATTTTACCTTCCAAAATACCATGGAAATAATTATGTTCACTAAATATTTAAGGACCTACTAACTATGGATGAGAGTACAATGCAGATTTCTGTGTGGGGGGTGTACATTGAGTAGGAATTCTGTCATCCGGTTAGTTCAGGATGAGCTACTGCATTATTCTCTTTTGCCGCCATCACTGCATTGGTTTCTGGGGCTGCAAATGCATGATGCCACAGGCCCTCGTACTGTGCCTGATTCTCAGGGAAGGTGAAGCTCTGTATTTGTCTGAATGCCCCTTACTTTCTCATCGCCTCGGTGTCTTTGCATGTCCCCTGTCTCCCCTTGCCTGTGACATGTTGCTGGCTCTGTGTCAGACGGTGTAACACTCCTCTGCAGGTGCTTCTCGCACGTCCTTCTGCCCGACACACAAACACTGCTGCTGCCATTCGCTGTCCCAGCCTCTCTTTTGGTATTGATCGCACCGACCCATACAGCATCCTTATTGTCTTCTCTGCGGGGCCAAGACCTCCCTAGGACAGGGCTCCTTCTGTGTGCCCAGTGCCTGGCACACAGGAGGGACTCCAGATGGCACAGTCGGTTGTGTCCCTCTTTCTAACGTATCTGGATATCCAGCCCAACCATTGCAAGATCCCTTTTTGCAAAATCCCCGAAAGGTGGCCATATGGTCCTGCTAAGTCCCTTCCTTTCTGGAAGGGACTTTCATAACTCCTGGAGCCCTTTTCTAGGTGATGTCACCAAGATGGGGAAATAACAGACCCCAGCCCACCCTCCAACCCCACAAAGACAACAGTAAGACAGCTCTCCAGAAACAAAAACATCTGGGAGACCTCTTAAGAAGCTGCAGCAGAGCCTGAAACAGAAAACCTGAGAAGAACCACACGGAAAGGGAGGGACAAACAGCTCTGTTGTGCCGGCATCGTCCCCTCCCCAGGCCAGCACTGCTCAGCACCAGGGCGGAGCTCCAGCCAGAAAGTCCCACTCACTGGGAAAGGGGTGAGCAACCAGCTTCCCCAGCCCTTGGGCACCCCACAAGACCTGCTTGTTTCAACCCACCCAGAGACCAGCAAAGCTGACTAGAGAGGTGGCCAGGAGCTGTCAGCTCAGCCACCAGGGGGAGCAGCCATGCTCCCAGTGACCTCTGCAGAGGACCCGGCTTTTTTCACCATGGATCCTCCCATCACAGATGCCCCCTACCCGAGGCCCCGCGCCTGCCCCCACCAGAGCCCTCGGTCTGCACTGGCAGCCTGCCGGGCCTCTAGCTCCGTGAGGCCCCAGCGGCCGACCTACAGCAATGTGCACACGTGTGGCACCTGTCCAGCTGTGCACTTACAGGCTGCCAGCCTGGCTTGTCACTACCAATGCTGCAGCCACGGGAACGCACACTGACAGCCAGGCCCCCGTGGCTGCTTGAGGGCCTGCATTTGGGCCTTGTCCAGTCACTGGCCAGCACCACGGGGCTCACTTGTGCCCACTCCCGGCTGTGCACCTGCACGCCCCAGGCTGGTCCCCATCAACAACAGCCTGTACTGCTGTACACGGCCCTTGGGGACTCTACAGATGTGGGAGAGAACACCAACAGCCAGGACCCCTGTAGCTTCCGTGGACCCCCAATTGGCCCAGGCCCTTGCTGGCTTTGTCCCCCACCACTACATGGTGTGTCTGCAACCAGTCCCTCTGGCCACTGCTGTTGTCCTGGCCCCTAGCCACTGGACACGAGGACCCCAACAGCCCTTGCCACCAATGCAGACCCCCCAATAGTGCTTGCCAGGGACCACACAGTTGATGGCTGTGGACATTGGTGGCCTGAGCCAATAAAACATCATGCACCCCCCAACCTGGGACCACCACATGCCCCTGCCCTTGGCACCCTGTACCACTAGTCCTGGGGCCACAGCATGTTCCAGCATGGCCCCACCCATCGGAGGGGGTCGCTTCTCACCAGAGTCAGTCCATGAAGACTGGAAGAGGTAACTGCTTGTTGATGCAGACGCCTGTTCAAGGCTCCAGGGGCCACGGAGAATCAGGGAGACAGGACACCACCAGGGACACAGCAAACGTCCAGGAACTCACCCCAAAGCAATGGAGATCCAGGAAGTGCTGACAAAGAATTCGACAATTGTTCTAAAGATGCTCAGAGAGTTACAAGAGAACACAAACAAATGTTGGAGCTGAAGAACACAGCGATTGGACTGAAGGTGTCACTAGAGAGCTTCCACAGCAGAACGGGCCAAGCAGGAGACAGAGCCAGTGAGCTTAGACGTCATTTGAAGTTGTCCAGCCAGGGAAGCAAAACGGGATAAAAAGGAAAAGGAAGAGAGCCTGTGGCTTAACGGGACAGTGCTCGCATCATGGGAGGCCCAGAGGAGAAGGGGGGAGAAAGGGGCAGAAAGCTTCTTGAAAGAAATAATGGCTGGGAACTTCCCAAGCCTGGGGAGACATAGACATTCAAGTTCATGAAGCTAACAGGCCCCCCATGATTTCAATCCCAAACTATCTTCTCCAAGACACATCATAATAAAATTGTCTAAAGTTCTGCTCCTTTTCTGAATGCCCCCTCCCATACAGTTACCAAATCATCTTATTTCACATTCTAGGGTTAACAGCGTTGGTGTTTAGGCTGCAGGCTGTGTTTGCAGTAGTGTTCCTTGGGATTCCATCTGCGCTCCTGGCTGGCCTCTCGGTGCCTCGCAGCTCCAGCACCACCATGCTCTGCGTCCTCACCGGTCTGTCCCCATCAAAACGAGGCTCAGTCCCGAGTCTGTGAGGAGCACCTGGGGACAGCTGCCCATCAGCCGCACTCTCAGGCCCGGGCGCGCCCAGCTCTTCAGGCTCTAAGGGGCGTACAGGCCTGCGGCTGAGTGTGTTAGCACCTCGGCTCCGTGCGTTACACATCCTGTTACAGCGGACAAGTCCCCACGCGGGAGCAGAAGCCAGGGCTATTCTGAGAGCTTGAAAACCTGGTACCTGCTGCCTTTGTGAAGGAGCAGGAGATGGACAGCAAGAGAGGGTTTTCCCACCTACCCTTCAGGTTAGACGATTTCACCTGAAGCTCTTAAGTTGCATGTTCTGTTTAGGGTGTTTATACGTTTTTACCTGATTTTTTTTTATTTTTGCACTTGGAGAGATGCAGTTGCTGGACACTCCCGTGGTAGTTCAGTGTCTCTGATCAGAGTTTGGCACTCAATGCCCACTTCTCTTTTCTTTAAAAATCTTAGCTTAGCTTATTGGAGAAATTGCTAGAGAGTTTTTAGGTTAACAAGCTCCTCATTTTTAATAGTCAACTGAAATGTCTTTAATCATCAGAACTTGAAGGGGCATAGCATTTTTTACAACTTAAAGGTGTTCTCACATTTTACACCTGACTTAACCTTCAAAACGATCTTTAGCAGTGGTACAGAGCAGCTGTTAGGCCCATCCCACAACCGAGGGCTGAGGCACAGAGGCTGGGGCTGGCCGCCCTGGATGGGGACAGTGGCCCTGGGTGTGGCCCGTGTCACTGCACAGCAGAGTGGGCAGAGCACTGGGATTCCTGTTGGCTGCAATGATCTTATCCTCAAAATTTACTATGTAAATTTCAAACACACGTTTACGGGAATTTTAAGAACCATAAACAGTTCTCATTTTAACTTATAAGAGTATTTTCCCTTTTTAAAATACCTTTAATGTTTAATCGTTAGAGGTGGGGAATAAGTTGATTTAATCACCATGTGGGGGCAGAGCCCCAGAAAGTAGTTTCCAGGCTCTCAGCCTCACATAGACAGGTGCTGGCTCAGGTAGTAAATGGCCATCAACTGTGATTGGATGGCCATCAGCTGTGGCTAGTTGGCCGTCAGCTGTAACCAGTGAGCCATTGGCCACTAATATAACTGCTGTGGCTACGCTAGCAGAAGAGAAGGAGAGGAGGAAGAATGGGGGCTAGCAAGAAGATGGCGGCTGGGCTGGCAAGCGTGGATGGCGGTTTGCGGACAGTGTGGATCCAGCCTCCAGTGAGAGTATAGTGCCGCCAGAGAGAATATAGTGGTATGACTCCCCTACCTATGGCTCCGTGGGTGTTCCTTTTTGGCCTGGCCATATCCTGCGTTCTTGTATGGGGAGCAGGAGCAGAGACCCCGCAGGCCGTCCCGCACGACAAATGGCGCAGCGAGCAGGGTCTCCTGCACGACAAATGGCGCAGCGAGCAGGGTATGGTGCCAGCCGAAGCTCTCCAAAGGACGGTGGAGCAGTTTGTGCATGTGAACACCCAGTCTGAGGAAGACCAGGAGGAGCAGCTGCCGGAGACCTGGACCCCCGTGGAGGGGTGGGAGGACGTGGACGGTTCTCCCACCAGCACAGGAAAAGCCATGCAGCTGCTAGAGAGATGGAGCCCCGTGGAGAGGTGGGAAGATGTGGACGGTTCCCCAACCAGCACAGGCCGGAGAAAGCGAAGGTCATTGCGGCCCTGTGGGCCGGGGAAGTTCCTGCTCAGGCAGCCCGGATACAGGACTTATAGTCCCAGGAGGTAACGCTTGCTGAGTCCTCCATGGGAGATGAGGGTGAGGTCAAGGTCGTCCCTCATCCCCAGGACAGCCCTGGCGAATGACTATGGACTATGGGGAATTGCCTTCCACCCCTAATTTAATGGACCGCTTGACTGTTTGTTTGGGAACTGTTGTTAGTGGAACTGGGGGATATTTGCTTTTGTCTCTTGACTGGCCGCCATTGAGAATATGTAAGCACCTTGATTGTGAGTTGCTGTTGTTCCAGCAGGGTACCCTGAGAGGCACAGAGAGAGTGGCAGTGCCCTGAGAGCCCTGGCTGAGTCCAGGAAGTCTGGCTGAGCCCTGAAGATACCCTGGCTGTGCCCAGGAAGTCGGGCTGTTCCCAGAGAGAGTGGCAGTGCCCTGAGAGCCCTGGCTGAGTCCAGGAAGTCTGGCTGAGCCCTGAGATGCCCTGGCTGTACCCAGGAAGTCGGGCTGTTCCCAGAGAGAGTGGCAGTGCCCTGAGAGCCCTGGCTGAGTCCAGGAAGTCTGGCTGTGCCCTGAAGATGCCCTGGCTGTGCCCAGGAAGTCGGGCTGTATCCCAGAGAGAGTGGCAGTGCTCTGAGAGCCCTGGCTGTGCCCAGGAAGTCGGGCTGTTCCCAGAGAGAGTGGCAGTGCCCTGAGAAATCCTAGCTGTGCCCGGGGAAACTAGTGGTACCCTAAGAAGTCCAGGAAGTCTGGCCGTGCCCAGAAGCACTGGTGGTGGTGCCCTGAGAAACCCTGGCTGTGCCCAGAGAGCCTGGCCATGTCCAGGATATTGCATTCACCCCCAGGCTCCTCGCACAGGTCCCCTCGCGGAAGACGCTTGTCGCGTAGATTGTGAGGCGAGAGCCTGTAGGGGTGGAGTGTGGGGGCAGAGCCCCAGAAAGTAGTTTCCAGGCTCTCAGCCTCACATAGACAGGTGCTGGCTCAGGTAGTAAATGGCCATCAACTGTGATTGGATGGCCATCAGCTGTGGCTAGTTGGCCGTCAGCTGTAACCAGTGAGCCATTGGCCACTAATATAACTGCTGTGGCTACGCTAGCAGAAGAGAAGGAGAGGAGGAAGAATGGGGGCTAGCAAGAAGATGGCGGCTGGGCTGGCAAGCGTGGATGGCGGTTTGCGGACAGTGTGGATCCAGCCTCCAGTGAGAGTATAGTGCCGCCAGCGAGAATATAGTGGTATGACTCCCCTACCTATGGCTCCGTGGGTGTTCCTTTTTGGCCTGGCCATATCCTGCGTTCTTGTATGGGGAGCAGGAGCAGAGACCCCGCAGGCCGTCCTGCACGACAAATGGCGCAGCGAGCAGGGTCTCCCGCATGACACACCATGAGACTATGCTTAGTTGTTTTTCTAAAAAATTGTTTGCAAGTTTGATAACTTGCTTTTTTTGTTCCTGCCTTCAGTAAATTGAAAACACAAATCAAAAGTGCATGACTGTCATGCAGGGGCTCATACAGGGTCTCTGGTCCCGCTCCCCACACTCGAACGCAGGACATGGTGAGGCCAAAAAGGAACACCCACGGAGCCACAGATAGGGGAGTCGTACCACTATATTCACTGGCGGCTGGTTGGAGACACAGGGAGCAGGAGCCACACTATCCGCAACCCGCCATCCACTTCTCTGCCAACCAACCTCACTTGGTAGCTGCAATCCGCCGTGCTAACTGCAAGCCGCGCTTGCTAGCTCAGCCACCATCTTCTTGCTAGCCCGCATTTGCTGCTAGCATAGCCACAGCAGTTATATTAGTGGCCAATGGCTCACTGGTTACAGCTGACAGCCAACTAGCCACAGCTGATGGCCATCCAATCACAGTTGATGGCCATTTACTACCTGAGCCAGCACCTTTCTATGTGAGGCCGAGAGCCTGGAAACTGCACTCCTGGCTCTGTCCCTACAATGGCGGTAATTGCATGCTGACTGGTTTTCAAAATGCCTTCCTGTCCTTGACTTTTAAAGCTTTCGGGGCTGAAGTTCCTTCTGAGTTGTGTTAATCTCCAGGCATAATTTTGACTTTAAATGCTACCCTGTTGCTTAGAATTTTAACAAGTGTCATTACATTTTGGAACCCACACCTGGTGGCCAAGTCTGGTGTTTGTAGGGATCTTCTGATGAGATGTCAATCTGTCCCATCCGTGGGCGACATTGCACAGCAGAGTACTCAGCTGGGTGTGAAGTAAAAGTCTAGTTTGATGGACGAGGTTGAAGAAAGCACAGCAGGCAAACAGAAAGTGTGAGTTGGGACAAGGGCCCTGGAGTTGAGTGGGGTGTGGCCCCTGCCTGAGGAGGGGGGCCCCAGCACCGTGAGGGGGCTCTTGGCTGGAAGCAGCATGTGGTCCCGACTCCCTGGGGTCCGTCTCAGAGACCAGAGAGCAGCACAGGCCCAGAGGACTCCCCGATTCTACAATCCTCAAGCCATGAGAGAGAGAAACCAAGGTAGTGGGTCTCACCTAAGTCTTAAAAGCAATAAAGGGTCAATTAGTTTTCACAAGTAGTCACTCTTATCTATTTCCGGCTTCCTTTCCTAGTCAACAAGGCCAGTGTCTTCAGTTTAAACTGAAACCACACACACACACACACATACACACACGCACGCACGCACAGCGGGGCAAGATTCCAAGCAGCAGGCACTGTCACCCCCCACCAATCAGCCTGGAAGGCCTGTGCACATGCGCGGTGAGCACGCTAGGGTGCCTGTGCGCATGCGTAGTGGGCGGGGGAGGGGGGCGCGGCGGGTGTCTCCGCTTGTTTCCACTGAGCTTCCAGACTGTTCGGCCCTCGCCTGTTTTTGCTCTTCCTCCTGTAGGTGTGGCTCCTTATCAGAGGCGGTGGCTGTGCCACAATCTGCCCAGTGTGCACACGTTGGTGTAACAGGAATCGCTTAGGAGAGGAATTGTCAAGTCAAAGATATTTCTTTTTAAGATTGACAAAGCCAAGTCGTCCCCGGAGAACCTGTGCGAGTTCACACTCCCACTAACAGAGCAGGAGGCCCAAATTTAAATCCACGATACTGGGGTTTTTTAATTAGGCTTGCATTTTGTTTTTATGAAATTTTAACTTCTGCCATCAGTACTGCGGTAGTCACGAAGGCGGCATGCTTGCATTCCACCAACGGCAGTCGCTTAGGCTTCTGAAGCAGACAGCCCTGGGGACATCCGTCGGTGCTGGGAGGAAAGGGTGGAGCAGTCTGCGTGTCCAAACCAGAGCCGTGATGTAGCCTGGCCTACATCAGCAAGCGCTGGTGCTTCTGAAAAGCTGGGTAAGCTCCAGAGGCTCTTATTGTTAACAGACTCATGTTAAGTTTTATTCCTAGAAAAGGTTAGTCTTTTTAGTGAAAATTCAGCATTTTAAATATGGTACTGTTCAAAGCACCCTCCTCGAGGGGCTCAAGACCAGGAGCAGGCGGAGCTCCGATCTCCGGTACCCGACCCCTCCCCCCCACTCCGCACACACATACAATCGTCAGGGGGAGGACATATGTTTCAAGAGTGGATGTTAGGTTTATGTTTGTGTTTTCTCTAGGATTTTAAAAATACTAATACATTCTTATGGTTCAAACAGAGCAGTAGGAAAAGTAAACACGGGAGTGTCCGGCCCCATCACTCTGTTCCTTCCGCCACCCCACAGGTAGTGTGTCTGTCCAGCTTCTTGATGTAGGTACAGATCTTTTTTACTACCCTTCCCTTTCTTAACAAAAGGTAATACATTACACACACTATCTTTATTCCAGCTACACTGGATCTTGGAGCTCTTTGCACATTTCAGTACATTAATAAGCTTTCTCCTTACGAAAGGCTGCATAATATTACATTGTGTGGATATACAGTACTCTAACTAGTTCCTTATTCATAAACAATTGAGGTAATTCCCAAATATTTCATTAATTACAGCAGTTAATTTCTCAGTCTTCACCCACATTCTCCTTCCCTCGTTTTTTCAGAAAAAAAAGTAATAGCATTCTTTCCAGTTTTGGCCCTTTCCCATACACAGACAAAACTATTTACATAATTTGATGAAAGGGGGGGAAAAACCAGCAAGAGGTGTGCAAGACCTTTTTGATGAAAACTTTACTGAAATAAATATAAGAAAACCAACTTAAATGGAGACTTTACAATATTAAAACTCAATATTATAAAGATGTCAGTTCCTCAAAATTACTAAATTCAATGCAATTTAATAAGACTCCCAAATAGAATTTTAATATAGAAATAGACAAACTCATTCTAAAGTTCATATTAAAGGATATAAAGTTCACATTTAAAAAAATCACCAAGAAAAGCAAAGAACAAGGGCGGGGGCAGGGAGTAGATGTGACACAATGCACAATTAAATTAGAACAGCACTCTGTGCTCAGGTGTAGACAAACTGGATCCATAGAAGAGCAACATTTAGAAACCTTCCCATGCATCCAGGGCAGTTTATTGAAACATGATGTGACCTTTTTTTTTTTTTTATCAGCAAGGGCTCTTCACTGGATGGTGTTATGTCCATTCGCTACACATTTAATTGGGAAGAAAAAAAAGTTTAGATCCCTATTTCATATTTACTAAAAAATCAATTCCAGTTGGATTCAAGATCTAAAAGCAAAAGGCAAGATTTTTTTTAAGGCATTGGAAGAACATATATAATTCTTTTTATGATGGAAGGGTGAATATTTCTAAAGGTGATGCAAACTATCCCATCTGTAAAGAAAAGGTGTGAGGTTTGACTCTGCAAATTATTATTTCCTATAAGACAAAAGGAAGCATAAAGTTTAGCAGTGGGCTATGACAAAGCATTGCAACATATTAACAAAATTGGTATCAGATATAGAGACCCCAACAAGTAAGACTGAAACCTACCACGTACACACAAAGGCAGCAGTGTGCTTTTCTAGTTTTTCCAAAATAATTTTAAAAGATTGGCAAAGCATATAAATAGGTCATTCACCAGAAAGACAGATGATTGATAAACACGAAAAGGTGCCAACCTCACTGATACTCAATGAAATGCAAATTAGAATAACCAGGTTTCACTCTTGCTGTTGGTATCGTGTGACTTTCTTTTCTGTCAGTCTTGCTGGAGGCTTATCAATTTATTGATCTTTCCAAAAAACCAGCTTTTGGCTTCGTTTTCTCTGTTGTTTTGGAGTTTTTTCCAATTTCATTAATTTCTGCTCTTTTCTTTTTCCTTCTTTCTGCTAGATGAGGGTTTATTTTGCTCATCCTTTTCCAGTTTTTAAGATGGAAGCTTAGACTATTGATCTAAGAACTCCTTTCCTAATATAAGCACTCAAGGCTACAAATTTCCTTCCAAGACGCGTTAGCTGTGCCCACAAATTTTAATATGTTGTATTTTGATTTTTCTTCCATTGAAAATATTTTCTAATTTCTCTTTGGTGGGATATGGAGTACATTGTGTCATTTCCAACTGATGTGCAATTTTCCTGTTACCTTCGATTTCAATTCCATTTTAGTCAGAAACATACTCTATGATTTCATTTATTTTATTTTTCTTAATGTTTATTTCATAAACCAGGATATGGTCTATCTTTTTATTTTATTTTATTCTATTGGGGAATATTGGGGGACAGTGTGTTTCTCCAGGACCCATCAGCTCCAAGTTATTATCCTTCAATCTAGTTGTGGAGGGCGCAGCTCAGCTCCAAGTCCAGTCGCTGTTTTCAATCTTGAGTTGCAGGGGGCGCAACCCACCATCCCTTGTGGGAATTGAACTGGCAACCTTGCTGCTGAGAGCTCGGGCTCTAACCAACTGAGCCGTCCGGCCGCCCCAGATGTCTATCTTGATGAATGCTCCATGTGCACTTGAAAAATATGTGTTCTGCTGTTGTTGGGTGGTGTGTTCTATAAGTGTCGAGTTTATATGCTTAATGGTGGTTTCTATATTTTCGATGCTTTTCTGTCTACTAGTTCTGTTACTGGTAGGAATGGTGAAGTCATTTACTGTAATTGTAAGTTTGTCTAATTCTTTCAGATTTTCCTTGCTATGTTTTGCCTCAGGACAATCTCTTTTGTAGTTTTACCCTTTTCCAGGGAGATTAGCTAGTCTGTCCCCGCCCCGCCCCCCCCCCCCCCACACACACACACATACACACACACACAGCCACTGTTTCCTGCCACGGTGCTGCTTTTCCTGGGCGTACAGAGAATCCTTCTTTGTCATTTTGTAGGGATGACACTTGCCACACTTACATCCACCAGCTCTTAGGAACACTCACCATGTCAGGAGCACACCACTGGCACAGAAGCTCACATTTTCTGATGCTTTGTTGTGAGGTTCTAAGTGTTGACTGAAAAATAATATTGACCAGGTGTTTTGTCACCAAACAGGGTTTATGGGGTAGGGGTGGGGGATGTCAGCAGACACGGTAAGGGACATGCAGAATGGGCCTTGATCGAGAGTATTCATGGAAGGAAAGGAACTGAGAACCATAGAGCTTTATTATAAACTGAGTCCTCCTGTGGGGTTCTCTGGTGCAGAGTGCAGAGCGCCAGAACTCGCTCTGCCACCGACCCCCCACTGACCCATTTGCTTAAAGTTCCAGTTCATCTTTATTGGAAAGAAAAGCTCACTTCTGTGTGTTTCCTCCACTGTCCACACTGCTTCTCTGACACCAGATGTGGGTTGTTTTCCTCACACCATGCAATTCTGCAACACCGGGGGTGTCCTACATTCACCTTCACTCCTCAGTGACAGTTTCACATCCCACACGACTGCTCCTCCCCACTTCAGAAGCTGGCCTCATGTCCAGTCACCTGTGCTGCTGACTGGCTATAAAGTGGAGGTTCCCACGATCTCTTCCTTGGGTTCTATTAATTTGCTACAGTGGCTCACAGAACTCAGAACAGTTTATTTACCAACCAGATCCCGGATTTATTATAAGAGGACAGAACTCAGGAACAGCAGATGGGGGAGATGCACAGAGCAAGGTGAGGGAAGGGGCGCAGAGCTCCCATGCCCTCTCTGGGCGGGTCACTCTCTCTGAAAGTCCACATGTCCACTGATCCGGAAGCTCTCCCAACCCAGTCCTTTGGGGTTTTATGGAGACCTCATTACAGAGGCAGGAGTGATGAAATCATTGGCTATTGGTGATTGACTCCAGCTCTGGCCCCTTCCCCTCCTGGAGGTTGGGAGTGGGACTGAAAGCTGGTTCCCCCTGGCACCCAGACCCCTCCCTGAGGTTGCTTCCTAGAGGCCACCTCATTAACACGATCTCAGGTGTGGTTGAAAAGGGCTTGTTATAAGTAACAAGACATTTCTTTCATCTTTATGGCTCTGGAGCTATTTCAAGAACTGAAGACAAACGACCAAACGACCGAACGCAATAACTGATGCTTTCTTCATTCACAATGTTCCAAAGTTCCCTTTCGTCTTATTTTCTCTTCTCTCATTTAAGCAGGTCTGCTGGCTACCAGTTCTCTTAGTTTTTCTTCATCTGAGAATGTCTTTATTTCACCTCCAGCCTGAGAGGCATTTCACTGGATAGAGAATTCTGAGTTGACACCTGCTTTGAGCACTTTAAATGCGCCTGCCACATCCTTCCGGCCTCCAGAGTTTCTTGAATGACAAGATTCTATCATTTGAAATGTTCCTGTACGGTCATCTTTCATTTTTCTCTAGCTACTTTCAAGATGCCCTTAGTTTTCAACAGTTTATGATCGGTCTGGGCTTCGATGTCTTTGGGTTCACTCAGCTTACTTAGGGGGTTTTCAGCCATTATTTCTGAGGTTTTTAAAGCACCACACTTTCTCCTTCTGTCACCCTGAAACTCATCTCAGTCTTTCTCTGTTAGATTGGATGATTGCATTGATCTGTCTCTTTCTTTTGTTGTCTCCATTCTTTTATTGAGTCTCACCAGTGAGGTTTTTCTTATTTCCTGGTGTTTGCAGTTGTCTTATTTTCATTTGTTTCTGCTGTCCCTTTGTGGACAATCTACTTTTGCGCTGATTCCAAGTGTTGTGAGAGCCCCTGGGAACTTAACAGCCCTCATGGTCCTTCACGACACCACTGATGGCCTGTTTCCAGTAGAGCTGTTTTCGTGGATCCTCACGTGCTGAGTCATTTAGGACTATGTCCTGGCGCCGTGAGTATGACGTGAAGAGATGCAAGTGAACTCCAGGGAGAATGTTGACATTTTTGTTCTAGCAAGTAATCGATCTGCGTAGGCTCTGGCCAGCCCTGTGAGTGTTGTTGGTTCCAATGTCAGCTCAGCCGCCAGAGCCTTGGCGGTGCTCTTTGGATCTGTCCCCGTGTCCACCTCCTGTGGACAGCCTGTCAGTTCACGTGTGGTATGCTAATTATGTCTGTGGAGTCCTGAGCTCTCTCTCCAGTGCTTGCTGGGTCCCGGGACACCCTGTTTTGGTCCTCCAGCCCGAAAGCATGCACTTCAGTAACCGAGCCATGTCCTTTGGAGAGAAAGAAAGTGACCTAGCCTCACCCTCTTGGTGTAGTTCCCCTCCTCAGACTCAGGCTCGCAGGCTCCCATGGGCAACCACAGCGCCCTGGGGGCTGCAGCACCAACATGAAGAAGGGGGGCAACTCCCACTGCCCCAGGATCTCAGCACCGCTGAGCTCACTTCTGCGCTGTGTTGTGTCCAGGCTGGGAGACACCAGAGGAATAAAAGGATCGTGGATTTGCCACGAGTTGCACTGAGAGTTCTGGTGTTCCTGGCCCAGCTGCCTGGTGCCGGCCGTCCTCGGTTCTCGGACAGCTGTGACGTCCATCCTTCCAGGTGTCAGAGCTGTGTTCAGTGAGGACGGAAGGGACTGTACCTTACCTCTACCCCACCTGGAACCCAAACCTTCCCTGAGATACTAAGTGAAAAAATATAGAATGTGGGTAGCATTATTCCATATTTCTACAAAAAATGTATATATGTACCTCCATAGTAAGTACTTAGGACAAAGCTCTGGAAGTTTCTACACGACTCAACACTGGTTTCCTCCAAGAAGGGGTACAGAAGTTTGCTGAAGGGGTGTGACTGAAAGGAACTTTCATTTTTCACGCGATACTTCTTTTTATTTTAAGTTATTTTACCCATGCATTAGCACTTTTGTAATTTTCAAAACAATAGGAAGGTCGGAGGGAAAAGACTGGAAAATTTATAGAACTTATGAAAAAAAATACTGAGTATGAAGCATCTATTGCCATTTAAAGGCATTTGGTGGCAATATCTTAAAGGATTACGATGCTTTAAAAAAAAACCCTTGTAAGACTATCAAAGGGAATTATCTTCATAAATAACCAAGTGTCTATGGCTTCAACTGTCCGTCCCCTTACTGCTGAGGCAGGCGACCAGGATTCATCCGAGTAGAGCAATCTTTTGGGAAATCCCTAAGAAAAGCCTTGTGTAATCAGTTGGTTTCTTTAAACTTGCGTCCAGTTTCTTTCGATGATTTTTGTTGGTTATTCTTGCATCTATACTTCTTAAAGGAGGCTGTCCAGGCAGCTGCTTCTTCCTTTAAGCTCGAGCTGAGTAGCATCTCATGTACTCTGTCATCCACGGGTTCTCCAAGGATGAAGGCTTGGTCCTTCTGCTATTCTCCACACCGTCTGAGTGAGCCCGCTGCCTCTGAGCAGCCAGTCTCCTCTTTTCCACCTGTCTCCTGGTCTTGGCTCGTAATGCTGACTCATGAATCTAGGGAGAGTTCAAAAATCAAGGTACAGTCACTTAGGTGGCTTTTGTACTAATGTTCAAGAATATCTGTGCAGTGAAGCTTCCCCAGATCACCTGAGACAGGGAGCAGGCAAGCCCTGTCTCATCACTGTCTCTGCATATAGAAGCTTCTTGAGTGAGCCATGCCCCACATCTATGGCTGACCCACCACCAGTGATACAGAAACGGAGGACAGAACGTGTCCACTGCACCCAATGTCAGATGCCAGGGTAGGCAGCCTGCATGTGCCTCTAGAAATGGGCTCAGGAAAACTACTGGGTTTGCGTTGGGCACAGACACGTACTCCACTGGAGGACTTTGTTTTACAGCAAATCACGAAGGAGGATCTCAAGCTATTTTACCGCCTAAGACATTTGATATGGCAGGTAAAGCCCGTTAAACTTAATCCCATGGGGCTGCCGAGCTCTCTGCTGAAACCACAGCTTTGTTACTCTTAACGACACCATCTGCCAGGGTTCAGAAGTCTGCTCAGTAAAACTTGAGTATGGTGTTTAATCACAATCCAAACAGTTGGCACTTCTGCTGCTTCTCGTTCCTTCTTTGCTTTAGGCTAAAGGAACAGTATGAATGAATGCTAACATACATGACGGGAAGAACATCCATCTGACATGTTCTCAGGACGGTGAGCAGGGACAGGCCAGGCCCAGGTGAGAGGACAGACTGTCCCCTGAGTGGGAACAGTCGTTGGAATTTCATCCCAAGAACAAATGGGTCTGGGGCAGACTCGAACTGCCAGGAGAGCACTCTGACCCACGAACCAGAAACAGGAGTAGAGGACGGCTGGTTATCTGTGCACAGGGCCTGGGAACTCTTGATGCCCCAGCCCAGCTGCACCCCACCCCCTGCCTCATGGCCCCACGACCCCAAGAGCCCTGACTGCCCATGTGCCCACATGTTCGCCAGGCTCAGTGCTGCCAGCCCTTCTGGTGCACGCCAGCTCCTGGCAGCCGACATGCAGACTCCTCCCACTGGGTTTCCTTACCCCACTGTACTGTCCCTACAATGTCCCAGTGACCACGGGGTATAACAGGGATGGGACGCAGCTTGAGCCCACCCCAGGGGCAGAGGGCAGGCAGAGGGTACCTCGCTCACTGGGGCAGACGCCAAGACGTTGTGAGTCCTTTGGCTTCCCGTGTCCATCTGCTTTTCTCCCCACCCATACAGAGCAAACGGACGCTTCTTCTCTTTTGTTTTACTTGACGATCTTTGTGGACTTCTGACTGCTTTCCCAGCTCCTCTGCCAAACACAGTACCTTGCTGCTGTCGGGGTTCACAGCTGGGCAGTCGGTCGGTCTCCTTTGTTTTGAACTGTTGTTCAGGTTTTTCTCTCATGTCTTTCACTGGCAATGCTTTTTCAAAAAGAGACAAAACAAGATGACAATGCTTTAAAATCAAGCCGACACAGAAAGACTTTAAATATTTGGGTTGAAAACTACACAATGCTTAGTTAAGTCAGTAACGTTTTCACTTATAGTTCAATTCACAAGGTTCACCTAAAGCAGAAATGCAGAAACACGTTGATGTAAAGGTTTCAGTCTATCCCATTTTTAAATCAACCACAAATTTAGCAGAACTGAACCAAGTCTCTTCAAAAGCAACTTCTGTCACACGTGTTCTGAGATTAAGCGTCTCCATTAAACACTGAAACCCAGAGAGCATGGCGGCCTAACAGCTTTCTCCACACGCCCCAGGCAGCCCCGTGGTCCTGACACCTGGCTTCAGGGGAGGCCTGCTCTGCGGCCGGCGTGCAGCCGCTGCACACGCTCAGATTGTTAAGTCACTCACTGAAGTCCCAGGGTGCATTACTTTGGGAGGTCCCCATCTGAAGCCTGCTCCCTATGGCTGCTGCATGCGTGCTCCTTGTGACAGCTAGCTGGTGACCTTACTTTGCAAAGCCCCCAGTCACAAGGGGGTGGTTTGCAGTCACCCACCTCGGTACACGGCTCTGCACCCCAGTGTGAAGAGCCAGATGGGAGCCCCTGTTGAGGGGGGTTTCCCCTAAAGAAGTGATTCAGGGCTACAGTCTACACAGTCCTACTTCTGCCCACAGAGCTGGGGAAGTCGGGGGGCGGGGGAGCGCTGCCCAACCCGCTGTGAACGTCACATATGAAGGAGACACTCCATTTCCCTTAATTACCTTTCATGAGATTGCCATTCATTATTTTTGATAAACCCTTTATTTTTGGTAAAAGTTATATTATTTTGTTTAAACATTCTGTGAGCTTTTGTTTTATTTCAGCCTAAATAAGAGCTCCTTATGCATCCAGGGAGGGCTCTGTGTCACTTACCCCCGTTGTTTAGGCCTTAAGGACTCCCCCGGCCCCCCTTACAGACTGCTAGTCCAAAAACCTCATCCCTTCTTTAGGACATACTCTGCCCCTTACTACTTTTAGTCATCACATACATGTAAGAAGCCTTGACAGATGTGTCCTTTGTCTTCAGCAATGCCCTTGACTCTACCAAACTATTTTAAGTTTGCAGACGATCCACATCCGACCCTGGGGTTTACCGCCCCAGACCACTGCTCACCATCTTCACACCCAGCACTTGCTGTTGGGATGAGGCTGGATGGCAGCCTTCCATTTTCTCTAAGAACCTAATTCATTCATTCAAACATTCCTGTGAGTGGTGTGTGCACACCTTCTCCTCTTCTCTTCCCTGGATCCAGGAAGAGGAGGAAGGAGTCCCCTTGGGGAAGGGGCCAAGACTTGTGTGGTCCTAACACTGAGAAGGAGGAACAGCAGCCTCCCCTTCGTCCTCCTCACTGACCGCCCCCCCCCCCCCCCCGCCTGCTTCCTCTCCCATCCCGAGGCGGCTGACCCACACCTTCCAGGGAAGCCAGCCCACAGCAGGTAATGACGCTCATCAGAGCCAGAAGAGGACAGGGAGGGAGTCCCAGGGAGATGGCATGGAGCGAAGAGGGAACAGAGATCAGGGGACGGAAGACGGGCCACATATTAAACCTGACAGGCTCAGGAGACTGAAAATAACCACATAAGATGTGTGAGCATAAACAATTTCATAACTAAGTGGGCCATGGCGGGAAGTCACATATTTAGCTTCCTTCATAAAGTCAATCTGTGCCTGTAAGTGGACCTGTCTGTTCTTTTTTTGCACCTAAGATAACATCTTTGGGATGTCAGTGATCCTTTTTCCAGACCAGAGCTGGAAACTGCAAAATCCCTCACTATTATACTTCCGTCCTGGTTACCATCTCTATGTGCTGTAAAAAGTGAACTGTTAACTATTCTGCACCCACCTATGTAAAAGAAGTACCAGTGTCGCCAATTGACATTTATCCAATCCCAAAGATCCTCCGCCCTTGATTTCTCCCACCCACTTTATCACCAAATGAAACCGTCCTCCTTTGATTTTTATGTATAAAATAAGCTGCAAAGCACCATTTTAGGGAGCATTTTTCTCAATCCGTTGAGATTTTGCTTCCCAGTGATTGTCAGTTTGGCTCAAATAAACTCATAAGCTTTCCCGTAGTCTGGATGTTTTTCATTGACAGATCGTTCAAAACAACAGGAAATGGTCTGTGGATGAAGGCACAGAGCAGGTAGCAAGGGGGAGAGAAAGACCTCCTATGACAAACTCAGGACATTTTACTTGTTCTGGAAATCAAGACTCACTGAAGGATATTACTGAAAAACAGCACAGTCCTGTTTGCATTTTAGGAACGAGGCTTCTAGCCACAGATGTGAAGGATGGGTTAGATGAAGGACGGGGGAAAGAAGGTCCTGCTCGGAAAAGATGGCAGAGTCCAAGTGGATAACCAACAGTGACAGCAGGATGGAGAGGCAAGCAAGGACCGGCCAGTGCTCAGCGAGCCGGGCACACGCTCACTCACCTGGGCACTGTGACCTGCACACACCAGCGGGATGCGATACCAAGAATGCTTTTCAACCGGCCTTTCCAGAGCAGATAGCCCAGCAACAGCAGGTTAGACCGGCAGGAGAACAGACAAGGCTGTGATGCAGCCGTGGGAAGCAAAGGGGAGTGTAGGACTCGCACAGGTGTTTGGAGCAGGTGATGATGACCTCTGCCAGAAGGCCTGCCTGAGGATGATGACGGGGTGTGATGCTCCTGGAACCACCAGGCAGGAGGAGGAATTGGAGAGCAGGCTGTGGGCGAGCAGATGGGGCTGAGACTCAGGTGTGCATCAGGTCACCCAGAGAAATGCAGTCAGAAGTGAGTCCCCGGGGACACCATTACTTACTGAGCAGGCAGGCAGAGGACCAAGAGTCCAGGAGGGAGACAAAAGAATGGGTAAAAAAGTGGGAAAGTGATCAGGACAGAAGCTGAGGGGAGAGTTTAAAAAAGGCAGAAAGCAATTAACTGCCTAACATGACAGAGAGGTGGGTAGGATGAGGATGGCGACAGACAGCACTGGGCGGCAGGTTGTCTCGTAGGCGAGGGGAGTGTGGGGTTGGGGACTCAGGTCACAACAGCTGCAGAGTGAACAGAATAGAACCCCCAGTTCTGAGAACAGTGGGCGAGTGGGCCAACCCTCCCACCATGGATAACAAAAAGGGCGACATTAAAACCTAATGGTGGGGCCGGCCCGGTGGCTCAGGCAGTTAGAGCTCCATGCTCCTAACTCCAAAGGCTGCCGGTTCGATTCCCACATGGGCCAGTGGGCTCTCAACCACAAGGTTGCCAGTTCAATTCCTCGCGTCCCGCAAGGGATGGTGGGCTCTGCCCCCTGCAACTAAGATTGAACACGGCACCTTGAGCTGAGCTCCCAGATGGCTCAGTTGGTTGGAGCGTGTTCTCTCAACCACAAGGTTGTTGGTTCAACTCCCACAAGGGATGGTGTGCTGCGCCCCCTGCAACTAGAAACGGCAACTGGACTGGGAGCTGAGCTGTGCCCTTCACAACTAAGATTGAAAGGACAACAACTTGACTTGGAAAAAAGACCTGGAAGTACACATTGTTCCCCAATAAAGTCCTGTTCCCTGTTCCCCTTCCCCAATAAAATCTTAAATAATAATAATAATAAAAAAAACCTAATGGTGTCCACTGTCACCCAACACGAGAAACTACGATCTTCTCTGGAGGAGACCTAGGCCTCAAATTATTCCTATGAGTAATTTTCAAACAGAATCATGAGTGTACTGCAAGATGGCCAGGTACACGAGGAGAGAAGACAGTAGGAAGGGCAGCAGGAGCCACAGGCTTCACACAATGGAATTATCATTTGCAGACTGCAAATGCCTGCATACCTCCCGTACTTACAGCAAAAAGACAGGCTCAAAAATATCTGCAGCAGCAGGGGACAAAAGATGGAAAAGACAGAAGAGACAGAACTTCTCACTATAAGATTAATTTTTAGAAAACTATTGAAGTAGTGTCTGGTACAAGAAAAGTCTATGTTTCAAAATCCTATTCAAAAGAACGAAGTTTAAAATAGACATTTTCACAAACAAAAACTGTGCATCACCGTTATGGTGGAAGATTATGACACCCCATTTCCCAGTAACTGATAGGTATTCAAACAAAAATAAACTTCATTTAGACTGTGCTGTCCAGTACAAAAGCTACTAACCACATATGGATACTAAATGTAAGTTGAAATTCATTAAAATTACACGAAGAGTAACGATTCAGTTCCTCAGTTACACCAGTCAGAGTTCCAGTGCTCAGTAGCCACACGTGGTTAGTGGCTGCCACGTTGGATGGTGCAGATGACAGTATGTCCATCAGACAGAACATTTCATTGAACAATCTGATTTTTTAAAGTATTTGAACAACAGAATTAACACATTTGACCTAATGGATACACAGAGGATGCCAAAAAACTGTATACACAATTTAAGAAAGGAAAACACTGTATTAAAATTGACAAAAGATGAATACAAGTCACATTTGACTTCTGCAATTACAAGAGATGCTCAAAGTGGTTCCCATCAGCGTCCAGACACTTCTGATTACGGCAAACTACTGCTTGAGCAACGTTGACCAAAGTGTCCACTTGTATACATTTTTTTGGCACCCCCGGTATATAACACTGCACTTAGTAACTGCAGAATATACAATCTTGTCAAGCATATATGGAACATTTACAAGAATTTACATATTCAAGGCTATACAGCAAATCTTAATACATTTACAAAATTGTAATCATATAGAATGTATTCTCTAACTGTAGTGTAAGCTAGATACAACAACAAAAATAAATAACTTAAAAATCTCAGTTTTGAAATTTAAAAAACATTTCTAAATAATTTGTGGGTCAAAAACAAATCATATGGATGCACAAAAATTTGAATGTACTCAATGCTAGAGCTATAACACTAAAAATGATTAAAATGGTAAATTGTGTTGTATATATTTTACCACAATTTTTTAAAATTAAAAAATGAGTAGCGGTGATGGAGGACATTCCTTTCTTAATCCCAATCTTATTAGAAATGTTTCTAAAGTTTCCTCATTAAGTATAATGTTTGTAGTAGGTTTCTGGTTTTAGTCTGTGTCTAAAAGATAAATATGCTTCTTTTAATGTGGATTATACATAAGTGTTAAACTTTACTAATGTTTTCAGTATTTTAAAAATCAGAATGAAAATTAGAAAATGTGCTTAAGTGAATAAAAATACTGTATAATAAAACTTGCATGACACAGCTAAAGCAGTAATCAGAGGAAAATCTATAGCCTTAAAATCAATGTCTCAAACAAGAAAGGCAAGGCTGAAAAAAAATCAAAGGTAAGAATGCATTTTTGGGGCGGCCGGATGGCTCAGTTGGTTAGAGCGCGAGTTCTCAACAACAAGGTTGCTGGCTCAATTCCTACATGGGATGGTGGGCTGTGCCCCCTGCAACTACAGATTGAAAATGGCAACTGGACTTGGAGCTAAGCCGCGCCCTCCACAACTAGACTGAAGGACAACTACTTGGAGCTGATGGGCCCTGGAGAAACACACTGTTCCCCAATATTCCCCAATAAAATTTATTTTAAAAAATAATAATAATAATCCATTTAAAAAAGCTATAAAAATAAGCTAAAAGAAAATTAGAGTAAGGGGGAAAAGATTATGAATTAATGAAAATATATAACAAAGAAAGATAACCAAATATAAGTTGGATTGAATCCATAAAAAAAACCACAGGCCGAGTCTCCAGCTGAGCAGGAGGGCTACGAGGACAGGACACTGGACACTGTGGATGTCACCCATTCACAGGGTCACCAGGAGCTGGAGCCAACTCAGTGGCACGTAACACACACAATACAGAAAACCCACACAGCCTAGAATTCATTTGGAAAGAAACTAATAGAATTCACAAACCTCAGGCAAGACCGATCAAGAGAGAGAAAAAAATGCAAAGTAAAAACAGAGCAACTGGGGGGATTCTGGTTAAATGCGCACTCAGCACATGCACATGCAGTCCCTTCCTCACAAAACCCCACAAAAGTGAAGAAAACCCCCACAGGACAAAGAGCAAGGGAATTGACGACATCAGACAAAAGCTGTCAGTCAAATTTTGCAAGACGGAAAGCAGCTGAAGAGGCAGAAGCAGCCCCACGGAAGTGAGTAGGATGAACCCTGCCTCCTGGTAGGAGAAGAGCCCACGGACACAAGGTGAAGACAGAAAGACCTGGAAACAGAGGCGGCAGGTTCTGCAGAGGCTGGTGAAGTGAGTGGCCTTTTCCAAAGTTCTGGCACCAGTCAGCACCCCAGCCCACAATCTCTTCTCACAACGTAATAGGAAACAGGCCTCTGTTGAGAACTGGGCTCAATGCCTCTTCCCCTTGAACCTGGGCAGACTTCTGTAAGCGCAGAATGGGGTGAAAGAGGTGTTGACAAGTGCCTCCCTGTGGTAAGTCGTAAATAAAGAGCAATACAGCATCCGTCCAGCCCTCCCAGGGACACCCGCCAGCATGTCATGAGGAAGGCAATGGCACCTAAAGATGTCACATGCAAGTGTCCTAGCAGACAGCCCCTTACCCTAGAGCCTTCCAGCTGAGGCCACAGACAGCCTGGTCTCACCGACTGACAGTCAACAAGCACCCCATGGACTGAGCGCCCAGAAGCTCTTCAAGCCTTACTCTTCAAAATGAGCAGACAGGCTATGAGCAATATTTGAGTACATCCTCTAAAAAGAAAAAGACCAAAATATACAGCAAAAGACTAGGCCAGGAACACAAGAGAGCTCTCAAAGGCTATGTATAGCTTTTTTGGTGGTGTTCAGGTGGGGGGAGTTAAAAGAAATCTAAGAACAGGATGCTAAAGAATGCTTGGCACAAAAAACGAATCTCTTCAAAATTTAAAACTAGGATGGTAAAATTTTAAATTTCACTAAAAAGTTTGGAAGGGAATATTAAAGAGTTCTCCCACAAAACAGAACCAAAAATTCCAATATCAAGAAATTTTAAATAAAAATGTTAAGATTTGACCCAGGAGTTACACCATCCAATTAGAAATAATTATAAAAAGAAAAAAAAAAATGGAGTGGAGAAAAAAAATTATTTTAAACAGCACTAGAAAATATCACTGAACTGACAGAAAAGTTTCCAGATTGAAAAGGCCCAATGAAGGAAAAAAAGAGCCACAGAAAATTCTATTAGGTTGTTGCAAAAGTAATTGCGGTTTAAAAAGTTAAAAATAATTGCAAAAACCGCAATTACTTTTGCACCAACCTAATAGAACACTAGGATAAAGAGACTATCCTAACAACTTCCAAAGAACAAAAGGTCACATACACAAGATAGGAATCAGAATGTCATGGCACTTCTCAACAGCAAGGCCAAAAACTGGGGCTCGATGTAATCAAGATGCCTTCAAATATGGACATTTCTCACCTAGAATTCTCTACCCTAGCCAAAATATTCATCCAGCCTGTGGATATGAAAAGGCATTTTCAGACATGCAAGGTCACAAAGGCCCTGCCCCCTGCAGCAGTCCCAGGCTTACAGAGCATAAGGAAGGGGGTCAGACATGCACGGGGAGATGGTGAGCCAAGGGGCATCAGGCAAACAGTGAAGGGGGCCCCACATTGACAGCTGTGTCAGATCTGGGCAGCATTAAGTCCAACCTAAAAGAAGAGAATCCCAGGTTCCAAAAAAATGTCTAAGGAAAACCATTAAATGAGTGGAACAACTGACACATCTAGCATATGACAAGTTTTACAGTATTACCAGACTATTTCAGGATGAATTAGTGATGGAAGTATATAAAAATAATAATAAACAAACAGAAAGTTGAAGCAATGATTAACGTCAAGAAAAACATAAATAATAACAAAGAAAATGTCAGCAGAATGTACTACCTGGCTCACATGCAATAATATTTATGTAACCATGATAACTTGAACACAGAAGAGTGCTGAAATGAAGTAGCTTGTGGGGCAGAGTAGGTACTGGTGTGTGTCTGGGGGTGCAGATGACAGAGCTAAGATCTGAGCTACATCATCTCCCATACTGAGAAGTTAAATACAAATGGCAGCAGAGAGATCTCAAGAAGAGGGTGGCCAATGCTGAGAGCAAAGCTAGAAGGAGCTGGAAGGAGTGCCCGAGGGAACAAGGGGGTAAGGGTGGGACACAGTCAGAATGACTTCATGTTAAGCATATTTTTTTAGATTATGTATATGTACAATTTTGCTTAAAAAAAAACCTAATTTAAAAAGACATATGAAGAAAGGAAATGGAGATAATCTAGACCACTCTTCAAAGCATGTTGGCTGGGGGAAGAAAGGGACCCCAGTAAACAAGCACCCCACCCCACACAGGGAACTTCTAAACCGCTCGTTCGTCTCCATCTCTTAAATGAGAAGCCAAGGATCCACAGACATTTGAGAACATTCTCTAACACGAAATACAGGATTACAAACAAAAAGAAACAAAAGTGGTGGATGTGTGTTTGGGTTGGGGGGAGGGGGATGGACACAGAGACTATGCCGAAGAAACAAGAAGAAGAAAATGAACAAAAAACTTCCAGTAAAATCCTCAGCAAAAGAAGATACTATATGCATCAATCAAGAACAGAATTCTAGGAACGGACGGGTGGCTCAGTTGGTTAGAGCGCGAGCTCTGGGCAATGGGATTGCAGGTTCGATTCCCACATAGGCCAGTGAGCTGCACCCTCCGCAACTAGAATGAAGTCAATGAGCTGCCACTCACTCCCGGGTAGCCAGATGGTTCAGTTGGTTGGAGCGTGGGCTCTCAACCACAAGGTTGCTGGCTCGATTCCCACAAGGGATGGTGGGCTGCACCCCCTGCAACTAACAACTGGCAACTGGACCTGGAACTGAGCTGCTCCCTCCACAACTAAGATTGAAAGGACAACAACTTGACTTGGAAAAGTCCTGGAAGTACACACTGTTCCCTAATAAAAAGTCCTGTTCCTCTTCCCCAATAAAATCTTTAAAAAAACAAAACAAAAAAAACCAAGTAATGTCAAGTTATTCACTCTCTAAAAAAAAACAAAAAACCACAATTCTGTGTTGTTTTTTTTAAAGAAAAAATAGAGGGAGGGAGGGAGGGACAGAGGGAAAGAGGAAAGGGAGAAAGGAAGAAGGAAGACCCGGGAAACAAGAAACTCTTGAATTCAATAACAAATAGCACACAAATGAAACATGTAATGGAAAAGTTGAAGGATAAGGTTGAGAATATCACCCAGGAAAATAGAAGAAAATGGTGGAAACTGGGGGTGGGGGGATTAGAAAATTAGGGAATAAATTCAAGAAGTCTAACATCCAACTAAGGAGTGCAGAAAGAAAGGAACAGAAAAAGAGAGAGAAAATAATTTAGGAAAACTTCCCAGAATTACAAAACATTACTTTGACTATAAGGACCCACCAAGGACACGAAGGAAAACAGACCTAGAGCAAAGAAAGATTCCAGAACACAAAAGACAAAGAGATGACCCTAAAAGTTTCCAAGGGGGGACATGTTATCTACAAAGGATAAGAATCGGAATGGTGAGGACTGGGATAGCGACATCCAAAGGTGCACCCAGCTACGCCTCCAGACTTTAGAGACAACCACCCCCAACCTGGAGTTCCATGCCCAGCCACAAACACTGAATGGAGAGAGGAGAAGAAAGCTGACAAGCAAGTTCTCAGAAAAGGCACCTCTCACACACCCCTTCTCAGGAAGCTACTAGAAGGTAAGCTCCACCAGGAGGTGGTACACTGGGAAGGAAGATGACACAAGTCACACCACAGGGGCCCCTACCGAGTCCCTGGAATGTGGCCAAGGGCCCTCCCAAGATGCAGCCAGGCAGCAGCTACCAGGCCAGCTGCAAGTGGGTCAGACGCCCTGGGAGGCAGCTCAAGATGCCGAAAGCGATAGCTAACCTGATGTGTTGGTTGCATTATGAAAGAAAGAAAAGGAATCACGGGAAACAGTACAGGGGGCTCTGAGCAACAGTTGCGCAGGCACCAAACTGTGACACTAACTGTGACGCTGACAGCCTCCATGATGGCCGTGTGCATGTATTAGGGCTGTGGTAGAAAGAAAGCTAATCGACAGTGTTAAAAACTGAGAAAGTCAAGAAATGTCCATAAAAACTGTGTTACTTGGAGAAATAGAAATAAACAGCAAAGGGAAAAGCAGAGGAGCTGCTAGTGGTCACCAGGGATAGGCAGTTGGGGGGTGTGGCTGGGAGCTGCTCCCTCTTTGTAATACACCATATGGAAGAACTACAGGTCTGTGTATGAAGACGCTTCAGCAAAGACAAGAACTAAATGTTTGTTTTATAGAAACTCCAGAGTGCTCATTCATCCCACCAGACATGGGCTGGGCCAGGCAGGAGCAAAGGGTCACAACGGGGAGTGCTAAAAACAGAGAGCACCCATCTTCTCCCTGAAGCCTAAACCCAAAATACGAGCAGAGAAGGGACAAGTGACCTTAGCCACCGGGAGCGTTCAGTGTCTCTAAGGAAACCAAGCGAATCATGAACTTGGGCAAACCCAGGCACATCCATAGTACAATGCTATCTAAAAACTGTATTACTACACACGCAGAAATAATTGATCTGACAGCTCTCTGCAAACAATGAAAGGGAAGAGTGGGGGAGAGAAAAGCCCATTCAGTCTGATAAAGTACAGCTCTCAGTTTGGCAGGTAGATCGGTGGGCACAGGAACCAACTGGACGGCCTGTTCCTGGACCCCCTCTACCTTCTGTTACTCTAGTTGCCAGCAGTGATCACTGAAGCTAGGAATCTGCTTCTAGACAGTCAGGAATCTGTGGGAATTCACAAGTAACGTGAGGCTGGGCAGGCAGCTGTGGCACACACGCTGAGGACAGCATATCAGAGCAAAGTGGCCCGGCTCAACTAAATGTGCTCCCCTCCCCCGCCTCTCAGGTCTGATGAGTTTGGTGACAGTGTATGAACAAAGTCACTGATCACTTGTCCTGAGCACCCATTTCTTCATCTCTCAGCTTCAGATAAAGCCATGGTCCTCCCTCTTAGAACTGTTCTGAACACTGAATGAGGAAACACATATTCTAAAATCAGGGCCTGGATGTGTAATAAGCTTTCAATAAATTTTGGTTATTTTTCTCACTACAGTTTTTTTGAAATCGGGTGACCTCCCAGGTGTTGTCTGGCCAACGTTAGAGGGTGGCAGAAAGGAGCCACTGGCTACTGCGGGCTGTATCCGAGGCTTTCAATTTGGCCCTTAGCACCAGTGACCACCCAGCCGCCTCACGTGCTTAGCCCCCAACTCTGCAACCCTCTGGGCAGGACAGGTGTAGGGCCACGGCGACCCAGCCAGAGGCACAGCAACCGCGAGGCATTTTCCAGCCACTGCTCCTCATGCACACAGCGGCAGCACGAGGCTGCGCGCCTTCTGAGTGGGCAGGCAAGACGCGGAGGGGACCCAGCACAGACAGGGAACCCGCCAGCCGGAGTTATGCAACGGTCTGCGTCAACAATGCAAAATCCTCTGGGGACAGCGCGGAGAGGCCCCGTCCACAAAGGAAACAAGGGCCGCATTCACCCGACAGAAAGCTCGGCTCGGTGCTTCTCCTTTGAGAATCTGATGAAAGCTGGGCTCCTATCATAGAAATATGGGCGCTTAGGAGTAAACAAGCAGCGATCAGTGGTTCTCTAAGGCCGCCTGGGCTCTCGCCTGAAGACCCGGACACCGCCCGCGGCACTTCCATTGAGTTCACTGCTGGCTCAACACAGAGCCACCTAATTACCGAGATAAATAAGGGCGGGAGGGCCGAGGCAGGCTGGCACCTTCCTTATTTTGTCAGATTCGCCATCCAGAAGAAAAAGACAGAGCTGCGAGAAACAGCGCGGGGCAGGCCGGTGCCACGAGTGGGCCCAGTCCTCGGAACAGCCCCTCCTGCGCCCGGTACCTGACACAGACGTGGCCTCCGCGTCCCCGGCCTCCGCGTCGCCGGCCTCCGCGTCCCCGGCCGGCTCCTCCGGGGCCCCGGGCTCCGCAGGCGGCGGCGGCGGCGAGTCCCGAGCGCACCGTGGCGCGGGGCTCCCGGCGCCTGACGACGCCGACGACGCCGAGTCGTCCGAGGCTCCGGCCGGGCCCCAGTCGTCCCAGAGCCAGGGCGCGTGCGCCTGCTCCAGCAGCCGGCGGCCCAGGCGGTAGTGCAGGCGCTCGCGGTAGCACGGCGCGTACTCGTCCCAGCACGGCTCCCGGTAGCGCTTCATGTACTCGCTCTTCACCCCGCTGCCCGGGGACATGGTGCCACCGCCGCCTACGGGACCCGCGGCACGACACAGAGGCCCGCCCCGCCCTCCGGCCGGCCGGCCGGCCCGCCGCGACATTTAAACCCGGAGCCCCGCCCGGACGGGGCGGCGGGGGCGGGGCGCGAGGGGCGGGGCGCGGAGAGGCGGGGGCGGGGCGCGGGAGCGCGGTCAGCCGTGGGAAAGGGCGGGGTCTTGGGGGCACTGCTGCAAAGCGTCTCACCTTGTAACCGGGGCCTGACAGCCCTGGCGGGGTCCCAGGCGGGCGGCTCCGGGGTGGGGAGGGCGGAGCGGCCCGGGCTGCGGGGGTGGCGGTCCCCTCGGAGGGCGACTTCGGAGATCGGAAGCGAGAGGCTGCGGACTGGGTGAGAGATCCGCGGGAGGCCGGGGAGGTGCGGGGGCGGGGCTGGGGAAAGCCCCGAACTCAGGATGGCCTCCAGGTCCTCCGAGCGCTCTCCCGGGAGGGGCGGCCCGCGACCTACCTCCTTCCTGCTGCGGCGTCCGGGCCTCCGCGTGCGTGGCGCAGCAGCCAGGAGCGGCCCGCTGTTCCCCGCTCTTTCCTTCTGAGCAAGATGTCGCCAACAGCGCGGCTGCCCTCGTTCCTGCGACAGCCGGCAGGCGAAGGAGCCGCCTCAGTCCCCGGAGCACACGCCTCCCCTGCGCGCTCCCGGCCGGGACTCCGTGGGGGCGGCTGCTTCAGTGCAGAGCACCGGGCGCGGGGATGCTGGCGGCGGGCAGGCCCAGGTCCCCGGCCCCCGCATCCCAGTAGGCGCTGCCCCAGGTACCCACCACTGCAGGAGGCGTCACTTAGGGTCTGGAGTTGCTCCCCGGTCGTTAAACCATGCAGCCCCCTAGCCAGCGACACTGTTCCCTTCCTGACACCTGCACTTGGTCGCGTTTCCCAGAAACAACCCCAGTGCACGCACTGGCTCTTCTTGCTTCCATCCTCTCTGTGTTCACAATAGCTGGCTGTTACTGTGGCTCCTATCTTGTCTACACCCCAAACATTTTCCAACTATTTCCACACCACCCTCTCAGAGAGCCACTTACACGTGAAACCTTGCCATTAGCGTTGTGCGGGAGTATACAATGTTGCCCATTTGTTACATTTTCAAAAGTGGCCTCACACAGGTTCTTCATTTGTAAAACGAGCCTTGATACATTAGTTACAAAGAGATTTGAAGGAAACGAAGTTTTGAAAAATCAGGACATGTTCAGCAGTTTAAAAGCCTAAGCCGTCGGTGAGTGACCTGGTCCAGCTCCCACACTGGGACTTCCACAGCTTCATCTTTATTGTCTCTGTGTCCTCTCCCCACCTCCATCGCAGGCAAATGATCCAGAGGTCGACACTGCCCGGTGGGACCGGCCACACGGTTCAGAAGCTGTTGGCACTGGATTGTTAACAGCAGTTTGCTGGAGAGACACTCGGTGACCCCTCAGCTGTTATTGTTACAGTGGCCCTGACTTCCCTCCTCCCCAACTTTTCTTTCTGTTTCTTGAGGTATCTTCCCACCCACCCCTGCGGGATTTCCCTTTTCTTTAAGCTGGCCAGCGTTGGTTTCTGATGGTTGCAACCAAAAGAACCTTAATGTATTAACAGTGTGGGGTTATTAATTGCAGTTATGTGGAAAATGCAGAACACAGTTGGTGTCAGTTACCTTTGGCTGCATAATTAACCACCCCAAAGCTTAGTAGTTTAAAATAACTAAAACTTATTATTTCTCATGATTCTGTGGGTTAGCCAGGCAGTACCTCTGCTAGTAGAACTCGCTTATACAGTTACATTCAGCCAGAAGGAGAGCTGGGCTGCAAGGTTCAAGATGGCCTACCTGCATGTCTGGCAGTGGGCTGGTTGTGGGCTGGGCTGTTGTGGTCTCCTCCCTGTGGCCTCATCCTCTAGGAAGCTAGTCTGGTGTCTCCACGTGGCCCTCTCTACTGAGAGGGTAATGACTGAAGCGGAAGGCCTCTGATGGTCATGGACGTCTCTCCTGCTGTGTTGTAACACTCAGATAAGTCACAAGGCTGGCCCAGACTCAGTGAGAAAGAAATAAAGCACCTCTGCATGGTGTTGTAAAGGCATATGTGTGCTGGGTGGAGGGTTACATGACGGTGTTTTACAATCGCACAACCACACACAAAAAGTACAGAGGGCACCCAAAATATGTACACACATTTTAGGAAAGGTGTCACTTTGGTCAACGTTGCTCAAGCAGTAGTTTGCCATAACTGGAAGTATCTGGATGATGATGGGAACCACTTTGAGCACCTCTTGTAATTGCAGAAGTCAAAAGTGACTTGTATTCACCTTTTGTTATTGATATATATTGAATATTATGATTTTAATACAGTTTTCCTTTCTTAAAATGTATATACATGTTTTTGGCACCCTCTGTATATAAGGTGTGATACCATCTTTGTATAACTGAAAAATAGGGCTAGGAATGATTTGTTGGTTTTACTTTCCCCTATTTGGCACAATTGTGTTACTTTCATTCTAATTTTTTAAAGTGCTATTATTAGTCGGGGCTCATCCACTTGGAAGTGCCTGCCAGAGACCCAATTCAAGTAACTCAAACAGAAAGGACATTTATTGGCTGTGACAGAGCTAGACCCAGGGACCCAATTAATGTCCTTGGGACTCATTTCTTCTTTCTGTCTTTGAGCTCTGCCTTCCTCCTAGGGGCCAGCCTCTGCTTCTCCCGCTGCAAGTGGACTTTCTCCGCACAGCTGGAGAAAATGCCAGTTGTAGCCACCAAGCTTATGTTGTTTTAGCTGAGGACCACCAGCAAGGGAAAACTTCTTGGTATTCCAATTATAGAGAAAGATTCTTCAGATACATGCTTATTTGCGGTCTGGGGTAGGAGGTGATGTGACTGCTCACGCTTGGGTCACTTCCCACCCCTGTAGATGGGAGAGGGTGGGAGGCTGAAACTGACAGCCCCTGAGCAGCACAGGAAACACGAAGGAGTGACCTCGGGGGAAAAGGGGCAGTCGACAGATGGAATAACATATGCCCATCTATACATTTGTGATAATACGAGGAACACAGTGAGGAAGACCTCATTTGACAGCACTTGTGGGATGAAAAAAACCCTCTGGGTTGTAGTTGATCATAAGTGAGGTACAAGTGTTAAGAAACCGAATACAGTCGTAAGCCATGTCTGGAGAACCGCGTTCTGTGGCAGGGGTGGCGAGCCTTCTCTGAAGAATCCTCTGTCCGTGTGGCACTCAAGGATTGTCCCCATGAGTGACGGTGTCCATTTGTTCTGCAGGTGGAATCGGGACCAATGAGCCGAGATGACAAGCTATGATTGTGGCAGTTACGGACTTGGAACTAATTTCTAAGCAAGAAGGACATTTTCGGAGTGGCCCAAGGAGCTCATAGAAGAAATGGTGAGGGTGGAAAATGCACAGGCACCAAGGGGACCCCCAGAGGCCAAACAGCAGGGCCCTGTCCTCTGGGATCCCTGGGAGACCCTCTCCATGAGGGAGATTGTGGAGCCAGCAGGAAGGAAGGTATGATGCTGGACTTCTGAAAGATCATAGAAAACTAGTGTTTTGAGGTTTTTGCTACATTGGCATCC
This sequence comes from Rhinolophus sinicus, assembly GCF_057876585.1. Lineage (NCBI taxonomy): Eukaryota > Metazoa > Chordata > Mammalia > Chiroptera > Rhinolophidae > Rhinolophus > Rhinolophus sinicus. The sequence continues at coordinate 42,700,206 of NC_142506.1, forward strand.
AGACTCGACAAGAAAACCTGTTAGCGACAGCCTGGAGGCAATGGGATGGCAGCCTCAGCAGAGGAGAGGGCCTCCGGCTATCGTCCACTCGGGGTGTGCGGTTCAACAGCCTTCCTCCCAGAGGATGCTGTTACTATCACAGCATCAGGGCCATGCCAGCCTCTGCTAATAACCTTGCCCTTCAGAGCCAAGGAGGCTGTCTCCCAAGGACACTTCTCCCTCCCTCCCTTCCAGATGCCATGTGCTCTGCTCCTCGTGCCCTGAGCCTCCCACACGGTGCCTCCTCCATGGGCACCTCCTTCCCAGGTGTGTCTGGACTGTGCTGGCATCTCTCCCTCTCTTTCTCCAAATACAAACGTGCTCAGAAGTCCCATCTTCACCATCCACTTTCCATAAATCTGCCTCCCAGTGTAGAAGCTAAAAATGCTATGTATTTTTCCCAGCCTCCCTTGCAAATAGAGTGTGGTCATGAAGCCTAAGCTCTGCCAAGCAGACCTCGTGGCCCCAGACTCAGAACGAGGGTCACTGGTGCATGAAGGGAGGACCAGATTGAGCTCCTGGAGCAGCCGTGGCTGCTGTGCCTGGAGAAGCGCTGCCATCCAGCCAGTGGTTTCAAGGCCGCACAGCAGTGTCCCAGGCCCTGGGGAGTGGCAGCCTCCACGGGTCTCGTCCTCTCAGAGCTCTGCACCTGCCTTTTCAGCCCTTCCAGAGATTCTGGAAGCCACCCAAGCAACTTTTCAATATGCGTCTTTTCTCCTAAAATTAGCAGTTGATTCCGCTGATGTGCAGTTTCGCGTTTTCCTCCACTGGCTGTGCTGACTCTTTCCTCCCATCTGATGGGCTCCCCAGCTCCCTTGGCAGCTTTCTTCTCCTCCTCCTTTCTAAACTAAGGATTCCCCAGCCTTTGCTTACCTCTCTCCTCTCACCATCTCTGCACAGGGGTCACAAGCAGTGGTCTGTGAAGTGTGGCATTAGTGCTTCCAAGTCCCCCACTCTCTGCAGGCCAGACCACCTGCCAGCTTGCTGGCCATTGTTTCCTTATGCTTCGCTTGCCATCACCTCATCCTGTGTTCACATCTACCATCTTGCTCCCGCCAACCCCACCCCCCGCCAGTCCCTTCTCCAGCATTTCCAATTTATCTTAATGGCATTTTCACTCTCCCAGCCCCGGGGGGACATGTTTAGTCATCCCTGGGACTAGGTGCCCACTCACCGTCATAGCCGCGTCTGTCGGGCAGGCTCTTGTGTGTCCGCCCCATCCCTTATCACGTGGTTGTGCTGACCAGCCACTGTGTCCTGGGGGGGGAGCTGTCAGAGCTACAGGCTCATCCACATGCTGGTGGGAGCAGAGAAAACCCGCAGGTACGGCTCAGTACTGGTTAACTGCCCTCTTTCCCTTCTTGTCTATAAGGGACGGAGCCAGGAACTATCGTGTAGAAATCATGTGGCTAGTCCCTTTTATATGAACCAGATCTAGACAAAGCATTGGGTTTACTGGATTATTTCTGGTAGGCATAACCAAACTTCTCAAGGCCACGCCAGCAACAGGAAAAACCCAGACTATGCATTGAAAACAGTAAAGTATTTAGCTTGACTTTCTACCAAGAAGCCTGGGGACATACCCCAACGAGGTGGTTTGGGGCCTCGTTAACGGGAAGAGGGTCACCGAGCAGGGAACACCAGCCGTGAATGCTGCCTGCAGCAGAAGCCAAGTGCTCAGACCCCGATCTGCATTGTGGCTGCTAGTATCCCACAAGGAAAGCCCCGCTAAGTCCCTCACCCGCTGAGAAGAGGCAGTGGACCCTCTCACAGAGCCTGACCTTGGCCACCAGGTGAGCTCCTCTCCGAGTGGGTATTCAGTCCTGGGACTGGCTTTCAGGTAAAGACCCTGTCTTAGTCCATTCCAGCTGCTGTAATGAAGTGCCATAGACTGAGTGGCTTCTAAACAGTCTGCAGGCTGGAGGCTGAGCCCAAAGCGAGTCCTGGTGAGGGTCGGCCTCCCCACTCACAGACGGTGCCCTCTCTCACTGTGTCCTCACAGCGTGGGAAACGGGGAGGGAGCTCTCTGGGGCCTCTTTCAGAAGGACACTAGCCCCGTTTGTGAGGGCTCCTTCCTCATGACCTAATCACCTCCCAAAGGCCCACCTCCTAATACAGTCACCTTAGGGAGTAGGCTTCAGCATAAGGATTTGGGGAGACACAGACATGCAGACCATAGCAACCGCTGGTTTCTCTGCCTTGCTCCAGCACTGCCACCTTTTCCCTGCCAGTACCTTTCCTGAACAGCCCAACAAGCTCTCCCCCTCTCCTTCTCCCTCCCTTCTCCCCTGCCCTCAATTCCTAGCAGTCTCTCTCTCTCTGTCTGTCTCTCTCCTCTCTCTCTCTCTCCTCTCTCTCTCTCTCTCTCTCTCTCTCTCTCTCTCTCTCTCTCTCTCTCTCTCTCTCTCTCTCTCTCTCTCTCTCCTTCCCCCCTTCTCTAGCACAGTGCCTCTGTCTCCCTCCAGAACAATCACCCTTCTCTGATGTTCCCATTTGGTCCCATCTTTGTTAGAAGCAAAAATATGCCCAATTATCATGACTGCTTAGATAATAAGCCATCAAACCCAGAAAAGCTGTGATCACCATGGTAGCCTGTCATGGATCCTGTGTGCGGTGTCATCTGGCTGCATTGGTCACGCCTGCTTTGGACGAGAGCCCAGACCGCAGCTCCCGCTGTCTCGCCCAGAGCTGTAGGGTGCTGAGGCCTGGGTGCACATTTGTGTGTTTCTGAAGAAATTTGTGGCCCTATCTTTATATACTCCATCAGCCCACCATCGTGCAGCTCAGGATATCCTTCTTTTTCGGAGACTTCATCATTTTCATGAGCAGATGGACATTCTACTGTCCACTTAGTTAAGCAGCATAGAATATCCACACTCCAGGTTTTCCCCCTAGAGAATAGAGCCCCCAAGTCTGCTAGGCTGCAGAGCAAGAAAAGGTCTTCCACAGAGGGTTGACTAATGTCTGTGCTCTCACTCCGTCGCTCTGGGTGTTCCAAATTCTAGGTGTCCTTGCATCCCAGCCTAGGTGGTAGAGAGCAGTGTGCTTTGAGAGCATGGCTCTGCCCCCCTGCAGAGGTTTCTGAAGGGCACTTGGGGGGGTCCTTGGCCACACAGAGGCCTCTATGAGGAGCAGAGCAGCGGGGCAAAACTCGCTACTAAACCTATGCAAGGCAGGAGCAGCAACATGTCCCCAACGTCACACATTATCCCCTGTGAAAACCCGTAGGAGAAATTTGTCTGCCTTTTATTGACAAATTGACTTCTCTTTTTACTTTTTGGATGCTGAACATTCTGTCTTCTCTTTGCTTTGCTCCAGGGTAAGTCCAGAGCTCTGTGCACTCGCCGAGCACGCTTTGTGCTAGTGTGTCCTCTTGTCTTTTTCTTCCTCTGGTTTCCTTCACCCTAGTTTATCTGCTTGTGTTATGTGCATTTTGGAAGTTTACTTAAATCCCTTTTTAACTATTTGAAAACTGTTAGTAATTTCCAGAATTGACGGAAAATATGAACATTTTTAATTCAATGAGACTTACAAGACTATATAATATAAACCTACACAGATCTCACATAGGAAAGCAAGATATATTAAACATCTTAATTGAAAATCAATATGAAATGACTTAAATCCTTTTTTAGTTGAGGATGGGTATAACACACCACAAGTAGATGGGTAAAATAAAAATGAATAATTTGTGTTTCTATGTTGACACAATAAGTTGTCTCACGAAGTTGGGGCACAGAGGGCTGGTCCCGCTTGCCTGGCAGGCAGCCCTTCCCTCCCCCTGCGAGCTGGTCCACCAGCAGGAGCTCCTTACTGCAGTTTGATTGATGTGTCAGCCCTTGGATACTTAGCTTTGAAATATTGTTAGTAAACAAAAGAAGTGATTTGGGAATTTTTTTACAGTGGATATTTTTGTATGGAGTGAAGACAGGCTGGCAATGCCAGGGACCCTCCGTCCAAAGCCTGGACACAGCTGCTAAACTCCAGTGGATTTCAAGTCTGGGGCATCACTGTGTGCCCAGTACTGTGCTGGGGGAGGAAACTAAGGGACTCGGGGCTTCTTGCGCGTCCTGCCGTGTAGAGAGAAGGAAATGGGCAGGACTCAGGGCCTTCATATATTGGGTCCAAGTGGACCCAACTTTCAGAACCAATTAAACATCTTTGCGTCCAAAAGTGCCCTCCTGCACCAGTTAAGTTCAGAAACATTTTTTGGCCCCTAGAGAGAATCCCAAGTGGTAACAGAATTTCCCGCCTTTCACTCTCTGTTTCTCTGCCCTCCACCCTGCCCCACAATGTTTCTTCCTGTTTCTGATCTTTAGACAAGTTTGTTTCTGGTTCTGATTTGCAACCTAGCCAATACCTGATCTCCCCGTTTGTGGGAGCAATGACCAGGCATTGGCTTTATGGTCTAGCCATTTGTGAGACAGAAGGAGTTGGGGATCTGTTCTCTGCGAGATGAAAGAGAATTGGGTTAATAGTCTTGTTTGTTGTTTGTCTGTCTATTTATGAACTCAAGTCAATTAAGAAAGTATTTCACGCCCACCATAAAGGAGCCCAGAGGTCTGGACTAGCTCTGCTCTAAGCTATAGACTCCAGAGATGGTCACAACAGAGAATGGTGGTCTCAGGGCGTTGCTGCAAAGGACTGTACTAGAGTCTTCTAACTCCTGACACTTTGGGGAATTAATTCCTGGTGATAGACTTCCAAGCTGCTGCTGCTTAGACAGCTGTCAGCATCAGGGATCCGGTCACAATTTCCAGAACTCTCATTAGTGGATCTCAACCCTCAGAGATTTGGAGTCCCAGGGTACATATGGCAATGTCTGGAGATATTTTTTGGTTGTCACACCTGGGGAGGGGAATGCCAGTGGCATCTAGTGGGGAAAGGGCTGCTAACCACCCTACAATGCATGGGCGGTGCCCGCAGCAAACAAGTACCTGGCCCCAAATGTCAGGAGTGTGAGGTTGGGAAACCCTGCTCTACAGTATGTATCTTTGCTTGATTATTGATTCGAAAATTTTAAATCCTCTAAGAATTGGTTTTAACTTGGGAAAATGTAAATGATTTTCATGGTGGTAGAATATACATAACCTGAAATTTACCATTTAAGTAAAATTCAGAGACATTAGGTGCATTCACCCGTCATCTCCACTCACATCCACAACTTTACTTCCAAACTAAACACCACACCCCCAGCCCTGGGCACCCATCACCTGCTTTCTGTCTCTCTGAAGCTGACGACTCTAGGTAACTCATATAACTGTAACTCATACTGTATTTGTCTTTTTGTGACTGGTGTATAGCACTTAGCTTAATGCCTTCAAATTCCATCCACGTTGCAGCACACGTCAGAATCTCCTTCCTTTTTAAGTCTCAGTGATACTCCATTGTATGGATGGACCATATTTTGTGTATCCAGATTTCTATCAATGGACATTTGATTAATTATCACCTTCTGGCTGTTGTGAATAATACTGCTATAAATTGTCTTTATGCCAGAACCACACTCTTTTGGTTACTATACTTTTACGGTAAGTTTTGCAGTCAGGAATTGTGAACCCTCCAACTTTGTTCTTTTTTGTCAGATGGCTTGGTCTATTCAGTGTCCCTTGATATTCCATATAAATTTTAAGATGAGGTGTGTTTTTTTTCTATTAGGTTGGTGCAAAAGTAATTCCGGTTTTTGCAATTATTTTTAACCCTTTAAACTACAATTACTTTTGCACCAACCTAATACAAAAAAAAAGTCACTGGGATTTTGATAAAGATTGCATTGAATCTGCAGATAACTTTGGGTATGGACATATTAAAAATATTAAGTATTTCTAATTTGTGAACCAGGGATGTCTTTCCATTTATTTGTATCTTCTTTAATTTCTTTCAGCAATATATTATAATTTTCAGTGTGCAAGTCTTTTGCATCCTTGGTTAAGTTTTTTCCTAAGTATTTTATTCTTTTTTTTTTTAATTTATTGGGGTGACAACTGTTAGTAAAATTACACAGATTTCAGGTGTACAATTCTGTATTACATCATCTATAAATCCCATTGTGTGTTCACCACCCAGAGTCAGTTCTCCTTCCATCATCATTTATTTGACCCCCCTTACCCTCATCGCCCACCCCCCACCCCCCTTACCCTCTAGTAACCACTGAACTATTGTCTGTGTCTATAAGTTTTTGTTTCTCATTTGTTTGTCTTGTTCTCTTGTTGTTTTTTCTTTATATACCACATATCAGTGAAATCATATGGTTCTCTGCTTTTCCTGTCTGACTTATTTCGCTTAGCATCATACTCTCAAGATCCATCCATGTTGTCACAAATGTTCCTATATCACCTTTTCTTACCGCCGAATAGTAGTAGTCCATTGTGTATATATACCACAACTTCTTTATCCATTCATCTATCGAAGGACATTTTGGTTGTTTCCATGTCTTGGCCACCGTAAATAAAGCTGCAATGAACATTGGAGCACACATGTCTTTATGGATAAATGTTTTCAGATATTTTGGGTAGCTACCCAGGAGAGGGATTGCTGGGTCATATGGTAATTCTATTCGTAATTTTTTGAGGAACCTCCACACTGCCTTCCATAACGGCTGCACCAGTCTGCATTCCCACCAACAGTGTATGAGGGTTCCTTTTTCTCCACAGCCTCTCCAACACTTGTTACTATTTGTCTTGTTGATGATAGCCATTCTGACTGGGGTGAGGTGATATCTCATTGTGGTTTTTATTGCATTTCTCTGATGATTAGTGATGTTGAGCATTTTTTCATATGTCTATTTGCCATTTGTACATCCTCTTTGGAGAAATGTCTATTCAAGTCCTCTGTCCATTTTTCAATTGGGTTGCTTGTTTTTTTGTTGTTGAGTTTCATGAGTTCCTTGTATATTTTGGGTATTAGCCCCTTATTAGAGACACTGTTTGCAAAAATCTCCCATTCAGTTGGTTGCCTCTTTATTTTGTCGATGGTTTCCTTTGCTGTGCAGAAGCTTTTAAGTTTCATATAGTCCCATTCATTTATTTTAGCTTTTACTTCCATTGCCTTTGGAGTCAAATTCATAAAATGCTTTTTAAACCCAAAAAAGAATGTATAGTCTGATGTTTTAGGATGAAGTACTCTATGTATGTCAATTATGTCCATTTCATCTAATGTGTCATTTAGGGCTGCTATTTTGTTATTTATTTTCTGTTTGGATGATCTATCCATAGCTGTCAATGATGTATTTAAGTCCCCTAGTATAATTGTGTTTTGGTCAATTTCTCCCTTTAGTTCTGTTAGTAGTTGCTTGGTGTATTTTGGTGCTCCCTGATTGGGGGCATAAATGTTGATGACTGTTATGTCTTCTTGCTGTATAGTCCCTTTTACCATTATGAAATGTCCATCTTTGTCTCTTGTTATTTTTTTCACCCTGAAGTCTGTTTCATCTGATATCATTATGGCTACACCTGATTTTCTCTGGGTACCATTTGCTTGGAGTGTCAATTTCCACCCTTTCACTTTGAGTTTATGCTTGTCCTTGTAGCTGAGATGTGTCTCTTGGAGACAGCATACGGTTGGGTTTAGTTTTTTTTTGTCCAATCTGCTACTCTGTGCCTTTTTATTAGTGAGTTCAGTCCATTTACATTTAGGGTGATTATTGATATGTGAGGATTTCCTGTCATTCTATCTTTAGTTTTCTGGTAAGGCTGTGTCTCCATTGTTTCTTTGCCTTTTTGTTGTTGTCTATTATTTCTGTGTGGTGGTATTCTATGATGTTTCCCTCTGTTTCTTCTTTTATTACCGTATATATTTCAGTTATGGATTTTTTTTTTGAGTGGTTACCCTTAAGTTTATGTAAAAGAAAGTTTGATATTTAGAGTATTCCATTTTCTTCAGCACGTTTACTTTCTCCATTCCCATATTCCGGTTCAGGCCTTTACTCTCCCCCTTTTTATGTTTCGGTTGCCACAAATTGTCCCTGTTGATGGTTATCAAATAGGCTCCTTTAGTATTTCTTGTAGTGCAGGTCATGTATTAGAAAATTCCCTCAGCTTCTGTATGTCTGGAAAGGTCTTTATTCCTCCTTCATATCTAAAGGATATCTTTGCTGGATATATTATTCTTGGCTCATAATTTCTCTCTTTCAATAGTTTGAATTGTTGGTTCCACTCCCTCCTGGCTTGTAGAGTTTCTGCTGAAAAATCTGATGATAATCTAATGGGCTTTCCTTTGTAAGTTACAGTCTTCTTTTCTCTGCCTGCCTTGAGGATTCTTTCTTTGTCTTTGTTGATTTTAGACAGCTTCAATACAATGTGCCTTGGAGAAGGCCTGTTGGGATTGAGGTAATTAGGTGTTCTATTTGCTTCTTGGATTCGAGGATCCAGTTCTGTCCACAAGTTTGGGAAGTTCTCATCAACAATTTGTTTGAATATATTCTCTGTTCCTTTCTCTCTTTCTTCTCCATCTGGTATGCCCATTATTCTTATATTGCTCTTTCTGATGGAGTCAGAAAGTTCTTGTAGAGTTCTTTCATTTCTTTTAAGTCTCAAGTCTCTTTCTTCTTCCATGTGTGTCATTTCCAGGTTTCTATCTTCGATGTCACTGATTCTTTCCTCCATCTGGTCAACTCTACTACCTAAGCTGGTTATTTCATTCTTGATTTCTTCTATTGAGTTCTTAGTCTCCAGAAATTCTATTTGGTTCTTTTTTAAAATTTCAATCTCTTTCGTAAAACGCTCATGTTGTTCTTTCATTGTGTTTCTGAGTTCATTAAACTGCCTTTCTGTGTTTTCTTGCATCTTGTTGAGGTTTTTCAGAACGGCAATCTTGAATTCTCTGTCATTTAAGTCACATATTTCCATATCTTTAAGTGCCTTTTCTGGAGACTTTTCACTTTCTTTCTGAGTTGTCTTGTTGCCTTGGTTATTCATGGCAATGACTGATTTATTATTTCTCTTCCTAGACATCTACAGGAGTGGCTTCTGCAACAGGTTGATAAGAAGAGGTCTTTCTTTTGTTTTCCAGTACTTGTTGGTAGAATGTTTTATTTTCTCTCCGACTGCAGCCTTTTTTTCCTCTCTCACAAGGTAGTGCTATGTTTTCTCTGCACTATTCCAGCTTCTCACACAATGGGGGGATTCCCTGGGAGAGGGGCTTCTCCTCTGTTAATAGTTCGCCTGGGTCACAGGGCGCAGTGTCTGTGTGGGTATGCGGAGAGCTTTGAAGTTCCAAAGCTCTTCCTGCACCAAATTCAGAGCCCGTATGTTTCAGCAGTTCTGTTTACTCTTGCAGGGATCCGCCCAGATAGGTGGGGCCAGGGGCGGGGTGAGTTGTGAGAGGTGGCCCAGAGCAATGGTGGCAACCACCACCACAGCTGGTCCTGCTTCCACAGCTCCGTCCCCTTTGCCGGAACTAGTTGGGCTGCGAATCTGTGTCTGCTGGCCACAGTTCTCAGAACAGCAAATATTCTGTTATTTTGATCTGACACTGCTACTGTACCGCTTCTAGCACTGGGCAGGTGGGGCTGGGCGAGCTTTGGAAGGGTAGGGAAGGGGCGGCTAGTCTCAGTGCCTAAGGCTTCTGTTCTCTGCTCGGCAGTGAGGGCTTAAACCACCGTTTTCAGCCTTCTTCCCTGTCTTTTCTCCAAGGTCTCTGCTGTGAGCGTTGGGTTCAACCGTGTTATATGCTGCCCCCTCAGCCCTGTGGGCCATAAGCGGAGCCCTAGCAGTCCGAGTTCTTCCCTCTCCCGCAGCTGTGGTAGTTCTGGGATGCAGCGAGGTTGGAGCACTGAGCTAGGTCTGCGTCCTGCGCCTGCGCGGCTCTGTCTTCGCACTTCTCCCTTCCCACCTCCCCCGTTCGTGCAATTTGCCCACCTTGAGGTGAATTTAGTAGTGGGCCTCTTCATCTTGCCTGTCTGTTGTGCAGGGAGTCCTTTGTGGAGTTATTGTTGTTCGATTAGTTGTAAATTCCAGGGGAGCTTTACAGAGGCTCACCTCATGCTGCCATTTTGATCAGCTCAGACTGTGTTTTATTCTTTTAGATGCTATTGTAAATGGAATTGTTTTCTTAATTTCTTTTTCAGATTATTCATTGTTATTGTGTAGAAATGCAACTGATTTTTGTATATTGATATTGCATCCTGCAACTTTGCTGAATTTATTAGACAAGTGTTTGTGGGTGTGTAATCTTTAGGGTTTTCTAAATGTAAGATCATGCCGTCTGTGAACAGAAATAATTTTATTTATTCCTTCCTAATTTAGATGTATTTTATTTATTTTTCTTGTTTAATTGCTCTGGTTAGAATTTTCAACACTATGCTGAGTAGAAATGGCAAAAGTGGGCATCCTTGTCTTGTTCCTGATCTTAGCAGAAAATCTTTCACCATTAAATATGTTAGCTGTGTGTTTTCACATGTGGCCTTTATTATGTTGAGCAAGTTTCCTTCCATTCCTAGTTTCTTAAGTGGTTTTATAACAAATGGGTGTTGAATTTTGTCAAATTTTCTTTTTCTGAATCAATTAAGATGATCATATGGTGTGCTTTCTTCATTCTGTTCCTATATTACATTGATTTTTATATGTTGAACCATCTTTGCATACTGAGAATAAGTCCCATTTAGGCATGCTATATAATCTTTTTAGATGCTGTTGAATTAGGTTTGCTAGTGTTTTGTTCGAGATTTTTGCATAATATAAGTAAATGTGTGTAGTTTTCTTTTCTTCAGTGTCTTTTCTGGCTTTGGTAGCAGAGTAATGCTGGCTTCATAGACTGAGTTAGGAAGGATTCCTTCCTCTTCAATATTTTGGAAAAGTTTAAAAAGAGCTGGTTTTAGTTCTTTAAATGTTTGGTAGAGAATGCAATTTAGATTGCTGTCTGAATCTCTGTCTCCTGGGCTGCAGCTCCTTTTTGCTCAAATAAATGCCTTTTATTTAAAAAGAAAAACAAAAACAAAAAAACTGTTTGGTCACATTCACCACTAAAGACATCAGGTCCAGGGCTTTTCTTTGTACAGAGATTTTTGATTACTGATTCAATCTCTTCTCTAGTTATAGGTCTATTCAGATTTTCTGTTTATTTGTGATTTAGTGTTGGTAGGTATTGTGTTTCCAGGAATTTGTCCATTTCATCATCTAGGTTATCCAATTTGTTGATGTACAATTGTTTATTCATTGTACTCTTTTTTTTTTTAAGGGGAACAGGACTTTATTGGGGAACAGTGTGCACTTTCAGGACTTTTTCTCCAAGTCAAGTTGTTGTCCTTTCAACCTTAGTTGTGGAGGGTGCCGTTCAGCTTCAAGTTGTTGTTCTTTCAGTCTTAGTTGTGGAGGGTGCAGCTCAGCTCCAGGTCCAGTTGCCATTGCTAGTTGCTAGTTGCAGGGGGCACAGTCCACCATCCCTTGTGGGAATCGAACCGGCAACCTTGTGGTTGAGAGGACATGCTCCAACCAACTGAGCCATCCGGGAGCTCAGCAGCAGCTCAGCTCAAGGTGCCGTGTTCAATTTTAGTTGCAGGGGGCGCTGCCCAGCATCCCTTGCGGGAGTCAAGGAATTGAACTGGCAACCTTGTGGTTGAGAGCCTGCACTCCAACCAACAACTGAGCCATCCGGGAGGCAGCTCAGCTCAAGGTGCCATGTTCAATCTTAGTTGTAGCGGGCAAGCCCACCATCCCTTGCGGGACTCGAGGAATTGAACTGGCAACCTTGTGGTTGAGAGAACACGCTCCAATCAACTGAGCCATCTGGGAGCTCAGTGGCAGCTCAGCTCAAGGTGCCGTGTTCAATTTCAGTTGGAGGGAGCACAGCCCACCATCCCTTGTGGGAGTCGAGGAGTCGAACTGGCAACCTTGTGGTTGAGAGCCCACTGGCCCATGTGGGAATCGAACCAGCAGCCTTCAGCATTAGGCGCACAGAGCTCCAACTGCCTGAGCCACCAGGCTGGTCCAAGAGATTTTTTAAAAAAATATGTTTACAGCTATGAATTTCCCTCTTAGCACAGCTTTTTCTGCATCCCATAAATTGTTATGTTCATTTTCATTTTCATTTGTTGCAAAATATTTTTAAATTTCTCTTTAATTTTTTTCTTTGACTCATTGGTTTTTTGAGAACATTATTGAATTTCCACATATGTGTATTATCCAGTTTTCATTTTATTATTGATTTCTTGTTTAATACCATTGTGATCAGAAAAGATATTTTGCATGTGGCTTAACAGAAACTAGGTGTGAAATAATTTTGCTAACATCACACATGAATAATTGTTATCCAACAGAAATATTATAGAACATTAACTAACTTGTATTGAATATTGTCATCTTATCCCAGCATTCTTTCTGTAACCATAACTACTTCTATATCTCCCATAATCCTTTGAGCCAGGTCTCTCAGGTTGCTTGTTTCCTCAACCATGAATTAAATAAATCTTTGACATATGTTTATTCTAATAAATAAGTCTAACAGAATATTGGTACATAATTGAGTGAAATAAAAATGTTTATCAAAGACAGGAGTAACTTGCCCATATTTGGTAAAGTGGAAGAATCTGAGGAAAGAAAGGAGTTGAAAGTGGGGTAAATGGGACCTTCTGCACAGGCAGACGACTTAGCCTTGGGATTCTGAGAGTCACCCATTTTCTGAGCATGGAGAGGAGAAAGTGCGTACGTAACAGGGAACTGAGTGACAGTGACAAATCAACTGCAGATTTTGAGGCTACTGACATGGTTCCACACCTCATCATGCCTTCTTTTCAGAACCTGGGAATTGGCAACCATGATAAAAGTAAATTACTGGTCAGAAGCCATGATAAACCTTAATGTTTAGCACTGTGTGATCAAGGAGTGATAACCCCTCCCTAACTCCATCCAGCCTGTGCTACTGACACCTGAAAGCATGACCCCCTGACCTTCTGCCAATAGATAAGTCATGCCTAAGACATTGTAGGGTAAAATATGTCAACAATTAATACAGGATTTTCCAAGCACAGTAGTCAATGTTCAAAACTCATTTGCTGTTAATGGAGCAGTTGACTCTGTTTTGTCTCAAGTAGAAAACAAGATTGGAAAAAAAAAAAAAAAAAAAAAGACTGGTTTTCAAAAGCTCATCTAGCAGAAAACTTCTCTAGAAGTGTAGTAATAATTTTAACTATTCCCAAAAGGAGGTTTGTCTTTCAGCCCCTATCAGGTAACCTATGAGTCCTTGAAATGACCTACCCAATGAGTGTCTTTGTTGACCTGGGGTCTTGGAGCACACCAGAATGTCTAACATTGGAACTTATGGTGAGGACTTTTGACACCTGATAAAAGTCTAGAGACTGAAGTCAGCCACATGAACAGTTGACCTGAAGCCCCAAAAAGACTGGACACCACGGCTTGGGGAACTTCCCTCATTGGCAATGTCTTATGCATAATGTCACACGTCCTTGCTGGGAGGAGTTAATGCTGTCCATGACTCCAGTGTTAACTTCTCCTGGGACAGGATGACTGGAAGCTCCACATTTGGAACCTTTCTTGGCTCAGCCCCAGCACCTCTTCACTTGGCTGTTATAAACTGTAAACTTGAGTGTAATAGCTTTCAATGAGTTCTGTGAGTCCTTCTAGAGAATGATCAAACCAAAGGGTGAACTTGGGAGTCCCAAACTTGCAATTCATGTGTGAAGGGAGGATGGTTTTGTGGACTGTGCCCCCTACCTTATCACTACTAGAGATTTTTTTAAAAATACACAGTTGATTAGGAAATCTTGACTTAAAAGTAGAGAAAAAATTATCTGGGCATTCTGATCAATGGTCTGGGATCCCACCTGGAGCCTCTCCTCCTGATGCTTCAACTTATGCTTCAATTCAATTCTGGCCTTCAGTCGTCCAGACCCCTGCACTGCCTCTCATGGGACACACTGTGTATCTCCTCCTGGATGCATTGGCACACACCTGCACTTCAGAAATTACCTGTGCGGGGGAGAGAGACAGAAGCAGGAGAAAAAGCCCAAAGAGACAATTCTGCATCATTTACTTTAGGAGTCAGGAGGAAGTCAATGAAGAATATGGATAAGAAAAGTTTTCAAGACTTGGGAGTAGAACTGAGAGAGTGTTACATTATGAAAAGAGTCAACTGAATATGTAGAGAGGTTGAGTAGCACAAAGACAGAAAAGGCCACTGGCTTTTGTCATTAGATACCTAACTTCAAGATAATTCGAGTTACTGGATTTGATTCTTAGAATAATACATAAAGGCAAAAGGGGAGACATTATTATCCTTACTTTGTAGATGAAGAAACTGAGTCTCAGAGATTTCAAGTTGCTTTCTCAAAGCCACACAGACATGAAGCATCAGAACTACATCTTTACACCATTGTCATCTCTGACATTGCCCCTCACACCATGTTTCATCTTATTCTTTATAGCATTCTTCAGAAAAATATATTTGCTCTTAGACATATAGTCTGTTTTTATTCATCCCATTATTTAAAAAAAGAAAAACAACAAAAAAAATAAATTACCTGTGGAGTCAGAGCTGTCTCCTCTCCCAGCCAGACTACAAGGTCTCTGAGGCAGGAACCAGACACATTTGCTTAGCAGATGTGGATGGAGTCCCTGATGTGTGCCTGGCACTGGTGTAGGGACAGATGTTCAACATCAACAAAGCTCGCCTTCAGGAGGACACAAAACAAATGTGCAACCAAGTCAATAGAATCACTTCTGATATGGAAGAAAATATCAACCAGGAGGAAGACTTCTTGAGAAGAAACTGAAGCTTACTTCTCTCTCCCCCTAGCCTCATCTTCTCCTGTTTAAAATGACTGGTCCTTAGGAGAGTATAGGTGTCTTTCTCCACTGATCCTTAGTTGTTGTTTTTTCCCTGATTTTTATAATGCACATTTCTTTTTCTTTCAGTAAAGAACTGAAATGATAAATATCAAGAGGGAGATCCAGGGTTGGCCCGGTGGCTCAGGCGGTTGGAGCTCCATGCTCCTAACTCTGAAGGCTGCCAATTTGATTTCCACATGGGCCAGTGGGCTCTCAACCACAAGGTTGCTGGTTCAACTCCTCGAGTCCTGCAAGGGATGGTGGGCTCCACCCCCTGCAACTAAGATTGAACACAGCACCTTGAGCTGAGCTGCTCAGTTGGTTGGAGCACGGGCTCTCAACCACAAGGTTGCCAGTTTTATTCCTTGAGTCCCACAAGGGATGGTGGGCAGCGCCCCCTGCAACTAAAGATTGAACATGGCACTTTGAGCTGAGCTGCCACTGAGCTCCCTGATGGCTCAGTTTGTTGGAGCGCATCCTCTCAAGCACAAAGTTGCTGGTTTGACTCCCGCAAGGGATGGTGGGTCACACCCCCTGTAACTAGCAATGGCAACTGGATCTGGAGCTGAGCTGCACCCTCCACAACATTGAAAGGACAACAACTTGACTTGGAAAAAAGTCTCAAAGTACACACTGTTCCCCAATAAAGTCCTGTTCCCCTTCCCCAATAAAATCTTTAAAAAAAAAGCACTAACGTTTAAAAAAAAAAAAAAAAAAAAGAGGGAGATCCAAGATGGTGGAGTGGATAGATGCTGTGCTTGTCTCCTCCCAAAACTTTAAAATTACAACTAAATTTTAGAACAATCAACCTGGAGAACTATCTGAAGTCTAACTGAACAGAAGTCCTATAACTAAGGATATAAAGAAGAAACCACATTGAGCCTGGTAGGGTAGAGACACGAAACCAGCCAGCCCCAATCCTTTGTGTGGTGGTTGAGAATGGGGAGGGATATCTCGGCCATGGAGGTTTCTCCCAGAGGAGCAATGAACCCCAGCCCCAGACTTGGCTCCCCAGTCCAGAGTACTGGAGCTGGGAAGAGGAGCCCCCACAACATTTGGCTGTGAAAATCAACAGGGATTTCAACCATCCAGGTCAGACACAAGGCTACAGGAAACCCAGATGTCCTCTTAAAGGACCCACACACAGACTCAGTCACTTGCAAGCACTCACCTGGGGCTCTGGCAAATGGGTGGTGTCAGAGACACAGGGAGAGACTGAGTTGTGTGGCCACAGGGTGAGGACTGGAGGAACAGTTGCCATTTTCCCTGTGTAGAATCCTCCTCCCATGCAGTCGGCAGGTGGGTGCCATCTTTCCTGTGTTGAGCCTTCCCCTACATGGCCCAACCTGAATCTGCACTGGCCTGGTGAGCTCTGCCCTGGTGACTCCACCTCACCCAATTCGCACACTGCCAGAGGCACTTTCTCAGCTAGCAGCCAGCCCTGCCTGTGTTGCTCTCTTTCTGTGACAACTTTTGGGGGTTCTTGGGCCCCAGGTGGACGGTGGCTGGCCTTGGTGTGCTGAGACTTGCTGAGTAGCTCAAGGATCAGCACTGGCACCAAATCTGAATCTACATTGACCTAGTGAATACACTCATCCCAACCTGGTGACTCCGAGACCCTGCCTCACCCAACTCACGTACTGCCCAAGGCGCTGATTCCATAGGCTCCTGGTGGATGTCCCAAAGTGGACTCAATCCGGTAAAGAAATCAGGTTCTTATCTTCATGCAAGAAAGAATTCAAAGCGATACAAATGTAGGAAAGCACAGGGAGTTTATTAAAGCAAAAGTACACACTTGAGAAGGAAGTGCAGGTGAACTCAGAGATCAAGTCCCACCAAGAAGGTCTTGATTAGGGTTTTTATCTCTTGTAGGGGCAGGAATTTGGAAATGTCACCCTGTCTCCTCTAGAGGGTGGTATCTGTTTCCCTCCCTTTTGTTCTTATTTGGTTCCTTCTGAACTATCATGACATCAGGGGTATCATGGGAGTCATGGTAACTGCAATGTGAATGAGTTTATAATCACATTAAAATTAGCTAAAGATCAGGCTCCAGTCATGGGTATTGGACCTGCCAGATGAAACTACTTCTTGTTTACCTCCAGCTACAAGTGTCAGGTAGGGATCTTTGTCTTACTTCCTTGAAGGGAGGTGCCTTGTTCAAAATACTGGAGTGGGGGTTGATATCCTCAGCTATCTATCCTGCCTCAGCTCTATCAGCAGCTGAGCCTTAAGGGAGCTGGCAGGTGTCAACAGGCAGCAGGCCTCCAGTTTCCCTGGGCTTCTTTGTGCAGCTACACCACTCTCAGATTGGTGGCAGCCATCCTTGGGTCACAGCGTGGCCTCTCCCACACACCTCCAGGTCCAGCACAGGGAGTGACCAACCACAGATTGCTTTGTAGCTCCTACCAGGCAGCCCCCACCGGTGACAGACAGTGGGTGACCTGGGCCTGCACCAGAGCCCCTCCCAAGAGGCCCCAGAATCAACATACCTGGAGGTTGGCTTCAGACAACAGCAGAGCCCCACAATTAGCCCCACAAGTGACACAAGGGTGGTCTCAGCAGGCATCCAAGCCTACTGGGGTGAATCCTGCTTCATGGATTAAGCGCCGCCCCCTCATCCCAAACACACAGCAGCCCGTAAACTGTGGATGTGGCCAAAGCCCACAGCCAGTCAGCCTAAAGGTCAGTTTCACCCACTGCCATAGCAACAGCAATCAACAGAAGGGCACACAGAACCCACACAAGGGACACACCTGGACACACCTAAGCTGGCTTAGGTGACAAAGGAGACTGTGCCACTGGGCTTCACAGGACACCTAGTACATAAAGCCACTCTACTAAGACCAGGAGACATAGCAGCTCTACCTAATGCATAGAAACAAACACAAGGAAGTAGCAAAAATTAAGAAACATGTCCCAAATGAAAGGACAGGAGAAAACTAACCCTAAATGAAATGGAGACAAGCAACCTACCAGATACAAAGCTCAAAATACCTGTTATAGGATGCACCAGGAACTTAACGAGAACTTCAACAAAGAGATAGCAAACATAAAAAGACACAGAAACCATTAAAAAAAAAGTCAGAGTGAAGAATAAAATAACTGAAATGAAGAATGCACTAGAAGGAATCACCAGCAGACTACATGAAGCAAAGGATCAAACCCACCACTTAGAAGACAAGGTAACAGAAAACACCCAACTGGAACAGCAAAACCAAAAAAGAATTTTAAAAAATTAGGATAGTTTAAGAGACCTCTGGGACAACATCAAGCATAACAATATTCACATCATATAGTTACCAGAAGGAGAAGAGAAAAAGCAAAGAGATTAAGAATCTATTTGAAGAAATAATGACTGAAAATATCCCTAACCTGGCAAAGGAAATAGACATCCAAGCCCAGGAAGCACAGAGTTCCAAACAAGATGAACCCAAACATGCCCACACCAAGACACATCATAATTAAAATGCCAAAGTTTCAAGACAGAGAATCCTAAAAGCAGCAAGAGAAAAGATACTAGTTACTTACAAGGAGCTCCCATAAGACTGTCAGTTTATTTCTCAACAGAAACTTTGCACGCAAGGTGAGATTGGCATGAAAAACTCAGTGATGAGAAGCAAGGATCTACAATTAAGATTAGTCTATACAGAAAAGCTATCATTTAGAGTCAAAAGACAGATAAAGAGCTTCTCAGATGAGAAAAATTAAGGAGTTCATCACCACCAAACCAGTATTACAAAGAATGTTAGAGGGACTTCTTAAAGGGAAAAAAAAAAAATCAAAAATATAAATAATGAAATGGCAATAACTACATATCTATGTAACTATAATTACTTTCAATGTACATGGATTAAATGCTCCCATCAAAAGATATAGGGTAGCTGAATGGATTAGAAAACAAGACCCATACATATGCAAGAGACTCATTTCAGATCAAAAAGACACACACAGACTGAAAGTAAAAGAATGGAAAAAAGATATGTCATGCGAATGAAAACAAAAACAACTTGGAATAGCAATACTCACACAATTCAACACCAAAAAAAAAAAAAAAAAAATCCAACTAAAAAATTGTCAGAGGACCTGAATAGACATTTCTCCAGAAAGCATATACGTGTTATCAACAGACATACGAAAAGATGCTCAGCATCACTAATCATCAGAGAAATGCAAATTAAAACCACAATGAGATTCTCACATTCTCACTCCTGTCAGAATGGTCATCATCAACAAATCAATAAACAACAGTGCTGGCAAGGATGTAGGGAACAAGTAACCCTCATGCACTGTTGGTGGGATTGCAAATTGGTGCAGGCACTATGGAAAACAGTATGGAGGTTTCTCAAAAAATTAAAAATAGAACTACCTTATGACCCAGCAATTCCACCTCTGAGTATTTATCCAAAGAAGTCCAAAACACTAATTCGAAAAAATATCTACACCCCATGTTGCATTATTTACAATAACCAAGACATGGAAGCAACCTAAGTTCCCATCAGTGGATGAATGGATAAAAAGGAGGTGGTACATACTCATATATAAATTCTAATCACTATGCTGTACACCTGAAACTAGTATAAATTAATATAGAATGTCAACTGCAACTGAAAAGAAAATAAGTAACTTAAAAAAATAAAAGAAATGAAAACACACATGTCTAAAACATTAAGAAGTTTCCTTCACTGTCCTTCACGTGACATACTTCCAGACTCCTCCCTCAACATTCTCTCTCTGGTTTGTCACCGTTCCTGGATCTTAAAATGCAGACCCCATAACTGAACTGAGATGTGGATTAACAGATACTAGGTGACATGTAATTTTCATGTAAACGGCCTAGACATGAGCGCCACAAGGAGGCTCCAGGACGGCCGTGCAGGATTGTGTAGTTTTTAATCATGTCAAACTGAGGTCTATTTAATTCTCCAGTTATTTTTCACATGAATTGCCAAGATATTTCTTCCATACTTAAAAATCTAAATTCATACTTGACATTCATCCTGGTTATGCTGTTGCCTAAAATGAGAACACAGAGGATGGTGAGGCAAAGGGATGCTCTCATTCCCACAGGAGAACCTCTCTGGGGGCAGAAATGAACAATGAAAGCAGAGCGCTGGGTCTCCTCCTGCGTGGGTCACGTCTACACATTTCCAAACCTACCAGCTGAGGTCCCCAGAGACTGACTTTTGCCTGGGGCCCTGGTTCCCTCAGGGCTCAGATGGCATTCCCTGGGCAACTGGCCACCTGGATTAGAAGGTAAGTGATACCATGACCAGATCAGACTGGGGTTTCTCTTTCCTCCTCCCAAAACTGGGAGTTCTATGTGAGCCACTTGCCAAGGCTGACCTCATCATGTGTTGCATTTATAAATAGCTCCAAACATCTCTGGAGGGGCTTGAGGCCTGGGCACTGGGCACGCTGAGATGAGGCACGGGAATTCTTGAAAGCTTCCTGCAGCCATGGTGTTGGTGAAACGGAAGCATCGAGCCCAGCCCAGCGCAGGACCGAGGAGTCCCATCTGGACTTCCTCTGGGAGTGGGTTGGGTTTTTACGACAACGGCCAGCACTTGACGGGGAAATTTCTCTGAGATTGGGGAACTAAGTCTGGGGGCATGTGGGAAGGATTGAGAGAGATGCTGGAAAGGACAGAAGGTTTCGCTCCTGTAAAGGCGGATAGCCAAATTTATTGGAGAAACTGGAACCCCTGTCCTGGCTTTCTGACTGGACACTGTGTTCAGCCTGGCCCCCTCCAGGCTCCTCGAGTGTGAGGCCGAGCTCGGCACATCCTCACTGTCGGGGCACAGCCCCCAGACCTGGGCTCGTTGGACAAACAGGAGTAGACTTGACTGGGAAATGTACTTGAAGACTAGCCTGCACAATTGATTCTAACCACAACCTCCTTAGCCTGTGGCATCCACACAATCCCAGGCAGCTCGCAAAGCATGGGGGCTGTGGTCTGATACGCAGACATGTCACCCATGTCAGAGCGTGAAGGCGGCAAATGTGCTGGCCACTGTGCAGCAGGCGCTCTGCGGGAGGGCTGTGTGCGCAGCAGCCGGCTGTGCTAACTGTGCACTACAACCCACAGGACACCACCCACTGGTGTCCTTGTCACTGTTACCACTGATGGGATCCCCAGGGGTACCCGATCTCGGGGGTGGGGGCCAGGTTCTAGCCTATCCTCGGTCCTGCGAAAAGTGATGGCAAGGCTGGGCCACAGCAATATGGGGAGGGGGGGACACCATCAGGCCGCCACTGCCCACTGCAGGCTGCAGGAAGCATGAGGCCACTCCTGGTCTGGAAAGTGCCCCTGTCCCTCTCCAGGCCTGAAGAGTCAGGTGGGAGCTGGGCTGGGTTGAGCGCAAGGCTGGGGAGGCTCAGTCCTACACACATTGATACAACCTGGGGTTTGTGGTCCCCAGAGAAGAGCACTGAACTGATGAGAACATACAGGATCACCTCTCCCTGGGGGGCGAGTGCGTGTGGGAGGGAGAGTGTTGATTTCTAGATGCGTCCTGAAATAGCTTTCCTGCCAACAGGCCGGACAACCAGCTAACACTTGCTGGTGAATTAGATCTGTACATGATTTGTCTGCTCAAGGTTTTGCTGCTTGAGGTAGCAGGCCATATATGAAACAAACTGTGTGGGTGACAGCAAACTGCCTAGCTTTCGGCTCTGAGGCTGACTCCGACCCTGACCCCTGCCCCAACTACAATTTAAATCATGACGGCCACCTGCCTAACAACCTTGGTTCCCAAACCTACCCAGGAGTCCATAAACATACCTTCCCTGCATCTGTCCCTCCCAAGCCAAGAGCCCAGCAGAACTCAGCAATCCGAACTTTCAGACTTCAGCAAGTCCTTTGAACAAATGTGCCACCTCCCGCACATCCCCTTCCAAGTGCTCACTGGCTGGGAAAATAGGAACGCAGGTCCTGCTCTCCACAGCTGCCTTGACCTCCACGTCTTGGGCGAAGTTCCCAGATGAGAGCGTGAGGACTCACCCTGGAGCCAGACTGTCCACCTCAGATGGCATGAGATCCCACAGGTTGAGGGCTCAATCCCACAAGACTGCCCCAGCCCCCAGATGCCAATCACAAGTCCAGGTTGTCACCTGGCTTCTGACCAACGCACTATAGACCAGGGTTCCCACAAGCCCCTGCTTGGGTTTGACTAATTTGCTAGAACTCAGAGACACATTTTCTCACCAGGTCACGGGTTTATGATAAGAAGACAGAACTCAGGAACAGCAGATGGCAGAGATGCATGAGGAAAGGGGTGGAGCTCCACGCCCCCCCCCCCAAGGTGTGCCACCCTCCCCAAATGTCCATGTGTCCACTGAACACTGTCCTTTGGAGTCTTATGGAGGCTTCATTACAGAGGCGGGAATGACGAAATGACTGGTCACTGGTGATTGATCCAACCTCCAGCCCCTCCCTGGAAATCAGGGCCCGGGATTGAAAGTTCCAAATCTCTACTGGAGGCTGGTTCCCCTGACAACCAACCCCATCCTTAGGTGCTTCCACCAGCCCTCACCCCTGGCTCAGGCATGTGTGGGTGTAGCCTCTGTCATCAGTGAATAGGTCCATCCAGGGTGTCTGCCCTCAAATGGGGCTTGAAGGTTAGTTACAGAACTGACCCATGTGGATACTTAAGTTTGCAAAAATCTCTGTACTACTTTTAGCATAGAAATGCTTCATCGAGGCCCTTCTGTCCAGGTGTTCAGCTGTGTATGGCCAGCCCCAGGCCTCCTCCAGGACGTCCTCCTTACACCTGCCTCAGGAGATCTTGCTAAAGCCTCCTGTGTTCAAGACATTCCAGAGACTCCTGCAGGGGCAAAGCCAAGGCCTGGGCAGAACAAGGAGCCTTGCCCAGTTTGGCCCACGCTTAGCTGGGCGCCCACAGTGCTGTGCGGCCTGCAGCTCACTGAGGGGAAAAAACCGTCTAGTCTCTGGATATTTCCCTGTAAAAGGCCTGCTCAGCTTGCAGGGCATGCTGCAGGCTTTGCTGCCTCTGGAAGCCTGCCCCCTCCCCTGCGTCACAACACCCGTCTTCAGCACTCCTGCTTCACTCATCTCAGGGCTTCTAAGTGCTTGTCTGTCCCTCTGTCTCTGCCAACACTTGGTGACCTCGCCAATGTCAGGAGCTGTTTCTTCTCTCTGAGCTGCCCACTTGACAGCAGCTCCCTGCATATCCACAGTGGGGAGTGGTGTGGAAGAGTAAGGGTGGGAGGGCTATTCTGTCTCTTGTAGAGGTGGCAGTGAGCAAAAGTGCTTTGCAAAGTGCACATCACTTTATACATGGAGGATGTTCTGCACAGTTGCTATAGGAGGTAGTGGCAATATTAGGGCTGTTATCACATACATTAAATACCAGTGCAAACCAGCTGCAGCCGCACACCGAGCAGGCATGCCACCGTCACGGAAGGTGGCACCACCATTGTGGAAGGGTGAACGTCTCACATGGCAAGAGACATGACTACATGAAGCAAACGCAGTTTATTTTTCTCGTTACACTCGCTTCCTAGGGTTTCAGCAGCCACCAGACATTAATGTCAAGGGCAGACCACACTGTCTGCTCATGTCATTAGATCTATACATGATTTGTCACCTACGTTTTTCAGGCACAGGATCAGTGTACGCTTGCTCTGCTGGGGCTGAGAGCAGGAGCCATGTGTTCTGCGCTAAATCTCCTTTCCCTGCCTGCACCACAGTGGGTCTACTGGGAACCGTGCCCAGCCACCATGGAGGGCACTGGCACCCACAGGGCTGCATCCTGTTTGCCACCCGGGGTCTTACCTGCCAGCTCTGCATGGCCCACCAATTACTGAGGAGACTGCTCTGTGCCGAGTGCTAGAGGTGCAAAGGAGGCTCCATGGGACAAAACAGGTGAGCGACCTTCCCCCCCCCCACCCCCTCCAATGTGTCCTTCCCCACCCTGCCCTCCTCTAGTGTGACCCTGGGTTGTTCTTCCTGTAGGCAGCAGTTCCCTCTAGGGCTTCTCTATGCCAGGATCTGAAGTGCTAATTATCGTAGCCATCCCACAGAGCCAACCTCGTGTTCCCAGGGGGAGGAGAAGGCCACATGCACAGTAGCCATTGCAGCCTAGCCTCTGTCCGCGTGTCCAGTCCCTGAGCAGCTGCTCACCAAGGTCCGCCTGGAGCTCTATTGAATGGCACATTCAGGTGGCCGCCCCTAGACTCTGACACTTGGGAAGACACTGCCCTCCCTGGATCCAGAGGGTCACCACTCAGACTGTAGTCCACAGGCCAGCAGCATGTGTCACCTGGGAGCTTGTTATAAACTAGAATCTCAGATCACCCAGATCTGCTGACTCAGAGTCTGTACTTTAACAGGATCCCCAGGTGATCCTATGTGCCAAAAAGTTTGAGACGCACTGACCCTGCTGTGATGGAGAGAAAACTGAGAAAAAGGGGAAGAGCTGTCCTGCCAGATTCACGCAGAAACACAAGTCCTCCAGGGAAATTGGAGGCATTTGGAGGGAGAATGTGTTTATTTCCAGGGTGTGAGGGGGTGGGGGCTGTGTTGCCTGACTCAGTAACTGAGCAACTGAGGAAGGGGCTAGAACACTGGTCACGTATCCTCAAGTGTGAGCGCAGCCTGTGGCTGTGACGTGGGTGATATTCCCCAGTCGCATACAAAGGAGAAGGCAGGCTGACTGCTATTCATTGTAAACCCACTTGTCCACCTGTGATAGAACACAGACATCCGCCGAGCCCCCTTCCAGCATAAGGTCTGTCTGTTTGGCTGAGACCCAGCCCCAACCCCTGTCCCCCCACTCCCGGGTGTTAGAGTACCAGCCCCCCCACCAGTGCCTGTCCCCGGCCTCATCAGCTGTTCCCACCAGAAAGCCACTACCCTGAGCATTTGGTAAGTACAGTGCACTTGACTGGAGATTTGGGGATCAGAAAGGGGCTCATCCTGTCACTGGTCCTTTCCCTCTATTTCTCCCTAGCCATCCCCACTCTCTCACCAAACCAAACAAGTGCCTCTGTCTTATGTCAGTTTTGAAATCGCCTTCTGAATTCACTCTCTGGGACAAGAAGCTTACGGACGCGTGGCTCCAAATAAGCACGTGTGCTTCCCCTAAGAGAACTTTTGGTAAATAACACATCCCCCACCGGGGGCAATGGCATGGCCCGTCTCGGAAGGTGGGGTAGGGTGAACGAACGTGCATCCCACACTTAGTTCTCAGATCAAAATGAAGCTTCATTACCCAAGACCGATTCCTCCGTGGCTCCTCTGTCCTCCCACTGCACAGAGAGGTTTCTGATGGGGACCAGGAGAAGAAAAGCGAGAGGTCAGGCTGCAGTGGGGACCCGGCTGAAACAGTGTCTTAAGGACAGACCTCAAGGTGGCCGATGGACTTCTCACTCTAGGGTCGTCCTGGCTTCTGTCTGTTGGTGGCAACCTGGGACCAGTTTTTAGACACAGTTATGTCACTTCTCACCACACCCAAAATGCGCTAGTTTAGGAGCCCTGCATCGGGGAGGGGGGCTCTACGAACACACTCCATCCCTCTCCCATCTGTGCCATAAAAGAGACCTGTAAGTAAGCGTGGAGCCTGGAAGGGGGAAAACCTCCCCTCTCCCTCCCCAGCCCCCTGCTGTGGTGACTGTGGAGCACCGTGCCCTGGCTGGCAGGCCTGACGCAGAGGATGGAGAAGCATGTGGTGCACAAGGCTTAGGGGCCAGGAATTCTTGGTCCCTGTTTGCCCCTCTATAAAATAACATGATATGTCCTTTCTCTGCTGGGGAACTCGGGGAGCAACTTTTTGCAAATAAATTCAAGGGAAATGGCTAGCTTGACGGAGAAGCAGTGAGGCCTCTTCCACCTCCCCCTGCACCCAGGGATGAGTAGAAAGACAGGCAGGCAAGTGCTGGAGGGGCGGGTGGGGGAGTGGCACAGGCAGCAACGGGACACAAGTCCAAACCTGCAGAATCAGGACAAATCATCTGGGGATTAAAGAACAGTATGAAACTGCAGCTACAACCTCCCTGGGCACTGCCTGGTGACATGTGACGGAGGCCAGGGACTGTGCTGTGTTAGGCTCCTGCCAGAGGGAGGCAGAGGTCTGGTGTGGGCCCCAGGGGGTGAGGGTGCTGATAGATGATTCACCCCAAGGCCTGGAGGTGACTGTAGGCTGGGTCACCTCATAATCAGTGTTGGATCGGTAAACTGAACTATTTACTGTCAGGGTTCAGCATAGGCAGCTTGCTCATGGAAAATATTTTTTAAAGAAATCTGTCTCTGCAAAGCCAAGTCAGATCAGAAGATGAGGAAACGGTGGGACAATGAAGTCCTGCCAAGGGGGCACGTCCAGCACCTGTCCTGCCAGTGCTGGCACACAGTAGATGCTCAATGAATGCTTGTCGAATTAAATTGATGTAATTAAAACATCCCTAAAGTACTGTGTTTGTCAAAGACTGCCAGTTATTCCCCCAAACCATCTCCCTTTCTTACATCTTTATAGAACACCCACTTTTTGTTTGAGCACATGGCTACTCAGAATAAAAATGATTTTTCTGAGTCACCCTTGAAGCAGTGTGATGTAGTTGGCCGAGCTTTGACCCGTGAGATGTAACTAGCCATACCACATGACAGCTTCCAGGAGCATTCCATAAATGACTACGTATGTCCTTTGCCTTTCTCCTTCCTGCTAGCTGGAATGTGTATGTGATGGCTGGTCCTGAGCAGCCACATTGGACCAGGAAGTGATTATGTGACTAGAGACCACGCACAGCAAGACAGAAGACTCCTGGATGTTTGAGGACTTTGTGGGCCACAATCCCAGCCCTGGACTGTCTATCCCCAGACTTCCATAGAAAAGAGAAACATGCTTCTAGCCTGTGTAAGTCACTGGTATTTGTGTCTCCTACTAACTGACAGTAATCCAAATCGACACGCCATTCATTTTGTACCTAGAAGTCCTAGTGTTTATGAAATGAATAATTGCCACAGTAGTAATGCTCATTATTGAACAATAACTAAAAATGAGGAAATATAGAAAACTTTCTTATAAGGATAAAAGAGAAAATTTGAGACTCATGCCCGAGTTCTGAATAAATAAACAAGGAAAACACATTAAGAGTGAAAGCACATGGTAATTTTATAAGAAGCGATTGTGAGCTCTAGAGAAGGTGTCCTGTAGCTCCCAAAAGAGGTCCTGTGTCTACATCGTGACGTGACCGCCTGCTGTCCCAGCCGTAACGAGCATTTATCACGCACAATTTGAAACAACTGCCTTGGAATTGGGCAGGAAGTTTAAGGTGGGGAGGATTTCTTTTCTTAGAGAGCTCCCTGGGGAAACGGGAATGGAGGTGCTCTTTTTCTGTGGATAAACTGCCCTACAAGCAAGTAGAAGCCTTCAGATTTATCTAATTTCACTTAAAGTTGCTTCAAAGAGGGGAATATTCTTTGCAAACAAAAGCTTTTGTCTGAAGCACCCAACAGTTTGGAGGTCCTGAAGGGACTCAGTCATAGTAGGTGGCAGATGTAGGACACTTTCTTACTCACTATCACGTGGGCATGACCGGCACACTTCGGGGGGCAGGGCAGGCCCATCTCACAGCTGAGGAAATACGCTTGCTGGAGTCAGACTTTTGGAGAAGTGGAAGAAGGTCTGAAGAGGCAGCTGGACAGTCGAATCTGTGCCTTTCACCACTAGGGCAACTGCCTCGCATGGGAGACTCTCAGCAAGTGACAGAAACCCACATCCAACTAGCTTAAGCAAACAAACACAGGTGAGAAGGAATCTGCAGATTCAAGTCATGGGAGTGGATTCAGGCCTGGCTGGGTCCTCAGGCCCAATCTGAGTCCTCCCACAGGACTCTGGGCCTCCTGGCGCCTCCCTGTGTGGTCTGCTCAGGCTCCAGAGAAGCCAGTCCCCCTCTCTGAACTCTTCTGACCAGTGTGATTAGCTATCACTGGACAGTTTGGGTCAGGGGCTCATTCAGGACCGACTGCTCTTTCCAGCTGGGCTCAGTCTGGATCATGCGCCCAGTCCCAGTTGCTTTCTTATTTTTTGTTTATTTGTTTGTTTTTGCAGGGGGCGGGCCAATGTGATTGACAGTGCAGGCCAGCATCGAGACTAGTCTCCAGGAGGACAGCAGGGTGTCACAGACTAAAACACAGATGGCTACAAAAAAGCATCCTCTCACAGTCCTGAGCAGCGGCCGGCCGGCGCCTGCATGCTCCTCACCAGAGAGGCGTTTTGTCTCCACTCTCCAGGTGCCAGCTGTCCTCCTTCCCCCATGAAGGGGCCGCTATATGGGCCATTTCAGCATTCAGGCTCCCACTAAAGCTGAGCGGCAGGGCCGTGCAGGCGCTCTGCCAGCAAACCTGCCACTGCTAAAGGCTTCTTCAATTTCGGTGCAACGCGCAGGCATGAGAAAGACAACAGCCAGGAGACCTTGGGCACCTAGGGAGGGTCCTCAGGGTCCAGGCCTTTGACGTAGAACGGGATACACATTAATACGTCAGCTTCCTGCGGGCCCGGCAGCCTCGGTTCAGGAACCTGATGGAAAGCAGACACACAGGTGTAGTGACCACAGCCCCAGATTTTCAGCACAGAGCTGGTTTCAAATTTGATGGCTGGTGCAGGCATCAGGCCATGCATCCCGACATTTTCTTCCTAATCCATGGATGCCCTATAGTGGCTCTAGGTGATGGAGACTTGGTTTGAAAGTCGCCAAAGTCCCAACCAACACCTCCCAGCCTACCTGGAGTCCCAGGGTCAGACACCCCATTAAGGAGACTGAGCTGAGCACTGTCGGTTGTATGGAGCACACACGAACCGGGTGACATGGAACTATGGTGCTTCCATGCTTCTAATGAGGCCATTTGTCTCCTGGGCCTGGGCAGACAGACAAGAACCCTGATGCCAGTGTCATGGGAAAGGAGGGTGCAGCCCTGGGATGGAGCCCCTTAGAAATTCTGCAAGGCTCTACAAAGAGCAGCATGTGTGCGAGTCTGACAACTAAGTTCGCAAACTTGCCCCCGTGCGCCTACATTGGCAGCACTGCACCAGCAGCTCGGGAAGGTTTCATAACCTTGGTACATCAGTGTCTCGTGGCTGTGTTCGTGTCGACAGGTGGTGGTGTCTCGCTGAGTGGCGTTCATTATTGTTGTCGTGTGTTTTTGTGTCTTGTCGTGAGAATGTCTGAGCTTGAATTAGAGCAATGGACAAACATCAAATTTCTTGTTAAACTTGGTAAGAGTGGATGTGAAATCAGGGACATGTTAGTCCAAGTTTATGGGGATAATGCCATGAAGAAAATGGCAGTGTATAATTGGATTAAATGTTTTTCTGAAGGGAGAGAACACGTCACTGATGAAGAGAGGTCAGGGCAGGCAGAACTGATTAAAGCATTGCAAAAATTCATCAAATTGTGCATCAAAATGGTTGGCTAACTGTGAGAAGCATAGCAGACCAAGTAAATACCAATAGAGAGACAGTTAGGAAAATCTTAACTGAAAATCTTGGCATGAGAAAGGTGTGTGTAAATATGGTCCCGAAGGAGCTCTTACATCACGACAATGTACCAGCTCACACCGCACTGTCTGTGAGGGAGTTTTTAGCCAGTAAACAAATAACTCTATTCAAACACCCTCCCTACTCACCTGATCTGGCCCCCAATGACTTCTTTCTTTACCCAAAAATAAAGGAAATATTGAAAGGAAGACATTTTGATGACATTCAGGCCATCAAGGGTATTATGATGACAGCTCTGATGGCCATTCCAGAAAAAGAGTTCCAAAATTGCTTTGAAGGGTGGACTAGGCACTGGCATGGGTGCATAGCTTCCCAAGGGGAGTACTTCGAAGGTGACTGAAGTGATATTCAGCAGTGAGGTATGCAGCACTTTTTCTAGGATGAGTTTATGAACTTAAGTGTCAGACCTCATATATGGCTTTTCAAAACTGTGAAATCAAATTCATGTATTACCTCTCTCTCTCAAGAGAAGGTTGGAGGCAAAAAGTATTTCAAAAGAAAAAAAAATTTTTTAAAGTTCATTTGCAAAAAAGGGGCAAACGATCCAGCTTCAGTGAGACCAGCTCATTCAATAAAAAATCCAGCAAGTGTCTAATGTCAGAAAGCCCTCCCAGCTCCCCAGTTTCCATCTGTATTCAGATGGAGAGACATCAGCCCCTCATGTAGTGCTCACCCACAAGTGTGTTACATCCTCAGATGCCAACCCTGAATGTTAGGCAGAGAGACCATGCTCACAGGAAGTGCTCCAGCTTCTGTTCTTTGAAGACCAGCACTAGACCGAATGAGTGTGTGATTTTTCTTTTCTGTGAAGGCACAAAGTGTTTTCCTCCCTGACTGTGGACATGTTCAGTACTCACATCACACGATGAGTCATTTGTTTCCGTTTTGATCCATTCCTCTCCTTATTGCAGTATCAATCCAGGCCCTTCAAAGACATAATCCAAATCAGTATCACCCCCAAGAGGACACTTTTTTCTTCTACTCAGATCAGGAAGTTCATAGGGCTATAAGGAAAAGTGGCTTAAACAAAAATGACATATGTCCCTTCTCATTAAAGAAGATAAGAGGGGCTGACCCGGTGGCTCAGGCGGTTGGTTAGAGCTCCGTGCTCCTAACTCCGTAAAGCTGCTGGTTCGATTCCCACATGGGCCAGTGGGCTCTTAACCACAAGGTTGCCAGTTCAATTCCTCGAGTCCCGCAAGGGATGGTGGGCAGCGCCCCCTGCAACTAAGATTGAACACGGCACCTTGAGCTGAGCTGCCGCTGAGCTCCCGGATGGCTCAGGAGGTCGTCCTCTCAACCACAAGGTTGCCGGTTCGACTCCCGCAAGGGATGGTGGATTGTGCCCCCTGCAACTAGCAACGGCAACTGGACCTGGAGCTGAGCTGCGCCCTCCACAACTAAGACTGAAAGGACAACAACTTGAAGCTGTACGGCACCCTCCACAACTAAGATTGAAAGGACAACAACTTGACTTGGAGAAAAAGTCCTGAAAGTGCACACTGTTCCCCAATATAGTCCTGTTCCCCTTCCCCAATAAAAAAAATAAAAATAAAAAAATTAAAAAAAAGAAGATAAGAGACAAAGTCATGCCCAAGTTGCTTGATTCTGTTTCTTTCAGCTTTTTTCGTATTCCCTGAACACCCTCTCAGACACATGAGCCATTACATCAGTTATCTTAATGAAGAAAGATCGTTATTCTTGGTGCTTCCTTTTCACCCTGGGAGTCTTTTATCGTTGAAGAGGCTGAGGTTTGTTGCTTTGGGAGAAGGCTGAGCTTAGAGGTCAGAGGATCTTTGGCTTTGACTTCTAAAACAAGGTCTTGAACCTACCAGAGACAGAGTGTTGAAATCAAAGCTTTTATTTGCAAGCACCTGACTTTCTGAGTTAGAGTAATAAGGGTGTTAGAGTCTCATAAGAGCAGAAGGAACACACACACACATATGCACACACATGCACACACATGCACACATGCACATACACACAAACACATACACACATACATACACACATACACACAGCCATACACAAACATACACATACATACACACACACACATACACACACAGAGATACACACAGAGATACACACAGAGATACACACACACACTTGGATGAGCTTGTGCTTCCCCACCACTCCCAGAGGCGAGGAACA
The DNA here is from genome assembly GCF_057876585.1 of Rhinolophus sinicus. Lineage (NCBI taxonomy): Eukaryota > Metazoa > Chordata > Mammalia > Chiroptera > Rhinolophidae > Rhinolophus > Rhinolophus sinicus. The sequence continues at coordinate 42,731,689 of NC_142506.1, forward strand.
CCTCCTGGGTTGGGGACTTTGGGTCTGTTTTGCCGAGAAGGCCCAACTCTGATTCTAACTCCTGCCCTTCTCACACTGCAGCCTCTGAGAAGTTCATTGCTTTTTTCGTTCACTCACTGAACAAATAGTTACTGAACCTCTATTTTGTCCCTCCCAAATAGAGACTGTGTTGGGTTTGGGTCACACCATGGCACACTGAAGACCCGATTCTGAGCTCACTCTGAGGGTGATTCTCATGAGGATCCCCCACGCACCATGCCAACGAGCCCACATGCTTCCACTCACCTGGGGGGAGACTCAGAAAGGAAGTGCAGGGGTTGAACTGTGACCCCCAAAATTCATATGTTCAAATGCTAACTTCTAGGACCTCAGAATATGACCTTTTTTGGAGACAAGGTCTTTCCAGAGGTAAACAAGTTAAAAGGAGGTCATTAGGGTGGCCCTACTCCAGCATACCCAGCATCCGTCTAAAAAGGACATTTGGAGACAGACATTCACACAGGAAGAACACCGTGTGAAGATGAAAATGGCCATCTTTGGGCTAAGGAAAGAGGCCTGGATTCCTCAGAGGAACCAAGCCTCTGACACCTTGGACTTCTGGCCTTCAGGACAGTGAGACAAACCACTCAATCTGTGGTACAGTCTGAGTTACAGCCGCCCAAACGAATGAATACAGGATCTAACCCAAGCCCTTCAAAACCTTTATCTCCTGCGACGTACAGAGGTCCCTGGAGCACACGGAAGTGTGTCTGCGTCCCCTAAAGACTTCATGGGCCCTGCTTGTCCTTCCCAGCAGTGGGTGGAGCCAGTGGGATATCAAAGTGGGTGACTTTGGGATTGCTGCTCTTTCTGTTCCCCCAAATCTTTTGAGAGGTACCTGCCCACCCATATGCCAGTGGTCCTTTTCTTTGGGAAGTTCCTTCTCCCTGTCCCAGTGACAGAGGACACCTATCGGTCACATTGGGGAGCCCCTTCTCTAGCCATTGCTTACTGAACCAGGGGTGCAACCCTGATTCAAGCTAGGCTGATTGGATTTTCATGTTTCCGTAATTGTTGCTTAGCACGATAAAGATTTGGAGATTTTGGCTGAACCTGGAAGTGTAAATCTGGAGCTGAGGCTGTCCATTCTCTAAGGTAGGCCGGAGGAGGTGCAAGCTCTGACTGCAGGAAGGAAAGAACAAAGGGAACATTCAAAGGGGAGGGAGGCAAGCAGCAGGGAGCCGTGCGGAGGCCTCTGACTCTCTGTCCAGTCCCTCCAATGGCTGCCTCTCACACACCCTCCCAATAAACTCCCCTCCCACCTTTGCTTTAGCTACCCTGTTTCCCTGAAAATAAGACCTAGCCAGATAATCAGCTCTAATGTGTCTTTTGGAGCAAAAATTAATATAAGACCTGGTATTACATTATATTATATTATTATATTATAATATAATATTACATTATATTATATTAGTATTATATTATATTAAAGACCCAGTCTTATATTTTAGTAAAATAAGACCGGGTCTTATATTAATTTTTGCTCCAAAAGACTCATTAGAGCTGATTGTCTGGCTACGTCTTATTTTCAGGGAAACACGGTACCTAGGCACTTTCTTTGTGCTTGCTACCAAATCTGTAACATATCTCCTTCTCTTCATGTAGCCTAGTACCTCTAAATGTGTAATTGTAGACATCTTCCATAATCTGAAATCATGTATCCAGTTTTCAGTACAGGTACACAAATGCTAATTACCTTTTGGCTGGAAATAAATACAATAGTTAAGTGTATGTATTAAGGCAAACTTGAACTCAAGTCCCAGCTCTGCCAGTCACTTGCCGTGTAATGTTAGACAAGTTTCTTAATCTCTCTTAGTCTTGGTCTCCTCACCTGGAGAATGGAGGTCATAACGCACCTACCTCAGGAGGTTGCTGTGAGAAACCAGTTCCACACACAGTATGGCAGGTGTGTATCTGTTCACAAACTTATCACTTATATTTGCTAAGATTCCAAAAGAATGATGTCATTTGTTTAATTACTTATATATATTTGCACTGGAAAAAATCTAGATCTAAACACAGCAAAATTGGATCTCTGGGTGATTTAACTTTTTTTTTTGTCTCTATTTTTTCATTGTCCAACAAAAAGCACATATTACTTCTATCAAATACATTAAGGGAAAATACATTCCTAAGTCAGGGGCCAGAAGTCTTTTTGTCAGAGACATTTTGGAAAGAGGATCATACTGTAATCTTTGAAGTAAGATATAACCTTAAGAACCTTAATTCGGACATTTCTCTTTATGAACTGATGAAAAACTAAACACAAGAATGTTTAATGAATATATATCTACAAGTTACTTTGAAATGTATCAAAAATTCAGATGGCTTGAAGGGTGGGTGGAGGGATGGATGGCGAGGCGATAGAGCAAATGTAGTCAGGCATCAGTGGGAGGCTGTAGGTGCAGGTACTCCGGTGTTCGTGTACAATTCTTGCCACATTCTCTATGCTTGATATTTTTCATAATAAAATGTTGGGGAAATTCATGAATACATGGAGGTTCTACCAGTTCCAGTCGTGCAGAAGTAGAGGAAAAAGGAAAAGCTCCCCTTCACAGTTCACCCCCACCCCACTCCTCTCCCCACAAGTAAGTTCTATACATTCTACTGTAAGCCCTTAGATGTCGTCTGCTCACTTTTTAGATGAGGTCACCATGGCCCAGAGCAATTCCAGGTCTTGCCAACACTTCCCTGCAGGTTAAAAGGCTTCTGTCCCTCGGTGTAAGTCCCTGTCATTATTCTCTGTATCTCCCAGAGCTTTCACTGCCCTCTATGTCTCTCTCCTCACCCAACCAGCAAGGGTGCCATTAGAGTTATTGAAGCTCATAAAGTACTTTCAACTTGCTTCAATGAAAGACACTTGAAGGAATCAAATTTATCATCCCCAGTGACAAGAGTTTTTTCTTGCCAGAGTGAAATTCAAAACTAGACTCCAGTATGTGCACCTACACCAGCTGATAACATGTAAATAACTGCAAATCCACCTCAACTTTGCCCTTCAGAAAGACACTGCCTTGCAATGAGGAGCCATAAAAATGATTCCAACACACTAACCAGCCCGGAATCTGGAGTGTAGAGTCCTTCCAAGCTAATAAGAAAACTGGGTGTGCTGTCTGCAAATGGGCAAAAGGCTACAAACATGCCAGTCACAGAGGAAAAAAATAGCCAGTAAGCATATTCCACACACATTCCACCAAAAATAAAGTTGAACTTCTCAAGTAAAGAAAGAAAAACAAATGAAGTCAACAATCAATACTTTTTCACCCATATAATTTCTAAAGAAAAGGGTGATTAATACCCAGTGTTGGGAGGAGGCCCATTCAGCCCCTTCTGTCCCTGTACAGCTCCACCCACCCCTTTTCTTCACTTTTTCACTCTTTTCTTCTGCAGCTAAGGGTTGGCAGGCTATGTATCTTGAGTCTTAGTTTTCTTTCAGTCCCAGAAGTCACTTATTTGGCTCTACAGCCAAAGGGAACTTACCCATGTTTGGGGAAATACCAGGTACACATTAGGCCAATTTGGAGAATTATGTGATCAGGGAGTTAATTCCACAGAAATTAGCATAAGCATTATTTCCCAGAAGAGACCTGGTCCAGAAAAAAATTCAGCTGGAGATGATGCATCCTTTTAGGAAAAGGGCAACTTTCCTACTATCTTGCCACTTTCAAAGCAAACAATGCCAATTTAAACAAAAGGAGTTGGTAAGAGAACAAGATGTGGGATACAGGTGCGCAGGCCAACTTTACTCCATATTTTCCCTTCCAGGCAGCACTTTATTGCTGAAGTCACAGGTGGGAACACTTGTCAAAACATTTGGGAAACATGCGTAGCCAGTTAGCTCAGTTGGTTAGAGCATGGTGCTAATAACACCAAGGCTGCCAGTTCAATCCCCTCATGGGCCATTGTGAGCTGCGCCCTCTTAAAAAAAAAAATTTGTGAAATCTGACAGCAGGCAGGACAACAGAGGAAAAACACACTTTGTTCTGGAAATGTTAGCACCTGAGACCAGTATGTCCAACTTAAAAAAAAAAATCACACACAAACATACACACAACGTGCGCAAATGTGCGCACATGGCTACCCCACCATCCCTATGCACAGAGCAGAGACAGCAGACTGAAACGCACTCCCAATCTTTCTGTGAGAGGCCTATTAGCTCATATTCATATCTGTGGTCTGAGCAGAGGCTTTTAGTTAAACACACATCTAGGGACCGTCTACAATCCTCTCCAGAGAATTGGGTGGCCAGTGGGTGTCATCTTCCTGTTTTTCGTCTGCCCCACCCCAGGTCATTGGGTATCTCAGAGAAAGGAGCTTCTGTACATGCCTGGCACCCTGGCTTTTGTGTCTGCCGCAATAAATCAGAGGACACAATCATTGATAGCATGGCTCTGGTGGCCAGCTGGGTTTGTATCTACAGGTTCAAAAGGATGGTAGCAAACAAAGAAACAGGTCTTAACTGGTTATCACCGCAGGGCTCAGCATAGAGGGTGCACAGAAACACCATCTCCTAGTCTTCCCCTGAAATAGGTATATTTGTGTATTTAAAAGCTGCTGCCTGAGGATCTGGACTACAATCCACTTGAACCTAGTTGCTGACTGCGGTCTTCTCCTTTGGCCCATTGACAAGTCCTGGCACACCCTCAACTACTAAGTTGAGCGAGCCACTAAGATTAAAGCAAGCTGCTTGGACAATCACAAAGGTTTTAGGGACAACTAAGAGCTAGAACAGGGTTCAACCATGAGGTCCATCTCTTACATGAGGCCACTGTCTCAAGACTGGGAAAGATGACTGTTTTATCTAATGCATAGGAATCAACACAAAGAGTTGAGAAAAATGAAGAAAAAGAGGAATATATTCCAAATAAAAGAACAAGATAAAATGTCAGAAAAAGAACTGACTGAGATGGAGATAAGTGATTTACCTGATAATGAGTTCAAAATAAGGATTACAAAGATACTCAGGAGAAGACTGGATGAAAAAAGTTAGAATTTGAAAGGAGATAGAAAATAAAAGAAAGCACCAATTAGAAATAACAGAGCTGAAGAATAAAATAATTGCACTGAAAAATACAATAGAGATGTTCAGCAGACTAAATGAGGCAGAAAAAAGGATCAGTGAACTCAAAGACAGGGCACTAGAACTTACCCAATCAGAGCAGCAAAAAGAATTAAAAAAGAGTAAGATCGCTTGAGGGACTTATGAGACAAGATCAACTAGACCAACATTAGTACTCTAGGATCCCCAGAAGGAGAAAAGAGAAAGAAAGGAGCAAAAGCTTTATTTGAAGAAATAATGGCTAAAAACTTCTCTAACTTGGGGAAGGAAGCAGACATCCAGATCCAGGAAACCCAGAAAGTCCCAAATATGATGAACCAAAAGAGACCCACATCAAGACACATTGTAATTAAAGTGTCAAAAGTTAAAGACAAGGAGAGACTCTTAAAAGCAGCAAGAGAAAAGCAACTTGTTACATACAAGGGAACCCCCATAAGATGATCAGCAAATTTGTCAGCAAAATCTCTGCAAGCCAGAAGGGAGTGAGATAATACAGTCAAATGCTGAAGAACTGCCAATCAAGAATACTCTACCTGTCAAAGTCCTTCAGAACTGAAAAAAAGATAAAGATTTTTCCGGACAAGCAAAAGCTGTAGGAGTCATTGGCCACTAGACTGGCCATACAAGAAATATTAAAGGGGCTTCTTTAAGCTGAAACAAAAGGGCACTAATTATTAATAAGAAAACATCTGAATGCATAAATTTCACTGGTAAAAGTAAATATGTAATAAAATTCAGAATAATCTAATGTTGTAAAGGTAGCGGGTTAATCATTTAAAAAGCTAGTATGGATGTTAAAAGACAAAAGTAGTAAAAATAACTATATAATAGTTTGTTAATTGATACACAAGATAAAAAGATATAAATCGTGACATCAAAACATAAAGTGTGTGTGTAGGAATAAAAACGTAGAGGTTTAGAATGCATTCAAACTTAGGTTGTTATCAACTTAAAATAGACTGCTATAAATATAAGCTGTTTTATGTAAGTATCATGGTAACCACAAAGTAAAATTCCATTGTAGGTACACAAAAGAGAAAGAGAAAGGAATACAAGCACACCACTACAGAAAATCATCAAATCACAAAAGAAGAGAACAAGAGAAGAGGAAAGAAACAAAGAAACAAACAACACAGTCAGAAAACAATTAACAAAATGGCAATAAGTCCAAAACTTTAAATAATTGCTTTAAATATAAATGGACTAAATTCTTCAATCAAAAACATAAAATGGCTGAATTGGTTAAAAAACAAGACCCATCATTATGCTGCTTACAGAGACTTACTTCAGATATAAGGCACACAGAGATTGAAAGTGAAAAGCAGGAAAAAGATATTCCATCAAAATAGAAACCAAAAGAAAGCTGGGATAGCTATACTTATATAAAAATAGACTTTAAGACAAAGACTGTATATAATGAGAGACAAAGAAGATAATTATATAATGATAAAGGGATCAATCCAACAAGAGTTTATAATATTTGTAAAGATTTATGCATCCAACATAGGAGCACCTAAATATATGAAACAAATATTAACAGACCTAAAGCGCTAAATAGACAACAATACAATAATAGTAGGAGACTTTAATACCTCACTTTCATCAATAGATAGATCATCCAGACAGAAAGTCAATAAAGAAATATTGGCCTTAAACCAAATGGACTTAACAGATATTTACAAAACATTTCATCCCAAAACAACAGAATATATATTCTTCTCAAATGCATATGGAACATTCTCCAGGATAGACCACAAGTTAGGCCACAAAACAAGTCACAATAAATTTAAGAAGACTGAAACAATAGCAAGCAACTTTTCCAACCACAATGCTATGAAACTAGAGACCAATCACAAGAAAACTGGAATATTTACAAATGTATGGAGATTAAACAGTATGGTATTGAACAACCAGTGTGTCAAAGAAGAAATCAAAGAGAAATAAAAAAAAAAATACCTTGACACAAATGAAAATGGACATACAACAAACAAAAATGTAAGGGATGCAAAAAAAAAGCAGTTCTAAAAAGAGAGTTCATAGAGATAAATGCCTACATGAAAAAACAAGGAAGAGTGCTGGCCCGGTGGCTCAGGTGGTTGGAGCACCGTGCTCTTGACACTGAGGTCGTGGGTTCGATTCCCACATGGGCCAGTGATCTGCGCCCTCTACAGCTAAGGTTGTGAACAACAGCTCTCCCTGAAGCTGGGCTGCCGTGAGCTGCAACAGGCTACTGTGTGCCGCCGTGAGTGGCCAGTGGCCAGTGTGAGTGGTCAGCAGCCATAGTGAGCGGCCGGCAGCCAGTGAGAGCTGCCGTGAGTGGCTGACCGACAACTGCTGACCGGCTGCGGGGAGGAGCACAAGGCTCATAATACCAGCATGGGCCAGGGAGCTGTGTCCTACACAACTAGACTGAGAAACAACATCTTGAACCAGAGTGGGGCTGGGGGGAAGGTGGAAGAAGGGGAGAAAGCAAAAAAAAAAAGGAAGATCTCAAACAGACAACCTAACTTTGCACCTCAGGGAACTAGAAAAATGAGAAGAAATGAAGCCCAAAGTTAGTAGAAAAAAGGAAGTAACAAAGATCAGAGTGAAAATAAATGAAATAGAGGCTAAAAAGACAGTAGAAATGATCAATGAAATGAATAGCTGGTTCTTAGAAAAGATAAACAAAATTGATAAACTTTTAGCTAGACTCACCAAGAAAAAAAGAAGAGAAGACTACATTTAAAAAACCAGAAAGGAAAGAGATGTTACAATTGATGCCACAGAAATACAAAGGATCATAGGAGATCATATGAGCAATTACACACCAACAAATTGTACTACATTGAAGGAATGGATAAATTCCTAGAAACATACAACCTACCAAGACTGAATTACAAAGAAACAGTAAATCTAAGCAGACCAATAACTAGTAAGAAAATTAAATCAGTAATCAGAAACTTTCCAACAAACTAAAGTCCAGGATCAGATGTTTTCACTGGTGAATTCTACCAAACATTTGAGGAATTAATACCAATACTGTCTCAAACTCTTCCAGAAAATAGAAGAGGAGGAAACTTTGTAACTTATTTTATGAGGCCAGCATTACCCTGATACCAAAACCAGACAAGAACACCACAAGAAAAGAAAATTATAGGCTAATATCCCTGCTGAAAATAAATGCAAAAATCTTCAACAAAATATTAGCAAACTGAATTCTGCAATACATGAGAAGGGTCATGAACCATGATCAAGTGGACTTCATCTAGGGATCAAGGATGATCGGCATCTACACACCACGCTGTGTGACACACCACTTCAACAAAACGAAAGATTAAAATCACATGATCTTCTCAAGAGTCGCAGAAAAAACATCTGAAAAAAATGAACATTCATTTATGTTCAAAACTCTCAACAAAGTAGGTATAGAGGGAATGTACCTCAGTATAAAGGAAGTAACAAAGGTAACATTATACTCAACAGTGAAAAGCTGAAAGCTTTTCCTCTAAGATCAGGAACAACAAGGATGTTGCCACTTTTATTTGCCGTAGTATTGGAAGGCCGAGCCACAGCAACTAAACAAGAAACAGACATAAAAGGCATCCAAATTGAAAAGAAAGACATAAAACTGTTATTATTTTTAGATGACATGATTATAATATATATAGAAAACCCTAAGGACTTAACCAAAAACTATTAAAACTAACCAACAAATTCAGTAAAGTTGTGAGGTACAAAATAAATATACAAAAATATGTTGCACTTCTATACACTATTAATAAACTATCAGAAAGAGAAATTAAGAACACAATCCCATATACAATTGCATCAAAAAGACCTAGAAATAACTTTAACCAAGGAACTGAAAATTTTTCATTGATGAAAGAAATTGAAGAAGACACAAATAAATGAAAAGATGTTTTGTGCTCATGGATTGGAAGAATTAATATTGTTAAAATGCCCATACTACCCAAAGCGATCTACAGGTTCAATGCAATCCTTGTCAAAATACCAATGGCATTTTTCACAGAAATAGTCCAAATAATCCTAAAATTTCTATGGAACCGCAAAAAAACAATGAACAGCCAAAGCAATCTTGAGAAAGAAAAACAAAGCAGGAGGCATCACGCTCTCTGATTTCAAACTATTTTACAAAGCTACAATAATGAAAACAGCATGGTGTTGGTATATAAACAGACACATAGATCAATGGAACAGAATAGAGAGCCCAGAAATAAACCCATGCCTATATGGTCAATTAATTTATGACAAAAGAGTCAAGTATATACAATGGGAAAAGGGCAGTCTCTTCAATAAATGGTGTTGGGAAAACTGAACAGCCACATGCAGAAGAATTAAACTGGACCCTATCTCATACCATACACAAAAATTACCTCAAATTGGATTATAACTTGAAAGTAAGACCTGAAACCATAAACCTCCTAGAAGAAAACATAGGCAGTAAGCTCCTTGATGTTGATCTTGGCAATGATTTTTTGGATTTGACACCAACAGTATAGGTCAACAAAAATGAAAATTAGCAAGTGGAACTACATCAAACGAAAAAGCTTCTGCACAACAAAGGAAACCACCAAGAAAATGAAATGGTAACCTAACAAATGGGAGAAAAATATTTGCAAATCATATATCTGATAAGGGGTTAATATCCAAAATATATAAAGAACACATACAATTCAATAACAACAACAACAACAACAATAAAATCCTACTAAAAAATGGGCGGAGGATCTGAATAAACATTTTATTTACAGAGAAGACATGTACATGGCCAACAGGTACATCAGCATCGCTCATCATCAGGGAAACGCAAATCCAAACCACACTGAGGTGCCACCTCACACACCTGGCAGAATGGCTGTCATCAATAAATCAACAAACAACGAGTGTGGGCGAGGATGCAGAGAAAAAGGAGCCCTCGTGCACGGTTGGAGGGATTATAAACTGGTGCAGCCACTGTGGAAAACAGCATGGAGGTGCCCCCAAAAATTAAAAATAAAACTATCATTTGATCCAGCAATTCCTCTTCTGGGTATTTATCCAAAGAAAATGGATATACTAACTTGAAAAGATACCTGCACCCCTGTGTTCATTGCAGCATTATTTACAATAGCCAAGACATGGAAACAACCTAAGTGTCCATCAATGGATGAGTGGGTAAAGAACACGTAGTATATTATACAATGGACTATTATTCAGCCTTAAAAAAGAAAGAATATTGCCATTTGTGACAACATGCATGGACCTTGAGGGCAGTATGCTAGTGAAAAAGTCAGACAGAGAAAATCAAATGCCGTATGATCTCACTTATATATGGAATCTGAAAAAAAGCAAACCATAAAGACAGAGAACATATTGGTTGTTGCTAGAGATGGGAGGTGGGCAAAATAGGTGAAAGTGTACAAACTTACAGTTATAAAATACTTTAAGTCCTGGAGAAGTAATGTACAGCATGGTGACTTAGCAAATAATAATAGTTATCATTGATAGTTAGTAATACTGCATTGCATATTTAAAAGTTGCTAAGAGAATCGATCTTAAAAGTTTTTATCACAAGAAAAAAATTGTAACTGTGTGTGGTGATGGATGGTAACTAGACTTACATAGACTTATAGACTGAAATAATATAGTGTTATGTGTCCATTGTATCTCAATTACAAAAAAAAGAAGATAATACAGAACCTGGAATAAAAAGGTTTTAATTTTGATGAAGTCTAATTTACCTATTTCTTTTGTCACTTGTGCTTTTGGTATCATATCTAAAAATCTTGCTTAATCCAAGGTCACAAAGATTTAATGTTATGCTTCTCCTAAGAATTCTATAATTTTAGCTCTTACATTTAGATTTACCATCCACTTTGAGTAAATTTTTGTGTATGGTTTGAGGTGAGGGTCCCACTTCATTCTTTTACATGTAGATATCCAGTTTTCCCAGCACCACTGGTTGAAAAGAGTATTCCTCCCTCCATTGAATTTTCTTGGCACTTTTGTTGAAAACCAACTGACCGTTAGTCAAGGACTTCATATGACACAAGCTAACCCAATTACAGTTGTAAGTCTGGGGTGAGGCAGGTGACACATGTGACAAACATGTGCCTGATGGGGGCGGCCTGAGGGTCTCAAACGTGCTGGGCGCCTTCGAAGACCCTGACAAACATCACCTCGTGTCACCCTCAGAACAATCCCCTGAGGGTTCCCTCCTGCAGAGGAGGAAATTGAGGCACAAGGACACAGCCACTCAGCTGGTAAGAGGCCCAGCCAAGAACCAAAGCAAGGCAGTTGGCTCCCAAATTTGAACCCCCTCACTCTACACTGCCGTGTCTTGAGCTCTCAAAAAAGTAGCTATTGTTGTAAAAGAGTTTCAGATTTGAGGTGGTTTATGTACACATGCTGCTTTATAAACTCCACAGGGCCATTCCACCATATCAGCAGAAGACCCCAGGGTGTAGGGTTGGGTGCCCTGGCCATAACTATGACACGGCTGAGGACTTCTGTGGTGGGGGGGCTCTGCTCGCAGAGGAGCCTTTCCTGAACAGGAAGATTTCTGGGTCAGTCTTAAACCAGCTACAATGCACAAAGAAATGAGTAGGTTTGCTGTTATTAAGGCTTCCTCGATCTCACGGGGAGGTGTAGCCCGCCTGTTTCTGGAGTAGTTGAGAACACACAGAGTCCACCCCCTCACAGATGTGCACACACAAGAATGTCACTGTCCTGCATGCCAAGGTCTGGGTGGCTGCCTTTCCCTTGAGATGCTCTGTTAATTAGAAAGGAGGAGCCATGTGAGAGAGTAAACCTTCAGGCTGCAGAGGCTGTATCTGCAGGCTGTTGTCCTTGCAGCCACATTATTCTGTTCAGAAACTCAGCTGTTCTGAATTGCAAAGGCAGATGGATGATCACTGCCTTACAGAGAGAAGGGAAAGTGAGTTTGCTTCCTTCCGAGTAGGGTGGATGCAGATCAGAATAAATCTGCTTCTGATACGGACATGGCAGGAGCCCAGCATAGTGTCAGAGTTACCTGCCCTGGCCACGTGTGCACTTGGGGTCCCCGAGAAAGCACGCGGTCTCTACCACACAGCCTCTCCTGGGCTGTGCCATGCCCGGTCCCTGCCAGGAAGAGGGCAGTCAGCCAGAAAGGGCCATTTTTCATGAGACGCTTGTGCTGGTTTCTTATCACTGCAATGACCACAAACTTGGTGGTTTGAATAACACGCGTTCATCATGTCGCACTCGTGGTCAGAAGTCTGAAATGGGTTTGAAATCGAGCCGCCAGCAGGGGGTCTGCTCCTTCGGGGCTGAAGGGAGCCACCTCCTTACCGCTGCCCCAGCTCCTCAGCCTACAGTCTCCTAAGGCAGTTGCTGGGCTCCTGCCTCTGCGCCTGTCATTGCCAGTCCTCTGACTCTGACCCTGCTTCCCTCTCATAAGGACACTCGTGATTACATGGGATGCACCTGGGCCACCCAGGATCACCACCCCATCCCAAGGTCCCACCTAACTAAGTCACATCCACAGAGCCTCTCTCGCCCTCTAAAGTGACAGGACCCAGATTCTGGGTCTAGAATGTGGACAGCTTTGGGGCTGTTATGCTGCCTGTCACTCCATTGTGCTTCCAAGGGAACAGGTTAGGGGCCCAGCCTGCCTGGCCTGCTCCAACCTGAGGCGGCAGCAGAAATGCACGATTGCACCTTTGTTGTCAGCCTTCCCCTTTCAATGACAGTGGGAGCTACTGGCAAGAAGTGGATGGCTGCCGTGTACCATTGCCCAGCTGGGGATATGCAGACATCATCACATCAGTCCTCCCAATGTTCTTGCAAATATTTTTCTCAGATGAGGAAGTGGAGACTTGGAGGCATGAACTGAAAACCCCAAGATCTCACATCTGGGAAGTGACCTCCAGGATTCACAACCAGCAGCCTGAGAGTCTGCTCCCAAATGCCACTCACGGCCCTAGTCACAACTGGCTGGCCCACAGAGGCGTCATGGGCAGGGTGCTTTCTCCCTGGCCTGTGTGCTTTCCTGACCATCTTACCTTCTCCAGGAGACATGGGTTCTTTGGGATGGAAGAGATGCAGCATCTCCCCTTCTCTCTCCCCCAGTGGCCAGCAGAGTGCTAGGTACACAGTGGGTGCCCAATAAATGCCTGTCACCTTGCCTTACATCACAAGTGTCTGCTAGGCTCCCAGACCTTGCTTCAGTCTCTTCCTGCAAGCCAGAGTGACTAACCCCCGAGAGACTCTCAGGGCCCCAGCATCTACCTGGAACTGACTGAGGCCCCTGCGGTAGCTGTGGCTTCATGCGAGAACTAAGGCAAACACACAGGTCTATACCCTCCCGTGTGCTCGTTTCTTCACAAAGAAATGCCCTGGGAGGAACGGCCTCCTTCACATCGCAGTCACACCGCAGTGTAAGCACAGCAACACGGCCATCAACATAGCAAACTATTTAGTAAAGTATTTTGACTACGAACCAGTCCCAGGTCTGGTGCATGGGGTTGCTGGTCCGGAAGGATGGTCCCAGAGGTTCGGTCTGAGTCCGAAGTGGAGTAGAAGGTTCTCGGAGCTGAGGAGCAGCGTGGTCACCTCTCAGTCGGGAGCGGCTCTCTGAGCTGTCAGAGTCCTGAGCTCGAAGGATTTCATCAGAGCTGCATGACGTCACCTTATCAGTCCTCACAGACTTGTTTCCTATCAGCCCAGGCAGGAGCTACACCCACCGTCTGGTGGTTGTTCACTTGTCTGTCTTCATGGGGAATTTCCACAGAACTCAGGGTCCAAGATGGGGTCACTCGTGCTCATATAAAAACACGTTTTTCAGGGGTTCTCTACACACCTTACCTGCCTCAGGTTTAAATCCCGCTTCTCTCCCTGGAGAGTCCACAGTTCCCTGTGGGGTCAGCACATATTGGGCCCCACACCCGGCATCGCTCCTCAGGGCCTTACCTGTCAGAGGCCCAAAGCAGAAGGCACCGTATGATACGTTTCTGTTTTATAAGTCACATCTCTTAAGACTCCTGGTGCTTCAAGCCACAACTCCTTTCACTTTAATCTAGGAGCTTCCAGCCTCTACGATCCCCACGTGTCCCTTAGGCACGTCCTCTGTGCTGACTTGAGCCGGGGGCCTGAAGGTCAGGTGGTGCAGCCCCTTTGTGCCTGTGCAGAGGAAGGGGGCTGGCGAGGAGAGCTGGGCTCCTGCCGTCAGGGGTGCTCCTGCCACGGAGTCCTCTCAAGCAGATCGTGACGGCTGGTGGTCAGTCACCACCCTCTTTCCTGAAGGTGAAGGCAGAGCTCTGCCATGATGGTAGAGCTTGGGCCACCTTGGGACCCAGGGGCCAGGAAGCCTTTGTGCTAGGGGAGACTGACCTTTTCCTGCAGGAGTGAAGACTGGTCCTTGTGTCCAAGACAGCGGCTTATGGGCACCTCCCCACAAAGGAGACAGGGCCCCGAGGTCCCAGAGCAAGGGCACCACCCTCTGAAGGGCTGGGGGGCAGCATCTGAAGCTGCAGGCCCTGCAGGCGTAGTGAGGGGCAAGGGTGGTGCTCAGAGACGGGAGTGAGAGGTGCCCCCGAGGATAAGGGCCCAACCGCTTGAACAGCGCTGCCTGCCTACCCTTTACCGACTGGCTGTGGAATGAGGGAGGTTTTATTTTCTTTACTGAGGTTGTGTCATTTGACTGTCTCCATCTGTACCTCTGTGATGGCAGACGACTCAGTGAAAAGTGAAACCGCAGTCGCCCCAAGGCTGCTGATGGAGAGGTCGGCTGGGGTCGTGTGGTCTCCAAAGAGGAAACGAGATGGGCTTGAGTCCTCACCCCACCTGTCGGAAGCCTCACCCCTCAGGAATGGAGATTCCTTAGCTTCCATGTTCACACTGGGCTCTGAGCTGGTGCACCGACTAGACACATTTAACTGATGGATCACTGAAAAGTGTACTCAGCATGGTGCTGTGCTAGGAGCAAGCCCGAGATGGACTACAGTGTGGGCGCATGTACAAGTTGCTGTGTGCACAGAGGAGTGCACACAGAAACAATGACGTGTGTGTGTGCCCTGGCCCATCTCCACACCATTACCTCCTAGCTCTGCCGGCCCCGACGGCCAGAAGCAATGGCATCCAGTGACCACAAGCACTGCCACTGCCCACATCTTGGATTCTAAATATTGTTTCCCAAGAAGAGGGCCCAGAGCCCCTGGGACAAATGGTTGATTTTGGAGCAGGGAACATACTGCCTGGAACACGCTGCTGCAGGAGAGAGCAGGGATGTGCTCAGTCTACAGACGTGTCGGCCACATCAAAGCACCACGGGAGCCGAGCAGAAGGAGCTTCTAATGGCCCATGTGAGCAACAAAATAAAGAACCCAAAGTGTAAAGCAAATATATGTAAATCCATACAGGTGTGGATTCTGAATTCCTTACTTGTAAATAAGTGAATCAGTGGGTGAGAAGGGGAACTCCTCCTGACAAAGCTCTAAACAAGGCACAGAGGCTCTCCCCACTCGGGGCGTGGTTTAACCCCCTTTGCCAAGCTCAAGCTGGGGCTCCAAAGAATATGAAAGTGAAAAATACTAACTCAGAGGGGACAGGCCTGGCAGATCCTCCCTTAGCCACATGATGAGGGTCACGTCACCAGACCTGTGCTGCGGATCTCATCTGTCTCTATGTGACATGATGAGGTTGCAGCTTTGCCTCTTTAGATCTTTCTAAAAGCCCATAATCTCATTCTGATCATGAGAACAACATTGAAGAAACCCAAATTGAGTGACCTTCTACAAAATACCTGAGCAGTCCTCAAAGCTGCCAAGGTCACGAAAAACAAGAAATGACTAAAAAACTGTCATGGTCCAGAGGAGACTAAGTTAAGTAAATGTGATGTGGTGTCCTGGGTGGGACCCTGGGACAGCAGGTCATCCAAGGGAAAACAGGGGACCCCCAGTGAAGCCTGGAATTTCCTTATTAGTCACGCACCAAGGCTGGCTCCTGAGTGTGACAACTGGACCAGGGTTACAGTGGGATGCAACCACAGGGAACTGGGCACAGAATGTAGGGAGCTCTACATACCACCACTTCAACTTTTCTGCAAATATGAAATTTTTCCAAAATAAATGTACGTTTTTTAAAGAGCTCTCATTGAGTTTTTAAATAGTACACCTTAAAGCTTTCAACAAACATAGCGCGTGCCCTGTTCAAGGGGCTGTCCTAAGTGCAACACGAGCATTAACCCCTGACTCTGTCCCCACGTGTGCTTCTTACAGCTCTGTCCCCAAGTGTGTTCTGTGTGGGGTGGCTTCTCGAACACCTGCCACCTTTTGGCTCAGGTTTGCTGCCCTGCTCTGACCACATCACCAAGGCCAGAGTCAGCCCTCCTTGACTGTCACCAAAAACCTCCCAAAACAAAAATAAACCCACTCGTGTAAAACCTTTGTGTCTGGTAGACTTGACTGAAAATGTAGAGAAATGGAGAGTTTTTCTAAGTTGAGTGTCAGATATCTCATCTTTAAAAGCAGTGTTGGGCTCTCCCCACACAGAGCTCCTTGCCTCTGGACCCCTGATCCTGTCTCTGTCCCTTCCACCTGTCCTGGGGACAGCTCCTGCTGAGGAATTTGGCCTGTCCTTTCATTTACTGCCTGCTACCCAGCCCCTGTGACAGGGAGTTTTTCAGAACTGCCTCTTTCTTCACAGGATACCACTGGCCTGAGCTGAGTCCCTCATCCCTGCACACAAGAGAGGCCCTGACCCACTAGCTCCAGAGGTGGGGCCCCTGCAAGCCAAGGGGCACACAGAGTTTCTGGGGCTGGGGCAGGGGGGGTCTACCAGGACTGTCCCAGGCCGATGGCACTCTGGAGCCCAGCACGTCTCTGAGCTATGAATGCTGACTCGAGGGCAAAGAGGGACACCTGGGTCATTTTAGTGCCCCTTACTTTACAGATGCAGAAGGGAAGGCCAGGGAGGGGACAGCACTAAGTCATGGGGGAATTGTCTGTGAGCAAGTTGGGACTAGGGCGCCAGGGGAGGTGGGGCACCCAAGGCTGCAGCCCACAGGCACGTAGCTCAGGTAGGAAAGGGGTTCTTATCCAGGGCTCACACTAAGATGTCTCCTTCCACATGGCAGACAGTTCTCTCCAGCTTCTTCGGGAATCAGCCTGGGTGACCAGCTCTCCACACAGGAGTTCACACTGAGGTTGGGAAGATTCATGGAGAATTCTGATGAGGCGGCTTCCAAGAATAGGGCAAAGTGAACTGAGTCAGCTTCTGAAGGAGACAATGCTTGGAGTCCCTGGGAGCTGCCACCCTGTGTGATGGCTGCCTTTCCAAACTTTGTTCATGGATCTGATTAAACCTAGATAGCTGACCAAACCCCTTGGACACTGCAGCTCTTTTCAATTTTTGCACAGACACAGTTCGTTCTGAGGACAAAAAAGGGGACACAGGTTAAACCTGACAAGCTCAGGAGACCGAAAATAACCACATAAGATGGCGTGAGCATAAAACAAATTCATAACTAAAGTGGGCCATGGCAGGAAGTCACATCGTTAGCCTGAAGCTTTCTTCATAAAGTCAGTCTTCACCTTAAGTGAGCCTGTCTATTGTCTTTTTGCACCTAAGATGCCATCCTTGGAATGTCAGTAATCCCTTTTCTGGACCGGAGCAGGAAAGTACAGAATCCCTCATTATTATTCTTGTCTCTTGAAGACCATCTCTATGTGAACTATTAACTGTCCTTCACTCACCTACGTAAAATAAGTACCTGTGTTTTCAATTTACTTTTATGCAATCCCAGAGATTCTCTCCTCCCCCTTTGCTTTCTCCCACCACCTTAATCTACCACCAATGGATTTCATTAACCCTCCTCCTTTGATTCTATGTATAAAATAAGCTGGAAACTGCCATTTTGCGGAGCATTTTCTCAATCTGTTGAGACTTTGCTTCCCAGCAATTGTCATCAGTTTGGTTGAAATAAACTCCTATAACCTTTTTTTAGGCTGGATGATTTTTCGACAGTTCTTTGCAGGCCATAAGCTGAAAAAGCCTGGGACTGTTGGAGACAAAGGTTAATAAAGATTTTTGCCCAGTAAAGTAATAATAATAATTAAAATAAATGGTAAGAATAAAATCCCACCAGACCTGGCCTTGACTCTGAGCCCCTGGGGAGGCAGGGGAGGCTTGCGCTCTGGCTGAAGGCAGAGCAAAGGCACTTGCCTCCTGTTCTCCAGTTGCCTGAAGGTGCCTGGCGCTTCCCATCGCCTTGGTGGCAAAGCCACGCAACATCTCTGCTAAGACAGGCGATTATAATAGTGGCACTAAATCTTCTATTTTGAGATTTGGATCTCTGGCATAATTTGACTGAAAAAGTGTAATTCAGCTTGGGACTTTTTGAAAGCTTTCTTTTCTTTGCTTCCTAATGATTCTGCTTCCTGTGCATTTACTGTGCAGTTTCTATGGTTCTGTTTACTTCAGCCCAGTGCTGGCCCTGTGACTTGGGAGAGGTTTTGCATCTATATGGGATCCACTCTCCTGGATCCAACTTAAATCTACATAACATACGCGAAGGTTGCAATAACCAGCTTCACCGCACCTTCCCCCACCCCCAACTACGGGAAAATATAAAACTTGAGACCAAACAAAGACTCGATGCAGTAGTTTGCAGTAGTTTCCAGCAGACTCTGCCCAGCCGACCCTCCTCGTACTTTAATAAATCTTCCTTCTGTATTTCTATCTGACTTCTGAATACTTTCATGGCCCGTGCGCGAGCAGCCAGGACATTCTCTTTCCTCCCTTCACTGTCAAATGATGTTGAGGTCAAAGGAGAGCACGGTGCATTCCTTCCCACTGGGGCTCATGACAGGAGGAGGGGCTCTGCGCCCTGGTGGGACTCCTCCTGGTCGGCAGGGCAGTGTGGTCCCAGTTTCCAGAATTAACTCTTCTTGGGGAGTGGTGGCATTAACCACCCTAGTAAACACATCCCTATGTTGCTAGGGAGAGAAAGCCATTAAGTCTCTGTCGGCCATGAACTAGGCCAATTTACAGAATAGAAACGAGCTACCGTGTGCAGGAGGGGACAGCTGGGCAAGGCAGGCCTACATGTGGACAGTTGGGGGACAGCAAGAAAAGGCGCTAAGCACCAAAGGCACCTTCTTTCATGGCGCTAGGATGAGGCAGTGAGCCTGCGCCCTGATGCCACACAGTTCAGCTTCAGAGACAAAGCCACACCACAGACTGGACAGGGCCCCACCCTCGGAGGCTCACCCATGGCTGCAGAAGTCCCTGGGACCTAATAATACACACAAATCAGAACACAAGCTGCAGGCCCTGGCCATTCAAGGAGAGGAGGAAAGCTGACACCTGGCCTAGCCTGTCCCTGCTGGCCTTGCCCTAAAGCAGCAGGGTGTGCGGCCTGAGAGCCAGAGGTCTCTGCCAGGCGGTGCCAGCAGCGCCCTATATCGAGAGCATGAGAGTGCTGGGGAGAATGGCAGGCATGTGGGCCAGCTGTCACAGTGAGCCCAGCCCACACAGGCTGCTGTGTCCACCCTCCTTCCCAATCCAGGCTCCAGAGCCAGCAGCAGCCCAGCCCAGATGGTAATGAACCCAGGAAGCAGACAACCGGGCACAGAGAGAGAGCGGAGGCCACTTCCAAGACAGAAAAGTCAAAACCCACTTAGAGAGAGGGGAGCTCTGTCATGAGTGCTGACTGGGATTGCGGGGCCCAGGGGGAAAACTCCCCCTTTCCTCTTTCACCCAGGAAGAGGCCTGCTCGCTCCGTGGTCCCAGGGCTGCCCCAGACATGCCCACCACCCTGCACCACCACATGCCCAGTATTCCATGACCCCGGAGAGAGAAACAGGCCACAGACACAGGCTTCCTGATGCAAAGCAGGCTGGGATTTTATGATCAGCTCTCTGCCTTGTTTTCCAAATCTGTAAAATGAAAACACCTCTAGCTTTCCTCTAGAGCCGTCTGCCCCTTTGCCACGGAGGGAGGACCCCTCAGCCCAGTTCACAATGGGCAGGGACACCATGAGACTGGCAGCTCCCCACAGGCGCTGCCTGAGCCAGCTCTGGTGGAAGGGACTCTGCTCTGGGGGCCACATCGTGGGGGGCTTGGTGCTGCTCTCAGGGAGCACGTGGAATTAGCAAGACCCCAGTTGCACATTGGGGGCCTGAGGGGAACTGTCCCAGCAGTCCAAGGCCAGACTGCCCTTTCCCCTGGCACCTAGGACAGGCATACACAGGTTCTGCCCAGGGAAAGCCATGTGGTCAGGACACCTGGCAGGAAAGCGGGAGGTACACAGTGAGGGATGGGCTCCCTGGCAAGTTGGAGCTGGTCTGAGGCACCAAGAGGTGATGTCCAGGCGAATGAGGCCTTGGGTTCCTGTCGCAGTGCTGGGAGAGGTGGGGGAGGGGACGCCCAGCGTGTGCAGTGAGTCTGGCTAGTCCCTTGTGCTTCCCTGGCAGGGTGTGGATGTCTTGTCTGTCCCCCAGGGCCCACCAGAGTCACTCTTGACTTTAAAGTTTGAGTTTAAAGCCATGCTTACTTGCCCAAGGACAAAGGGAAGAAAAACATCAGGCCCCTTGTCAATGTACCTCTGCTACCTTCTAGGGTCAGGCAGAGTGTGTGAAGGGGAGGACAGCTGCCTGCCTGGGAGTCGCCGGAAGGGAGGAGCCGGTGCCAGGGGCCAGGCACTTGCTCCTGTAGGTGTGACCCTTGTGGCCCTGGTCACTGGGGCCTTGTTCGAACGTAGGGGCTCTTCCTGAGGAGAGGCCAGAGCTGCTCCAGGAGGCCCAGGAGCTGAGGCCTGCGTCCACCCTGGGGACACATTCGCCAAAGCTGTCCACAAAGCACACCAAAAAGGGTGCGTTGCTCCCAGCTTTCCCAGCAAGAGTAAACCCTCATTTCCTCTTCCCAGTAGCCCTAAGGCAACAGACTTGACAGAATCAACATTCATTCTTTGATTTGCCACAAACATATCAATGTCAGGAGCCAAATGGCAGTCTGATCGGGTGCACCAAACAGCAAGTCATTGAGAGTATAGGACCTTCCAAGGGGTTATCCAAGGTGTCTTCTTCCCAGGTGTGGGGCTGAGAACCTATTGCCCTTAACCCCTTGGAAAAGCCATGTGCCCATCACAGACCAAAGAAAGAGCAGCACCAACTCTCCAGAAGGCCTTGGGGGCAGAGCTGCCCTCCATTGCAGCCTCAGGCAGCAATGGGTTTACAGCCTCCTCCAGGAGCACCAGTGGCCGGCTGAGGCTGGGCACAGCACGCCGTCAGAGATGGGGAAACTGAGGCTCAGACACCGACTGATTTGCACAGGGTAACACAGCTGGTGGGATGGTGGCCCAGGCATCTGACTGCCAGTCCCAGCCCCCTACATTTGTTTCTGATCATCCATTGGCACCCTAGTCCGTGTGACAGTGGCAGCCTGTGACAGAAGTCACCATTAGCCCAGGTGTCACACCTGGGTGCCTATTAGCGCAGCTTCCCTGAACCCTCTGCAGTGACCACCACCCTCAGGTGCCAGGCTGCTGTTGGTTCTGACTCTGCTCCCAACCTCAGCTGGGCTGGCGAGTCTTGTCGCACACAGCAGCTTAACTGCCTGCTTATTGAAGAGGGGAAGTTTCCTGATGGGAGAGAAGGGTTGCTTTACAATCAATGCCAATTAGACTTCCGGGGTGATTCACCACCCTCCTCAGCCATCAGATTCTCCTCCACAGTGGGAGGCCCAGAGGAGTCAGAGATGAGCAGGCACTGATGCAAAAATAGAGGTTGGCGGTGGGGCTGGCACCAGTGCAGGCTGGCACCTGGACTCACCCTCACCCAGGGGCAGCCAGGCGGCCTCCTCCCTCCCCCCTGCACCTCTCTCTCCCCCCCCCTTTCTCTCCCTCCCCTTCTCCCCTTCCACCCCCTCCTTCTCTTCTGCCCTCCCCCTTTTCTCGTCTCTCCTCTCCCCTCCAAGTCTTCTAATCCCTCTCCTTTCTCCCTTCCCTGTCTGCCCTCCTCTCCCCACCACCCCTCCCTCCCCTTCCTCCTTCTCTACCCTCTCCCTTCCCTCCCAACCTCCTCCCTACTCTCTCCCCTTCCTCCCCTCCCCTCCTTACCTTCCTCTTTCTCCCCCCTCCCCCTGCCCTTTCCCTCTCCTCCCTCCAGCCCCCACCCCCAGCACACAGCACAGAAGTCACAGCCGACACTAGATGACCACCATTCTGTGAGCCATTCCCTAGGCTCGTTTGCCATTCAGACTCCACTGTGTCAGACCTGAGACTGGAGGGGACACCAAAATAGCACAGACTCTCCTTCAGTGCTCCTGTGACTTGTCTACACAGAACATTCCAGTTCTAATGAACCTCCCTGACAGCTCCAAGGTGGGAATAGACTGAGAGGAAATGAAAGGGCTGTAGCTCAAGCCACAGCCCCCGTCTCAGGGCCCAGCCCCCACCCCCCATCTCAGGGCCCAGGCCCCTCCCCCATCTCAGGGTCCAGGCCCCACCCCCATCTCAGGGCCCAGGCCCCTCCCCCATCTCAGGGCCCAGGCCTACTCTGTCCTCCCCACTTGCTGTCTCCAGTTCCCCACACCATCCATACTCACAGACTCCAGGTACTCCACGTTTGGGGAGTATCTGATGTGAGTTCTCCCTCCCACCATTCCCTTGCGATGCTTCTCCCTCTCTCAGACAGTAGCATTCCATCCCTCTCAGAATAAAGAGAAAATGTATACTCCACAGTAGAGGGTCTGCTCAGCCTGGGCCTCCTCCCTCTGCTTCCTCAGCCTGCACCCCACTCCTTTCCTGCCATAGCGCCTCTCGCAGGGCTTGGACCCCGCCTTCAGCCACACCCAGCCTTGCAGGAGCTGGTCCTTCTCCTTTTGCCAGCTTCTCCTGACCCTTCGAAGTAGCTCAGCTCCACTTGCTCTCTAGGACCCTCCCTGAGCCCTGGCTACTTCTATGTTGTCACTGGCCCGAAACGTACAGACAGACACTAATTTGGGAAGTTGTTCGATTAGCACCTGTCTTCTCCACTGAGGGCTGAGACCATCTTGTCTTCTAGCACAGGGCCTGGCGGCGAGCTGGCCCTCAGGAGCGATTTGCTGAGGAAATCCGCGTCTTACTGAGGACCGGGGTTGTGCCAGTGGGCAGGACCATGGAGTGAAAGGAGCTGGAGAGTAATCAAGAGCAGATATTGGGTGTCTTGACTTCCCAGGCTGAGGAGGAGGATGGCTTCCCCAGCTGTGTGCTGGGCTAAGGGGGGGGAGGGGGGCTCCATTTCCTATGGCTGGAACAAATCTGCTGGCCTCTTGGAGCCTGGATTGCCCTTTGGAAAGAATATAGCCACCCAGTGGGGGCTAGGCCTCGGGTGCAGCCAGCCAGGTTCCCAGGGTGTGGGGATTTGAGGAAGCCCCTGCTGCCAGGGCCCCAGCCTGTTCCTGGCCCCTCCAGCCTGTCTTCTCATGTAACCAAGAGACTCCCAGCTTGACCATTCCTGGCCTCCACTGGGGGCAGGTGTGGTGCAGGAAGAAACCCATGGCTCCTCCCGAGGGAAGCCACCGGGCTGGCAGGCTTGGCCTCCCTGGCGGGCTCGGCCTCCCTGCTGGTCTGAGCCCATGTTCTGCCTGGGCCACCTCTACCCCATGGTCTGCTCTCCACCTGCATGCTCTGGGCACTAGAGGCCTGACACAGAATCAGAGAAAAACACAGATTCCAGAGAACCTTCTAAAGACAGGTATAATGCATACTAGGTGGCCTCGTTAAGCATCTACTGGAGAAGTTCAAGTCCAGCCAAGTTATTCCATATAGTGCCACTTGGTGCCTGCGACAGACAAGCAGACGTTGAGGGGACAGGGTGAAAGGGGGACAGAAGACAGCCAGTGTCAGTGCAGCCTTTGGGAATGTCACAGTGAATGTGGCCGTAGACCGACCCTTCACCTGTCGTCTCCTGGAGCCCCCTGCCCTTAGGTGACCCCTGGAGTGCACTTCCCTTAGGTGACCCCTGGAGCCCCCTGCCCTTAGGTGACCCCTGGAGCCCCCTGCCCTTAGGTGACCCCTGGAGCCCCCTGCCCTTAGGTGACCCCTGGAGCCCCCTGCCCTTAGGTGACCCCTGGAGCCCCCTGCCCTTAGGTGACCCCTGGAGCCCCCTGCCCTTAGGTGACCCCTGGAGCCCACTTCCCTTAGGTGACCCCTGGAGCCCCCTGCCCTTAGGTGACCTTTGGAGTCGCTTGCCCTTAGGTGACCCCTAGAGTCCCCTGCCCCTAGCTGACCCCCTTCCTCTCACCAGGAACAGTGAGTAGAGCAAAATCACACACTGTCAGAGGAGCAAGGACCGCAGCGAACAGGTCTTCCCCTTTTTGTCGGAGAGGGAAGCCCAGCAGCGCTCAGCCTCTAGAACCCGAGGTTTTCTCCTGTGCTGTCCTCGGAGCTCAGAGCAGACGAATGAAAGGAACAAGTTTGGCTCATTCCACAGGTGCCACCTTGGGCTCCTGCATGATGCAGCCATCCTCTGACACACTGCCTGCCCGTGAGGCTCTCCCGTCTGTCTCAGGAGCCCAGCCTCTGGTCCCGGAGGGGCTGCAAACGGGTGATCTGCTCAAAAATGTCCCTGCGACTGAAATACCATTGAGGGCCACTAGCTAGTGGGTCCTTTTCTTCTGTTTATTTATTTTTTACTTTAATATTTTAACATTAACATAAAATGTATTTCTTGGAAACAAGTGGAAAGAAATATTGAAATATAAAAAAGGCAGAAAAAAAATCATCCATCATCCAACCCACAGAAGCAGTCTAGTGATTTATTACTTTAACCTACATTTTTTGTCCCTTTTGCCCTTTTGTTTGTTTGTTTGTTTGTTTCTCATGGTTCAGCTGACCTTTGGTGACACATGGCACAATAGCATTGGGCTGCAAGGGCTCCAGGCATCTCTGCCTCTCAGCTGGTGACTTGTTGTCCTGGGGAACTTTTCGGACCCAGTGCATTTTTAGGCCCAGGGCAAATACAGCTGCTTTAAAATAAGGCAGCAGAAGTTTGGGCAAAATTCCTTAAGCCCATATGTGAGATTTGAGCTCTTTCTCAGGGGTGGCTAAAGCCAAACCTAAGAAGTAAGAGATACTGAGTTCTATTTTTAGGGAATATGACAGGCTAAGTTCTCAGAATCAACACACCTGTCAAAAACAACTTTAAAAAGCCTTATAAAGTATTTTTAAAATCTTCTTTTTTTTTTTTTTTTTTTTAAATTAAATTTATTGGGGTGACAATTGTTAGTAAAATTACATAGATTTCAGGTGTACAATTCTGTATTACATCATCTATAAATCCCATTGTGTGTTCATCACCCAGAGTCAGTTCTTCCATCACCATATATTCGATCCCCCTTACCCTCACCTCCCCCCCCACCCCCCTTACCCTCTGGCAACCACTAAACTATTGTCCGTGTCTATGAGTTTCTGTTTCTCATTTGTTTGTCTTGTTCTTTTGTTGTTTTTGGTTTATATACCACATATCAGTGAAATCACATGGTTCTCTGCTTTTTCTGTCTGACTTGTTTCGCTCAGCATTACTCTCTCAAGATCCATCCATGTTGTCACAAATGTTCCTATATCATCTTTTCTCACTGCCGAATAGTATTCCATCGTGTATATGTACCACAACTTCTTTTTCCATTCATCTATGGAAGGACATTTTCGTTGTTTCCATGTCTTGGCCACCGTAAACAAAGCTGCAATGAACATTGGAGCACACGTGTCTTTATCTCTAAATGTTTTCAGATTTTTTGGGTAGATACCCAGGAGAGGGATTGCTGGGTCATACGGCAATTCTATTCGTAATTCTTTGAGGAACCTCCACACTGCCTTCCATAACGGCTGCACCAGTCTGCATTCCCACCAACAGTGTATGAGGGTTCCTTTTTCTCCACAGCCTCTCCAACATTTGATACTATTTGTCTTGTTGATGATAGCCATTCTGACTGGGGTGAGGTGATATCTCATTGTGGTTTTGATTTGCATTTCTCTGATGATTAGTGATGTTGAGCATTTTTTCATATGTCTACTTGCCATTTGTATGTCCTCTTTGGAGAAATGTCTCTTCAAGTCCTCTGCCCATTTTTCAATTGGGTTGTTTGTTTTTTTGTTGTTGAGTTGCATGAGTTCCTTGTATATTCTGGATACTAGCTCCTTATCGGAGGCACTGTTTGCAAAAATCTTCTCCCATTCAGTTGGTGGCCTCTTTATTTTGTCAATGGTTTCTTTTGCTGTGCAGAAGCTTTTAAGTTTCATATAGTCCCATTCGTTTATTTTAGCTTTTACTTCCATTGCCTTTGGAGTCAAGTTCATAAAATGCTCTTTGAACCCAAGGTCCAGAAGTTTAGTACCTATGTTTTCTTCTATGCAGTTTATTGTGTCAGGTCTTATGCTTAAATCTTTGATCCATTTTGAATTAACTTTGGTACATGGTGACAAATAGCAGTCCAGTTTCATTCTTTTGCACGTGGCTATCCAATTCTCCCAGCACCATTTATTGAAGAGGCTGTCTTTGCTCCATTGTATGTTTTTAGCTTCTTTGTCAAAAATTATCTGTCCATATTTACGTGGTTTTATTTCTGGGTTCTCAATTCTATTCCATTGGTCTATGTGTCTGTTTTTCTGCCAATACCATGCTGTTTTGATTATTGTGGCCCTGTAGTACAAGCCAAAGTCAGGAAGTGTGATACCTCCATTATTGTTCTTTTTCCTTAAGATTGCTTTGGCTATTCGGGGTCTTTTGTGGTTCCAAACAAATCTGATGATTTTTTGTTCTATTTCTTTAAAATATGTCATTGGGATTTTGATGGGGATTGCATTGAACCTGTATATTGCTTTGGGTAATATGGCCATTTTAACTATGTTGATTCTTCCGATCCATGAGCACGGAATGTCTTTCCATTTCTTTGTGTCTTCTTCAATTTCTTTCAAAAATGTCTTATAGTTTTCAGCATATAGGTCTTTCACATCCTTGGTTAAGTTTATTCCTAGGTATTTTATTCTTTTTGCTGCAATTGCAAAAGGAATTGTTTTTTTATTTCTTTTTCTGAGATTTCATTGTTAGTATATAGGAAGGCAATGGACTTTTGTGCGTTGATTTTGTAGCCGGCAACTTTACTGTATTCGTTGATTGTTTCTAATAGCTTTTTGGTGGAGTCTTTAGGGTTTTCTATATATAGCATCATGTCATCTGCAAAGAGTGATAATTTAACTTCTTCATTCCCAATTTGGACGCCTTTTATTTCTTTCTCTTGCCTGATTGCTCTGGCAAGGACTTCCAACACTATGTTGAAAAGCAGAGGTGATAGGGGACATCCCTGTCGTGTTCCTGAACGTAGAGCAAAGGGCTTCAGTTTTTCTCCATTAATTATGAGATTAGCAGAGGGCTTGTCATATATGGCCTTTATTATGTTAAGGTATTTTCCTTCTATACCCATTTTATTAAGTGTTTTAATCATAAATGGATGTTGTATCTTGTCAAATGCTTTTTCTGCATCAATTGATATAATCATATGATTTTTGTCCTTTATTTTGTTTATGTGATGTATCACATTGATGGATTTGCGTATGTTGAACCATCCTTGTGCCCCGGGGATGAACCCCACTTGGTCGTGATGAATAATCTTTTTAATGCATTGTTGTATTCGATTTGCTAGAATTTTATTTAGGATTTTTGCATCGGTATTCATTAGAGATATTGGTCTGTAGTTTTCTTTTTATGTGCTGTCCTTACCAGGTTTTGGTATCAGGGTAATGTTGGCCTCATAAAATGAGTTGGAGAGTACTGTCTCCTCCTCTATTTTTTTGGAAGAGTTTGTGCAGGATTGGTATTAGATCCTCTTTGAAGGTTTGGTAGAATTCACTAGTGAAGCCATCTGGTCCCGGACTTTTGCTTTTGGGAAGGTTTTGGATGACTGATTCAATTTCGTTACTGGTGATCGGTCTGTTTAGATTTTCCAGTTCTTCATGGTTCAGCCTTGGAAGGCTATATGTTTCTAAGAACTTGTCCATTTCTTCTAGGTTGTTGAATTTGGTGGCATATAGTCCTTCATAGTATTCTTGGATGATCCTTTGTATTTCTGTGGTGTCCGTGATAACTTCCCCTTTTACGTTTCTGATTTTGTTAATCAGTGTCTTCTCTCTTTTTATCTTAGTAAGTCTAGCCAAGGGTTTGTCAATTTTGTTAATCTTTTCAAAGAACCAACTCTTTGTCACATTAATTTTTTCTATTGTCTTTTTGTTCTCTGTTTCATTTAGTTCTGCTCTAATTTTTGTTATTTCCTTTCTTCTGCTGACCTTGGGTTTTACTTGTTCTTCTTTTTCTAGTTCTTTAAGGTGTAACATGAGGTTATTTATTTGGGAGTTTTCTTGTTTCTTGAGATAGGCCTGTAGTGAGATAAATTTCCCTCTTAAAACTGCTTTCGCTGCATCCCAAAAATTTTGGTAGGATGTATTTTCATTGTCATTTGTTTCTATGTATCTTTTGATCTCTCCTCTAATTTCTTCTTTGACCCAGTCCTTCTTTAAAAGTATGTTGTTTAATCTCCATGTATTTGTGGTTTTTCCTGCTTTCTTTTTACAATTGATATCCAATTTCAAAGCCTTGTGATCAGAGAATATGCATGGTATGATTTCAATCTTCTTAAATTTGTTGAGACTGATTTTATGTCCCAATATATGGTCTATCCTTGAGAATGTTCCGTGTACACTAGAAAAGAATGTATAGTCTGATGTTTTAGGATGAAGTGCTCTATAAATGTCAATTATGTCCATTTCATCTAATGTGTCATTTAGGGCTACTATTTCGTTATTTATTTTCCGTTTGGATGATCTATCCATAGCTGTCAATGATGTATTTAAGTCCCTAGTATAATTGTGTTTTGGTCAATTTCTCCCTTTAGTTCTGTTAGTAGTTGCTTGGTGTATTTCGGTGCTCCCTGATTGGGGGCATAAATATTGATGACTGTTATGTCTTCTTGTTGTATAGTCCCTTTTACCATTATGAAATGTCCATCTTTGTCTCTTGTTATCTTTTTCACCCTGAAGTCTGTTTCATCTGATATCATTATGGCTACACCTGATTTTCTCTGGGTACCATTTGCTTGGAGTGTCAATTTCCACCCTTTCACTTTGAGTCTATGCTTGTCCTTGTAGCTGAGATGTGTCTCTTGGAGACAGCATACGGTTGGGTTTAGTTGTTTGATCCAATCTGCTACTCTGTGCCTTTTTATTGGTGAGTTCAGTCCATTTCCATTTAGGGTGATTATTGATATGTGAGGATTTCCTGTCATTCTATCTTTAGTTTTCTGGTAAGGCTGTGTCTCCATTGTTTCTTTGCCTTTTTGTTGTTGTCTATTATTTCTGTGTGGTGGTATTCTATGATGTTTCCCTCTGTTTCTTCTTTTATTTCAGTATATATTTCAATTCTGGATTTATTTTGAGTGGTTACCCTTAAGTTTATGTAAAAGAAAGTTTGATATTTAGAGTATTCCATTTTCTTCAGCACGCTTACTTTCTCCATTCCCATATTCCGGTTCAGGCCTTTACTCGCCCCCTTTTTGAGTTTTGGTTGCCACAAATTGTCCCTGTTGATGGTGGTCGAATAGCCTCCTTTAGTATTTCTTGTAGTGCAGGTCGTGTATTAGAAAATTCCCTCAGCTTCTGTATGTCTGGAAAGGTCTTTATTCCTCCTTCATATCTAAAGGATATCTTTGCTGGATATATTATTCTTGGCTCATGATTTCTCTCTTTCAATAGTTTGAATATTTGGTTGCACTCCCTCCTGGCTTGTAGAGTTACTGCTGAAAAATCTGATGATAATCTAATGGTCTTTCCTTTGTAAGTTACCGTCTTCTTTTCCCTGGCTGCCTTGAGGATTCTTTCTATGTCATTGATTTTAGACAGCTTCAATACAATGTGCCTTGGAGAAGGCCTGTTGGGATTGAGGTAACTAGGTGTTCTATTTGCTTCTTGGATTCGAGGGTCCAGTTCTGTCCACAAATTTGGGAAGTTCTCATCGACAATTTGTTTGAATATATTCTCTGTTCCCTTCTCTCTTTCTTCTCCTTCTGGTATGCCCATTATTCTTATGTTGCTCTTTCTTATGGAGTCAGAAAGTTCTTGTAGAGTTCTTTCATTTCTTTTAAGTCTCAAGTCTCTTTCTTCTTCTATCTGTGTCATTTCCAGGTTTCTATCTTCGATGTCACTGATTGTTTCCTCCATCTGGTCAACTCTACTACCTAAGCTGGTTATTTCATTCTTAATTTCTTCTATTGTGTTCTTAATCTCCAGAAATTCTATTTGGTTCTTTTTTAAAATTTCAATCTCTTTCGTAAAATGCTCATGCTGTTCTTTGATTGAGTTTCTGAGTTCCTTTAACTGCCTATCTGTGTTTTCTTGTATCTCGTTGAGGTTTTTCAGAACTGCAATCTTGAATTCTCTGTCATTTAAGTCACATATTTCTGTATTTTTAAGTGCCTTCTCTGGAGATTTTTCACTTTCTTTCTGAGCTATCTTGTTGCCTTGGTTATTCATGGTGATTACTGGTTTACTATTTCTCTTCCTAGACATCTACAGGAGTGACTTCTGCAACAGGTTGATAGGAAGAGGTCTTTCTTTTGTTTTCCAGTACTTGTTGGTAGAATGTTTTATTATTTCTCCAACTGCAATTTATTTTTCTTCTCCCACACGGTAGTGCTATGTTTTCTCTGCACTATTCCAACTTCTCACACAATGGGGGGATTCCCTTGGAGACGGGCTTCTCCTCTGTTAATAGTTCGTCTAGGTCACAGGGCGCAGTGTCCCGGTGGGTATGCGGAGAGCTTTTGATGTTCCAAAGCTCTTCCAGCTCCTGATTCAGAGCCTGTATGTTTCAGCAGTTCTGTTTACTCCTGCAGGGATCCGCCCAGATAGGTGGGGTCAGGGGCGGGGTGAGTTGTGAGAGGTGGCCCAGAGCAATGGTGGCAACCACCACCACAGCGGGTCCTGCTTCCACAGCTCTCTCCCCTTTGCCAGAACTAGTTGGGCTGTGAATTTGTGTTTGCAGTCCACAGTTCTCAAAACAGCAAATTTTCTGTTGTTTTGATCTGACACTGCTACTGTTTTGTTTCTAGCACCGTGAGGTGGGGGCGGGGCGAGCTCTGGGAGCGGAGGGAGGGGGCGGCTAGTCTCAGTGCCTAAGGCTCCGTTCTCTGCTCAGCAGTGAGGGCTTAAACCACCATTTTCAGCCTTTTTCCCTCAGTCTTTTCTCCGAGGTCTCTGCCGTGAGCGTTGGGTTCAGCCGTGGTGTATGCTGTCCGCTCAGCCCTGTGGAGCCCTGGCGGAGCCCTAACAGTCCGAGTTCTTCCCTCTCCCGCAGCTGCGGTAGTTCCGGGAAGCAGCGAGCTCGGCGCACTGAGCTAGGTCTGCGTCCTGCGCCCGCGTTCCTCCGTCTCCGCACTTCTCTCTTTCCTCTTCCCTCCACTCACGCGAATCTCCCACCTGTAGGTGATTTCAGTTGGTAGTGGGCCTCTTCATCTTGCCTGTCTGCTGTGCAGGGAGTCCTTTGTGGAGTTTTTGTTGTTCGATTCTTTGTAAATTCCAGGGGAGCTTTACAGAGGCTCACCTCACGCCGCCATTTTTCCGGAAATTGCCAAATTCTATTCAGGATGAATTGTTAATGGTGGCATCTCAGGTGCTACAGTGGCTGAATTTTGTCCCCAAATTCACATGTTGAAGTCCTTAACCCCAGTATCTCAAAATGTGACTATTTGGAGACAGGGTTTTTAAAAAGTTATTAAGTTAAAATGAAATATTTAGCATGGGCTCTAATCCAATATAACTAGTGTCCTATAAAAAGGAAATTTGGACACAGACATGGAGAGAGGGAAGATGAAGTGAAGACACAGGAGAAGTTGGCTCTCTACCAGCCCAGGAAAGAGGCCTTGAAAGAAACCAACCCTGCTATCACCTTGATCTTGGACTTCTTGCTTCCATAACTGTTTAAAAAAGTAATTCTTATTGTTTTAAAACATCCAATTTATGGTGATTTGTTATAGCAGAAACAGGAACCTAATACAGGTGACATGAAGGAAATGAGGGCAGATGAGGTGGGACCAGGGTCCAAGGGCATTGTGGTTATCCCTTGACCCATGACCTACAGGGGACCCACTATTCCTGAGGCAGCCTCAGTGACCAGCAGCTCTGCACCGTGATGAGGTTTAGGAAACTCCCATGATTATCATGCGAAAGGCAATCTTGATTCTATTGACACCTATGAGAACTACCAACGTCATCTTTGCACCTTCCACAATCTTTCATTTACTCACTCACCACCCCTAGAAAGTATTCAATATCAGCAAAGGCCACTAAGAACCTGATAAGGGGGGACAAGGTAAATCAGGGGGCTCCGGGCTCCTTCACCCAGTGACGGGCCTCATAGCTTCCTCCTTTGGTGACCCCTCCAATGTCCCTCATCACATCCAGTTACCCTCCAGCTACCTGTGCCACCCCATATCACTGTTGGCCTGCTTAGGAGAGTGGCTATGGCTGCGGATGACAGGGATGCAGGTGGGCCTGGAACCCTGTGTCCCCACTGTGCTGCCTACCTAACCAGAGTGCCATCAAAGCCAGATTTTCTTGGCTTCTTTCTGAGAGCCACAGATGAGGCAGAGAGAGTTAGCTTGTGGCAAGCATAGGAACTACCCAGTCAGTTTCACCCATGACTCCTAACTCCTAACTCTCAATCTTTGCCTTAAAGACCCTTGATGAAAAACCACTGGGGAGTTCTGATTTTGAGTGTCAGCTCGCCGGTCTCCTGGACTGGTGCCCTGCCAACAGACAGCTCTAATTTCTCCACTGCCAAACTGGGTGGTCAGTGTTTGGCTCTGTTGTGCATGGGGTGGGTGGACCCCTTGTTCGGTAACAGTATCACCTGGTCTAACTCTAACTTGCAAAGGTTTGAATGACAGAGCCGTGTGTACCTTTCGATCCTGATACATTGTTCCCATTTTCTTCTTTCTTACCTCTTTCTTTAACTGGACACTGGTCATATAGATTTGGTGAGGAAAATGGTAGCAATTGAATGAGCTTTTGTGAGAAGGAAATAACTGCAGTTAGATCCCTGATAAGCCTACTGCCAAGTCTAAGGAAGCACACCGTAAGCAGTTGGGGAAATTTTTTGTTGTTTTCCATTTTCTCATAGCTCTAAGAATCAGTTCAGTGAGATGGCTTTTCAGTGGGGACTCAGCCACAACATTATTCGCTCTGGTGCCCCACGCTGCTGCCACACAGGGGTCTCCTGCTTCTCAGTACTGCAAACACTCACAGAGTGGCGAGAAAGAGAGGTTTCTCCCTGAGCCGAGCACAAATACATGTATGTGTTCTAGATACGTATTTTTAAAAGACTCATTCTTTGGTACACCACACCAAAAATCCTCTTCCATACCTAGTATAGGTAATGCAATTTACGAAATACTTATAATAGGAGAGTAGGAAAGAGATAGAACACTAATAAAATGTAGATGTTTGTTTTCAGAGAAGTGTCAGAAAAGGAAAGGTAATTTTTATATCTGGCAGATTTCCAGTGAAATCACACAATTCTTATTGTTTGCATGTTTTCAGTAAAAGAGTAATCGCAAAGACGGTGCTTGAGGAAATGCTATCAGATTATATTGAAAACTCTGTCAGTGCCAAAATACCATGAATCATTTAAAGGTTATGATCACAGGAGAACTGGGTCATGACCTCCTTTCAAGCCTTATTTGAATCTTAATCAAGTGATGTGGAGTTAGGGTTAAAAAATGTTTAACATGAAGAAACTAAGAACCTTAATAAAAATCTAAAATGCTTATGCTGTTGTTACATATTTTGCCATGCGCACTTTTTCCCCCAAACTTGTGAGGGAAAAATAAGGATGCGCATTATACACGGGTGGTACTAATTCTGTATCTATATAAATGTTTTTAATTCTTTTATTTATGCTTATAAGTTAAAAATGTAGCTCTATAAATCAATAACGATATCCGTATGCAAAATAATACCCTGGAATACGATAATCAGTTTTGTTGAATTTACGATGAACTTGCAACGAAGAGTTCTTGGCCTTCTATGATGCATGAATATCATAAATTTGTTACTGTTACATAAAATTTCTTGTACCTTGTATCTGTTCTTGTGTTTTGTAATTATTTGTTACATAAAATTTCTTGTACCATAATATTAAAAAATAAATGCTAAAATTCCTTTATAATACAAAAAACAACTAAATATAAACAAATAAAAATTTGAATTAAAAAAATAAAATAAAAGAGTTTTTTCCCTGAAAGTTTGGGCCAAAAACGTGGGTGCGCATTATACACAGGAGCACATTCTACACTGCAAAATACGGTATATTTTTTTAAATATTTAACATGAAAGTTAGCTGACTCATGTAATTCTGACATTTTTCCAGGCTGCTGGGTACATGACTTATTCAGGCTGTGCATGTGTGTTGTGTTTGCTCAGATATACCTATGTTTGTTTAGTACGTATGAGCCATAAAAGCTACATTCCTCTGAAAGACTAGAATTAGCCCTGGGAGGGGCAATAATACATGGTTTTTCAGTGCCGATGGCATCATATACTTGTTTTATTAAAAATGTTAACTTCTACTGAATGGTTGATTCTCTTGATATCTGGATTTGGCCGTTTTCCAACCTTGGAGGCCTCAAAGATTTCTGAAGCTTTTCAATATGCCATGAAAGGAGGAAATAAACATATGGTGAGGCGGCATATAACATAGCTGTTGTTGATTCTACTTATACATTTATTTCAAAGGGGTTTATTATCTTTTTTGAGTCAGAATCTATTTAGGGACACTGCTCTTAGGAATCTTGACTAGGAAACATTATATACTGTGCTGTCCCACAGAAAGTCAAACTCTTTAATATACCTCGTGCCTTAAAACAGTGTTTACTCCGCTTTGCCCAGTGCCGGTCTCACCTGCCGTGACTCCGGACACTTCCTTGCTGGCCGGCCTCAGTGCCGCACACGCTGACCGCTTTCCCGACGCCCTTCCTCGCCCTCCTCCCACCTCTGGGCGCCGCCCTTCCCGGCCCCACCCTGAAAGGGGCGTTTCTTAGGCTCCATCACCCGGCACGAAGCCGAGGAGTCACCAATTGAGAAGTGGTTGTCTTCACTTACAAATGAAAACGGGTTCATTCAATGCAGAACACAGCCCTTTCGTTTAGATTTGTCGAGATTACGCGGGGAAGCCTGGCTTAACAAGGAAAGCCTGCGGTAGGTGAGGCGGGAAGGAGCTCCGGGTACGGCTCCGGGCCAGCACCACGGTCAGCGCCCCGGCTTGGGCTGGCGGGGACCGGAACTGGCTGGCGCGGTGCGCAGGGACCAGAACCAGCACACACCAGGGCCAGGCGGGACCCCCGCTCGCCAGTGCTCGGCAACGGATGCGATCCCAGTGGGGAGTCTTAACTAAGGGCTGGTAAGGAGCGCGCTCGGGAGCATTGTGACAGCTTCGTGCCTTGTCCCCGCCGCTCCCGCCCAGGCAAATAAACGCAACAAACAACTTGACGCAGCATCACAGAATGGCGGGGTTTAATGCTTCAAGTTTCCCATCTCCTTCCACAGGGCTTTGTTTTAAAAATAGCAAAATGAGGTAAATAAGTTAATGTATGTACACGTTATAAACACTGTGTCGCTTTGCGGCCGCAGCAACCGGAGTTGTTAGAGAGCCAGTGGCTGCGCCGCGCTGGAGCAGGTGTGTCGTCCTGGGGAGAATTCGCACGCTATGGGGGCGCGGGGTCTAGAAGCATTTGCGGTGCACGATGGACGGGCCGGCCTCGTCGTACTCCTGCTTGGTGATCCACATCTGCTGGAAGGTGGACAGCGACGCCAGGATGGAGCCGCCGATCCACACCGAGTACTTGCGCTCCGGCGGGGCGATGATCTGCAAGACAGCGCGTCAGGTGGGGGCGGCGGCCCGGGACGCGGGGCGCGGGGCGCGGGGACAGGGCTGCCGCCTACCTTAATCTTCATGGTGCTGGGGGCCAGCGCCGTGATCTCCTTCTGCATGCGGTCAGCGATCCCGGGGTACATGGTGGTCCCTCCCGACATGACGTTGTTGGCGTACAGGTCCTTCCTGATGTCGATGTCACACTTCATGATGCTATTGTAGGTGGTCTCGTGGATGCCCGCCGACTCCATGCCTGGGGGCAGCAGGGCGAACGTGAGCAGGCGCGCGGGGCGGCTGGGACGCGCGGGGACGCACGGCGGGGACGCGCGGGGACGTGCGGGGCTCACCGATGAAGGACGGCTGGAAGAGCGTCTCCGGGCAGCGGAAGCGCTCGTTGCCGATGGTGATGACCTGCCCGTCGGGCAGCTCGTAGCTCTTCTCCAGGGAGGAGGAGGAGGCGGCCGTCGCCATCTCGTTCTCGAAGTCCAGGGCCACGTAGCACAGCTTCTCCTTGATGTCGCGCACGATCTCGCGCTCGGCTGCGGGGGACAGGGACGGGAGAGGCGCCCTCAGTGCGGGGCTCCGGGGATCGCCGCACCCCGCCCGCCCAGGGTGCTGCGGGCCGCGCACCTGTGGTCACGAAGGAATAGCCACGTTCGGTGAGGATCTTCATTAGGTAGTCGGTGAGGTCGCGGCCCGCCAGGTCCAGGCGCATGATGGCGTGAGGCAGGGCGTAGCCCTCATAGATGGGCACGTTGTGGGTGACGCCGTCGCCGGAGTCTAGCACGATGCCTGCGCGGGGGCAGGGCGGGAACCGGGCGGGGACTGAGCGGCCTCCCACGCCTTGGCACCCGGCGCGGACGCAGCAGGCCGGCTCTCGGGCGGGAGCGCGCCGGGGGGCGGGGCGGGGCGGGGCTCGGCTGCGGGCACTTACCGGTGGTACGGCCGGAGGCGTAGAGGGACAGCACGGCCTGGATGGCCACGTACATGGCGGGCACATTGAAGGTCTCAAACATGATCTGGGTCATTTTCTCGCGGTTGGCCTTGGGGTTCAGGGGGGCCTCGGTGAGCAGGGTGGGGTGCTCCTCGGGGGCCACGCGCAGCTCGTTGTAGAAGGTGTGGTGCCAGATCTTCTCCATGTCGTCCCAGTTGGTGATGATGCCGTGCTCGATGGGGTACTTCAGGGTCAGGATGCCTCTCTTGCTCTGAGCCTCGTCTCCCACGTACGAGTCCTTCTGTCCCATACCTACCATGACGCCCTGCGGACCCAAGACACCACGCACTCGTTAACGCGGCTCAAGACGGCGCGCGGCTGGGCTACGCGGGAACCCCGGCCCCGCCCCCTCCGCGGAGGCGCAGCCTGACCTGGTGGCGAGGGCGGCCCACGATGGACGGAAACACAGCTCTAGGGGCGTCATCGCCGGCGAAGCCGGCTTTCACCAGGCCGGAGCCATTGTCGCACACGAGGGCGGTGGTCTCGTCTTCGTCACACATGGTGTTTGGTTTCTGCAAGGACAGAAAGGCGGTGAAGACGCACCCTGCGTCAGCTCAGGAGGCCCCGCGGGCTTCAGCGCTCTCCGTGCCCCGGGACTTATGGACACCCCCAGTCCAAGACGTGAGCATCAGGGCAGGGGAGCGGCCAAAGGGGCCGTTTCCTAGCTTCCCAAGCTTCGCTCCCCAGACTCAGGGCTGTGCTGTGCCTGGGAGAGGGGCTCAGGGTCGTCGAGACCCCACTGAGAATTTTTCCACCCCGGGAACCCAGGGGCACAGTGTCCCCTGAGACGGTTGAACGCAAGATCGTGTCCTTCGCTGCAGTCCACCCGCTGCAAGAGCCAGGTGCTAGCGCCCACCCCTCCGCACCCTGGGGGCCTCACCTAGAGATATAGGGCCTGGGTACCGACTCGCTGGGTGAGTGTGAGGGTGGAAGGAGCCCGTGGGAAGGGCTGTGGGCGCCATCCAGGGAGGAATGGCTTATTCTGGAGCCCCACGACATTCCAGACTCACAACCGAGGGAGTAGTGGCCCTGGCTGTCGCTTGGCTCTGGCGCTCAGTTGGGAGAGAATTGCACTCGGGAGGACTAAAACAAAACCTTTCATGTACCTGGGCATATACTAAATGCCAGGTAGAACAGCCTAAAGGCAGGATATATTTCAAGACGTTTTCAAAAGCCCGTTGTCTGGTGCCGCCTCTTTAAGGCGCGTGTGGCTCTGGGGACCCAAGCGCAGGGCGCAGACGTGGAGCTGATCAAGTGAGTCAGTTGGACCCTGTTCCCCTATCACCTCCCAACTCCCGCCCTACCTGGGCGGGTGGCTACACCTGCTGCTCTCCGGGTTGGGCCCTGGTCGCCGCGGGAGGGAAGCGAGGCTTCTCTCGGCGCTGTCCGCTGCGGTGGCCTATGGTCCCCCGTTCAGGTTTTATATAGCCCGTGGGCGCTACCCCCACGCCGGCCCGCAGGAATGTCTCTCCCCTTGTCGAGCCATATTTGGGTGTTGGACACTAGAGACCCCTCCTCCGGCCGGTTCGCGGCCCGGGGCCCCTATGCTGACCAAAGAAGGAGCGGCCTGGCCGGGACCCAGGTAACGCGGGCCGGGCCGTATATGGAGCGTTTCCCGGGCGGGTCGGCCCCTCCCTACCCGGCCCAGTGGACTGTGCGCCTGCGATCCCGGCGCTGCACCTGTCCGCTCTGAGCGCACTGGACGCTCCGGACTGCGCCGCCTACATTTCACCCCTTCTCCTGGTTCTTCACTCAGACACCAAACCCTCACATGCGACTACAGGTTGGAGGGAGCCGTGTCCAAGTGGGGGGCCTGAGAGGGTTGGAGCAGTCACACCCGGTGTGCCCCTAGGGAACCTCATTTCTCCCTCGCCACCCTTGAGCTCCCGGGGCCCAGAGGGTTGATCCAAGTCAGCCCCCACCCCCACTGCCGAGAGGGCCGCCGGCGGCGGGGCGGCGCGCAGCTGTCGCGGGGCAGACAACTGGCAGAGGGCGGAGTGGCGGGGAGGAGGCGCGGGCTCCCGGGGACAGGCCCCGGCGGTGGCTCTGGCAGCGCCGGGCATTAAGCCAGGGCACCGGAGCTGTCGGCCCAGGTGACGCGCGGTGCGTTCTGGGGCGGGGGTTCGTGAAGGGAGTGGATTGTATCGGTCGTTCTCTTCCTGCCGGTCTGAGCAGCCGGGCTTTCAGTGGGCCGAGCTGAGGGCCCTACCCCCACGTCCTTGGTGGGGTCACTGAGTGTCCTCCCCCTGCAGCTGAAAGGCGAGTGTCACACAGAACCCACGACATGGAGGTGAGGTGCCCTTACTAGATGAAGCCTTCCTTGCTCGTCTTTCCTCTCAATAAGAAGAGGACAAGGACATTACGCTCTAGGACTAGGACGGACAGTTTTTCCTTCTGCGAAGGCTGAACAAACTCGTCTCTGTGCTTAGAGGGTGACCCCTCGCCAAGGCTGCGTCCTAGTCCACCCGGGAGACACCGCCCCTCAGAGCCTGGGAGCCCTGCTATTTATACCCCTGACACATGCCATATGCCTTTCACATTTTCTAGAAGCATTTGGATCTTCTCGTGGTAAGGTGGAGTGGGGGTCACAGCAGGTCATCCAGTTGGTGCCTGCCTCCCATTTCCCCCGGGACAAGAACAGTTGTAACCTTGCTGTGGAAGGCACCAGGAGAAACCCTTTTCTGGGATGAGCTGAGTGACATGGTTTCGGGGGTGGGGGGTACGTCAGTGAGGTGGTAGGAGCCACAATAGAATCATTCATCTTTCTATGTGCTTAAGTGTTCCCCCAATAGTTGCAATTCCCATTTGTAGTGGAACTTGGTACCTAGGACAGGTGTGGGATCTGAGCAATAGAAAGGCATACGCAACCCTCCTCTGTAGCCCACATCATGGCAGCATTTCCTAAAAGTGACCCAAGTCAATGACAAAATGAGGTCAGTATAGGGCCCACAGTGAGTTATGAAGGCTCAGGTAAAAGCTACCATGCTTTCACATTTAGCCTTTACAATTATTTCAATAATTCAGAGAGCTACCTCTTATTTTTAGTACCTGGTGTCCCGCCCTGTCAGTCGGTAGTGGAGACACTAGAAAAAACCTGGCAAATGCACCAGAGGTAACAATATAAGCTTATAATGTGGTCTTAAAGATAGGAAGAAATGTGCTGTCATTCACTCAATACCTAACAATTTGTTGACATTTTAAAGGGAATGGGACTGTTACTATTTTGCACAACTCTTGCTCTGTGTGACTCTTCTGCTATAGCAAGTTTTTCTAAGCTCAGAGTCTATTAAATTCAAACACACGCTAAAAGCTGTGAATGAAAAACTGACAGCTAAGTTTCATGTGCAAACCTTGGGAAGATGGGCCCTGAGAAAGGTGCAGACATCCACTCCCTCCTGGCAGCAGGGGCTCGCTTCCTCAGAGCTGTAGCCATGTGGCTGCTTCCAGTCAGGTCTGGTCTTGAATTCCCACTGGCTTAGGGAGCAGACCCAACAAGCAGGTGGAAAAGCCATCTCCATTGGCCTCGGCCTTTGGGGAACACACCAGTGCTCTCGCCCCATAAATAGGTTACTGCCTGCATATCCTTCTGGGACCTGTCACTATCAAAGGTCACTGTGAAGGGAATGCCTGCAGGAGCTCCTGCTTCTAAGTTTTCAGGTGCAGCCTCCGCTCTTGATACTGACAGGGCCCTTTGCTATGAGGCAGCAGTGTGCACATGCC
This sequence comes from Rhinolophus sinicus, assembly GCF_057876585.1. Taxonomy (NCBI): domain Eukaryota; kingdom Metazoa; phylum Chordata; class Mammalia; order Chiroptera; family Rhinolophidae; genus Rhinolophus; species Rhinolophus sinicus. The sequence goes on from NC_142506.1 coordinate 42,772,418, forward strand.
TGCTGTGTCGTTGTCCCCTCCATCCTCATAGCTGTACACTCGTCTTGCTCAGTCTAAGCCTTCTATCAAGTTGCCTAGTAACTTAAATATGAATCAGTAAAACACTTGATATGCTTTCATGTTGTTCCCATTAAACTTCTAACTCTCCGGAGGTAAGTAAGATGGGTCCTATTCATTCCACTTTTAAAGGTGAGAAGGCCAAGACTCAGCCCGTAGCAATGAGGAAGGCCTCCTGGCAGCCCTCCTCTCCAGTGGTCAGGGCGGGAAGGGCTGCTCCTCTCTTCTTTTAATTTTCCCAACACTTGCTGCAGTTCTGGAAACATCCCCAAGGGAGCTTTTCCAACGGAAGGCAAAGGCACCTGCAACAAAGTCATGGCTTCACCTGTAAGTACCCTCTCAAACAGGGCAGTGAGGGCGCTGGCTGGCAGCACCCAGGCCCAGGTGCACACAGGACAGCTGTCCTCCTTGTTCTGAGCCACACACCTCGGTCAGGTGGCCCCAGGCAGTCAGGAGAGGGCTGAGATCTCCTGCTGCGGGCTTCTCGCTGGGCCTCCGGGCCACCGCTAGGGGCCTGACCATCCCTGTCCCCACCACCTTCTCACACCCATATGACGAGCTTGTGATAAGCTTGCCTGTCTGGTGTACCTCCCCTCGGACTGGCTGTGACCTTGGGCAGGAAGACAGCATTCTCAGCTGAGGACGCCATCTACTCCTTAAGATTGATTTGAAGGTGAAAACTAGGTAAGTCCTGGCGTGGAAGAAACTCTCCATGAATGGCGCAGTGTCTTTCTTCTAAGTGTTTGGAGTTGCTGAGTGGTGAGGTGGTAGGAGTGGTTAGTAAAGGACATTAAAAACCATTATAACTTCACCGAACACACAACATCACAAACCGGAAGAGTTAATGTCATTTTAAATGTATTTGGAGCGCACGAAGGTTGATTCTAGTATTAAAAGAAAAAACCCCAAACCCAAACCAATCCAAAACCATTAACCCAAGTGTTTTAAGATTGTTAATAGAGAGACGGGGCTGTTAAATAAATTATGGTACAGCCATATGGCCAAGTGCCACGCAGCCATTAAAAAATTGTACCTTGAATATTGAAAGCATGCATCCTCAAAGGGGGTCTCGGGGTAAAAAAATCTTAAATATCACAATGATTTGTGGCCTCCAAAGGCCACGGTCCATACAAAGATACAGTCTACCTGTGGTATTAAATTTTTACAGGAGGTGGGGGGGGGGGGCAGAGCCGTCAGGAAAACAACATCTAAAAAGGAAGAATGATAACAATGGCTCAGGAACACAGCAGGTCCTCGAATGACATTTATGACGTCGACGAGATCCCAAAGTAACTGAACTGTTACTAGTATCAATTAGCCTCTGTCAAAATTGGTTTCCTTACACATTATTTCACGGTAGTGCCAAGGACCTGTCAACGGTGAGTGAGGACTGATCATCCTGGATTAAGGTACACAGATATGCTCAGTGTCACATCAGTAGGAGGTCACAAAATATAAGAGCATGCACATTCCCACTCTGCGTTGTTTCAAAATGGCAGCTGAAGCTACTCCGGGCTGCGGGGATTAAATGGCTTTCTTTTCTTTCATATACTTTTTTTTTTTTTTTTTTTTTTTTAAGGTTTAACATTTTCTGTAGAATTTTTAAATTTTATAATTACACAGATTGTTTTTTAAAAATGTACTTTGGTATTTAGTGAGTAGATTTACATCGGAATAGTAAAGCTACTAAATGCCCAATAAAATATCCAGTAATGATCAGGTGAGGCTAAACGATTTAAATATTTGTGTATTTGTAGCTGTCAGCCTGAAAACGTGCAGTGTGTTGGATTAGAACAGAGTCAGAAGCAGGTCTGATGGCAGGATGTGCGCTTGGAAGCCCTGGCGGCACGCCAACTTCCACCCACCCTGCATGCTCTCCCGAGGAAAAATGAACCACAATCCAGTTTGTAAAGCTTCCTTTAAAAACAGAGTCCCTACAAAGAGGTACCAGTGGCTTCTCACCTTGGTTCTGTGTGTCTCAACATCTGTCACACACCGGTACACCCGCCCACTCCTCTCTGACACAAGAATACCCGCCCGCTCCTCCCTCTGATACAAGTACACCCGCCCGCTCCTCTCTACCTGATACACAGGTACACCCGCCTGCTCCTGACACAAGAACACCTGCTCACTCCTCCCTTTGATACAAGTACATCCACCCGCTCCTTTCTCTACCTGACACACAGGTACATCCCACCCACTCCTCTCTACCTGACACACAGGTACACCCGCCCGCTCCACTACCTGACACACAGGTACACCCGCCCGCTCCACTACCTGACACACAGGTACACCCCACCCGCTCTACTACCTGACACACAGGTACACCCGTCCGCTCCTCTCTCTACCTGACACACAGGTATACCCCACCCACTCCTCTACCTGACACACAGGTACACTCGCCCACTCCTCTCTACCTGACAGACAGGTACACCCCATCCACTCCTCTCTCTGACACACAGGTACACCTGCCTGCTCCTCTCTGACACACAGGTACACCCACCTGCTCCTCTCTCTGACACACAGGTACACCCACCGGCTCCTCTCTCTGACACACAGGTACACCCGCCGGCTCCTCTCTGACACACAGGTACACCCGCCCACTCCTCTGACACACAGGTACACCCACCGGCTCCTCTCTGACACACAGGTACACCCGCCGGCTCCTCTCTGACACACAGGTACACCCGCCGGCTCCTCTCTGACACACAGGTACACCCGCTGGCTCCTCTCTCTGACACACAGGTACACCCGCCCATTCCTCTCTGACACACAGGTACACCCGCTGGCTCCTCTCTCTGACACACAGGTACACCCGCCCATTCCTCTCTGACACATAGGTACACCCGCCGGCTCCTCTCTCTGACACAGCCATAGTCTTCGACTCGGAGCCACAAACTGTCTTTCTGAACAACATTCAGACAAGTGAAAACAAAGACCTTTGCAAGACAGAAATGCCCCTTTCTTAGAAATGCTCACCTTTAAAACTTGTCATGATCAACACTCCATTTATCTAGAAATCAATGACTGTCTGATAAAGGCTATATTGTAAAGCAAATTTTTAAAAATTTTGGAGAGAAAATTATTTAAAATCTTGGTCCTAATTTCGCTTTTCCTCCTTCTTCCCGGCTGTCTGGCTCCTTAGAAGTCCTCACTATATTCCTAAGCTATGCCAACACGCAGGCTGCAAACAGAAGGGAGCAGGCTGGCAGTTCCCCTCCCTGGTGACCCGTGGAAGCAGCGTCCTCACTGACTTGTGAACAGAGGCCACTTCGAAGGAGCAGAGGGAGACGGCGCCGGCTGGATCTGAGACCAGAGTCTGGGCCCGTGGTGCAGTATTTAACTTTGACCTTCAGCTGCTGGAGCAAGATGATGAGTGCCCTCTCAACTGGGCGAAGATGGCAGTGCCAGCAGCTCTCTGTCCACACTCCGGTCTTTATTTAAAGCTGGATAAAACTGGGTAACGACGCTGGTCAAGGCAAGGAAGCACTGAGAACCACTACTTTTTAGTGAAACCAGCTGCAATAGTGAGAAAACATGCAGTGCTTTCTAGCATTACACATGCTTTATGTTAGCTCTCCACAAAGCTGGAGTTCGGTGTAAATCATCCTGGAAGTATAGTAAGCTGACTGAACCCCACACTAATGATGGTAACTAACGTTAATACTACAAACTTATTATATGGCAACTTATGGGTAGGCTAGAAAGCCACATAAATGTTTTATTTACTAAAATACTTTCATTACTACTCTATGGTTTATGCAGAAGTTTAAAATTTTCCCAGTGAATGAATCAGTCACCAAGCTCACATGATCTAGGCCCACTCTGTTTTGTCCTTTAGTCCCATAATTTAGCAAAACCTCAGCAGACACCTCCCACTAGCCCTCATCAAAACAGACCCCAAACGCTCCAGATCCCGTCAGCGTATGATATTCAGTCACGGCAACTACAGAGACAACCCAGGGCAATCCCGTCATTGTAGTTGCAGAAACTGAGGCCTACAAGTGACACGTGCACACAAGGAGCCAGAACTGGGACAAGCACTCCAGAACCCTGGGTACAGTGAGAGTGACAGGGTGCTGAGTACGGTGACAACTAATGAATTTCACATGGAAAAAAGGAGCAGAAAATACCACGTAACTAAAACCCCAGACCACTGCCATAAACCAGAGCAGCTTCCAAATAAAGAATAAAAACTCGGCAACACGTTATAAAACTGTACAGACTTCTAGATGTTTAAGGCCTAAAGTTTTTATAAGGACACGCTTATACAAATTTTCAGGAACTATGACGAGTTCTAGAAAAAGTTACATTTGTCTCTGGACGTAATACTCATAAGTTGCTTTCAAAACAAACTCAAAGTAAGGATTGGACGTCAGGCTCCCCAGCTGATCTGCATGAAGAAGGGCTTTCACCTCTGGCAGGTAGTCACTGAGCTGAATGCCTACAAACAAACAGAGTCAGGTTTTATGTTCATGAAACTATCAGATGCATTTGGATGATTGATGGTAAGAACACCTGTGCTGCTATTTAAACCATAATGTCACTCTGCTATTGGGAAACACTTTTACATTCCTTCCATGTATTACACACGCGCAGTCTAACACTCGGACATTCTTAGCACAGGCTGCTTGAGTGCTTTTCCCCCTAGTGGTGAAAACAGCCAATCTATTTAAAGTCTTTAATACCGGTAAGACCTGAAATATTTCATTTTTCTCCACTGCATAAGTCATTCATCCAACGTGCAAATTTTTAAATGAAAACAAGTATTTCAAACAATTATATATTCTCCTACCTGGGAAATGATTTAGGAGAAATACTTTCATGAAAACTAGCTACAATATCTCCAAACTCATTGAAGTTTAAATCTACAATTAGGGATGTGGGGGAATCATTTCATCAGTTCTCTACGGTGCCAGGAAGCCAGTGAGCACTGATTAAATGGGTTGTTTCAAATGAGAGCCGGGCTGTTACAAAAGGCTGTGCACAATTCTCATTTGATAAAGAAAACTGGAGTGCTCGCTTCGGCAGCACATATACTAAAATTGGAACGATACAGAGAAGATTAGCATGGCCCCTGCACAAGGATGACACGCAAATTCGTGAAGCGTTTCATATTTTAAAACAAAAGAAAACTGGAAGAAAAATTTTAAATTAATAAGGTAACATTTTATAATTTGTTACATTACCATAACGTTCTCAAAATCAAATACTGGGTTATTTTTTTTAACACTCTCAAAATGCTTAACACCATTTTTTGTACTTAACTGTAATACAATAAAAATCTGGATTAATAAATGTTACAAGGCTAAATCAAAATGATATATCATTTATGACAATTAACACACTTTCAACAGACTTTCTCTATGTTATTACTTGTGAAAATATCACATTAATTTCTAAAAGATCTATTCTCTAAAAGAAATTAAGAGCTTATTTGGCTTCTATTTGTACAGTCCAGACCTTCTGTGTGGACCTAATGTTTGATGGTTCCTTTCTCTTCTTTAGAGCAAAGGTCAAATGCCTGTGCAGGTCTGGCAGGTGTAGCATGAGGACAGGGCCTGGGGTCGTGGTGAACTTACACCTATAACCCATCCAAAGGGGGCAGCCCTCAGCTCCGCCAACTGTTTGTTAGTAAAGATTTCAGTCTGAGGTAGGCAAACTTTTGATTTTTAAGAGATGTCAGAAAATAATACTTTTGTAAGAACTCTTCTCAACTATTAAATGCTGGTGACTAATTAGAAGAATTTTAAGCTCCAGGTAATGATATGTCCATTTTACTCAGTATGTACATCAATAACATATGAGAAAACAAACCGAAACGCTCCCTATGGACAATTTTAATATATCTGCATGCTGGATTTATTCCATCGGCTGAAGTAACTGTCAGCTGACAAGGCCTATGAAATAGAATGTGAGGGTACCTATCTCTCCAGCTTCAGAAACTATCCTTTAAAAACATTTATTAAAAAAAAAAAAAATTTACTATTGGGGCCAACTCCGAAGGCTGCCGGTTTGATTCCCACATGGGCCAGTGGGCTCTTAACCACAAGGTTGCCAGTTCAATTCCTCGAGTCCCGCAAGGTATGGTGGGCAGCGCCCCCTGCAACTAAGATTGAACACGGCACCTTGAGCTGAGCTGCCGCTGAGCTCCCAGATGGCTCAGTTGGTTGGAGCGCATCCTCTTAACCACAAGGTTGCCGGTTCGACTCCCGCAAGGGATGGTGGGCAGCGCCCCCTGCAACTAGCAACTAGCCACAGCAACTGGACCTGGAGCTGAGTTGCGCCCTCCACAACTAAGACTGAACGGACAACAACTTGAAGCTGAACTGCACTCTCCACAACTAAGATTGAAAGGACAACTTGACTTGGAAAAAAGTCCTGGAAGTACACACCGTTCCCCAATAAAGTCCTGTTCCCCTTCCCCAATAAAATCTAAAAGAAACCCAAAAAAACATTTACTATTGTAAAGGGAAGTCTTGTTATTAAGAAGGTTCCAGAAATAAATGTTCTGGCTTGTTATGATGAATATATACTTATTTATTTATAAAATGATTTCTACTTGTATTTGTCCTTTTGTCCAAATTCAATAACTCTTTTTTGTAAAGTAATAATAACTCTTTTTTGAAAGTATCTTATAGATATTTTTAAAAAAGTATCTGATTCCTTCCCACCCATAATTTATAATCTAAGAACAGCAAAAGCTGCAAAGTCACCTTTAAATAGCACTAAATAATTAGCCACAATTCAGTTCTGTAGCACTTTTCCGAGAACTAACTTCATGGAAAGCATCAGACCTGGGTCCAAATGCTTTCTAACCATCTCTTAAGTTCAAATGGAGAATCTCCAACAGCACAGAGAAATCAAGCATATCTAGTTATTTCTTCAAATTCCAAATACAGAAAATAGAAACTCTTATAGATGTATCTTAGCTCTTTCTGAATTTCACATATTTTCAAGCAAAAGGTATTTTCTTTTGCTATATCCCTATCATTATTTTATATTTAATTTTCACTTATTTTTTGACAATGAAACGGCTGTCAATGTGGGGTGATCAAGTATCATTTTTCATCAATGAAAGTCCCGGTCAATTCTGAGCATGTTCAAAGTAATCTAGTCAAAAGAACTGCATTTCCAGGAGACTAAAAATCTGGAAAGTATGGAAGAAGTCAAAGTAGATGGGATCCAAATGGGAGTTTCTGGAACACAAACGCAGAATTGGCTTGTGTTCAACTCAGAACACTGGCTGGGGTGTGAGTTCCACGGTGCTTCCCTGAGGGCCCCTTCACTTCCCTTGGTTAAGCCGTGACGCTAAAATGGAGGACTGCAGAGCAGAATCTATTACAAGAGGAGCCTGGGACCACGAAGCTGTGAAATAATTCTGAACATTCAAAGACCAAGTGTTTATTGAGTGGCTACCATGTATCAGGCACTGGGTTGGGCACATTTTGTGTAGATTAAATAATGTATCTTGTAGTTATATGTATAGGTAGAAAAGTTTCAAATTGTGTAAATGGCAGCACGATGAATAAAATTCCACTAGAAGAACTGCTGAAATTACAATGGCTTTTTCATTGGTATTAAGAGAGTGTCCCTACATTTGAAAAGCTAGGTAAACACTAGGTTGGCCGGCTTTGCACACTGCCTGGATTTTGCATCACATATCTAGTAATTCTGTGATAAATATGAGTCACACTTGTTTTCATGTATAAAACATGCACAATCTCCCACCTCTGGTCTAACACTGTCCATATGTCAAGCTCTTAATATGAAAAGAGGTGAGGGAAGTACTGTCTAATTCACCTTTCCTTGAGAATAAGCATTTTATCGGTAAAAGCTTTTTTGTCTATTTGTGTCTTGATCAGTAAATGGAATTTTGCTCACTGTGTTAGGTACAAAACAAATGCAAAACACTCCCTTCTTTTCTCTTTTTATTTTGTTCCTAAAGAGATTTTAGAACGTTAATGTCCACAATGGATTTGTAAAAAAGAATCTGTAATTTCTTCTTACGTGTGGTATGGTCAGTTTAGTAGGAATATACCCAAAAAGTTTACATCTCATTTCAAGTTTTCCATCTTCACAAAAGTTCATTGAAAAAATCAAAGGAAATGGTTACTTCTATCATATATTTTCAGTGTCACGACCAACATGTGGATCCACCCCATCTGCCTGAGTCAGGCTCTGCCCAGGGCAGGCCCCCAGGACCAAGTGGATGGAGATTCCCCGTCCCCCCTCCCCTCACAACCCCCCAGCTGGAGGGGAGGGAAAAAGCCCTCCCTTTATTTTAAACAAATCTCTCTAATTCTGAGTATGACACTGTTGAATCTTAATCTGCCCAGCATTCGACCCATTATTCTAAGATTTCTAAAACTGAGGTGCGATGTTGTAAGTTTCAATATTTACACACCACTTACCATCTTTTAAAAGTTTCTGTAAGATTTTCACAAATATACTGTCTTTAGAGACTTCAATTGGATCATCTTTACCGTCTGAACTGGACCAACTAGAAAACAAAATCATTCTGATGTGAAAGTGAAATCATGGACATACTGAAAAAAATGACGTCTATTTCCTATTCTGGTTTTTGTTTTGATAGGGGTAGGCATGACCAATCTGAGTTTCGTGATTCTGTTTCATGTTATTTAAATAAGTAGCTTTAAATATTGACGGTACTTATAATCATTATCTTAGATACTAGATGCTACATTTCACCAAATATAACCAGCATGCATTTGATGTCAAAACCAAGTAGGGAGGTATATTTCCCAACAAAATTCTATCTATAAGTAATAAATCCAGCAAGGACCCCAAAGCATGATTTTTCAGAGCGCATTCTGTTTTCATGAAAGTAAAATGGCAACCAGTATCTGGTGCAACGTAAGTTTTCTTCATCTAATTGCCATGACCTACTGCTGAAACACAAACACACAGAACCACTGCTCTGTAGTAACCAGTGGGCATATCCCACACGATCAACAAAACGCCAGGAGCTCTAGTCAGACGACAGCACACATTTTTATGATCAAGAAGGAGAATCAAGTAGGCAGAGCCGGATGCCTGAGAGGGTGCCCTCCGAGAGCAAATGTAACAATTTGAACTATCTGGGAGTGAGCAGAGGAAGAAATGCTTGAGTAAAAATAGTCCTACTGTCACTGCTCACCACCACAGGAAAAAGGATAACTGAGCAGAGAAGGCTTGGAGCACTCAAGTCATGCTCTCTTTAAAATTCATTTCCTGGAAACAATCCACCCCGAGAACTGACTATTCTCGTCTTTCTCTGCCACCGCCTAACACACCATTCCCGTGGATAAAAAACCTCCTCTGCAGGAAGGAGGGGAACATGGAGAAGAGGTCTCGATAACCCAGAGCGGGCTGATCCTCACAGTGTAACGACTGTTTATGAAAAACAGACGTAACACAACGTAGCCTCAAGTCTTGTTTGGCAGAACTGGCCCGACTTCTGTGAAAATAGGAACATAGGTATTTCTGTAAAAACTGACAGTCTAAATTTTAAAATCAAAAATAGAGATTTATTATACCAGTGGTCCTAAAACTTAAGCTATTCCTTCATTACTGAATGAAAAATTTAAGGTTAGTAACACAAACCACTACAGCTGTCACAACATATCAGTGTGTCACAACACTATGAGGTTACAAAGCCACCTGGAGTATCCGACAGCATTTCTCAGGCACATCTTCCCCAAACCATACCTTAGATTCCCGCTCTTGGAACTTACTTATCTCTCTGAAGTGCTTTGCAAAGGATTTCCAGTTTTAGATCATTGATATTTACAGCTTCCTCCTTCACAACAAAACAAAAAATCCTTATTAAGTCCTGATTTTAATAAAACTTCCCTTTCTTTAAAACGTTAACACTACACAGAAGAGTAAGCCAGTTAATAGCCATGAATTAGTTTCTGGTTCTTCTTTGATAATCCAATTTTGTCAGGAACCTTGGGAGAGTTAAGATTTTAAACGAGATAATGTAAAAGCCAACACTTGTTATATGTGCATGGAAAAGACATCTGGGAATGTGTCGCTTGACACATCTGGAAATGAAATCGCTTGACAGCTTTTCTGAAGAGCTGTACGTAACCCAAGAGTTAGGGGTGTCTGAACCAGACAGGCTTTTTTAATGACCATATTCATGACTGGCTAACAGAGTGACTGTTTCTGTATTCGGGTCTACAGAAAACTACGTGACTCTGGTACTTGCTGTGATCATCTCAAGTGAGTTTTCTTACCTCATCAATGTATTCCAGCAAGTCCAAAGCCTTCTTGAAATCATATTCATTAGCTCTTCTGTTTTCTTCACAGATATACAGCTATGGCAAGTAAAGATACTTAAGTACAGACAGAAGCAAGACCAGAGAAATTTATGGAGAAAAGAAGTCATTGTCTTTCAAGTAAGTTGTAGGTACTTTTGTAGTAAAGAACAGTATCACATAGGGAAATTACCGGCCGTCTACCTTACAATGAACTCTCTTTTGAAAGATGCATATGTCCAATCACTAATTAATTTGAATAACTTGGTATACATACTTTTAAAATGACAGCAAATTTATATTCTTATGTTCAAGATAGTATACACATTTCAGTATTCTTATAAGGGTACTCTTTGCAATAAATTGCTGCTCTTGCATTTTTAAAGCTGGCTAGAATGCTTTTGAAATGCTGCCCTTTCAAACAGTTTCAAAAATTGAGACAGATGATAAAGCATGAGTTGGTCTACAGTTTGCTTAAAAGGTAAGAAAACACACATCAATAGCTATCCTGGTTGTTAGATCATAGCTGACTGTATACTCATTTCTGTGTGCTTCAAATTTCATGTGATTTTGTAATCAGAAAAATACTTGGCTTAGTAAAAATATCAATTTGAATTTTTCCTATCATCTTTTCGTGACTATTTATAACACATTTCATTTTAAAAGACTATATAATCCTTTAACAGCAAAGATAATACTCAAACCATTTCAGAAAAAAGCTATCTACTTGTTTTCGTTGTCTTACAACACTTACAACACTTTATTTCATTGCTTCTGAGCATCCTTTTTCTCCACAATGCTCACATCTCTGAACTTGGAATGGGGTAAAATTGGTGATGTATCAGAATAAACTTGGCACTACTTTCTCCTTCTTTCTGACACATAAAATAACGGTGAGTCTTCCAAATGGCATCTTTGATTTTAAAATGCATGTGCTATATCAGGAGAGGCTGTTGTGAGCTCAATTATGGGAATCTGCTACTGATAACAGCTAAAATACTGGGGGTTTGGAATCATTCCCACTCTTTTTAGCACAATTAGAGCAAACCCAAGGTGATGCGATGGCAGAACTCTTGCATTTGAAATGTTTTCTGGAAAGGAGAGTAGGGTTGCAGCCACAAGTACACACACAAGCAGAGCTGTCTCGTCCGGCTGCAGCCCACAGCCCAGTGGTGCCCTCAGGAGTGGGTTACGTGGCAGAGGAGAAGGGTAAGGTTGGCACTTACAGGCTATTAGATCCAGGTCCTTAAGTCATTTTTCTTAAAGAGCCTGAAATGCATTTCATGGTGCATATAAGCATCTTTAGGAACAGGTGGAGGCCTGGGGAGGCGGGGCTTCTGGTAACTGGCGTCCAGCTCCCAAGCAGCTTCCAAACACTCATTCCGGGGGAGTTACCGGGAAGTAGGAGCTGCACTACATGGCCCAGAAACACTGAGGTTGTCGTGCGGCTAAGGAAGGGTGCAAGAGTTGGGACGCACTTACGCTGATGAGCTGAGGCGCAGTCAGGACCGGCATTGCGCTCAGGCTTAGCTGCTTCTCCTCTAGCAGTGCCTCAGGCAGCGTCTCCTGGTGCAGGAGGAAGCGTTCTTGCTCGGCCATTTCTAGAATTCAAAATCGGGGGCGGGGGGAGTTAACCTTCACTCCTGCTGTCATAAAACAAATCTGAATTAAAAAAAAAAAAGGAGTATCTCTGAAGGGAATCTCATCACAATTCAGTAATCTTAAAGAGTGTTATTAATTCTGCTTACTTTTTTTTTTTTTAAGGGTGGGGGTGAGGGAGGTGAGAAGATTAGGAAGCACAAATTGGTAGCCACAATATTGCCACGGGGATATGAATGGCAGTTTGGGGAATATAATCAATAATGTTGTAAAGATTTTGTAGGGGATCAGATGGACACTTGTCTTTTTAGGGAGGCCACTGCATAGATGGTGTAGATGCCTGACCACTGCAGTGTACACCTGAAGCTGAATAATATTGAATGTCAGCTATTATTTAATATATATAGTCACAGGATGTGGAGCACAGCATAGGGAATAGAGTCAATGGAATTGTAACAGCTATATATGATGTCAGAGGGGTAGTAGATTGAGGGAGAGGGGTTATCACTTTGTGAGGGGTGTAAATGTCTAACTATTACACTGTTTTATATACCTGAAACTAATAAAAAAATAATTCTGCTTATTCTTGATTCTTGATTATGTTAGAACATATTCATGGTTTGACCCAAGTTGTATGAATTATCACAGCAACCAGAAGTGGTTCCGAGGGGAGAGAAGAGGTAAGGAAATACACCCTACTGCCTGAAGCGGCAGAGCAGAAGGCTATTTTGTGAAGCACAGCCCCCCAAATCTGGGGTCTCAGGCCCATTTTATGGTAATTCAGTGAAGTCCTTCTTCCCACCAGACGTTCTAGTGTAGTTTCATTCACTAAAGGAAATGATCTTAAAAACCAACATGAATATATTCCAGGAAAAACAAAACCTGGACGATTATGAGCCCAACTTCTTACCGAGCCCAGGTTGACTTCTGCAGGATGAGGAGACAGGGGCCTGCCCTTGCCATGAACTACCCAGGCTGCAGCCCATAACCTCACTTGGCCCAGGAGAATGTGCCAGCTTGTAGGGAGAAAGGGTTGAGAACAGCTGTGCAGCCTCAAACACAGCGATCGCAGCAAAATGGAGTGGCCAAAGCACAGACATGTTCATTCAGACACTGGCATCATCCCAAACAATCCGAAGTTTGCAAACAGGTAAACAAAACGTTTCTGTGCAATTTCCATACCTAGGAAAACAGACTAGGCAGATACACACAACAGTAACAGTGGATATCTCAAGGCAGTGGGCTTATAGACAAGTTATCTTTGTGGCGTTTTTTTTTCTGTGATTTACAAATTTCCACACAGAATTATTGATATAGCTAGAAAGAAAGTTATTTTTAAAAACTCCCTATGATTAGACACATTGTGATAATAATCTGTAGGAAATTACTGAGACCTAAAAATACTCCCCTTGTGTTAAGACAACAAAAGCTAGGAACTGATCAAATGCAAAATGATGCCCAGAATTCCAATGATACCTGGAGCGGGGGGGAGGGGGTGACCACACAAGAAATGATAACACCTTGTGTTAAAATATTTTGATTAACATGATCTATTTCTGGTGGCCGGGCTAAAATGTGGCTTCCCCTTTCAGACTATCAGCCAGCCGTGCAGCACACACACAAAAATCTCTAGAACGGGCACTACTGTACTTAAATAAAAGACTGAAGAAAGATTCTCTCGAAAAGTGAAAAACAATTTTAATAATAAAAGTTAAATGCTAATCCTATGGTTTATTGAGACATTATTTTTCAAGGAACACAGTGTCTCTGATCCTCACAACCACTCATTTTTTTTTTTTTAAACTTTACTTTAAGTGTGTTTTTCCAGGACCTATCAGCTTCAAGGCAAGTATTTGTTTCAATCTAGCTGTGGAGGGCACAGCTCACAGTGGCCGATGTGGGGATCGAACTGGCAACCTTGTTGTTAAGAGCACTGTGGTTGAACCAACTGAGCTAACCGGACGCCCCCACAACCACCCATTTTTATAGGTGAGGAAACTGAGGCTTAGGAGAGTAAATCAGCTACCCAAGGTCACAAAGCAACTACTGAGGTGGAGAAAATATTTGAAACCAGATCCATCCAATTTCTTTCCAGATTCTTTCCACTACATCCACAACTCAGAGGAAATAAATGACAGCAGTATAATCTGAATTCAGACATCAGAGGCTAGACTCTGTTGCTAAGCCTTACAACCAAATACCCATATTTGCATATACTTCACCCAACCACATTGGAGATTCCCCCTCCAATTTTTATTTTGAAAAATTCCAAACCTACAGAAAAAATTTAAAGAATACAATGTGCACTGTATACCTAGAGAAACCTGCAGTTAACATTTTTCCAACCTTGCTCTGTCTGTGTATGTATGTACATATGTATGTATGTATGTATGTATGTATGTGTCTGTCTATCTATCTATCTATCTATCTATCTATCTATCTATCTATCTATCTATCTATCTATCTACCACCAATCCATCCACTCACCCACTCTTCCCACTAAATCATATGAAAGTTGTAGACATCATGACATTTCATTTCTCAATACTTCACATGTGTCTCCTAAGAACAAGGACAGTCAACCACAGTATCCTTATTGGGCCTAAAGAACTTAACACCAATATCGTAACATCATCTAATAGTAAGTATGTTCAAAGTTCCCCAGTCGTCCCCAAAATGTTTGTCATAGTCGTTCTGGTTATTTGGGAGATGATTCAGGAGCCAATCGAGAATTTCACACTGCGCTGGGCTCCTTTAATCTAAAAGGGCCCCTGTCTCTTGCTGCCATTAATGTTGCTGAATTTTGAAGTCTCCGGCTGACTGTACTGTAAAATGCCTCCCACATGGACAGATCTAACTTGCTCGAGATTCAGGCTGAACATTTCTGGCAAGAATACAAGACAGGTGGTGTCATATGCTGCCACATTACATCCCTCCAGGAAGTGTGTAGAGCTTTTTTGAGTTTGTCTCACTGTTGGTGATGAGATCTGTTAGATCTCTGCAACGAGATGCTGAACTAACCCCTAAACTCAACGATTTTAGTGTCCTTTGATGACCAATTATTAACCATGGTTGCAAAATAGTGACTTCCCAAGTAAGTCATTCTTTCCACATTAATTGGTTTTTGGCATTACTTTATGGTAAAGGAGCATTTCACTGACCTCTCCCCTTTGGGATATCACTGTGGATTTATGGATTTTTCTTTTTTAAACTGAAATACAATCCTTTAAATCATTCTTTTTGGTGTTCAAATTATCCCCAAACTTGGCCAGGCCAGTGGGAGCTGTCATGTTGACATCTCTTCATAACCCTTGCTTTCTGGCCTAACAAGACTCCCCAGGATCATTTCTTCAATAACTTTCATTTCCTTTTACTGAGAAACGGTAGTGTTAGAAACCAAACTATGGCACTAGGTACACTCATGCTCCTGGGTGTTGCTCCTGTTAGGCTTTTGCAGTGGATGAAGCCAAGCATTTTTTAAACAATCATGATTCCATCTTGTACCTGAAATTCAAATACAATAATGCAGGGTTCTTCCTTCTATATATATATCTCTCCTGGTTTGCAAAAATAACAATATATTCGATCCTTTTCTCAGGGTACAATATGCACAAAATAGTTTCACAATTATGACACCAAATGTTTTGAATTCTGAAACCAATAGCTTCAGAAGGGCCACTGCCTACTACAGACCCCGGAGCAAAGGTCAGATTTCTTTGTAGAATATGAGTCACTAAGGGGGAGCGGGGAGAGAATCAGAAGACTCCTTGGGATTTGTTCTTTAGGAATTCTTATTTAAAATACAAATTACTTTTCTCTAGAAAGAGAATTCCAAGTACGTAACTGAGTAATTATTATTTAAGGACAATGATTAGAAAGCATTCCTCTTAAAGGAAAGATGGGTCCTATTTCTAGTGGATCCCATTAAATGATAGTAGGAACACATGAGAATTCCTTGATAGCCTGACTGACTTGTATGTCTTGTTCAAATTCTTTCTTTTACCTTCGATTTTTTCTTGCAGTATATCCTCTGAAAAGTCTGAAGCTAATGCAGCCAATTTACTCAAGCCAAGAAGGGTTTTTTTCTTTGCAAAGTAACGAGTTTCCATATTTGCCAAACCCAGAAGTGTTGCATGAGCCTACGAGAAACAAAATATGAACGCTTTGGTAAGATCCTGGTTACTAATTCAAGTTGAAATAAAGGTTAAATACAACCCAAACTTTCCCACGCCAAGCTACAGCAATGAAAGGTCAATATGAGCAAACCTAAAAACTCATGAGTACCATATATTAAAAAGTAATTACACAATAAAATATCAACCACCCACACTAATTATGGGAAAAAGAGACATATATGAAACATTTGCTCTACAACAATTATATATTCACTTCAGCATCCTGTCAAGAACGTTAAAATTAGTTTGTATACCATTTTTAGTCATAATTTGAACATATTTATTGTAAGAAAATACTCATTACAAAAATAGGTCAACTGTTATTTACATATTTATAAAATTTATGTGCATTTTACTATAATAGTAGCTAACTCAAAATGGACTACATTTTTTAATTGAGATATTAGCAGTAATGGCAACAATATCATAAATCAAAAAGAATACTCAAATTATGAGAGAACAGGAGATACACATTGAAAATAATCTATAATCTATCAGTAGTATTTTAATTACTAAAAACTAAACTAATTAAAACTAAATAAAAAACTGCTTAAATGTGCTCCATATAACTGAATCCTTACCTTTTCTAGTTCTTGGCTGTTAATTTCATGTAACCAGCTGAGGTGCTCATGAGCTTGCAAAAAATTTGCGAGCTCTCCATGCTGAGAAATGGGCTGGGATAGTAATTTGCCTCTCTTTCCTTTCTCCAGATACCAACGGAAGAGAAAGTCTGAAAAATTCTATAAATAACAGAGCCAAGAGTCCAATAATATTTAGTAATAATTTTAAAAAATACATTTCTGATAATAACAAATGTCTTCCAAAGGTCTTATACTCCAAAACAGAAATCTTGTTTTTAAACACCAACTTCCTATATATTGTAGGGTCCTCAGAAACCACCTAATCCAATCACCGCATCTGACAGACGAGGACACTCAGATTCAGGGTGGGGGTGCGGTCTTGCTTAGGATCACGCAGGCTGTAGATGTGCTGTCAGCACGGAAGCCCCACCACATGCAGCTGCTTATCCTGACTGAACTTTAAAGGCTGAACACCTCGGTCACACTAGTCACATCCCAAGTGCTCCACTGCCATATGTGGCTAGACGCCCACTTTGGACAGCACGTATGAGCAGATCTCCATTAGCCCAGAAAGTCCTGCTGCACAGCACCGAGATGCCACCATCCCAGAAGGAATGAGTCTCAGGGGTAGAGTCTGTATGAAACGGCCATGTGGGCTGCATGATGAGTCCAAGTCCGCAGAGGCCCGTACGCCCAGCCAGTTTCCCCTGCAGCATGTCTGCTGAATGCTGGGGTGCTATGGGACGCTGGGCTGGAAAGGAAGACAGAAATGTCCTACAGCCTCACAGTACCTAAGAGATACTCGCCCTAGAGGGGGAATTCTACAAGGATCACACCAGACCCACAAGACTTCTGAAACCAGAATGGAAATGAATGTAACAAAAAAAGCTTCAACTAAGCCCTGGCTTACCTCTACTTTTGATGAACTCAGTGATCTGCCTCCCAGGGGAAACAGCACTGATTTCCAGCTCTATGGTTCTTTTATACACAATGTCCAAAATACAGTAAAAAAAATCACAGGACATAAGCAGAAAAATACGACTAATAGCAGGCAATAGAAGCAGACCTAAGAATGACCAGATTTTGTACTATAATAGGACTTTAAAATAACTACTAAGCATGTTAAGGAAAATAAAAGAAAAAATGCAAAAAAGGATGGAAAATGTCAATGAGCAACTAGAATCCACAAGAAGAATAAAAATGATGAGCACAAAAGTATTAAATATTTAGGTGAGCCACATTCAAAAATCAGGGACTGATCAAATACAGTAATTTATATCCAAGTCCATGAAATTATAAGACCATTAAAAACATTGTTGGGGAATATTTAATGTGATGGATAAATGTTTGTTATGTATTAACTGAAATAAGCAGTTGACGAAAGTTGTTTGTCTACAATAATATAGAGTAAAAAAATTAGAAGAATATAAACCACATGTTTAAAAAAAGGGTTCTCTCTGTGTGATAGAATTATAAGTGATTTTTTTTATCTTTTTTGTTTATAGGGGTTTTCTGAATTTTATATAATATCACTTTTATAGTAAGAAAAAAGTCAGTTTTTACATAAAAATCAACTGAATAAACCTAGAGTTCCAATGGGAACTTTTTAAAAAAATAGGAATCATGATTTCAAATGAGGAAAACAAAAATATTAGGTGCATGGAAACCTGAGCTCTTTAAAAGTAGTATCCTAGGTCCCATGATTTTGTATTCTAAATTCTAAAACTACCAATATTCATATACCTAAGTACTTTTAATTATAAATGAAAATGTAAGAATAGAAATGAAAGTTTCAACATATTTTCCAAAGGTCAAAGAATCTTTCAGTAATATTTATATATAAAGAATTGCCCACCATTTACAAAGAACCATAAGGTATCAATAAGTATCTACATGAACTACAAAAAGATTGTATCATCCGAAAATCCCAATAAGCTCTGAAATGGTAAAGCTTACTACAGGACCTGCCACCTATGTCCCCAGCGTCGTTACCTGATCAGCAAACTGGGTCATGTAGCGCTGGAGTCTGGTCTGGTTGTCAGTCTGCTCGCACATCTGGACCAGGATATCAAAGTCACAGTATTTTTCTGCTAATGAAGCAGCCCACGGGTACTGGCCTAGTGTGACTGTGGAAATGAGAACAGATGGGAAAAAAAAAAATCCTGTTAGAGAAAACTTAAAGTGTAATTAAAAATGTTACTTGCAATTTTGCCCTTATTCCTATTATATACTAAAATTAATTAATGGAATAGAAACCTTTCCAGTTACTGGCATTTGGTTTCACAATCCATATAAAATCATTAAAGATGCAAACTTGGGCTCTTGTTTCATTGCTGCCTACCTGCGATGCTATTCCCTTCAGGTACAAGAAGAACAAGCTACTCCTGGTTCTAATGAGAACAGGCTGAGTACACGAGCACAGCCGGCTGTACTCAGCTGCTTTACGTCCTTGGCCCTGGGCGAACGACATTAGACCGCATGACTGCTGCGACTCCTACATCCACTCCACAAACTCCAAGACCCACAGCCCTTGCGGAAAGCCATGTACTCACGAAGCGGAGATAGGAGATCCGTTCTCTTCTGCTGGTACTCTAGCTCCAGACTGTTGTATCGTTCCTGATCACTGGACTTGTCTAGAGACTTAAGCTGCGACACATAACCATCCAGGAAGCAATCCATCAGAGCTACGAGCTGCTCTGTCAGAATGTTGCGGAGGCTGCTGTCAGCCTGAGGGTAAACCACTTTCAGGACAACTTCATGCTGGCGTAGTATTGCTGTTCTGATGCCAGCAGGCCCACTCGTTGCTGTGAAATCATACAAAATAACATGTAAGTAAGAGTTCTATTAATAGAATGGTTCCAGAAAAGACCAACTGCCTAAAAATTAGATCACTTCACCACTGCTAGAAAAATAAATCGAATACGGGTTCAGCTGATAGCGCTCTGTCTTCTCCAGGTCAACACGACCCTTTTCCTTCTACGTCCCTTTCATGCTACTCCACTCACTGACTTTCTTGTATTACGTCAGCATAAGATACAGCCAGTCCCTCCAGGGCCAGGACCTGCTTCTATGAATAACAGTCTGTACTGAGACCTAGTGGGTGCACTGTAAGTGCTGCTTAAAGGAATAAATCGGAGACCTATAAGGTATTCAGAGGAATAAAGTGATTTGCACAAGAACTGCTCAGTTTGCAGATGGCACTTACGTTATTTTTCATTTTACTTACAGACCTGCGCTAGGGGAATAATACAGCTTCCAAAAATGTATTAGAAATGTATTTTGAAGAACTGCTAGTAAATTGGTATTTTGGGCTCAGTGCTTGCAATCTCACCTGTCCATGGAATATATTCAGGGTCGTTTCCCAGCATTTCTTCTTTTCTATATAAGGAGTTTCTGTTTTGTCGATAATGAGAAGCAGCTTGCAGCATGTCCTAGAGAAAAAGCAAATGCGTTACCGTATGCAGAAAGTGACAAATTCCAGTGTTTTTGAAGATAATCAGGTTTGTAGGATTACTTTTTGCTTTCTGTATTTGAAATTTAACTCCATACTTTAACTTCAATTTTGGAAAACTAAAGTAACCAAAGTAGGAAAATCATTATTATAAAGTACATTAGCTAAAATTAATGGAACATTTTAATCAGTAAAACGAGGTTGGACCATTAAGTTCGTGAACTCACCCTTGGAAAAAGTGTTCCATACCTCATTGCTGAATATCACTACAGTCACCACTGAAGTACTCCCCTTGGGAAGCTGTGCACCAATGCCAGCGCCTAGTCCACCCTTCAAAGCAATCCTGGAACTCTTTTTCTGGAATGTCCATCAGAGCTGTCATCGTATTACCCTTGATGTCATGAATGTCTTCTTTTCAAAATTTCCTTTATCTTCGGGTAAAGAAAGAAGTCATTGGGGGCCAGATCAGGTGAGTAGGGAAGGTGTTTGAATAGAGTTATTTGCTTACTGGCTAAAAACTCCCTCATAGACAGTGTGGTGTGAGCTGGTGCACTGTCGTGATGCAAGAGGCATGAATTGTTGGCGAAAAGCTCAGGTCGTCTAACTTTTTCATGCAGCCTTTTCAGCACTTCCAAATAGTAAATGTCGTTCACTGTGTGTCCAGTTGGTACAAATTCATAATGAATAATCCCTCTGGTATCAAAAGAGGTGAGCAACATCATTGCAACAAGTTCACGAACTTAATTGTCCAACCTTGTTAAGTAGTGAGCTTTTGAGTAATTAAAAAAGAGACTTATTTAGACAGTTACGATGTGTTAATACACACACAGACACACACACATACATATACATACATATATATATATAAATATATATACGTACATATCCTTCTCTCAATAAAAGGTTCATTCTACCAAATAGCACTCAGGATTACAGAAACCTGTAACATGCACAAGGCAAACATTCAAAACGGTTTTTAACCGATTGGTAAAATGACTGAATTATTCTGTTTGGAACTAACAAACAGCTGAAGTCTTATGAATTACTGCTGAGACTGAGCAGGAACAGAGAGCACTCACTCTCCTGCCCACACCCCGGGCTGTGATGTGCGGCAGTGGTGCCGCGCGGTGGTACCTTGAGGATGTTGCTGACGTTGACCACGATGTCGGCCCACTGTGCCGCCTCCACCGCCGTGTCCTGCAGGACCTGCTCCTCGTGCTCCAGCAAACACTCACACACGCTGTCCACCTGGGACACCTGAGGGAGCACACACATGTCAGCTCCTCGTCACGGAAGCGATGGTGACGGGAGCACGTACAGCTCCGATTCTACTCAATGGCCGTCCTCAGGAGTCAGACCCTCAGCTCATTCGTCAGAAGAAAGCAGTTCATAGTGGAAATAAACGTAAAAACCAAGAAAAGGGAGAATCGCCTCACTTTTGAATAACTAAGTCTTATCAATTAGCAAATCTGGATTGTTAGCAAGTAGATTTTTCATTTAAATACCAAGTACGGCTGGCCCTCCCTATCTGCGGTTCAGCATCCATGAGTTCAACCAACTGCAGATACAAAATATTCAGAAAAAAATGTCACCTTGTCACGGACGTGCACTGTGTAGTTAGGTCTGAACATGTACAGACTTCTTTCTCGTCATTACTTCCTAAACAATACAGTGTGACGACCATTTACAGAGCATTAGGTATTATAAATAATTACATTACTATTACAAGTCATCTAGAGATGATTTAAAGTACACAGGAGGAGAAGCACAGGTTAGAAGCGAACACTACACTATTTTATATAAGGGACTTGAGCATCTGTGAATTTTGGTACTGGGGGTGGGGGGGTTCCTGGAACCATCCCCTACAGACACCAAGGAGCGACCATAACTGACATATTTATTTCTTATAGCCATTAGTGCTCAATGCCACTTTTAAATAGAACTAGGTTACAGATGATGTCACATTACAATGTAAGACCCCAAACTAATGAATTAAACTAATAGATTAAATAATGACCCAAACTAATGAACTTGCTGATTTCTTTCTTTGAGGAATACCTCTTCTTTAGATATAATAGAAGTGTCTGTAGAATAGTAATAGCTCTACAGAAAATAACTAAATATGTAACTTCAAACTGCTCTTTTTTTTTGTCCTTAACACATGAAGGTCCGGGTACAAAATGTTTGTAAGCACTGAAACACTGGTTTGCAGGTTCAGGTCATGGTTAAGCTTTTCCCCTTTACTTACTAGGTGGCATTTACCTAGTGTTTAGAGTTTACAAAGCACGGGACACTCATGGGCTAAGAAATACAGAAATCACACCCACTGCCTGTAAGGCGCTTATAAACCAGATGAAGCAACAAGATGCACACACAGAATGCGGCCCACACAAAACATGCTGTCTTACAAACCTTGTTCTCCTTTATATTCCTGCTGTCAGTCCGAGGCACCCTAACAGTTCTAGCAAGAAGCCCTTGGCACGTGTAATTTGCAAGATCAAATGCAAGAATTTCCTGTATTGCTAATGTGAGGATAATGAAACATATATGCTATAAAAGGCAGAAACTAACATAAAAGCAGATAAAATGCCCCAACACTTGCTAACCACTCTGATCATGTGAGTGGCATATTCAGCAGCTTCAAATACTGCTCATATGCTGTGCCAACAACGCGGACTGTTCCTTAAGCAGTTAGTTACCTCTATTCTATAGAGCCCTGGGGTGTCCCAGACTGCACAGAAGGCGGGAAGTGCACCTTTGAGCAGATTCTGTATTATTCACTTCCTACAGGTATCAGGGCTGCCAGATCACATCGCCCCTAACACCCCACCAATCAGACTGACCTGGGTTACCTGCTCTTCTCTTAAAATGTTGGTAATGTAATTGCCACTCCCAAGTGAATAGACAGGTAAAGAGAAAGGCAATTATTTACATATGCATTTTCATTCTGTTCATGCACACCCTCTTTCCAGCTCTCTTTATTACAGTTATGGGAGGACCTTTAGAACTACACCCAAAAGGACCAGGGACCAGTAAACATCACGAGAAAGTAAGATCAATGGTGATACAAAGTCTTCAACATTCCATTTCCATATGGAACATTCCTTCGGAACCAATCACATTTTCAGTTTTGTTCTATCATATTCCTAACATACTACTTAGGAATTAAGTATCCAACTGATAATTTCTTGGCTTTTCCTTTTTCTTCAGTTCATGTGAAAATGTACATATATTGAATCAACTAGTATGCTTTGCACTTCGATCCGAATGCAGAAAAAGGAACCAGGCTCTTGCTCAATTCTTTCAAATAATTTGTCATTAACAATTAAAAAAAAAAAAAAAAAAAATCTTTGTTTCACCATGTAAAATATATATGAATAAAGACCAAAAAAAGAACACAAAAATTAAGACAGTTTGGTTGGTTAGATCATAAAATTTAAGGTGAATTAGTTTTCTTTCCTTTATTCAGAGTTGGGGCATATTTCCTAGATTACAAAACAAAACAAAAAAATGCTTTGCCTTACATTCCCTAGGAAAACAACCAACCGCAAGGTAGGAAAACAAGGCAGTCATCAAACTGCGCTTATGGAAATCAACAGAAAACCTAAACATGGTTCAGTTCTTAAATTATTTTTAGGTTACAGTACATCAAATATTAAGGAAAAAAGAGACTCCTTGGCACAACCTGTTAGGTGCTAGATTACAGCTAGACTGTAGGAAGAAGGAAGTAAAAGTAGAGGCGCCAAATACAGTTCAAAGTTCCTCAAATGCAGAAAATGATTCCAAATTTCACATAGCAGGGGGAAGAGCTGACACTGTTTCTAAACTCAGATAATGCCACAAAGTGAGAAGGGACAGTCCTAATTCAGGATGGCAGGACCACCACCTGGCATGGCTGGCTCAGGACCAGGGCCTCTCTGAGTCTTCACGTCAGCATCCTTTTGTGAGCGAGTCAAGCCCCTGCCTCCTTCCTAGGTCAGGGGGCAGCACCTGAAGGTAGGGCTGTGTTTCTGCTGCAATGGCAACGCCCGGCTGTCACCGATGCGTCGGCATCTTAATCTTTTCTCCCCAAAGTTTACAGGTTTTCCTTTCCTCTGAGAATAAGTCTGGTTTTCAAAGTGAGGTGTACAGCAGGATCCTGGCAGGTAGCTGAGGGGAGTTCAATGAAGGGACTGTTAAGACAGGCATGCGTAGGCAGGAGTAAGGGGACCACACAGGTGGTGCAGCACGCAGGGCTGGTAGCAGGGGCCACGATGAAGCCCAGGCCGGAGGGGCACGCAGACAGACCAGACAGGAGCCTTGGGACCGAGAGGGCACAGCAAACTGTGGTGGCAGCAGGCAGGAAGGAAGCTGGGGGACGGCCACCCACCCGACAGTGCCTTCCCTTCAGCAAACCCAATGGGAAGCCAGAGGCAAGGAGCCCACTAGCAAAGGTGCCCTCCTGGAGCAGAGTCAAGTGGATTTGGAGACTAAGGGAAACCAGCCAGCACCCAACAGGGAGGCCTTCTCGGTCAGCTTTGCAAGCTCTCACTTATAAGGGAGGCGGCACGTGAGTGATACTTTCTGAGGGGCAGTTTACCCAGAAAACATGGAGTCCAATTTAAAATTCCACCCAGCTCTTTTGTCAGTCCTTGCCCTGCTGGGGGCGTGGTCTCTACCTAAACAAACTGCAGGGCTCTCCAAGAAGCCGCATCAGGAGACAAAGACACTCGCCTTACCTCTCTGAAGAAGACGTCCGCAGGGGTCAGGCTGGGTGGGATTTCACAGGCCCTCCTGTTTAAAGCGGTCAGGATGGCCGTGTTCATGACGTCAGGCAGCCGCGAGTGGTGGTTCTTGAGAACGACAGCCGCCGCCAACTTCTCTGCGTGCTCACAGAGCAACAGTCGGGTTGCCATGGGCGCCCCTCTGACTGGGAAGGTGCCCAGACGCTCGAATAAGCCAACCTGTGGAGACAAAACATACATGTTCTTGGAAAGCATTTACGGTAACACAAATAGTGCAGTCGGATGAGTATTCAGAGTAACACAAAATACTGCAGCCATGTTTCCACCAGAAGCATGCTGGGTACAGAGCACTGCCCTGCTCTTCCCAGAAAGTACCTCCAGGTATCTCTCCTTCTGGCTGTTTGTCACACACACACACACACACACACACACACACACACACACACACACACCTCTCCCCTCCACACACACACTTCGGCTAGACAGTCCTGTTCTAAGACAAGGGTCACTCCAGGTTTCTGTCTAATGCTGCTGTCTCTACCTCCCTTATTTGTCACATTGCTGTCTATGGTCATCAAAATGATAAAATCACTTCCCTATCTGCGCCCACTAACTCCCCGAGGTTCTGGACCTTTGTGAACTAGCAGTTGGCAGTCTCCGTCTTCAACTGATTTCCAGAACCCTAAGGCCTCGGGGAGGGTGGGAGTCTTGAACCGTCGCGTCTCCTGCCTGATTGGCTTGCAGCCCCTTTTTGGTGGGTTACGAGGTCCCAGCACTCCTAAGCTCTCTATTTGATAAAGCATTCCAGTAACCTGTACTCAGGAGCCAAGCAGACGTAAACAATAAACACTCTCCCACATTTATGTATAATCCATTTCCTTCTCACAGTCCCTGATTTTTGTATATTGAGGTTAACTGTAAATACAAAAAAGTACACAGAAAACAAGGGCACAATAATTAAATCCCCAGAGAAGGCTATTGCTGCAAGCAATAACTGTGTGGTGAGAAAGCCCTGGCGGAGGAAAAGCCGGAGCCCCGGCCCTTTGTTCTCCAAGTGCAGCTGCAGCTAAGTCTCCTGCAGAACCTGACGTGCTTTTCTGGCACCTCGTGTTAGGAGTCCCCTCTTCTAAATACAAGCGCCCTGCTACGTCTACTGCTCTGCTCCTTCTTTGACAGCATCCTGCTTTTTCACTGTATGTTTAGACATCCCTCATCACTTTGAATGACTACGGAATATTCCAACGAATCAATCTTAACATATTCAACCTGTGCAGCGGTCATTTTAAAATAAGAGTGACAGAGCCTTCCTGTCTGAGTAGCTCTTGGGCCCCTCATAAGACCTGCAGTGCAGTTTTAGGCGAGGTCCCCCAGCCGCCACTGCACTGCTGCAGTGAAGGAGGACCAGGCACTCCCAGTACTACAGTCACACGACAAGTGGGTCACAGGAGGCCCTGCTCCTGCTCCTCCCTATGAAGTGAGGGGACACAGGCTGCCCCAACACCAGCAACCAGAAGCTGGAATGCTCCACGAGGACCCGCCGGCACCACCATGGCCCCACAGTTGCTGAGTGTGCTCCAAGGGGAGAGGCTCACACTCGGAACTGCAGTCTCAGACACCAGCACCTGGGGACACATGCTTCCTGCTTATTCATGTAAATTCTCCAGTGAAATCAGCGAACATAAAGGCAGAGCCGAATGGGGTTTTCAGATCTCGCTGGACATTACCTTGCAATACTACCACCAACAGCGCTGTGACTCCACTGGGGTTTCTGAAGCCCATAAAGTCTGCACAAGGGCCGCTGCAACTGCTCATGCCACACGTGTCTGTCACCTCTGATAATTCGTGTGTCCGCAGCATGGCATGTCAGGGCCACTGACTCCTCCCGCTCCAGGATGCACACCCTCTGCCATGTGACTTTGTCACTCCTCGCAGTAAGACGTAGAATCAATTTCTCAACCCCTTTCATCTGGGCTGGACTAGTGACTTGCTTTGCCCAATGTCACTTTGGTGGGAGTGCCATTATAAGACACCTGAACTGAGACATGAAGAAGCCTGCAGCTTCTGAGACCATCCCCTTGGGTGCTGCCCTCACACCAAAGGAAGTCAGTCCAGCCTAAAGGACAACGAGAGAGTAAGTGGAGGAGAACCAAGCAGCCTTGCTCCCAGTAGGGCACGAAGTTTGGGGCCTTTTGGCTCAGTCCGCCTAACACAGCTCACAGAGTGGTCCCAGGGGAAGTGAGCAGAGGAGCCGCCCAGCCCACAAAACTATTTTAATCCACCACATTCTGGGGTGGTTTGTTATAACAGTCAATATTGACTATTAGTAGTTAACACTGACGCTTTAGTAATTAAACAATTCCATCAGGAGAAACGCGGTGTTCTCCCCATTAATCTGGGCCTCAGTGAACACGTGGCGCTTTCTCAGCAAGACCGTGAGGGCAGACGGCAGCCAGGCCAGCCGGCGGCAACAAGGAAGCAGAGTGTATGCGGGCTCATGGTTGGTCGAGGTGTTTCTGAAATCGTCCAATAGGGCAGCCGCTAACCACCAGAATGGAGATTTAAATTTAAGTGAATTAAAACTAAATTTAAAAGCTTTAGTCCCTCAGTTACACCAGCCACATGTCAGGAGCACAGATACAGATCATTCCTGTCACCACAGGACGTTCTGTCAGGCAGCATTGACTAGAATTTCTTTAACATGAAGGCATTACTGACTTTGAAAAAGACAAGCAAAAATGGGATAAAATCCATTCATTTGGATAGATAATATGCTGGGAGCTGTTGCTGATGGCAAAAATGGGTGATTTTGTGTAACAATTCTGTCTAGCAGCAAAAATATTTCCTAATTTGGGCTCAACATAAACATGGATGTTCCTTTAGGAACCACAAGACCCCAAATAGCCATGGCAATCCTCAGAAAGAAGAACAAAGCTGGCATCAAGCTACCTTATATGAAATTATTCTACAAGGCTATAGTAATCAAAACAGCATGGTACCGGGATAAAAACAGACACATAAATCAAATGGAACAGAATGGAAAGCTCAGAAATAAACCCATGCCTATCTGGTCAATTAATCTATGGCAAAGGGGGCAAGAATATACAATGGGGTAAAGATAGTCTCCTCAATAAATGGTTTTGGGAAAACTGGACAGATACATGCAAAACAATGAAACCTGACCCTTTCTTACACCACATACAGGAATAAACTCAAAATGTTGATTAAAGACTTAAATGTAAGACCTAAAACCATAAAACTCCTAGAAGAAAACATAAGCAGTAAACTCTCTAACACTGCTCGTAGTAATATTTTTTTCTGATACATGTCCTCGGGCAAGAGAAACAAAAGAAAAAATAAACCAGTGGGACTATATCAAATTAAAGAGTTTTTGTCCATGGAAGGCAAACATCAATAAAACAAAAAGTCAGCTTACTGAATGGGAGAAGATATTTGTCAATGATACATCTGATAAGGGGTTAATATCCAAAATATGTAAGGAACTCATACAACTTAACACCAAAAAAGCAAAAAAGACAATCCAATTAAAAAATGGGCGGAGGACCTGAAGAGACATTTCTCCAAAGAGGACATACGGATGGCCAATAGACATATGAAAAAATGCTCAACCTCACTAATCATCAGAGAAATGCAAATAAAAACCACAATGAGATATCACCTCACACCTGGCAGAATGGCTATCATCAATAAATCAACAAATAACAAGTGCTAGCAAGGATGTGGAGAAAAGGGAATCTTTGTGCACTGTTGGTGGGATTGTAAATTGGTGGAGCCACTATGGAAAACAATATGGAGGTTCCTCAAAAAATTAAAAATAGAACTGTCTTACGACCCAGCAACCTCACTTCTGGGTATTTATCTGAAGAAATTCAAAGCACTAATTTGAAAAGATATACATACCCCTATGTTCACTGCAGCATTATTTACAATAGCCAAGATATGGACGCAACCTAAGTGCCTATCGATGGATGAATGGATAAAGAAGATACAGTACATACCAGGGGTACCAAAAAAATGTACACAAGTGGACACTTTGGTCAACGTTGCTCAAGCAGTATTTGCTGTAATCAGAAGTGTCTGGACGCTGATGGTAACCACTTTGAGCATCTCTTGTAATTGCAGAAGTCAAACATGACTTGTATTCATGTTTTGTTATCGGTATATAGTGAGTATTACAATTTTAATACAATTTGCCTGTCTTAAAATGTGTCTACATTTTTTTTGCATCCTCTGTATTACTGGACCATAGAACAGAAGGAAATCTTGCCATCAGCAACAACATGGATGAATCTAGAGGGCATCATGCTAAGTGAAGTAAATCAGAGAAAGACAAATACCGTATGATCTCACTTATGTGCGGAATATAAAGAACAAAATGAACAACAAAACAGAAACGATTATTAGATAGGAGGGGTTTGGGGGGCCGGGTGACAAAGAACAAGGGACTAAGATGTACAAATTGGTAGTTATAAAATAGTCACAAGGATGTAAACTACAGCATAGAAAGTGTATTACAATACAGTCAATAACACTGTAATAACCGTGCATGGTGTCAGGTAGGTCCTAGACTAATTGGAGGGATCACCTCGGAAGGGATATAAATGTCTAATCACTATGCTGTACACCTGAAACTAATATAATATTGAATGTCAACTGCAATTTTAAAAAATAGGGATACCCTTAAAAAAAAAATACTTTAAATGAGAATTTGATTATAACGGCATTTCAAAATTAAAAATCCACAGATAAAAATCTTATTTTTCTCACCTTACACTATCTTTACACTGTCTTTCTAATAATACAAAATCAACTCATGAAAACTTTTACATAAAAGCACACAGGTAATCTGACTAAAAAGCAGGACATTAGAAGAAAAGCTAAAACATCACTTTTCTTGAAATACACTAGTTTTCTTCTTTTTATCTTATTATCAATGCAGCTTTTATACTTCAATAGGCCTCCACTCAGCCCTGGACTTACTTACTTTTAAGTCAGCAAAGAAAATGCAAAATAGTAGTCATGCCCCTTGCAATGAAACACCCCAGAACAAGACAGAAAGGATCTCCCAGTGTCCTGGAAAGAGCTGACAAAGGGATAGCAGAGCCAAGTGTCCTGGGACCCCTGTTCATAGCAACAGGGAAGCTTACTTGGTGAATAAAGTCCATGAAGAGAGAATGGGCCTTCATCTTGTCATCCAACTGGTGAAGAATAATCAGTGATGCTTTGCTAAACCCAGGTGGTTCTGCTGAAACACAGTAACAAACTTAAACACATAACATACTGGCTTTACAGTAATTACTGCTATTAAAATGAAAACTTAAGAAAAATCTATGCAAAAGGAAAACACCAACCTTTCAATGCAATCATTTATAACATTACCCAAGAGTTTAAAAAATTTAAGAGAAAAATTGTGGAAGTTTGATACAATTCATACCATATTCATTCAAAATAAAATGTTATTACTAGTTTAATCATTTATATCATTCTAGGCTTGACAGCTCAAAAGAAATAGTCAAAGAAAGAAGGTAAACACTGAGGTTTTCTTCCTAAATCTCTAAGGAGGCTTAGCCAACTTGCTAAGTAGGAAATTAGGGAGACAAATGGCTGTTTGAGTCAGTTCCCTGGTACTTGGGAGCCCAGAGTGCCCTGGAGCTGCAGGGAAGGGTAGGAAGGACAGTCGGCGGGAGGCAGGAAGCCTCAGGCACGTGACATGCCGGCCTACACGCTGAGATGTGCACACTGCAGCTCTCAGGGAAATGCACAATTTCTATCAGCCAAATACAGTGAAGCCAAAATGATCATTTAATTGGGGGCTAGTAAATGCCAAATGCTACCTACACCACAGTTTCCTTTTAGAAATAAAATGTTGAGCTAGCCAACGAGGGCTAATGCCTCAGCTTCAGCCAGAACAAGTAGGATTTGCTCCAATCTTCCCTCAGTGTCTGTTCTGAGCCCTTTTCAAAATCTACTACTAGGAACGTTGCAACCTTTTAAAAATACTGAATAGTAATTGTTTCAGAATATAAAAACTATGCTTTGATACGCTTTAATGAAAGAACCAGATGCTCTTCACAGGGGGCTGATCGTGCCGGGATGTTAGTCGGTGTGCTCACCCTCGGGGACAGACGCAACCCACCGCGGGTCCGACGCGGGGTAGTCGTCCATGAGGTCCACACTGATCTGCACAACGGCTCCATCAAGGTCACCGTCGGTGTCACGACCAGAGTGGGAGGAAAGCAATTCGTCGACCGTCATTTGAGCATGACCTAAATCTTTTCTGAAATAAAATGCAAAACAAAGTATTAAAGGAAGCAAAACAATTTTAACTCACCAGGAAAAGGCTAATTATGAAATTAAAGTACCATGTTTTAGCCCAAAGTTCATTATTTTTAGTAACATTTATCTAAAAGGGAGACAATTTTTATGTATTCATATTCAAAAAACATACGCAGTGTGACCAAAAAATACGGCACTGACGCCACTGAGGACGGTAGACCACCCGGGAGCGGGAAGGGGGACAGCTCCCAAGGCCGACCGTGGGGGACACCACCAGTTACAGGCAGGGGAGCCAGGGTGCAGACGAGTGCCGCTCTGGGGAGGACGTGCGCTGCGACGGAAGGGCTGAGGCACACATCAGAGAACCAACAGCGGACAGGCACTGAGAGGAGACGTCACCATCAGCTCTAGTTTTCCAAAAGGTCATTGTAACCATCACATTGAGAAGGCATTAGATGGGGGTCAGACAGGAGGTGGTACAGTCCAGGTAGATTGTCACTGTGGAAATCCAGGAAGAGAAGACGGCCTGCACCATCACATCAGTGGCTGTGGGGAGGATGGGGACAAGCAGACAGGTGGGACAAAGACACGTGGGTTTGTGAGGTAACTGACAACTGGCTGGACCTGACAAACAAGGATGATCCCCCCACCCCCTCACCGTACTCTGAGTAAACGCGTGGACGGTGGCACTTGGTGCTGGGATGGGGCAGAAGTGGGAGGACAAGCTTTGGAGACAAGCACAGAGCTGGATCCCAGGCGCCCGTGGGACATGAGCTGCCTTCAAACACTCCCCCGTGTATGGCCGGAGCCCCACGGGCTCTGGTGTCCTCGGCACATGGAGCCAAAGGAGGAGGAGAGACTAAGCAGGGAGCAGTGGGGAGTCTGGGGGGGCGACAGCCCATCATCCACCAGACAACCTTCCAGTAGCTTAGCTATAACAGGAACAAAGAGATGGGGGTGGTAGCTCAAAGGAGGACACAGACTTGTCTTTTTAAAAATGGCAGATTAAACACGACCTATGTCCCAGGAGGAGCCAGCAAAAGAAGGGTCGAGGACAGAGAGGAAGAACTGGAGAGTAGGGTCAAGGGGCAGGAAATAGTGGCTTTGGGGACAGACAGCACACTCCCTCCTACTGTATTTTGCCGTGTATAATGCACTTTTTTTGCTCAAATTTGTGAGGGAAAAATAAAGATGTGTGTTATACATGGGTAGTACTAATTTCGTATGTATACAAATATTTTTAATTCTTTTATGTTCATATGCTGAAAGTGTAACTCTAGAAATCAGTAACGATATCCGTATGCAAAATAATATCCTGGAATACAATAATGATGGAACAGTTCTAGGCCATCTATGATGCATAAATACCATAAATTTGTTACCGTTACAGAAAATTCCCGGTACCTTTTCTGTGTTCTTGTATTTTGTAATTATTTGTTATATAACATTTCTTGTACCATAATCTGTTAAAAAATAAATGCTAAAATTCCTTTATAATACAAAATACAAGTACCTAAATGTAAACAAATAAAGATTTGAATTAAAAAATGGAAAGATTTAGTTCTTGAAAGTTTGGACCAAAACCGTGGGTGCGCATTATACACGACAAAATAGGTTGTTCACAGGGTAGGGAGAGGAGGCAGGTGAGTCTGTAGGGAGCCCTCTGCTGGGGTGGGGTGGGGCGCAGGGCTCTGAGGGCCTCTATTACCTCTGTGAAGCATAAGGCTCAGTCAGCTGCTGAGGAGGGAGGAGGGAGGGAAATGGCAGGTGGAGGACATTAGGACAGGGCTTCAACGGTTTCTTGGTAGACCAGGAGACGAAGCTGACTAGAGTAACAGAGAAACTGCTTAGAAGTGTGAAAGGCTGGGTGGGAGCTACAGGTTATAGGATACAATGTTGACTATGGCAAGTTCAATAGATAATCAACTATTTTAATCAATAGAACTAGTCTCTTAAACTCTCATGAGCAGAAGATTTTGTATGTATATTTAGTTAAGTAAAATGAAAATCAAATACAAAAATTAATTTCAAAGAAACAATGCTATAAAAACAGTAATATGACCTCAGCAAAAAGCTAAACAGATAGCATCTCAGGGCGCTGTCTTCCAATTTTGACCCCCGCAGAGCATCTGACAATGCCTGAGGACAACTTTGGTTGTCAGAAGTTGGGGGGAAGGATGCTACTAGCATCAAGGGGAGAAGGCAGAGATGGTGCTGAACACTCTATAATCCACAGGATGGCCCCACGACAAAAAATTATCTGTCCTCAAATGTCAACAGTGACGAGGTTGAGAAATCCTGCCTAAACTATTACAATTTCATCCTAATTCTTTAAGACTACTGGCAGACACTCCCTCAGAAATGACTACTGGCAGCCTCCCAGGACTTCAACCGTGCTAACCCGGTGATCAGATGCTCAGCTATGGTGGGGCCACAGTAACCCACCATCCCTCAGGTCACTATGCTCAGGACTCAAAGTCAAGGACCCCTTTCCATGCTTAGTCGTCTCCTAGGAAACATTTAGAAATGGCTATACTGCGTTGAATGGTGTCCCCTCAAAACTCGTCCCCTAGAACCTCAGGAAGTGACCTCATTTGCAAACAGGATCTTTGCAGACGTGATGAGTTAAATAATGATGAGGTCACCCTGGATTACGGTGGGTCCTAATCCAATTACTGGTGTCATTATTAGTAGCACACATGAAGGCAGATATACAGGGAAGAAAGCCAATGTGACAAAGTGACAATGGAGACAACTGGAATGATGTGTCCACAAGTCAAGGAATACCAAAGAATGCCAGCAAACACCAGAAGCTGGGAGAGAGGCAGTGTCCCTGGAGCCTTCACAGGGAGTGTGGCCCTGCTGCCACCTTCACTTCAGACTTCTAGTCTCCAGAACTATGACAGAATAAATGTCTGTTGTTTTAAGCCACCCAGATTGTATCTTCTTACAGAGGCCACAGGAAATGACTGCAACGACCACTGAGTCTTGCTGCATTAGCACTTACATTTTCAGATGCCACAAATCTGGCAAGAATTGTTAATTAAAGGAAAACCTGCAAGACAAGATCATGGTATTTTAACGCAAATCTTGGCAGTTGGACTGAACACCACACGACAGAACGAGGTTGAAGAAAACTATTTGGAAACAGAAGCGAAGACCCTGTGTACGTGCGCCATCTCCTGGGTAAGAAACTCAGCTCAGCAGACCAGACGGCACAGCATGTTCAAGTGGTGACAGCTCTGTAGAGTGTAACTGCCATCCCTCCTGTGACAATGAGCCACTAGGGGTCAGATACCAACCACTCTGAGTGGGACGAGGGGATCAGCAGCCGAGAACTGGGGACGTGGAGGTGGCCACTCCTGAATGTTCCTTTGAAATAAAGATCTGCTGGAGAAGCTAATGACCCTTCATGCACTCAGCTCTGTCCACTCATCGCTCCCAGAGAAACAGGTCAGAAAGTTAGGGCTTCTGTCCAGTCTCACGCAGCTAGTTAGGGGCGGAGCATGGCTGGATCACAACTTTCCCGAGTGTGTGTTTATTCAAATATGAACGTACTGCACCTCGTTAGGCAGGCACCAGAGTACATGGTCTGCAGGATACATGTCGAGGACAAAGTGAAATGACTGAAGTCATCTGAAAACCACAGGGATTAGTCAGCAGGTATGACAGACACTCTCCCTCTGCACGTACACTCCCTGTGAGTGTCCTCCCACGGGGCTCCCCCGAGATTTGCCCTTGCCCGTGGGACAGGGGCAGATGGGACCCATGCAGAGACAAGAGCGCGTGTGCACCGAGGCTTCCTCTCTCGCCAATTCGGGAACCCCGATACGTGAACAAGGCTAGGGGAGCTGCTGGAGGAGCCAGGTGGTGCAGACAGACGCGACCAGCCACAGCCCCAAACGTGAGGAAGTCTAGCTGGGACAGCGGGCAGCTGGCCACACACGGGACCAGTAAAACAGCCACCTAAGCCCAACCCCAAACAGCCGGATGGCAGAACCATCAGCTGTATTACATAAGCCACCAAGTTCTGTGGGGATTATCTACACAGTAGACCGCACTAACGGGCCAATCGCCGTCCTTTACGGCACCAACAAAACCTTGTATGCAACCTTGTGCTTTCACATGATGTGTGCCAGCTCACGCTGCCCTCAGGGCCACCACTGTGAATGGCAGTGGACGGGGCAAGGTGCACCATGTTCCCCCAGCCTGGCCGGAGGAAGTGCTGAAGTTCAGAGAAACGTTCCTTCTTAACGGCGCCATTCCTCCAACTTGCTCCCGCCAGTCAACAAATAAGGAGCACAGGTCAGTAAATGTGTCCTCAGACTTAAAAGAAGCTAACATTGAAGAACCTCGTTATACCTGCAATATTGCAGAAAAGCAGCTTTTAGCAATTTGGTTGTATCTTCCTGGGCTCTGGCTTCATTCTTTGGAGAGCTCTCAAAAATCACACTCTGTAAAGTAACAAACGACAATTTAGAGGTGCAGGTATCAGCAAATTCTTAATTATTGGACTAAAAACGACCCACCTATGACAGCAACAACACAGGTACACAAGCTGTTTACCGTACTCTCTATACTGATAGTTCACATACATAAGACACTTAATGAAACAAGACAAAATGTACCATGCGAACAACCAGAGTCCTACAAAAAAGGTATATATAATTGAGGGATTATATTGTGAAAAATGATTTGGGGATTTCCTCATAACCAGTGCAAACTTTTTATGGGTTTGCTCTTATACAACTCATCACAATGTATGTTACTAAGCATAATGGTTGATTTCAAACTTAAACAAGGATTTGGAAAAATTTTAAAGAATGAAATACTGTTTCAGCACAGCAGCAGTATCATAAATCCATGATTACAAAAGAATAAAACAAAAAAAAAATCATTACTTTTTGTTGAAACTACCAAATCATTTTAATTTTGAATTAGAGAAATAGTCTATATCTTTCATATACTATTCAAATGGAAATGGCCCCAAACAGTATTATTTTCAGTCTCCTATAAAAGAATGATAAAACCTTACGGATCAGGGGATTTTAGGTTTCAAGACAACAGAAAAAACTTGATGGTTTTTAGCCCCGTCCCCCCTGCCCCCTTAAAAATCATCCCAGAATAACAAGAAACACCACCACCCAAACATTGGTGATTCGAACCAGAACACAAGAAGACGGAAAGCAGAAGAAGGAATGGCAAGTGACAGGGCACAGAGACCTCTGTCTGTGGTGTGAGGACAGATCCTGCTGGGGCGCTGAGGGCAATGAGGAGAGACAAGACGACAGGACATGTAGAGTTTCTAGAGAATGGACTCTGGGGAAAAGTGCACTGAAAGGCATTTACAGAGATGCTGGTGGGTGTGGGAAGATTACGCCAGATACACATAAGCAAATATAAAATGAGTGCATTACACACTCCAAGACCACACGACATTGTGTAATAAAGTAAATGTAATCAGCACATAACTTGACTCAGTGAGCTGTAAACAATATTCATATTATCACCTAATGGAAAAAAATTATACTGGGATGATCGAGGCAGAGAAAGGAATAAAGTTACCCCAAATTCTCATCTTTTGTAATAGGAGATCAACAGATGTCTAATATTGGTGAATTAGGACACAGCAACATATGCATGTTACTTAGAAATACAGAGGACAAAACCAGAAGAAACAGCTAAAAGACTTAAAAGTAGTTGCTTTTGGGAAAGAGGACAAAGAGGGTGAGGGAGATAAAAGAACTAATGTTTTCATCACAACTCTTTTAAAACTGGCTGACTTTTTAAAACATTTGTGGGAAATACTCTGAAAAAAACTGTAAAATCATACCGAACCACATTACCTCATTGCTTGGTCCAGCAACTGATGATGCTAATGAATCTTCGAGGTCTTCTGCTAACATGGACACATTTTCCCGTGGAGTAATAGACACCAACCCACTGTTTCTAGAAAAAAGGATAGGAACACCACCACAGGAACCAGCTCCTAAAATCCTATCTCCTAAAAGAAAGGAAAACACACAATTACACAGAACAGATCAATGCTTTACCACCCTAAACAGAAACCATTCTGAGAGACTGAGAACATTTTCTTTTCCTTTACAATTTTCCTCCTCCTTTGAACTCCCTCTCTGGATTCCAGATCACACGTCCAGAACCTGTTGCTACTGGAAGCAGCAGGCTGCGTCCTTTAGCTTTTGGACAATAAAAACTAGGCTTGCAAGACAGCAGCAAGTTTAGTGAGCAGAAAACTAAAACAACTCATTCTGCACGGTTCAGAAAAGCAGCTTCGTCAGTCTGATGCAGTCCTCTGGCCCAGTTCTGTCTTGGCTTATTACGAAAGCCAGTGGGGGAAGAAGCCACGCCTGCTCGGTACCTTAGTGCCCTGGCACCCACCTCCCAGCAAGGCTCCCGTGCAGGGGCTACAAAATCTACTTCCAGCCAGCCTGCTGCCCGACTTTTAGGTAAACAGCCTCCCGGAACCATCCGCGTGGCTTTGTGTCACTCCTGGATGGCTCTCCCCACCCCAGCCCCTATTTCAGCCGCTGACAATTCTTCTTCCCAAGGGGTCTGGACACACTTACTTAAGGACAGCTCAGAGTAAGTCACTCCCACTAGGAATAAGCCATTTACCTCAGCATCAGTCCCTTTCTTTTTGGCCTCTGCTGGGAAAAACGTTACTATTTTTTGCCCATACATGTAACAGTCTGGGAATTCTATTATCCCGTTGGTTTTTCAGTCGAGTTGTGACTTCAGCTACTACAGGTGTGGTACAGAATGTCTCTAACACCTGGCAGCATCGTGCTTGAAGCAACCCTTACAGGACAAGCATGACTAAGGAGCTCACTAACCCTGCTTTCCGAAACTGGCACTGTACCTTGTGAGTTAAAGACAATCTTCTCCTGAGGGACAGAAAACTTCCCGGTCCCCGTGGAGCACACATAGATGGCGCTTTCGGTGTACAGACAGGCGGTCCGCACTGAAAAGTCGGGGACCATCAACCGACATGCAACCGAATCTTCAGACTGAAAATTCAATTTAACATGATATTTAAGGAGAACTGAAACAAAAATGCTTGTTTGTGTGATTTCAGAATTCATACTTTTATACACTACCTCATAAAAATGATAAAATAATTCACTGACTGTCCTTATGAAAACCTAAATGCTACCCACGAGATGACTGACAAAATATG
This sequence comes from Rhinolophus sinicus, assembly GCF_057876585.1. Taxonomy (NCBI): domain Eukaryota; kingdom Metazoa; phylum Chordata; class Mammalia; order Chiroptera; family Rhinolophidae; genus Rhinolophus; species Rhinolophus sinicus. The sequence goes on from NC_142506.1 coordinate 42,810,762, forward strand.
ATAAAATCAGTTTATAAACATCAATTAGAGAAATTCATTTGTTGAGCTGCAAATAATTAGCACATTTTGAAACCATTTCCATGGTGATAAGATTTTAACCAGAAGCCGATTAAGTGTTAGAAAATACAAGGATTAATTCATTGTATTTATTTTAGAATTGGCTGGACCTTTATAAATGATCCCTGATAAACACTGTGGTTCTGATTTCACTGTCAACATATCAAGCACAAGAAAATTGAGTCAATTTGCTCAGATATAAAATCAGAAGCAGAAATAGAAATAAGATCTAATTATAGTTGACCCTTGAATAACACAGGCTGGAACTGCAGGTCCACTTATTTGTGGATTTTTTTCAGTAAATATATTGGAAGACGTTTGCAGATTTCCTTACTACCGTGAAGCAAGCAATCGTCTGTATAACACTAAGCTGCCATAAAGCAATCATGTTGCTGCCTCATCATTACCAATGCATAAACCTATAAATAAATACGAATTTATTTTTCATATTATCTTTTCATTTCAATGTCTAGTGTTAGTAATACGTGTCACATCTACAGGGTTTTGAATCACATAAGAATATTTTTGTAGGTCCTGACAGATAATTCATCCTGCGACCAGATAACAAATTTACTATATTAATAGAGTACAGTACTGTGAATATATTTTCTCTTCCTTAGGATTTTTCTTAATAACATTTTTCTGAAGTTCACTTTATAAGAATACAGTGTATAATGCATACAACATACAGAATATGTGATAACAGACCATTTCTGTGATCAGGAAGGCTTCCAGTCAACGGTAGGCTACTACTACTAGTTCAGTTTTTGGGAGTCAAAAGTTATACATGACTAACATGGGGGAGGGGTGCCGAAATGGGGGTTGAGGCCCCCAACTCCCACGTTGTTCCAAAGGTCAACTATAAATAAAATTAGCAAATGCTGAAAATGATATACTGTTTATTAATGAAGAAATTTTACAAATAAAACATTAAAAGTGGTACCGTTTTTTTTATTGTCAAATTATATTGTTTATACCCGTTTGCACTGTCTGAAATTTTAACGCAGAGCATGTTTTTCTTGCACAATCAGGTTTTTCCTCCTGATTATAGTTATTAAACAACACATCTGATTGTTACCAAGCTTCGAATTAGACATCTTTTAATCGTTTACATGAACTTTGATGAGCATATAATGCCTACAAATATAATCCTACTTTGAGCAGAAAGGGAATTGTTCTGTATTATACAGGCTCAAAACCAAACCCCAATTCCTATCAAGTTTCTTCCTGATTTTCACTCTGCAGCTCTTCATCAATATTTTCTTTCTACTCAATAATGTAGAAATGATAATCCCTTCACAGAGCTAGAGCAGAAGAAACAAACTGCTTGCTGTCAGTTGCTTTGCCTCTCATTTCTCTTGAACTACGGTTGAGCAAAGGAACAAGTCTGAGATGGCAAATATAATGCAGTGTTTAAAAAGTAGCTTTTTAAAAGTATACCCAAACCCTGCCAATGATGTGCTCAAAGATTTTGACCTTGCAATGGTTAGGGAAAGAAAACTCAGTATGTTTTAACTTACAGATAGAAATCTTACCTGAAAAGGTGGATTATACTGAGTAACTTCTACAGTTACTGCATCTGACATTTGGGAGCCATTATCTTCCACTGTTATCACAGAGTAATAGATGAGACATGGAGTGTCTGCTGGGTGCCACGCTGCCGCCAAAATCAGGAGCCCATCGCTAATCAATGCAAAAGAAAAACCTATAGTCTCTTTGGAAAACGGCCTTGTGGTTTCTTATGCAGGTAAAAATACACTTACCGTCTGACCTAGCAATGCCACTCCTAGATATTTACCCACGAGAAGTAAAAACTATGTCCACACAAAAACTCACATGTGAATGTTTGTAGTGCCTTCACTGGTAACTGCCCCAAAGTGGTAACAATCGAGCAGTCTTCAACTGCTAAACAGATAAACTCTAATAAATCTATACAATGGACTAAGCAGTAGAAAGGAAGAAACTACTGAAGAAACATGAAACGCTAGGTGAAAGAAGGCAGACTCAAAAGGTTCTAAACTGGATAGTTCCATTTATATGGTATTCCAAAAAGGGCAAAACTGTAGGGACAGAAAACACTTCAGCGGCTGCCAGGGGTGGAAGTAGGTTACAAAAGGGAACGAGGCAATCTGGGGGGTGATGGAACCATTCATACCTTGATTATAGTTATGGTTAAATAACTGCATTTGTAAAAACTCGGACAAAAATTTATGGTATTGATAAAGATGGTACTGTAAATGTATTTTTCTCTTCCTTATGATTGAATTTTACTGTATGTAAAATGTAACTCAATAAATCTGACTTTAAAAAAAGATCAACCAATGAGCTACTGCAGGATGTGGCTAAGTGCACCCCTCAGGCCAAACTGTGCCCAGGCGAATTTTTGTGAATGAAGCTTTATTGGTCACAGCCATGCCCACCTGTGTACTGTCTGTGGGTGCTTTCATGTTGCCACTGGTGGGGTAGACTAGCTGGAATGAAGACCACATGGCCCCCAAAGCCTAAAAAAGGTAGTTTTGAACCCTTCACTGAAAAGGCTGCCAAACCCTGATCTAACCTGTTCTTCAAAGCTTACTTTTTTCCAGTGTAAAAACATTTTGTTTTTAATTTTAACAATCAGTTACAGAAATTTAAGCTGCTGTACATGTAAAAACAAACCTTTTTCCATCTTAAAGCTTCTATACTTCTCTTAAGTGTATCAAGGTGGTTGTACCCACAAAGCATGAAATGAATTAAATGGTCTCTAATCTCAGCCCTTCCAAAACATTTACTAGCATTATTAGCAACTTTCCTTCAAGTCTCAGAAATAATAACAGGGTGGCAAGCACCTTCTACTGACAACTAGAAGAAAGAAACCAAGCTCATGACTAACATGCCATTTCCAATTACGCAATCCCAACATGGCTCTCAGCTTCCTTCTCCTGTTCTCCTCTCGCAGCTGGCCCAATCTGTGACATCCTGGCAGTGACCTAAAGAGCTAACAGATGACATGTAAGAACATTACACATAGGGAGGAGCTGAGTGAGGTCCCAGAGAATGCAGCGCTGAGCGCGCCCTCTCTGTGCCAAGTGGGGAGGGACACTGGGTCACACCTCCAGTCAGCCTTTACATTGATGTCCCTCTAAAGACTGCAGCATATGAGCTGAAAAGTGCCCATGGAGTCACAGACACCATCTGACAGCTACGATTCCTGAGGGAGTGGTGCTAGGACCAGATTTATTTGACATCTTATAAACAACTTCATGTTTGAAAACCCTTGAAACTATTTTAGGTGGTAAAGATGTTAGGAAGATAATCACAATTTTGCCCATCAGTAAAAATTTGACAAATGTTTATGGGAGTATATATATTAGGTAATACATTTAAGATTTAAAAAATCCAAACTTTACATCTAAAATGAAGCTCTCAACTTTGTGTTGGGAGTAATCTAGTGAAAGAATTGCTAAGCCTAGCGACTGAAAACACAAGCCCAGGTTGAAGCCGTGGCCGGAATGAGCACCAGGAAGACAAACAGTCTCAGAAGAAACACCCTGTACAGGTCACTGGATCGAGGACGTAAGGGAGTGGGGGCGGGACAATGTGGAGTAAAGGTGGGTCAAGGGGACAATGGACCTCGTTGGCATGACAACACGGGGGGAGGACAGCCCTGCTCTGCCCAGCAGAGCACCTCCTCAGCATGGGTCTCTAACCCGTTCTGAAAACTGAAGGTGAAAATGTTCTCATCCTGTGCTCACAGTGGGCTGTGTCCTAGCAGCACTTGGAAATTTCTGAAAGTCCAGTAAAAATAAACAAAAATAGGTCAACTGTATTTATTTAACGTGTTTATGGAAATCAAATAGACACTGTTATTTTTACTTCTTTGGTAGTTTATAGACGGATCCTACTGAGAGTCTCAATAGCCCAAGAGAGAAAAATTATACAGCGGAACTGTAATGTCCTTCTAAGAAATAAGTAGAACTCACTCCATTAAACTAAGTTACTCTAAAACACCTAAAAAGAGTCCTCAACTTCTGGGAAGTTGTGTTTTGAAGGATTACAAATCGTATACTTGCATTCCTTCTGAACTTCTTCACAGAAAGCACATTACAAATGGTTTTCAAGTTCTGAATCACCGTTGGTATTGAAACTAAGTACTAACTGGAAAAGTCAGCTTTGTCAGACTACCCTGGAATCCCAGGCACTGGTCAGAACACCGTTTCTAAGAGCAAATGTACTGAGTATGAGGCAGCCTCGAGTGCTAGCGGGCGTGCCAAGACAAAGCCTCGCCCCATCCTTCCTTCCCTCAATCCAGTCGTGCACACAGCCTGGAGAAGTGGGGCCAGTCCCCCCAGGAGACAGACGACAGCATGGAGCACCCACGGCGGCGGGAAAGGCATCTCTTAGCAGTGGGAAGAGAAGCCGCAGCTGAGAGCAGAGAGGACGGGACTCTGCGGCAAAGGACACGTGTACGAGCAAGAACAACAGCTGGAGGTGAGAACTGCCTTACTCCTCCAGTGAACTAGCACCTCTGGATACAGAACGCAAACCATTTAGGGAGGTCTCAGTTAATGTGGGAATACTGGCATCTGAACAGCGAGACTGCTCGTCATTTTATAACAGACATCAGTTTATTCTTTCAGACAACTACCTACGCTCTATATGACAGATAGACTGCTTACCAGTTTTGGTTCAAATCCAAATAGCGAACGTTGACCCCTTCCTTAATGGCTTCGTAGTTACTTTCAGATCCCTGAAGGAAAACACCAGCAACATCAGCTCCAGAGCACAGGCATGATTTTTCACCTTTGTGTCCCCAGCCCCGCCCAAAGGGCCTTATCTGCAGGAGCTCAGTTACTGAACGAATAATGCCTGAATTTTAGAAATTAAGTCAGTCAGCAGGTTCCAAAGTCTAGAGACTGACTTCCCCGTTTCTGTTCTTGGGTGGCTGAAACCTGTGTGTCTATGTGACACTGAACTCTGCTCTCCCGAGTACAGCAGCGTCCTCCTGTGCCATCAGCGTGCCATGGGCACGGTGTTGCCGCTCCTTACCCAGACGGCATCTGCAACATTCTCCTTCAGGACTCTGCTTATCTCCCAGTTGAGCGCTTGTTTCTCTGAACACTCATCCAATTCCCATTTACTGATGTTCACATTTGTCAGGGTATAAAAGCTTGATCTCTCTTTATCCCAAAGGACACCTGAAAGCTGTATGGAGGAGAAAAAAGTCAAGTTTATAGATGAAATTCTCATGTTAATGAACTGTTTTTTCTGAAATTCAACCTGCATCTACTTGGTGACTATTTGATTAGTAGCCCTAGCAGAAGTCTTTATTTAGGACTCAAAGGAGGGAATGACCCTGAAGCAGCCCTTGTGGCCAGGTGGGATTTCAGGAGGGAACACACAGGCTGGGCCCACAGAGAGCAGCGCTGGGAGCGGGGACCATTCAGGCAGTTGCAAAGAATGAGAAGCAGTCCTGTTAATTGGAATGCAGATTACAAGTAGAAAAGCAAAAATAAGGTTCAAATGGAAATAAGGTTCAATACGGACAAGCAGAGGGTTCTTCTGAATGTGAGTTTGTAAACCTGGTAAGCAAGGGAGGTATGAGCAACGGCCTTTGAAGACAAGAGCTGTGTTACAGGAAAGCGAATGTGCCAGGCTTGTGTGCGCTTGGTTACATGTGGGTATGCTCTTTTGCCTTTTAAGTACAGGTGTGTTTAAGTGACTGTTTCCGATTCTCCTGCACTGTGACTCCAACCACTAATGGGATAGAGGGTCAGCAGTGAGGGAACTGGACTGGCACCAAAAACCCAGGGAAATATTCCCAGAGTGCAGGTTAGGGCATATAGTGGAAGCAGAAAGATGGGGGTGGAAATGAGATATGACAGAAGTGAAACCTACAGCATCTGGGACCTAACGAATCTGCTAAAGGAGGTAGAGACACCCCCCCGCCCCAATCCAGGTTTTATACCTGGGTCACTGCAAATAGTGACAGTGTGTTAACAGAAACAGACAGGTAAAAGAGAAACGAGTTTTGCAGGCTAACGTGTAGTCAATAGAAGAGGAGAGGGAATCTGAGCAGCGTGCTTTTAGACATGTGAAGTTTCGGTTCAAAGCCCGAAACTGACAGCAAGCTCAGATGAGAGGGCGATGGCTCAGTAAAGACGACATGCGCCCAATTCAACCATGCTGGGCACGGGTCTGCCACTGACTAGTTCTGGGATCTTGCCAGTTCACAGAGCCTCATGGGAGCCATCTCCTCGTCTGCCCATTGGAGAGGAAGCTCTTTCAGTTATGGGTGGTCATAAAATCACAGGAGATAACAAATACGGAGCACTGACAGAGAGGGTACTCCGTAAACGTCACCAGAACGGTCCCTTCACTATTCCCAAGCACAGCGAGGAAGCCTAGGTGACAGACAGATGTGACTGCCCCACACAGACAGCTGCAGTCATGGCAGTGGAGGATACACTTTTGGCTAAATCTAGAAAGCAAAGTGCGAGGGGGTTAGTATAAACTCATTTGATCATAATAAAAATGTTTCACTGAAAAGATTAAAGATTTTGTTTCACAAACACTACGCATGTAGGAGGCAATACCAACTTCCTAGGAAACATCCAACTTATTGATTTCACTTAGAAACAAACTGGTAAAACAAAGTTATTTTATCAACTTACTATTAGGTCGCTATTAGGAGATAAAATTCCCAGAAGAGAAGACACCTTCCGGCTGATCCCTGAAAGCACACCTTGGCCGTGAGGCAGAGCGTGCTGATGGATCTTCCCTAAGCTTTCCGGTGTCAGCCGAACCAGCTGGCCTCCCGAGGAGGACAGAATAAAGCTTCCTCCCTGTGACCAAAGATTGTGAAATTAGTCCAGTTAAGCATCTGACAGTAAGACAATCAACACAAAATGCTCTGATACCGAGAAAAATCATCTGTACCTCAAATTTAAAATTAAAAAGCAGTGCTATTTTATTAAGATAATTCACTTATGAATCCATTCTCTTAGTATAATTAATTCTACACAGAAAAACTCTTGTTGTAGTTCTGGTTTTCAATTACATATTTTTTTAATTCTGATTTTTAAATTATAAGTTCACCATATTGCAGGTTCAACAAATCAAGCATCAGGTTTTATTTCTTCGGGAAACCGGCAATCTATGTTAGCAAACCATTCTTCACAGTGGTTAAGAGCTTTTAAGTCGCTCTGAAAGAAGTGACTGCCACTCGCTATTGTCCATTGCTGGTGTTTTATGGCCCTAGGAGAGGAGAAGGACTTCCTCAAACCCTAGGCCCTTCCTTCCTTCCCGTCCCTTGCTGACCCCTCCGTGGCCTGTGTGGCCTGCTCAAAACCCTGCACATTCAGTCACTCAAATCCCACTTCCAGGCCACATCACAGCTGTGCAATAAATGTAAAGGAACATCCATCATAGATACCTGCACTGCAGTCAGGAAATTGTAAGTCTTATCACCTCCTGAATCTACGAAAGTCTCTGTATAGGTGTCTTCACCAGCGAGACTTGGCCAATAGCGGATGGAACCTTCTCTGGTGGCAGCCATGACAGCAACAGCCTCAAAACAAGAGCAAAACCGTCAGCGATCACAGTAACAGAGGACCTGGTACCTGGGAGTCTGATTAAACTGATATAAAGAAACCAGTTTCAAATCAAAGTTACTATTTGATTAAGAAAAATGAGAAATAAAAATTCCATTCTGTTTTAAAAATGATCCTACAGTAAAAACTGCCTTTTCTCTTTGGTTGTACAGCTCCACGACTTTTACCACATGTAGACTCATGTAACCACCAGCACACAGTCAGGATGCATGACAGTTCCACTGGCCCAACTCCCTAGACCTACCCCTTTATAGTCACAGCCTCCCCACCCTAACTCCTGGCAACCACCGTTTCCATCGTCCTCGTTTCCTCTTTCCAAGAATGTTAAACAGATGCAGTCGTGTAGAACACAACCTCTGCCACTCGATTATTTCACTCGGCACAATGTCTGGCCTTCATCCGTCTGTCATTGCTGAGTGGGCTCCCGTCCTATGGGTGAGCCAGTTTGTTCATCCAGTCACTTGCTGAAGGACGTGCATGACCACCTCTGTCTATCACAAATAAAGCTGCTATGAATTCACGTACTGCTTCTGTGTGAACCTGTTTTAACCACTCGAAGGAAAATCGGCAGGAAGGGAAATGTCGGGTCACACAGCTAAGTCCCCAAGGACAGGCCAGTGCAGTGGCCGCAGCACTGAGCGCCCGCAGTGCGTGAGCCCAGCGGCTCCCCACCCATGTCGGCACTCGGCTGGGACAGTATGTGCTAGTTCAGCCGCTGGAAGAGGTGTGAGCGGTCCCTCGTTGCCGTTCTGAGTTGTATTCCCTGATGGCACGATGTGGGCATCTCTTCATGTGCTTATCGGACCCCTCATGGCCTCTCTGGCAAGGCATCTGCTCCAGTCCTCCGCCGTTTTAAACTGGGTTGTTTGTTGTCTACTTTAGCATTGAGACTTCTTCTTATGTTCTGGAGAAGTCTTTTGTTGAATATACAATTTACCAATATTTTCTCCCAGTCTATAGCTTTTAATTTTGATGAAGTCCAATCCATTTTTCTCTTTCATGAAACATGCTTTTGGTGATTTCCGAGAACTCTTCTCCTAACCCCAGGTCATGATAATTTTCTCCTATTTTATTCTCAAAGTTTTATAGTTTTATGTTTTACATTTAGATCTGTGATCCATTTTGAATTTATCTCTGTATGAGGTTTAGAGGGAAATTTGTTTTCTTTGCAGAAGGTTGACCCATGGTTCCAACGCCATTTACTGAAAAGACCATCCCGACTCCATGGAGTTGCTCTGGCACCTGTCAGAGCCTGTGTACTCTGCTCTGTTCTGTCCACTGTCCTGTCTGTCTACCTCTTTCCAATACCACAGGGTCTCATTTCCCGTTTACTCCAACTCCCTCATTTTAAAAACACTTTATTTCAATAAGCATTAAGTCACCTACCTGAGTAGAATGTGCGTCACCTGAAGTGGCAGAGTAAGAGAGTGCCACCATGTCAGCACTCCAGGGGAAATCACTAGGTGGCAGCTGAAGTTCTTTGCAAAGTAACTGTAGAACAAAGTCAAACCAAGACCTTTATATCAAATCTGATTTTTTGAAAATGCATCTGACTTCACTATTTCCTTTCTCTGCTTAGTTTACATTTTGATTCATTGCTGGAAATATCATCCTACAAATATTCTTTCTTCTCACGTTTTTGATTATGCTTTCAGTAACTAAAAAATTTTCGTAAAAGATCTAAAATCAGGAAACCTTAAGAGCTAGATGGCATCCTGAATATCAACTAGCTCAATCTCTTCCCAATTTGTTGGTTAAGGGAAGTGCCTAGGCTCCTACTGAATTTTCCCACCCTAGTCTTGTTTATTTGACCTTTAAAATCAGCTGACTAGAGTAATTATACCAAGTTGCCTAGAAAATATTTCTTAGACTCAGTCAAGTATCAGCCTCCCTCTGTTGAATCATCAGGCCGTCAGATGTGCTCCTAACCACAAATCCCATTTTCTAGGTGGCAGCGGTCGAGGCCAGGAGACGTGAGAAGCTTAGGGACTCAGGAGTCGCGAGGCCTACGTAACAGCGGCCCCGTAAGCAGTGAGGACTGCAAGAGAGTATGTCTGATCCTTGGCAACAAGGATAAGGCATTAGATACACAAATGACAGCCTCTGTGTGAGAAACGGACAAATGGAAGTTAAACTAGCAACTGTAAACACTGGACACATTCTTTTGCTCTTTATTAATCATCAGTCAGTAGATTCAGTGAAGAACAGTTCTATCTTCTTAGACATAAACTGAGTCCATTAACTTATGTGGATACCATTTAATCTCAGACTTCATTAGGCAGGCCAATTAACATGACAGTCACTAAAAGTTTCAATGTCTCTAATTTTATTAAATAACATGGACCTTGTTTAAAATCATTAAAGGGGAGAAACCTGCTTCCCGGTACACAAGTGTGTATGCACGCTCAGTATTTCACATTGCTATGAAAATGCAAACCCATAATGCTTGAGGAGGTTCAGATTACTGTCCTCCAACAACCCTAAAAATTCAGGGTAAAATGAGAGCCAACTGGCTTTCCGTCCTCTCTCCTTCCACCTTCCCAAAGAGCCATCACCTTCGTTATAGGTGACAGAGCAATCTTCCAAATAATGAGCTTCTCTTTGCAGACGAGACAAGCCCATCCACTTCCATATATGTTAACAGTCTGCGTGTCATCATCTAAAGAAAAACACACACACACACACACAAAGAAAAACACGAGGTCCACAGTTAATGTATGAACAAGAGCAACTGTTAAAATCTCCTTATACCAAAATTTTTACTGCCACATTCTTCACCACAAAAATTACTACTCATGAAACAGATTAATTCACAACAAAAAAATACTCATGACTAATCCAAGAGTTATCACTATCCAAAAGAAGACATCCATTTAACTTTGAAAATCACTTTTAGAACTACATCTAAAGACAAAAAGTGTATGTTGGGCTTCTTTTTAATATTTCTTAATTTCTGTTATAAACAGATAGCTTACTTTCTCTAATACTTAAAAGCATTCATAATTTCATTTTGATAAAGCATCATAAACAACACACCCGGTCATCAAACACATAAAACATTTTAAGGAAAAATCACATTCCTTCAAAACAACACAATTTTCAAATAAGACCTCTTTGAAAGTATGACAAATTACTTCATTAAATGGAGATCTACAGGGTTACATTCCATACGGACAAAACTAAATTAGCATATTGTTCCCTTAAGCTTTGGAGGCAAACCTTCACAAACATGTTAACAGCCCAGGACACTTAATTAATTTGACCTTGCTCTTTACTTAAAGGCAGGGAAGAGGCACAAAATAAAAGGCATGAGCAATGCACCAGCTAAAATGTCAAATCATGCCGAGGCGAAGTGTGGGCTTTTGCTGAGTTGGAGTATCTGCTCTGATATATGCTTATTTTTCCTGAAAGCACTGCAAATCCTCTACTGCACCTCCAAATCCTCTACTGCCGAGCCCTTGGGGGCTGTGACTTAACACACAGCACTTGGCAGGTTTTCGTGTGGGGAAAGCTCTTCAAGCTTCCCCAGCGCTTGTTTATACTCCCGGACTTCCAGGAGCTCTCCTCTGAGGCTGGGTGCGACGTGTGATCAACAGCCTGCAGGCATGACCCAGGAGTATGCTAAAGACTTTAACGTATACTATACACTGCACGTGTTTTTAGAGGGAAAGAAACGTAACATGTATTGCACATACTTCAAACAGAGACAACGCGAGACAGAGGTCAGCAGAAGTTCGCGTGTTGAGAGCCACAGCTGAAGCTCCCAAGGACTCACAGGCAAGATGCCGGAGTTCCAGCTGATGGGGGAGGAAGAGCCTTCTTCCAGAACGAAGCCCTTGACACTTTCCTGTCATTCACAGTATGAGACACGTTCTACGTCATGACGCGTGTGCACACAATGTAAATACAACGCGCTACTTACATGCTATGAGATGCACTCGGATAGTCTGCATTCTATTTGAATCCATTTTTAAAAAAATGCTGGTTATAAATCACTAAACTGACTTCAGGCACTACCCGCAGTTTGAAAAACATTCCAGAAAATCACAAAGCTCTAGAGTTGAATCCTTCATTAAAATGAGTTCGGCAGGTCACTGAGGATGCTCTGAACTGTGCTCTTCCTGTCACGCAGCCCCTCATCCTAATGTCCCCTTTCTGAAACCTATGCTGATGGCATCCTCCAAACTTCCACTCTAACTCCGCCCAGAATCTTCTAAAGGCACACCACATATCATTGTGGATTGTGCACACAGCCTCCGGGACACTGCACAGGACCCAGAAATGGGGCCAAGACCTGAATGTACTGTGCTATTAAACCCAATATATGTGAGGCACTAGGTGTTTTTTTTGAAGCTAAACTTCATATACTCAATTAACTTTTGAAATTGGACAGTGTTGCATATAAAGTACTTATAACCATCAAAGATTTAATTTTTGCTAGAATGAACTCATTCTGCTTCTCAAATTCATTTTATAAGGTGTGATAAAAAATACAGTAAATGTTTAAATTTAAAACAAAACTTACCACAGAATAAGACACATTGCCATTAATCCCCCTCAAAATACTTCCCCTTGCTTTGAACACATTTATCCCATCATTCTTGCCTCTTTCTGAAGAAGTTCTGGAAGTCCTCTTTCATGTCTTTAGTTGTGCTGTCATGGATGCCTTGATGTCCTGAATCGATTCAAAATGTTTACCTTTCATGGTCATTTTGACTTTGGGGAAGAGCCAGAAGTCTCATGGTGACAGATCTGTTCAATAAGGTGGATGAGGACACACCATAATGACCTTATTTGACAGCAATTGCCATACCAGAAGCGATGTGTGACAGGGAGCCTTTCCGTTGTGATCATAAAATATGGTGAATGCTGCTGCTGAGTGCCACTCAACGGAAAGGCAGGGACCTTCAACACAGGAAGAGGCATGTCGAACCTTAGTAAGTGTATGACAAGTTTCAACTTGTTTGGTGCAGTCAGTCAGGTGTGAGCTATGGTTGAGAGGTGTGTTTTAAAGTGTGTCGTAAATCATCCTCCATCATGACAATGCTCTGTGTCACACATCGCTTCTGGTATATGGCAGTTTCTGTCAAATAAAAACATTATGGTGTGTCCTCATCCACCTTATTTACTGGATCTGTGGGACTTCTGGCTCTTCCCCGAAGTCAAAATGATATACGACATCAAGGCATCCATGACAGAGCAACTAAAGACTGTCATGAAAGAGGACTCCAGAACTGCTTCAGAAAGAGGCAAGAACAATGGACTGAGTGTGTCAAAGCGAGGGGGAGTATTTTGAGGGGGATTAATGGCAATGTTCTTTTATTGTAATAAATTCTTTTTAATTTAAACATTCGTTTTGTTTAATCATACCTCATATGTCTCAAAGTGAAAAACCAAAAAGGTTATCTCTTTTTTTCCATTTAGGTGAAGGCATATCAGAGAAAGCACAAATTTCAACCTCCTGCTAGAACTAGGCTCCATGTGAATTGCTAATAGAAGCAAATGGAAAAGAACACCCACCTTCAGCCAATGTCAGGACTTCTAAGACTTTAACAGGAAGAGCACAGCCAAAGGTTTTCACATCATAGTTCATAGACTCGGTTACAGAGTGGTGTGGGAATATTCGTGTAGGCGTTCCTCTAAAGAAAAGAGACCACAGGACTTCACCACAACTTAAACTTTCCTTTAGCCTAATTATTATGTACATATTTTCACAGTAAAGAGAAGATCTTTGATGAACAAGAAAGAAGAGGTATAACCATGAAAACAACTCTGGCTCATGTATTTGGTGTAGGTATATGTATTTTTCATTGAAAAAAGACTGACAGGATTTAGGAAAACTTGGCCTCAGACCCTAAAACTTTAGTTTTTAGATGCATGATGTATACACTTAAGGTCTTTATAACTCTGCTTCCTCAGCTATGAAATAAGAAAGTTGGAGTAGCTCAGTGATTTTCAAATTGCAGCCCATTTTGAGGGTCTCAATTGATATTTTTGAAAACAAAATAGAATATAAAATAGTTTACCATACACTGTGGTCAAAAGTTTTACAAACATTGAATTAGATTATCTTTAAGCCTTCATCACCACTAGAATTATAAGAATCTACCAGATCTGCATAATCAAGCAAGAAATTAAATGGGTCATGAGCATCTGCCATTACCTGGTCTTCAACAGTAGATACGGCAGTAGAAATTATATTTCCTTCTCACCTTCATTTTAACATTCAGAAAGATAATGTAAAGTTACCAGTATGAAAGTTATTCTGTCTTTTACCATGAAGATTAAATTAGGAGATGCACATGCAGAGTGGTCAAGAGCTTTGTTTACCAACAGAGTATTATAACAAACGTTTTCTTTTTTTTTTTAACACTATTATCTGCTTTAATCCTGGTAACTATTATATGAAGTGTACATTACTAGCCCATTTTATACATAAAACTGAAAAGTATCTTAGTATTACTGACTGCTGCTTTGCTAATTGAGAACATGGGTGAGTTTCAGAGGCATCTTTGGGATATCGATGCTAGAAGCAGGTTGAGTAGCGGCTTTTGGAGTATGTCAGCCCTTGGTCTGGATCCCAACCAGCTGTGTGACCTTGATTAGGCTGAAGGGTAGCATACCAAGGTAATTACATGCATGCACTCTGAGTAAGTCAAACTGGGTTCAAATTCTTACTCCACCATTTTCTGGGTTGTGATCTTCAGCCAACAATTTTCCCTCTTTGCGTCTCAGTTTCTTCATCGGCACAATGTACCACCACCTGCCTTGCAGGGTTGTTGGCAGCCAGAGGTAGGTTCTGCATGAACTGTAGCTGTGATTACTGTCATCAACATGGCCCAAGGTCACAGCCATCATAGGGGAGCAGAGATGGACTAAAACAAACAATGCAGGAAAGAGACCTCCATCTTAGGATGAGCCCAACGTTCCCTTGTATTAAACCGTTGACGCTGATCTTATTGTTCTTTCTTCTAAAAGTATGATGTGAAAACCTGTAGGTGATTTCAGTCGGTAGTGGGCCTCTTCGTCTTGCCTGTCTGCTGTGCAGGGAGTCCTTTGTGGAGTTTTTGTTGTTTGATTCTTTGTAAATTCCAGGGGAGCTTTACAGAGGCTCACCTCACGCTGCCATTTTTTTTTTCACAAAGGTTTTCTTTAAATGATCACCAGAAGGTTCAGAAATTTAAACACACACACACTATATAAAGTACGAGTTTATTTCCTGTCTTTTCTCAAAGGAGTAGAAAACACTAACAAGATCGGCACTTTGAAGATCACTTTTCAAAACGCAAAAGTCAAGGATACATGCATTCTTTAAAAATCATCTCGCCTTTAAAATAGTGCAAAATTTTTTAGATAAATTTTACAATAAGTTGAAGATCCAATATTAACATTTTCCTGCAGGGGAAAATTCATTTTTGACAGACGAATTCAGAGGAAACTACTCGGAAACATGTTACCTTCTTCTAAAGTTCTAGAAGTGGTGTTGGGGTGGGCTCTGGATGTGCACTGGTGCACCAAGCTTGTACTTGGTAACAAAAGTGTTCTTACTGATCTCACTGCTTATGGAAAGCCTTTTTCCTACTAATTTAGCTACAAGTTAGCTTCTCTAGCTAAAAGCCTTTTATAATTTCCAACCAGCAGACAGTAACAGCAGTTAGTACTGTATGTAATTCCATAATGATTTTCCAGAGTTGGAGGTCCTCATTCCCACCATCACTGTACAGCTGCATCGTGGCATTTCATATTGCCTCTTTGGCATTAACGAAGCAGGCTCAGGTCAGATAATATTATCGCCATTTAGCAGATTAAGAGTCACGAGTAACTTACACCAGATCACAGAGGTAGTAAGAGGGACGCAGGAAACTACTGACTCAAATCCAGTTTGTTCTTCACGTCTAAACAAACAGCATCCCATGAAAAGTGCAAAGCGACGCCTCAACTGATGAATTACATGCAAGGAGGCTGAAATAACCCGCAAGGGCGCCGAAAGTCTATTTTCCCAATACTTTGGCACCCCCCTCGCCGCCTCCGGTGGCAGAGGCTTCTGGAGACACTGCCCCATCAGACCCACCGAGGCCCGTGACGCTGTGGGTTCCCAGACCCAGCTGGGGACCATCACTTACCGAGAGCTCAGCGAGCTACGCCGGCCGACCGGCGAGAAGAACATTGGGGAGCTGACTGCAGACCCCAGGGACAGACCCTTCCTGCTTGTCACCCGGGGCGTGGAGCCCGGCCCGAGTCCGCCCAGCGGCCCCCTTCGAGCTCCGGGTCCCGGAGTCCGCGGAGAGGAGACAGCCGGGAACATGACGGAAGAGACAGGCGACAAAGAGCACGCGAGTTCCGGCCGTGGGACCAGAGCTCGGCCCGCGCGCGGAACTTGAATGCCCAAAAGGCGTGAGGCGCGCTGTAACGACGTCAAAGCGTAGCGCCGTGGGGCGTGGCCGGGAGGCGGGGATCAGGGGCGCGTGGTGATGACGTCACGGGTAGAGCAGAGCGGCGGGGCGCGGTGGAGGCGTGGGCCTCAGGTCCCCGTCCGGAGCTGCGCGAGTCCTGGCTCCCTGGGGAAGCGGAAGTGGAAAGGCTGATGGCCTTCTCCGGCGGGGTTGGCTTTCCTGCCGCTGGAGCACAGAGTCTGTGTGCACGCTTTTTCCCCGAGCCTCTCGGGGAATGAAAAGTGGTCGTTCCCCGGTCCAGGTTGAGAAGGGACAGTGTAAAGCTGACACTGGTTCTACGCTCAGTGTTACGTTCGTTCTTTTCTAGGTTTGTCCTTTTCCCATTCAGCTCTGTGCTGGTTCATCCACACTGGTGACCACAAGTCCATCTCTCCACCCAGATCTAGATGAAAACCCTCAGGCTCCTAACAGTTCCTAGGGACGGTACGAGAGCTTCTTTATCCCTCAGCGTTCCACTTTTTCCTAGTGGCTGCCGTTTCTGTATTTATCTTCTACCTCATTGTATGTATTCACTCACTCTAGAAATCTAGGCGACAGGATAGCATAGTGCAGAGGCTCTCAAAGGTACGCATCAGCATTGGCTGGAGGGCTTATTAAGCCCACCGCTCAGCGGGACCCGAGTGTCTGGGGCTGAGGCTGGACAGTTGGCATTTGTAACAAGTTCCCAGGTGTTGTGTCGCTATCTGGGGACCACATTGCGATACCCACTGGTGTAGAAATTGAGAGTGTCTAGACTCTGGATTTAAATGGGATTTGCTTCAAATTCCATCTCTGCTATTTACTGTGTCACCTTTTTGAACCTCTGTTAAATTTACTAATAGTACCCAGTTGTGAGAATTAGATAACGTTATTACAGATATGACTCCATTTGTGGACGTCAAAACCCACAAAATTAATAGGCAAGCAAGCTGACGAAAAAATATTTCCAATGAAACAGTACTGTTTAAAGAAAATCAGTAAGACAAAGCAAGCCACCCCAATAGAAAAATGGAAATATCTGAAAGGCGTGAACTGGCTGGAGATCAGACTGGAAATGACCAAAACACAGGAAAAGATCTTCCATTCACTAGTAATTAATGCCAATTAAATCACCCATTGGCATTGTTTGCCTATCGAATTAGCAGTAGTAATGTTTGAAACATTCTGCTAATGTTAAATTAGCAGAAATATTTTCCCATGTTGAAAGGCTGTGGGGAAGTAGGTTTGTTGTACACGCTTCTGGTGGGATTAATCATCTTTTAGATGACAATCTATCAAAAAGATTTATAATTTGTATATGTTCTTTAAAAATGGCAATTTCACTTTTGGAAGTTTATTTGAAAAACATTAAATAAATCATATATATTGCTAGTATTGCTTATAGTAGCAAACAATATAGAAACTAAGCTAAATGCCCAGCAATGGATTTACAGCATATTCACATCATAGAATGTTGTAGATTAATGAGAGTATGTATGTGTGTAATGAGTATTTAAAATATGTAGGAAAATATTCTCTACGTTATCAAATAAAAAGGCAGTTTCGGTATTATTAAAATAAAAATGCCTCACAAGTATAGACATGTGGATATGTGTGAGATGCTGAACTCGTAGGTGTGCTTCCCCTCTGGACACCCTAAAACACAGCCCTTTCAGTTAAGACCAAACTTTGACTTACATGGGGCTAATCCCATAATCAACAACAGAAAAATAGCCAAAATTATTCCCTGCAGATGTGGTAGAATTGTTAGAATCCCATTCTCAGCAACACAGTAAATAGATTATTGAAACGAAAGGCAGGGGACAATGACGAACTCATAGAAATTATCTACTCCCAGTCATTTCCAGGGTGTTCATCTCATTCTCTTCTAATGGCAATGGAACTTCCTAAGAGAACTCTCCATTTCAGTGTAGTTGAAAACTCCTCCAAACACTGAAGAACGATGATTGTTCATCCCAGCTCTGGGGACAGCAACCTGTCAGGGACCGGAGAGTGAGTGTCCCCGGCTTGAAGGCTGTGCAGCCTCTTGACACTGCCCTCATGAGTGTGTCTGTGTTCCAGTGACTCCATTTATGGACACTAAAATTCAACTTCATGTAACTTCCATGTGTTATGAAATATTTTGCTTTTGATTTTTAAAACCATTTAAAGCTGTAAAACCAGCCTTACTTGCAAGTGGCAGTTTGCTGACCCCTGCACTAGCTTTGTGAGGGAGGCAGAGCCAGCAGCCAGCACAGGACCTAACAAAACACAAGATGCACAATACATATTTGCTGAATGAGTTGAGTAAACAGAGATTACCAGGAAAACATCACAATGTTTCAGATGTAAACAACATGCAGAAAAAATCCCCAAAGGAACTTTGACAATGTAGTTTTCATGTATTTTATTAATACACTTAAAGTTTTGTAATGTTTACATTTGTTTTCATTTATTTTCTAACAGCTTTGGCATTTTTATGGAATAAAATGGACTTCCTAAAATGGAGGCCTACTTTATAAAAGTATACTTAGAAGGGTTTGGCCTATAGTAGTTTAACTTGGGATTATCTCCTGCAGACCAGTCATGTCCAAGGTCAGAGGAGACCTTGCACATAAAGATGAGCCTGGGAGGGTGGACAACAAAATGCTAAGCTCATAATGTGAAAATGTATCTTCACATGTAGGATTTTCATGATTTAAATTTTCGTCTTTTTGCTTATTTCCTAAATTGCTTAAGTGAACATATATGAGTTCTGACAAGTTCGTGAACTCATCCTAGAAAAAGTGCTACATACCTCACTGCTGAATATCACTACAGTCACCTTCGACGGGGACTTGGGAAGCTATGCACCTACCCCAGCACCTAGCCCACCCTTCAAAGCAACTTTGGAACTCTTTTTCTGGACTGGCCATCAGAGCTGTGTTGTATTACCCTTGATGTCCTGAATGTCATCAAAATGTCTTCCTTTCAACATTTCCTTTATCTTCAGGTAAAGAAAGAAGTCATTGGGGGCGGGGGGCAGATCAGGTGAGTAGGGAGGGTGTTCCAATACAGTTATTTGTTTACTGGCTAAGAACTCCCTCACAGATAGTGCCGTGTGAGCTGGTGCATTGTCGTGATGCAAGAGCCATGAATTGTTGGTGAAAAGTTCAGGTCGTTTTCATCTAACTTTTTCATGCAGCCTTTTCAGCACTTCCAAATAGTAAACTTGGTTAACTGTTTGTCCAGTTAGTACAAATTCATAATGAATAATCCCTCTAATATCAAAAAAGGTTAGCAACATCGTTGCAACAAGTTCGCAAACTTAATTGTCAGATCTAGTAGGTATTTGTTTAAACTACAGGAGTGTCAAAAGATGAAAAGTGGTAACATGTGCAGACACTCAGAAAAACAAGTGACGTCAACCAGTGTTACAGCAGTGTTTCCCCCAAAATAAGACCTAGCCGGACAATCAGCTCTATGCGATTTATGGAGCAAAAATTAATATAAGACCTGGTCTTATTTTACTATAAGACCGGATCTATGGTATGGTATGATATGATATGATATGATATAATTCCGGGTCTTATATTAATTTTTGCTCCAAAAGACGCATTAGAGCTGATTGTCCGGCTAGGTCTTATTTTCAGGGAAACACGGTAGCTGCTTTGCTGTAATTATTTTCTCGGACCTCCCTACCTCTGTCTAAACTGGCAGCCCCTCCAAGGCAGACACTATGCCCACTGTCGTCAACTCTACAGCAGCTCCTTGTCCCCAGAGGGTAAGGAGGTAGTTATTAAGCAATTAAACAGAATGTTTATAAACAGCAGAGAAATGGGGACATTAACAATCAGGAGGAAAGGAATGGAACTTGTCATTACTACTTACTTTTCTCTATTTGTAATGTTAGTTTTTTCATTCCAGAACCTCCATAGTCAAATTCTAGTAAGACACTGAATGTAGTAGAAAGTTTTATAAGAAGTGACAGACACAGATAAAGTTCACTAAAAATTTTAATCCATGATATAAATGTTACCTAAAGACACAATTGAACATCTTGTATTAGACAATAAAATATAATAATCAAATTCAATTTTGTAACTATTTCTATGGCACACAGAGATTTCCCTATGATCCAACCTAGTAATTGTGTTTTGTTTGCTTTCTGAGAACCATAGCATAAGAGCAGAGTGTTTAAAGAATACAAGTAAAGTTTGCTAAAATGATTGTCACAGATGTACTGTTTACTAAATCAAGGAACATTTCGTTCATTTATGCATTGAATCCATTTTATTCATTAATAAATTCCCTGATGTAGACTTAAATAGAACACTCCCTGTTTATTGTGAACTGGTGGTCTCTTCTTCCAGTATCACAGGGATTAATGAGTACTTAGTTTAGGAGAAAACCTCCATTTTAATTATGTCCACATAGCCACTTCTTAGGTCTGGCATCACCAATGCAGAAAAAGCACTTTTTCGTGAGGCAACAGGAAATTAACAGCACTGATATGAAATATGCCAAATCCAATGGTTGTCAGCATTGCTTTAGGAATTTTCAGACATTTAGGTGAATAAAACTATCATCATAAATAAAAGAACAAGTGTTATTATCCTCTTTACAGAAGACTGACAAGTTCTTAAGTTTTCTTGATATGCTACAGAACAGCAAGAACTTCTAAACTTTCTTCAAATGTTTAAGGTTGAAAATTAATTATATTAGTTGGATTTTAGCCTCAGTGAAAGAAATTTCAAAAGTATTTAAATAACTGATAAAAAGCCATAAAACCTGGATTGGAGTTTATAATTTTTACAAATATAATTTTCAAAATACATGCCTTCAGATATAATGTAAAAATCATTTTTACATCTTTCTCGATAATGCATGACAGTTCAAGCCTTGCTTCCCATAGTACTTATAGAAAGAAATGTGTGAATAATGAAAATAGAAGTTGTCCTAGTACAAGGAGGGGCTTCTTCCGTTTTTAAAACTCATCAGCCTCTCATGTGCCAAAAATGTTGAAAACCACACACACCCAAGCAGTCTCATCCCAGAAGGACACACACTCCTAAACTGTCACATCTTTGAAGACACAGGAGATGGGAGAATACAAATGTCCCCTTCTCACCATGTGAGACATTAACTATTAATATTTCTGTATGTATAGTAGTCACGATTGCTTCATGACATTATCAGGATTGGCAATCTGGCCTAAAATAATTAGGCTTTTTATTTATAATTCCCTTTTAAAAGTTGTCATTTGACAATAGTTTCAATCTGTAACAGCAGGTTAAAAAAAAAAAAAAGGTGCCATGCTATATTAATTAAAATGTTCCAAGATAAAAGTACAAAACCTAAAAATAACTTCAGTGCTATAGACATTTAGAAAGCTACAATTCTTAAAACTCTGAATAAAAATGTCTTGAGAACAGGTACATCTCAAGACAATATTTTATACACTTTGGGAAAAACTCATATTTCAAGTAACTTGAAGGATGCCTTACCGATTCCACACCATCTCGAAGTTCTCTTTGTGCCTGCAGTGCGGCTTTGCTTTCGAGCCTCTCATGTTCGGCTTACCAATAGTGGCTCCTTCATGCTGAAACCAGACTGCTTGCTCATCAGTTTTCTGTACACCCCATCTGGTTTTGAAAGCAGTTCTTTGTGTTCCCCACATTCGATAATTCTGCCCTGGTCGACAACAGCTACCAGATCGGCGTTCTTCACGGTGGACAGGCGATGGGCGATGACCAGCACAGTCCTGCCCTCTGCGAGCCGGTCCAGCGCTTCCTGCACGAGGTGCTCATTCTCGGCATCCAGCGCACTGAGACCCGCAGCCGCACAAGAAAGCAAAGACGTCAGTGCCCAGCCTGCGTACACCCATGTGCCCCGTTACCGACAGCGGCCTGTTGTAACTGCGCCCTCTTGGGTCTCCCGTCTATGTTTTGTGTTCTAACGGTAATATAAAAAAGAGCTTGGGACGCCTGGCTGCACAGAACCACTGTCATTTAAGTGGAGAGCATTCTGCATGCAGCTTATTAGAGGGACTGGGGCTCAGCACAAACGTGTCTGAATTGGAACCAGAACCTTAACTCATGCCTCTGCCTGTCCAGTGCTCCCAGCTGCCATTATTAATTCAGATTCAGTCACTTTAAAGTGTAAGGAGAAAGGCATTGTCAGCTGTATCATGGTGAAGTACAGAGTAATAAGTTTTCCGTAAAGGAAGAATTTGGTTTAATACAATTACACATAGTATTAAGATAGCCTCACCTGGTTGCTTCATCTAGGAGAAGAATTTTGGGATTCTGAGGAAGGAAACACATTTTTAAAAAAATTTATTAGAAAAACACAAACTCTCAGTAATAAAAATAAATGAAGTGCTGATACATGCTACAACATGGATGAACCTTGAAAACATCCTGCTAAGTGAAGAAGTCAGGCACTAAATGCTACATATTACATGACTCCATTTATAGGAAATGTCCAGAGCAAGCACATCTACAGAGACAGAAAGTAGACTAGTGGTTACCTGGGGCTGGGGTCCACGGGAAAATAAGGGAGGGCTGTATGTGTGTGACAGCGACGGTATAGTCTCTTTCTGGGGTGACGAAATGTTCCAAAATTGATTATGGTGATAGATACACACCACTGAATACATCAAAACCCATTGAATTATATGTACACTTTTAATGGGTGAATTGTATAGTATGTGAATTATATCACAATAAAGCTGCTACAAGAAAACCACGCACATAAATGGAAGAGTTAGAGATGATTTTAAGCCATCATCACAGTAATCACTGGACTGGATATTGTTCATATGCAGTTTTATCCTGCTGACCAATCAACTAACAGTATGAGGTGGGAGTGTAAAGTGAGTAACACAGAGCCTAGAGTCAAGCACCTGCTTGACTCTAATTTATTCGGAGTATCACAAAACCAAGACACAGGCTACAACACAGGGGAACCTCAAAAACAACATGCTAGTTGAAGAGGCCACATGCAAAGGGCCATATCTTGTCTGGTTCCATTTCTCTGAAATGCCCAGAAAGGTGAATGTAGACAGACCAAAAGCAGATTAGCAATGGCCCTGGGATGGGGGAATAGGGAACAGCTCTAAGTGGGAACAAGGGATCATTCTCGTGTGACAGAAATTTTGGGTGGGTTCTAAAATTAAATTAGTGTGATGGTTGAATAACTGTAAATTTACTAAAAGTCCCTGAAAAGTACATTTAAAACTGGTGAATTGTATGGTATGTAAGTTACGCTTCAATAAAGCTGCTTTAAAAAAAAAAATCACCTATAAATCTAAGAAAAGTAGTTACATCCCAAAGGGGAAGGCTCTCATATCCGAAAAGCATGTCGATCACTGTCAGCCCGAGCAGCTGGCCCTCAACTTCCCCTCTCCTCAGGAGTCTCGCGGGAGCATTTCAAGTCCGCACTGCTTGGCATAGCAGCTTACTGGACTGCACAGAAGCATGCTTTTTTGTTTTGCTATTTTGACAGAATCACGGCTCACCAGTTAGACTGCATGCTTCTTGATGGGAGGTCCATGTGTTAAACTTTTCTCCCTCTGACTGGCCTAGCACAGCACTGGCCACCTACTGCCTAGGAAATGCTTGTGGTTTTTGGTGTTTTTTAAAACTCTTGTTTATTTTAAGTGTGTTTTTCCAGGACCCATCAGCTCCAAGTCAAGTAGTTGTTTCAATCTAGTTGTGGAGGGCGCAGCTCACAGTGGCCCATGCGGGGATCAAACCGGCAACCTTGGTGTTAAGAGCACTGTGCTCTAACCAACTGAGACATCTGGCTGCCCTTAGAAATGCTTGGATGAAACGCTCTCAGCTGGACCCCTAACTCGTCTTTCACCAACTGTCAACCATTTATCACCCACCCCCTCCAAAAAAGAAAAAGAAAGAAGAAAAATAGTCAATTACAAATGACAAGGTCTCTAATGAAAACCAGTAACAGCCCCCAGCCATGTGGCTTCAGGCTTACCTTAAGCAGAGCACGGGCAATTGCGATCCGCTGTTTCTGCCCACCTGACAATGACAATGACAATGTTTCGTTAAGAACTGAATGCCTTAACCAAAATTCCTGGTAACCAGGCTTTGTGATGAGTCACATGGCAATCTGGAGGTAACTTTTTCCAGTTAGTCACAGCTATGACAGATGGCAGAACAGAAACCTAGTTTTAAATAGATGTCTCCTCATTAACTTCAAAATGAATAATGACATTTATCGCAGCTAATATTTATTGCGGAGGTCTTATGTACCAGGCATTTTCTAAATGCATTACACGTCATTATCTCATTTAATCTTAAAAATTCTATGAAGTAGGTCCTATAATTATTCCCTCTTTATAGATGCAAAACTGAGGCATGAAATAACCTGTCCAGTGGGTCGCACCTGGTAAGGGAGAGAAGTGAGGTCTGAATGTCCACAGTGATGGGCTATGCTTCAAACCGGCACACCTACTATCTCCCTCGTACCATCTCCAGTGCAGCACGGAGACCAGAAACTCAAGGAACGCAGAGGTTCTGAGCAGCATGTGAAGTGTGTGTGGCACAGGGCATTGCTGACGCGGGGTGGGGACACTGCCGCCCCATCAGAGCGCTACTCCTAATGCCTCCCATGCAGCACTGTTCTCGTCTCTTCTCGCTAGGGAAGAACTGGCACGAACAGCTGCCTGTGCGCACAGGTGGAACTGGAGGTAACAGAGGACGCACTCAGAGGCCCCCATTTTAAAACTCAAATTCTACTAAAAGCAAGGGAACAAAGCGGGGGGTAGGAGTGGGGAATGCAGACAGGACAGCAGGAGGCCTGCAGGAAATCTGGGACTGCCTCACATCAGCCTCCTTGCAGCCCTGGGACACAACTGCTAAATTACAACTGGTGACCTCTCGGAGTGCAGTCCTCAGGACTCATGTCCCCAGACTTCATTACAGAAAACTCAGCTTCGTTTTTGGTGATGAAAACATCCCTTCTGGGTTGATTTCACTGGCTGAAAGTACCTACCACACTAATGGCTGGACGT
Organism: Rhinolophus sinicus; assembly: GCF_057876585.1. Taxonomy (NCBI): domain Eukaryota; kingdom Metazoa; phylum Chordata; class Mammalia; order Chiroptera; family Rhinolophidae; genus Rhinolophus; species Rhinolophus sinicus. The sequence goes on from NC_142506.1 coordinate 42,835,838, forward strand.
TACCTTCTTTCACCTAGAGGACGCGTGTCATTGCAAGTGGAGTGTGTGGTGCCACTGGAAGCCGACCCTAACCCGGCCCCGTGCACGAGGGCAGCAGCTGAGCCTCCCTTCCCGAACCTCCCCGACTGCGAGGCTGGCTAGTCAGCACAGCAGCCAGTGGGACCGGCCCCTCAGCGCCCATCTCGGTGCCCATCAATGCACAGGGACTCTACTGCCAGACGTCCCTGCTCACTGTCTCCCAGCAAGTGAGTATGGGTTGAAATCTTTGCTTATTTCACTCTGAAGTATGGCGTGAGGCTCCTGGTAGGGGGCAGGGAGGCAGACCCTGCTCCCAGGGAGAAGGGGACGTGCTCAGGGGACAGGGGCTGGCAGCCCCCCACCACGCCTCGAGGCTGTCCCACCCTCAGCAGCCTGAGCTGGTTCTCTGCCACGTTGCCGACAGCAGGAGCAATTCATGTGACATAGCGACGTGCAACACTCCTCCCGGTACTGTCCAAATCTAACTAAAGCATGTTTTCATCTACTGCCTATAGTTTTAAGAAATCATGCACAATAAACTTAAAACATTTCATGTTAAATTTCCTGTGGTCAAACTTCAAGTGCACAGTTTAGTGCTGGAAAGGACAACTGCTCTAGCCCTACCTGGCAGCCTGAACTGCCACCCTCTGCTCAGACACTGCCACTAACAGGGAAGGGAACACGTTTCCCTGTCATGGAAGAAAATCTGTTTTTAACCAGATAAAAATGTATTTCCCTGTAAGTTCTGCTCATTGGTCCCACTTCCGCACTCTCGAGCAATGGAAAGTCAGTTTTCTCTTTCCCCTGAAAGCCTGGCGCCGAGTGTGATATGACACGCTGGGTATGCCCGTCATCTCAGGAACAGTGAGACCTGTTGCAGTGTGTCCTCATTCATCTGGGACAGGACCTGTCTGTGCACGGCCCTTGTAGTAAGAACAGCTTTTAAATTTTACGTGGGATGTTCAAAATACCCACAAAGAAGAATGCTATGTGTCCGAGCCCACATGTGCCCAGAAAACCTAAAATGTTTATGCACTCTCTGGCCCTTCGTAGAACAAGTGGCCGGCCCCGGTCCAACGTGCACACAATGGTGCAGCTCTCAGTGGGCCACTCAGGAACCCGGCAGGAAGCGAGGGCCCCGAGGAGCTGTCCACACGCAAATGAGGCTTCAGCCAGTGAAAGAAAGTCTAACTTCATGGCCTCTCAGCACTGTGGCCCAATGAAAAACGATGCTGCAGCATGAGGCCCTGGGCCCCTGGCAGAGCCAGCCCCGGGCAGCGCGACCAGGTACCTGAGAGGAGGACGCCCTTCTCTCCGACCACGGTGTTGAACCCCTGTGGGAAACTGCGGATGAAGGTGGCTGCGTTAGCCACGTCGGCCACCTGCTCTATCTGCGCGGCAGTCACTGAGGAGGGGTCGTCTGCACCATAAGCAATGTTCTCCGCGATGGAGCAGGAAAACAAAACTGGTTCCTGTACATTGGAAATAAAACATACTTATCGCAAATTTCAAAACAGACTTCCAACATGTGCAGTAAACAGTGGAGCTCAGTACAGTGCTCAGATCTAAGAAAGTACCAAGTTGCTCCCAAAGAATGCAGTTTCCTTGGTTCTACTTCCTCATTCTCCATGAATTCACCCAGCAGATTTAAAAATTCACGTCTTACCATAAATGGGAGTGTGTTTATCGCCTGTAGTTCCTACTACACTGCAGGAGATTAGCGCACACAGCACGTGCCCGCATGGGCCTGGTACATAGTAGGCACTTCGTATATGCACGTTCCCCTTCCTTGGGAATCGTGAGGCACTGGGAGACCACAACCCATCCGAATTTTCCAGCTGCCTGCCTTCTACCAAGGACAAGGGGGAGCTCCATCTCTATCTACTACTTTCCTAAGTGCACACAAACCAGCTGCGAACATGACATTTTGACAGAACTCTGTGGAATGTCCTAAACTTCCCGCTTCTTCTCTCCATCCCATAATAACACGCATGCTGATATCCTCACACTGCTGAGCAACCCCCCCCCACCACCACACTGCCTGTCTGCCCCCCGCAGACTGCACAGGGTGAGGACAAGGGCTGAGGTGAAACTCAGTACAAGTAGAGGCCCGGGTTTGTCTGCTGTGCACGCAGCCCAGTAACAAAAATATAAACAGCTGTGTCAAAATTTCCCCACACCACGTGGCCTTAGGAAAAAAGCCTCATCAAAGTGACCGTTTCACCTTATGCTCACCTTACAACCTGCTACCTCTTTGCCAGGGCATCCTGGCTCTTCCCACAGCCTTAGCTCATCTCTAAAACCCTTTATGCAAAACAGTAGACTGTGGCTGGTAATAAAAATGGGAATTGGGGAAGAGTGAGGAGAAACTAAAAGGGCACATTCTGTTCTCTGCATTACAAAGCGGTGTCAGTCCCAGCTTTTGGTAAAAAGTCCATGGTCGCACTGGTTACAGTGGTTAAGGTACTGAAGAACCCTGAACTACCTGCCACAGGAGACTAGGGTAATACACCTGGACCCCTCTCACTCCTTCTCTTCTGAGAGCTTCAACACCGAGCAAAAAACAAACGATAAAAGCAATTTTGAAAGAAAATGCAATAAAAATAGACCCTTCTCCTCCTACCTGGCTCACTGTCCCAATCTTGGATCTCAGCCAGACTGGATTTAGCTGGCGGATATCCTGGCCATCGAGACTGATAGTTCCTTGTAGAGAGGAAAGGAGAGGGTCACTGAGCATCACAGGGCTAGTGACTAATGTAAACATAGAAAATTCCAGACTCAGTTTTTTAAAGATTAGAAGCATACTCAAAACCTCTAAACAGAATCTAAACCCAACACATTTCATGGAATTTCAGAGCTACAGGGGCCTCTGTGGGTGGTCCCCATCCACTGTCCCCCTGCAGTGTTGAGCTGACTTGCCCACCCAGGGCCCTGGGAGAAGGTGCACACTGCTGGTTCAGAAGGGTCACATGGGAAAGTAGCAAGCTGTGAGGTGTCCACTTGCACAAACGCTGGCAGGGGTGACACACTTTTGCAGCTGGCACCCAGGACAGTGGCTGCCTAATTCTGCAGCTTCCTGACGTGTCAGCGTCAGCAGCTGCCTGAAAGGCCGTTTCTGCAGTGGAGTTCTGGGAAGCGTCGGGAAGCTTAACCCTCCAGTGATTCTGGAGCTCCTTCTTACTCCTTGAAATGCTCCTTCCTGCACAGACTGTGTTGGAGGAGAGTGTTACCTGAAGCTAAGAATCTGGTGGAGACTGTGGCAGAGATTTAAACACCCAGATGTGACTCTGGCCTTAGCTAACGGAATTAATTCTACACATTGCGGGCACCCAGTAATGCTTGGTGATGATGACAACGATGAGTGACATAGGAATACCATTCCTTCTCAGTGAGCGGGATGTAGTTATGCCAGCCAGCTACAGGCTTTCAGGAGCTGGAAAAACCTGGGGTCCCTAAATGCTTAAAAAGTACAAGTGCTCTACGGACTACACAGGGCAGCAACTGAAGCTTAGTTCATTTTCTCTTTGATTTATTCACCGTGATGAAGAAACTAGAGACAATATTTGGACTTGATTGGCACCACCTAACCAGGATTTTTCTAAACTCAGAATTTGATAGCAAGTAGAGAGTAAATCAAGACAAACAGTGTACCGACACCCATTTTAACAGCTATGATTCTGTGGGCCAGGATCAGCAGCTCAAAAAATTATCTGGCACATGACCACCTCCCACATTGTGATCATTTTGCAATATATACAATTATCGAATCACAATATTGCACACCTGAAAAGAATATAAGGTTATACGCCAATTATATCTCAATAAAAAAGGATATAAAGTAAAATAATGTTGTGTTCTTTGCTTTAAAGATGCTATGGTCTGGTTAAAAATAAAATAAAAACCACGAGAAAAATCCGTTCAGAAAAGCCCTGCTTCTTCCAGAGCATCAGTGTGGCGGCCACGAGAAGGAGGCAGCGACTGCCCAGCACTGTCTGCTCTCGAACCAGCAGCTTCCCAGGCGCTCCCCAGGGCCGCGGCCCCAGCGTGCTTGCAGCTGCTGAGCGGCCTTGCCCACCCGTGTCTCACTGGGGCATCAAGGGGCCCTGGCAAGGGGGAAGAGGAGATACAATTCAGGAGCCCACTCGGGATTTGAAGAGTTCGGGACTGAAATATGCCAAACGCCAGCCAGCCATCTGTGTGAGTGGCCCCAAAAAGTGAGCACTTTGTTGAAGGGATTTCTCTCCTGGGAACAAATGCTCTGGTGTCCAGAAGTCCCGCACTGCAGGCTTTGCATGATCGCATCCTCGCCAGGGCACAGCACAAGGGCTCAGGACAGTCCTGTCCTACAACGTGGGGACTACTCACCAGAAACGGGGTCATACAGCCTCAGCAGGAGGGACACCACTGTGGACTTGCCAGAGCCACTGGGGCCGACCAGCGCCGTGACCGACCCTGATGGGATGGACAGGCTGAAGTCCCGGAATATGGGTACCTCTGGGCGAGCTGGGTAGGCGAAATGCACATTCTGGAACTGCAAAGTGCCCCGGAAGCTATTCTCGTTTAAGATGAGCCCCTCTGAAACAGGTGGAGATGGACTGCTTAACACAAGGACCAAACACGGCCAAAGTCAGTTCCCACGGGTCTGGCTGGTCCAGGGCTGGGAGCTCGTTCTGGGCAGTCAGGAAGAGGCCTCCACTTGCCACCCACTGCCCAGGCCCTACACATAGGAGGTCTTGTTTGAGATGGAGACACGACTGTGCCAGCTTTATTGACAGCACACCAAGGCTCAGGGCCACCAACGTGCCCAAGCTAACGAGTCTGTAGTTAGCCCCCGCCCCGCTGCTGCCACTGCCTCTGCAGCCCCCTCAGTCTAGGGTTTACCTCACCTACTCGAAATCCGTGTTTCAAGAGTGAGGACCAACGGGGCCATTGCACAATCACCATGGAGCCAGAGGGGGTCAGGAGTCCTGATGCCTTGCCCTGCCACTGACCCGGGGAAGCTGCCAGTCTCTCACCCCGGGCTCACCCGCAGCCTGTGATGCTGGAGAGCACTGGTATTCACGTCCTGACCTGGGGGCGGTGAGTGGTTACTGCCCACAGCCTCTTCCAAGCCCGGGCCACACAGCTGCCCCGAGTACTGCTTCCAGGGACGCAGGTGACGGAGGACACGGCGCTGGACGAGTAGCAGCAGCATGCACCCCCCATCCCCAAAGCCAGAGGCTTTTATATGTGCGATGCCTCTTCCTTTCCTCCTACCCTGCACTCAGACATCACCAAAAGCACTACGAAGACACACCTGGTGGGTTGGCTGGGCCCTCCCCTCTGGTGTGCCTGGGCCACACTCACCACCATCCTGCTGCAGGTCAACCCAGTGGGCGGCACGCCACGTGGTCAGCCCCTAGGCTTGCAGGGCCCTCCTGGGCCCTCTGGTGACTGTCCTTCCTCTTACTGCTCGCCCCTCCGGGGACTGTTTCTTGCCATGTGGCAGGGACGTCCTTGTCATGCTCATCCCTCACAGGTAGGACAGGGAGCTGGCCTAACTGTCCAATGCCATGTTTGTTTAATCCCAGTGAAGAAGAACAAATGCATTTCAGACTCACCATTAAAAGGAAGTTCAGGCTTTCTCTCAAGGAGCTCCCAGAGGCGTCCCCCAGCACCCAGTCCTTTCATCAGCTCCGAGTAGAAAGAGCTCAGACCTGAGGACGAGAAGGAATATCCATCACTGGAACCAGGAAATGCCCATCTGCTGCTGCCCTCCGTCTGGGAACAGCGACAACTTGCTTTGATAGAAAACCTGTTACTTTCACAAAAGGATTTGAGGCAGCTGCCTGGGAGCCCATGTTCAGAATCCCTGCCTCTTGCTCTCCTTTAGCTTCTCCACCTCCGGACTGACTTCTTTCTAATAAGGAGTTAATGTTTCATCAGAGAATTTACAAATATATGTAGCCATACTAATCAACCACTGATGAAAATCACAGTGTTACAGAGAAAGTCTACCTACTCACAAACATAGCAATGTAAATAAAATACAGTGCTTATCCCCTACTTAAAAGGAATATAAAATATCCCAATATTCATTTTAAATTCATACCCTCAAAAATCAAACCTCCCTTTCAGGCACTCAAAACTTCAACTTTTACTAAACTAAAAACTGACATTTGGGAAAATTAATATTCCAACAATCTCTTCTTAAAGTCACTTTTATCCCATTCAGTAGGCTGCCTTTTCATTTTGTCGATGGTTTCCTTTGCTGTGCAGAAACTTATTAATTTAATGTAGTCCCATTTGTTTATTTTTCCCTTTGTTGCCCTTGCCCGGGAGACGTAGCCAAAAAAATTTCACCAAGACCAATGTCAAGAGAGTTTACTACCTGTTTTCTTCTAGAAGTTTTATTTTCAGGTATTACATTTAAGTCTTTAACACATTTTGAGTTTATTTTTGTATGTGGAGTAACAGAGTGGTCCAGATTCGGGGTTTTTTTGCATCCAGTTTCCCCAACATCATTTACTGAAGAGACTATCTTTACTCCACTGTATAGTCTTGCCCCTTTTGTCACAGACTAATTAACCATATAGGCGTGAATTTATTTCTGGGCTTTCTGACCTGAATAGACATTTCTCCAAGGAAGACACACAGATGGCCAATAGACATACAAAAAGATGCTCAGCATCACTAATTATTAGAGAAATGCAAATCCAAACTACAGTGAGATGTCACCTCACTCCTGTCAGAATGGCCATCATCAAAAAGTCAACAAACAAGTGTTGGCGAGGATGTAGAGGAAGGGGAACCCTTGTGCTGTTGGTGGGGGTATAAACTGGTGCAGCCGCTATGGAAAACAATTTGGAGGTTCCTCAAAAAATTTAAAACAGAACTACCTTATGACCCAGCAAGTCCACTTCTGGGTACTTATCTGAAGAAAACGACAATACTAATTTGAAAAGATATATACACCCCTATGTTGATTGCAGCGTTATTTACAATAGCCAAGATATGGAAGCAGCCTAAGTGCCCACTGATGGATGAATGGGTAAAGGAGAAGTGGTGCATATATACAATGAAATGTTACTCTGCAATGAGAAAGAGTAAAATCTTACCATTTGTGACAACGAGGATGGACTTAGAAGGTACTATGCTAAGTGAAATAAGTCATATAGAGAAGGACAAATACTGTATCACTTCACTTACATGTGGAATCTACAACAAACAAACAACAGAAACAGACTCATAGAGACAGAGAACATTTTGATGGTTGCCAGATGGGAGGGCGGTTGGCATGGGTGAAAGGGGGAAGGGCAATAAGAGATGCAAACTTCCAGGTGTAAAATAACTAAGTCATGAGGATATAACATATAGCACAGGGTATATAGTCACTGGCATGGCAATAACTCTGTATGATGACAGATGGTCACCAGACACAGTGTGACCACCTTGTAAAGTACATAAACGCAGTCACTGTGTTGTACACCTTAAATTAATATAATACTGTATGTCAACTGTACTTTACTAAAACGTCACCTTTGAACTAATTAATTAATCAGAATTACATAATTAATGACTTCATGAATGACTTAAAACTCCAAGTACATGGTCTTTCTCAACTGTTGGACATAGACTTGTAATAGTGCCCCTCAGTAAGGATGCTGGAGGAATGCAACGCACACATTCTCTCTAAGGTACATTTGTGCATGGGTTTGTGTATATTTGTGCAAGATACAGTGGCTTAAAACTTTCAGGCTTAATGAAAACTGCATTGGGCAGAAATAGGCCCAATAAAGTCCTCTGATCTTTGACAAAGGAGTAAAGGCAATTCAGCGGAGAAAGGACAGTCTTTCCAACAGATGGTGCCGGAGAACTGGACGTCTCCATGCAAAAGATGGATCGAGACACAGACGTTACACTCTTCACAAAAATGAACTCAAAATGAACTACAGACCTAAATGTAAAATGCAAAACTTCTAGGAGAAAACTTAAATAACTTTGGGTTCAGCGATGACTTTTTAAATATAATACCAAAAGTACGACCCATGAAAGAAAACATTGGTAAGTTAGACTTTATTAAAATTAAAAACTTCTGCTCTGTGAAGAGAATAAGACAAGCCACAGACTATAAGAAAAGCTTTGCAAAACACTTATCTGATAGAGGGCTGTTAGCTAAAATATACAGAGCTCTTAAAACTCAACAATAAGAAAACAACTAACCCAATTAAAAAATGGGCAAAAGACCTGACAGACACCTCACCAAAGAAGATAAACAGATGGTAAATGGGATATGAAAAGATATGTCAGTAGAGAATTGCAAACTATGAGAATGAAGTACACTACAACACACCTACTAGAATGGCTAAAGTCCTAAAATCTGGAACACTGACCACACCACGTGCTGGCAAGGACGTGGCGCAGCAGGAGCCCTCAGTCATCACTGGTGGGGACGCACGCGGTGCAGCCACTTCGGAAGACAGTCTGGCAGTTTCTTACAACACTAAACACACTCCTACGATGTGCTCCACCACTCATGCTTCTTGATATTTACCCAAAGGCATTCAAAACTCATGTCCACATAAAAACCTGCACACGGATGTTTACAGCAGCTCTTTGCACAATCGCCAGAACTTGGGAGCAAAGAAAATGCCTCCAGTAGAAGATGGATAAATAAACTGTGGTCCATTCAGATCGAAGAATAATATTCATCACTAAAACGAACGACCTACCAAGCCACGAAGAGGTGGAGGAGCCGTAAATGCACACTATAGGTGAAAGGAGCCCATCTGAGACGGCTGCACACTGTGTGATTCCCAGTACATGACGTTCTGGAAAAGGCAAAACCATGGCAACAGGAATAAGAGCAGTGGTTGCAGGCAGGAGAGAGGTGACCAGACAAAGCGCAGGGGATTTTTAAGGCAGTGAAACTACTGTCTATGAAACTCTAATGGTGGATACATGTCATTTATACGTTTGTCCCGACCAATAGAATGTACACCACCAAGAGGGACCCCGATGTCAACTGTGGACTCTGGGTAACGACGACGTGTCCATGGGAGTTCGTGGATTGTGACAAATGTGCCCTCTGGTGGGGACATTGGTAGTAAGGGAGGCTGTGATTGTAGGAGCAGAGATTATGGGGGAAATCTCTAATTTCTGCTCAATTTTGTTGTGAACCTAAAATGCCTCTAAAAAGTCTATTCACTGAAAGAAAGAGGGTGGGTAGGAAGAGAGAGGTGAAAGGAAGGCGCGTCTACACAGTAAGGAGTTTCGATTTTGAAAAACAAAAAAACCACATGGCCCTGCACAAACTAAATGCACTCTGTCTATACAGTGGAGTAGTTATTACTCAGCCATAAAAAGGAATGAAGAACTGATCCACGCTGATGGGGGCAAACTGTGAAAACATGCTAAGCGAAGAAGCCAAACACACAAAGCCACACAGTACATATTTCATTGATAGGAGTTATCTGGATAAGTACATACACAGAGACAGAAGGCAAATTGTGGTGCCAGGACCTGGGGGAGGGGTACAGAGACGATTGCTTAGTGAACGTGGGGTTTTCCTTCAGGGTGACAAAAACATTTGGGAACTAAATAGAGGTGGTGGTTGCACAACACTGTGAATGTTAGAAAACCACTGAATTGTTAGCGTTAAAAAGGCTAATTTTACATTGTGTGACTTTCACCTCCATAAAAATATAAATACATAAGGAAAATTCGCTGGGGTTCAGTAGAAAGATGTAAGAACATTTTGTGGTACAAAATACACAAGGATGCTTTTCTTCACATAGCACCAGAGCAGACCCTCTCTCAGCAGGAAACGCGGAATTTGGTGTGTGTTGTTGTTTTAGTATGCTACTCCAAGTGGAAACCAACATGTAAAAATGCGTCTTTATTTAACAAATAAAATAGAATTTCTTGCTTGCAGATCCCTTACAGAACTACTTTAAACAGTCAGCTTCAGAAAAGCATTTAAAATCCAACTCGCCTTGGTGACTTAAATCCCATAGCCATAGGGACCTGCCTAGGTCGTAACTGTGGGGACTCTGGTGGTGACAGGTCCCTGCAGATCTAGCCATACGTTGACCCTCACATCACTGGATGACGGGTATCACACACGACCGTTGTCCAGAGCTGGCTAGCCTGCAACTGACAAAGTCAAGGTTCCCAAGTCCTGTGCACAAAGCCTCAGCAGCTTCCTGCCTAACCAGGGGATGCAGCCGGCTCTTGGGACAACTATTTCCAGCCCAGTTCAGTGCAGGATAGTTGTGAACTTGTCAGGACAAAAGGTTGTACTGTGGGGCCCCCCAAATCAGGTCAGATAGGATAGAAGAAAAGAGGGTGGGACCAAGAAAGAGCAAATAACTGGCAGAAAACATAGTCTTAGGGGAGGTGGGAGGAAAGCTGACCGTGGTGAAGTATGGCACGTGAACAGAAAGGCAAACCCCCTCTGAGGTGGGACAGAAAACTTCAAGGAACATGACCACACCGCGGTGGGACCCTACAGCCCAGCAGGCTCAGACCAGGGGACGGAAAAGAGCTAGCAATGCCCCTAACCCTGGGTCCTCCAGACGGTTCCTCTCACTTCCCAAATCACTCAGCAACTGAAATGTCTTAAGCAGGTTTTTCAAGACCAGCCAGCAGAACGAAAATGCTAATTTTAGGGGCTCTGGAAATCTGAGTGCAGAAAATATCCTCACTTGTCTGCAGTCTAAGGAAAAGGCTTTAACAAAATCTTCAAAATAAAAGTCCCACGCTGAGGGGACACGGTGGGGTCTCACGTCCCATTAGTCAGACCTCAAGCTGTTTCTCTAACCTTTCCATCTGGGTTTTCAAAGAGGAAGAAACACAGAAAGTAGGACATCATTCACTCCTCTCAGCTGGGGATGCAGGAAAGGGACAGAAAAGAAGACTGCACAGACCACAGGCTTCGCTGCCACAGCCCTTCCTGCCCTTCACCCAGGAACGGACAATAAAAGTGAACTCCGATTCTTGACAAAAGCAAGCAACTCTGTTTCATGCACTTTATAATTTATAGTTTTAGTTGGTCATTAGTTTTGCACGTGGCTCACTTTGTACAAAAGAACTTTTCTTTCCCTGTGACTGGCCGATCGTGAAACTCTCACTCCCGTAGGGCCTGGGTGTCCACACTGTCCTCCACCACCACCCCCCGCACCCACTCCATGAGCTACGTGAGCAGCTATCGTAACATGCAGGTTAGAGAACGCTGCTCCTGAGTAACCCTGAGCTCAGTGAGTGACCAAGGCCTGCAAAAACCCCAAACTCCCCAACCAAGGAAGTGCTTGCCTTGGCAGGCTCACACTCACATCTTTATTTTTTCTTTCCAAGTCAAATTGGAATAACATTCTAGGAAATGGTATTTCGAATTGAAGTGAGTTGATGAGAGGTGGAATAAAGGGCACGTTAAGTCTTTATTTCAAACCCTGATTTTTCACGTGTAACTGCCGAGCATACTTAAGTCATATACCTGCAATGCTCAGTCCAACCCAGAAAGCATACATCAGGAAGGACGAGAGCTCCCCCACTGTCATGTGGGCGCTGCCCATCAGCAAGCCGCCTTGGTACAGCACGGAAAGCACAATCAGGTTCCCGGACAGCCCCGTCTGTCGAGGGAGAAAACACACACGTCAGCTGGGCACTGAAGACCCAAAACACAAAAAGCATTAACACAGCCTCTAATTTCCTTTCGGCATTTAACTATCACAGCAAGATTCTTTCAAAATAGGACATTTTAATCTGAATTTCAAACAAGAAATACTTTTAAAATATTGCAATACTGAAAGAAATGATCTCATCAACATGGAAACCCAGAGCTAAGTCACCCATCAGATTCCTTTTTGCTCTATCTACTCAGTCTGCAAAGGAAAAATCATACCTTGAAGGGTTCCCTGTCCACCCAGAGGAAATGAACACACAGCTAGCACCTCACGCACTGACGCACTGGCTCAACACTGCACTGACAAGCAGGGGTCCTGGGCCTCACCTCCCTGATCTGGGCTAGGCGTGTGCTCTCTGGTCAGTGCCGTCTTCTCTGGGCCCATTTCCTTATCTGTAAATCATGGCCATTACTGAATTACCTCTGACATTCTTTCCCATTTGAACCTACTGTGAACTTGCCCTCATGCTGACGCTCTCGTTCAATATCCTATTTGAGCACATTGTGATTTTCATACTTCCTCCTTGAAGCCCCTGAGATTGTTCTGGTTAATTCTCAGTGGGGCTCAGGCAGCCGGCAGCAGAAGGACCTGGGGCGTCTGTTCCCACGGGTTGCTGGCCTGCCGCAGAGGTTCCAGCCCAGCGGCCTGGACGGGTGCTGAAGTCTGCATGGCTGGCCAGGCCCCGGGCGAGGCAGGTACAGCAGGTCGGGATCACATATTGAGGACAAGCGCCTGACTCCACACAGTTTGGTCTCACCACCCATTGCCTCTTCTGTAACTACATTTACTTGCTTTCCTCCTCTTTCACAAAAATATTTTAAGGAAGGCAATTTAGTCTTGAGGTAGAACAGAATTATTTTCTGTTTATGGCAAGAGACACCGAATAGAAATCTCTCCCAGTGATAACATTGATCGTTTTCACTCTTCACCCAAGTGATGTACTTACCGCTCCAAAGAAGCCGGCCCGAGCGAGCGCCTCCTTCCTCACCAGCTGCATTACACACTCCACTTTGTTGGTGTATTTCTCTATTTCGCTCATTTCTTTCCCAAAAGCTCGAACAGTTCTTATATTTCCAATACGTTCCTCAGCTAGCTGGGGGAATAACAGACACATTTCAGGGGGAGCAAGTTCACGTTTCAAATTTCTAGAGGCACAATTAAAATGTAGTGCTCATTTTTAAGGCACCAGCCACGGAAGCTGCTCGTGGTACACAGCTAAGTCAAAGCAGGTTGAAAAGCAGCGTAAATAGCACAATGTTATTTTTGGAAACATCTATGCATATGCACATCATACATGTTAAGTAGACAGGAAGGTAACCAGGAGAGTAGGTAGGTAGATACAGAAATATACCTTTATGCAGAGACAAAGGACAGACTTCCAAATGCTAATAACGTTAATTCTGAGGCAGGATTATACATGTTTTTTCTATTTATATATACATTTTTTTTAAAAGATTTTATTGGGGAAGGGGAACAGTATGTATTTCCAGGACTTTATTGGGGAACAGTGTGTTTCTCCAGGGCCCATCAGCTCCAACTCAAGTCATTATTTCTCAATCTAGTTGTGGAGGGTGCAGCTCAGCTCCAAGTCCAGTCGCCGTTTTCAATGTTAGTTGCAGGTGGCGCAGCCCACCCTCCCATGTGGGAATTGAACCAACAACCTTGTTGTTGAGAGCTCGCGCTCTAACCAACTGAGCCATGTGGCCGCCCCTCTTTATGTTTTTTAAACTTTCAATTAGAAACATACATGGTTTTTGTAATATGAAAATGTAACAATTATTTTTAATTTTCTAAAAAGACACTATTGGACAGCATTGAAAAGCTACCTTTATTAACTAAGGATAGAGTGTCATCCAGAATGTGTTTTGAAAATATGCTTAGCTTTTTCGTCCTATAAGAAATGGTGATAAGAAAGGAGAAGTTCGTAGACTGTTCAGCCTACTGAGGACTGGGTCTACTCTGAGGTGGGGGCAGTGCTCCAGTCTAGAAGGCAAGGAATCTCGGAGGCCTGGGATCTAAGGGCCTATGGCAGGGAGAAGACGCGTGCCTTAGAGCGTCCCAGTGCCGGCTCTGAGCTCACTCAGTGGGCACCATGCCAGGAAACAGCCGTTACCTGAGTGGCTTGTGCCAGTGAGTCCTGGGTGACTTTGGTCAGTTTCCGCAGATATCGTCCGTAAATCACAGCAAGGATGGATATTGGAGGCACCACACTCAAAACAAAAGTGGCCAGATGAGGTGACACAAAAAACTGCCAAAAACAAAAGCCAAAAGGTGTTTGTCACACAGAGTAGCAAGAAGTCCTCACTGCCTCCCTGAGAAGCGTGTGTGTCCACGAACAGACAGGCTGGCTGGCTATGTCAAAGTTGTGCGTCCTGCACTGGGGGACAGTTCAGACATCTTCAGTCAGCATGCCACACAGGGGTAACGTGACAGAGCAGCTTACCCTCCGTGCTGTGCCAGGGCTGGTGCCACGCTGTGTGCGCGAGGCCACGCTGCTCGACAGCACAGGAGGGGAAGAAGGACGCAAGGCACAGGCCCGACCGCAGCAGCAGTCTTCTCCTCAGGTCTAGACTGCCTCAGGACACCGAACAACCAGAGCAATGCATCCCACCGAAAGGACCAAGATGGCAAAGAGACCGAAAACCACGCATCGTCCCACCAGCAGCGGGAGGAGGACACCACTGACAAGCGGCAGGAAGTCAGAGCAGCCTCCACGGCTCAGTGGACTCAGCACGAGGAGGAGATGCAGATAGTGGGAGCTGCTCAAAGAAGAAACGGGCAACTTTCAGAAGCAACACAGAGGGTTTTCCTGTCGACCCGGCAATTTGCTGATTGTATTTGAAATGATACTAGCATCTCTTTAACAACTTATTCACATCTGCCAAATCTCACTTGCACAGAGACTAGCAGAATCTGTACGAGGCTATGCTAAAATGCTGAGGAAAAGCTGCCGCCTAAACAACTACTCCCTCATTCGACAACTTGTTGCTGCAGGCCTACCTGCAGCAAACACTGCGCCGGGCTCCTGGGAGAGAATGACCAGCGTGGAGTTTCCTCCACAGGGAAAGGAGAAGTGGGAGTTAGAGAGCGAGCAGGTGAGACAGAGAGAGAAAAAAACTTCAGGTGTAATGCAGGTTCAGGCCCCGGGGCAGGAATGAGCTGGGTGCCTTCATTATGGAATAAGCCACCCTGAACAGACACACACAGTCCAGCAGGGCCCTGGAGGTGGCTGCCACGGGGACACGTGCAGGGGCAGTGCTGAGCTCAGGGCAGACCTGACCGTTCTGGGGCCGGAACGCAACTGAGCTCGGGTGAACCGAATGCATTTGGGGTCCTCGGCAGTGGGGAGGGATGTCCACTGGGGCCCTGGGACTGGGGTGCACTGTCTCAGAACCACCTACCTCCCTCGCTCTCGTTCCACGCTTGGCACTAACTTCTGCAGACTACCCAGGGTCCTGTCACATGGAAGAGTGCTGGATAGCAGAAACACACATCTCACTGCTAGGAAAGGAGACCCTGAAACAACTAAGCGGGCAGGGTGGCACAGCCACCACCAGTGCTTGCAAGCAGGCTTACCATCAACCAGGTGGGATGTGCAAGAGAAACAAAGTCCTACTCGCGTTTCCCCAGGGCTAGAGACCAGGTGCAGGTGATGTCGCCTCATGAGGCCCCATCATGGGCTGATGGTTAGGGGCCCCCAAAATTCATATGTGGAAGTCCTAAGCCCGTGTGGCTGTATTTGGAGATGGGGCCTCGAAGGAAGAAATTAAGGTGAAAGGGTGGAGCCCTGCTCTGAAAGGAGTGCAGTCCTTATGAGACCCCGAGTCTGCTTTCCACACAAGCACTGAGAAAGGCCAAATGAGCAAGACAGTAGCCGCCTCAAGCCCAGAAAGGAGGCTCAGGACGAACCGCCCTTGCTGACACCGTGACCTGGGCCTTCCAGCCTCCAGAACAGTGAGAAAGAACCCGCTGCTGTTTGAGCCCCCCAGTCTGTGGCACGTGGTCATAGCAGCCTGAGCTGACAGCAAACTGGCTTTAACTGTTACAGGACGGGGCTCCCCACTCCACCCAAGCCCAGAACTATAAACATTTGGAAGGGACGCTTCAGTGCAGGAGGGGGCTTCTTCCAGGGCTGTGCTTTTCTCCTCCCTGGAAATAGGAGATTTGAAAGCTGGTTTCCACTCTCTAAGTCTGACTTAAGGGCTCCCTCTGACAGCACGTCCTCTGCTCTGGCCTAAATGCCACACGGAACAGGGACGAAAACCAGGCTTCGCACTTGGGAGGAAGGCCAGTCACAGTCCTCACCGTGGGGTCAGAACCTGCGCTGCCGCCGCTGCCAGCCTCACATGGCTGCGGGCACTGGAAATGTCTTACTGTGACCGACGGACTGAAGTTTTCATTGTATTTCGTTTTCACTAAAATTGAAACACCAATGCTCCATTTCTATTCGGTCATTGGTACAGCTTTAAGCATGTCTGGAAAACTCAGTTTCTCAATCTGCTTTTCAGTTGCAAATTTTACGAAATCTAAACACAGAGCAAGTATTTCCAACAAAAATTCAGCATCCAGATTGAGATGTTTCATGAATATAAAGTACACACTGGATTTTGAAAGCTTAATATAAAAAAATAATATAAAATATCTGGTTAATAATTGTATATTAATTACATGTTGAACTGATAGTATTTTGTACATACTGGGTTAAGTAAAATATATCTCATCTCATCTTTCTTTTTGGTCTTTAAAATGTGGCTACTAGGACATTTTAAATCACAAGTGTGGCTCGCGTCACATTTGTACTGGGCCGCAGCGCAGGCCTGAGGAGAAGCAGGGTTTGAAGAAAGCAGGCAGACCTGAGCCCCGGCCTCGGACCAGGGAGGGAAGAGGCTGCCCACATGCTGCAGGAAGGAAGGATGGAATCAGCCCTCCTCCTCACAGAGGGAAGGAGGTGGCCGCTTGGTCCTCAGACAGCAGTGGAAGCGTCACTGCCTTTGGGCGTCTGTCAGTCACTGTCTCCCTCTGACCCACGGCTCACACCCAAAGGGTTTGTTCTGCTTTTGGTCTTTTCTGCCGGCACACACTTTCAGAAAACCCCGGCAACAACGTAATCTTTTCTGAACAGCAGCAGTCTGTTAAGAATTCATTCGAGAGAAATGCAAGAGCAGGAGGCCACCGGAGGAAGCTGTCTCCGTGTTTCTGCAGTCCCTATGACAATGTTCTGGGCTAAGAGGCTACAGGGCAATGAGAATGGACCTCATGCTGTAGAGGCCTGGCGCGGGCCGAGCCCAGGCCAGGAGGTATCGATGGGAGCCGGCCAACGTACCATCATGCCAATGCCGACGGAAGCCTGGGCCCCGGCCCTGAGCCCGTCCGAGAGGTTTTCAGTCACGGAGCGCCCCAGGAGGGCTGTGTCCGAGGAGAGGCGGTTAATCAGCTCTCCTGTGCGGGTCTTGTCAAAGAAAGCAACCTCTTGCCTCAGGATGGAGGAGAATAACGAGGCTCTCAGCCCGTTCACAATGCGCTGACCTGCAAAAGCAGATGGGAACGGCTCAGTCTCCCACACGGCAGCTCAGCCCAGGGCCACCACCTCTCCCGAGTGGTGCAGCCCCCACGCACAGCCGGTGCCCCTATTGATCCAGTGGGGTTGGCACACATTCGTAAGAGCATCAATGCTCTCTTAGCAACTACAGACTGGACGCTGGGGAAAAGCGACAGCAATGAAATGAGTAACGTGGCTGCGAGACGTACTATTGACAAAGACATTTTACTGTGTTACCTGCCCCAAAGCTAATTCTGGTCCTCCTTGGCAACCCTTTCCTGTATTGAACTTTCAAATGACAAGACCTGGTTAATTATCTACTGCGTATTTATTTTATTAGCGAAATGGCAAGCAACCGACTGGGAGTCGGGTGTCCCGGGCTCTGGCATGATTGCGGCAGTCACGGCCTGGACATGGAAGTGCTGTGCAGTGATCAGCCAGCGCTGACTGCAGGGGACAAATGGGGGGTCACTCCCTGAAGAGGGCCCAGAACACCAGCCTGACTGACAGCCTGTCCTCCAATCCCCCACAGACAGGCAGACGACAGGCAGGGTGGCCTCCCTCCACCCCAGCTCCTGTGAATGGAAAGCTGAGAAGAGAGCGCCGCTGAGCGCTGGCCCAATTACACTCACAGCTTGGCATCTGGCCAGATGTGGGGACCAGTCCCCCCGGCTGTGCTACAGGAAGAGGGAACACCTGGACCTGCAGCACAGGCGGCCATTGCTTCCCCCGCTTGCCCTCGGGGACGACCGCACCCCGAGATGAGGTCAGGGCTTTTACCTGAAGTCTGCATGAGGTAGACGCGGACAGCATTGGCAGCTGCACCACACAGGAACACGCTGCCGAGAGCCAGGCAGAGGCGCGTCAGGCTGCTGCTGTAATCCCCAGTGGGGTTCGTGTAAATTATGTCGATTATCCTCCCCAGGAAGAAGGGAGCAGACATGGTGATGACACTGGACACAGCCAGGAACCCAACTGCAGCTGCAAGACACAAGCAGCTCTCAGGGTCACTGGCACGTCAGCGAGGGGGCGCTGAGACTTTCCTCCTACCCTTTAGCCCCAGACCCCAGACTAGGGGGAAGAATCAAAGGGGTTCCAGGGCCAGACAAGCAGGGGGACTACCGGAGGGGCTGGTCACAGCCAGAACTTGGATGAACAACTGTCTGCGTCACCTGGCCTGACCATCTCCCCTGGCGAGGAGCACCAGGGCACTAATCCATCTGGCCCCCTTCCTGCCTCTTGATATGGAAGCTCATCTCAGGATATTGTTCTAGTTTCACGTGATACCTTGTTTTCCTTGGTACCTCACTGTACCTCAGCTTAAAGATCAAAGTATGCAGGTAAACTTCTTGATTGCGTCTAGTACTTCAGAATACTTTAAATAAACTTTGAAAAGTAGTAACGGGCATCCCTTACACACGTGATGTGTTCTTAACATTATTGCTTTGGGGAAAAAAGCACCAGAACAGCAGCATGATCTGAAAATAAGAACACGATTGCTCCTACACCTAAAAAACAGAAAGAGGGGAAAGAGTCTTATCATAAAAGAAAAATTGAGAAAATTCAATTGGGAACAACACGTATGACAGATAACTACACTCATAATAAGAGGAATGCAGTTAAACTACCAAGAAACGCCATTTTTCCATCTACTAGATTGGCAAAAATCAGAGTTTGGTAACATTCCGTGTTAGTGAAACTGGGAAAAGAGGCACTTACACAGTTAGAGGGAGTACAACAGAGAGCCATTCGATCACATCGGTCAAAATGTGAATGCCCTTTCCCTTTGACCCAGCAATTCCACACCCATGAATTAACTTACAGATACACTCCCGCATGTGTATGCAAAGATGTACATCCAAGGATTCATTACAGTATTGCTTATACCAGCAAAAGACTCAAAATATCCCAAACAGCCACCCGTGGGGCACAAGTTAAATCAGGAAGCAGCACTGATTTTAGAAATATGATGCAGTCATTAAAAACAATGAGGCAACTCTACAGGTACTGACGTGAAGCAACCTACCAAGACGTAGTTAGTGAAAAAGGCAAGGACACAAAAGTGGCACCTGGGGGCTTTTGCCTGGCTTTTTGAGTCTGTGTACACACAGAACATCTCTGGGAAGAAACAAGAAACAGCAGCACAGGTTCCCCTTGAAGAGCGGGACTGCCCCTAGCCCTGCCACTAGCCCCCCAGTCCCACTCTTCAAGGGGAACTGGGTACCTTCTGAGTTTGGTCCTGGGAGGAACTCAGCCAGCAGCACCACTGAGTCAGTGGTGGGTAAGGCTCCTGGGGGCACCAGTGGGGTGGAGCCTGGGGGGTGGGGAGTTCCACCTCCCGCCAACAGCAGCTGCCTCTCCACTAGCTTTGCCTAATGCTCCCGCTTTAGCTAAAGGTGTTACTTTGATGTAACCTTAATAAAGCGTGCAGAGCAGAGGCAGTGCCGCCTGGCTACTCCTCTGGCAAACAGAGCTCTAGGTGAAATGTGAGCCTGTCACGGCGGGAACACTGACACAACCTCCATCGCCTCTGATCGCCTACTTGTGATGTCTGTGTCCTCTTCTCAAGAAACCTGCTCTGACGACCTCACAGAAAACAGACACCCAGCACTGCCTGCCCCACTCCCTCCTCATTCCTCTCCCATGTACCCCCCGTGGACATTCCAAATGGTTCACTTGTTTATTGTCTATCTCTCCATGAGGACAGAAAAGATTGGCGTCTGTTTTGTTCACTGCTGTATCCCTGCAGCCCACAGGGACAGGCACATAGTAAAGCTCAGTAAATATCTGTTGAATGAATGACTTGAACTTGGCAAAGGAGGCACAAAAGCAGATCAGACCACAGTCCCCACGGAAACGACCCCTCTGCACAGAGCCTGGTTTAAAACCCCATCATCACAATTTAACTGGATGATGTGAACCTGGCCAAAGCCATTTTATTTTGACGGAAGACCCAGGGTCTTGTTTTCAAATGCCAAGAGGGACTGAAAAGACCAAAGGGCAGGGAGCCGGCCACCTGGTCCTGCAGGACACCGCCGAGACGCCCTGGCATGCTCCAGAAACAGGTGTCCCAGGGGACCGGGCCCAGGCTGAAAGCCTTCGGCCTCACCTGTTGGTAACTAGTGTCTCTACTCTGTTCTTCTGCCTCGGCAAATACTTCCAGACATGTAACATACAGGAAGTGCTGTAAAGGTCCACCTCTCCCCCTCCCTCCAGTTCTAAATCAAAGTTACGATTCCAAAAATAAGAATCCGTATTTCATGAATGAAATGCCCCATGACTTTGATTCTGAACACTAGTTCTCACACAGTAATGAGGGTTATAGAGGAAGGAATTGACCTAAATCCAAAATCATTCCAGGATATCCCCTTACCTCTTTCATGGAATTAAAAATAAATTACCAGCTTTTTTTATTGCCATTTTCGTCTTTGTCCTACAAGATAAATGGAGACAAAAGTGAAACAAAAGGTTTGTTCCACTTCCGGTTACGTGGATTCTTGTTAAGCAGGGTTTGTTGCACACGATGACTCTTTGGTATTAATAATTTAGACTTGCACAGAACTATTTCAGCTTTCTCCCTAAACTCCACACACCAAGCACACTGCAGTCCTGAAATCCTTCCCTACCTTTTCTCCATGGTTACGCCTTGCTCCTGTCTTTGCCTGAGGGGACCTCAGACACTTGTTATCTGTCTCTTGACAGGTAGCTTAGAGCAGCTGTTACCCTCATTCTACTGATTCAGGGCATTCGGCATTCGGTGAAAGAAATCCTTCAAAAGGGGAAAGAGAACCTAAGATGTACATTGCTGGTAGGAGGGCTCTTGGAGGCAGGGGCCTGGTGGGAGGACAAAGGCTTGGGTGGGAGGAAGCTGTGAAGCACGAGTACCAGCTGCCGGACACACTGATCTTCCAGTAATTCACTTGACTCTTAGGCAGGGACCGGTCCCCACTGTCATTCAAGGAGCAAAGATGCAGCACTAAGGAGCCCCAGCTCTATCTGAAGCTTCTGACGTGCGTGATCCCGTTCACTCCTCACAACCACCACCTGCTGTCCTTGTTTTTTCAGAAAGGAAACTCAAGCGCAGAGAAGTGCAGAAGCTTGTCCAAGTCATGCAGCTCACATGACACGGAACCACATTCTGAGATCAAGCCCGTCTTCCTCATCCTCCCACATTCCAAGCAAGGAGGAAACCCCAGCGGCCTAGCTAGGGGTTGGGGCGGGGCCTCACGGGGAGGCCAGAGTGGCAGCAGGTTGCAGGGTCTGAAGGACAACAGGGGCTCGGCAGCCAGGCGGCCTTGCCAGGGCTTCAGCTGGTGGCGTGAGGTGGTCAGATGTGCATCTTACACGATCCATTCTTGCTGCGTGCAGAGTGAAAGGGAGCACTGGCTTCTAGCAGGACAGCAGACAGAGGGAGTGTTGAATCGCTGTCCCCATGCTCCAGGAAAGAGGGGACCTAGGCAGGACCCGAGGACTGGTTGGACTTGGGAAGCATATGGAGGGCTGTTTCTGAAGTTGGGACTGACAGGGTCAATACTAACGCTGCCTTCTAGCTGTCTGCCCTTGAGTCACTCAGCCTCTCAGTGCCTCAGCTTCTTCATCTGTAAAATGGCAAGAAAAACAATACTTCCCTCATGGAAACGTTGTGAGCAGTAAATACGCATGTAAAGCATGTGGCACAGCGCCCACATGCCCAATAGTAAACAGTAAGTGTTCACTACTATGTTTACCACAGTTGTCACTGCCCCGAGGCAGGAATGACCGTGTGTCTGGCTCTGGCCAAGGGGTCACACAGAAGTCTTACCCTGACAGAGGGGACAGAGGGGGAAGGCAGCTTCAGGCAACTTGGGTCTTTAAACATGCTGAATTTTCAGGCGCCTAGAGGACAGTTTTGCAAATGCAGGTGGATAGTATGGGGAACAAGGCAGTGGAGAAGACGTGCAGGGGAGAGGCTGAAGTGAAGTTGGACAGGGAGGGAGCTGCAGACCTGAGGGCTGACGGGCTCGCGGGAGGCAGAGTTCAGCAAAGGCCTTGGGTTTGTGGACTGACCTATGGAGCAAAGGGCTGAGCCCTGGCACGCCTGGGGCAAGGCCCGGCTGGCAGCCTATGGTAGGCGTTAGGCACCTGTGCCATGTCAGCAGGGGCCCTGCCTTGGACTCTGGAACTCACTGTCCAGTAGACATATGACAGGAGCCACCTACGTGATTTAAAATTTTCTGGTTGTAACGTGAAAAAGTAAAAGAAACAGGTAACCTTAATTTTAGTAACACATTTTATTTGATACAATATATCCAAATAATTCGCCATGTAATCAACATAAAAAAGTTACGATATTTTACTTTTTTTCATAATAAGTCCCTTCAAACTCTGATGTGTATTTTATATACAACAATGCTGACTAGCACATTTCACAGCACAGCTACAGAATTTCATGTTTTCTTTGAAACATGGTATTTCCGTAGCAAACGAACATCCCTGCTTTCTGGAGCAGTGTCTGTTCCAAAGGTTCAGTCTCACTGACCCATCAGTACCGTCGTCAGAACGTCTGTCCTGATGTGGGCTTCAGGAAAAGTCATTCGAAGCACTACTCGCTCTCTCCTTGCTTACTGCATCCACTGGTTTTATCACTCGATTCATTCTGGTCACAAAATATCACTACAAATTCAGCCAAGCTCCTGGCGGGCACCAGGTTCTAAGAACAGTGCTAATCTCAACCCACACAAGCCCCTATCAGTCCTGTCAGTGGGAAGCGCCCTCCCAACTCACCCACAGAGGACCCGGCTGAACATACTGGGGTGGAGGGATGGACATGCCCCTTTGAGTTTGACGAGAACCTGCCTGGGAAGTGTGGGGAAGGCAAGCTGCTTCCGCGAGAGGCTGGCCCACGCAGAACTAACTTGCGGGCTGGCAGCATCCTTTCAATGTCAGAGGACCCTCAGTGCCCACAGCTCACTCATGAGACCCAACTCTGTCCGCTCCTTTCCCCTCCTGGCTCACGGGAAGCTCAGAGCCCTCAGCAGCCTCTTCTATCTGCCTGGCGCAGCAAGGGGGCTTTTGGCAATTCCTTCTTATCCATCCGCCCACATGGGGCTCCTCAGAGAGCCCCTGCATCTGTTAAGACTCCTTTGGTCAAGGTGATAAGATGAAGAATTATCAGAGAAAAAAGACTGGAGAGCAACTTTGTAGGCCGGCCACAGCTGTAGCAAGACAGATACAGATTCCTACACAGAGTGAGATGCGGGCAGGAGAGGCCAAGGGCAGGTTAGAGGACCTTGGTTCCTTTAGAACGAAAATGGAAATGATACTGAAACTTCTCAGCACACTTCTATAAACATTTCAGAAGGCAGAACCTATTTTTAAGCTCCTGATACAAACTACTTAAGATCAAAGTTTTCTGATCACACGGTTCAGGTGTATATTTGCAAATTGCTACACACAGTTGAAAAGTATTGCTATTCAAATGCATAAATGAATCTTTGAAAAGGATTTTTGTATTTGCTTTTCTAAAAATTAACAAATTAACATTGGAATTCTTACTCTTCAACTCAGCTTTTTTGGTCTCTTGATTAAAAAATAAACACACACACACACACAACTGTTCTTTGTCTCTAGCACTTCGGTGATGGGCCAGCATCTGAGGCTGTTCTGACGATAAGCTACAAATTAATGATGACCCCTCACTTCCTGTGAATCCCACAAATGCCAACATCCAGATTGGCTTCAGTATGTCATATATAAGGACCTCTCAGGAAACCCTATGCTAAGACGGGGTTTTCATCAGATTTACTCATAAGATACAATATGTATTTAGTATCTGTTTAAAAAGTTAAAAGAAAATTACTGTACCAACCTGACTTATTTCCTCAAATTCTATGTTCACAATTATTTCATGAGGCATGTCAAAATAGCTCCCCTTCTTAAAATAAAAGGAGATACATACAGCTCTTGCCTTGTTTCAGGCTGTCTTCTCAACACAGTGGCATGGCAGGACATGTGAGAACAGGGAAAGCCTGACATCTACAAAACCTTCTTACACTGAATATTTCAGAAACAAAACAAAACTGGATTTCCGCACACCTGCAGGATGGCTGACACACCTGCGGTGCTCGGGCAGGGTCTCTACTCGGCCTCAGCCTGGGCCTCCCCACCATCCTCCGTCCCTTCCCCTAAGTCACTCTGAGCCCCTACCCTGTGCAGTACACATGAAGAACTAGGGATGAATCAGACAGACTTCTCAGCAGCTCACAGTCCACGAGGGCGCTTAGTTTCAAACTTCTTTTAAAAGTGGAAAGATCTTTATTTCCATCAAAGTCTACAGACAGTTAACTAAGCGATGAAATAATTACTTGTACACCCCAGCGATATCACGAATCCTCCTCAGCTTTAACAGTCAGTGAGAGGGAGAATGTCCCCTCTACGGCTTTCCCCACAGCACCAGCCTGCCCTAAACCACACATGACTCTAGGAACCTTTTAAAGGCAATGGATTTGCAGAGAAGCACATGGGATTGTCACCGGTTTCAAGTGTTGCCCCTACAGCCTCCCAGGCCCTCTTTCCAAGCCTTCACCACAGTGGCAGTTTCATCTCTAGTCCCAGGATTATTGCATAATGTTTCACCCCCACTAAGCTGGAAGCCCCAGCAGGAGCAGAAACCAGTTCTCTCTGCTCACCAATGTAGCCCTAGGCCTTGGCACACAATGAGGGCGCAATACACATAGATTGATTAATTTGGGGAAATCTGGAAAGCTCGCGTTTAATGATTTCTCTAATTATGGCTAAAAATGAGGAGCTACAGAAAATCCTATTTATCTGGATTTCATTAATTTTAATTTCTTTTAAAAATTATTCAATTATGATTTACTTGGGTCGTGAGCTAGTTTCTCCAAACTTCTGGAGTAGACAGGTCACTGATCTGGCCTGGGCTGACTATTCTCAAGAGGGAGGTAACTTCTTTTTTGCCACTCGGCGGCAAAAGCAAAAAGACAAATAAGAAAGGTTACACTGCTTGGCTTCACCCAGTAAAGATGCTGCTGTCTGCTTAAAACACTTGCCTAAAGCAAATGATGTTTTAAAAATCAGTATAAGTGCATAATACAAAATAGGCATGTTTTTGGTTCGAGTTAATCGTTTAAAATCGGAGATGGAAAAGCCACAGCTCATTCTGAATGCTGGCAGAGCCAAAGAGGAACAGATCCAAATTTCTAACGAGACACCACAGTCGAATGTCAGGCTAAGAGAACAAGCAAAACAAATCTCCAAACTGGTCGGCAGCTAACCCGACGGGCTCCACAGCCGTCCTGGGACGGGAGCGCGCCCAGGGAGGAGGCCGCCCGTCCGTCCTCACGGCGCTGCCAGCCGCCCAGGGTCAGCGTGCCGCCCGCAGAGTCCCTTCTCGGAGGCCCCGGGACCACGCGCTATGGAAGGCGTGCGGCGCGGCTGGCCGAGGGGAAGGAAGGGGACGCGGAGGGCCCTACCTGCCAGCCTCCGGCGCTCGGGGTACGCCAGCCCCAGGAGCTTCCGGGCCTCCGAGCGCCCGGCCGCCGTGGGGCGCAGCTGAGAGTCGTCTTTCGGAGCTGCCGCGGCCGCAGGCAACGCAGGCCCGCGTCGCGAGGCCTCGCCCCCCGCCCGGGCGGTGACGGCGGGGCCGCCGGGGAGACCAGCGCGCGGGAGCCGGCGGGAGCCGAGCCGGAGGTCCTCGCAGCTGCAGGAGCCGGGGCGCCGCGCCCACAGCCCCAGGAGCCGCGCGAGGCCCGCTCCGCCGCCGGGGCCGCCGGGACCCCCGCCCAGGCAGCCGCTCGTCCAGCAGCGCGGGCTTCGTGCGGCTCCTGCACCCGCGAAAAGCCCTAGCCCCGGGGCCCAAGGCCGCGGCGGCCCCAGGCCGGTCGGCTGCACCCGGGCCCAGGAGGCGCGGGCGACCGGGGTCCACGCGCAGGCGACCGGGCCCCGCCTCACAAGGAGCCGCAGCGGCCAGGCAGCGGGGCCGCGCATGGCGCCGCGTCCGAGCTCTGTGCCTCAGCCCGGCCGGCCCGGCGCGCACGGAACCCCGGGACCCTCCCGGCCCGGCCGAGCGGAGGGCGTGGACGCGGCGCCGCCCGCCGCCCGCCGCCCCGCCCGCTGTCACCCGCCGTCACCCGCGGCATGTGGCCGGCGCCCCTCCGCCCGCACCACGCCCTCTGGGGAGCCCACACCCACCGCGCGCTCTCGGGGCAGCGCCCCCCACTGGGCAGCCGAGCGCCCGGCGCGCCGACCCGGACGAGGCCGAGGGAGAGACGGGCAGCGCTGCGCCTGCGCACTGGCGCGCGGGGAGCTTTTTTCGCGCTTTGCAGTCTCCTCGGGTTCGGAGCTGGGAGCGGCGCGAGCCCTTTCTCACGCAGGCGGACTCAGCGGAGCGCGCAGACGCGATGACTCGATGCCCGGCGCAAGGATGTGGCTACCTGACCGCAAGCTGGGCAGTGCGTGGGGCTTGTCCACCGCCCCGGCGACCCCGCCGGGGCTGGGTCCTGTCACCCCAGCTCCCGGAGCCGAGCACAGGGCTGAGGCGCAGGACCACTGCCGGAGAGAGCATCGCTGCGGGTCAGCGCGGTTCTGAAAGGAGGAGAAGCTTGAGGAATGGAGGGATTTAGGCAACTCCGAGAAGAGGAAGAGAACACTTTAGAACGTGAGCCCGAGGCGAAAGCACACGTGGTCGAGGCACTGGCTGCTCAGAGTGGAAACCACTCAGAGTGCAACGTATGTTAATACACGTGCCAGGCAAGCTAGAGGTGAAGGTTTGAAACGCACCAGGACACCAGGAGGCATCACGGTGGGGCATCCGTACCCTGAGTGGTGGTGAGGGGATCAGCCTGGTTCTTACTTAGGAGTCGTGGTTGAGCAAGGTGGATAGCTTTTTGTTGACTCCTAAATATTTTTCAGGGCTGGGCTAGGGTAAGGCTACTGGTAAGCACATGCTTCAGTTGCAGAATTTATGGGTTCAGAGAAAAAAACAACCCACCTCAATAATCACGAATTTTAAAAAAGATTTTGATTTAAAAACATAACCAACATACCTTATATCAGTTTCAGGTATACACCATAGTTCAACATTTATACACCTAAATGCGTGCTCAGTGTAAGTCCAGCAACCGTCTGACACCATATGACGCTATCACAATATTATTGACTATGTCCCCCATGCTGTACATTGCAGCTCCATGACTTGTTTCATATCTGAAAATTTGAACCTCTTATTCCCCTTCACCTTTCCCCCTTTTAAAATTTTTCAACAGCTAACATTCAATATTATTTTATATTAATTTCAGATGTACAGTATAGTAGTTAGACATTTGTATGATTTAAGAATTGATTCCCCCTGGGTGGCCGGATAGCTCAGTTGGGTAGGGCATGGTGCTAATAACACCAAGCTTACCCCTTTGATCCCTGCATGGGCCACTGTGAGGTGCGCCTCCTTAAAACAAAAAAACAAACATAAAAAAGGAATTGATTCCCCCTGACTAGTACCCATCTGACCTCATACACAGTTATTACAATATTATTGACATTTCTTATGCTATACCCTACATCCCCATGACTATTTTGTAACTACCAATTTGTACTTCTTAATCCCTTCCCGTTTTTCACCCACCTCCTCAACCCCCCTCCCATCTGGCAACCATCAAAATGTTCTCTGTATCTATAAGTGTGTTTCTGTTTTGTTTATTTTGTTTGTTAGAGTCCACATATCAGTGAAATCACATTGCATCTGTCTTTCTCTGTCTGACACTCCACTCAGCACAACACCGTCCAGGTCTATCCATGCCACCACAGATGGCAAAAATGCATTCCCTTCCATGGCTGTGCAATATTCCTTTGTATACTCGTATATGCACCACCTGCTCTGTATCCATTCATCCATTGACAAACATCCAGGCTGCCTCCACGTCTTGGCCATTGTAAACAATGCTGCAATGAACATATAGATGCACATGTCCCCTTGAAGTAGCATTTTGGGTTTCCTCAGATAAATACCCTGAAGGTCTTTTGTCTCTTGTTATAGCCTTTGTTTTAAAGCCCATTTTGTCTGGTATAAGTACTGCTACCCCAGTTTTTTTGTTTGTTTGTTTCGTTTTTTGTTTTCCCATTTTGACTTTCATGAAATAACTTTTTCCATCCCTTTCCTTTCAGTCTGTGTGTGTCTTTCAATCTGAAGTGAGTCTCTTGTAGGTAGCATACGTGAGGGTTTTGCTTTCTTATCCATTCAGCCACCCTGTGTTTTTGATTGGAGCATTTAACCCATTTACATTGAAAGTAATTGTTAATCCACACACACAAAAAGAAAGTAATTGTTGTTAGATATGTATTATCTAACAACAATTTTATTATCCCCCCCCCCCT
Source organism: Rhinolophus sinicus (assembly GCF_057876585.1). Lineage (NCBI taxonomy): Eukaryota > Metazoa > Chordata > Mammalia > Chiroptera > Rhinolophidae > Rhinolophus > Rhinolophus sinicus. Next base: position 42,864,425 of record NC_142506.1, read on the forward strand.
TTTCTTGTCTTAAAGAAGTCCCTCTAACATTTCTTGTAATACTGGTTTTGTGGTAGTGAAGGTAATGAACTCCTTTAGGTTTTTCTTGTTTGGGAAACTCTTTATCTGTCCTTCAATTCTAAATGATAGCTTTGCTGGGTAGAGTAATCCTTTTTTTCTTTTTCTTTTCTTTTTTTTTTTAAAGATTTTATTGAGGAAGGGGAACAGGACTTTGTTGGGGAACAGTGTGTACTTCCAGGGCTTTTCTACGTCAAGTTGTTGTCCTTTCAGTCTTAATTGTGGAGGGCACAGCTCAGCTCCAGGTCCAGTTGCCGTTGTTAGTTGCAGGGGGCGGAGCCCACCGTCCCTTGCAGGAGTCCAGGAATCGAACTGGCAACCTTGTGATTGAGAGCCCGCGCTCCAACCAACTGAGCCATCTGGGAGCTGAGCAGCAGCTCATTGACTTCATTATAGTTGCAGAGGGCACAGCTCGCTGGCCCATGTGGGAATTGAACCAGCAGCCCCATTGCCCAGAGCTCACGCTCTAACCAACTGAGCTACCCGTCAGCCCCTGGGTAGAGTAATCTTGGTTGTAGATCCTTTCTTTTCATCACTTTGAATATTTCCTGCTAATCCCTTCTGGCCTGCAAAGTTTCTGTTGAAAAATCAGCTGACAATCTTATGGGAGCTCCCTTATAAGTTAGTAGTTGCCTTTCTTTTGATGCTTTTAGGATTCTCTCTTTGTCTTTAACCATTGCCATTTTAATTATAATGTGTCTTGGTGTGGTCCTGTTTGGGTTCATCTTGTTTAGGACTCTCTGTGCTTCCCATACTTGTATGTTTATTTTCTTTGCCAGGTTAGGAAAGTTTTCAGTCATTATTTCTTCAAATAGGTTCTCAATCCCTTGATCTGTCTTCTCCTTCTGGTACCCCTATGATGCAAAAGTTGTTACACTTGATGTCCCAGAGGACTCTTAAATTATCCTCATTTTTTAAAATTCTTTTTTCCTTTTGCTGTTTCAATTGGGTGTTTTCTGCTACCTTGACTTTCAATTCACTGATTCGATCCTCTGCTTCATCTAGTCTGCTGGTGATTCCTCCTATTGCATTCTTCATGTCAATTATTTTATTATTCACTTCTGACTTGTTCTTTTTTATGGTTTCTATGTCTTTTGTTATGCTTACTATCTCTCTGTTGAAGTTCTCAGTAAGTTTCTTGAGCAGACTTATAACCAGTGTTTTGAACTCTGTCTCTGGTAGGTTGCTTACCTCCATTTCGTTTAGTTTTTTTTCTGGAGTTTTCTCCTGTTATTTCACTTGGGACATACTTCTTTGTTTCCTCATTTTGCTGCCTCCCCTGTGTTCATTTCTATGTATTACGGAGATCTGCTATGTCTCCCAGTCTTGTCGGGTGGCCTTGGGGCCCAGTGGCACAGTCTCCCTGGTCACCTGAGCCGGGTGCTCCAGGAGTGTCCCTTGTGTGCCCTCCTGTTATATTTGAACCTTGAGTGCTATTTGCATGTCAGTAGGCGGGATTGACTCTCAGGCTGACTGGCTGTGGGGTTTGGCCATGTCCACAGCTTATAGGCTGCTGTGCAGGGGATTTACCACATGGAGTGGGATTTGCCTCATTGGGCTCTGGTGCTTATTGAGACCACCCTTTGTGTGCCACTTGTGGGGCTGATTGGGTGGTGCTCTGCTGTGGTCTGAAGCCAATCTTTAAGTATGTTCTGGGGCCTCTTAGGAGGGGCTCCGGTGCAGGCCCAGGTCAGCCACTGAGTGTGACCGGTAGGGGATTATGTTTTAGGAGCTACAAAGCAATCCATGGTTGTTTGCTGCCTGTGCTGGACCTGGAAGCACGTGGGAGAGGCCACACTGTGAACCAAGGATGGCTGCCACCAGTACCAGGTCTGGAGTAGCTTTGCAAAATGGCAGGACACACTGAGGTCTTCTGCCATTTGCCTCCTCCCCTAAGGTTCAGCCACTGATAAAACCTCATTCAGTAAGGAGTTGGATGTGTCAGGGTCTCAGTGAGTCACCAGGGTGGAGCAGCAGAGCTCACTAGACCAATCAGATTCAGATTTGACCTGTGGTGGTGGGCTCAACCCAGGAAAGATAGCGCCCACCAGCTGGCTGCATGGGAGGAGGCCCTACATATGGAAAACTGAGAGTATCTTCTAGCCTACACCCTGCAACCACACACCTCAGTCTGCAATGCCCCCGAGTCACTGTCCCTCTGCCAGACCCCTGGGTGAGTGTCTGAGAGTGAGTTTCTTTGGGACATCTAAGGATGTTTGGATTTCCTGAAGACTTCTGTCCCACCCGCTTGGAATCCCCACTGTTTTTCACAGCCAGATGTTGTGGGGGCTCTTCTTCTTGGCACCAGTACTTTGGGCTGGGGAGGCTGGTGTGTGGCTGGGGTCCTTTGCTCCTCCGTGGGGAGCCTCTATGGCTGAGATACCCCTCCCAATTTTTATCTGCCACAAGTAGGTTTGGGGCGAGCCCATTTCTTGTTTCTACCCCTCCTACCAGTCTTGACGTGGCTTCTTTATATCCTTGGTTATAAAATTTTTGTTCAGCTAAGTTTCAGATGGTTCTCCACGTTGATGGTCCTATAACTTAGTTGTAATTTTGATGTGTTCATGGAAGGAAGCAGGCACACTTTATCTACTCTGCCACCTTGGATCCCTCTCTAGATAAGTATTTTAATACAATATTTTTAAAAATCAAAATTAATACATAAAAATCCATGATGAGCAATATATCAAAATTTCAAATGTAGGACCCACCCCTCTTTAGCAGGTTCTGCCTTTCTCCCACCCTAATCCCAGTCCTGAAGACTTTATTTATAAAGGTAGGCAGTTAGCTGGCCTAGTTTGCCAATTTGGTTTTTATTTAAGATATTATTTGCTTGATTGCTGAGACTCTTAAATTTTACCCCCAGGAGAATATCACTTACCTCACTCTATTTGGGGCCCTGTAGTAATGAGTATAGAATTTTTGAGGGGAATTACCGATAATAGAAATATAGTATGGAATTAAATCATGGTGTAAATGTCCTGGTGAACTCAGCAGGAAGCATGCCATCCCCTAAAGTCCAGCCTCTTAAGACCCTGGGAGGCGTGGAGTCCCCCCAAGTTAACCACAACTTCGGTTAGCCTTTCATTAGTGTTTGAATTCTAGAATGCAGGGTGTAGATTAAAATCGACTTCAATGACTTATGAGTAGGCATGTTTGTTTTGAGAAAGATTTTGTTAGGTGAGTTCTGAAAAGAAGGGGTACCTTTCTTTCAGAACTTTTGTTAGGTGGGGTACCTCATACCTCACATCATGTATCCTGTCACTTCCCAGATGAGCCCAGCTGAAGCAATGTTGAAGAAAATTTTTCCGGTTGGAGAGTAAGAGATGATTTTAACTCAAATGTAATCTTACTTTCTCTATGCCACTTTCCAGAAAACTATTGCTGCTGCAACGGCTTGGGAAGGCAGGACTGACCTTTTCTTTCTCCCTTCCCCAGAAAGATGTCCACCAGCCTTTTTCAGCCAGTGCTGTCTGGGGCACGGAGTCAATGGAAAAATAACTCAAGTGTAGCTAATTAAAAAACAAAACCCTGCATTTGCATTTCTAAAAATCAGCCAGATAATCATCTGAAGAGAATTATCCTCAACAGAATTGTCATGTTAAAAAAAATCCCACCCAGCTATCATATGATATACAAGGCAAGAATTATTTAGTAGCCTAGAATATAAAGAAAATGTCCATGGCTCTTGAAAAACATACCGTGGAGGAATGGATTAAGTAATAAACATCGGCAGAAGGGTTAGCTGCACCTATATGACCATCACACCAAGTGATGACCTACATTAAATGTTCATATATTCAATATACATTCAAATTAGAAGAAGTAATAGTATTGCAAAACAATTATATATATATATATATATATATATATATATATATATTCCCATTTGAAAATAATGATAACTTCTCACTGTCTTTTTATAAATTAGGATAAAATTTCTTGGCCACTAAAAAGGGCCAGAAATGCTCCAAGATGTGTTTGGGAAAGAAAAAAGCAAAGCACTTAGATGCGAGTGGATTAACACGTTGCGTACGGCGGGGTTTAAATCCCTCATACCCCTCTGTTCCGGCAGGTTTTTAAAAGAAACTACTTTAAAATGCACTCTTCTCTTTAAAGCGTAAATGCTTCTATGTCATTTATTATTTTTCTATGGAATTTTTTAGGATTTACTCACCTATGATGTTAGTAATCCCTCCTGGTGTGATACTGCAGAAAGCAGCTTCCTTTGTGCAGTGGGACATGGCAAAAATTGCCTATGTACCGAGTTTCACTTCTCACTTCTTCTGATGCACACACTTTACACACCCATGTGTGATATTTTTTCTTTCCTCTTCCCACTATGGGCTCCAGATGATGCGTGGCCAAATCTCCCGAGAGCCTGGCCGGATTGTCTTCCTTGGGGGCCCGCTGCATAGGCACTTTCACAGCTGGTTCCCTATTGCCACTTGTCTCACCTCCCTGTCTTGGCCTCTCACTGCTCTCTGCCCAATCTTTTGAAATTTCGAATCATGCAATGGAGAACAATGCGGCTTTGAAAAAAATCCATTCTAACGCGAATGGTAGCATTGCTGCATAGCAATGCATGATATGTTGAACATAGCAATGCATGGTAGCGTTGTTGCGTAACTATGGCCAATAATATGAAAATAATTCCTTTCAACTTCCTATAACTTTGCATTGACGAGGTTACAATATGTATTTCATGAGGTATCACCGAAGACTTAAATAAAATAATTCGGTGTTTTTCCAAAAATAACATAATTCAAAATCGCCTAAGGGATACTAAGGTTCCAAATGTTATAAACAAATCACTACAGTTCTGGAAAACTCTGTTTATTCGTACATCCACTCTTGTGAATGTAGCATGTGAAATGACTCATGGGTGAAAAAATGTATCCGATTCAAAATCACTATTTTTTTAGAAAAAAAAAAAAAATGAATTCTAAAAAGTGTACATATGATGCAGACTTTATTCATTAACGACATTTGCCCGATATTAACAAAACACAAATAATTCAATAAAATATGCAAAGTAAAAAGAGTCAACAGTAAAAACGAGAATTCTCGTTATCTGTCCTTAACGCATGGCTCAGAAAAAAACGAAGATTCTCGTGATCTGTACGCAACGTGTTAATAGTAAAATATACCACAGCTAAGCAAGGCAAGGTTGCCTGTTGATTCTGAGACAAGCAAAGGTCGAATCCTGTCCACAGAGAGACAGAACGTGCTCTAGGTTGGACATGTGTGAACCAAGTGGAAAAATCGGACCTCAGTGCATAGACTTTTAATAGGTTTAGTGGCCTATTAAATGGTGTCAAATTCAAAAAGGACGTCTTTTGACCAAAACTTAAGAGCAGTTGGACTTACTTCCAGACCAGTTCCACCTGTGGGTTCTTGTCCCTCTCAAAGGGCGACAAGAGAGCTCACGTGGACAGTGGGGGTGGGGAGGGGGCCGTGGAGGAGTAGCACAAGAACAAGAGCACACGTCTCCCTGGCCTGCTGTCGGGGATCCGATGGGGGTCATTTGACCCTTCCTAGTACTTTCCTTTTTCTCTTACCTCACGGTGCGGTCTCCCCATCCAGGGCAGTGGGGCGGGGTGCTGGCTGAAGGTGGCGCCTGCAGGCAGTGATGCACGAACCCAGGAAGGGATACAGACTCCGCCTGAGGTACAGGTGCTTTGTGAATTCCTGGGTGGGCATGAAGCTCGAGGTGGCTCACCTGCACTGTGCTCATGGGGCGTGCCGAAGCTGTAATGGTCTCTTGGCAACATGACTCGGGCAGGTGGGGCGCAGTGCATGTGCAAGGTTCGGCGCCTTTGGCTTTTCCATTCTCTATCTCTCACCTTCTCCCAAAAGATTCTATGGAAAAGTTATTATGGTTTGAATTGTGTTGAAATCCTAATCCCCAGTACCTCAGAATGTGACCTTATTTGAAAATAGACTTGTGGCAGATACAATCACTTAAGACGAGGTCATGTAGGAGGAGGAGTAGGTGTCCTAGTGAGAAGATGGCCATGTGAAGACAACACAGGGTCATGCCATGTGGTGATGAAGGCAGAGATGGCTGGGGTGCAGCTAACCAAGGAATACTGCTGCGAGCCAAGGAATGCCAAAGATTGCCAGCAACACACCTGAGGCGACCAAGGGGCCATGAAGGGTTCCCCTGCAGATTTCAGAGGGAGCGTCGTCCTGCTGACGCCTTCATTTCAGACTTCCAGCCTCCAGAACCATGAGACAATAAATGAGACTATTCTACAAAAAGCAACAGAGGAAACTAGACAGTGAGCCTGCTTTTGTGCTTTTCATAATAGTTACAGTATTTTTTCTTAGGTTAAGAGTCTGAGGTTGGGCCCAGACAGAAAAATTACCCATGTCCTATCAGTTCTGACCCGGTTTACTTTCACCTCCTGCTTACAGATGCAAGGTTGCCTGTGAGGTATATGATAACTACATATTTCAGTCCAAAACATGACATTTAAACACCATCATTCCCACCCTAATTTGTGAATTTCTAACTATAAAATTCTGTGCAGACCTAAAAGAAAAATGTGCAAAGAATACAGGCAGTTCACCCAAAAGGAAATTCAAATGGCTCAAACAAATATATGAGAGGGAGGGAGGGAGGGAGGGAGGGAGGGAGGGAGGGAGGGAGGGAGGGAGGGAGGGAGGGAGGGAGAGATTCTGTCTAATTTATAATGGGAGACATGGAAATTAAAATGACAGGCAGCATCCTTTTCCGTTTTTCAGTTTATGGAAGATCAGAAAGTTTGACGCCATTGCATCGATGAGGATGAGCTCGACCAGGCGATGCCGACAGGAATGGAAATTGCGGCAGTCTTTATGGGAAGCACTTGTTATATCTACTAAAACTGTAAATGCATATATTCCTTGATCCTGCAGTATTACTTCTAGGATTTTTTAAAATAAACTTTATTTTTTAGAGCAATTGCAGGTTCTGAGAGGAGGGTAACAAAACTGAGAGGAGGGTAACAGATTTCCCATATGCCCCTCCGCGACACAGGCACAGCCCTCCCCCGTCAATGTCCCCACCAGAGGGGACATTTGTTACAATCAATGAACCTGTATTGACACGCCATTATTCAAAGCCCATAGATGGCCTCCGGGTCACCTTTGCTGGTGTACATTCTATGGGTTTGCACAAATGTATAATGACACCATCGTTAGAGTGTCATAGACAATAGTTGCACTGCCCCATGTCCCCCGTCCACCATTTCCCCCCCTTCCCCCTTCAAGCCGTTCTCAGTCTAGTTGTGGAGGACACAGCTCCCTTGCTCATGCTGGTATTATGAGCATTGAGTTTTACCTGGCTGAGGCAGTCAGTGGGTCGCTGGTCGTCGGTCAGCTACTCACAGCAGCTCACTGCGGCTGTTGCTGGCTGCTGGCCAGTTGCCAGTCACGCTAGCTGCCAGCTGCTCACCGTGGTCCATGGCAGCCCATGGCAGCCCAGCTCCAGGTCGAGCCGTTGTTCACCATCTTAGCCTTAGTAGAGGGCGCAGCTCACTGGCCCAAGTGGGAATCAAACCGGCGACCTCGGTGTTAGGAGCACAGCGCTCCAACCACCTGAGCCACCTGGCTGCCCAAAATTCCCTTATTTTAAAAACCACTTGGAGTCAGATTTCTGTCCCAAATCAGCACATCAACCTAGACCTCTCCTGTGAGTTCCAGGTGCCCTTGGACATTTTCATTTGGTTCTTTCATAAGCACCTCAAGCTTTACAGGTCCAAGACTGAACTCTTGATCTTTTCCCCCAAATCCTCTTCCTCTAGTATTTTCATCACAATAAGTAGCCACCAATCCATCAAATCATTCATGCCAGAAACACATAGGTCGTCCATGATTCCTGCCTCCTCTCCTCCCGATCCAGCCAAATCCATCTCGACAGTCCTCAGATTTGTCCACTTCTCTCCATTTCCAGTGTGGCTAGTCTAGTCCGTGTCACCCTCATCTGTCCCCTGGACAACTGCCGTGGTATTGACTGGCCTCTTTACTCTGTCTCACACTTAATCCATGTTCCTTACAGCAACCACTGAGGTTTTTAAAAAATCAATAGTTATTTCATTTTCTATAGTGTAGCAGTTAAAAGAAGGGACTGTGGAGGGGGCACACAGGCTAATTATCTATTGCTATGCACCGAATCTCCCCAAACTTGAATGGCTTAAAACACGATTTGGTATCTCAGTTTGTGAGCTGGGAACCAGGCAGACTTCGCTGCTGCCTCTGTCTCCAGGTCGACCAGGAGACCGCCATCAGTCAGCCAGGGCTGCAGTCTCATCTGAAGGCCTGACCAGGGCAGGACCTGCATCCAGGCTCATTTGTTTGGCTGCTGGCAGGATTCTAGGCCTCGCGGGATCTTGGCTGGAGGCCATTTCTAGTTCATGGCCCCAGGGGCTACTCCACAGGGCAGCTCACCACATGGCAGTGCTTCTCATTCGGCTGTGCCTGGCAGTGCTTGGCACAGACTGGGTTCAGTAAATGTTGCTTAGTGACCCTGATGTTCAAGTGGAATTCCAGTTGTAAATAAGTCTATGTCCTCCTATTGCCAGTGATTTGAAGGTAGAAATTGGACCATGTTGTGGCTTCCGTTCTACACCCTTCAATGGCTTCCATCCCCTCGAGATAAAAGCCAAACTCCGGACAGTGCCAGAGCCCTGCAGTTACCCAAACGCATGCTGTTCCGTTCCTCATGCTGCTTGCCCACTGTCTGCCCTGAGCGTACAGGTTCTTCCCACTTGTGGGTCCGGACCATTCTTTCCTGATCTCTGCCTGGCTAACTCCTGCTTACCCTCCAGGTCTCCACTTAATTATTACTTCTTCAGGGAGGACTTTGAATGCTTGCTCTAAGTTGGACCATTGGGTATGTTCTTCCACAGTGCCCAGTACAGCATCCACTACAGTTAGGAATTCCATATTCATGGGATTATCTGGTTAATGTCTGCCTCCCTCTCTAAACTGCAACCTCAATACAGGGACCCTATCAGCTTTGCTTACCACTGTATCCCCACCTACTAACACAATGTCTGATAGGCATAATAGACTCACATATTTAATATAAAATAGGAATTTTAGTCAATCACATGAAAGTATTGAAGTTGAGCTTTCATGGTCAAATTGACAAGGAACATTTGCATTCCTTGAATTCTTGAATGAAGATTTTCTTTTTACCACAAAGTAGTTTCAGAGTCATTTGGCTGCTATGTAGGTGTCAATAATATGAATTTTTGGTCTGAGCTGGGCATAGATTTAATGGACACTTTTCTAAAACATGCAACTGAAAGACAAGTTGAAGTACAGACTAAGTTTTTAATCCATATACTTAAATACCAATCTGGGCAGTAGCAAAATTAGAAGCCTACATACCCAACTCTGTTTATACAATCAAGACATTTTTAACACACGATTAAACAAATGAAAAGCCAGTAATCATGTCCTTAGATGCTGGATCTTAAATATAAAAACTTTAAACTGTTTTGTCTCTATTCATTATTTTCCTTTATCCTAACTTTCTCTTTCTTTTGTCCAGTCTATTGCTAAATTAAAATTACAGTCAGATCTTTTAAGCCTGTTAGTCTCAGAAATTTCAGCTGTTTTTTCCCACCTTATACACACTGCGGACACTTATCACAGTGGTTCGAAACAGCTGAGTATTCTCAAGTTTCTTTATTCCTTGTTGGGTGTGGATACAGGATTTTCTGGGCTTTAGGTATTTCAATACAAAATGGTAATGCCTCCAGTCCTGTCCACGTCACGGGATATCCTGAAGATAAAATGAAACAACGCAGAGAGCAGCCTGAAGAGGGTGACCATGTTCTTTGTGCACTTTGTGTACACACACATACTGTATTTGTAAGATTTGGGGGACGTTGTGAGGTGATTCTAGAAAGTTCAATTACCCCACATTAAAATTAGTTCACAAAAGAAAAAAAGGCCAAATATGCAGACCATTAAGACCTTGAACTGAAATCACAGAGCAGATACACAATTGGTAATGTGAAGACTGACGAACCCAGTACATTTCTGTGTTTAATCAAAGAAATTCTGCATCACAAAACAAACACAAAACTTCCAAATCATCCCAAGTCAGTGATATTTTCACTTCTCAGAATGATAGAGCCCAATTCATGGATTTCATGATTTCTAGCAATGTATCATGCACTAACTTAGAAATCTAACTTAGAATTCACTTATTATAGTAAGAACACATTTAGATTCTAGGCTTTACCCACAGACCATGTGGAAGGTGATGCCATCTGGCTAAGTTGCCAAAGGATCCTTCTTACAATGTTTCAAATATGTAGATTTTTGTGAATAAGAAACATTTCCTATTATTTAGCACCTTAGGCTCAAGTGAAAAAAAGATTTTGGCATAGAATTCTAGTCTTCCTATTTAATTTCCTGATAATTCTGGTGTCCTTGCCAGGAAATTATGTATCAAAGTACATTTTTAAAATTCTGGCATCATTTAAATCTTTGGATGAGTCCTTTATCTGGAATTGCTCAATAAACAGTTTGAGTTAATTAAATAACACAGTTCTTATGCCCCTTCGAGATTTTATAATGGGGTTTTTAAAAATTGAAATAGGATCTTACCAAATAATTCTAGATGGCAAAATATATATTGTCCCAGGTCAGCAATCGGCAATCTTGGATGTATGAACAGTACTGAATGCTAGCAATAATCCACGTGAGTGCCAAGAACATAACTCAAAGTAAACAGAACAGAATACAAGAGTGGATAGGAACATCCCTCCTTTGGGGCTGGTCTGGCCTACGTAACTGGCTATCACCCTAAACAGAAGTGAGCTGCATGTCACCGCAAGGCAGACCACATGCCCACCTGCTCTCAGTTTAAATGAGATGCCAACACTTTTTTTGGAAACTAAATACATTTTAATAGAAAACAAAATACAAAAAACTCTTTTCAGAAAACAGAAATATTTAATCTTTTTTCCACAAATTAGAACTTGCTTTATCCTCAAAACATAGTTTTATATGCGTGCATACGTACTTACAATTTGTTTCACAAAGTGTTTTCTATTAAACTGCTATTGCAATGCAGGAGGTGGGAGTGGATGGTCCTAAGGAGAAAAAGACGTTGAAAAAGCCACACCTCTGAGTAAATACTCATTTGGAAATTCAACACTTAATAATTCTATCTTTTGACTTTTCGCTTCAAATTATTCTCATTTCTTTACCACAATCTGTCCTTTCAGGGAAGAGAATTGCTAATAGAAGTGCAGCCAAGAAAAGAACCTTTCTTTCCCACCATCACTGCAAGAGCCCAAGACTTTCTCAATCAAATCCACCCACTTCTAGAAACATGTCAGCGGGAGTAGCCGATCTGTTACCCAGAAAGTTTCCCTTTCTTCCCAAACACTGTGCTACCAAATTCTCTGAGTTCCCTGAACCTCAAAATTCCAAGTGTCACGGCCAGTGCCAGGGGTATGACCTGAATGATGAGCGCAGAGAAGGCTCTGCCAGTGCTGCGGTCCCCTCTCAATAATAATAATAATAATATTATAATTACAATAACAATAATAAAAAATCCTGTTCTCTGTAATTATGGAAAGTCTTTTTGCCGGGACAACCCTGCCCCCTTTGCCAGTCCCCAGCCCTGTATTCCCACACCTGTAAAGATCCCCTTCCCCGGTGCCTAACGACAGGCGACCTTGTGGCCCTGCTCCTCGGACAGCACTCGGCGCCCAGGCCACGCCAGGGCCCCCCCAGGCCGATGCAGCACCGGCGTCAGCAGCTCTTGTGGGTTTCACAAACGGGAAAGAGTTGGAGGTGCGGGCGCTCGCACGGGGACGTGGAGCAATCTCGGTGGGACTTGCAATCTGACCTCGCGAGCATTTCAGTTCTTGATCTCATGTCTGCTTGTCACCACCTGTCCCCCCACCCCAGTCCTGAGACGTGGGGAGCCGAGTGAAGGGGTGCCGTGCTCAGGACGCCTGCACAGCGGAGGGTAATAAATGGGGAGTCTTTCACAGTCAGTGATTCCATCAGTTTGTCGCGAGACTTGCCATGTGGAGGCCAGCGCCGCCCCAGCCCGCCCCAGCGAAGGCGACGGTCAATGGTCCGGGCTCTCCTGCGAGATGCCGGTCACCAGCAGGAGGTTGCAGGCCATGAAGCGCACGCTCAGGACGCTGCTCACCGGGCCGCTGTACACGCCCACCAGCTCGCCCGAGGAGCCGTCGGCCGGTGCGCCCCCGTGCGCGCCCCGGACGTCCCACACGCGCACCGAGTTGTCCATGGAGGCCGAGGCGATCAGGCTGCTGTCCGGGCTGAACGTCAGGCTGGTGATGTTGTCCGAGTGGCCTCTGAGCTCCTTGTAAAGGGTCCCGGACGCCAGGTCCCACAGCTTCAGGCGCTGGTCCTCGCCGGCCGACGCCAAGTACTTGCCGTTGGGAGAAAAGGCGAGGGACAGCACGGGGCCACGGTGGCCCGTGAAGAGCCTCACCGAGCCGCCCTGCTGGGCGCTCCACAGCCGGACCGTCTTGTCTGCGGAGCCCGTGGCCAAGTAGTTCGAGTTGGGGTGGAACTTGACGCAGTCCACGTCCGCCAGGTGTCCTGCATATATTCTCAGCGGGTACGTCCGATCAAATGACCACAGCCTCGCTGTGCGGTCGTGGGACCCGCTGGCGAAGTACAGGCTGTACGGGCTAATGTCCAGGTCCCACACAGGGTACGCGTGTCCCTGGTACAGCACAGTGTTGGTGAAGCTCCCCAGGTCCCAGTACCTAATGGACATGTCTTCAGAACAAGACAGCAGCCCTGAGCTGTCCGCGAGGAAGCGCGTGCTGTACACTGGGCCACAGTGTCCTCGCAGGATCTTCATCTCTGTGCCCGCAGTTTCATCCTCATCATCCTGGGACGTCCGGTGAGGGTGGCAAAGGAGACACACAAGAAAGAGACGTTTAGTGGTCTGCCATGGAAAACAAAAACTTCAGGGCAAAAAACGGCACTGCTTGGGCAACAGCATCTATTCAGTAAACGACAGTCGTCTTGCCGATAAGGGTGACCCCAGGCAAACGGCTCATAAGAACCTAACTGAACAAAAAGTCTACAACTGACACACTGCTTTCCTTAACTTCATCGTGCAGCCATGACTATATCAAATCAAAGATCTGGAAATACAAGGCTATTATTATCAAGTAATGACTGGGGTCTTACTCTTAGGCTGAGGATAACAGATTTCAAAAGCCAATTAAAAAGCAGCTTATGGGAACTTTCATTGTTAATTCTGATATCTGCTGTTAGAAACTATTTATGTTCAGTTCTTAGATTCTTTTATTTCTTTTATTCTATAGGTATGTCAGGTTTAGCTGCTTCAAAAGCCACTTTGCTCCCCATTTTCAATCCACTAAAAAAATCCTGGCACATTCATTACTCCCACGACTGGGGTCAATGACAAAGGCAGATGTGGTCTCAGTTCGAGATGAACACGGAACCATTGCAGGAGTTTAGCCAAAATACAACCTGATGTGTCAGAATTACGAGTGAGCCCGGAGGTTGCAGTTCTCAGTAAATGACACTCACGCCCTGCAACCAGGAATAAACTGCTGGTGTCCAAAAAGAAATGAAGAAGATGAAGTTTTAAACCTGTGACCTTATGGAGGGTCTCAAACATTTTCCTAAAGTAACAAAACAAGGCATGGACTCAGAATTGCTTTAAACATGCCAAGTGACTCATGTGATTCTTGGAAATAATTCTTATGTGTGAGGACACGAGAAAAGCCAGCCACTCACAGTCCTAGGGAGAGAGTCTCACCAGGACACTATCTGTGTTCAAAATCCCTTTTCCCTTCATTCTCTCACAGGCAACCTCCTTAAAACCACAACTGTCTCCATCTTGGAATTCATAAATTAAAATGGTTTTAATGAAACACTAGAAGAAGGAAGAGTAAGATGAAGTCTCTTAAACCAACCGGCTTTATTGGAATAGAAATGAGAGCCTTAGGTTCTTGTATAGGAAAAGGGCATCCTTTTAACCTCTATTTGAAAACCATTAAATTTAAAATAAAACAAACACTTCCAATGTGTACATATTAGAAAGTTAAGGGACACTAAACATGGATGTCCATGATTATTCAAAAATGGTTATTCCAGGGGCGGCCGGTTAGCACAGTTGGTTAGAGCGCGGTGCCCTTAATAACAAGGTTGCCGGTTCGATCCCCACATGGGCCACTGTGAGCTGCGCCCTCCACAACTAGATTGAAACAACTACTCGACTTGGAGCTGATAGGTCCTGGAAAAACACACTTAAACAAAAGATCTTTTTTTCTTTTTTTTTTTTTTAAAGGCTATTCCAGACATTCAACATTAAAGATACATAAGCATTTGGGAGCTTAAGGTTCTACTGAGTGTTACCAAGAATATTAGCCATTTTCCTTTCCAAAGAGGTCACGATACTTTATCATTTCAAGAATGACTCGTTACTCTACACCAGAAAGTTGATATGAGAAATATGGGAGGAAGAAAGGACCCAATGGATTCCACAAAGATCCTTTGCGAGGTAGCGGCAGGTCAGAGGGCACGTTCCTCTGAGCCCTGCATGGTCTTCGCGGAGAGCAGGAAGCGACAGGACAGTGTCTTCGCCTGAGTGGGGACCTGACTAGCGTGCTCACAGGTGGAAGAGGAGGGCAAGCTGGCACTTCCCCAGAGTCTTGACAGTTGTCCCAAGCCTGTGGAAAGGTGCCTGGTTGACTCTCCAGACCAAGAAATGGGGGAACCAGACGTTCCTGCTGGCTATCACTATCAGCCCTTTGCCGGGAACACAGCTTCAAATGACCCAGCCACGTCTTCCTCTGTGGCTCGGCTCAGTCCCACAAGGGCCTCAGCACCGTGGAACTGAGAGCCTGGTACAAGCAGCTGGGCACACATGTCCGTCCCCACAGATCTGTCTTTCCTCTCATGCTAATGGGACAAAACTCCCCAACTTGCTACAATGACTGAGCCCTCCACAGTAAATGGGCATGCATCCCAAACAGAAGTCATTATATGCATATTCGTGTAATAATAAACTGTATTATGTACTTTATACGGCTTGCATAACATAGAAATTGAAGAGGAATAAAAAGTATTAACAGATCTTCAACTATTGTCTGATGCACCCCTGTACCGTAGTTTGCAGACCCTGATTTAGACCATGGAGGCCCTACACACCGCAGGCTGCCCCTGGACAGGGGCATCCCAGGGCCTCAGCACACATGCCCGTCTTCCCCAGATCAGGGGTACCTGGGGCCTGGGATCTGCCATTGGGCACTTCTCACTAATTAGTTGCTGGGGGACTGAAAGAAATGAAGTGTGGCCGGCTTTGGGAGTGGGTTAAGACTTGCAAGGCCGCACTGCCATCTGCGTGAGACGATGGTAGCCTGTCCTAGAACAGAAACGCCAGCTACGGCTAGCGTGAATGGACATGAGTGCTCTGAGTGTAAAGTTCCCACTGGGTTTCCAAGAAGGAGAATGTAATGGGTCTCAATAAGTTTTTAGGTTGCTTACATTTTAAATAACGTTTTTGCCATACTGGACGAAATACATTATTAAAATTAATTTTGACTATATACTTTTTTTAATGTGGCTTTAGAAAAATCTAAATTACATATGGCTCACATTATAGTTCTATGGAGCAGCATAGATCTAAACGACAGTTTTATATACAAATTACAGAACTGAATATTAATGACAAAACTGAATTCTTTCCTTTTCAAACGTAAAGACTACCAGATTGGGAGACGGATCACGAGACACTAAGTGAAGTGAACCCAGGTGTTGTCGTGGGGCTAAGCAGGTGGAAGGCTGCTGGTGACGGGGTGGGCGTGTACACATAGCAGAAAGAGCAAACCCCTGCTTTGCTATCTGTGGTTCGGCCAAGTTGTTCACATATTAAAAACACATAGCTGCCAATCAACAAGGGTAAAAGCTGGATCTCATTTCTATCTCCGTCTCGTGTGGAATAGTGTGGAGCGAGCAGGCCCACTGCTCTCCACGTGCAGTGTCTGAAGAAGGGGCCACTGGCACAGGGTGAGGACAGGGGCCCCGCAATGCCAGGTAACAGATTCCAAAACTTACTCTAGATTATCTTCAAGGTGGACATAACAGAAGCTATGGGCCAGTGCTGTCAATCCAGTTTTATTTGGCACACTTAACAGAGAAAATAATATGCTTACATAGGACCTTTCGGTTACTGTGCTCGGTTTTTTTAAAACTGAGATAATTCACATACTATCAAATTCACTCTTTTAAAGTGTACAATTCGATGGTTTTTTTTGTACGTTCACAGAGTTGTGCCGCCATCACCACTATCAGGGTGGAGAACATTCCATCACCTGAAAAAGAAACCCTGTGCTCATGAGCAGTCACTCCCCAAACCCCTGGCAAGAACTGACTTACTTTCTGTCTCTTTGGATATGCCTGTTCTGGAAATTTCCTAGAAAATACAATAGTCGGTCCTTTGTGACTGGCTCCTTTTACCCAGCACAATGTTTACAAGGTTCATCCATGTTGTAGCACTCTCACTACGTATTTTCATTCCTTTTTGTGGTTGAATAATATTCCATTGTATGGACAGACCACAATTTATCTGTTCATCAGCTGATGGCCATTTGGGCTGTTTCCATTTTGGGCTCTTATGAATATGCTATGAACATTCATGGACAGGTTTTTGTGTGGACATATATTTTCATTTCTCTTGGTTACATAGCTAGAAATGGGATGGCTGGGTCTGATCAGTGCTTTAAGTGCCTGCAGTCAAAATATTTTAGCCAGTAACTTATGCAACAGTTACTGCTTCACAGAAATTAAAGCCCAGACTGCAAATCAGCTTTTTAATTTGATTTTGTGGTGCTTTCTTACTTCCTATCACCTCTTTGGTCCAATTTATTTTAACCTGTTTGGCTTTTACAAGCATGTGGGTTTGTGACCTTTGCATTAAGGATCTTGATTTTAATTGTGAATTCTACAAGGAAGAAAGTACAAGTTTTCATTGAAGAAACATTAAATACCAACTACCAGAACTAATTTATACCTTGCTTTCCCCCAAAATGTTCCTTGTCAGAAATCAAAAAGAAAACTTCCCTGAACTGCTGTGACAAAACGGGTGGGGGTGTAGAAATTCCAAACAGAAAACCCCTCAAAAACAGACTAGGAGGATCTCAAGTTCAGTTCTAAAGTTAAAAACAACCACCACCACCACCATAAAAAACCCAGTTTGTTCTTAAGGAAAGCAGAGGCTAGAATCAATGGGGGACTTTCAATGCAGATAACGAAT
Source organism: Rhinolophus sinicus (assembly GCF_057876585.1). Lineage (NCBI taxonomy): Eukaryota > Metazoa > Chordata > Mammalia > Chiroptera > Rhinolophidae > Rhinolophus > Rhinolophus sinicus. The sequence continues at coordinate 42,881,772 of NC_142506.1, forward strand.
AAGCAGAAAGACGCTTCAAACAGCCACTGTTCTGACATCCTTCGTTCTCTCTGAGGTGGGGGGCACCCCCCTGCCTGCTCAGCCTGAGACACTGATGTCTTCCTGGACTCGTTCTTCCTCAGCTCCTCCATCCACCCAGGGACTGAGCTCTTGTCTAACCTGTCCATTGGCGCGACCCCTGGGCTACCACGGTCTCCCAAAGAGACAGTGGATCCGTACTGCTTCCTGTCTCACCCCTCCCAACTCCAGCCATATTTAACTTCTTCCGGTTCCTGGAATTCATCACATTATTCTTCACTTCCGGGTCTTCAAATACTTGTCTGCTGATGCCTGGAAGCCTTCACAGAACAAGTCATAGAGCTAGTTTTCAGTCATAGCCAGGGAAAAATGTTAACATTTAAAATTTTAGTCTAATGTTTTTTTCCATTGTTGTGTCTTTCTTCCTTTATATTAAATTTTAATGCCTAGAATAATCCTGAAACTCAGTACCATCACAGCTAATAAGGTCACTAGAAATAATTAATTTTTTTTGTATTTACAGAGACTTTAAAGTACATTAGGGCAGTGTCCCTCAGTTGCATGAAGAGGCTAGAATTATCTCCAAAGAAAAATTTGACAATTCAAATACATGTACAATGAAAGACATTTTAGAGGGTACTGTAAAATTCTAGAAATCATAGTTTGTACATTACAATTTGGACTCTTTACTCCTCTAATCATATTGTCTCAGTTGCAAGAAGCAAAAATTCAAAGGACATACAAACTAGAAGGTAACCAAGAAAACAGGAACAGGAAAAAAAAAGAGCTTAATTTGTGCATCCAATATTCTTGATATCCTATCAGCAACTGGATATTAACTTGAGTGATTTTTGTTTCATTCCTTAATTTTTCACCCCTGTGCAAAGAATTTTCCACCCAAAGTAGGCTGAGGCACAACTAACTGCATTTCAGAGGTGATATGACAAAATCACATCAGCCCTCAGCTTTTGTGGGGCCACTCCCAGGGACAGGTAACTTCGTGAAGTTCAACTTTTATTTCCCTTCGCACACATTTTTCCTAAGGCAGTGCTTCTCAGTGACTAGACACTGAGGCCACTCGGCCTGCCCTTTTCAACGACCATTCCCAATCAAAGCAACAAGATCATTACACTGACTGATGGAGGAAAACGTCAACTCTCTGCGTGCTTTTCAGAATGGGGTTTGGAACAGCCTGGGCACATGAAGCCAGAGGGCTTGCACGCCAGGTGACGGTGGGGCCACAGAAAGCAGGCGCTCATCTACTGTCGATGAGTGGACAAGAGCACAATATTTGTCACAATTGAAAGTGCAGACCCTCTGATCCAGGAAGCTTACTTGTGTGTATATTTGCACCACACACACACACACACACACACACACACACACACACACACACACACAGCAAATCTCAATGTTAGCTAAAGGTCTTTAATCAGGCTTAGCAATGCTATGCACATTTCAGATAGTGGTCGATCCTGAGCGCTCATTAACAGTGCTGAGTTGCTGTTGTTAAAAGCAGTGTTCATCTTTTCCAAGGCTAGGCCTGAGCAGGAACTCAATGGTAGCGGGCACCTGCCATCAGTCTGCCCTTAGCCACATGGGGGACACAATGGAGTCCGTTCTCCACAGGTCTGTCCTGTTTGGTAAGGACATTCTAAGCAAATTAGTAAGGCAGATGTAGGCAAGAAACAATGATACCCATACCTCCTCTTCCAGGACATCACAAGCCAAGTGGACACGGGACACGTCGACTCGATGAGGTCCCGGCTTTAACTTCTTGGATCGCAGGCTCCACAGCTTGATACAGGAGTTGTCGAAGCCCGCGGCGAGCAGCTTGCTGTCCGGGGAGATCTCGGCCGTGTTCAGCAGCTGCTCGGTGTTGTAGAAGGCGTAGAAGCAGATGGTGGTGAGGGACGGAGGGCCGTCCTTGACGCGCCTTATGCTGTCCTGCAGGACGGCCAGGGCGGCCTCGTCATGCAGGACAGGCGCGGGCATGTCGGCGGGCTCCAGGCCGCTGCCCTCGCCTCGCGCGGCGCTGCCGCTGGCGTAGAGCTGGTAATCTGTCCTCTTGGCAGGCTGCACATCCAGGTGGATATGCAAGGTGAGCACTTGGCAGAGCGCGGCGTTGTTGTCACTCTGGAGGTAGCGGACAAGGTAGTTGTAGCTCTCTTCCTGGAGGCGGACCACGTACTTGTTATCTAGGAAAGCTCGGAGCTTGAAGTTGGACAGCACGTCCTGGATGCTCTGTGTGGTCTGCAGCTGCTCGATGACGTCCTTCTGGCTGGCGTTATGCAGAAACATCCCATGGAAGCGGCTGTAGAAACTCTCCACTGTGCTCTTCGGACTGTTCTGGACCAGGGTGAGATGGAGGTAGACGAAGAGAGGATACAGGAGGGGCATCACTTCGTGGCTATGCTGGGAGTCAGAATCTGAAATGAAAAGCGTGAGGGCTTTACAATCAGCAGAACCTCAAAGGACAACGTGACCCTCCTGGGGGGCCCACCGTCACATCACACTTGTCAGGACCCCATTCCCTGAGGCTAGCGGTTGAACTCTAAGCCCAACAAAGAATTCTGGAAACTCAAGAGTCCATGCCTTTTGACTGAACAAGGAAGAGCATGTACTCGAAGTCCAGCAAACTTGGCTGTGAACTTGGCCATAAAGAAGGCACTTGATGCCCAGAGAGTTAAGGGACTTGCCTAAGCTTCCACAATTCAGTAGCATGTACCCAGATCCTCAAGGTTTAGTATTTTCCCCAATATATCAGTGCTTCTCGCATTGGTACCTTAGACCTCTGAATGTCTGCAGTTATATTTTCAGGAGACTCTGAGCTCTTCACAGAAACGTTTTAACTTGACGACAATTTAAAAAACAATGAACACAAGTATATTCAGAATTATGTGGAATGCCATTTAGCGAGTAAGTATTGACATGGTTTTACTGCTCTATCTTGTTTTGTGACGACTTCTGGCATTCATCACCTACAGAAATACCAAAGCACTTATTTTATGGGGTCATTAACACGTCTGGCTACCCAGGTTGCCATGTCCTAATGCTAAGATGACAACATTCAGGGGCGGCCGGATGGCTCAGTTGGTTAGAGCGCGAACTCTCAACAACAGGGTTGTCAGTTCGATTCCCACATGGGACGGTGGGCTGTACCCTCCATAACTAGATTGAAGAGAACGAGCTGCCGCTGAGCTTCCGAAGGGGCAGCAGATGGCTCAGTTGGTTTAGAGTGTGAGCTCTCAACAAGGTTGCCAGTTCAATTCCCACATGGGATGGTGGGCTGCGCCCCCTACAACTAAAGATTGAAAATGGTGATTGGACTTGGAGCTGAGCTGCGCCCTCCACAATTAGACTGAAGGACTGATGGAGCCTGCAGAAACACACTGTTCCCCAATATTCCCAATAAAATTTAAAAAACAAAAAAAACCCCACAAAAAACCTTAACTTAAAAAAAAATGACATTCATTCATAATTTGCCCATATCTGTCAGTGCATTTATTTTGATTTTGTTGATTAAAGAGTAAAACTTCTCTTTTGCAGTGTTAAGTTACAAACAAGACATTTTTGTTATTAAGCCTAAAGCTTTAACTAGTTTGAGACTTTAAGAACATGAAACTATGTGACAAAGAATGTTCAAAAAAGTGTACAGCTTTGACATGAGCTAATGAGAAAGGCTCAGGTGTGCGTGACACGTAAATAAGTGAGGGGGAGTAAACAGAGAGCTGTGAGGGAGCCAAGGCTTCCCGGTCATTCAGAGCCCAGCGGTGGGAGCAGGACCACTGCAGGCACAGCACCTCTGGGAGATGACGGAAAACCAGCCTGTGTCATGGCCATCGGTGCCATCCCTGTGCCCACGTGGGCAGCAGATTGGTCTGGCAAAATCCATCCATCATTCCACTACTCACTCACTGTTAATTTGAACTTTATTGCTTTTGTAGTTTTTGCTTATACTTTACTTGTAAATTAGTTTTGGTTTCATATTATTTCTATCTATTATAGTATAATGTTGATACACATTTAAATAAAAAATGCTTTAGGTCAGCATTTGCACTTCCACTAGCATTTAGTTTTTTCATGAAGAGAAATCCATATATGGCTCAAGTCCTTGGAACACATACTAATTTGATGATGATATCTCTGCTTAGTACCTTATTTCCTTCATCACAGGTGAATTAATTGTATATGTGCATTTTAGAATAAAAGTGTCCCTACTTAAATACGTCTGTAGGAGATGAACTTAAATTACAATGATTCCATTGATCTGGAAGGTACGACTCACCAGCTACTCTGGGCTCCTTACGTGTCTGAGTCAACAGACAAAGAAAGGAGTTACTGTGCTGGCTGGGGCGACAGGTCCTGACTCCCGAGGAGAAACTGGACTGCTAATCCCACAACGGAGGCAGGAAGAGTCTGGAATCCAGGAGATCCCGTAGGGTGTCACTTAGTGTCACCACCTCCTGTGGTTAAGGCCAATGGAAACTACAGCAACCCAATCCAGGCAGGACTAGCAGTGGCCCAGACCTCTCAGGAATGAAGGTTTGGATCACCCACCAGGTAAGGAGCCAGGACGAGGTGAGGTGCGTGCTGAAGACAAAAGGAATGCAGACAGGTAGTGGAAGAAGGTGGTTAAATATCAACTATGACCACTGAGCAGGGACAGGACTGAGGACTGGGACTGTCACGTGTCGTCCTCATTTTGTCATGTTTGTGTGTAAACATGCTCTGTTTTCTTCCCTCTCCTATCCCCTGACCATGTACCAGAAGTTATACTGACTTCATATTATAGTATTTAAGGAAGGGGATGTCAGGAGAAGAGTAAACATCACTCAAAGACTTCGCTTCCTCTTCTGGGGCAGGGGTTAGTGGGTTTTGGTTGTGCTCAGGAGAGCTGTATTATAGTAAGTAGAATTACGACCTTATTGTCTTTACATGACGATTAAGTGTCTTTAAGGAGATGAACATGGGTGTCAAGCTGACGGGGTGGACCTGGGAGGGTTCATTTTATGTTAACTTGGCTGGGTCACGATACCCAGACATTTGGTCAAACACTATTCTGGGTGTTCTGTGAAGGTATCTTTTAGATGAGATTCACACTGAAATTAGTAGACGCTGAGTAAAGCAGATCAGCCTATGATATGGGTGGGCCTCATCTGATCAGTCGAAGGCCTCAGAGAACAGAGGCTGAGCTCCCTGAAGAACAGGGAATCCTGCCAAGGTTGCCCTTCAACTCCTCCCTGGCTGTCCAGCTGCTGGCCTGCCCTGCAGATTTACGACCTGCCAGTGTCCACAGGCACGTAAACCAATCCTTAAAACAAACCTCTCTCTATGTATATCCTGTTGGTTCTGGTGGATGAAAAAAGGGTTTGTATGGGAAGGAACGTCACAGGGTGATCCGATCCTGAATTCCTAGGTGGGCAGGTCACGGTGGGTTGTCACAGCCCAGGCCTACGACGTCTTTTGTGAGAGGTGTAAGCCAGCCCTGTCCACTGCTGTCATGTATCTCGGTCCACAACCTTTGAAGTGACCAAAGTAATACCCCTGAACGGAAGGGGTATTAACTCTTAAGAGCGCATATTTGTTACCTGCCCTGTGAGCCGTCCCCGCCTTGCTCTCCCATGTCATCTTCCTCACGTCCCCTCCTTAATTCCAAGTGCATAAAAGTAACTGAACTGTCACTCTCGGGAGCATCTGAGATCTTGCTCCCCGGCATGTCGTCAGTTTGGCTCAAATAAACTCTTATAATTCTCTGCAGGTTTAGATATTTCTTACGTCAACATTCTATTTCTCTGGAGAATGCTGATTAATACAGATTTTGGTATTTCTTTAAATACTGTAATTCTTTAAAAGACCTCTGGAAAATTTCTTTGCCAAAATACTACTACTAATAATAAAAAAGACTCAATCCTTACTCATTAGACTTCCTGTATTCTATGGGGATGAAGGGTTGTTTTCAAGTCCTTAAAATTTTTAGTTTCAGGATTATATTCCAAATGAGAAACATTTTAATTTAGTAAGGTTAGGAAAAACCTAGCCATTGAGAAACAGGGACACATGCTTTAAAACTTACTGAAATTCACTGTTGTTTCAGCTCAGTTTCAAAACTGCTTACTTTTCTTCCTTGTCTGAAGAGAACCGTGTTGGGTAAAAAATATAATAAATTTCAATCAACACATTCTGTTCGTGGAACAAGGTGAAACTCACAGATGTCTTAACTCTTTTACTCTTGTTCCCTTGCCATCATAACATATAGTTTATATATTTTACTGAAAGTAGACTTGCTTAAAACATTTCTAATTACAAAGGAACATATCCTCTGAAAAGTGTGCTTTTTCCTCCTTCCGTCCATCCACCCACTGAATACAGAACAAACGAGACCCGCTGCTCCTCTCTGCCGGTGGTAAACAAAAGAAACGTGGAGTTTGCAGAGATTAGTAGTGAAAAGGACACTAAGTGAAACACACTGCGCTTGTCAGCTGCTTTCTCCTCACTTCTCTGTAGGGCTGGGCTCCACTGACCACACCTGTCCTTTGTTTTGAAATGCCCGCCACACCTCCTGGCGTGACTCTTCAACCCCTGTACCCCCACTTTTGGGCTCCTCGCCCTCTCACTGCTCTAGTGCCCATGTTACTATAAAGAATGAACAGTGAGTGTTTGCCTCCTATGAGCCAGACGCGCTCCATCCATAGCCATGTCTCCTCTGTTCACCCCCCAGCAGCACACAGCCCGAGACCGGCTCAGCTCCTCCCTGGCCTTGGCCAGCCCGCCCTGGGAGTCTGACGGTGGAATCGAGACCCTGCCCCCCTTCCCACCACACTATGGAGTCCTGGTCCACACTCAGCTCACTTCTCGGCGTCTGCTGGTCCCCCGCCTTACAAAGCCTTTCCTAAACTGCGTTCAGACTAGCTTCACACCAGTGGTCGTCTCCAGCATATAGGACGAGGTGCACACCTCTAGGGCTGGTGTCACCTCTCTCCTCCATCTGGCCCCAGTGCGTCTGGCTTTATCGCCAAGCTCAAAGCCCATTCTCAACAAAGCCAGTCCGTTCACTGTTCCTGCACAAAGAGCCACATCTGCCATCTTGCACGTTTGCTTGTGTCTTCCATATACTCCGTCTCGCAGTTTTGCTCATGTCTTTCCTCCTACTCGCTCTCCACAATTGACCCACACCCAGCCCACCTTACGAGCCCTACCTGCAGCAGCCAGGCCTTCTCTGACACCCATCTAAGCTACTGCCCCTTTCATTCCAAGTGCAATTCCTGTGTACAGCATTCAGCAGCCGAATCCACAACGGTCTGGGAAAACACTGCTACTACATTCAAGTTCAACTTTTATTTAAAAACTTTTACTTTTAGCCTTTTTATGTTCGGATTAGCTCCCAATTTAGATGAATGACTACATGTTATACTTTGTCTTGGTGCTCAGGAAATACGGTTCATTGACTTGGTTGACTGCTCTTCAGAGACTGAGGGCAGAGAAAAATGTTCCAGGAAAAGCAGTCTGTAAGGAAAAACACATACTCACCTCTTCCAAATAATCTGTGACCAATGGATTAAAGAATTAAATTATAGACAATATAACAGACAACTTACTCAGTGTTGAAACAAGACACAAACTTGCAAAGGAAAAGTTTGATAGATTACAGTTTATTGAAATGTAAAATTCTGGGCAAAGGACATTAAGAGATAAAATAAAGAAGGTACCGCATATTAGGGAAAAAGCCTCAGCACCATCAAATACAAGGGGTAGACAGCTATTCTATTGTAAGAGCTCTGGCACATACGTAAGAAAAACATCAGGAGCCCAAAAGAGATAAATATGGTCAGAAAAGTTGGAATCAGGTAGTGATCAGTACCCTTGGTTGTGTTACCTAGCCCGGCAGGTACTCAGTGCGTGACACAACTGGCGGCTGAATGAATGAAACACCAGCTTCCCCACCACCAAAATGGTGGGAGATCTATCACAGAGAAATAATAATCGTGTTTAAAAAACTGAGAAAAATAACTCTCTAAGAACTGATTTAAAAATTTTAAAAACTGCTTAAAGCCTCAAAAACCAAAGTTAACCAACTATTTTTACTTATTAAAAATAACTCATTATCTCCAAGTTCTTGCTTACCTCTGAATGAAATCCTTCTTATAAATTAAACTTTTCTTTTTTTAATCTTAGTGGAGATAGAAAGCAGCTGACCACTGTTCTCAGATATTTAACATTCATATGATATGAGGATCTAAATGAAATTTCTTTCTTTCCACTTTAAACGTAATAGAATCTTTTTATTAGACACTTAATTTTAATGATTTTTTTCCCATTTTTGTAACTATTTAACAGACTGGTCTCTACTTAGCAATTTCATCACTCAACAAGTGTGACACTGATAAGACAACCACTCTCTAGGGTTTTATTTTTTAAACTTTATTTCCTGTAACACTTTGGCCATTTTTCCCCAACCACAGAATATAGGAAATATGGATTCTTTCCTTTAAAATACTAACAATTATAGGATCAAGTAAAATTAGGACAACGTTAAGAGTGTGTAAAACTAGGTATATTATTTTGTTTACATAATGACACCTATATGTAACTTTACCATCAAAAATTATTAATCCAAGGATTGTTCAAATAAGGAAAGTAAATAAAACAACTTCCAAGTATTTTAACTATAGTTTCCCACTAACCAATACATGCTAATTACTCTCAGTCCTTTGAAGGCAGAGAAAGTTTCATATTTCCTACAACTCAAGTTGTTTTATATAAAGAAAATACTCAACAACACTGATTAATAACTAGAATCTATGTGGTCTTTCTTACTGCAATCATCTTTCCAACATTAAAATTATAATCAGTCATCTTACGGCTGGGTGAGTTCACTTGGTTTCCCCTTTGAATTGTCTTCATGTCACATATGAGGATATAAAGACCCCAAAGAGGCCAAGGGACTCCATTTTAAAAGTCACACAGTGAGTCAGAAGAAGTGATTAGAACTCATGTCAACTGAGCTTGTATTTCAGCGGTCATTTCACCGCCCACAAACTGGTCTAAATTACAACTTCTAATTTTTTTGTCTTGCTGGTTCATGAGGACTACTGTCTAGCACTTTTGGAAATAAGGGGGAAAGACCATGTTGAGATGTAGTATATTACTATTAGTGATATCACTGTACATTTCAAACACTCTGCATTAAGCGTGTTTCTCTATACGGCTGTTTAGCGTTCGCACGCGTTGCAGGCACCGCGAAGGATGGGTAAAACAGTGACTAACACACCCCGAGCCTGAGCCCTTGCAAACAGTAACCTGTGGCTCAGAAATCCTAGCACACCTTAAGTGCGGCGGCAAGAACCTGTCCCTGACACTACCCCTGGGACACAGCAGGAACTGAGGAAACATGCACCACTCCTGCTCAGGAAGAAAAAGCCCCTCGTGCTGAGTACTTACCGGTGAGAAAATTCCGCAGTCGTCCAAACTGCACTTCATATTGCTGGGGCTCTGCCTGGCAAGGTGCTGCGGACACCACGTTGGTACAACCAGACTCTGATTGGACTAAGGAGGAAAAGTACACAGATGGGATAAAAGAGCATTATTAGCGCGGTGTGGGGGCAGGATGGAGCGACGTGAGCGTGCGTCCAGAGCGAGGGACATGGCAGCAGGTCTGCAAAGCGTGTTGGGCTTCTGGTTCAATTTGCCAGGCTGATGACACACATCTATTTCCTCTCCCTCATGATACCCAATAAAATGAGAGCAGAGAAAGGAAAAGGCATAAATCACAAAATACATTAGTTGAAAACCACAAAATACATACTGTATTTTGCCATGTATAATGCACACTTTTTTGCCCAAATTTGTGAAGGAAAAATAAGGATGCGTATTATACATGGCAGTACTAATTCCATATCTATATAAATGTTTTTAATTCTTTTAGTTATGCTTATGAGTTAAAAGTGTAGCCCTAGAAATCAATAGTGATATTGATATGCAAAATAATACCCTGGGATATGATAATCGGTTCTGTTAAACTTACGACAAACTTGCAACAACGAAGTGTTCTTGGCCTTCTATGATGTGTAAATATCGTAAATTTGTTACCGGTACATAAAATTTCTTATACCTTGTATCTGTTCTTGTGTTTTGTAATTATTTGCTATGTAAAGTTTTTTTTACCATAATATGTTAAAAAAATATATTAAAATTCCTTTATAATCCAAAAAAAAGTACCTAAATATAAACAAATAAAAATTTGAATTAAAGCATTAAAACAAAAGATTGTTTTTCCCGAAAGTTTGCACAAAAAATGTGAGTGCATATTACACACAGGAACGCATTATACATGGCGAAATATGGTAAATTCACGAGACTTATCTGGAAGCGGCTGACCCCATGTTCTACCATTTTCCAAAGATGTGTCTTGCTGTGGGTCTATTTTCTACCACTATGCTGGGCATTCCGTGGGCCCTTTCAATCTGGAAATTCATATCCTTCAGTTCTGAACATTTTCTTGAATCACAGTGTTGATTCTGTCCTACGTTCTCTTGCTGGCATTCGCACTATTTCAAGGTCAGAGCTCCTTAGGAGCTAGGATCACACCTTAGCTACCTGGAACTTTCCAGCACCTGGTCTACAGCAGATGTGCAGTAACTGTCTGCTGAACGAAGACATAATTATCTAGCTAGACCCCTGGGCTAGCTAACAGAGGGCCTAGGACAGAGTCTAAGCACACTCACACTTCCTGCGGGGTTTCCAGGAACAGCAGTGGCTCTAAGAAGCTGTCTAAGCTAAGACAGCTCAAAAGAGGGGAGCGTGGAAGTCTGTTCAATAGGGTTTGCCCTGCTTTCTGTCAACATCAGCACAGAATTACTGTCCCCAGGTCCTAATGAACACAGGGCAATAGGAGATTATTACACACTAAGGCCATGGTGGCAAGTTTGGAAGGCATTTCCCTGGCCCTGAGGAAGCCTCGCCTACGAGGAACAATAAGGCCCTGTGACTCTAGTCCCAGCTCCTCAGCTGGCCCTATTTTCTGAGGGAAGAATGGAGTGGCTTCAAAGCTGAAGGATAAGACGGCAGATAGTGACTGAGCTTCTTTGACGGTCTCAGACGGGTGGGGAGCACTCTTTTGAGGCCACGCTCAGGTTTTTACTGTCCCATCACTCTTTTCTATAGTGATGGCAATGCCTCCTTTGAACACAAAGGGCCTGGGCCTTGGCTTTGAAGGTGATAAGACACCAGGGAGCTGCTGTTACCAGTGCGAAAGCTGGAACTACAGAGGGTGGAGGAAGTGGTGGGAGACACTGAGAAAAGCAGCAGCACTTATGCAAACAGAGAGAAGGGTCCAGAGTTAGCAGACAAGAGGAACCAGGGCTGAGCTGGGGACTCCACATATACCCACTGGAGAGGTTCATAATCACCCCAAAAACATGGCAGTGAAATTTTTTCAAAATCTCCAGCACGCAAATTCAATATAAGAAAACTGTATCACATAAAAACCTGAACCCACAAAATAGCCAAGTAACAATTATTTGTTACTCCAGATGGACTCAAAACAAAGTTAAAAAAAAATTCAATTTCAAAACAAAGAACAAAAACCAAAAATGTGAAAAAATCTCAGGACTGCATCTATGTCACAATATTTGCAACCACCGATCCCAGCCTGTCAGTCCCCAGCGTGAGAGGCTCTGGGCAGGATTGGGGCGTGTGCAAGAGGGGAACTACAGGGAATGGTTTACAGAGGCAAAGGCCATACCACCCCCAGGTACAGACGAAGTTACTTAGCACTGTGAGGAGGGCGCTCCACAAGTGGCACCTGTGCCTGGCTCTGAAGCCAGCCAATATCGGGGCACATGGGTGGGGAGTCTGCTTCGAACGCGCCACCTCCAGAGACAAGCCCTTTCGCCTGGGCCTCGACACGAGTGCTGCCACTCGCCCTGGGAGCAGTCCCCACGCTGGTTACCTGTGAGGTTGGTGGCCATCTCCTCAGCAGTCTGTGACAGCCGCAGTCCTTGCTTCAGGGGCCCATCTGAATCCACGTACTGCCGACGTTTGAGGTAGCAGGACACTGCCATCTGAATGTGCTCGGCGCGTACTCGTTTCATGACCTGGGGGAACCACAGAGCTGTAAGGGCCAGGAGCACATGTGACCAGAGCAGGTCCACAGACGGCAAAATAATAGAGGCCAGCCACGCGGCGAGTTAAGTCACTTAGTTAAGACGCAGAATTAAGTTCCTTAGCTATTTTCCCAATGACAATACAGCCAACGTCAGTTATGGAAAGTAGGAATACCATAGGTAATAAACCTTACAGATCACCCCCAACTTCACTTAGGGCAGTGGGCCTTCTCAGTAGAGATGCAAACAAAGCCAGCAAGACCAGTGGACTGTCAGGCCTTCCATTCCTCCTGCTGACTGGTGGTAAGAGGTGTTAATCAGCAGCGAGCCAGCCAAAAACGCAGGCAGGAGGCAGTAGAAAATCAAAGACCTGAAAATTCAGAAACTGGACAAATAGATGTTGAGAAAGTGAGAAGTTAATCATGGGGAAAGGAATGCTGTTTTTTTTTTTTCTTAATAGTCTGGAAAAGGCTGCCAGCACTAAGTCAAGGATTTGAGCAATGTTGTTCCATTTTGCTCATACTATTTACCTCTTTCACTCTTTATTTGTAACCACAAGTACAGAAAAGTACCAACATGGTAAGAGGGTGTGTGTATGTGTTAGAACACGTCTCGTGACTTCTTGTAAGAAAGGAGAGGAAAGTGGTAGGAAGTATTCAACAGGAATAAATTCCTTTTGATAATTCAAGCTAATGTGAGGGTTCCCCCTGAGAATGACTATTTTCCTTGACTACTAAATTTATTCTCAAAATGACAGGACCCCTGATATCGCCATGGGTCTCAAACACTATTTTGTCAGAAGGAAAGACCAGTGACAGAGGGATGAATATTCTTGGTTCATTTCTGTCATGTAAAATATATTTTCCCCTTCAAGATCAAAACATGGTGACCATTTGGAAATGCACACAATGCTACCCATACATGCGATTGTCCCCAGCAAGGGAACATTCTTGAATCAAGGGTTCCCATTTTTTTTTCGGGGGAAGATCCGCTTTTGATAATTTATTTGGGTGTATTTAAGTTTTCAGTATCAATTACATGCACTGGCCTCCTCTGTGATTTCCTCCACTCTTTTTTAAGATTTAAAATCCCCCCTTTCCATAAATCTGTTATTTTTTTAAACTTTAATGAAATATATTTGTATCTAATTTTCAGTCATCTACAATTTCTTTTAGTGTAGGATACGTGGTGAAGAACCAAACAAATGTTTTACCCAGAAACCGTAGCAAACAAATTGTTCCAACGTCATTTGCAAATAATCTTTCTGAACTGATTTGTGGTAGCCCCACTAAAATATCCTCTGAAAATCTACTTTTCAAGTCCCAAAAAGTCATACAACAGAGCAAACAGTGAAGGCTGGAGACACCCACAGATATATGCAAACGTAAAGTATTAGTACATCATAAACATGATATTTTAAGCTATGTATATAAAAAAAGTATATTATCTATGCATTTCATTTCTGGATTACCAAAGAAAGTATAAATTATTTCTTTAAAAAGAGGGGTACCTGGTCTGATATGTTGAGATTCCATGATACAATGAAACACTCATGAATTTCCCAATACTTAACCATCTTTTCCCTGTGGAATTTGCCCCTCTTCGTTATGGTGTACTAGTCTTTCACTGTACTGACAACTGAGATTATTTTTTAACAGATTTTTAAATTGATAACATAAGGATTCTGGTACATCGGTTGTGGGGATCCCTGCCCTGAGCATTTCTGCCCATCAGTGAAGACAGGGAATCGCTCTTTGTGATCACTAATAAGCATTCCTCTGTCAGTCTGTATCAGTGATCCTCCATGGGTCTAACCTGGCTACACATAAGAATCTTGCGTGTGCGTGCGCGTGTGTAAATAATTGCAGCCCTGGAGATTCTGATTCAATATTATATTTAGAGAAAAAGAATGAAATGCATACAGAGACTGCGACAGTACTGCCCTTTCCCAGTTTGGCTCAAAGTCAGGACTAGTCAGTCAATCCAACCAGCTCTGCTTCCCTCACCCCCCACTCCTCGCTAAAGCTGCTTTTAATCGAACTTCAAGAGCTCTTAGTCTCCAAACTCTTCCAAAGCAGCCTGATTCCTTGTATTTTAGCTGAGACTAAAACTTTTCCAGATTTCCTACTGCCAATCTCTTGTTGCCATGGGAATGCATGCTTGTATCAATGTGTGTCCCTTAGTGTTCCAAGTAAGATGGGAGTACCATCTCTAACGGGAAAAACCAGGCATGTGAAAGACACAGGATAACTGACAAAGAGAGAAGGGGCCCTATAATCACAGTGTCCTCAAGGTGGGGGGAAGAGGAAAGTCATGAAGGAGCAAACAGAAAGGAGGGCGATGAACAACAGTAAAAACTGGCCATGTTTGGGATTGCTAGAAACTAGTTTGTAAATACTAATTTTAACAAGTTTGCCCCAACTAGTTGCCCCACAGGCGGTCTCTCTGGGTCCAAACTAGCATTTATGACAAAGGAGCTTCCCTGGGGGAGGCAGTGAAACAGCTGTAGGGCCCAGGACCTTCAGGGCAGGAATGCTGGCATTAACTCTCTTTCACAGCCACACGCAGCTGAAATACCAGAAACATGATCCAATCCACTTAACTGGATTTGATTCCAAAGCACACATATTTCAAGTGAAATAAATAGTTAATGGAAAGAGTTTTGCAGAGAAGTCAGTCCCCCTCCCTGGCTGACTTCCATAGCCCTAACATCCATAAATGGACACATGAAAAACAGAAACTTCCTATAGTAATATACCTGTCTCCTGAGCGACTCAGACATGAGACCCGCCTGCACAATTTCAGATTACCTGCTGAGCTTTTCCCACAATTATAAAAATCTTTTAAATTTAAATTGAGTTTGGATACAATTACATCTTTGTTAAAATTTTAGGATTTCTCTTAATTTTCAATTTATATACACTATCTTAACTTCTAAAGGTAAAAATATATGATCACATACCTTTTTCTTTACGTCACTAGTAGTATTTCTGGAATTTAAAATGAAAGTTCTGACACAATGTATCTCTCATGTACCAATGGTTGCCTACTGTTTAATACTGCAACAAAGTTGCTATGTAATATCAGGACATGATTATTTTCCTGTTTCAAAGTAACAACCATGCAGGAAAAACCACAGCCACACTCTTAATATTTAACTACAGAAATTGGGGGCTGCAAAGACACCCGGAAACCAGGCACACTCTTAAGATGACTGTAACAAGGGGCTGCAGCTGATTAAGTCTCTTCCCTCTTCACGGCATCCTAGGCCCATGCATTCATATTCAAAGGTATACGGTGGGTGGAGGGGTGCTTGGAGAGACACTCCAGCCCAACACTCCACGCTGTACACCAGGCAAGTCCGAGAAATGCCACAGAGCACTGTAGACAGTGCCCCCCCCCGCCCCCAGACGGAAGGTGGCAGCTTTGAGTATGGCGACTTCAAAACAGATTCAGCAAACTCACCACCACCCTCCTCAAAATCAGCTCCCCAATTGACTATACTGACAGGTAGCTAGGTGGTTTTTTGTTTGTTTGTTTGTTTTTTAAGTAAATGCATTTTTTTCCAATTGTAAATTTATGCTTTAAAACATTAAAAATTATTTTATATTTTTGTTAAATGAGATGTCATGTAAAGTGCCTAGTAGGCACTCAAATATTGGTTCTCTTCTTTTTACTTTCAGTAGTCTAAATGGTTGAAATAGCTATTAAAAGGTCATTCTAAGTAGGACCTAAAAATGTAGGCCTTTTCATGAATCATCCTGATAACGTGTATTCAATTAGCTTTGAGAAAATATAAACCACAGAAGAAACTAAATGAGCCGTCCTCTCAGTGTCAGACATACCTCACGGAACTGTAACACTCTGGTGGCATTCCATCTTCAGTCTGCTCAAGCACACACTGACCTGAACACATCTGTTCCAGAAGTCCTGCTTTCCCTCAGGTGCCCTGGCACATGAATACAGCTCACAGCTGGGGCTCAACATGCAAAGTAGAACCTGGGGGTTTTTTTGGAAGCAGAAATCATACAACCAGGCAGACAGATGCCACTAGAAATTGATTTTCTCCAGCATCAGCCAGGACCTCTGTGATATCCCAGAAGTCTTTTCTTCCCTACAGCTTCCCACCCAGCCATTCCAAACCTGCAGTCACCTCCCCCAGCCAGGGACCTGCTTGCGACTCACTGGGCTATTCAGTAGGACTCGGGATTCCTCAACACTGGCCAAACCTGGCAGGCACTTTCCCACACTGGCCTCCATGCCTCCTTCCTTGCAATGCCCTCTCGGTGGCTACCCCTGCAAGCGTGCCTCTGGCTCCCTCTTTTCTGTTCCTGGTCTGCCTCTCACTCTTCATATTCCCTGCCAACCTCATTGCACTGTGACCACAAGACGGAGGCAGTCTCCAGGTCACCTTCCTGAGCTCAAGACTAATAAGACTTTGCTAGCAGGATGCTGCAAATATCGGAAATTCAAAGCGCTCAAATTCATGTTCCTTCAAAGCCTCTTCCTGTAGTTGTCCTATGGTGCCATCAGCCACCATGAAAGCAAAAATCCCAGGCACCATCTTACAATGCCTCATTTTCCTCTCACTTCTAAGTGGCTACAAGCGCCATCTATTCTACAGAGGCCTCTTCTCTGTTGGAGCCACTGCTGCTACCCTCCTCACTGCTGCTATCTGACAGCACGCATCCCTTCGGAACCAGGCTATTCCAATATCCTCCCACCTCTAGCCCCACTTCAAACCATGCTTTAAATGCAACCACAGTAAAAGACAAATCTGATTACGCTGCTCCCAGGCTTAAAATCTACCCTCCACACATGGCGCAGGCCGATCACTCCTGCCATCACCGTGCCTCAGTCCCCTGACAGATGGAGAGTTCCCTGGGACAGGGCCTTTCCCATCTCTGAAACTCACATTAAAAATAAAGCGAGTGTTGTTTATCTTCGTTTGGAATTGACAATTTACTTTAAACTCATATTTCTCTGGATTTTTTATGAACTGAAAAAGCCAGAAATATCTGATTCCTATTTTAATACTGTTTTATGGCACAAATTATTTCTATACAAAACCTCATTAACCTGGAAGAATACAGAACAATCTACAGAACGGAAATCTACATTTACTGTGTTTTGACTCCATGAAGAAAACCTCCACGTTTGCTCTATTTGCAAACACCACAGGAGACAGAAGGAACAGGACGTTTTGCTCTCAGAGAATAAGGGAGAATATGTTTTCCTGTATTTATCATTCTGAATTCAGAATGCAAGTGAGGATTCAGAGATGCTTTAATGACATTAAAGTGAGCGAGGGAGGGAGGTAAGAAGGGAGGGAAAGAAAGAGAAACAGAGAGAGAGAGAGAGAGAGAGAGAGAGAGAGAGAGAGAGAGAGAGAATGACGTTCAATTTTTCATTCTACAATAGTGCTATCTGACAGACCTTTCTGCAATGACGGAAATGTTCTAGGTCTACACTATCCAGTATGGCGGCCACCAAAGAGCTACTGTAACCAAGGAACTGAGTTCTTAATTTTAATTAAATGAAAGAAACTACATGTGGCCGATGGTTACTGTCTGGACAACACAGCTCTAGAGCACGGCATGACTTGTGAAATGAAAGCATCAGCACCTTAGCTTAACAATGTTAACTCACAAAGTTTCGCAAACACTTCTGATTACTAAATTACCAAATCTCCAAATGTTAGTACTTTGTTAGTAAAAACAGAGCTACCTTTATTATTAACAAACATTGTAAGATTACTATAACAGCCCACAGATACATTTCACTAAATCTTCCCAGAAGGACATCTTATTAGATTCCCAAACAAAGTATTATGAATGGAAGTTCTCTACAGTGTTTTCTAAACCTTGCCAGTACACATTCTTTAAACTGTCTTAGGGTTAAAAAACGACACAGGAAAGGGAATTTGCTTCAGCAGAGCAACAGAGCAGCAGTTAATTTCTGTAAAATGTCCAAGAAAAGGTAAGCTCAAACCTATGACAACTTTACCCTTGCAATGAGAAAATTAAAAAGAAAATTTGTTTGGGGTGGTCGGATGGCTCAGTTGGTTAGAGCACAAGCTCTCAACAACAAGGTTGCCAGTTTCATCCATGGGATGGTGGGCAGCGCCCCCTGCAACTGAAGATTGAAAACGGTGACTGGACTTGGAGCTGAGCTGCACCCTCCACAACTAGATTGAAGGACAATGACTTGGAGCTGATGGGCCCTGGAGAAACACACTGTTCCCCAATACTTCCCAATAAATCTTTTTTTTTTAAAAAAAAGAAAGAAAAAGACAATTTGTTTAACTTAAAAAAAACACTTTTATGATTGTAGACAAAACAGTCAAATGTCTGTTTATAATTAATTTATATATATGTATTTAAAATAGATTATATAAGGCACTATGTATAGCAATTCATGAAACAAATTTATTCCAACTATTTACTTCCAACATCAGTGTCTCTCTGGTCCCCTGAGGCCCTCTGAATCGTCAAATTCCATTTTCCAAAGCACACCACCCTTGCATCTACCAAATCAGCTACGACAGAGCATTTCTTGAATCCACATGTGATACTCTCACTGGAAATCTCAACCCAAGCCATCAATACCCGTTCAGGCAGGCACAACTTTATTCATTCATCACTGACTGTATTGATAGATTGTATAAACATCCCAAAGCAGCATTGACTGAGGTTGTTTTTAGCCCAATATGTATTTACCAAATAGTGTCTTGTTCAAAATAGAGTAACTGAGAGGCTTCAACATGTGGTGCCACCTTCTTTTCAGAGGGACATTTGTCTTATAGTCAGGCACATCCAGTACACACTTGAAGATAATTTTTAAGAGTTAAGGCTGCCTGGAATTATCTAAGGATTTCTTCATGACTTCTCTAAGTGCTCTCTGAGCTTCCAGTTTGGGATTAAAATGCCTATCATTTTCCTTTTGGAGTCACAGGTAGCCATGAAGCTGCCAGGACAAGTGGATGGGTCTCCCCTACTTTTACTCCAATCTTACACTCCGTAGGCATTGTCTTTCCAGAAAGCTAATGTGATGTCATCTGTGCTCAGCTTAAAAACTTCCTGCTGCTTCCACCAGCATGGAGGGTAATGTCAAGGTTACTCTGATCTGCCTTCGTTCACCTAACTGCTGGGTGCCGCCCACCTTCTAACTCCAAGGGGCTCCGTAATTGAAGGCATCCCCACACTGGTTCAGCTAAATACTACTCATGCTTCCCAGTTCAGCTCAGCTGAGCCATCTCTTCCTTCCAGAAGCTTCATTGAATTCGGCCTCTCCACCCACTGAACCCAGGGCCAAACCTCTATCACAGCACTCACCACACTATTTGTCTCCTATGTTACCATGACCAATACCTAACACTTATGATTTTGTACCACTGGTAAGGAACCATCTTAAGTTTGTACCTCACAACAAGCCTATGAGCTAGTGAACAGTCTTCAGATGGGAGGGGAGGCCCACAGAAGTGGGGCAATGTGCCCAGGTGCCAGAGTGCCCAGATGGAAGTCAGGCCACAAGGCCGCAGGGTCTGAGCTCTCACCCTGTGGTGTCCTGCTGCTCTAAGGGTTCTCCATGAGACCAGGGGTTCCCTAGGGCACACAAGTGAAGGCTTGGGGAGAGAGTGATCAGAACAGTCACTACCTGAGAAGCTGTCACACAAAGAGAGGCTGGAAACCTGACTTCCAGTACTGTCCACTGAGTAATGCTGGTGTAACAGAGGATCCCCAGGGCTCCCTTCCAGCTAAAGCAAATCGTAAGAACAAAATCCCTTCCCTTTCTCCAGAGATATCTGTCATATGTTTGCAAAACTAAAAACCAAGAACCAGTTACTGAGCAGTTAAGTAAGGCCTTTACTGAGTTTCAGTGTGCCAGAAGCACACAGAAACCTCACGTTTAGAGGCAGTAACAACAAAACTATTCCAACACACACTAATCAGAAAGAAAAATGCTCAGGGCAAGCCCACATTTGGTTTTCTAGTTGAACACTGATTTTCAAGGCAGGACAAATTTGTAATTCGTAAAGAAAATCTAATACAAAAAGTTTAGGCCTACAAAGAACCTAGAAAACATTTTAACAAAAAGGAAGCTACAGTATCTAGCAGTTAATATTTACAGAATGCTTTCTATACGTCAGGTATTTTCACATACCCTTTAAAAGCTCCACTTTTATCGGCCATTACTCCATTTTACAGAAGAGGAAACGAAGGCTCCCAGAGGTTACAAATAGTTACAAGGTTTCAACCTCAGGTCTCTGTAGTTACCAAGACCCAAGCGCTACACTAACTTTCTCTGAGTTTAAAGGAGTGCCACTAGCTCCCTTTCCTGCTCCCATTTTCAAGCAGGGCTGTGACCACTTCGAGGGATCGCGGCGGCGTCCTCCCCTCACCCCACAACTCAGGTATATGACACACTTGTATCACCTAACAGAAGACAAGCTCTGCCCTTACTGTTCTTCCCAACACAGCACCCAAAGGCTTGTTAGCCAGAGTTGCCATTCCAAGATTTCAATCCTCACGGTCAGAGTTTAGTTAATATAAGACGAGTGCCGCATGGGATCGCACTTACCTTTTGATCCTAGAACCATACGTGCCGCGAGATCCGCATTATAAGGACACTTTCGCAACTGATGGGAGAACCGCAGAAAGCTTTCCTGCACTCCGCTTCCGCTAAGTCTAAAACGACACCACTATTCTAATCGTCAAGTCACTTCAGACCAACGCCTCCTCTAGTCCATTTTCAAAGCCCTGGAGCCTGGCGAGTGCCGCCGAAGCGCGCAACTCTGTCTCCGCTGTCAAGGGTTAAAGCCCCTCGCAGGCAGCCTGGCAGGTCGGTGCCCAGCAGCACAACTACTCAAGTCGAGATCTCCTGCCCCTGTCACACGCAGAGCTCGATTTCACACCCAGCCACCCACAATCACCATGTGCGAAGTTTAATCTTGAGTTCGGCCAAAAGACATTTCCTTTTTCCTTCAATGAAAAAGATTTGGAGCTGTGCCCCCGCCCGGCTGCCCAGCGCTCAGGGCCCCTCCCGCCCGGGCCCGAAGCCGCCCGGCGGACCCACCCCGCGCGGGAACGCGGAGCACCTCGGGGTGCAGCCGCCGACTGCAGGCCACGCCGCCCGCGGCCGCCCGGGACTCGCAGGCCGAGGGGGAGGCGCGCCCGCGCACGGCCGGCCCCGCCCGCCCCGCCCCCACCGCCCGCCGGCGGGAGCTGGGGCGCGCGCCCCGCCTAGGCCTCGCCGCGCGCCGCCGCCCGCGCGCCCCCGCCGTCCCGGCCCCGCCGCCCGCGCGCGCTCGGCTCGCGACCCTTTCCCGGCCCTCCGTGCCCGCGCGCCCCGCACTCACTGAACATCCCAGGCGGCTCCGGCGTCCCCCGCCGCCGCCCCTGGGATCGGGTCGCTTCCGCCTCCGTCGTCTCTGCGGCAGGGCCTCGCTCCCACGGCCGGCTCAGCCGGGCCCCCGCGCCCCGCGCCCCGCCGCCCCAGCAGCGGCTCTGGGCGGCCGCTCCATGACTGACTGACACGGAGCGGGCCGCGGGCTGGGTCGGCCCGGCCTCCGACGCGCAACCGTCTCCGCCAATGGGCGAGGCGCCTCGGCGCTCTGCTGGCGATGCCTGGCGTGCGCGCCGCCCCGCCCCCGCGTCGCCGCCGTCGGGCGGAAGAGCGGGGGCCGGTCCCACGTGCTGGGGCGGCGGGGAGCCGGGACCTGCTGCTGCGCTACTACGTCCTCGCCTGCCCGCCCGCCTGCGGTTCCCAGCCCGGCGGGTCCTGGAGGTGAGCACCTTACCGGGACCGCCTCCAGGTTGCCCAGGCCCAGGGTCCGCCTGGAGGTGAGCCCTTACATGGGACCTACTCCAGGTGACCCCCACCTGGGGTCCGCCTCCGGGTGAGCCCCTTACCTGGGGACCGCCTATAGGTTAGCCCCGACCTGGGGTCGGCCTCGAGGTGAGCTGCTTACCTGGGGCGACCCTCCGCCCGGGGCTCCGCGCTTCCTCGGGTTCTCAAGCGCTGGGCGAGAGCCCGCTGCGCTCGCCGCTTCGGCGGCTTCTCACATGGCCCCTCGCTGCTCTGCTGATTCTTGTTACTTGGTTTCTTTCTGCTCCGCAGGAGTCAGTGTAGCCGCGCGTAAGCGGTCTTTGCGTGAGTACTGACCGGGTTTGCTGTACAGCACTGGGCTTTTTCACACCCCCTTGCTAAGACCACTGGAGGCACCGAGGGCGGAACGTCGGTAGACTCCGGGAGGGTACCCGGGGCGTCTTTGTAGCCAACCCTGCTGCCACTTTTAAAGTACTTTGTAGCTGCGGCGATGGCTACAAACGTTGAACTTAGAAGTTAAGTAAGCAGTTGTTAAATAAGTATGGGACAATTTGACAAAATAGGAAAATGACAGCGCTCGACTGTCCTCTGTAACTGAAGGATGCTGTACCGCATGTGTGTCGTTCACCCGGTCTTGGCTCATTCCCCAGAGTTGCCCATTGAGAGTTCTGAAGGTTGGGCTGTAGGAGCTCAGGCCCCAGAGGTTCTAATTAAAAAGTGCAAGTGACCCCTCCTTCAGTATATCGAATTCTTTTGGTTTGATAGTTTTATGTTAGTTTCGTGGCACTACGATTCTTCGTTGTATTTCCGTTGTCCTGTTCTGTTTTTATTTACAATAATTTTATTTCAGGATATTTGTTAAGTATCCTGAAAAATTTTCTCTTTTGAAGAACTGACTTGTGTACTTTCATATAATGAAAATGACTTGACCAGATATGTTTCCCCTTTTTACCATGACTTTTAGGAAACTCAAAGCTACACTTACTTCAGTTATATAGAGTTACAGGTGGTTGATATGTCTGCTTTCCCTCTTTATTCATGATTTTATTGTAGTCTATATTTACAGTCTTAATTGTATAACGATATTTTGTAGAGTCTTTGAGGAAGTAGTGTGTCTTTGTAAATTTATACATTAAGGAATAAAGTTATAGTGGGAAGTTACTGTTGCAGCTGAAATAACTACTCTGTCGGGACTGGGTTTATATTGTACTTCATTTTGCATGGAGAAATGTTACTTTCTCCAAATACTACTTATTTAGCTGTTTGAACTACTTAATGGAGCTGTGCCTAATATATAATACATAGTATAATTCAGGAGATTTATACAGAGACTTAGCTTTTTCAATCTAAACCACGTGCAAATGAATCTCCTTTCACAAGTAATTTGAACACTTTGGGTTTTGCCCAGTTGAATTCCTGCACACTTAACTCTCAGGATGTGGTGTTCCACCACAGCAGAATATTTGTACCTGTGTGTGTAATCCATCTTCGTCCTGCTTCTGTTTCAATTTCCCCCAGAAAATTTCTTGGGCTCAAGCAACTTACGTGTAGATTTATGCCCAACAATTCGTTAAAGGAATATATGTGTGTGTGTGTGTGTGTGTGTATATATATATATATATATATATATATATATATATATAAACATACATACATATATATGCATATATATATGTGTGTGTATACATATATATGTATATATATATATATATATATATATATATATATATATTCGATATAACATATATCACGTAGCAATAAGACACACAGTGTTTTTTTCTTGGTGTCTGTTGAGCTTGACCTTAATATAATTTCTTTCCATTGTTTTAAATTGTAGATAAAGTGTAGCAATGGCTGCTGTTTATTCTGGCATTTCCCTTAAGCTTAAAAGCAAGACAACTTCCTGGGACGATAAACTAAAGCTAGCTCACTTTGCTTGGATTTCCCACCAGTGCGTTCTTCCAAATAAAGAACAAGTAAGTTTAATGTGAAACTTAACATTTTTATAACCTAAAACAATTTTTTATGTAGCTTGCATATTGACATTTAGTTGAAATTTTGAAAGATTAGAGAAAAGGTTGGGGAAGGAAACACGGTTGGAAGTTAAAGTAATGTCTGTGAAAAAAGGTAGTAAGTCAGGTATTTCATTAACAAACTTGCTGTTGCAAAACCTTAGTTAGCATTTCTTACATTCTGAATTAAGTATATGCATTGGTGAACAAATTGGAAATTAGGTTACAGAAGTTAGGTTCTGAGTGGTCAGTAGCTCCATTTGCTCGTAAACGCAAAGTGGTACTCCAGAAGCAACTGCTTGTTGGGAGCTTTGTTAAACATCTTTGGAATTTGATGATTTGAAAGTTAGAAAGTGGAGAAGCTTTAGTATTTGTATTAAGCCGTTCTAGAAATAGATTAGGGACCAAGAAAGACATTGCTGTTTGTTAACATTTCTCAGTCTCATTTGGCTAAGCATGTTTGTATGAGCTCATGGAATTGGATTCATATGCACCCATATGCTAATATTGAGGAAGACAGCACAAAGTGTGTCACGTAGATTACAACTATTAAAATGATGATGCCACACAGTGTGAGGAGCACTAGCATATCGAGCAGTTTCCAAACCTGGCTGCACCTGAGAATCATCTTGGCAGCAGACAGTCTCCTGGCCAGTGCTACACTGGGTGAGATGGAAGGAAAGTCATGGCAGGCAGTTTGATCAGGTCTCCACTCCTTATCCTGAGATGTTTTTTCCTTTTAGCATCTGTCACTGTTACAGCAGTTCTGTATTGCGAGCTGAGACCTCACCACCTTTCCTTGTGTTTCTGCATAAGGAAACATGTCACTGTAATGGAAAGTCTATATGTTCAACCCTCCTTGTCAGAAAGCACTGTGCATCACTTTACAGAAGACTGTCTTCTAGGTACGGTAAAACATTCGGAGGACATGGGAAGCAGAAGACACCCTGTCTTGTAACTCTACATCTCTGCTTCTGTGTGTCATTAGTCCGTGGCCTTTCTGAGCAATTGTTGTGCTTCTAACTTTCGAAATTTAGTGTAACTGTATGGAGGAGTTAGTTAGAAGAAACTGTTAAAGAGTTTCACTGGAAACTTTTTATTGGCCTCAGATGAAGACAAAATAAGTTCTGTTCTCTTTTTATTAATTCTTTAATTATATAACATTTTAAGATACTAAAACATTTATGTAATACAACATTACTAGAGGTAAGTTTTAAAGGAGAGGTTTTCCCCTGGCAATTGGATTGGTTATACATGGATTGTCCCTATAAATGTCTAGTGCTTTTATTTCTTGATAAATAAATTCATTTATTTTCAGAGTATATTTCTTTCAAATTTAGGTATTACTTGATTGGGCAGGACAGTCGTTAGTTGCATTTTATAAGAAAAAACTTGAACTGAAGGAAGACGTTGTTGAAAGGCTTTGGATCTATATCGATGGCATTCTACATAGCAAAAAATTACAGAATGTCCTCAAGAATGGAAAGACCGTTAATCTTCAGCTTTCCCTGGTCAAGGTAATTAATAGTCTCGTGGTGTTGTGTGTGTGTTACATGCATTTCTGTTGATTTCCTATTGTTGCTGGAGGCTTATTTGTTTTAGGGTTAATTATACGAAGATGCAGGAAATACCAAGGTAGGGGAGAAGGAAATAATGTTATTAGAATTATAATAATGACTGGTATTTATTGAACGAGTATTGTATATTCTACACTATGCTAAGTATTTTGTTACTTAATACTCAAGAAAAGCTTAGAACTGCTTCACAGAGTGGTTGTTGATTACCTTTTTAATTGGAAAAGATAGCTAGCAAATTATGGTACTCTCTGATTCCTCCCCTCCCCCTTTCTGTTGGCCTGAAGGGAAGTCAAAGGTCAAAATCTGGTAGGAATTTCCTCAAAGATTTTTGACCCAAAGTGATTTTGAATCATGAACTTCATTGTCAAAACAATATTCTGAAATGCTGTGAGAATAGCTGGTGACAATAAAAAGCGTTAATAATGAGCACTTAGTGTGTGCCAGGCTCAAAGAGGTAAAGTAACCTGAAAGGCACCCAGCTGGTCGGTGGCACAGCACCTGCTGCCTGCCTGATTGTAGAGCCTGTGCTCTTCACCACCGCACTGCCTCGCCCATGGGTGTGCAGGCAGAAGGAAATCAGTAAAGAAGAATTAAATAGCTGAGCTGCCTGATTGTTCGTAGACTGTAGTGGTCCTCGAAATTATATTCTATTAGGTTGGTGCAAAAGTAATTGCAGTTTAAAAGATTAAAAATAATTACAAAAACCTCAATTACTTTTGCACCAACCTAATAGATTGTATGTCACTTTTTACTTTATTATTTTTTAATTTTTTTTAAAGATTTTATTGGAGAACAATGTGTTTCTCCAGGGCCCATCAGCTCCAAGTCATTGTCCTTCAATCTAGTTGTGGAGGGCGCAGCTCACGGGTCTATGTGAGAATCGAAACGGCAACTCTGTTGTTCAGAGCTGGTGCTCTAACCAACTGAGACATCTGGCTGCCCTGTATGTCACTTTTTAAAATAATAGACTGGTGGCCACCAAAGTGGGTTATTCTGAATGGTCCTTTGGGAGAATGGAAAGAAAATCTTACAGTGTCTCTATATGTTTTTTTTTAAAGTCACAGTTTAATATTTATGGATGCTTTTTAATTACGTAAAATGTGAGCACTATAATACATGCACGCAGTGGGTACAGATATGGGGAAAGTTGTACAGATGAGCTGTGCGATCAGAAATATTTGGAGGGCCGGCCCGGTGACTCAGGCGGTGAGAGCTCCATGCTCGTAACTCTGAAGGGTGCCGGTTCGATTCTCACATGGGCCAGTGGGCTCTCAACACAAGGTTGCCAGTTCAACTCCTCGAGTCCCGCAAGGGACGGTGGACTCCGTCCCCTGCAACTAAGATTGAACACGGCACCTTGAGCTGAGCTGCCTCCCGGATGGCTCAGTAGGTTGGAGCGCTGGCTCTCAACCCCAAAGGTTGCCAGTTTGATTCATCAACTCCCGCAGGAGATGGTGGGCAGCGCCCCCTGCAACTAAAATTGAACGTGGCACCTTGAGCTGAGCTGCTGCTGAGCTCCCGGATGGCTCAGTTGGTTGGAGCGCGTCCTCTCAACCACAAGGTTGCCGGTTCAATTCCTCGACTCCCGCAAGGGGTGGTGGGCAGCGCCCCCTGCATCTAGAAAATGGCAACTGGACTGGGAGCTGAGCTGTGCCCTCCACCACTAAGACTGAAAGGACAACAACTTGACTTGGAAAAAAGTCCTGGAAGTACACACTGTTCCCCAATAAAAGTCCTGTTCCCCTTCCACAATAAAATCTTTAAGAAAAAAAAAAAAAGAAAAAAAATTTGGAGATCACTGTAGTAATACATTGGCTTTCAAGTATTTGACATATTTGTCTCAGCTTTTCCAGAGCCAGCAGTTGCTTGGAGATAATCACACTTGTGTCATTGGGCTACTGACACAATGCCTTAGCACCCAGGATGAATTTGGTTTCATATGACGTAAGGCTAGGAGCCAGTCACTTAGCCTATGAGTGAATTTTGGAATCTGCCTGGCTCTCGTGATTTCTGGTATTTGTGATTTCAGAATTTTGGGAGCAGTAGACTGTAGGTTTGCTGCATAATATGCAGTAACTGTTAACGTTTGCTTTCCTATTTTAAGAGTGTTTTTGCTTTGGCTTTTAAAATAGAAACAGTGTAATTGACTATGAAATGTAATTGGGCCACAGTATCATCACCGAAGGCTCCTGTCCGTCACCTGTAGCATCTGAGTGGAATTGCAGGTTTAGGCTCTTGGGAGCCTAAGCCTTGTAAAACCCAGCTTCAAAAGGGACGGCAGATTTACAAAGGCACTGCTCCCTTTTCTGAGTTTATATTGTTAGGAGATGGACGTGTGCATGTGCAGGAATTAAAGTGGGTTCAGGTTCACAGATGTGATCATCTGGCACTTCTTTCTTATTAAGATGAGGGTAAGGAGTGAGTTGATTGATTCTGTTGTATTTTTTATGTGTATGTGTGGGTTGAGGGTCAGTGATGAGTTTTTCTTTCTTTCTTAATGCTCAGATCATAAATGAGAGAATAGCCGAGTTCTCCCTTTCGGGATCCCAAAGAAACATGTGTGCTGTGCTCAGCTGCTGCCAGGGCATCCTCTCGACACCCAGCCTTGCTGTCATCTACACGGCCAGACAGGAGCTGATGGTGGCCTTGCTGAGCCAGCTGTGCCGGGCAGCCTGCAGGCAGCCGGAAGGAGCCGTGGTAGACCCATTATTTGAGGTCATTCACCTGGCCCTTGGCCATTACCTCTTGATCCAGCAGCAGCAGGTCAACCCAAGACGTGCCTTCGGGGAGATGACCGGGCACCTGCTCCAGCCTTGCCTGGTCCTGAGGCATCTGCTCTCAGGGGGTGCCTGGGCACGAGCCGGCCATGGCCAGCCACGGCAGGCACTGGGCCGGGACCTTAGGGGTCAGGTCGAGGCCATGCTTCGAGGCGGAGCTTTCCAGCCCGAGCTGCTTTCTTCCTACAAAGAGGAGCTCTTGGAGCAGCAACAGGCTGACGCGAAGATGGGGGCCATCAAGATTGTCCTAGCTCCCCTGGGAACTGTGATTGGCAAGCTGGTGGATCCTGGCTGCTGCCAACCAGGCCTTCATGCCGCTGTGGTGGCTGGCTCTGTGCCTTTGCTGTACAAGGTCTTTCTGGACTCCTACTTCAGCGAGGGGAGTCAACTGCTGTGCTTCCAGGTGCTCCCCAGGCTGTTCGACTGCTTGAGGATGTCACACCTGCAGGAGGAGCAGCCAGGGGCCCTGCCCACGCCTGACTGGACGGCAGAACTCCTAGCTGTGGAGCAGCTGCTCACCATGGTGGCGAGCACTGGTGTGTACAACGTGGCTGCCGACAGGATCCGGCATGGTGAGGCCCAGTTCCGCTTTTACCGCCGCCTGGCCGAGCTGCTGCTGAAGCGCTCACAGGCGCCCGTGCCAGCCTGGTTCCGCTGCCTCCAGGTCCTGGTGTCTCTGAATCATTTGGTCCTGGAGCCGGACCTGGGCGACCTGCTGGCCTCGGCGTGGATTGGTGCAGAAGTAACAGACTCTCGAACCAGAAAGGCCCAGGAAGCCCTTCTTCACACGCTCTTCCAGACGTATGTCAAACTGCGGCAAGTGCCGCGGCTGTTTGAGGAGGTTTTGGGGGTGATCTGTCGTCCAGCTGCCGAGGTGCAGACGCCGCTGGTGCTGGCCTTGGGCCCTGCTGCAGTGCTCCGAGAGTGCCTCCTGGAGTTGCCTCCGAGTCAGGTCTTGGACACCTGGTCCCTCGTGCTGGACAAGTTCCAGTCTTCGGTGCTGCCTGACTTGCGGGGTGACGCTGACGTGGCCCTGAAGGCACTGTCCCTGAGCTCACTGCTGCACTGCATCATGTGCAACATGAGAACCTTGGACAGCGGCACACCTCTGCCCGTCGTCAGACGGATGCAGTGTGTGATGCAGAGGACGTTCCGAACGCTGCTGCAGCCCCTGCTGGACCTCCTGCCAGACCCCTCAGGCCCAGAGCCTGAGCTGTGGCTGCAGAAGGCCCATGACTGTGTGCTGCTGCTCTCTTGCACCTGGGCCCAGGTCGACACCATGCTCAGTTTAAACTGTAGCCGGTACCACACTGTGTCTGAGGCTCCTACAGGTGTTGCTCTGGAGAGCCTGAACCGCCCTTCATTGCTCCCAGGTATAGAAACACACCAGTGGAAGAAGATAGAAAGGGCTATAGCTCAGGTCAACTCCCTTGGCAGGTACTGCTTAGAACAGCTCTACCTGCAGAAAATGAAGAGGACTTTAATGCAAACCGGTTTCCAGTCTGAAGAAGCCCTGCGCACGCTGAGAAGTGAGGCTGCCTACATTCTCGGTTCTGGCAGAGAAAGCTTGACTCAGAGTACAACGGCCTCCTGGGACGGCCAAGTGAGCACAGTGAGCGTGCTCACGTACCCTGTGGCGCACTGGCACTTGATTGTGTCAAATCTCACAATCTTACTGTCCTGTCTTTGTCCAGATGATGTGAGATACCTGGCTGGCGTCCTGCTGAGAACTTTGCAAATGCCCAAAGCCCAGGAAGGCTCAGCAGACGAAGAGCCAAACATCACGCTAGGAAAAGTATCCAAGGCCGTGCTCCACAACCCTCTCTTTCCAGAAATGCAGTCACTTCATTCTGCATTCTTACTGTGCCTGAGCGCGCAGTGTACTAGCATTCTGTGTTCAGGCGCCCGGAGCCACCCAGGGCTTCTCCGGCAGCAGCTGCCCTGGCTTTTTGAAAAGGACTCCATAGATGTGGCTCATTGGGAAAACAGGTTTGCAAAAGTCGGCCCCGACGGTGTAGAACCAAGAGGAGAACTCGCCCAGAACTTACTGGCCTTGGTCAGGGGTGACTTTCCCATTCAGCTGGAGGCAGAGCAATCAGAGAGTCTCCTGGGACTTCTGGAAGTCATTGCTGCTCTGCAGCTGGACAGCCTCTTGCCCCCCTGCCACATGCACTACTTCCTTCTGTTACTGTCCATGGCCGTTGCCAAGCTGGGGGATTCTTGCTCCCTCTCGCTGAACCTCCAGTTTTTGATGACTTGCTACCGGCTTCTTGGTTGCCTACAAAGAGGGAAGAGTGCTCGCTCCGTGCTCAAGGTCATGTACATCAGTGACATTTTTGAAATCATTCTGACCTCGCTGTTCAAAGCCAGTAGCGGGCTTCTGATTGATAGTGATGACCCCTCTTGGCTGGAATTCCTCCAGGTGATAGGGACACTCTTAGAGCAGCTGTTGCAGGTGCTCGTCCAGGGAAAGCTCAGCATAGCGCTCAATTTTGGGAAAATCATTGCCTTCCTCTCGCAGTGCCAGGAGTGCAGTGCAGCGACCACAGGCGGACAGCTGGGAGCCCAGCACCCTCTCGGCCGGCAGGTCCTTCTGGTGTCTTTAACCAAGTTGTGCCAAGTCCTGGGGCCTTTTGTCCAAGGGCGGAAGTATCACGAGGCCCCAGACGTGCTGCCGGGGCTCCTGCTCCAGGCAGGGGCCGCACTCCAGCTCTGTGCAGCAGGCGGGCCCTGGGGGCGGCCCCCACACCCTGCTTTCCTGTCGGCAGTCAGTGTGCTGCTGGAGGCTGACGTGGGCCAGTACTGCGGCCACAGGGGGACAGAGAGCGTGCAGCTCTCCCACGCTGCCTTCTGCCGCAGCGTTTTCTCCCAGGTCCTCTCTGACTTGCCCGCTCTTGCAGGAAGTCCCCAGGCTTTCCTGGCAGCCGTGCGATTTTTAACGCTGTTCCTTTTGGCCCCAGAACTACATCCCAAGAAGGAGTCTGTTTTTACTTCCACGTTCCATTCTGTGAGGAAAGTTCTTGCAGGTAAGATGTTTTCTTTTGAGCTAATTCTGTGCTCTAGTACTTCTGGGAGAAGCTGGCTGAGGGGTGAGTTGCTGTCCCTCCCGTTTTGAGAACAGATGTTCATTTTAAAGGTACAACTCGGGTGTCTCCCTCTCAGGGCTGTCCAGGGAGTACCCACCCAGGGCCTGGCCTCTGACGGCTGCCACCCTCATGGTGGTCCCTGCGCCACACACAGCCTTCTGGGTGTGTTGTTTAGCACCTTAGTTCACTCATTTTGGAGATTGTTCTAGTTTGTAGCTTTGAAATCATTGCTCTCTCTTTTCTAGCTTCCACCTGTCCTGCTCTGGACGGTCAGCATAGATAATTCCACCCTTATCAGCTGGCTTCTGTGTCAGATCGTCAGTTCCATCAACTGACTGAAGAAGTACATAAAATCTGCCAAGTTTGGAAAAGTGCAAATGACTTAATTTATCGGGAACCTCATAAAATTCCTTGGGGGCAAGACTCCCCCTGCCTAGGTTTCGGTGTGGCGCCGGCCGTCCTGGGGCCATGCATGCTGATTGGCTGGCTCAGCCTGTCACTTCCTCGTTGTGTTCTAGTCGGATGTCACAGGACCGCCGAGCCAGCGAGTGTCTTCATGCACGAGGAGTCCATGCCTGCTGTCCCCTAGGTCAGAGGTTACCGGGCCACATTTCATCCCTTTTCCAAGGTCGCACGTATCACGTACCACAGCTAGTGCGGCTTTGTTTTCTTTTGCTTGTTACTGAGGGGTTGTGGCGAGTCAGGACAGTCTCTTGAGGTGAGGCTGGGGAGTCATCAGCACAGCCCCACCTCTGTTTCCCGTTGGAGAAGCTGTGCTGGGGGACGAGGCCCAGGCGCGCTTGGCCATAGAGTATTCAGGGGCCTGTAGGACATACCACCGGGGCCGACGCCAGAGCCAGGGCGCTGGGGCCTGGACAGCACTGCATGGGCCCCTTTCACGGCCTTGATTGTCACTGACTAAAAGGCTTTAGTGTCACGTGTTCTGTCTTCTGTCAGCCACTTTTTTGGGGAGTGGTGTTCACCTTCTTCGTGGAGACTAAAATTTAGTCTTCTGTGGACACTAGTTACGGCGTCTTAAGTGAACGCCCCAAGCAGTGGCAGCTGGGAGTTGGAAGCCCCAACCCCTCCCCTTTGCTAAGCAGGACCCATGTCTTCTTCATCCCTCCAGCCTCAGAACGTGCAGGGCCTCCGTGCTGATGGTGTGTCCTCCGACCTCAGGGACAGAGCTCAGTCTGGTGAGGGGTAAGACCTGCCACCTCCCAGCCCTCAGACCACAGGCCCGGCGCTACCTTTGATGCAGGCCTCACACCTGAGCTGCTACACTGTCTAGAGAAGGGACCAGAGCGCTGAGAGGTCTGGAAAAAATGCCAAGTGAGGAGAGGCCCAAAGCTTTGCGCAGGGAGAGGGAGGATTACGGTGGCTGCAAATAACAGAAGGGTGGCCACCTGTGTCCTCGGGTGATTCCACTGTTTCATGTAAACAAGCGTTTATTGGGAATGCTTTCTGACAGTGAAATAGATGACCTCCATTCAATTATACAAACCATCACTTTCAAAAATGCTTCACATACACGTGCAACTTTATCCTACTTGGAGATGAACGAAGCACTGATTTTGACCTCCTTAAGTAAGCAGATATTTACACAAATCACAGGTGGTGGGGTGCTGTGATTGAACCAGAGCTGTGGGGTACGGGTTGAGACGTTGCCTCAGGCAGCCCACTAGTCAGCAGTGGCCTCTGAAGGCCAGGTAGGGCAGGCGGAGATATGGGCGTGCTGACGCTCTGCTGGGCAGTGCAGTGCCAGCCACAAGGCGTGGTCTGTTAGCCCGTTCACTGAGGAGGGAAGTGACGCTCAGAGAATCTCACATCCAGGGTCTGACAGCTTGTAGGAGACTTGGGCCCAGGTCTCTCAAAGCCTTTGGTCCCTGTGCCCTCGATGCTGTGTGTCATAGGTAAAGACTGGGACCCAGGAAGGGACCCTGGCAATATGGGCCAGTCTGATGGCTGGAATGTGGCTGCAAGGAAAAGCTGGTGTCAGATCACTGGGCTGTGAATATCCTCTCTGAGACGTGTTACGAAGCCATGGCCGGAGGACCCAGGGGCCGTGGGAGGCTTTCCTGCACTGAGTGACAGCTGGGGGCGACTGCAGCAGGCACCCCCGAAGCTGAGGGCTCTTCTGATCGCGTCAATGCTCATGTCTGTTTAAAAGTACCAGCCCACCCCCGTGCCCCTGCTGAGGTTATAAAAGAATACAAGGAAAGGAGAAATAGTGTAAAGAAGGTGACTACCACCTGTCTCCGGTGGCTAAGCATTTCTGTCACCCCCCTCAGGCTCTTCTCTGCCCACAGAGCGGGAGAGGTGTCTCACTGCGAGTGCCCCTGAAGTGGTGACTGTCAGTGGCTGTGCACCATGTCATCACGTGGCTGCTCTAATTCATTCCACTGCTCCTCGTCCAGGACATCGTAACAGTTTGGTTTCTTTCCCACACAGATACTGCCGTTCCTGTTCAAGTAAGTCAGGATATCGAGTCTCATTTTGGAGCATTGTTCACCCAAATGTTAGAGGTTGGGACGACAGAGGACTTCAGGACAGTGATGCAGTGTATCCTGCAGGGACTGGACGTCAGGAGCGTGTGGACAGCAGACCAGCCGGTGGGTCGCCCGTCTCAGCCTCGCGTGGCGTCACACAAGTGGTGTCAGCTCGAATGGGAACACCTACGGTGCAGTGTCACTCCGAAAACCAAGCACAAAGTCACACCCATAGAGACTCCAGGCAAAGGAGGCACTGACGGAGGGAGCCCAGGCCTCACGTTTCAAAGGGGAACCTTCCAAATGACAGCTATGTTCTCCTTATGTGAACTACTAAATATTACTCGTAGGATTGACACACAAAGAGGTTAGGTTCTGCTGGTCCTTTTCTTTGACCTCTCCCGTTACACTTGTTGGAAACTTGATTTGGTCACACAGCCCGGATCCTATTTGAGAATCCCTTAGTTTAGCAAGCTGCCTGTCCGTCCTTTGTGCCTTCGTTCATTTGCTGTGAAGCGCTCGTTGCATTCAGCCTCTGCATGCAGCCCACATGGTCCTCTAAAAGGCCCGTGCACTGCTCTGGCCACATGTCCCCTCTTGCACGGGAGGGAGAAGCCGCAGAGCGAAGCATCGCGGGGCCAGGATTCCAGTCAGGTTATCTGGCTTTCACGGCCTCACGACGGCCTCTGGACTTTCGACTGCGATCAGCACAGGCTGGGTGTTGGTTTGGCAGGAGGACCCCTGTGTCCGTCGGGCTGGGTGTTGGTTTGGCAGGCGGAGCCGGGGGGGCTGCAGGTCAGTGGGGCCCGGAGAGGACCCCTGTGTCCATCGGGCTGGGTGTTGGTTTGGCAGGAGGAGCTGGGGGGGCTGCAGGTCAGTGGGGCCCAGAGAGGACCCCTGTGTCCATTGGGCGCCTGAGGCCTGCGCTGGACCAGGGCCGGCGTCTGTGTGTCCTCCGCAGACCTGCCTCGCTTTCTGTAGTGTCTGGTGTACGTATCTCAGCGTGCTTAGGCCCTGGCTCTGAGGGGCCTCTGGCCTTCCAGGTAGAACACAACAAACTGTTTCTGTTCAGACCAGTCAGGTAGAAAAGGGTCACGGAGGACGTGGTTTGGGGGGCTTGGGTGCGGGGACACTGCTATGAAGACAGGGTGGTGTGGGCACAGTGCACTGACTGGGGGTCTGCCAGGAGCAGAGTTACGTGTGAGGGTGGGCGGCAGGCCCTTGGTGTGGATGCGTCCCGCCGAGGGGAGGATGTGCACGGCTGTCTGGGCGGGGAGTGAGAGGGAAGGTGGGAGCCAAGTGGGTTGTTGGGGGAGGAAGAAGAGGCTGGTGTGGGGTTGAAGTCGATGGCGGGCACAGGGGCAGACATTTACTGATTAGGCACGCGGTGAGGGCAGTTTCCTCCTCAGAGTTCAAAGCTGTCACTGCAGTCAGCACCTAATCTGGCTGCTTTGTTTGCCCACGTTTCTTTCTGGCCCTCCTTTCATCCACAAGCACTTAGAATCCAGCCAGCTGCCTCTTCCAGCACTGCCCTGACGAGACAGGACCTCTTTCCATCACTGTGCCTTTTGTGTCACTGCCCTGGCACACCAACATGTTTGGTTAGTGAGATGCTACTGAAAAGGCCCCCACTTTGCCCAGCTCTGCTCATCCTGCTCATTCCCCGACCATTTGGTGATGCAAAGGCCATCACCCTCAGCACTTCACCAAACCAGGTCACCTGTGACCATGACACCTGTGCTCTGACGGGCTCTGCTCTGTGACGTCAGCACTGGTGATCAGCTTTTTTCCCAGATGAACTTCTTAAGAGAGAGTTGGCTATTTCTGCTAAGGTTTTCTCTCTTACCTTAGGCCATTTTGTTGGCTCTTTCGCTGACTAAGCTGCTGCTGGCCTGCCCGTTCAGTGGAGAGAAGGCAAGTCTGTTCTGGCGAGCATGTCCCCAGATAGTGACGGCTCTGACGGTGAGTACTGCTCCTTGTCACCCCTTTTCCTGTGCAGACGGGCCGTGTGCTTGCTTCTCTGCAGGGCATTCCAGGGCCGACGTCCTGCACATGGCTGTGAGCAGAACACTTTACTGTCAGTGTG
This sequence comes from Rhinolophus sinicus, assembly GCF_057876585.1. Classification (NCBI taxonomy): domain Eukaryota; kingdom Metazoa; phylum Chordata; class Mammalia; order Chiroptera; family Rhinolophidae; genus Rhinolophus; species Rhinolophus sinicus. Next base: position 42,917,749 of record NC_142506.1, read on the forward strand.
TCCTGTCTGATCTGTCTCCACAGTGGTGTCGTCGGTCCAGGGCGCATGGAGGTGGTGGAGGGCCACAGGGAGCATTAGGAAGAGTGAGCTTTCATTTTCTCTAGGTGCCAGCGTTGGTTTCAATGGCGTTCATCTCCAAGAGTCACACATCACTTGTGGTGGGGAACTTCTCCCAGGGGAGGGGCTGCTCCCTTGCTGGGCTGGGCTATGACCACCCCGGACAGGAAACAGCAGGAGGAATGTGCTAGCAGATGAGCTGAGAAGGATTCTGTGGCTGCCTTTGTCGCCACAGAACTTTGTGCTCAGTTTCGTGTATTCATTCATTATAGGGGTGTGTGTTTCAAGTCTGCCATGGTGAGGGAGAAATGGCTTTGTAGAACGGGATAGTAAGGTTGCCATAATCCCGCCAAACATGACATTTGGGTACCTGGTGACTATACACTGTGGTCATAAGACTGTTTCACTAGGACAAAGCCTACTTTAGATCGGGTCTGTCTCAGCGTTCTGTTCTGTGAAGAGTCTGGCATCAGTGTTCTGCTCAAATCGAAACAGCAACACCTTCTGACGTACAAGGTCAGCCCTGGTCGCAGCTCGTGCTGCCTGAGTGACTTGCTCAGTCGGCAGATGCACAGGGTCTTCAGAGTGGACGCACTGTTCTCTGTTGTTTTCCTGGGATCTGCAGTGACCAGATCTCTACCTGGTGTGTGTAGTGGCATCAGCAAGGGACCGGGGTAGAGTCGGAGAAGAGGGGCCATGTGGCTGGTGGTCAGTGTTGGCATCGTGCATAGTAGGTCTGCATTGATACAAACACTGGGCTGGAAATGGCTCAGCTACATCTCAAGGGCATAGCACAGAGTTAGCACAGCCAGAGCACCCCGGAAAAGATGAGCGTGTGCAAGGTTGGCATGGGAGGCCGGGCCAGGCCGCTGTTCACAGATGGCCATGAGGGGAGGCCGCACAGGTAAGGAGGCTGAGCTGCCCCTCCTCGCGTGTGTTTTCTTTATGCCCTAGAACAATAACTGAACGCCTTTAGAGCTGATGTTTAGTTTAGTTATAGACACCGAGCACTCGGGACCTTCTTGGGGAAATGTCTGATAGGAAGTCTCTAGTTTAGAGAAATAGGATGAATAAACTCTTTCCTAAGAAATTACTCTCTTCACGGTAAATGAATCCAATAAGTGTGGACCGAGACGGCTGCACCCATCATGGTTGCCCTTGGAGACTATACACTGGCCTTCTTGTCACTTCAAACTGCCCACTGGCCATCAGTTCATTTTGGACATGCTTATACCTGTCACATCAGTTCTCCCCTCAGTCTGCTTCAGGTGTTGTGTTACTTTCTTTGAGAATCACCTTCATTTTCTTCCCTTTATTCCTTCTGGTCCTGTAGCTGCAAAACCGAGAGGCATGTCAGGAGCATCCGGTGCCCCTAGGGGTGGTCGGGCGTGTGTTGGATGTCTTGGCTGCCCTGCTGCGGCGTGGGGAGGGGAGCATCAGCAACCCGCACCACGTCGGCCTGGCCTTCAGCATCCTGCTGACCGTCCCGCTGGACCACCTGAAGCCCCCGGAATACGGCAGCATCTTCCTGAGGATGCACAGCGTGCTCTTCTCGGTCCTACAGTGTCATCCGCAGGTGAGGCGGGGCGGCTCGCTCGGTGCCAGCAGCCTGATGTCAGCTGGCCAAAAAGCAGCAGTAAAGCCGCTTAGTGCAGGATAATAAAAATAGTGATTTGCTAAGTGAAAGTGTGGTTCCAGCATTCCTCGGGGCCTGGGTGGCTTTCCAGCACAGCAGTGCTCGACTTTCGCCTCGGGCGGTTTGCAAACTCAAACTTTGTTGGATCTGACACTCTGAGCCGTGTTGTGTACTAGCTATTACAGGAAGCTCATTAGAAATTATTCTGGTTTTGCAGGACCCATATTTAAATGTCACTCACTTGATTAGTTTTCTCCTTGGGTTAATTCAAATGGGTATGGAGATTGAGGCATCCTGAGTCCCAGTTATAGGTTGCTGCCTTTCAAATTAAGCCGACACTAGAAACAGATGCCCCTAGATGAGGTGCCAGCTCAGCCAACATTTAGTGAGCGTTTACTGCATCTCACTTCACCCCTACAGCAAATTTAAGAAGTAGGTGGTAATCCCATTTTATTGATAAAGAAACTGAGGCTCAGAGCTGCTAAATGATTTGACTAGTGTCATCCAGCTGAGTCTTAGAATTGGCCAGATTTCTTTGGCCAATGTCCTTTTCACTGTGCCACCTCTGTATGTGGGTGTTCATAAGTAAGGATACATCCACATATCACCCACAGGCACATGCACAGGTTATTAAGTGTTTTAATGTTCTAAGGTTAGAAGACCTGCCAGCAGTACAGTTTTCAAAAAATTTATTCCCTGGCAAGCTAAGCACTCATGACACTGGGCCTCCCTCCAGTGCTTTCCTTGCTAAACAATTGCCTTTGGCCTGCCTGTCTCGTCTGCATCTTTGTTATTAAATCTCTCTGCTGATTGCTAGGTGTTTTATGTGACCGTACAATATAAACGCAGTGGCAATCGATTACAAACTGAAATTGCCGAGGTTGCAGAAGATGCAGGATTTCATACAGGTGATGAAGTGACGTTAGCTGTATAAATCTGCAGAACCGGTAATTAGTGAGCTGTTAACAGAAGTAGCCGGTTACTGAGAGCACTGATGAGGACAGTGACACAGTGTGCACGAGAGATGATGTGATGATAGCAGGTCACACTCACACGGCCTGTGGGGCAAAGTGGGGACGAGGGGCACTGTGGCATGTGAGTGTTGCTTGCAGTGTACACAGTGGGTCCTGTTGGTGAGAGCAGCAGGCAGAATCTGCTTAGGTAAATAAATCTAAAGGGGGTCCACAGAGTGAGCCCGGCCTGAGCTCCCAGCGGGGTGGTCAGCAGCTCGAGCTGTTCCAAACACCTTACGAGTTTTAACTCATTTAATTCTCATGACCCATGATTATCGTCATTTTGCAGATGAGGAAACAGGCACAGAACGATTGGGTGGCCTGCCCAGGGTCACGTACTAGGCCAGGTGTGAACTCAGAGGCTGGCCTGGATTTGTGTGCTTTTAATTACCTTGATAGCAGAGGATTGAGAGAGATCTGGAAGATCTGATGGAGCTCTGGAATGCTTCTGCAAAAACGACCTCTTTCTGAACACGTTGCAGAAGTTGATGGTTTGAAGGAAAGAACGTGATGTTACGCTATCAAGAATTTGGTTGGATAATTTAGGCCAAAGCAAAGAATTCCGACACTTGATTTGGTCCTTGTTTGTTCTAAGAATTAGAGCAGCACTGTCCCATAGGGCTTCCGAACATGATGGGCACGTCCTGTGTGCGCTGCCCTGACCAACTGAAATGTGATTAGGAACTGGATTTCAATTTTCATTAATTTACATTTAAGTAGCCACAAGTGGCCTGCGGCTGGCTTATTGGACAGTATGTTGTTTTGATCACCATCTAAGGATGGTTGAGTATAAAAAAAGCATGCTTTATAATTTTCATATCATTTTTCAAGATAAAGTCCCAGCCAGCCCTTGTCATTCATCACTGAAAAATGAGAATTTTTGATCCTTATTTTAAATAGATTTGCTTTACGTAACCTTATTTCTAGTGCTGGTTATGTTTAAATACCTTGGCTATTGTTCCTTTTATTATTATTTTTCGACCCATTTCCAGAACACACTAGTAACAACTTACAATAAAAGACACAGGTTCAGCAAATTCTAAGCTCGGGTGGCCCCGCTACATTCCTGACGTTCCATAGCATGGAAGCCCTACCTCAGACCATTAGGACAAATGTTAAAGAGTCAAGTGAGGTGCCTGAGCAGTTCCCTAAAAAGTCTGAGCAAAAAGAAGTCGGCATGACTATTCGGAGTGTCCTGATAGATGCAGTTAAGAAGGACATAAAGATGATGAGCGCCTTCGAAGAGAAGTTGAGAAAAAAACAGTTACGTGCATGTTTTTATATTCTTTTGTCTATTTTTATTACAGGTAATGCTGAAAGCCATCCCTTCTTTCTTGAACTGTTTCAATAGGTTGTTGTTTTCAGTTATGCACGAAGGGCGGCAGAAAGACAAAGGTAATTCCCAGTCATGACATCAGCTGCACAGTTTCAGTTGTGTTTATATTGCGGTGTCTTTGGCCACGTATATTACTGAAAATAAAAACACCCAGTTGAGTTTAAGTAAGAGGAATGTTCAGATCATCAAGTAAGTATGCAAAACAATTTTTTAAAAAATTTCAAGCTGTCACAATTTTTTACTATACCTAGAACAGTGAATGCATTTAATGTCTCCTAATTGAAGTAATTCTTTTTCTAGAAAAAACAGTATTTAGATTCAGGAAATGTTTATTCTCGAGTAAAGGGGATATAAAAGCAACTATAATCCCATTGTTGGCCTCAGGGACTCCCCAGTTTAATGGGGAGATGGAGAAGAGACAGCAGTTAGAGCTGTCCTGTTCTATAAAAGGGGTGACTTATTGCAACTCACAATTCCAGCCCCATCTCGGCGAAGTCGTGAAGCAAAGCGCCATATGGCAATAGCAGAAATTATGTGTACAGCTTATTTTCTAGCCTTGAAGTTTGTTCATTTCTGCTAAATTTTTAAGTTTGGGGAGATCTCATTAATTAAAAATTTTCCTGTAAAGTGAGACTGTATTTCAGACTTGCATGGACGGGCCTCATACCCGGTGGTGTGCTAAGCATGAAGATAGGATGTCTGGAGGGAGCGCTGGGACCACAGGCGGGGAACTTGGAGGGCGCCAGGGATGACCCTGGGCAGTGGTTCTGGACTAGAAACCCCTGAGTGCTGCTCAGCTCCCCGACCCCGGCCAGTGGGAGTCAGTGAATAGGTTTGCACTTACAGACGTAATAACTAGTTACACCAAGTAACTTGTAAGAAAGGACAAAAGTGTTCACACTGCACTGTAATTCCTCCCCACATATTCTGCCTGGTTTGGCACAATTAGGTATTTGGCTTTCCCTGTGTCCCATGCAGAGGATGCCTCAGTGTGACATTGAGTATACTCAGGAGCAGGTTCCAGGTCCCGCGCTAGCCTTGGTCAGTTGGTGGCTAACTAGTTCCATGTCAGGGCCACGGTCATGTCTGAGCTCAGCAAGAAAGAATCCTTGTTGGTCTTGTGCGGTCAGCCTGGACAGGACGTGTGAAGTGGCTGCATAGGGGCCCTGTTCCCAGCCTTGCCGAGCAGTGGAGCAGACATGGTCACATGCTGCCACAGGCGTGTCCCACGTGTAGTTGTCACTGTGTCCTTTGTTCTGGCAGGATGTAGGGCGCATGCATGGCTCTGAGCTATGTCCCTGCTGGTGCAGCTGAGTCACCTCCAGTCTGCCACTGGTTCTCTGATGTGTTCACGGCTTAACCGACTAGAGCTTTGACTGTTCGCTCTCTTTTTGTTGGCATCTAACACACTCTTTAATGATCACGTGTTGGATCTCTGGTAAATGCCAGGCGTTCATGCTGTGAGCTGGTGTGTGTGTTGAGCAGGGTGAAAAGAGAGAAGATGTGGCGTGTGTTAGAAATTCAGGTGCCCCACTAAACTATGTGGCCTGTCGAAGTGTCCAGTGAATGTTCATTTACATAATTCATAAAATTAACGTCTGGAAAAACTACATAGAGGTAGGATGTTTGTATGTATATTCAGGGTCTTAAAAAAGACAAACATTCTAAAAGTCAAGTTTGTTAAGGCATAATGTATGCATAACAGACTACATCCATTTAAAGGACACAATTTAATGAGTTTTGATAGGTAAGCACATTCGGGAAACCACCAGCACAAGTAAAATACAGAACGCAGGCCTTGCCCCAAACAGCCTTCTTGCGTCCGCTCCCCACGGCGGCTGCTCATTTGCTCTTTGTCACTGTAGATCTGTTTGCATTTTCTAGAATTTATAGTCGTGGGTATGTCATCGGAGAATGGAAGTGGGGACGGGCATTGGCATGTGCTGGGCTCCCCACCTGGGCTCTGCTATGAAGGCCTGGTGGGGGCATACAGCCTGGGCTAGCATTTTAGATCTTTGAGCTGCTCGACTTCTTGAGAGACTTTGTTAAGATGGGCCTGGGTGGCCCTGGCACCTTAAATTGGAAAGAACTAAGAGTCAGAAATAATCTGGGAAGACAGTAATGATAATTGAGTTGTATATATCTGGCTATAAAAGAAAAATCCTACACAAATAGTTTTGGAAAACTTAAGGAGGCCAAGACACAATTAGGCCGTCTTATCTTTAAAATCACGATGTAAAAAACTTTTATAAAGAGAATTTTCCATTTTTCTCATTTTAAACCTTCCTTGTAGAGATCCATCTCCTTTTAAATACAATAGCAATCCTAGATTTCATTCTGAAAATCTTAATTATTCTCATTAGACTAAAAAAATACCCTCCCCCCAAAAAAAACCCCCCAAAACCCCATGTACTTGTGAGTATTTTAAGTGTTCTTCCATGTAGTATAGATAAATATTTGGACATGCTGTCTCTCCCTCATTCTGTCAGCAAAATAAACCAGTTAAAGAATGGGAAAAAAATGGAAGGTTTGAATAATTTTGGGCCACAAAGTATAAAATTAGAAGAGTTAACACACATGGTTTTTGAACTAATTGGTTTGGCAATACTTGGCTTCTGCAGGAAGCACAGACGACCTGCCAGTGGTCATCGAGTGCGCCCGCCTGGTGGAAAGGATGTACAGCCACATTGCTGCACGGGCCGAAGACGTCACGGTCTTCTCCCCCTTCATGGTGGCCCAGTATGTGACGGAGGCACAGAAGGTAAGCCCAGCTGCCTGCACGTCCCGTCCTCTACTGTGACAGACTGTCCTGCACGTCCCTGTCCTCTCCTGTGACAGACTGTCCTGCACGTCCCCGTCCTCCCCTGTGACAGGCTGTCCTGCACGTCCCCGTCCTCTCCTGTGACAGACTGTCCTGCACGTCCCCGTCCTCTCTTGTGACAGACTGTCCTGCATGTCCCCGTCCTCTGCTGTGACGGGCTGTCCTGCATGTCCCCGTCCTCCTCTGTGACAGGCTATCCTGTCAGACATCTGTAAGACAATATGATTTAACAGATCATCTGAACTATCATGTGAAAATGATCATGACTTTGAAGAACACAATCATCTTAGTGACAGAACCAATCGCCTCTGGGAATTTGCCCCCCAGTGGTTGCCGTGGTGCCTCAAACGTCTAGTCCATAAGCTGTGTCCTCACTGGTAGGTCATCAGGACATTAGTGAGGAATCCGATGCACTCAGGCACTTGGCTGGGACCTTGCAACTGCTTTTGGGTTTCAGCTTCTGCGGTGCTCAGACTGAAAATGCCAGTAGAGCCTATTCTCGGCCCTTTGTCTAGATACAGTTTACATCCGTATAACACGGTTGTTAGGTTCCTAAAAATGCCGTGTTATATGAATCTGTGTTACATGAAACAAAGAACTAGTACAAAAAAGGAGGTTAGGTTCCAAAAATTTAAAAAACGTACTATTATATTTTTATAATTAAGAGAAATATCTTTATTAAAGCAATTTTCACCAAAAGTATAACATATTAATATGTATTAAATAATGTTTTCTTCATCATCACTACTAAGTACCATTAACCGAGGGTGATTTCTTTTTGACAAGATATCTTCATCCTCTGAACTTAATACTCCACAAACAAAGTGGATTTAAAATTCTAATAAATTTTAAAATTCTGTAGTCAAATCTGATACGACATCCATGCTCGAATGAAAAATTTCAGTTGAGGTATCGTTTGCTCCTAAAAGCTCTTATTACTGTTCCATGTTGTTCGGGGAGTTCCCTAATTTCGAATGAGATATTTTTTGCTCTTTAAAGCTCTTACTACGTTCCGTGTTGTTTGGGGATTTCTCTAATTCTCAAACCGTGTTAGAGTGAAACCGTGTTCTAGGATGCTGTGTTGTACGAGGCTTCCCCCCAATTCTTGAACGGTGTTATAGAAGTGCCGTGTTATGCGGGGGTTACCTATATTTACCTATATTTGTCCCAATCTCTGATCTGAAAGTCTGTGTGTGATACTCACATAGCGAATTGAAGCCAGGCTGCCCATGCCCCTGCTGCACTCCCGATTTTAATTAAACCAGAATTTCTGGAAAGAAGCGCATCTTTAGGCTCAGGGACCAATGCAGCTATTCTGAGGCAGTTAGGAACTTAGGGCCCATTGTGCTATTGTTGATGGAAATCAGAATATCCACTAAGTGGTAATCCTAAGTCACACCTGATGTTGGGGGGTAAGGTGGTGTCCTTACCAGTACAGGCCTGCCAGGGATCTGTTTGGAGAGTGTCAGAGTCCACCGGCCCCCTGCTCTGGGGAGGTGGGGTAGCCCCGCAGTGAGAGCTACTGCCATTACCCCAAGGGCGTGTGGTTACCAAAGCTATCCACGCGCTGAGGAACTAGACACCACGTGCAGGTGACTGCTACACGATTTTTAAATTTAACAGATTCCAGTTTTTAAATGCTGCTGGTAAACACATGGCCATCATTTATGGAACAGCAAAGTACCCCTGTGACTTTCTGATGTTTTATCCCAGGTTTTTGTTCAGTTAGATTGGCTTCTATATTCCCAAAATATAAACTTTTAACATATGAATATTTGATTATTTAAGTGATGTGTGTAATGATATTTTAAAAGAAATGTCTTTCCTCGAGTTGGAGGCAGAAGTTGAAGCCCCTTGTCAGGTCTCTGCTTGCTCTTACCAAGGTGTCCCCCCCCCCAGGTCACCTTGTGCCCAGCAGTGAAGCGTCTCCTGCAGGAGGGCATCTACCTCATCATGGACCTGTGCATCGAGCCGGACGTCCAGTTCCTCCGGGCCTCGCTGCCCCCGGGGGTCAGGGACGCGTTCAAGGAGCTGCACAGTGACTATGTGAAGTATCACAAGACCAGCCGCGAGGGCGAGCGGAGGTACACCGTCTGAGCTGCGGCCATGCAGAGCGCCGCCGCCAGGAGGCCGCCAGACGGGAGGACCACGGACGGACGTGGGGTGCTCGGATGCGCGGGGCAGGGTGTGGCGTCCTCTGCGTTTACCAGTGTTTGTCTGCAGCCATGTTTTTCACACCAAGTACTTTTTATCACGTCTTTCACGGGACAAGTATTGCAGTAGCACCCTGAAACGTGCCCTGGGCTTGGCGAGGTCAGAAAGAGCTGTGGGGGCTGGGTGCTGGTCCAGGTGTGGTCTTTGTCTCAGTGCCATGCTTTGCTGCCCCTCGCTGCTGGGCGCTGTGCAGAACTTGTCTGTTACTGCAGTTAGGTGGCGATGTAATCAAGTCCTGTTTAAATGCCTTTGCCTTTTCCATTCTTCAAGCAATACGGGCAGTCATCTTGAAAGGCTGCTTTTCTGTGCTCCACACCACCCCACCTTCCTCAGAGTAGACCCCCGATGGAGCTGGGGAGCCAGGGCCCCACCTCCTCCCCCTCGGAGTGGATCCACCCCTCATGGAGCTGGGGAGCCTCCCCGTCCCCCCTCCCCCGCGGAGCGGACCCCCCCATGGAGCTGGGGAGCCTCCCCGTCCCCCCTCCCCCGCGTAGTGGACCCACCCCCCTTGGAGCTGGGGAGCCTCCCCATCCCCCCTCCCCCGCGGAGTGGACCCCCCCTTTTCCGAGTTGTTGGGGACCCAGGGCCTCATGCGCAAGGAAGGCGCTGCACCCACCTGCTCTGGGCGGCACGCGCGCCCCACGGCGGAGGTGGGGTCGTCCTCCTGCCCGCTCTTCCTGTTCCAGTCTGCTTTTCCTCTTCAAAGGATTCTTTCTATTCAGTCTGAGAAATGCTCTTAATCACCTTTTCTTTTTACCTAAGCAATATATTTCATTGTATTAACCCCAGGAAATGACAATGGAAGGGAAAAAATTAAAACCATTTAGTTTCCGCTCCCCACATGGCCTCTGTATTGTCCTTGGTTTCCTCCCTTTGCGCTTTCTACATCATATATATATATATATATATATATATATATATATATATATATATATATTACTTATATATATGTGTGTGGTCAACTGGCATCATAAGTGCAGGGTTTTTTAGTTACCTAACTTTTATTCCTGTGTAATATTTCAGTAATACCTCTTTGGGTCTATAAAGACATTTGACATACTTTTTAGTGGCTGCATAGCCATCCATTGAGTAACATAGCTGTTTTATTTAATAAATCCCCACGGTTACATATCAGGATCTTTCCAGGTATCCTTTTACAGGTGGTGCATGCAGCTTAATCTTTCCTTCTGCCTTTATTTCCATCAGATGGATCCCCATAAGTTGTATTGCCTGTCAGAAAATCCTATCAGTTTTTAAGGATTTACATAAATATTGCCAAATTGCCCTCCAGAAAGTATACTAGTGTATTTTCCCAGTAGTGAATCAACTTTAATATTATTGATTTTCTTTGTTTTATGCTTCCTTGATGCAAAATGTTATTTTGTTTTGAATGTCTTTAATTACTAAGCAATTATATGTTTTTCATATTTATCCATTTTTGTATCTTATATAAATTATGTTTGTGTAGTTATGTTTCTTATGTAATGCTAGCCTTTTTCTCAGTTGTGATATTTATTTATTTGTCTTGCTATCTGTAGAGTCCATGTTGGAATTCCTCTCATATCCCTTTTTCAGTGAATATGTAGACTTAATTATTTGAAGGCTCATTTCTAAACGAGGTTTTTTTTAAATACTACTTTTTCAAGCATGTGTAATTGGAGCAGATAATATAAAATGGATTTTTTTGGCTACCTGAGAGAAATAGCCTGTTTTTCGTGCCCCAAATTTGATTGTATTTCTCGCGCTGGCTGACTGAGCTGGGAGGTGGTTCATGCCTGCTGCATGTCCTACGTCTCTTCCTCTGTTTACACAGCGTGTGGAGCGGCTTTCTAAGCTCTGGTAACCAGAGGTCTGGCATCGTTTTGCTTAGTTCTCTGTAGCCATGGACTTCCGCCTCTGTGCTGAATTCCCCATGGCACCGCCTAAGAGAGGCTGTGACGGAATTTCTTGTTCACACTTGGAGATGGTGGTCTTTCAAGGCCACAGGCTGTAAACAGCTGGAATCAAAACCGCATTCTTGGTTTTACCCTTTTGGTTCAGTGCCCAGGCAGGAGGGTGATGGGTCTCTGAGACCCTCGTGGAAGTGGGCCGCTTTTTCTCTCTGCTCCCAGTGCATAAAGGCGAGGGTAGCAAAGGTGAGGGTGGCAGGTTTTTTCCTGCCTTTGGACTGTTCCTGGCGTGCAGACAAACATGGGGCAGTTCCCCAGGCATCCTGATGGTGGCACTGCAGAGCCACAGCTGAAGGCTCTGCGGCTGGGACCGGAAGCTCAGAGGTGTCTTCAAGGAAGAGCTGGCAGCGTCCGGTGGACCCAGGACAGGAAGGCCTGCTGCACAGTCCAGACTGCTGTCTCTACAATGTCACAGTCCTGTTTGAACTCTAAACCTGCCTCAGGAAAGAACAGTTTGCAACTCTTTTGCTGTTTAATGAAGAAGAGGAAACATTTTTCTTAGTGTTACAATGGAAAGCTGTGCTGTGTTCATTTTTATTTTATTAAAGTAGACCTCACAGGCATAGAGAGTTGGCCCAGGCCACTGTGTGCATGGTAGAGTGGGGGACAAGTGGGGTGACAGTGGAAGACGGGGTCTGAGCGACACCCCACCGCCCTGTGTGACAGCACACCCTGTACACTGGAGGGCCGTGTTGGTCATTCGTTTGACACGGAAGCACCACTTTCCTGTGCACTGTGCCAGGCACCGGGCTGCGCTCCCAGGCCTCATGGAGCCTCTTTCTTGCAGGAGGCACACCAAACAAGCATGGTCATTCCAGAAGGAGGTGACAAGGGATGTGAAGCAGTGAGAACAAGTGTGCGGTTGGGGGTGGGGGCTGTTGTGGGAGGTGACACTTGAGCTGAGACCTGCCTGAATGCTAAGGAGCCAGCCATTGGATGGGCAGGGGCTTTCAGGAGGCTGGCACTGAGTCACTTGTCACACTGCTTCTGGCCCAGAGCAGGTACCTGAAGGGGAGCGACAGATGCAACAGAAGTTGGGAGGAGAGAAGGCTTACTGTGGGGGGGCTGTGCCTGGGTTCTGACTTTGCAGGGGGCTGCGGTGGGAGGGACTGGGTAGCACTGTATCAGGTGGCCCCGAAGAGGACACAGCAAATTGCCCCGTTCCTGGCCCTGGCCTTGATGGTTACCCAGGGACTACAGTGGGTGGGTCTTCACACCATCTCTACAGCATCCCGGGTCATGGACTCATCTCACCTCCTTTGTCATCACACCTTCCCTGCTTCTTACTTGTGGGAACTGCCTGGTGCTAAGGAATGGTGTGAAGGCTTAAGAAGAAAACATGCTGAGGGTGGACTTTGAAGGGATTCAGGTTAAAAGTTTTGTTTTTGCCTGTTTTCTTATTTTGATCTTCAGAGGAATTTGTAGAAATTGCTTTGATTTATTGCCAGGCTACTGATCTGCCGCGCTTGTCTAACAGCTCACATCTTTATGCTTTGAGTCAGAAAATCCCTCGTATGGCAGCACCTGTGCCCTCTTTGAGTCTTCATCCCATATATGTCTGAACGCTCTTCCATTCTGTTCCATTTCACCCTTCGAAGGCTCTCAGTTTCTCTCCAGTTTCTCTTCCTCTTTCAGTTCTGCCTCTCCTCCTCGCTCTGTGTATCACAGTCATCTCTCCAGCGGGTTCCTTCTGTTGCCCTGGGCCTCTTGTGTCCTGTTGCTCCAGACACTACTGCCATCAATCGTCATGTAGCAGCGTCTGCTCCCAAGCTCTCCCTCCGGCCGCATCCATGTCTGCAGGTCCAGCCCGCTCCTGTGTGCTGGTGACTTACGCTCTGTACCCAGCTGGCACTCTTGTTTCCTGCTGGCCTCCTGTGCAGCCTCAGCGTCCACATTTCCGGGGATCGCCCCCTCTGCCCTCTTTCAGCCGTCAGTCTCTGGCAGCAGGCCTCCCAGCGGGGCCTCCTACTGGCCTCTGCCTGTCCTGTTACCCCTGTCCCCTGCCTGTCCCTGTTTGCCATCACGCCCACCATGCCCTCACTGGGGGTGTTAGACCATCCCTGAGTCTAACAGCTCCCGCCTTTGCCTGTCAGTTCCCCTGGTTGTCGTCCCCCTACCCCACTCGGGGGGGGCTCTGTTCCTGGAGGAGTCGTGGTGATGACTGCACCCCACCCTGTTCCTGTCCTCGCCTGGGCCCCCTCATTGGGAGGAAAAGGTATTTTCACGGGAGGAAGAGGCATCCATGAGGCAGCGTCACTTTGAGATGTCGAGCTGATGGATTATAGTGTGTAGTATGAAGTTCAGGGTGACGAGAACATGAATGTTGTGGGAGAGAGAAAGGAAGGTTTGTGACATGCTCCATACTGAGCACAGCTGCTACAGGTGGGAAAGGGTTTTCATTACAAAGGCATCGAGGGATGTGACTCAGCAGAGGTGGGTACCAAACATGCGACCGGCAGCAGGACCAGGTGTCTGGGATGAGAAACAGTCAGGAAAACAGGACCATGGAAGATCCTAGCAGTGAATGCCTGGCCGGGGCCACACTGGGGTCGAGCCCCCAGAGACAGGGCACTGAGGGAGACCACACAAACACACGTGCAGGCACATGCCTGGTCTCGTCCTGAGGGACATGCCACTCCGTTTTACCAATGGGCCACTTGAAAGACTGAGACAATTGCCAGTGTCTGAGCTTGGCTGCCCACAGCCTCGGCACCCGTGTGCTGATGGCCTCGGTGTGTGCTGGTGTGTTCTCGAGCCCTCTGAGCGCTTGTCACAAACGAGTCCATCTTTCTTCCAACCTGACCACACTGCTTCTGTCTCCATCACTTTGCTGCTGGCAGACACACACAGATGACCCTTAACTTAGAAACTCTGTTAGTCCTGTTATCCTCCAAAATTTCTAGCAGCCCCTTATCTTGACAAGGCAGGGGCCCACTTGTGCTCACACTTCGCCCCCCCCCCCCTTACCTTGGGGATTCTCCCCTGGAAGCTGCACTCTGAGAGATAATGGCATCAGTGTTACCGGCCAGCTTCACGGCTGTGTTGTTGGCTTGGCCCTTGATCTTCACCTCTAGGCTCCTTGGCTTGTTGGCTCACCCCCGGCTTTTCCGACGTCTCTAGGGCCCTGGGAATCTCCCGTGCTCCTTGCCTTCACCGGCTCCCCTTTGTCTCCCTTCCCGAAAGCACGGCTGTCCCCAGGGTCAGTCTCTGTTTTTCTCTTGACCTTTCCTCTCCGCTCCTCCACTCCTCACGTCACCGCAGCCCCTGCACGTCCCCTCAGACTTCCCAGTTCTACTCATGGACTCGCTCATCTCAGCTGACAACCTGAGAGGCCAGTCTCTCACCGTGCGGCTTCCAGCAGCTCACCCTCTCCTTCGGTTTGTCCTCTCACAGTATCCATGTTGCTACCCCAGCCCACCTTCCCTCCTTTCTCTTACATCTCTGGTCATCCATCCCACATGTTATTTATAAGTTGTCCTAACGATTGTCCCCCACCTTGCTTCACCTTCAACCAAAGCCCTCATTCCAGAGCTGGAGGCTTTCTGTGCTGACTACTGTTTCCAGCGATCAAGGATGGACTTCCCTGCCGTACTCCAAACTTTCCTGCTTGTGAAATCTGCAGCTCGTCCACGCCTCCCTCACTGCACTGCCCTCCCGCATCCACCTCCTGTGTTAACACACTCCTTGTCCTCATGCCAGGGTCCCTGGAGGTGAAAACAGTAGGTTCCATCTCACCTGGCATGTGGCTGTGTGTCCCATGTCTGCGTTTCTCTCAAGCACAGCTACAGGCACAGGGCCACGTGCACTGAGCTCTGGTAGGTTTCAAACTCAAGGCCAAGTGCTCTAAGGCTCCCCTTGCCCCATGTACAGTGAGTGTGGGAAAGTGTTTTAGACACATGGAAATGGGGCTGCCATAGCCGAAGTCCCCGGTCAACCTGACACAGCCCATTCCACCCCTACCGCACCTCAACCAGGCTCTGTTCCCTCCATCTGCCTTTTTTCCCTTCCCTCCCCCCTTCTTGGCTCTGCACCCCCACTTCCCAGGCTCTGCCCTGGGTATCCCTCCCCTCCCTTTCCAGCTCTGCTCTCCCCTCTCAGCTCTGCCCCTCCCTCCGGGCTCTATCCCCTCTCCCCAGGCTCTGCCCTTCCCTCCCAGCTCTGCCCTCCTTCCCCCTCCCAGCTCTGCCTCTCCTCTGCCCCCTCCCCCCAGGCTCTGCCCATCCCCTCCAGCTCTGCCCCTTCACCCAGGCTCTGCACCTCTCCTCTCCCTTCCCAGGCTGAGGGTCTCCTTTTCCTTCAGAGGTTTACTTGACCGTCTCTCCCAGAAGCCGGCTTTCCCTAGAAACCACAGCCTCCGATGCTGACTATCCCGTCCCCGTCCCCTGCATTGTTACTTTTTCCTCAGCATTTATCACTCAATTTGCTATGGATTTTACTTATTAATTTTGTCCCCTCTCCCAGTAGAAGTTAAACTCCACAGAGACCACCTGGATCTCAGCACCCAGGACAGTGCCTGACACATAGTAGGTCTACTGCTATTTGGTGAATGACACCCCCTGGGAACTCTGGGCTGTCAGCAGAGCAGTTTGAACACCTGTGCCCCACCCTCCCACTTCCATAAATGGTCAATGAGTGCAGTGCGTCTGTGGGATAAGTACAGGAGCGAGCGCATGAGTGGGTGAGGGGGCTAGTGTGCTTCCCCCTGTGTGCGGCCTGGATCTGCCAGGTGTCCGCCCCTCATCCCCTCGGGAGTGTTGCTGCAGGGGCTGACCATCTCTCCCACTTAACGCCCACATCTGACATTTTAATAAAATCTGGAAAGGGGACGCTAGCATGATTTTTATTAGCTTCCTGATTGTCACAGTTTCCAGATCCATCAACCCAACCCAGCACATGTGGGAGGGCTGCGCTGAGCCCCAGAGGCTGCGCTCTCCAGAAACCATCTGCTAGGCACCTACGTTGGGTCCTCATTTGGATTTGAGACAGGCAGGTTGGACATTATGATGAAGCCTGGCCACGCCTCGTGCGGCTCATGCTGGCTACAGGGACTGGTGGCCCTCTTCCCCGGGGGGGCGAGAAGAAAGGGAAAGGGCTCAGAAGAGCTGTCTGTCTGTCCATCCATGGCGCCTGTTCATGGACCAGGGGTACCAGGCAGACCTAATGTCTCCTTGCCTCTCGGGTTCTCTGGGTTGCATTTGGATGCTGCTGTTGGTTTCCAGTTGACAGGTTGTCAAAATGATGACCACACATGCCCAAGGCTGGTGAATCAGTGGTGTGCTCAGCAGTTGCTAAGAGTTTCCTCCAGCCCCTCAAATGCGTGTTTGTCCCAGACGCAGGCGTGCGGCCAGGGGGCCCCTTCCTCCTTACAGCAGAGGAGGGGGGCTATAAGGTTCCTTTCAAGGTCTCCAAAACGGCAACCATTTTCCCCTTCAGGATAGCCAGGTTGGAGGTGCGTGTAGGACCCACCAAGATCCCACAGTATTTCCCTGCCCTGTGTGGGGAGGGGAACAGGTGTGGTGAGTCAGATGCCTCCTGTGCAGGGGGAAGAGCTGTAGTCCTGGGAAAAGCCCTTCCTGCTGTGGGCTCCCCAAATACAGAAGGTTTTACAACCTGACTTTTTTGGACAATTTTGATGCTTCCTGCCAAGATGCAAAGGGTGTTTTGGGAACAGATGATATAAGCCCAAGTTGGATACGCTGGTCAGGGCTGAGCTGTGGGGAAGACACCCCTCCCGTTTCCACGTTCATGCAAAGTGCTCACCCAGCTCTTGAGCGGCCTGAAGCTGCCTCAGGATGCTCGTTTTAGCTCCTGTGAGGCTTTGAGGCTTCTCTGTGCTATATTGAGCCAGCCATGCTGGGGTGTGTCCAAGGATTAGGAAAAGGAAATGTGCTTCTACTTAGAAACCGTAGTTTCTACTTAGAAACCGTAGTTTCTACCTTTGTTATCAAAGGTAGGCTGAGGTCTTTACACCAGCCTTCAGGAGAGCCCCAAACCTGCTGAGACCACGCCTCAGCAACTTCGTGTGCTGTTTTCCTAGGCGTGAGTCTGTGGACTCCCTTGTTCTGTCTTAGCCTGGGCTCCCCAGAAAGCAGTGTGAGACAGGACATGGTTGTCTTTTATCATGGGGTCCAATCCCAGGGAGCCGGAGTGAGGGAAGTGGGCGGTGAGGGTGTGCCCCTCCCTGGGGCTGCATGTGCATTGTGGGCATTGGGCAGGGGCTGCAGGCTCTGCGAGACCTCCAGGTCGGGTCTCTAGGTGTCAAAACCCACACAGCTGGAGGCGAGGTCCAGAGGCCCTGCAGTGCGCAGCAGGGTCTGAGGCAGGTTCTCCAGCAACCTCACAGCTGCAGGGCTGCTGTGGACAGTTGTTCAGTTTGCACACGGCCCATCAGTTCCTGGCTGAGGGCACGTGGGGCCTGGGCTTTTAGCAGGGCCTGGTGTCAGGGACCTGTGCCTACCCAGGGCGGGCGCTTTTTTCTGCTAGCTCTCGGGGGTTCTGTTCACCTGCTTTTCCAATGTGACCAGTGGGGTCACTCATGCCACTTATGCTGCTGTCATAAGTTGGGACACCTGGAAGAATAGCTCAGACACGTCCTCATGGGGTCCCTGCCCTCTCCACCTGCCCTGAGTTTCATTCCAGACCCTGTTCCTCGGAAGCAGATGGTGTTGCCTTGGGTTTCTTGTGCGCAAATGAAAGGATGCAGCCCCAGGTCCCTTTGTCCCCCAGGTACCCCCTCCAACACCAGGGTCAGGGCTGCTCTGTTGGGACAGAACCCTTGGGCATCAGGCCATGGTTCTTTTTGGGAAACAATACGTCTAGTTTACAGAATATATGACAGCTCTGTGTTCTTACTTCTTAACTTAGGAAACTATGTATTTGTGCTTTCACTTAGCAAACATTTATTAACTTTTACTATATAGCAGGAACCGCTCCCTAATTGTGAGACTCAGGAAAGTGACTTAATTTCCCAAGTTTCATTTTCTCATCTGTGAAATGCAGATAATTATGTGCCCCGGAGTGGTCCTGCACCTTAAACAAGATACTGGGTTTTAAAGGCTCCACCCAATATCAGCACAGAGAAGGTGTCCTACAAATGTGTGTTCTCCCCTTCCCCAAACTCTGGGATGATACCTCCCGTCTTGCCACGTGATGGTGGAGGGGCTCGTTCTGGAATTATGCTGCCCAGGTTTTACTTACCACCTATGCGTCTGTGCTTCATTTTCCTTCTAGAGCCTGCCTCACAGATTTGTTGGCAGAATTATTAGGTAGTATATGAAGAACACTCAGAACAGCATCTGGCACGTAGCAAGTGTTCAATAAAGAGCAGCTGTCCTCATCATCACCATTATTGTTCTAGAACCAATGAGAGAGAAGTGAGTTGAAATTGAACGTTGCTTGAGCCCCAGTGGTATCTGAGATGACTGGGCTGCCCTTAGCCTGTGGGTGGTAGGGGAAAAGCCTCCTAGTTACTGGTGATGGCACACAGCATATGCAAGGTCCTGGGATGTGTAGCAGGGAGACTCATAGGTCTAGGCCTGCGCGGAGCGCCCTGGCTGCCATCCAGTGGGTGGGCTCACTGTCAGGGTCCTGAATTAAGGCTTTTGTTTTCCTAAGTTCACATCCCAGTGCTGCTGGGTCTTTAGAATAAAGACTGAGCTAGTAAAGATCTAGAAAAAATGGCCTTTCTGAACTGTAATTCTTTTGAGTGCTGAGGAAGCAACATGATTTTGTGATTCAGAACCTGGCTTCGAATCTTACTCATCTTTCATGAGCTGTGTGGCTCTGTGCAAATCACCGAACCTCTCTGTTCCTTGGTTTCCCTGTTGTGTGGTCACTTTAGGGATTAAGTAGGATAACACACGGGAGACTTTTAGTATAGTTGCTGCAAGTACTCTTATTTAAAAAAAATCTGTCCTCAACTTTTTATTATAAAAAATTTCAAAATTATGCAAAGGTTGAAAATATAGCACAATAAACAAGCATATACTTGGCACCTAGATTCAAAAATTATAAATATTTGACATATTTGCTCAGCCTCTCTATCACTCTATTAGTATATGTATATCTGTATGAAATTTTTGCTAATAGAGTGTGTAGGGAAGTTGCTGACATCATGATGTTTCACTCCTAAAAATGTCATTCTGCTCCTAGTAATAAGGACATTCTCCTCTGCACCTACAGAGCTCTTATCTCACCTAAGAAAAATCAAAATAATTCCATAAAACCATCTAATGTCTTGTCTCTTTCAAATTTTTCCAATTGTCCCAAGAAGACTATTTGTATGGTGCCAAAGTGTCACCCTGAGGATTCCTTACTGAGTCCCAAGAAGGAGGAAGGTGCTGGCCTTAACATAAACGTAACACCTCTGAGTGTGGTTTGCTCACATGCCATCACCTAGAGACACTGCCTCCAAAACTGTTACCTGTAATCCACTCAGGCCTCTAGATTTGTGATATTCGGAATCATAGCCACCAGCCAGCCGTAGGTGGCTACTGAGCCCTTGAAATGCAGCTAGTCCCAATGAGATGTGCTCTAGGCATAAAATAGGTCCTGCATTTTGAAGGCTTAGTGTTGAGGCAATAATGTAAAATTGTTCGTTAATAATTTAAAAAAATCAATTGTGTTAAATCATAAGATTTTAGATATGGTGAGTGAAACAAAGTATGTTATTACAATTAACCTCACCTGTTTTTAAACTTTTAAAAATGTGGCTACTGAAAAATTTCAAATTATGTGTGTGGCACACATCGCAATTCTGTGGGGTAGCACCGCCTGAGGCCTAACTTTCAGAAAGCAAGGAATGCAGGAACAAGATAAACGACATTACAGAGAAGCAACCCGACAAAACCAGAATTTGGAACATTCTATAAATCCAAACCATCAATGTCATGAAAGAAAGAAAAAGACGAAGGGCTCCTTCTGCATTACATGACTACAGAGTAGTTGTCCAATGTCCCTGCTCTGTCACCACATGGCAGTCATGAGAGACGTGCATAGGAGTTCGTTCCTGACAGGTGCGAGAAGCAGACAGTGAGGGGCAGCTGGACATTCGGTGAGGCCATCGGGCAGCCTGGGAGGGCTTTGTTGTTACCTGTGGCCCTTGTGGAAGGGCCCACAGGATGCTGGTGTTTGAACATGTCAAGGTTTGAGAGTGTCTGGGTGATCAGAGGACATCCCTTTCATCCCCTTGGGACAGTGGCACGAGAAGGACATGGCATGGAGAGAGACTTGAGGTGACGGCCTTGGCTCTAGGCAGTGAAGGGTGTTTTATCACAGAACAAAAAAGACCTTTGGGTCCTGAGGTGCACACGGTCCTGCTGGAATCCGAACGTGCTGGGAGGTACTGCAGGCTGACGCACCTACAGAAGCCTGTGTGTGGGTTCTGCAAGTTTCATTTTTATTTGTTGCCTCTTTGAAACAGCTCACTTTCGCAGAGCTTTGAAATAGTTTCTGCTCTGTTTCATTTTAGAAACATCTAAAAACCAACGAGTAGAGACGTATTTTATGCCAGCTCTGGGCTTTTCTCCATCCAAATTACACATTTATTGAGAATAGCTGTGTCTATACTTTTCCACAGAACATGAAAGGATCACTTAAGAAAATTGACAGGCGGGGCACTGGGTACCTTTCATTATATTAATATTTTAATGTACTTCTGATTTGGGCATTTTGTAAAGTTTCATTACTTTGTTTCCATTGTAGCATATTGGCAAGAGATCTGTCCCTTTTTTCTCCCTAATATATGAATCTCAAATCAGAGATATTAACTCAAATACTGGAATAGTATTATTTTTCAGCGCTAGAGAAAGACTTTGGGGATTTCTGTGCTGTTTGCCCTAAGAGTTTCTGTGGTTCTTGGTGACATCACTAGTGCCTCCTACAGCAAACGGATGGCTGTCTGGGCGCATTCTGCCATCGTATTGCACCTTCTAGCTGGCAGGCAGTCATTGTGGTGTACGCATGCATATTTCTCCATAGTGCTGGGCTAACCTCCTGTTGCCATGCCTGAGAGAAACGCGGAGGACACACCAGTTGGCTACCCACAGGGGCCGGGCTCACAGTGGGACAGGCCCCTAACACAGGGTCCCTATGCTCTGGTGACGTGCATTCACTTGGCAGTTTCAGAAACTTCACTGTATCAATGAGCCAGCATCAGAGCTAACTCACAATGTCATGGTCCCCAGACTTGCAAGAGGTTTTCAATGGACAAGACCCACGACAGCGACTACTGCATTTCATTTACATATTAACATATGAACGGGCACCACCCTCTGCCCAATTTGATTCCTTGGGAAGCTGGTAATCATCTGGGGTTTGCTTGGTGGGAATGATGTCTGTAAAGGCAGCCGCATGGCCCTAAAGGGCGTCTCACAATGGTCTTTCCTCACTGCCCCTCTTGCTCTAAGTGCTGGCAATGCGACTTGCTTGGGCTCACCACATATGCTTCCCAATCCACGTCTCTGCCTGTGCCCAGACACAGGTGCACCCTCTGTGTCCCTATTCCAGAGTGTTCTGTGCTTTCCTCCCTCTTCCTCCCCCTGCTGTGACAAGTCCATGGTCCACTCAAGCCATGCTCCTTTGCCCAGATGTGCTGGCTGCAGCTCTCCACTCAGAATTGTGTCGAAATGAAAGAAAATGAGAGATATCATTTGCAAATTGCAAAAAAGCATTCACAAACTTTAATATTTTAACTTTGTTTGGTACCAGATTACCCAGAAAACACCTTGCAAATGGTCCCAACACACCTGGGTGGATTCTTCCCTCTGCTCGCGGTATCTGTCCTCGCCTTCCACAGTAGCAGTTCTAGCAGGTATATGGTCACTGAAAGGAAGGCTGCCTTCCTAGCCTCCTTGTGTGGCTGTGTGGCTAGTGGGATGTGAGCCAAAGCAGTGTGGGCATCTCAGGGTCATGCCCTTAAAGGGAAGGGGAAGGGGTTCTTTTTCCTGCTGCCTGGGGAGCCGCCCCCTTGGGACATGTGGACTAAGCAAGCACCCTGGGGACAGTGGATGACAGGGGAAAGAGCCTGGGTCCTGTGCTTGAGCACTGTACCTGCTAAGGCAGGGAGGTTCACCAAGTTCACCAGCACCTCGTGCTCCCCACCTTCCCTGGCAGTAGAGCCGTGTTCAGCTGTGACATGTGATGACTTCTGCCTCCCAGTCTCTGTCCCTCCCTTCCAGTGCATGGAGATGGTGGCAATGCAGGTGCAGGGAATAGCTCCCCGTAAGGCTGACATACAGTGACTCTGAGTCTTGCCAGCAAGCCTTGGATCCTTCTGGAATAAGAGAGAACGGGAGGTTTGCGTGGAGCCCGCGGAGGCCCTTGCCCGAGACCCCGCCAGGTTGTGAGGTGGCTTCCCACTGCTCTGGGTTCCGAGGGCTATGGCTTTCTGTCACAGGCCCTCAGGATAAAGCTGGGGAGCAAAGCCACTGGGTGTCCCCAGCATGTACTGCAGGCACCTGCCTCTTTGGTTGCTGGGTCATCCTTTCTGTGTTTGGGGCAAGGAGCTCGGGGAGGCCCAATGTGAGTGGGAAACTGTCTAAATCCATGCAGGCCTCTGTCTGGCTCTACCAGCGGGAATGCCAGGCCCAGGGCCTGGCCTCTGTCTGGGTCCCGGGTCCTGCACCACTGCTGGGAGGAAGCTTTCCCCGAGAGCAGAGAGATGCACAGCAGGGTCCAGTGAGCGGGGTAAGAATCCAAACACACTGGGTGGTTTTTCCCCCGCAGTGCAGCGTAACCTCAGGTGACACTGATGCCTCAGGGGCCCCTGCCGTCCAGACATCTGTGTGAGACCCAAAGGTAAGCCAGTCCTCTGCAGGCCTCTGTCACTGCTTTCTGTCACAGCCAACACGTCCTGCACCCCAGTGGGCAACCACGAGTCCTGACATCCCATTTAAGACGGATTTAGTAGTTAGTGGTCATCTATGTTCATTAACTGAGCTGAGGGAAAGCTGGGTCACCCATCTCTGTCCCAAAATAGTCTATCATTCTGGTGGCCAGATTCAATGATCCTCTTTCCTGGATCATGGACAAATTCTTCAATACATGAATAAAGGAATGAATGAATGGTCTGTCCACCCTCCCTTCACTCACCCACCCACCTGTCCATCTGTCCGTCTGTCTATCCGTCCATCCATGCATCCATCCGTCCGTCCGTCCGTCCGTCCGTCCGTCCGTCCGTCCATCCATCCATCCATCCATCCATCCATCCATCCATCCATCCAAACAGAAAAGAAATCTGTGCCCTCATGCAGCTTATTTTCTTACTAGTAGGAGAGTCAGGAAATTTTAAAAATCTTAATCTCTGATCCCTTATTTCCCAAATCCCATCCTATTATATAGTTTTTCCAGCAACATATAAAAAATTAATCTTCCATTTTCTTGGTTGTAATTACATTTATACCGCAACTCTCTGAAACCACAAGATTTGACAATTAAGTTCGCGAACTTGCCACCGTGCGCCTACATTGCCAGCACTGTACCAACAGCTTGAGAAGGTTTCATAACCTTGGTGTATCAGTGTCTCACTGTGTTCATGCTGACATATGGCAGTGTCTTGCTGAGTGGCGTTCATTATTGTTGCGTGTTTTTGTGTGCTATTGTGAGAATGTCTGAGCTTGAATTAGAGCAACAAACAAACATTAAATTTCTTGTTAAACTTAGCAAGAGTGGAACTGAAATCAGGGACATGTTAGTCCCAGTTTACGGGGATAATGCCATGAAGAAAATGTCAGTGTACAAAGGGATAAAACGTTTTTCTGAGGGGAGAGAACACGTCACTGATGAAGAGAGGTCAGGGTGGCCAGTAATGAGCAGAACTGATGAAAACACTGCAAAAATTCGAATTGTGTGTCAAAATCGTCGGCTGACTATGAGAAGCATAGCAGACCAGGTAAACATCAATAGAGAAACAGTTAGGAAAATCTTAGCTGAAAATCTTGGCATGAGAAAGGTGTGTGCAAAAATGGTCCCGAAGGAGCTCACCGATGAACAAAAGCAAAGGAGAGTCAAAGTTTGCCAAGACCTTGTGGAGAGGCAAGACGATGTTTTGGGACGTGTTATCACTGGTGATGAAACATGGGTGTACCAATACGACCCTGAAACAAAGTGTCAAAGTGCACAAGGGAAGTCAGCCGATTCTCCACAACCAAAATATTTCTCAGTCCAAATCAAGAGTCAAAACAATGTTGCTAACCGTTTTTGATATCAGAAGGATTATTCATTATGAATTTGTACCAACTACACAAACAGTTAACCAAGTCTACTATTTGGAAGTGCTGAAAATGCTGTTTGAAAAAAATTAGACGAAAACAACCTGAACTTTTCGCCAACAATTCATGGCTCTTGCATCACGACAATGCACCAGCTCACACAGCACTGACTGTGAGGGAGTTTTTAGCCAGTAAACAAATAACTGTATTGGGACACCCTCCCTACTCACCTGATCTGGCCCCCAATGACTTCTTTCTTTACCCGGAGATAAGGGAAGTATTGAAAGGAAGACATTTTGATGACATTCAGGACATCAAGGGTAATATGATGACAGCTCTGATGGTCATACCAGAAAAAGAGTTCCAAAATTGCTTTGTAGGGTGGACTAGGTGCAGGCATCAGTGCAGAGCTTCCCAAGGGGAGTACTTCGAAGGTGACCATAGTGATATTCAGCAATGAGGTGTGCAGCACTTTTTCTGGGATGAGTTCACAAACCTAATTGTCAGCCTCATATACTCCATATCTTGATTATATTTGAGTCCAAAATATCCTCATTCTCACATTTATAAGTAATTTTGGGGGTTATTTTTACAGACAGTTATGGCCTTTTAATATATCTTGTTAGTTTTATTCTCAGAGAATAACCTTATTTCCAAGTTTTGGGAGGTATTTACTTTTGCACTTAAATGACATTCATGCATTCACAAGAATTCATTTATTCATTTATTCAAGAAATACTTCGTGAGTAGCAGTCGTGTGCCATGCTCTTCTGGGTGCTGGGGGTACAGCAGTGAAGTCTGCCCTCTGACTTTCCCTGCAGTGACGCAGTGGGCAGCCATGTACCATTCAGCTGTGATTGCAAAGGTGTATGTGAATGAGGCTATAAGAAAAGGTATTTTAACCAAATTATTTTAATTGTAGTTAATGCTGACATTGAAGAATTTGTCTAAAATCAGCATCATAACTTACACATTAATGTAAAATTTCTTTATTTCTCAGCAGAAGTGTTTTCAAAAAGTTAATACAGGTTCACATTTTTCTTGAGTGACTTCCTTTGGTTTCTGTAATTAGTTTTATAAACACATCAGCCCATTTTTTTTTCATGAAAATTTGCACTCAGTCCTTCCACGTTTGCACAGCCCTTGGACCTCAGCCACCATGAATTTCAGTATGTATTCTGAAACCAATTCATGAGCAGAAACTATCATAGATAATTCTCAAGTGACTTTAATAGTTTTACTTTTATGTTAAAATGCAGGTATACTTTTTGATGAGCCCAAGTGTAAATTCTTCACTTCACGGCAATAGGCGTATTAGTTTTTCATTTTATTCCTGACTTCAGTGGAAACATCCGAATGTTTTGTTCTGGTTTTAAGCTGTGTGCTGACTACTACCTGGCTGACATTCCAAGTAATATTTTATTTGACATCTTTATATATTTTGATGTACCTTTTACTAATACTTCTGCCTCACCAATTCCACCTCATTCCAAGTCTTTTTATTCTCATTGCTTTCTTTCAATACCTAATAAAACCTTCATTTATGAGGTACTTTATTTTCATTATAAAGAAGAAGGGGAAATCTTTCAGCAGTTCTGTTTTGCATGATCAAAGCTAGGTTTTAAAGGGCACTACCTCATTTTTCTCTATCTATAATCTGACTGCAGACACTGGTCCTTGTCTTTAGATCATTCAAATGTTTTCCTGTTTACAACTAAACAGTAAGAATCACTGTTGGCAGTCCAATAATGTATACAAACATAAGCAGTTACATAAAACTTACATTCTCAACATGTTCTAGGTTTAATAACTCCTTTAACAGTACGCTGTGAGGCTGGCCTTAACAGTTTTAATATCATAACTTGCATTTTACAAATGGGGGACTGAGGCATGGCATGGGTAACTGATCTAAAATCATGCAGTGAGACCAGGACTTCAGCCTTGGCTGTGAACGTGCCCCTAAGCGCTATGTGGCAGAGCACTTGCCGCACCCGAGCCCAAGTCCCCTCCACGTGAAAGAAGGCCACTCTCGCTCGGACCTCTGGAGAACACAGGTGAGCAGACAGAAAGACGCCCTTCGGAGAAGGCAGCACAGCTTTCAGACAGCGCTCCCTGCCAGGTGAGGTTCTTCCAAATGGGAAGCTTGGGGAGATCACAGAGGCAGGGCACAGGTATGTGGGGGCTGGGCTCCGGAGAACAGAGCTTCAGAAGGTCAACAAAGTGGCTTGGTTCTCACCATAAGGAGTGAGAAGCTCTCTATGGGGGCCGTGCTTGGCCTCAGTCACCAGCCCTTGGAGAGCTCAGCCTTGCCTCTTGGAACTGCCACCCCTACCAGCCCCTGTCTGCCCATCTGGTGTCCTGAGAAACCAAGCATACCCTCTCAGAATGTTGGAGTGGCTTTAAAACATTGACTTATGTACTTATTCGTTGTGCACAGTTTTGTTTGTTTTTTTTCACCTTTTTAAAAAATTATTTTTATTTTTTCCTTTTTTTATTAGTTGCAGGTGCACAAAACAGTGTAATAGTTAGACATTCATCATTTATATCCCTCACACAGTGACAACCCCCTCCCCCCATCCATTACCCCTCTGACATCGCACACAGCCATTACATTTCCACTGTCTCTATTCCTAATGCTGTACTCCACTTCTTGTAACCATATGTGTGTGTGTGTGTGTGTGTGTATATATATATATATATATATATATATATATATATAAAATTGTAGTTGATATTCATTATTGTTCAACTTCAGCTTCTGGGGTACAGGGCAGTTTTTATTGACATGTAACATGCAGGCAAGAAGGTGCCCAGATTATATGTTGCAATAATCATGCCTTTTTATTGTTTATATTTCTGTCACTTTGACATCTTGGGTCCTGCTGACCACCCCTCCCAGGGTTAGGCAATTCCTAGAGATAGGAAACAACCCACCTGCTGGCCCACCTTCATATACAAACCAATGAATCCAGAGCCCATACCCCACCACCTCCACTATGGTCCTCACGCGTGGGGCCACTCTCCCCCCATCCCAGTCACACAGGGCAGGTCCCAGACAACCAGGGCAGCCCTGTGGCCCAGAGCCCTGAAGTGATTCACACCAGACAGTCCTCAGCCTGCTTGTTGTGCCTTGTCTGTTCCTTCCCATGAACATGACGATAAAGGCTCTTGTCCTTCCTCCCTCTCCCGTTGCTAGTTGCAGGGGGCGCAGCCCACCATCCCTTGCAGGAGTCGAACCAGCAACCTTGTGGTTGAGAGAACGCACTCCAACCAACTGAGCCATCCGGGAGCTCAGCGGCCGCTCAGCTCAGGGTGCTGTGTTCAATCTTAGTTGCAGGGGGCACAGCCCACCATCCCTTGTGGGAGTCGAGGAATCGAACTGGCAACCTTGTGGTTGAGAGCCCACTGGCCCATGTGGGAATCGAACTGGCAGCCTTCGGCATTAAGAGCCCGGAGCTCCAACCACCTGAGTCACCGGGCCAGCCCCACCAAACTCTTTTCAATGGCACTTTGTCTCCTGACCTGTTGCACTTGCCACACCTGAGTAATAACAACACCTACTATGTCTAGAACATGTGTGTATTGTCCTGCCATGTAACCCGCACCCGGGTCATACAGCACAAGGAGATCTGTAGACCTTGTCCTTTATCAACCAACCAAATTTAGAAAGCACCTTCTGCTCACTCGTGCGTTCACACACCCACCAACTAGTTATCAGTTACGGTGTGCGGAGAGCGTGTGGGAGTCATGAAGATGAAGAAACCAGACAGAGCTGCTGTTTCCACCAAGCATGTATGCTAGTAGATGAGATGGTCACTAGTTAAATAACCTCACAGTTGAATGTGCAATAGCAAACAATGCTAAGTGCGAGGAAGAAGAATCAAATAGCTGACGTTTACTGGGCACTGCTTTGCAGGCCACGTCTGTGCGGCATCGCCTCTGGCCATCCTGAAAGGTGTAGGTGGGAACTGTTCATATGGACAACCTGCACACAAGGAGATGAAAGTGAGGCCTCGTCCAGAGCTGTGCAGCCGGACTGGCAGAGCCAGAGTGACCCTAGAGCAGTTGACGAGTGTCCTCCCCATACTCTTCACCATGATACACCTGCCAAGACCTTGCCAAGCCACTGGCCCTGCAGATGTAACAGATGCCATGGATGGTGGGAGCCGTGCCAAAGCCTTACTGAGCTATTGGCCTCTTCTTACATCTGCCACTTGGGAGACTGAGTTGGAATAGTTGCCCAAGCAGAATGGTGAGGCTCTAACAAGCAAGCTTCTACCAGTGGGGGCTGTGTGCAAGGGACCATGCAAACCAAATGTGTAAAACGTGCCCCTCACTCAGAATGTTATGTGTGTGACCAAATAATAGCTCCAGGCAATAAGAAAAGAGCTATCACAACAGTGGCAGGGCCGAGGAGGTGAGAGCTGCAATGAGTGTGTGTCATTTCAGAGGACAGAATCACTGGAAAAGCCCAGCTGGTCAGGGAAGACGTCAGGACTGGGAAGAACTTGATGTACGTCCTGAAGAGTGGGTGGAATTCAGACAGGCAGAGAAGCTGGGAGGGTCATTCCTCAAGTCACCACCTGGGTTCTGCGCGGTGCCATGAAGGTGGGTGCCTGCTAACATGCCTTCCTCGTCCTAAGGGAGGAAGGCAGAATTCTGATTATCAGGCACTGGGTCCCCTCAGGGCTCTCTGGCAGTTCTACTACAGCCAAGAACTGCAAAGCTGGGACCGGCAACGTCTCCAGTCTGAAGGAAGTTTTTCTAACTCAGTCTGGTGTAGACATCTGATGTCCTGCAGGAGTCAGCCCAAAGCTTGAGATCCCTGGCTGTATTCTCAGACCAGGTTGCATATGCAGGAGAGCCCGGGAGCCATGGGTGCTCTCCCTAAATCATGGCGACCTTGGGCAAAATGTCCTAAATTTACTTCTTAGTTGAGGGTTGGACAAAGCTAGCATTTCGCATCTTCTGAAGAAACGTCAACATTTGACAGAGTGTCCCGGGCACACAGATGAAGCCTGTGTAATTGGAGACCCTAAACACCCCAGGCACAGCCTGCCCTGCCCAGTGAGGCTGGTTCGGGATTACATGCTGCTTTTCTCCCTGTCAGACAGAGCTGCTGCCTGGGGTGAGGGTGAGATGCACTTCCTCAGGACAGAGGCGGGTGGTGCCCTGAGAGGAGGTCAGGCTTTAATGCAGTTGAATCCTGGGTTTGCTGCTCTCGAGCTGTGTGGCCTGTACAGTCACCTAACCTCTGCGAGCAGCTTTCTGCATCGGTGCAGTGGGACATAGTGAAGCTTGCTGCATTGTGTCAGAAGATGTTCATACACATCTGGACTTGGCACAGTGCCTGGCACACAGCAGGCAGCCCAGCACCCCACTTTCTGCATCAACACAAGATATGTCCTTTCTGTGGCATTGGCCACACAATCTGTCACAGACACTTGAATAGCTGAACTGACATGCTCAGGGCAGCAGCTGGCAAACCCTTCATGGTGGACAGAGATCTGACGTTATTTTTTTGCCTTTTTTTCTTCCTGCTTTTTTTTTTTTAAGCACCTCTGGGATTCCATGCAAGACCTTAAACTGGCACAACCATGGAATCAGAGACACATCCTCCAAATTATTGCCATTCACAGACCCGACTGAGCTCACGTCCCCACACCTTTGGCTGACCCCCATTGTGTATCCCTGGGGACCCTGCGAGGTAGAGTTCCCAGAAGCATCAATGCTGAGAGAGCCACGTATTGGCTTCAGGCCAGAGGGGCTAGCGTGATGTGTAGGGTGGCAGTGAACTTGGCAGAGCTCAAATTCCCACTTCAGTTCTGATGCTGATTATTTGTTCCTTGACTTGACCCAACAGTGTCTGGGATGTTCTGAAAGAAAAAAGTCCCGCCTTGTAGAAATAGCTTGAGGTTGTGTAACAACTATAATCCTTTATGCAAGTTTTAGTTGTTTCCATTAAATATGTGGGGAAAAAATAACAGAAAAAGCTGCCATAAAAATGAATAGTTCTCACATGTGGGCTCAGCCCAGACTTGAAAGGAGGACAAATGAGGCACTTACACCTGTGTATACAGTGCTGTCCCTGGTCTTGATAGACACCCTATAAACCAGTTCACGTTGGCTCCCAAATGGAGCTCCTCACCTCAAGCCAAGCTCCTCTGACTATTTCTGTGATGGAAGCAGACACCTGCCCTTGAGAGTACTGGGCTAGGAAGTTATGTTTCATCTCCTTTTAGGGGCAAGACTCAGGGTTTAGTGAAGATATCTTCTTTGGTGTCTTAGGACAGATTTTTGCTAACTGCCAACACATGTTGTGCTTTATTGTAAATGCTGGAGCTACATTGCTCCCAACCTAGGGACAGGGGATGTGTCCATAATGAGGGAGGGAGGAGGATGTCCTATGTGTTAATGGATGACTATATTGTGCCAGTTATGGTAACGCAGGTCCACGGAGCTAGAATAGTCCAGACACCATTTACCTTGCTTGTCAGATGGTATCGAATATGCCAGTCCTTGTGAGGACATAGGGATGGTTTAACTAGGAATCGTATCTCTGTATATTAGTGTGGGGACAGAGCCCCAGAGAGTAGTTTACAGGCTCTCGGCCTCAGGTGAAGGGGTACTGGCTCGGGTGGTGAATGGCCGTCGGCTGTGGCTGATTGGCCGTTGGCTGTGGCCGGTTAGCCAATTGGCTGCTGGTATAACTGCTGCAGCTACGAAGGATTGCTGAGGAGCCGAGCAGAGCAGAAGAGAGCGGAAGAGGAGAGCGGAAGAGAGGAGAGGAACAGAGTCGAGAGAGTGGAGGGGAGTCGTTGGTCGGTCGGTTGGCGGAAAGGCGGACGGCAGGTCGCGCGTTCGGTGAACCCAGCCTCCAGTGAGACCGTGGTGGTATGGCTCCCCTACCTATGGCTCCGTGGGTGTTCCTTTTCGGCCTCACCATATCCTGCGTTCTTATGTGGGGAGCGGGACCAGAGGCCCCTCAGGCCGCCCCGCAGGACAAATGGCGCAGCGAGCAGGGTCTCCCGCACAATTAGCTTTAAAAAAAATCAAAAGTAAAACAGCCTACCACAGGTCTTTTCTTTTTTCGTTACATATTTAGATGTTTTGTAAACAACTTTTCAGTTATGTGATTAACACTTACCCTGGCTTAGCTCATAATCAATAATCTCATTTCCTCTCTTGTTTCTTGTTTTGTTTTTTTAAATTAAATTTCTTGGGTTGACATTGGTTAATAACATTATATGGGTTCCAAGTGCACAATTCTATAACACATCATCTGTGTATGGCTTCGTGTGCTCACCACCTCTTGCTTCTTTAAAAAAATGGTTAGTAAATATTAAGTAGAGTTTCCACTGCTGCTTAGGATGCAGAAAGCTGCAAGAGCACGTTGCTCCTACCCTGATGAGAAAAACCAGACAGTCTGCAAAAGTTAACTTTTTTAAGGCCCTCCTAGAGCTGAGGTTGTTGAATTCTGAATGCAGGTAAACTGAGGGTGTCCTGTACAACCTTTTGCTAATACCTCAGAGAGATAAAAATTGAGTGTGTCAGTCACACAAAAATCTCTTGGAACAAATGCAGGTTTTCAGAATTAAGGACCTCAAAATGAGAAGATTTATTCCGGGTTGTGTAGGTGGGCCCGACACAACCACAGGAGCCTTAAAGGTGGACAACCTTTTCTGGCTGTAGAGAACTGGAAAGATGGCAGCACGAGGAAGACTGCCCACTGTCATTAGCTTTGAAAATGGAGGAGGGGATCACAAGCCAAGGAATGTGGGTGACCCCACTTTAAATATCAAGACATATATAGAGTAAAAGTAAATGGATAAGACAAGTAAAAGAAAGCAGAAATAGTTATATTAATATCAAAGTCCATTTATAAGCCAGGAGTTTCACAGGGATAAGGAAGGACTTTCCATAATGATAACGGGGTCAATACCTTCAGAAGTTGTAACAGTCCTAAACGTGTACGCATCTAGAAAAACACAGCTCCAAAACACATACAGCAAAAAATGGCAGAGCTGAGAGGAGAAATATACATATTCTCAGTTACAGTGGGAAATGTCAACAGTCCCTCTCAGTAATTGATAGAACAAGCAGACCAAACAAAACCAGTAAGTGTCTAGAAAGTTGGACAACATGATTGTGGGATCTGGTCCCCACTGCCTGCTATTCGTGCCCATGTGCAAACCCTCCATGTTGTACAGGGTTGATCTGACAGACCTATGTGTGGCAGATGGTGTGGCCCTTCACAGATTAGGTTATTGGAGGCTGTGGCTTCTGTCTTGCATGGTTTCGTTACCTCTCTCGGATTACTCAGTGTGGAAGGCCAGCACACAAACAGCCCTCTAGAGAGGCCTGTGTGGCAACAAATGGACGGAGGCTGCTGCCAACAGCTATGTGACAGACTTTAGAGACGGATCCTTCATCTCCTGTCACGTCTTCAGAGAACGCAGCTCTGGGCAACAGCTTAACTGGTGCTTTGTGACAGACCCCAGACTACCTAGATAAGCCACGCCCAGATTCCTGATCCTCAGAAACTGTGACATCATAAGTGTTTGATGTTTTGGGGCAATTTGTCATGAAACAAATTTTCTGTCTGGATGATCCATCCATTGTTGAAAGTGGGGTGTTGAAGTCCTCTGCTATTCTATTATTGCTGCCCATTTGTCCCTTTAGGTTGGTTAATATTTCCTTTATATATTCAGGTGTTTCTATGTTGGGTGCATAAATGTTTACAAATGTTATATTCTCTTGGATTGCCCCAAGATCTGGTTTTTTAAAAAGCTCAGCTTGATGTTTTTCAAACTGTGCAGATGGTATGAATTTGGGCTGCAAACCCATGTGAAAAGCACTTTGTGGCTGAGACTTGGGACAGTTTTTTCCTCCCTGTACCTCTGGGGGCCAGTGAGAGTCAGCGATTTTCCTTGTCCGCTGTGGCTGAGGACGGGTTTACTGCTGGTTAGCCCTTGCACTGAGGTTCTGGCCCTTTGGGATCTGAGCACAATGAGGGGATCTCCTGTACTTCCCTACCCCGGGTAGGCCCTGGTCTTTGTCTCCTGTGTCTTGAGGTTTCCTGAGCGCGTTAAAACTGACTAATGTTTGCTGCTCTAGCAAATGATTTCAAGGTGGAAACTGGCTTCAATCTATCACCTATCTCTTTAGTTCTCATTTCCTTGAGTGTTGCCCTTTAGGTATTCCTTAATGTCTCCCTGTATTTATTGTGTTTCAAGCTGTCTTACGTATTCTGGAAAACTGAAGCTATTCTATAATGTAACAGGAAAGTAATCTTACAGGGTTTAAGTCACCGTGGATAACATGCTGTGTTTTCAGAACAAAAGCTTTCTCTGTCTAGAGCTCTGTGGATCAAGATAATGTGCTTCAAAGTGTGGGTCTTCCCTATCCTCCTCCGGACAGTCCGCTTAGTTAAAGAACTGAGTACTAAGGCTCAATCAGACCTATTGAACCAAATGTTTCTGGGAGATGGAGCCCAAGAATCTTCACATTTGACAAGTAAACTTGATGATTCTGTTGCACACTCCTATGTGAGAATCACTCCACTAAGTCTATAAAAATGGAATAATTCTCATACAACCTCATCGGAGGATGTGGAGATTAACTAATCAAAGATTATAAAGTTGTTTAAATAATGCTAAAAAGTTCTATTCTAGGAGGGCACAAGCAAAAAGTCATTAAACTACACTAGAAACTTATTAAAGCCCTTAAATGGACTAGATTGGAGGAATTAGTCAATAAATTACTAGGTAACAGAAGCTCAGCCTTAATGCACGCAGCTCCCCAGTGGAGTGTTGAACTTATCAATCCATCATTGCTTGTTCAGTTAAGTAGCAAAATATTTGTAATCTTTGAGGGGACAGAAAGCAACAGATTTTTTTCAGGTGTTTATGGATAGAAAAAATGTAGGCCTCTTCAAATGAGACAAAAATTCTTTAATTTTTATTAATTAATAAAATTATTATTCTTTAAATTAATTTTAAATTAATTCTTTAATCTCTAAATAACAGGTAGTTAACCTTGTTTAGAAAGATGAGGACAGGACACTCTCTACTTTATAAGAGAAGCTCCAGGACCCCACTCCCACCCCACCCTACTCATTATATTGATTAAGGACCAGCAAATGGGTCAATTGCCTGGTGTGGGCTGACATCTCCAGGAGAAACAAAGAGGTTAAAAGCTTTAGTTCCTTCAGAGGAAGGCACTCTTTTTGGAACACCCTTCTCTTGGTGTTCCTGAATCCCTTTTCTGCTGTGGAATACTTCCTTCTCTTCCCTCTGATGGGACACAGGCGATAAGGTATGCCCAGGATGTCTTCTAATCAGGGAAAAAAATATCTCTTCTCATCCTCTTTATTTCTTTGTTGGTCTCCCGCCAAGTTGTTCCAGCCATTATTGCATGTAGGGTACGATTATTGTTTTTTTCAGTTACAGTTGACATTCAGTATTATTTTATATTAGTTGCAGTTGTACAGCATAGTGATTAGACATTTATAGAATTTATGCAGTGATCCTCTCTGCTTAGTCTAGTACCCACCTGGCACTATACATAGTTATCACAACATAATTGACTATATTCTCTATGCTGTACTTTACATCCCCATGACTGCTTTGTAATTACTAACTTGTATTTCTTCTATTATTGTTGAATTGTCTATTTCTTTTTAAAATTCTGTCAGTTCTGCTTCGTGTATTTTGGGGCTCTTTTATTACGTGCATACAGGTTTATAACTGTTATAAATTCCTGATAGATTGTTCTTCTTATCATTATAAAATGTTTTTCTTTGCTTCTAGTAACAATTTTTGTCTTAGACTATTTTGTTTGTATAGCTACGTCTGTTCTCTTTTGGGTACCATCTGTATAGTATATCTCCATCCATTTGCTTTCAACCTTTTGTATCTTGAAACTAAAATGTGTCTCTTGTAGATAGTACATAGTTGGACTGTAGTTTTTTTCTTCTAAACCATGTTGCCAATCATCTCTGCTTTTAATAGTAGTATTTAGCTCATTTACATTTAAAGTGTTACTGATGTGGTAGGATTTATATTTGTCATTTTGCTATTTGTTTTCGGTATGACTTATGTATTTTTTGTTCTTATGTTCATTTGTTACTGCCTTCTTTTTAGTTAGATATTTTCTAATATATCATTCTTATTCTCTTGTTGTTTCTTTTACTATATTTTCAGTTGTTTTCTTAGTGGTTTCCCTGGGGATTACAATTAACGTCTTAACATAAAACAATATGGTTCAGATTAAAATTGACTTATTGTAATACAAAATACAACCTTATACATTATAAGCCTATCAACACAGTTTTATAACTATTGCTTTATGCCGTTGTCTTTTAAATCAGATAGAAAACAGTTACAAACAGATACATTCATATTATCAGATTTACCTGTATGGTTACTATTATTAGTGCTCTTTATTTCCTTATGTAAATTCAAGTTACTGTCTAGTGTCCTTTCATTTCTACCGGAAGGACTCCCTTTTGTATTTCTTGTAAGGCCAGTCTGCTAATGATAAGTCTCTCAGTTTTTGTTTTTCTGGAAATATCTTAATTTCGTCTTTGTTTTTTTTTAAGGATTAGTTTTACTGGATATAGAATCCTTGATTGATAGTCTTTCTCTTTCAGCACGTTGAATATGCCATCCTACAATCTTCTGACCTCCATGTTTTCTGAGGAGAGTTCAGCTGTTCTTGCTGCTTTTGAGCTTCTCTCTTTATCTTGTCTTTTGACAGTTTGACTAAGGTGTGTCTAGGTGTGGATCTCTTTGATGTACACTATTTGGAGCTTATTGACCTTCTTAGGTATGCATCTGAGTTATGCTTCTTAATTAATGCTTTCATCAAATTTGAGAAGTATTTGGCCATTATCTCTCCCAATAGTCTTTCTCTTCTCATGTGTATGTTAGTATGTTTGATGATGTCTCATAGGCGCTATTCATTTTTCTTCATTCTTTTTTCTTTCAGTTCCTCAGACTAGACATTCTCAATTGGCCTGTATTAAAGTCTGCTGATTCTATCTTCTGCCAGTTCAAATCTTCTGTTGAGCCCCTCTACTAAATTTTTCATTTCAACATTTGTACTTTTCAGCTCAAGAATTTCTGTTTTATAAAAGAATAATTTCTATCTATTTATAGATATTCTCTATTTGGTGAGACATCATTTTTATCATTTTCTTTCATTCTTAGACATATTTTCCTTTAGTTCTTTGAATATATTTATAATAGTTTACCTAAAATCTTTTTCTAATAAGTTTAATATTTGAGCTTCCTTAGGGACAGTTTATAGTGACTGCTTATTTTAACTATATCGGGTCCTACTTTCCTGTTTCTCTGCATGTCTTGTAATGTTTTCTTAAAACTGGACATTAAATAATATAATGTGGTAACTCTGGAAATAAGATTCCCCTATTCCCCAGGGTTTGGTGTTTCTGTTCCTGCTGTTTGTTTAGTGATTTCCCTGAACTAAATCTGAAAAATCTGTATTCTTTGTTATATGCACCCATTGAAATCTGTGGTGCTTCTTTAACTTAGTGGTCAGATAGTGACTGGACAGAAATTTCTTTAAATGCTTTGAACCTGTGTGACTCCCACCCTTTGCCAAATGGCTGTGTGTGTGTGTGTGTGTGTGTGTGTGTGTGTGTGTGTGTGTGTGTGTGTTATGCCATCGATGGTACTAGCAGTTTACAACTCTTCCTTAGTCTTCATATTTTGCTGTGCAAAGCATGAAGGTCAGCCAGGTGGGAGAAATTAGGGCCTTCTCAGGTACTTCCTGTGCATTCACATTGCTCTACGCACGTGTGTGGCCTTCTAGATTCCCAGGATTATATTGGAAATTTTCAATGCCTCCTGTAGATGTTTCATTCTCCAGTTTTTCCTTTTAAATTTTCTGGTCAGCCTATTGTCAACACCAATTGTAATGCTTCCACAGGCAGCTGAGATATTAAACAATTGCTGATAATTATTTTTGACAAATGCCTGGGGGATGGGACTGCTTGCACTGAGTAATCTCTGAATCAGGTCAAATGAAGACAAGTTTGGAGAGTGGAGCTTTTACTGAGTTGTCAGATTATTTAAATAGTGGTAATTCTCTGGGGATAGGGGTTTGGGGGAGTTTCAAATCCATTCTGCTCCTTCCATTGGCTGTTAGGCTGCTGATTTTCACAGCTACTGTATTGTAAAGCTATTGATTTTCAAAGCTATTATGGAGCTGGAAAGCTATTGTGGAGGGGAGTGGAATTAGGATACTTAAATGTTCGTGTTCATTGTTCTTACTGATACTTAGCTGTTTTACTTGAATAGGTATTCATTGGATTGTTGCAATCCTTCAGTTAATTTCCAGAGTTCTGAAACATTGATCTCAGTAATTTTTGCCAGTGTACTAGTTGCTTTTATGGAGGATCAGAATTTGGAGGTCCTTACCCTGCCATTCCAGGAGTGTTTCCTCTCTTCCATCATCTTCAGAAAGCCATGTGCTAATAAGGGCTCTTCCCTGGGAAAGGAGATATGGAAGCAAAATTATTTATTAATCTAGAGGGGCCAAAGGAGTTTTTATAACCTCATTCTCTAGGATAAGAAACAAGATAGGAATTAGTGGCCAAAGTGTACATAGGTCTGAACTGCCTTCTGAAGGAACCTCTGGGAATCTATTAAGACAGTAGGTGGCATTCTGTGTTCAGAGACTCTGGGCTTACTAATTACAGCTAGCAAGGTTTTCCTCACTTTTCACTCTTTATTATGTCTTCTAAATTCCTTTAACAAGTGACTGTGAATCCTGGTTCATTTTCTCAACAATGTATCTCTTCATGCATCCTTCCTCCACCATCCTTTCTTATTGTTAACTATGCTGTTTTTTTCTGTGTCTTAGCTCCTTAATTTGAGTTCTAATAGTACTTTTTAATTCTAAAGACCAACATGTAGGCCCAAATGTTATAGTTTAGAACAAGGACAGGTAATGTCACCATTCAAAGTGAATTTATTAGTTATTATATGAAAAACAGTAATCTTGGTAATTGTAACATTTTTATGGTAAATGTCAACTGTAAGGTGCCAGTTTACATGGAGTCTAGAAAAAGAAGCGTTCAGAAGCAAAGAGTTTGTGTTTATCTAGTACTGTCTAATGGAGAGAGGAAGGGATGCTGAATTTAAAAGAGGTAAACATTATAGTTACTATAACAGTAAACTCTAGGAAAGCACTGAGCTCATGCTCCCTGGTCTTCCCTCGACTGGATACTATAACCTGTAAAACGCCCATTGCTCTGAGTCCCTGCCCAATCTTCTAATTACTATTTCAGATAACTTGCTGGTGAGGAAATGTCCTGCACAGAGGATGTCAGTGTTTCTGTCTACACATGCTAGCTGCCTCCTCCCTCATCCCTCCCTTTCTCCCTAGCTGTACATTAGTGCCTCCTCTCAGTCTCCTGCGTCCTTGGTTGGTGTGGCTTAGTCACCCTAGAGACTGGTCTGAGATCTGCAGAATCCCTAGAAACATCCAGCTGAACTAGCCTTCCCACTTCTTTCTGCTCTCCATTTCAATGCTGAAGAAATCCAAGACCACAACCACAGGCATAAAGAGAGAAGGCACTATGAGAAAGCAACATCTCTTTTGGCAACAGGGCAAGTCAATAACCTTGTTTGCAAATCATCAGGTCAGAGGAGCTGTTGATGTGGGTAATTACAAGCCTCTAGCATCCAGCAGCAGGATCTGAGCAGTACCTATGCATACCTGCGAAGGGAGCCCTCTCATTTTACCCGCAATACTTCAGATCATCTCATGTAAAAACAGGCCATTCCCCTCACCCTGCCCCACATTTGTATTAGTGAGGATTTTCAGCGCCTTGGGTTCCCTGCTGGGGTCTCTCAAGCCCGGTGCTCCTTGTATTCGTTAGGCTGTGATATGCTTCCAAGCAAAGGCAGCGTCTCCACCAAAACAGATGTTAACATCCTGGGCATGGTGTGCCCTCTCCCTGTGGTTCTCTCCAAATTTGCATTTGTGCTGTCAGCTGGGGAACTGCACAGAATGACAATTGAAAGAAGTTATAATGGGAGTGAGGGATGGGGGAAGAAACAGACTCACTAATGAAGGGAAAATGGGGTCTCTCAGCTCACATGCGCTGTTTGAACTCAAGTAGGGTTAATTGTTTCCTATGCCAGCCCCACGGCAGCTTCCAGCTGAGGAGATGGCAGTGGATGAGTCTCAATTAGCCAGCCTGACCTAACGTCGTAGTCAGTTACATGTAGGACATCATGTGCTTTGTTTCCAGTTCCTCTGCAAGGGGTTAAAACACATGCACATGCACACACCGCCCTCCCCCCCCCCCCCCCCCCGCCCAACCGGAGCATGGAAAGCAACTAGTTACCCTTTCTTTGAAAGGTGTCCAAGGGAAGAACTCTTCTTGCTGTGGCTCTGAAACGTCTGAACCAAGCCAGCCTGGTGGCCTCCGTGTGGGTGTGGGTGTGGGTGTGCGTGTGGGTGTGGGTGTGGGTGTGCGTGTGGGTGTGCGTGTGGGTGTGGGTGAGCAGCTGTCTAGGTTCTCAGAGACAGACACTGAGCAGGAGGGTAACTGGGGTGCGGTTCTAACAAAGGCCTCAGCTCATATCACAGCCCCTGAGTTTTCTTAAAAGGAGGCCAGAGTCTGGGCCTTTGGACCCCATAGGATGATGCTGTCCCCAGGGAGGAGGTGTCATCACCAAACACCTTGGCAATTTCCAGGTGGGCTTCTCAGCAGCCAACCTCATGAAGCCTTGGCCCCACAGGTGGCCCAGGGGTGCCATGGCCTCCATCGCAGGTTCACTCCCTTTAAATAAATGGGATAGAAGTGAATGTGGGCAATCACTTTGCCACCTTATCAGCTGCTTTCTGTCTAGAGCAGAATTTAGAAAATGGCTCTGGCAACATAATGAAGCAAATGCAGCGATTCCGAGGTCACTCTTTCACAGAGGTGGGGTTGAAGGAACTGCTCCCGGGGCTCCTGAGAAGCTGCGACCCAGAAACATGGGCTCGATGCACCCTCTGAAACACACACCCTCTGTTATGAGCATGAAATGAATAAACAGACGCAGTTGAGTGTCATGAAGCAAATGGCCCAGAACTAATTTGTAACAGAGCTACGATTCCTAAGAACACAGTATTTCTTCAACTTCATAAAGCTGCCTTCAAAATATGTGATTTTTTTAAAGAGTAAAGGAGGAGACATTTATAAATGTTAGCTTTCCTATGATATGGTTTAGTCTGCTTTCCCCAGCTTTATTGAGATATAATTGGCATATAACATTGTGTAAGTTTAAGGGGTACAATGTGATAATTTGATACATGTATATATTGTGAAATTATTTCCATTATGTTAGTTAACATAACTTCATGTAATTGATGTGTGTGTGTGTGTGTGTGTGTGTGTTGTGAATATTTAAGTTCTACTCTTAGCAACTTTCAGGTGTATGATACAGTGTTAACTGTAGTCGCCATGCTGTACCTCAGATCCCAGGACTCACTCATCTTATATCTGGAAATTTGTACCCTTTGACCAACGTCTCCCCATTCCCCTCACCCCCAAACCCCTGGCAACCACCATTCTACTCTGTTTTTGAATTTGGCTTGTTTAGATTCCACATATAAGTGAGGTCATAAAGTATTTGTCTTTCTCTGTCTGACTTATTTAATTTCCCACAATTTCTGCAAGGTCTATTCATGTGGTTGCAGATGGCAGGATTTTTTTAAGGCTGAACAATATTCGTGTGTGTGTGTGTGTGTGTGTGTGTGTGTGTGTGAGAGAGAGAGAGAGAGAGAGAGAGAGAGAGAGAGAGAGAGAGGCATTTTCTTTATCCACTTGGGTTGCTTCCATGTCTTGGCTGTTGTTAATAACGCTACAGTGAATATCAGGGTGCAGACATCTCTTTGAGTCTTCATTTCCTTTGGATAAATGCCCAGAAGTGGAATGGTAGTCCTATGTTTAATTTTTGTGGACCTGCCATACCCTTTTCCATTGCAGCTGCACTAAGTTACATCCCCATCAACAGTGCGCAGGGGTCCCTTTCACCCACATCCTCACCAGCATTTGTATCTCTTGTCTTTTTGATGAGAGTGGTATGGCTAACTTGAAATCCATCTTGAG
This sequence comes from Rhinolophus sinicus, assembly GCF_057876585.1. Classification (NCBI taxonomy): domain Eukaryota; kingdom Metazoa; phylum Chordata; class Mammalia; order Chiroptera; family Rhinolophidae; genus Rhinolophus; species Rhinolophus sinicus. The sequence continues at coordinate 42,959,117 of NC_142506.1, forward strand.
CTACAAGTAGAGAATGACCACTTGAGGGGCTTCTAGGCCCACCTGTGGCCTAGAAAATCAGAGACAATAGAGAAACAAAGTAGTTGAGGTTTATTCCCAACTTCCTGCCCCCAAAACCAGAAAGAGGGGTTTCATATGTTCCTGCTGGTTCTGTGTGACAGACTTCCGCCTTCCTTGTGGGGCAAGATGGTCACCCCTCGGTGGCCTCTACAGTCCGGAGAGGGAAGCAGGAAGCGCAGGGCAGGAGGGGTGGCACTGGACCGTGGGTGGAGTCCTGGCACAGCAGCGGCCAACATGAGGCAGCCGCAGAAACTGTCCCAAGCCTGTGTGTCACCTTCAGCCACCGCCAGTGTGTTTCCACCCCTCTTCATGCTTCCTCTGGTTACTGGGGTCTCTCCCTGAGTGCTGGCACCCAGAGCCTCCATCAGGGCTGGGTGCACAGTGGTTGCTTGGTGGACATTTGTGGGTGAGAGAATGTCGGTCCCAGAGGCTCTCAGGGTTGGCTCTGGACATGACGACAGGGGCTTATCAATCCTCCTGGGTATATCCTGTTTGTGGCCAGCCTGAATTTGCTCCTTGGACTGAGCTGATATTTGCATAAGTTTTCCTCCAAAAAACAACTCATGCCATGTCACTGTCACAATTTACGACCAACCTCTCTGAGCATTCTAACTGTGGCAAGGGGGAGGGTGGGCACCCAGGGTCCGTTCACACGGCAGGATGTCCAGCCACTGCTGAGGGCAAGAGTGGCCTGGTCTCCTGGCAAGTGTCTATCTGAGCTGTTGCCCTTCACCCAGACCAGGCTGTCTCTCCAGGCTTTTCCCATCGCTGTGGGTCACCTGGGAAGGTGTTTGCAGGGCCCTGGCACCTGTTGCTTCTTTGCAAGATGAGTTATCAGTCGCTGCAGAAAGACTGGGGGAGAACAGAGTGGTGCCGGAAAGTCCGCCTCTGTCTTCAAAGCCTCATCATAGTTCGAGCACCACGGGAAGGCTAGGTGGGCTAGGCAGGCTTATTTTTATTAAAGGCTGGATGACTATTCGTGAGGGCTCTCGGCACAGCCACCTTCCCCAGGGCACCCTGGATTCTGCTGAGTTGCGGGGTCAGGCTTCTGGGATGTGTAAAATGGAAATGTCCTCGGGCCTCAAATGTTCTCTGCAAATAGCACTGGTTTGGTGGCATGTGCAGACACTTCAGCAGCACATGTCTATTGGTGAAATGTTAAAGAACAGGGATGGCATTTGGGAGTGAGGCCATGTGGAACCTGCAAGGTGGTGGCGGTGGTGGTGCTGGTGGGGGAAGGAAGTAACATTTAGCGAGTGCCAAGTGCTGTGAGCTGTTCTCAGCCAGTGTGAGCAGGACGGGGATTCTGGTCTGTTAAAAAGTCACTTGAAGTGGAGAATCATGCAGTGATATCTACTCAGACCTTAAGCATTTTACTTTAACTTCAAACACGAATCTGAATATTTCCTTGCTGATCTCTTGATTTAAGGCCAAGACTTCTTCTTTGAAGATGGTGCCTGACCGACGCTCCAAATTATTATTCTTGCGTAAACCGCATCTGTTATCCATCATCTAAGGTTTCCAGTTTAGGATCCTTTAACATGGAACAAAGACTTAAAGGTAAGGGGAGCAATCGTGCGAAGAGCTTCGAGATTTTTAGTTCCCCCAGTCTTTTATAGGTGGCTCATGTAGGCTGATAGTAATTGATTTTAATAGCTTGCCTCTGTGGAGACTTTCCAAAGCATTCAAGTTATTTTTCATAGAAACAGTAATGTCCTTTCCTTTTGCACTCATATTTAAGTACTGTTTAGTTAAATCACAAAATTACAATATAAAGCTCAACTAAAAAACAGGGTTGATAATAGATGCACCTGATTTTGGACTGTCTTTGTCTCTGCGGGTGTGAGCAGACATGGAGGGAAGGGCCTGTGGCTGAGAATCTGCAGCTGGCGTTGGCCGTGGGCTTAGGTCAGGAAGAGAGAGACATGGTTAAACCGCCAAGTTGGTCAAGTAGAAATTACTTACTCTCATGTAATCCTCATGAAAGCCAGTGAGTCTGCTATTGGCATCTCTATTCAACAGGTACAATATTCGAAGTCCAGAGGCCGTGTAGTTCACTGGAAGGCACACAGCCAGGTAGAGGGACACTCGAGTTTTAACACACCTGTTTTTGTCTATATGGGGTCTCACTGAGGACTGAGTTTCTTCACCTGTTTTAACAACTATATATAAGAAAAGCCATGTTGCTTTCTTATTTTAAATCTCATTAAATCTGGTTTTGAGCATGCCCCACTCAGCGTGGCAAGACATTTGATCAGTCATGTTTTGGACTCCTCAGCCCAGGACTCTTTAAAGAATCTAGGGGTTTACATGTTTGCATAGAAATGTGAGCAGGGCCTGGTGCTTCAGCGTGATGCCTGCTCTTTCTAGCACAGGGGTTCTCAACAAGTGGCCCGGCCAGCACCGGCCGCAGCACCTGGGAACTTCCCAGAAACGCACATTCTCAGCATCTGAGGAAGAGGTGCAGCGGAGGTTTGACTTTGGGATTATCAGGCTCTCAGCTTCCACCCATTTTCAAGGCCCAGCTCCTGTGGTGTTGGAAGAGGGAGAGCGGCAGAGATCTGTGGTCCTGACTGGGAGTGGCCTTGCATGGCAGGTGGCTGCTGGCTTCGTCTTGTGTCCTTGCCTCCTCGCACCTCCTGGCTCCTGGATGTGGGGCCCCAGGGACTGGGTCCCTCCCTCCCGATGCCCAGTTGCTTAGGAGCTGGGACAGGATGATAAGACTTTCCCCTCCATCCCCCCACCCCCAGCCACGGTCACAGTCCTTTCCCTGTGCCTTTAGCTGTTCCTGTAAGCTTTTTGCCTCTACAGATTTCCAGAGGAGAAGAAAGTGCCACGCAGCTCCCAGAGCAACAGGCCCAGCTCGCCCAAGAATGCTCTGGTTGTTCTCCATCCTGGTGACCCACCATCCTGGTGGGCCTGCTGGTTCACAGCTCAGCAAGGCTGCAGCCAGGGACGTGGTGGCTCTGCAAGGTCCCCCTCTCCAAATTGGGCTTTGTGCCAGGAGCTGCTTCATGATGACCGTGGCTCCTCTATTCTCACTCCATTCTCCCCGTTGACAATTGTTTCCTCATGTGGCAGATGATGGGACAGGCAGTGTCAGCAGGAGTGATGGGGGGCAGGGTGAACTTGGCTGTCTCTTATTAAGGGGGTGCTGGCTCCAATTTTTGGCAGCTTTCTTTAGAATATGGAATGCGTAGAGCCTGTTGTTTACAACTGTGGGTTTCAGTGCATTCTGGGACAATACTTCCACTGACCATCTTGTCTCATATGTTGTTCAGCTCTCATGTCTCTGCTGAGGTTCTGTATCCTTGTTCTAGCAATTGCTGAGAGAAGGGGCCTCCAACTATAACTTGGGTTTTCTGTCTCTCCTTTTAGTTATATCAGTTTTATTCTATGTTGTTTGAAGCTTTGCTTTTAGATGCTTTTTCTATATTTAGAAGTGTTATGTCTTCCTGAAGAATTGACTCCGCTATCAATATGCGTCCTTTTTTCTTCCTAGTTGTTCTGAGATCTACTTTTTTTTAATTACTTTTTTTTAATTATTGAGGAATATTGGGGAACAGTGTGTTTTTCCAGGATGTCAAGTTGTTTTTTTTTTCCAATCTAGTTGGGGGTGGGGGGTGCAGCTCAGCTCCAAGTCAAGTTGTTGTTTTTCAATCTAGTTGTGGAGGGTACAGCTCACTGGCCCATGTGGGACTTGAACTGGTGACCTTGGTGTTATGAGCACTGTGCTCTAACCACTGAGCCAACCGGTTGCCCACTGGCAGCTCAGCTCCAAACTCAAGCCATTGTTTTCAGTCTAGTTGTGGAGGGCACAGTTCACTGGCCCATGTGGGAATCTAAGTGGCAACCCTGTTGTTAAAAGCTCGTGCTCTAACTAACTGAGCCATGCGGCCATCCCTCTGAGATCTACTTTTCTGATATTAATATAGTCATTCTAGCTTTTGGGGGGTAGTGTTTATGTGTATATTCTTTTACTTCTAACCTACTTGTGAATATCTTGTAGACTGCATATAACTCAGTTTTGATTTTTAAATCTAGTCTGACAGTATCTGCCTTTTTATAGCAGTGTTTAGATTCTGTGATATAATTTTTGATATGGTTGGGAGTAAGTCTACCATGTTGCTATTTGTTTTCTTTTTATCCCATATCATTCTTCTTCTGCTTTTCCTGCTTTCTTTGGATTAACTGGTTAAAATTTTTAGGATTCCATTTTATCTCTTATTAGTATTTCCTCCCTTTTATTTTCAATTGTTGCTTTAAGGATTAAATATGCATTTTTAACTTCTGAAAGCTCACTTTCAAAAAATATTATACTACTTCAAGTAGTGTAAGAGACCTAGAACAGTTCATTTCCATTCCCCCTTTTCTATCCTTTATGCTATTGTTTTAATAGATTTTACTTTTACATATGTTGAACTTTCATAATTCATTGTTATTTTGCTTTAAATAGCCACTATCTTTTAAGGAAATTAAAAACAAGAAACACATCTTATATTTACCAACATATCACTATTTATTTGTTTGTTTGTTTGATTGATTATTGGTATTTTTCATTTCTTTGTGTAGACCCAAGTTCCATCTGGTTTCCTTCTGCCTGAAGAAGTTCATGAAGAATTACATTTCTTGTATTTTACCTGCTGTTGAGAAATTCTTTTTCTTCTTTTTAATTTTATTGGGGAATATTGGGGAACAGTGTGTTTCTCCAGGGCCCATCAACTCCACATCCTTGTCCTTCAATCTAGTTGTGGAGGGTGCAGCTCAGCTCCAAGTCCAGTCTCCGTTTTCAATCTTTAGTTGCAGGGGGCGCAGCCCACCATCCCATGTGGGAATTGAACCGGCAACCTTGTTGCTGAGAACTCACGCTCTAACCAACTGAGCCATCTGGCTGCCCTGTTGAGAAATTCTTTTCGCTTTTGCTTTTCTGGAAGTTTTTCACCTTTAATTCTGCACTGGGCATAGAATTCTAGGTTCAGCACTTAAAAGGTATCACTCCATTGTCTCCAGGCTTACATCATTTCTGCCAAGAAGTTTGTAGTAATTCATAACTTCATTCCTTTATCAGTTATGTGACATTTCTTGGGCTAGTTTCAAGATTTTTCTTTGTTATCACACATTTCCATTAATTTGATTTTAATGTGCCTAGGTATAGTTTTCATCGTGTTTATTGCACTGATTGGGGTTTGTTAAGCTTCTTGGATCTGTGGGTTTATAGTTTTCTTCAATTTTGGAAAAGTTCATGCATTATTTCTTCAGGTAATTTTTTCTACCCTCTTCTTTCTTCTTTATACTTGAATTCTGTTTATGCTTTACTACTTGCTAATATTCCACAGATTACTGAGGTTCTTTTCATTTTTTTTCCAATCATTTTTTCCTCCTTGTACTTCATTTTGAATTCAAGTTCAGTGATCTTTTCTTCTGGGATGTCTAATCCGTAAACTCCACTCAGTAAAAATTTCATTTTAGATGTTGTATTTCTCATTTGCTTCATTTTTATACCTTTCACTGCTTTCCTTATGCTCATATTCTTTGAGTGTCTTTGAGCTATTGCACATTGATAATATCTGTTTGATGTTTTTGTTGATAATTCAATTTCTCTACTATTTCTGGGTCTTTTTCTATTGACAGAGTTTTCTACTGGTTATATATCACATTTTTCTGTTTCGTGGAAGTCTAATAATTTTTTTATGGTATGTAGGACATGGCAATTTTTTTCATTATTGAGTGCTAGATATTTTATTTTTTTAAGTGTGTTAGCATTTATTCTAACAGGGAACTAAATTACTTGTGGATCAATTTGGCCCTTTCAAAGCTTGTTTTTAAGCTCTTACAAAGTAGCCTTTAATCTAGGGCTAATTTAGTGCCATTTCTAAGGTGTGACCCTTTCTGGGGTCTATGCTGAAATGCCACACGTATCTGAGGAGGCCTCTCCACTCTGGCTGATGGGTGTTCACATGATTTCCAGCCTGTGTGAGCTCTGGGAATTGTTTGGTTTAAAGCTCCTGGTAATTGTTCTTTTCTTGGAAGTCGTAATTGGTCCTTGCCTTGCCTTGTGGAGTTTTATCCTCAGCATGTGCACGTTGGATTTTCAGCCAAAAACTCAAAGGACCGCATTCAGATTTCTGGAACTCTGTGTGGCTCGTCCTATCTGTACTCTGTCCTAAATTCTAGCTTCCTTGGTCCCCTGAACTCTGACCTCTGTCATCTCAGTTTGATGAGACTGCCCAGATCTGTTTGAGTTCTCGCTCTCCCTGAGCTGCAGTTCAGAAATTGTCTCTAGGCAGGAAGCCCAGAGAGTTTATGACTCACTTCAAGTGTTTTCCTTCTCTCGGGAATCACAGCCCAGCAGTGTGCTGTCTGTTGTCCATTGTCTGTAGCCAGTTTGTTCAATTTCCTCTCCCTTTCTTTCTTTCTTTCTTTCTTTCTTTCTTTCTTTCTTTCTTTCTTTCTTTCTTTCTTTCTTTCCTTCCTTCCTTCCTTCCTTCCTTCCTTCCTTCCTTCCTTCCTTCCTTCCTTCCGATGGTAGAAGGTAGTTTTGGACTCTTTTATTTTCTCATGCCTCTAAGTGGCAGTCTCTTTTGATGAGAACTAAAAAAAACTATAAAGATGTAATGTGTTAGGTTTCTGGGACTTTGTGAATGTGGGATAAAGCCAATTACAACAATGTATTTAACAGTATGAGCTTATAGAGATCAGGCAGTTTCCCACTCTGCAATATCTAAGGGCTTTCTAGAGAAGCAGGTTGGCTGAGGTGATGCCCAGCAGCCAGATCTACAAGTTAGAAGGGCTGGTCGGTGGTCCTCAGACTCTAAGGCAAAGAGAAAGCATTTGGGTATTTGTTCAAAGGGCTGAATCTAGGCCTCTTACAAAAAATGCTGATTAGAAAGTCTAGGGTGGGACCTTTTTTGTATTTTTAACAGGTACTGTAAGGTGATTTGGAGGCAGGTAGTCTGTGGACCATTCTTGGAGAAACAGCAGCTAAGGATCCCAGTTGGGTACCCTAATGTAAACCTATTTAATTCCATCTGTACATGGATAAAAGAAAGGGAGAAAGAATGAGGTGACAAGGGACCAGATGGAAGGTCAAGGCATAAGGATAGTGTGAGCAGGAGGTGATGGACATTTGGTACAAGCATTGCTCCCCTTGGCAGGCTGCCCAGACTGTGGACACAAGGGGTACCTTGGATTCAATGGCTGAAGGCTTCCGACAGGGAGAGGTTCAGACATATAAGCAAGAGCAGTCCTGAAGGAAAACAGCAAGCATCAATGCAGAATGAAAGCTTGCTCTGCTGGCGGACACACTGGCAACGACAAACACTGATTTAGACGAACCCTTTCCCTCTGCAGGGATCTGGCCTTTTTCATGAAATACTCATCTCTCTCTCAGTGAGCTCTCTAGGGACACAATTTTAGCTTTGAGGAAATTCATGCTGGGTTGTTACACTGGTCCAATTGCCTGGCTGCTCTATTGAAGAGCTCAGTAGGAACAGAGAAAGTGGGGTTGATCTCTTCATCAGGGTGCCTAAAAGCCCCATTGCAGCAAGAATTCAAGAGTTCAGGCTGACTGAGAGCTGCTCAGAATCCTTTACATACTTTCTCTTGATGTATTGGCAGTGAAGACTCAAATCTTCCTACCTCTGTCCAGACCTGCTCACCCCACTAGTGCTTAGAGCAGAGAGAGAAGCCTTTCAGCTACAGACAAAGGGACTACACCAGAGGAGTCCTGGGGGATAAAGAATGCAAACTGACAAACAGGCATGGATTCCTCAGAGCAGGTTGTGCACTCGGACCCGTGAGCAAGGTGAGAACATTGGACTGTCATATTAAGTAATGACACTAAGGAAGATGAGAACAGAGGCAAACAATGGGGAAAGGTTTTTCTGGCTTATTTTCTGATCTTTGGTGATTCAGGACATCTCACAATGCCAGGAAGTTACCCTGTTCAGAGGGGATTGGCATTGAAGGAAGAAAATATCATATTGGGGTGAAGAGTCAAGAAATTGCAATGTTGTCATACTTTGCAATCACAGTTGCAAACTGTCAACCACAGTTCCATGGTGGGCTTTTCTCACAAGAAGAGTCACAGAAATGTTATTCTTGGAGAGGGCTGATGAATTAAGGAGGAGACTTTACTAAATGAAAAACAAGGAGATCCTTTCACTTTGTAGATAAGAACAACTGTTTTCAGCTAATGTATGCTTATTGAGCATCCATAGCTTACTTTTCTTCTCTCTATGGATTGTATTGTGTTGGTGCAAACATAATTGCGGTTTTTGCATTGTTGAAATTTGCCATTTAATATTGGAATACATTCTTAAATACATATGGTTATGTTATACATCACTTTAATGCGCATTTCTCACTTTATACTTTTTTGCTAATGACTTATTACTTGCTGTTAATTTAATATTTATTTTAGACTATGAAAATGATATTAGACAAAAAGCAAATTTGAGTGACTTTCTTTTTTGTTTTTTTTGTTTTTTGTTTTTTGTTAGAACAACTCAGCAAAATAAAATTCCGGTTTATTGTTGGACAACATTGTTTCACACATACATCAAACAGGCCAAAAAAAATAAACAGCAACTTCATAGACAAAAAAAGGAAAAAAAGAAACCTTTTATCTTTGGCCTTTTTAACCATCTCATACAAACCAACTACTTATAGTACAGCTAAGTACATACACAAAAAAAGTTACTGGAATGCTTGGAATAAGATTGTTTTTTTGTTGTTGTTTTTGCTTTTTTTACAAGGTTTTTTTTCTCCTTTGAGATTATAATGAACATGGTCACACCACAAGTAAAGTCAGAAGTAGGACAGAGAACGCTCCAAAGGCTGGTTTGGTCATCACGAGATCATTAAAAATGGCTGACCCCTAACAATATGTACAAAAATATAAAATGTAAATAAAAAATACAAACAAATTTTCCTTTTTAAAGTACTTTTAAGAAAAAAAGCAGGGCCTTGGAAGTTTTGGTTCTTTTTTCCTCCCCTGTTGCAAATTCACGTTGTGGTTTTGGTTGGTTGGTGGAGAGCGTGTCATCATCTGCGGGTGGCACTGCCCGTGGTGGGCGGGCAGGCGGGCGGGACTCTCTACTCGAAGGTGACCACGTTTAGATTCTGAGACGGGAAGTGGAAGGTGAATAGGTCACGGCGGCCTTTTTTATTTTTAAGTTTAACTTTTCCTTTTTTTGCTGTCTAGTCATCTTCATCAGTCTTCTGCTTCTTGGTGTCAACATCGTCATCCTCATCATCTTCAGCTGCCCGCTTGCCCGTAGTTGCCTCAGCCTCCTCATCTTCATCCTCTTCCTCACCATCACCTTCCTCCTCCTCCTCCTCCTCCTCTCCTCCTTCTTCCTCTTCTTCATCTACCTCATTGTCAGCCTCCTGCTCCCCATTTTCCTCATTAGCGTTCCCGTTAGCAGGTGCGTCTCTTCCATTTTCTGCCTCCTCCACAACTTCCTTCTTCTCCTTTAAGTCCTTGGTGGTGATCTCGGAGCTGGTGTCCACGGCCGCGTCTGACATGGTGGGGCACGCCGGTGATCCTAAGCAGCGGATTAGAAAGAAAGCGAGAGTTCGAGGACTCTAGCGAAAAAGCTGCCGGAGTCCGCGGCGGCGGAAGAGGCGCGCGGCGGAGGTGGTTGCGGCGAGTGGGAGCCAGACACGGGAACAATGCAAAGATGGCTTTTCAGAGCAGCCAGTCGAGTGACTTTCTTATTCGAGTTCAAAATGGGTTGTAAAGCAGCAGAGACAACTCACAACATCAATGCATTTGGCCCAGGAACCGCTAACGAACGTACAGTGCACTAGTGGTTCAAGAAGTTTTGCAAAGGAGACGAGAGCCTTGAGGATGAGGAGCGTGGTGGCTGCCATCGGAAGTTGACAACGACCAATTAAGAGCAGTTATCGAAGCTGATCCTCTTACAACTGCACGAGAAGTTGCCAAAGAACTCAACATCGACCATTCTACGGTCATTTGGCATTTGAAGCAAATTAGAAAGGTGAAAAAGCTCAATAAGTGGGTGCTTCCTGAGCTGACCGCAAAGTTAAAAAATCATTGTTTTGAAATGTCATCTTCTCTTATTCTACCCAACAACAATGAACCATTTGTCAATCGGATTGTGACGTGCAATGAAAAGTGGGTTTTATACGACAACTGGCGTCGACCAGCTCAGTGGTTGGACCAAGAAGAAGCTCCAAAGCACTTCCCAAAGCCAAACTTGCACCAAATAAGGGTCATGGTCACTGTTTGGTGGTCTGCTGCTGGTCTGATCCACTACAGCTTTCTGAATCCTGGCGAAACCATTACATCTGAGAAGTATGCTCAGCAAATTGATGAGATTCACCAAAAACTGCAACGCCTGTAGCCGGCGTTGGTCCACAGAAAGGGTTCAATTCTCCATGACAACACCCGACCACACGTCACACAACCAATGCTTCAAAAGTTGAATTGGGCTATGAAGTTTTGCCTCATCTGCCATATTCACCTGACCTCTCGCCACTTCTTCAAGCACCTCAACAACTTTTTACAGGGGAAATGCTTCCACAACCAGCAGGATGCAGAAAATGCTTTCCAAGAGTTCGTTGAATCCCAAAGCACGGATTTTTATGCTATAGGAATAAACAAACTTATTTTTCATTGGCAAAAAATGTGTTGATTGTAATGGTTCCTTAATAAAGATGTATTTGGGCCTAGTTATAATGATTTAGAATTCATGGTCCAAAACCACAATTACTTTTGTACCAACCTAATAGCAGCATTTCCCAAATGAGTTTTGTGCAATATTCAACCCTTGGGATGCCCCACAGGGAAAGTTTCATGGTGAAACTTTGGGGGACCATTGTCTACTACACCTTCCCTGTGGACATATAGAGAAGGCTATTCAACCAAGAAAAGGAGAAATACATCATATTTACATGTTGGCTTATATTAAAAACGATAGAGGGATAAAACATTATAAATGGTTATCTATAGGGAAGGGAGGCAATAGGGTGAAGAGAACATAGATAGAAACTAGGCTTCTTTGAACATACCTTATTTTGTACATCTAACTTTGGAATCATGTAAATATTATGGAGTATTCTAAAACAAAGCTAAATAAATTTAAAAAGCAATTGCTAAAAATTGAAAGTAAAATGAAATAAATGAACCTGTTCCTAGGTGGCACATAGTTCTAAAAAGGAAATATTCCTACTGACTTTAAAACTGAATGACTTGACTGTACATCCCTTGTCCCAAGGATATAAACCAAACCAAACCATCCAACCAAACAAGAAACCCCCCAAGATATGAAACTGTTTTCAGTAATCATATTGTTGTTGGGAATGTTGATAATTACAAGTATTATTTTGAGACTTTGTGTGTGTTATTATAGGAAAAGTAATTATGTGGGTGGTGTTGAGAATTGAGATTTTTGGCATGGTTGAAAGGAAATGTGAATGTAAAATTGATGAGATTATATAAACACCCTGTAGTCTGAATTTGAATTGGAAATACCAGTATGAACCATGATGTATCTTATCCTCAAAAAAACATATTTCTTAGCTTCACCCACCAAAAATGCCTAGAAACAAATGACCAACCCAGTAGCAGTAAGCACCCCTACAATCTAGATTATGTTCTCTAAATGTCACTTACCACTAAAAGGAACCAGGACTCCTTGGAGAAATGGTTGCTTTCAGGTGTGGGGCACAAATGAGCCTGGAAATGTTGTCATACAGGAAAGAAAAGGAGTCATCAAATACTACTAGAATGATGTCAAAAGGACTAAAGAGCTAACATGAATAAGTTCTCATTAAGTGAAGATGGGACAATGTCAACATTAGTAAGGATAGTAACTGAGATGTTTAATTCTATAGGTTCATAATAATAGCAAAAAGATAAAACCTCCATTGGATATCTTTGGAGGGTTTCAGGGAACCATCTCATGATTAACAAGTAAATTAAAACAAAAAATCATAAGTCTATTTTGGTTCTCTTGTTAGATCTGCATCTCAGAGTAACCAAACAGTAGATAAAGAAAAGATTATCTTTACAGGAATTGACTAATAAATGAAGAAGAAACAGCAAACTTAAGATATCATCAGGCAACAACTGTCACTGGGTGATGACATCACACAGAGAGACCATCAGGCATCATACACCTCCTGATAAAGGGGTCCTGCCTAAAAGGAAAACAATTCATCTTCATCTGATCAAGACTCTAGATCTTATTACTGGTTTATAGGAAGTACAAGTGACGAAGAGCAAGCTAAATGATACCACACAGATAATTATCAACAAAACCAAGCCTGTGGAAAACTTTCCAGCACAAATAAAACCCTGTTTCTTCAACATACATTTTAAGAGGGGAACAAAGATGGAGAATAAACTATCGGTTGAAAGAGACTTGAGGACATAAGGAGCTGCTGGAATATATGCATCTTATTTTGATTCTGATTTAAAAAGACTATGAACAAGATGATAACACGATCATGGAAAAGTGGACACTGACTAGATTTGATAATATTAAGGAATTATTAACATTTTAAGGTTTGGTGATATTAAAGAACTCTTTATTAACTGTTTTTTTGGTGCTTATCTTCTGAAGCAGAAGTTGTCAAACTGTGGCTTGTGGACCAAATGTGGCCCAGAGCTGCTGTGTAAATAAAGTTTCTAGGAGCCCAGCCACCCGTGTTTGTATGGTGTCCGTGGCTGCCTCCACGCTGCACTGGTGGCTATAAGGAGAGATGATGGACAGCTGTCCACACTCGGCCCACCCACCCCTGCTTTGGACTTATTTACTGAGACAGTTACAGATGGATGATGGATGATGTGATGCCTCGTGTTTGTTTCAAAATATTCCAGGGATGGGAGAATAGCTGGTGGAATAGACAAATCAGAATTGACCGTGTTGAATCTGGGGTTACAATTTTCGTTCATTATACTATTCTCTCTACTTACGTAGTTTTGAAAATTTTCACAATAAAATATTCAAAAAATAAGGTAAACTTACTGGCATAAAAGTATTTTCATGATATGTCATTATATGAATAAAGTAAGTTGTAAAATAGTATGGCATGAATCTATTTGAGTAAAAAAAGTGTATTTATATTATATACATGTATATGCATAAAAATGCAAAATTGAGAAGAGGGGGATTGGCAATGTTTGGAATGGAAAATAGTTTTTTTTACTTCATATAATTCTGTTCTGCTTATTATTTTTCTCAACAATGAATATTTTTAATAGTAATTTTAAAAAGTAATAGACCGTGTCACAAGTTCCCTATATTCCTAATTGAATTCCAAATAAAAGTGGTGACAAGCTCTTGGTAATAGATTTTTCCAAAGACATTTTCGTGCACATTTGTCTTATTTATTGTCTTATTATTGGCCAGCATTTCCAGAAAATTCTTTTCTATTTTTTGTTTTATCATTGCTGGGAATTTGGGACCTCATGTCAGACTTTTGAGTTATAAATTCCTAGGTATGTTATTGTTGAATCAAAGACGTGAATGTCTGAGGCTGTTTATTCATGACTCTGAATTGCCTCCACTTCCTTTTCTTTCCACCCATCCTCCCACCCTCAGGCAGCCATCGGCTTGTCCTCTGTATCTATGGGTCTGCATCTTTTCTATTTTAAGAAAAACCCCACATTAGGGGTCCTGCTGTTCCAAAGTCAAAGCTGGCTCCCAGCACCCCGGCCTCCTTTGCAGCTGGTGAGCTGGCCTGTGCCCCGGGCTATGCCATCCAGCAGGCCCGAGGAGGGTGGGGGACAGGAGGGTCAGGGGCCTCAGGAGACAGGGCGTGGGGGTGCACCACCGTGGGGCCAGGGGTCAGTGGCAGGTCTACCCATTCCCAGGCAGTGCCTCATGCCCGTCAGCATGAGCTATGGCCTGGGGTCACCACTGGGTGGGTGTTTCGGGGGTGGTAGGGCCTTGCCGGGTGGGTGGGCCTGCTCCTGGCTACAGAGGGTCTGTCTGCAAGCCCCTCACATCCTGTAATAAACTCCTTTCTTTTTAAACAAGAGTCAGTGGATACTTTTCTTTGCAACCATGAATTCTGACTGATACTGCTATCTGTTATCTTTACATGATTATAATAGCTGTGGCCTTTCGTTCCCTTATTTTTGTTCCATTTAAAAAATTATAATAGGTGCTTAATATTTATTTGTTGAATGAATGAATGAATGAAGGGTTAAGTCTGTTACTCCTTTTGTTACACAGGACACAACACGAAGGTGGGTTTGACATTTATGTACAGAAAACATTCAAACATCAGCAAACTTATCCCAGAATTGCAGGATGGGCCACTTCTGAACTAGGCCCATGGTTCCTGAACGTCTTGCCAGGGCCAGGGAGCCTGAATGGGCGCAGTGGGAAGCAGGTCCCAAGCCTCCTATCCCCGAAGTCCAGTCTTTCTGCTCTGTTATTCTGTCTCGTGTCATCAAATAACTCTTCCAGGCTTTAACGGCAGGGCCAGGAATGGGTTAGAGGGGAGTGAGAAGTGAGGAGGGTGTAGGGAGAATGGCAAGATGGGTTTTTTTGGTGCTCATTTCCTATTTTATTAAACCCTGTAATTTTATCTAAAAATGTCCCCTGTATGAAAAACATTTTATTAGGTAGTGACAGCATTATCATTGTTGTCCCCATAACACCAAGAACAATGAGCGCCCTGTAAAACGAAAAACGGTCTATGAAAATCAGGGTGTTAGGTCACTTGAGAACATCCTTTCCTGGGAGCTCAGTAATCCCAACATGTTTCACAAGAGGAGAAAGCACTGCCGTGCTCTGATGACTCATTTCCCATCTTTAGCCTTCCGCTCTCAGTCTCTCCCACTCAGGAATGACAGATCTTCTGAAAGAAGGGTGACGAAGCCATTCTGCATATGGGACACCCAGCCCAGGAGGGGGCCTCTTACTGAGAACAGCGGCGGTGACCCCGTCCCCCAAGGCAGCACAAACTGTCTCAGAGACAGGAACACATGAGATGAACCTGGCCAAGGCCAGAGAGTGAAGACCCCCCAGTCCCTTCCTTCTCCAGGCTTCTTGGCACGAGGCTAGAGCTGCCCAGGGGAGCATGGTTCTCTCAGAGATATTTATTTGGCTTGGCAGAATTTTTTCAGATCCTGGCTTACCACTTTGTGGTATTTAAATTTGAAAGTACCTGGAATAATCTTTAAAAAATAATCTAGAGAAACGTGCCCGGAATAACCTGGAAGTCTGAAGTACCTGGAACATCTTGGGAGAAAAGTTCTAAGGAAAGTTATTGTGTTGACAGTCTTGCTGTCTCAGTACGTTTCCCAATATCCTCTTGGCTCTTGGGCAGATTCATTAAAATGCCTTTGCAACCAGTTCCTGGGAGGCAAGTGCTGTCCTTGTTTCTTAAAACATTCCTCTACAGATCCTTGCATGGTTTCAGGCCAAGTGTGCATGGGGGGGCCTCCCGTCTTCCCCCCAGAGAAGACCCTGGCCATCTATGAGAGATGGAGGCACATCGATTGAATCTAAAGCTACTGCATAATAAAAACTTGTGAAAAATAAATGTGCTCAGAGAAATAAGCCTTTCCATAGGAACCCGTTCTACCATGTTTTCTTGACAGCCTTTCTAATTTATGATGGTAATTCCTCTTCATTTCCTACTAGGGGTAATTTATCTTTTACCCTTTGAACACGCAGTATTGAAGTTTTTATTGCACACACAGGGGAAAGAAGACAGCCTCAGACACTCAGCTGGTGCTAATACACATCTTGAATTGCCCCTTGGATATAAGTTTTGTAAAAGTTAATCAGCTGAAAGGCTGACTGTGCAGAGAGAACAGTTTTGATTGGAGTCCCTGTGTTAACCCTGAATGCAAGGAAGGATTTCAGCTGTCACGCGGGGGATAATACTAAGGGGAAAAATAGGGCACCCCCAAACATGGATTTTGGAAACAGAATAACACTGTTTTCAATCAGACCCAAATGAATCAGCCAGCGTCTTCCCATATTCCCATTCACTGCTGAGTGCGTGCTTGCTGTTGCTCATCCAACAGCATCTGGGGGATGGGGGAACAGAATAGCCATCAGAACAGAGGAAGAGGTCTGAAATACAGGTGCCGGCAGCCAGGACACACAGGATGGGCCCCAGACTGCTCACCCCAAGCCAAGCAGCTTTCCTCTGGGGTGAGGAACTTTGCGGAAAAGGGCTAGCGTGCAAAGGGGCTGCTTCCACAGAACACCTGAGGGTGGAGGGGTGACCAGCAGAGTGGACCAAGACACTGGCTCACCTAAGCCAGCACATCAGCTTTGTGCTCTTTTGGTCAATAAATGAGGATTCCATAAATCTAACCACACTGTCAAAGAAGGCTGAAACTCGTTTTTTTATTTTTCCATGAAGAAACCAGCATGAAGAGCAACTAGTATTTAAATTTCTAACATGCCTGTGAAGTATGGTGGTAGTGGAAGGGCCTTAGTGGAAGCCCTGGACCTCAGTGACCTTCGTTTGATATTGAACTTGTATTTCCCTCTTGCCAAGTAGATATGAGTCAGAATAATACCTCTGCCACTAAGAATGGTGTGATGTGGACAAACACTCCCCTGTCATATCTCTTCTCGAAGCATTGTTTTCAGCGCTTGCTGTACTGATTGTCATTACCATCTCATTACCAGTACTTGACTTACATCACTGGGTTACAGGAAGAGAAAAGAGGTCCTTGACTTCACAGAGGAAATAATTCAAACGTGAGCTGATATAGTTCAAAGTAAAGGTAAGTTCATTTAGCAGAGAGTAAGTAAGGAAACGAAGTCTGCCCCACAGGCAGAGTGGCCGCCATCTCTAATCGCTAGTGGAAGACAGATCTCCTCCATCCCTGGCTGGGGTTCATATGTGTTTTCTGCTTCCATGGAAAATTCGTTGGTGTGGGGGCAAGGAGGATAGAGCAATGGGAAGTTTATCTCTAACTTCAGTAAGATGCAAGAACAATAGGGACAGGTTGGTTTTTAACTCCTGTAAAGCACATCCTGTGCTTTCTTTCCGTGGCCTTAACTACAGGGAGGTCCCAATGGAATCTAGTCTCCTGAGAGATTGCTCTGTTGTCACTGATCAACGTCTGCCTGGGCTCTGTGTTTGAGCTCATAGGCAGCAGGCTTGGAATCCAACCCCTTAGCTCCTGCTTCAGCAGAAATCATCCCGTGCCCCTTCCCTATATTAATTGTACCTGTGTTTGCTTTATCTTCAGTTTGTCTAGAAGCACCTTCAGAGAAAGGCCCACATCTCAGTATGCTATGCTTGGTCACGACAGATGAGGCAAGGGGTTGCTTGGTATTTAAGGAAAAGACCTACGTCTTCCTCACGTCAACTACCCATCAGTGACCTGAGATGATTCCTATCTACTCCTCTGGACCCTGGGACAGCACAGACTCACAGGCCTCACCAAGAAAGCCTAAATTTGGGGTCACTGCACAAATGTGAGCCATGTGACAAGATTTTCTCCCTCCGCTCACCGCATTGCTTTTTTAATTAGTTGAAGTTTGGAGGTTTTAAGTCCTCGCAAGATGATGCCAGTTGCTTATAATGCAGTAATTTAAATGCAGGCACAACTGTGATGTCTGAATGACAGAAAGTGTGACTGCCTCCCAGCTGCAGTTCTCCTGCCTGAGAAACAACCCCGGACTGCCTGGCTGCCGCTGATAAGCTCTGGCGGGGACAGGAGGGTCCTCAGGCCTGTCCAGGCAGCCTGACCCTCCCCGCGGTGGGCAGGCCTTGCAAGCCGCCAGGACCCAGCCACTCCACCCCCACCGGCAAGGGAGGGGAGTAGATGTGGCGTTTGGCACAATAGGTCCCCACCCTGGAGCTCAATGTTTATGTGGTAGCAACATGGTGGAAGCACTGTGCTCAGTGTGGGAATTCAGAACAGAAGGAGACAGCTCCTTGAAGATTCTGAATCATTTAATGACTCAGGGTCAGTTTGTCAATGTTACACACATGCTCAGTTATCACAGCAGAGGGTACTTAGTAGCACTGACCCTACAGCTGGAAAGGGGAGATGCCAAGAGTTCCGGGAATTGGATGGGTGATGTGGGCTGTCCTGGACGATGACTGCCGTGGGCTAAGAAACACAGGTCAACCTTGAGGGTGGGCAGTTAACTGGTGACCTATGGGGGGAGGGATCAGCACAGTTTGTAGTTTCCCAAAGCGAAGCATCATTGACCCTTTAGCTTCTATCACTTGTACTTTCCAGATTGGCTCTGTGGGGATCTGCCCCTCCCCCCACCTACTATCCGAAGTCCCAAGGTCAGAATCTCAGGGTTAAGGGGCCATAAAGTTCATCCATGTCGATTTCCATTCTGACACTGGCCTCATCGTCATCACTTCTCGGCTAAATTGTCAGTATGGTTTTGGTCACTCAGGGCATGATGTCACCCACTGCAGTTGTCACCCACTGGTTCCAGCTTTGCTTGGCTCTGACGGTTCAAAAGCCCTTTTCTGCCTAGTAGGCCTGCTTCCTCATGGTTTCCTCCAGTTCAGTGGCTATGTGGCCTGCAATGGACAAAACCTCGGGTGTGTGGACACTGCAGGAGTGTGCCTGTTGGAAAGGAGAATGAGGAAAAGGAAACAGTGGTGCATCCGATGGGGTGCAGACAGGTCTCAGTTCATGTTGATTTCTCCTTTTCAGAAGAAGAGGCATTTCTCACTGAGCAGGCATTGAGGGGAAAGAGAAGCACACGGGACAGTGACAGGCCAGCTCCCCCACACCAGGCCATGGGAGCGCCTTGGAGGAGGCGTCCATATTTCCATTCAGGCAAAGAAAGTGACATTAAAGATGGCCATAGGAGCCAGGTGGCCATTACTGGTCAGTGTCTGATGGGCACCCAGGGCCATGGGGATGGGATAAACTTTATGTAACCTGGAGGTCCTGACTTTCTTAACGGCAGGACTGTGACACATTGTCCAGGAGTGTCACTGACCTGCCACGACAGCAGTGGTGGCCTTTCTAGTGCTCCCACTCGAATGCAAGTTCTGGGAGGGGAACCCTGCCATCTTCTTCCGCATTGTGTCCCCAGAGACCTGCCCAGGGCCTGGCACCTAATGGGTCATTCACAGAGAACTGTTGAATAAGTTTCTAAGCCTGAAGACTCTTTTCCATTTTGTTTTGCCCTCCGCCTTATTGCCTCAGGTTTGAGGCCGTTGGAACAGTGGGTCTTGGTGTGCAGGTCAATGTCCCTGGCAGCAGGCTCATCCCTTTATGTGGACATCACCGTCTCATGTCCCCTGAATGGCAGTTTTCTGGCTGCCATGTGTCATGCTTCTCATGGGGCTGCAGGCAGATGGCACCTCCCTCAGCTTTGCTGTCTTCGTTCCTTCTGTGCCCCCGGCTAGATAACTCTATGCTGAGCCCTGCCCAGCCCTCTGCCCTCTCTGTCTCTAAGCAGGTCGGGCAAACGCAGAGCTCCTTGTTGGAAATGAAACATCTCCAGGTAGTGGCAGCATAGCGTTCATCATGAGCGGGCTCCTGGGTGCGGTCCTGTGTGGACGGCAGCCTGTGAAGCCGCACACTCACATCCGAAGGAGGCCTGAGGGGACCTGTGGCAGTTCCAGACCCCGCTGTGTCACACTGAGGACGTGGTGACGTGCAAGCCACAACATGCTGCTCCTGCCTCCCTCCCAGTCCCCCGGGAACTTCCTTGCTGGCCACCGGAGTAGACACCTGCAGGGAAGGGCATTCTGGAAAAGCGCAGTGAGGCCTGGGCTGCTGGGCCATCACAAAGCCTTCAGTCACCACCTACGTACATTCTGAACTCTCCCCACCAGTCCTTCTATGCCCAGGTCTCAGTCTGCAGTTGCTTGTCCAAGGGACAATAGGTGACAGTTTTACCAAATGTTTGCCACTGCATAAGAAGGCTCGTCCACTTTTCAGCTTATATTCAGTGTCCTTCTCACCTGCCATCTGAGCTCCTCCAATAATTGTTACATTTTAGGCTCTGTTCCTTGTGCCACTTCAGGGAATTAATTATTTTCCAGGTTGGGTCAAACTGAACGGAACCTAAAACTCAGAAGGACAGTGGTTTAAACAAGAGTAAAGTTTGTTTCTTTCACACAGAGAATCTAGACATGCAGTCCAGGCTGATAGGATGGTTTCAGGGTCAAGAGAGATCTAGGCTCGCGCTCTCTTGTTCTCACACTAGTCTGGGTCTTCCTGGTGTAAGAGGCTACTGAGCACCAGACACTGTCTACTTGTTGAGACGCCTTCCCCAGAAGTCCCAGACAACACTTCTGCGTATGTCTCATTGTCTGGAATTTCGTCACTCGGCCACATGTGGCTGCAAGGGGGCTGGGAAATGTTTTTTGTTCTGGGTGGCGTGTGCTGAGCTACATGATAGGATTCTGTTATTGGAGAAGAGACTAAATATTGAGAAGCAACTCCGTCTCAGTCTAGGGCAGAAGGCCAGCCCCCAACCCCCATCACAGGCGGGGCTAGCTTTTAGCAGAAGGACCCCCGGGGCCCAGGCTGCAGTGACCGGAGGCACATTGCCACAGTGTGCAATCCTTTCCACTGCCCCCACGCCCAGGATCGGACCCCCTGGATGTGAATTTCGGCTTGAAGTCATAGGGGCCCGTGGAGTGTTGCAAGAACAGCTGCTCCTAGAATGACAAGTGCTTGGCTATGGACAAAGAGAAGCTGCTGCAGGGGTGTAGCGAACAGCTCGGCCAATGGTTTTCAGGCATTTTCAGCAATGGGAGCATTTCCTTTATTTGCAGTCTGAACACGAAGCCCAGTCTGAGGAAGGGGTCAAAGTGGAGCGGCTTCTGTGAAAGACGGGGCTCCAGGGGGTGGAGGGCCGGCAGCCCAGTCCTGCTC